>NW_027472581.1:73727071-76227071 GCF_030347505.1 Rhynchophorus ferrugineus
TGTTCAGCTTCGTATTTATCTTTAGGTTCCCGTAGTCTCTTTAAAAAAGGTTCTTGATTTTTGCCCAATGCTAACAGTTCTGTATCATCCGCAAATGTAGCTAGCGTAATTCCTGCTTGTATTTTTTTTTAATTCAGAATATTCTTCTTGTTTAATTCTAAGAGTCTATTGGAGATATACGAAGCTCTGATGCTAAATTTTATCGAAGGCCTGTAATACGACTAGGAAAAAGCTATTTAATGAAAACATTCAGATAAAAAAACAATTGTCGATCAATTTTCCCACTTTTTAGCATTTAAAGACCGTGTACCTAACAAGTGGTAATCAGAAGGCGCCATGTTTGGTGAATACATTGTAGCCTACAAACATCCAAAATCTGTACATATTCTAAACAGGCCACGCGGCCAGATCTTTTTACCGGAGCAATATGTGGGCCGTCAGTTGATCAAATTCGAGGTTGTCTGCGGATTTTGGTCAAAGGACGCCACGATGTTCTTGGCTCTCTCCGATATCCCAAACCACCAAGTGTATACAGAATACCCCAAATAAGGGGGACTCATAGGTGAATAATATCTATACTCAATTATATGTTACAATATATGCTATGTAATACGGCCCTGGCTATCTGACCATCTGTTTCTAAAACAACCTGAATGCTGAACGATTGAGACTTCTGACTTTCTGACCTTCATCATCATCCTGTCCCGAAAATATATCCGTCCTGAAATATATCCTATAGAGAAATATATCTTAACTTGAAATAATAGCAGATCATGAAACAATATCACTACTTGAAACTCTATGGACAAACGATGTTCTTAGTCCACACACCAGAAAGAGAAAAAAATGCTTACTTCCACTGAGGGTTTTACGAGTTCTGCCAAACGAACCTTCCTCCGCGAGACCACTCTGTCTTTAGGTGAGTTTCACCAATCAGCAGACACCCATTCCAGACCGTGTCTTCGCAGAAACTGAAGCCAAACGCCTCCCGAGACACCTTTTCGTATCTGATGGTTTGAGTTCTAGAATAGATTCTTCACATATTATGACTTTCAGTGCAGCTTAACTTCCATATTTAACTGCAACAGCGCACTAAAACCCTTGCGATGTGTGGCAGTACGTTGTCATATATAAAGTTTATATTGTAAACTTGTATCCAACCATACGTCAATTAATTTGTTCAGCTGATGCCGATAGGCACTATACCTTGCAGATCCCACCATATGCACACCAAGACTTTATGGTGATAAATACTCTCCTTGGTATCAATGGTTTCACTGGGCTAACCCATGAGTTTTGTGCTTGGAATAGCAGTAGATCCACGTTTCTTCACCAGTCCCAATACGCCACAGAAAATTGTTTTTTTGCCAAGGAAGCAGTGACACAGCGCGGCGGAAACGGTGAAGATACAACATTTTCCTTATCTTTGGATCCTCTCCATCATATGTAAACATCTGGAAATAATTGATCAACAAACTGTTAATCTATGTGAAAGTTCCTTGAAAGTTTGAGCTGAATTTTGATAAAATAAGTTTAACAATTTCTTTGTCTTAGGACTCTTTGATCCTCCATCTCTTATTATCATTAACATCAAAATCACCACTTTTAGATCTTTAATACCAAAATCGATAATTGTGGCATGATGGAGCAGCGTCACCTTAAATTTTTAATAGTGTTTGATAAATATCGCCAGCAGATTTTTTCAAATCAAAACAACAAAAGTAATGAATGCCAAAAATCCAATTATGGGCGCTCCATGATTAGTGTCTAAATTTAACAATTCAATAGTATTAAACAGAAAACTATTATTTTATGTAGAACAATGTCAAATCTTCATCAATCTGCAAATTTCAAAATCGTGAGTTCATTTCCGAGCTAAAAAGAAAAGTTTTCTGTTGCTTATTCTGGCGGCAAGTGTAGATGAAGAGAGATGAAGAATTATTTGAGATCATCATACAAAACAAATCATTAAAGAAATAACTCATTGATGTCTGTTAGTCTGAAAAGAATGGAAAATTGACAGAAGAACTTCCTTGACAAAAGACATATTATTTAACTAGCTTGTATATAGAAAATAAGTTTAAAGTCCTAATTTCAGAAATATTAAGGAATAGTAGAAGATGAGAACGTAATTATGAGAAAAAGTGTAAAGCTCGCAGTTTGATAATGAAAGACTGGGATGGTAATTGATAATTAATCCATTCAAAACGAAAAATTTTATGTCTGCACGATATTTGAAATTAACCATTTTAACAAAAAAAACAATAATTTGTGCAAACTACTTAAGCGAACTTACATATAACCTAATGATATGTACATAAAATAAATATTTTTGCTAATTGGAGCGCCATCGCTGTATCCACTCGAGAACATTGCATCTTAAACTCGCACCTATGTCATCGTAACATCATAAGTTAAATCAATATAGCGCAACCAAAATCACATTCTTATATTACCCTCATAGCTTAATGTATTACGTTTTACGGCTATATTTTGCACTGAAAAGTCATATTGTGTTTTAAAGAAAGCCAGTTGAACACTTTTAAACTATAAATTGAGAAAATGATTTGGTTAATAATTTAAAAGATTTTTGTAATTTTAAGCATATTTAGAATTAACGTTATAAAAACTTACGTAACTACCTTTCAGTACTTAATAAGTAATTAAAGATTGACCCTCGTATATGGTATATAATAACTATTAACATCTAACAGCTTACCAAATATAAAATCCGACTATTACTTCAATAGGTTTAAATAAAAGTAGTAAAACTCTAATCTCTTAAACTAAGAAAGAAAGAAGTCAAGTCCCAGTAGAAATCCTACTCGAAACTAAGTGAGCCTCGTTACTAATTTTTATTTCATCTTGGGTCGGTAGACAATTATAAATTATTGAAGACGAAAATGCCAACACAAGATAAAATCCATAAAAGTAGAATAGTTCAAGATAAGGGAGCAGGAAGAGAACACAGTCGTCGTTTTTGAATTATTTATGGTTAGGTGATATATATTAATGAAAAATACGACCGTATTTGTAGAGTATAATAAATTACGAAATATATGAATACAAATATGTAATATTTTTAAAGCGCACCGAAGTTATTTATTGTGGCCTTCTTATCCGATTCGTTTTAATATCATGGTTTTATATATAGTTTTTATGAATTGCAATTGCGAATACCATTCAAATTCCTATAGTATATTTAATAAAATAATAAAATTTATTTGATACAAATTTCCAGAGCTATAATACAAAAATAAAACAAGAGAATAACAGAAACTTTTATTTTACTTTAAACACTATTTTCTTTCACAGAGAGAAGTGGTGACTTGTTGAACGATACAAAACGATATTGATGGTTTAAATCTATTCTAATATAGATAAACCAAGCCCCCAAGTATCTCTAAATATGTTTCACTCAGTCCTCGTAGCCAAGACCGGGTCAGTCGCAACACCTACTGTTAAACAACCAAGGGGATGTGGTATCGTTGTCCCGTTTGGACAAGCTATAATACTAAAATTCTTATTGAGTATCACCTGTACGAGCTTGTCTTTCATTATCTTGTGGATAACAGTCTTTTTACATACATTTTCATGGTATACCCTGTATAAAATAGTTTTCCAGGTTTCAGTTACTCCAAATTCCAATAGTCTGCGTGTGAGAGAAACAGAGGTACCGCATTCCTTTTTTGATGGCGGTTCAACCTTAAATAAATATTCGATCGAAATAGATTTATTTATTATTTTTTAGTTATTTCAACTTCAGACTGCTTTTGGTAGCCTTACACTTTGAACTATGACACTTGATCTGAGAATCAACAGACTATAAATATTTTTCAGAACAGTCTTGATGTATTTAGAGTAGACCTAGTCTGCACTGCTTCAAAACATATAAGCTAATTCAAAAAAATATTGAACTTTAGTAACTTTTATACAAAGAATATGAAGATAATTATACAGAGATTATAAAGTGACGGGTTGAGTCTATGCAAAAACTACGCAGCATGGTAGAGTTCTACTTCTGCTTCATATATTCAGTTATTAATTGCATTAATTGTTAATAATTAAAGTCAAAATAGCTCTATCATTTCACCATCTTGATCTATGTAGCACTGCATATTGAATATGGGTTTATTTTATCAGTCAAAGAAAGAAAATCTCCTATGTTATTTTAGGCAAAGGTCTCACAGAAATATTATATTTCTTTCCTCTTTTTCTAGAACATTCCATTATCATCATTCATCAATCCAAAGCCGGATCTTTAAGATCAGTTTGAATATGGATCTGCATGTTAACTCTCAACGATAATAATATGAACGAAGATTTGAACATAAAGATGGAACTAGAACACAATAAGAAACTAACTAAGGAGATAAAATAATACTTAACCCACATGCAAGTCAGTTGTATTATTCCCTATATTGTCCTGAAGTGTTCTATAAAAAATGTGTGTGTTCATATAATTCATATAAAATCGAGAAATTTATATTTATCTATATTGTGTAAATTATTGTCTAAAATTTATTTTATAATTAATTACACAAGTTTGCACGAGTTTGAACCCGAACAAACAAAAGCTGTTTGTAACGTAAATTGAGTGACTAAATTCAAATCAACCATCTTCCAAAATTGTTTCTAATTTTCGAAATATTACTATATATAATTATATAAAATTATTTAACAACCATTTATTTAATTTAAAAGTATAAATCAGAAATAAACAGTAGTTAATCATCTGAGCTTTCGATACTGCTTGGGATCTGTTTCACCCATTAGGGTCCAACAGTAATCATGCCTTCGTCCCAAAATCTCGGTCGTATCGCTCAAATTTTATGTAAAAAATCAAGATTTGAATGCAGTATTTTGAACATATATTTTGAAAAACATTAGAGCTCCAATCTTGTGGTAATTTTGCTGCGTGTTCATCAGGCATTCAGCATTTTATAACACATTTTTAAACACTCAGTTCATTTGGTTAAGTTAAATATAAATTATATACAACCCTATACTAATATTTAATGCTAATTAAATTAATCTATAAAACTAATATATTAATTTAAATAATAAATAAGAATCAATTTCTACTACTTTTTCTTCAGAGTCAAAACTCAGATGGAATAGAAAAACCGAAAGAAAAAGCATCAACGAACAAAGACAAAGGAATATTGTCCTAGCTTACAGTCATTCAGACAAAAATTCATCCTTCATCATCATCCCCTCTGTCTATCATCCTGTCCCGAGAATATATCCGTCCTGGAAATATATCCTATAGAGAAATATATCTTAACTTGAAGCAATAGCAGGTCATGAAACAATATCCCTAGTTGAAACCCTATGGACAAACGATGTTCTTAGTCCACATTCCAGAAAGAGAACAAAAGGCTTACCTCTACTAAGGCTTTTACGAGTTCTTCCGAACGAACCTTCCTCCGCGAGACCACTCTGTCTTTAGGTGCGTCTCACCAATCAGCAGACACCCATTCCGGGCCGTTAAATGGTTCTCTTCCAAAACGGTTATGAAGACGGAGTTCTTAAAGTATTTTTTTTGCAACTTAACTGGACAAAATGACAATGGATCACTGTCCGTTCTCAGAATTGGCTTCGACACTAATGATGGTCAGGATATTTATACTGTGTTATTTTTTTACATATATTCCCACCACATTCATCGATCAAAAATAGCAATCAGCTGCAAGATTTTTCCACAACGTTGGCACAGAAAATGAAAAGTATACATTTTCATCATTTGACTACTTGTACAGCTTTGTTCTGCAAGCGTTACTGCAAATGAATATATATCAACTTTACAACGTTGTGTCTGCATGTTCACACGTTCCGAAGTACAACCACAGAATATTTTTGTGCACTTCGAAATTATGTTTGCAACAATTATAATGCAACATCAGCTGACAATTATTATAAGAATACAATGCTGCCACTATGCGCGAACCCGAAAACTAAAACCAATCTTGACACAGGGATTGAAGATCTGAATTCAGTGCCTCAAACAATGTTAATAATTGTTCTCATCTGTCCAGTTACGATTTGAAAAGTTGTTATTATTCTTTACATTACGTACACCAAATCTATTTTTACCTTCTTTTAAAAATATATTTTCATTCTGCGATTTTTAATATAAATTGCGTTACTCGTTGCTGATGACTCTCCATATAAAATCACAAAAACACGTAATATTCTGTAAAAGCAAATAAAAAAACAAATATTTATACACGACTTAAGGGGGATCCGAAATATAAATCGACGTCAAAGAGCATTTGTATATTTTAGCGTCAACAAAATGAGATTTATATGCCTTACCTTTTCGTAGCGAAGTCCAGGGAATAAGGAGAGAGAGAGCGAGAATCGTGCGGGATGAGAAGGAGAAACGTACCGCAAGATTTAAAATGACACTTTCAATTTCCAGAAAACGAGGCCAAGCTGCGGAAAAAACAACGGCAATCCGAGCGCCTCACCAACTTTATCAACAAATACAAAGCGACATTGGATAAAACCGGCAATGGCGGCGGCTCCATAAATAGCGCACAACCGGAGAAACCCACGTCGAAAAATGACGTCTACTCATTCGTGCCACAAGATATTAAATACGACAACAAACACTACAAATATATCAAGTATACCAAATACAATAAGGTAAGTCCTTTAGATTCATTTAATCATTATTTTTACGTAGTAAATATAATCGGCTAATATAGAAAAAAAATCTAATATCTTATATAGAAAATAATCATTTTTAAATAATTCATATAGTTAAGAAAGTACCTATAATGGTGTCACTTATTTTTATTGCCTTAAGTATATTCTGAACATTTTTAATTCAATAATAGGTCAATTGAAAAGTCCCCGAGCTAACACACAGATGGCGCTACTAGAATTAAATCCATATGTTTTTAGTTAGCTTTAACCCTCAAAAGATTTACGTATAAATTTTACAGATGTCGCATAATTAGTTTGGGAATTATAACATTTTTAGTGAAGCACCTTTTGTTATTGTGAAAAAAATGGATAAAAAGGAATTTCGCGTGTTGATAAAATAATGCTTGTTGAAGGGAAAAAATACAGTTGAAGCAAAAACTTGGCTTGATGCCGAGTTTCTGTACACTGCCCCAGGAAAATCAACCATCAAGGATTGGTATGCTAAGTTTAGACGTGGTGAAATTATCACCGAAGACAGTGAACGCAGTGGACGCCCAAAA
Source organism: Rhynchophorus ferrugineus (assembly GCF_030347505.1). Classification (NCBI taxonomy): domain Eukaryota; kingdom Metazoa; phylum Arthropoda; class Insecta; order Coleoptera; family Curculionidae; genus Rhynchophorus; species Rhynchophorus ferrugineus. Next base: position 73,734,286 of record NW_027472581.1, read on the forward strand.
GGGGTTATTACCGATGAAAACATTAATAAAATCCACAAAACGATTTTGAATGACCGTAAATAGAAATTCAATGAAATAACAGACACTCTAAAGATATCAACTGAATTTGTACATCATATCATTCACGAATAGTTGGGTATGAGAAAGTGATCAATGGATGAAACATGGCACCATCATTTCACTCCGAAGTCCGATCGACAGTCATCCGAGTGGATTGCACACGATGAACCCGCTCCAAAGCATGTGAAAACGCAACAGTCGGCTGGCAAGTTCATGGCGTCTGTATTTTGGGGATGCGCATGGGATAATTTTCATTAACTACCTTGAAAAAGGTAGAACCATCAACAGCGACTATTACATAGCGTTATTGAACGGTTTGAAGGACGAAATCGCCGAAAAATTACCGCATTTAAAGAAAAAGAAAGTGCTGCTTCACCAAGACAATGCACCGTTACACAAGTCAGTGAAAACGATGGCAAAAATCCATGAATTGGGCTTCAAATTGCTTCCTCATCCTCCGTATTCTCCAGACCTGCCCTCCAGTGACTATTTCCTGGTCTCAGATCTCAAAAGAATGCTCGCTGGGAGGAAATTTTCGTCAAATTAATAGGTGATCGCCGAAACTGAGGCCTATTCTGAAGCAAAGGACAAATCGTACTAAAAAAATGGTATCGAAAAGTTGGAGGGTCGCTATAATCAGTGTATCGCCCTTGAAGGGAATTATGTTGAATAAAAAACTAATTTTTCCAAAAAATGTGCTTTACTATGGTAGGCCTGGGACTTTTCAATTGACCTATTATTGTGATATTTATATTATTAGGATTACTTTTGATTTATAATAATCAATAAAATTAAAATAAAATAATTTATTAATCATAAATAAAAGGCATTGGTGCATGGCAAATCAAAATTATCTCTTCCGTCCTTCTCTTTTTCATATTTGTTTAGTGCCAACAATTTAATAGGATCTATTAGAGTTTTGTCTCTTTGTTTTCTTGTATTGGAAGAAAATGAGTCTTTGAGTCTTTCCCTCTTAAAATTCTGTTGCACCTTGTTATTATTTTTAATATTTTATCTGATAGATCATTATAGAGATTGTACACTGCATAACAACTCCACAATTTTTGCAGTTTTACTATTTAAGTACTGAATCGCTTTGCAACAAAATTCCTCCTGTATTGAACTTCCCTCAATCAGGGTTAACCCTCTTTTAAAAGGTTTGCATTTAGGAACTGCATTTAGGAAATTTTAGAGATATTGCAACTATCAAATAATTGATCCAAGAATTAAAGTATGTCGCTATTTGCACAGCTTCTTTCGGAAGGGAATTAATTTCTAAAATTAAAAAAAATATATTTGAATGATCATTAACATGAATATATTCTTTCACATTCTTTCTTTCATTACTATTCTTTCATATTTTTCCAATATTCTTTCATGCTTAATCCAGTCAGTTTGGGATTTTTACCATTATCAACCATTTTTTTTAAACAGCAAAATACTTCTTCGAAGAATAACGATACTGCATTTATTTGCATTTGTGCATCCGAGTACACAACACTTTCTAAACCACTTCCTTCATAAAAATCTAAACGCAAACAAATAAAACAAATAAACAGTAAGCGCACCATAGAAATAAAGTGAAGTAAGTGTAAGTTTCCGGTCTCTCATTTTGTGAGGTTCGTCCATCGATCTATGCATTCTAATTTCTTAGTAGGCAGAACCATTCGATAGTTCTATCCAGAAATGTGTCTTTTGTCAGAATGGCTAATATCATCCGCAAATATTCCAAGTTCTGTTTCTCTTGTGTTTAATATATCAGTAGTATAAAGTAGATACAAGAGTGGTCCTGAGACACTATCCTGCAGAACTCCAGCCGAAATAGGTTCTTTGCATATGAAACTCAATTTTATTTTGAAAATATACGAATCCAATAATTGACAAGAGTTCCGCAATAAAAATTTACTTATCTTGTGGATTATTTCGAAAAGTCACGCCATGGCAGTATTCATTTACTTCAAATACATTTTCAATAACCGCTATTACTCTATGTACTTGGCCTATTGTTGCGTGATTATTATAATCACTTAATAAATAAATCGTTTTAACAGTAGTTTCTCAAATAATTTGTGTATTGCCGATGTATGTTCTGCCGATTTCTTGTATTGATGTAAACAATATTTTCCTTCTGTAAACCTTATATTTCCTTATGACTTTTTAACCCAGTTAATCCAACCAGAGTCTATTACTTTACTTGCTTGAGTAGTTTACTGAATCCCTTTTTGATAACACAAACACAGAACATAGATTTCCTTTCATTCCATTGTTAAAGATTTCTACATCCATTGTAAACATTGCTTTCTGAAACATAATATGTCTAAGGCTTATCTTTTTAATCAACAACGCTACCTTGATTAATACCTTAGGTTATCATTTTGTTTGACTTGGATATTAACAGTTCACTCATGGAGACACAAGTTATGACTTTCTATGGTACATTTCTTTTAATTGAAATAATAAAACAAATTTCTGTGCTATATACAAATTATAACACGCATTTTATATTAGCCTGTACTCTATTCATCAAAATGTTAATTATTCTAGTCTAAAGGGCTGTTATTCTAAAATTTATATTTATTCTAGATAGTAAACCCTCAGATTTCATATCAATCTGCAATCTCCCTATTCGCTTCATTTATTTCCATTAAACTACTGACTATATACTGATTAATCGAACATCGTGCGCTTAAAAAAAGGCCTCCTTCCTTTGGATAAATAAAAAACCTTTCACCATTGAAAAATCTCTTATATTCAACAATCCCTAGTAAAATATTCTTGGTGTTACATATTTTGTTCCAGATGCACTAATTTCGCTTAATACTTCTATTTTTTGCTAAATATTTTGCTTCATTCTATTTCCTTCCCTTTTTGCTTAGTGTCATCATGTCGCTTCATTTATCTGAACCATTTTCTTTCTTTCTATTAACTTCTCACTTTATTTTATTCCTTTACTTTTTTAATTATTAAACATAACCCGGCTAGAAGTCGGTAGTGATCTATAAATAGCTTTATCAGTGCATAACATATTTTAATTTTGTGGTGTATTGTATATTTACCATCTCTTTACAATACCCTCTCTAATCTAACTTGATCGGTAGTGATGAGAATGACCCTTATTTCTTACTGTATTTTACACTACCCACTTCTATATTTATAACAACCATTACTTAAATAATTTTTCAATTTGTTAAATATCTTGGCAGTTGTGATTTTCATTAATCAAGTGTTCAATACCATCCATGATTATGTCCACGTAACTTCTGTTCGTGATCCTGATCAACCACAGTCACCAAAAAGGGAGTTAGAATTAATGAACTTCCTAAACAATAAAAGCAAATAATTATCATTCTTAAACGCTATTTGAATATAAAAAATGGCTGGATTCGTTGCCGCAGTGGTCAAGGCGACAGGACGGTCCTCCTACCGTTGCGATAGCCGCGGGTTCGTATAGCAGGTAGGCATAGGTAGTATAGAGGCTGACATTATATTTACTAATCGTGTTCGTAAAAGAAAATACACGACTTAAAGATATTTTGTATTTCGTATTTTAAATACATGCGAGATAGTGTTTGGTACAAAATACAAATTAATATTGATTAAAGCAAAACATTTATTTTTCACAGCCCTGCATATTCTTATTAAAAAATCCCATATATTAAAGAGTTATACAAGTCCTTTTTCCATGAACGTATATTCCACATTATATTCCTTTTTCTATTGCATAAATATCCACAGAGGGAAGCTCCTTCAGACAATCCTTCACTGAGTATCGCGGTTTTAGAAATTTTGGAGCGGAGGAAAGTTTAGCACAATCACAAAATGAATATGGGAGGCTTATATCTCGGAAAGTATACGAGATAAACTGAAATGCTTTCTATATTCGTAATTAGCGGGTCTTATATGGTCTAGTGAAGCTCCTTTGATCAATCCTTCACTGAGTATGGCGGTTTGAGTCTGAGTAATTATGGAGCGGAAAAGAGCACAGTCATAGAATGAAGGTGAAAGGCTTATATCTCAACTGCCGTTTTCGCTTCATTTAGCTCCGTTATACCCTATATACCCTAAACTCAAAAAACCGCAAAAAAATAATATTTCAGAAATGGAAATAATTTCTCTCCTTTCAAAGAAATCTCATCCATATGGAAAGAGCATTAAAAGTGTTATGATTTTTTAATATTTCCTTGCCTCCTTCCCTAATTATTTGTTGCAGGGCAAACATTTCAATTGATAGTCAAATGAATAGAAATTATATGATATATGTTAACAGTAATATATGTGATATATATGTTATTATAAGCTAAGAATAATATGCATCTACCAGCTTTAGTCTAGCTCTACATTTTTGTAACAATGAAAGCCTTTATCGACGTCGTTCGACACTCGGAAAATATTAATTAATCCGCTTAGTCGGAACGTTATTAATTTCAATTTGTTCCGTAGGATAACAGCTTCGTCTACGCTGACGATAAAGAGCGAATCAGGGGCTATAACGAAGTTACCGACAACAAAGCCTTCAGCAACTCGATTACCAGCTCGGATCCGGCTCTGCCCGTCTCGAAACAGTGCTCGGCGACTGCCCTTCAGGCCATGGGTAATCGCCTGTTGGATTGGTTCTCAGTGGTGATGGCCGACTCATCGAAAAGACGGCGACCAAGAAACAAATCAAAAGGTAGATTGTATATCACGTCGAGAGAATCACCGTTATACGTTATTTATCTTTCGAATAATAACTACTTTGCGGCGTTAAAATGAAATAGTACAATCCACTTTTATTACTTATTTAACGCTCAATAAAAGAATTTTTATTTTGTGTTTTATTAACAAGTAAAAATTATTATTGTTGTAAAAATTGGCTGCCAGCTTGCTCTGACATGTTAAATTATCATAGAAGAAATAACGTTACTATTATGTTTACAAATTGCTGATATTTATTTCCAAAACCATTGTTTTTTTTTGCCAAGCTATAAAGTATTTACTTAATGAGTATATAAAGAAGATATGACGAATTTAGAGTGATAACAATCCTCAAGAACTTCACCAGATATAATGCGCAACCTCTGGAAAATAAAAAAATCAAACGACTCAAAACTATTTCTATTATTTTCCACAACTTTTTCCGTCTTTTTTTTGTAACATAGATATACCGTATCAAAAAGAAGTTGTTGATTTGGCAGACATTAATTGTCATAACCGATCCATTTTCGCACATCTCCAGTATATCAACACAGCGACAGCTAAGCCACACTGAATCGATTTAAACAAATAGTAATCAAAAGATGCTATTTCTGGTGAATACTCTAGGTGTCATACAAGAGAATGACTTTGCGTCTGTTACTCTTTTTGGCAACTTTACTTCGTTCAGTTAAGGTCGAGACATCTGAGGTAAAAATTTCATTCGGCCTTAGCAATTCGTAATACACTATACTTTGGTAATCTCACCAAATGCAGAGAAAGACTTTATGTCCATTCATATTCGGTTTCGATATTGATGTGGATAGCATTCCTTATTAATCCGTGATATTTTGCGCTTAGAACTACAACAGTACATCCATTTTCCATCGCCAATTACAGGCTACAAAAAACAGTCCCGTTTTACATGGCAACCAAAGAAACCGCAATATTGAAATAGCACGAAATGGTACTTTCAGTCACTTCAGGTGGTAGAATACTTCACTCCTTTTGAGTATTTCCAGTCACATGTAAACGCCTGAGTACAGTTGATTTAACATCTACTAAGCTATTGTTTAAATCACAATTGTTAAAAAAACGTTGAAACTAAAACCGAAGAAGTACTTCACACAACGATATTCGAAAGGATGTCAAAAATGTAATTTTGAGTGTTCCATTATTGGCGTCTGCATATATACTGAATAACACAACTAAATAGAAAACTATTATTTATGTACAAAAATGTCAAAACAATCGAATATAACTCTTAGGTTATCGCTAACACCATATAATGCTGATCAATTTGACATCAAAAACGGAATTCATGTAAAAATTAGTGAGAGTAGTCTTATTTTATTGAAGAAAATAATAACTTTTCAGCCGGCTTGGTTGGCGCAGTAATAAAGGCGACAGGACGGTCTTCCTACTGTTACGATATTCGCGGGGTTCGAATCCTGCTGGGACATGGTCGTAAATTTATATTTGTTATTGTTTAATATTTATGATTATCCTTATGCAAGAGTCCAAAATCCAACAAGGAAAATGATTCCAGTCACGCCAGTAACCAAGCTGGGCAAGACCGGATGACTTCTGATATGATTTTTAAGTTGGTCACTCGCTAGTCGGTTGGCTTAATGCCGAAAACCGTGGTTCGGAGCCCACTCTAAGCTATAGGTCCAGTCCAGATAAGCCTGCGTAGGTAAAAGGGGACTTTAAAATACAAAACATATAACTTTTCATTAAAAGAACGGACCCTCTAGGAGAGCTCAACTCTTACAAGTCTCCTTTTCATTTATTCTATTCCCCAGATTTCGCTTTCCTCTGACAGTTGGCTAATTTCAGATAAATACAAATCATATATGAAACGGTTTTCTTTATATGAAGAAGTCATCGTAGGGAAAGGTAATAGAATATTTTAACAAATAGCCTACATTTTTGAATTAAATAATTTAAATGTCTAAAGAAAACATTTAAATTGAATAATAAAGTCGACTATCCAGTATTCTTGTTGTAATGTTTAACTAAATATTTTATTCTCAAAGAGGGAACTTTCTGAGTGTGGAGTCCAACTAGAACAAAACAACAAACAATAAACATAATTACATCTTCCAATTTTATATAATATTTTTTCGATCAACAATATCTAACTTGTATATAATTCAGGTTAGATAGATCTTGAACTATTCTGGTATGCATTTTACTTTACATTTATATATAGTCATATCTGTAATATAACAATCTATGTGTTCTTATTTATTAATTGTAATTTTTTATTGTCTTAAAAAGTCAAACAATAGAAATTTGACATCAGATGTCATATTTGTTTATAATCTCCTTTAGTAACAATTATTATTATTAATTAAGAAGCATTATTCTTGTGAAATCAAAACAGTTTTTTCTAAATACTAAACGCATCAAAACTCCCGTCATGACTTGACTTGAGTGAGTTCATCAAAATTGTATTCATGTTTTTCATAATTAATAAACATTGAACCAGAATTAAATACATTTTTATATAATAAAATGGCTAAATATTAATACATTTATTAAAAATATGTTGTTTTTGATGTTCAAAGTCAAAGAAGTATTAATAACTTTAATAGTAGTTTATTTCTTTTTTATTATAGAACTGCTTTATAACTACGTCAAAAGTTCTTTATACATGCAGATTACAATCTTATATTTTTAAATATTCGTGTTATGTCTTAAAATAACTGTTCAGAACTGTCGTACAAAAATCAATAAATATATAAATAGAATTATCAATACTGATGTTAAAATCTAACCTTATATAATGGTATAATGCAAACAGTGAATTTATATAAAAATATAGCAGTGACTCAGACAGACGCGAAATTGATACAAGATAATCTGACCGAAAGATGCATGAAAAGGCATTACTCATGAAATGTTTATTCAAAAGACAACAAAGGAAACCGAATTCTAAACATTACTTACTAATTTTCATCAATAGCGCATAAGTTATGCTTTTTAAACTTTTAGACTAACAAAGTAAATATAAAATACTGCTGATTAGATATGTATAGCAAATTTTAAACCCAGGATGTAAAATAAAAGTTATATTAAAAAAAACAATATAGAACAAGTTAACATCTTAAACAAATAAAAACATAAATCTAAATAAATTATATAACAGCTACTTACAATAAATAGCAAAATAAATAAGCAAAAAATGTACCTGAGCAACCAATTGTCAATGCCAAGACTGAAATACTAAATATACACATGAAATATAAAAGGAATCAGTGGTTATTACGACAGATACTTCTAATGTCAGGTAATAACTAAATATAATGATACTGACGATTAATATTACTGCAGCTGATAGTTCTGTTTTGACGGATCATAGTACTGTTAAATAATAGTGGCGATAAATAAATATACCGGCAAATAATGGTATTGATAATATCAATAACAGACAATGACAATAGCAAAAACGGAATAACCATGATGAGTTAACAACAATATTAGTGCGACGAGCAATAACAATGACGAGCAATCATAACAGACAACGGACAATAACGATAACTGATAGCAATGATAAACTATGATAGGTTGAAATATGACATATGCAGAGTACGAAGGGAACGAAGGCACGACGAACCAGCTGGAGATCAATGAGATTATGATGAAATAATCAAAGCAAGCAGACACACGAGATCCTACCACTAGAATTAATAGGCCTCTCCAGGGTAAAGCCAAAGTCTCAAATAAATAAATATGGCGTAAACTGCAACACGCTATATACGCTGCCACCAAAAGTCGCAGGAACCACTTTTGATGGCCTTTACTTATGCTTAAAATTCTCGTGATGTCATAACTGCACATCAGTTACGTTGGCCACTTTGCCATCAGTTTTTGGCTTAAGTTACAATTTATACTTTATAGTTGCAATCATAAAATTATTATCTTTACGAATAAATAATAAAATAGAGGAGACTAAAATAGACAAAGATAAATGGACCGATAAATTTATACAATTCATACATTTATACATACATTTGACATTTTATATTGTCGTTCCAACTAGCGTTGGGAACTATAGACTGAAAACAGTCGAAACAGTCGATAGTCAAAAAAACTAGCGACTGAAAATAGTAATTACTATAGTCAAATGCAGGGCTCGACTATTTTGTTCAATTCGTGATGTCAGACGAAGATGTACGAACCCTTTGCTGTATAAATTGTGAGAGTGGGAAGCTAAAATAGCTAATTACCAGATGAAATTCGGAACGATTTATGTTTTCCTTGAATGGTACATGTCTATGTCTGTGTTTTAAATAAAAAAATATCGAGAATATAAACAAATTAAACTTGCTTCTGCATATATTATATAGAGTTATTAAAAATTCTTAAAACCATTACCGTAATTGTCTTGAATGTCGTTGAAAATATTGCAACGTTACAAAAGTAAAGTTATTCAATATTTACTTTATAGTCAACATTACAAACAGTGAACGTTTTCAATGATTTTGTGGTTTTAAAATTAAAAAGCCATTAAGAACGTGTCATACGAGATTGTAACAATGTTAAAATGATTTTTTGTTTTACAATGTCGAAAAAAAGCTAAAAATGAGATATAAAATTATATCATCAGATATTAAGTCAAGTTACTTAGTATGACACGAATAAAATTTAAATATAAAGATGTGTTATATCCAGAAGGACTAACTGTTATTTATGTTTCTTTATAGTTCACTTCCCAACAGCCTGCAAGGGTGAAGTACGATGGATGTTCCAACATTTGGACATGAATGGCGACTCCAAACTCTCTCTTCAAGAACTGTATGATCTGGAGCATGATCAAAGCGAAGTATGCCTCAAGCCTTTCCTGCAACAATGTGACGTTGATCATGACATTATCGTCACCCCTATCGAATGGTGCAAATGTTTCCAAAGAACCGAAAGACCATGTGCTGCCGTTAGACGCAAAATTTCTCCCGATTTATTAGGTATTAAATCAAATGCTTGATTATTAAATTAAAATGTTTATATTTAAAATGAATTTAAAAACTACATTGACTTTGTAAGATGTATTTCCGAATTTTTTAAAAATAATAAGAATCATAAAATTTTGATTCTTTTGTTTTTTTAATTTGTTTTACTTTGAAACGAATTGGTTGCATAAAAAAGGTTCACACTAAACTTTAAGTAAATCTGAAGTCGAACTTCGAATACCATGTTAACCGCGTCGAAAAAATTAATTAAGAAAAAAACATGTTTAAAGTTTCGCTTTTACATGCCGCGGTTTAGATGTCCCGTCACTAAAACACCTATATCTCCGAAAATATTATACTCTTAAATATTCATAAAGTATATTATTAAACCAATAAGCTTTGAAAATATTTTCAAAAATCACAGTTTTTAAAAGTCGATACTAGAATACAACCTTAAAATAATACATTTTATTTATTATTAATTAACGACCCAACAGCCTCTCGGGCTTTCCGAGTTTACATAAATTCTTTATAATGTTTTAATAGTGTTAACAAAGTCATTAGTTATAGACTAGGTCTTAATAGTATACAATGTACACATATATAAAAAAATCATTAAAATAATGCAAAATAAACATAAAAATTATTCAGATCAGCACATCAATAAAAATTTTATTAAATTACTTAGAATGATTCTCTAAAATTGTTATGTGTGTTCCAAGGTTAACATGTCTTGTAAATAGTAGCACCTGTCGATGGCTGTTTTACGTTGGAAAAGTACTTCTTGTACGTATTGTGTTTTGCGAAATACCGTGACCATTGAACGATTAAAAATCGATTTAATGTATGGTAAGTGTTAATGTGTTTGTTTTGCCGGTGTAAAAGCTAATAAAACCTTCGTTAAGTTTTGCAATAACTATAAATAAAGAGTTGCAATAAACAACATTATCGATTTAATCCTATTCTAATTTAAACGAAATCTTTAATTCTAAACCCTTAACACGTTACATCTCACAGTCCGACCAATCGGATTTTTTTCGAGCAACCAAGACCGCAACACTCTTAGTCTACAACACCTTCCTTCTCAGGAAACGAACAAAGGGATGTACGTAGTGGATGTATTGAAAGTATCGGCTGTATCTCCATGATATAGTATAGAATGATTTTCCAAGTTTTGGCATCTCCAGTTTCTAATAGCCTTGGGTTAGACATCTAAGCTGCAGCAATCAGTGTTTGATAGCAGTGCACCCTGAACTGCGAGCTTCTGTTCAAATTCCAGTGGACTAAATAATAACTTCTTTGCCTTAGGTGGCCTTAAACCCAATCAGGAATCTACGGACTAGCATTATTTTTCAAAGCATCGATGTTTTCTAATTCTAATAGCTTATGGACAGGGGACTTTGAGTACCTTCTTCAAGCGATTAACCGTTTGCACTAACTACGCTCAACTACATTATAAATTCTTTGTGTAACTGCGAAATTATTGTCAAGCCAAGGTCAGCCTGTCTTTTCTGAATAACTAAGTTGATTCCGATTAATTGAATGAATTCAAAAGAGAACAGCATTATGACCTCCTCCTAATGCTACCGACTGTACTAAATAGGAAACATATAAGATTTAAACAAAAACTTTAATTTAATTTAAAAATACACAAATTCTGTATTAAATACTCGACTTTTTCACTGGGTTTTCATAATAATGTTGAATCAAACTCTCAAACAAATTAATTTAAATAGAGAACATTGCCCAATGTTGATTTTAAACTAGTTTGTGTTCATTCTTTAAAACTATTAGATGTATGTGTAAGTTCTCATTCGCAATAAGTGGCTATGTTTCTAATACAGTGGTAATAGTGCTGGCAGTGAGAACTATTTTCCAATTAGTTAGTTTAGATATACAAAAACAAATAGTAACAGTGCTTCTTCTTTCTCAAAACAACAGAATTATTACATTTTGAAAAAAAATGTAAAAAGTACAAGAAGAAGTTGTGAGATCATTAGCTATTTATCGATCAAACCTCAAATGTCTGAAAATCGTTAGAATGATTCCATGGCAAGAAAATTGGTTGCTAGTCAATTGAAAAGCCGGGAGACGCTGAAAGCCGACTTTGCATATCTGAAATATAGCTTACGGATCAAGAAAATCTGCTTTTCCATCATATTATTATATAAAAAAGTAGATATATTGTAATAGTCCAAAGCGAAAAAAGAAACATGTTTAAGGAATTAAACAATCACAATATATACAACTCGCTCAATAACAAGCGCACACTAGAACCCTTGGTCCATCTAACTTAACATAAGAAGAGTGAGTTATATTATAAGCTGCTGAAATACTTCTAACGACAAGTTACTAAACGGAAGAAGGCATTAATTAGAAGACATCCAGTTTGTTGGATCATACTTGAGCCACAAATTTAACAGTACAGCATGAATTCCGTCCCTTTACCTCTTGTTTCATTAATGCATTTTTGATTCGTCATTTGGACTTATCTTTAGTTTAATTAGTTTCTAAACACAATTTTTTTAACTAGTATTCAAAAACCTTTTGAAAGATGAACCTAATGAACCCAAATTTGAACTAACTAACAAACAACAACGGAGACTCTTGCATACATTCAATAAATAAATTTATTAGCGCTTATATTTATAAATATTTTGATTTTTCTTTCTTAATATCTCCAAGTATACAAATCACGTAAAACAAATGTCATCAAGTTATTACAAATATGTAATAATCGAAGAGTAATATTAATTGTAAATACCCAGACAAGAACAAATGAAACATTTCTAACTATTAATTATTGTATTAGCCTATTGAATTTTTCACATTTATATACATTTTATAGTAGATTTTGTTTATATTTTAGGAGTTTATATCCCAGAATGCGATAACCAAGGTTATTACAAACCTGTACAATGTCACAGTGCTATTGGCATGTGTTGGTGTGTGGACAAACACGGCGTCGAATTTGCCAATACCCGTAGTCACTCAAAACCAAATTGCGGTAAGTTCTACTCTTCGATGCGACATATTTCTTATAACATTACCTTTCGATGTCATAAGTTTCGGTTTTCTTCAAAAAAAACTTTTTGTAATGATTAATTTTAAAAAATATCGTAATATTTAGAATAAATATGTTTTAACAACCATTATTAGTTCAAGAAAAAACGTAAAACAATTTTTCTATGATTTCAACTATTAAAAAACTAATGATAATAATTTATTTAAAAATGTCTGATTCATGCTAAGCTAATATACATCAATAATATACATATACTAAATACAGAAGCTAATAGATCAATTGAAAAGTTCCCGGCCTGACACATAGATGACGCTACTAGAATTAAATCCATATGTTTTTTCGTTAGCCCTAACCATCAAAAGATACGTGTATAAATTTGACAGCTGTCGGATCATTAGTTTGCGAATTATAGCATTACGAGTGAAGCAACTTTTGTTAAAAGGTATAAAAAGGAATTTCGCGTGTTGATAAAATATTGCTTTTTGAAATGAAAAAATACAGGTAAAACAAACGCTTGGCTTTATGGCGAGTTTCAGGACACTGCCCCAGGAAAATCAACCATCAAGGATTCGTATGCTAAGTTTAGACGTGTTTAAATGAGCACCGAAGACGGTGAACGCAGTGGACGAACAAAAGAGGTTGTTACCGACGAAAACGTTCAAAAAATCCACAAAATGATTCCGAATGACCGTAAATTGAAATTAACTGAAATAGCAGACACTCTAAAGATATCAACTGAATGTGTACACCATATCATTCACAAATATTTGGGTATGAGAAAGCTCTGTGCAAAGCAAGTGCCGCGCGAGCTCACTTTTGACCAAGAACAACGACGGGTTAATTATTCGGAGCAGTGTTTGAAGATGATCAAACTTAATAAACCAACCAAGTCATCCAAGTGGACTGCACACGATGAACACATGTCTGTATTTTGGGATGCGCATGGAATTATTTTCATTGACTACCTTGAAAAAGGAAGGATGTCCGCATTTGAATAAAAAGAAAGTGCTGCTTCACTAAGACAATGCACCGTACCACAAGTCAGTGAAAACGATGGCAAAAATCCATTAATTGTGTTTGGAATTGCTTCCTCATCCACGGCATTCTCCAGATCTGGCCGCCAGCGACAATTTCCTGTTCTCATATCTCAAAAGAATGCACCCTTGAAGGGAATTATGTTGAATAAAGAAAACTAATTTTGACACAAAAAATCTGTTTTATTATGGTGGGCCGAGGACTTTTCAATTGACCTGTTAGTATACAGAACCAGCAATCAAGTTTTCCTCAAGAAAAACTTTATCATGAAGGTACGCACGTTTATTATTTAAATAGACATGCTAAAATTTCGTTTGAAGTAATTTTTTCCATGGAAATACTTGAAAAAGGTAGAATTAGAGCGCTTTATTTATTAATACTTAATCCAGTTATGTTGCTGAAATCAATTAGCATTTTGTCGATGAAGTAAGACTGTGATTATTAACTATTGCTCGATTGCGTTTCGTAGAAATCGATGAACATTTTTTACGTATCGTAAAATATAGACTAATAAGTTGTAAGCCAATTGTCTCTCTCTCTCTACTTTATCGATCTTTATATACATTATCGTACAACCCAAGAAACAATACTCTATTGTTTTTAAATAAAACCAAATACGCAACAATGCCCACTAATATAACCCATATCTTCTAACAATACTTCTTAGCACTAGATTTTGAATAAGTTCTTGATGTATTTGTTTTCAACCTATTGGATATACGAGTTCATTTGTATAGACTTTTAGAGCTTAATTTTATTTAAAATTATAACATTAAAAATTGCCTTGGTACTGCCATTGTGTCTTTCTTATGAAGCGTGTAATTATTCGTAGAAACATTAAGTAGATAAGTATGTAATTTCGATTTTAATAACTAACCATCTCTTTGACAGCCTTGAAGATTGAAAGTGCGGGATTGTAAGATTTGATGAATGAAGAGCCAACGAAAATCCAATAAGATCTTGCATTAACAATTATCGGAACATTTTCTGTACTACTTTATAGAAAATTTAAAAAATACAAAAAAAATATGACTCTACTCTTTAGGGTTGTTTACATAGCTCGGTGAATGTAGGTAGGACGACACGAAACAGTTGTGATTTACATGATGTGACCGTTATTTATTGATGTAATATAAAATATGTAAATAAACAAAACGACTGGCAGCGGTGTTACCTGGAGACAGTCGATTGGCAGTCAATGACATGTCTGAACTGAACGATATTCAGACACTGAACGAATCGAAAGTACCATTCAATTATCTGCCAGATAAACGTCTCGGGGTTGCCAGATATTCGTTATCGTGTACTAATTGGCGCTGCTGGCACCCCGCCCGTTGTCAAAATCAGTGATTATATTTCTGGGTATTTTGCAGACCATTATTCCACGATGTAAACTTCGACATGTCTCATGGTCGCTACAACTCTATTGGAAAAAATACGCAGACATTGATCCATGCGCTTTAATATAATTATTTTAATAATAAACATAAAGAGCACTCTGGCGCCGTAGAAAGTATGGAAGCGAAGAATTGGAAACACTTCTTCAAGACCATGATATTGATTTTGACAGTTGATTCATATTAAATAATAATAGTAATTTTAAAATGTATTGCGTCATTGGAAAAAAAGATTTATTTTGCAATATGACAACGTTCCACCATTTCTTAAGTTCCATGAATACAACTTCGAAATCATATTATCGCATTGTGTTGTAGCGTGACTTAAAACAAACATTTTATCTTTTATAGAAATAGCCAAAAATGTAAACAATACAAAACGAATGTTATTTTTAACATTAAATACGTTTATAACGTTTTAAATACATCTGGATGATCACATATTAATATAGCTTTCATATTTTAGAAACCACACCACATTAAAATTGTTACAAGCCCTAATTTGTTATAATATCAAATGTTTTTACTTTAAGTAATTAATATAGTCTGTTCAAAGTTATTTTGCAGATACGTCATTTAAATTTGTGACATCAAAGCGTCGCAATGTTGCCGCATCAACTCTGAGTTTTAGTTTAGTTTGGCTTTGACATACAACACAATTCTAATCTAAATAAAATAATTACACAAAACATTAGCATTATTGTATATCTAAAAACTGTAGTTAATTATACAGCCACAATATTTTCTAGGTTAAAGTTAAAGCTTTTATCACTATGAGTTTCAAGAATTTTGCATACGCCTGACATCTGACGCCAACAACTTTAACAGGTTCATTCATTTACGCATTCGAACTAATCTGAAAGCATTGTGTTTCTTTTTATCTAGAATAAAATGAGAAGGAAAATATTGTCTGATTCTGAAATGAATTTGCAAATTGCTTCAGGCAATACATTAAACATCTTGATGACCTATGTACAAAAAATTTTGAATAGACTATATGTACATATTGATACATATATTTATATTTTTTAGATACCATTATGAAGATGAATGAATCCCTCAAACAAGAGAGCCGCAAAAGCAACAGCGTAGACTCCAGTGACGACGAAGATGACGATGATCAAGACATCGAGGGCAGCGCAGATCATCCTTCAGATTACTAAATGTTTCTTTCGTTTCTAGTACTGAATAAAAACAAAACAAAAAATGTAACATGGTAAGAAGTCGCTAAGCAAACTAGTAGGCTTTGTAATCTGAAACAACAAACCAAACTAAAATAAATGAATAGCGTTTTGAGTTTTGTACGTTTCCGATAGCGAACGAGATGGATATTTTGTGAATAAGAATGCTTGAAGTTCATCTCGGACAAATATCGTTATTTCTTACACGGTTCACTTATCAATATATGAGCAAATGGTGTTTTACGATTAAAATAGATGCTTGGCGATTCCCTTACTTTTGCTCCCAAGATTCCATGGTCCTTTTCGGTTGCTTTAAGATTCAAATTTCAAACTATATGTGAAACGTGTGTTATTCTAGATATATTTAGGCAGAAAGTTATACATTCCAAGTCCATCTAGTTATTTTTTATTTTTCACTTGCCTTGAAGCAAAAAGTAAATTATTTAGTACTTGTAAGTATTTTATAGTTTGTCAGGATCAGTGGTAAATAGTTCTTGTTGTGGCCTAAGATTTAAAAAACACATCAAGGAGAGATTTTAAAAATAATTCCAGACATTTCAGGAGTCAGAAAATGAGAGAACAACGCTTCATTCTTTATCAATTCGCCGAACTGTCGAAGAACTAGTTACCATCTGAGTTTCATTCAGATACAGAGACAATGTATATACATTCCGATCATCCACCGTGGATGATTTTGTGTTCGTTTCTTCGTTTGGGATGTGATATACTGTTACTTTCAGGCAATATTAAATTTAGTCATCTCTAAGTACGAGGATATTTTTATGCAATTATGATACGCTGTTACATTTAGATATACAGTTAGTAATCTAATATGCCACAGCTTTAATGTTAACGTGCCGTCGAATCATAATAAAATGGGAATCTGAAATCTATTTAGCTAAATTTAGAAGATATGAAACACGCCATTGTAGATTTACAAATTTCAAGAAAAAAAATGTGCATTTATCATTTCGGAACTATTTTAACACAAATAATGGTCCAGATCCAACCTATAATAACTAGTATTATACCAATATTATTTACTCTAAATATATATATACATACATAGTTTAGTTATCGACCTGTTCCCAACAGGCTTAGTACAAATTTCCTTTACCATTTTATTTCATCATTACCCTGACGATACAATTTATTCTTGTACCATGACGGATAAAGACTGTAGGTCTTTATGCTGATTGCTGAACAGTAGAATCAGTAACGAACAATAATTTTTGTATAAAATATTTAGTGATTTCCTTTTTTTATGCGCTATATTAGATAAATGAGAGCAACATATTTTGGTGTCTATGCCTAACTCACTAATTCTCATACCTCAATCTATGATTGTTAACCTCTCATATCTACCTATTTTAGATTATATTAAGGATAGCAGAATTGTTTCGTTTTTTTTAATGATACTTTAGCTGGTATGCGCATCCAACAAACAAACCAACGTTTTTTGGGTATATTTTATGATATTTATAAAAAACTAATATAATGTGTAATCTTAGATCCCAGCAGATCAATTAATTTGTTTCATTACAGATAGGTGTTAAGTTGAACGCAATAGAGTTTTTAATATTCTGGTCCATACGTTCCAGATGCAGGAGGAGTACCTTTTTCCGTTTAAACGAGTGTTACAAAGGGGTTTTGTTATCATTGTCGTGATGGTAACCCTATTTCCAGAATAAATATTTATAAGCACATATACATTTAAACAGTGTATTTATTGTATGTTTTTAACGTATTTAATACAGTTAGAAATAATAATTTTACATTGAGTTTCATTTACACCCTCTTACTTTCATATATTCTTCACACATTCACATCGTACATTTTTAATAAAATATTGTTCAATGTTTACTGTAACTTACGCCATTTAACATACAAATACCGTAGCGAAAAAGTTGCAGACATGTCAAACCTTTCTATTCGTGTTAACATTTTTTTCATTCTTGCATTATTTGATACGTGCTGTGGCCTTGATAAAGTATGAAACGAGTCAGATTGTCAGAATTACGCATGTGAAAAGGGCATGTTAAATAATAATAGGGCACTAATAATTAATCCAAAGAAGTTTTGTATAAACATCATCTAAATTTGTGATATCAAAACGTCGCAATGTTGTATCAAGTTTTAGTTTTAATTATTTTATTCTAACATTATAGTACATATTATCGAAGGACTTTAAATTAGGCATTAGGGAGTTTAAATTAAGCACACAGTTATAATAGTTTGTAAGTTAGGGTTGTGTTTGATTATATTTATATTGAACTCTTTTCCATACCACCTCTAGGGCGTTTGTAGTTGTATTCACTGGAAGCCTACTCCACATAATTAGTTAGTTGTATATCCAGTAATATATTTTACTCTCACTTTTACGCTTAGTTCTTGTCTGTTTCGGTACAGTATTTCCTTGTAAAGACATTTTGATATCACTGTATTTCGCCTTATTTGGTTATGTTAAGACTTGTCTACATATTTCTTGATAAAACTAGATTTAATCACTGCATTCTACTTAATGCATTTGCCATATCTTCAAAACAGTTACTATTCTTTCTCTCCTGACACATTTAAACCAAATTCTCATGTATATTCTGAACAATTACAGACAAATCTGGCCACATAAATCTTTTACACTCTACGATAACATTTCCCACAGTTATAATACACTCACCCTTACTTTTTTCCACTCTGTCGTATGTTCTCGTCACTCTGTCTTAGAAATTGATAGCATTAAATCATATCATATTCAGAAAGTTTTATTCAAGTGAATAACAAAGCACTCACACTAATAATTAATCTCCAATCTACCGTAACATTTGACACCCTAACAATTCTATCATTTGTTAATTTTTTCTTCAATGTGTCTGATAGAGTTCACACAAACCCAAGGTGTTGTTAAACATTCCTGTTTCCATCATGAAGTACAATATATCTGCAGTGAATTATCAATAAATGTTATGACTAATAAAACCTAATCAATTTTTATTCCAACGTTTACCTTTTTCCATCAACTTTTGTTGTAAAAACATTATTTTTATTATCATCTTGCCATGAGTAACCATTGTGTATATTAGTCCTATTCTGAAATATCTTTGTCTCATCGAAATACATAAATTGTATTGTTATAAAGGCAATATCCGGAGGTTCCATTAGGCCTATTAGATGCTTTTCCGACTAACAGTTACCTTTGAAATAATTGTGTTAAATTAGGTTTGTATTAAAAAACTACTCAATGTTTTTATACATTTCATATATTTAATCTCTGACAGAGTTAACATCAAGCTGATCTTGATTGTGATCTTGATTCGTGATCCGCTTCGTATGAGGACATTTTTTTTCGGTGGATTCAAGGTTATATTTTAAATTTTTTAGGATATTTCAGTGGCCGTGTCCATACTAATATTCAGTGCAGTTGCAACACACTAACAATATTTTCAATAAAAATCGCAATAAATTAATATTTAAAAATGCTTACCTTTCTAACGACTTTTACTGGCAAGAAGGGACCTCCACTACCTCGTTCCTGTGCAAAGTAACTGATTAGAGACGCAATATGTTGTGTGTGGCTTCGGAATTTTCAATCAGAGTAATAAGCAGCGATGTGAAATTTATCAAAACAAGCAAAGCGTTAAATTAATGTTGGTTTTATAATTTTATTAATGCCGAGTTATAACCTCTTATCACCATTGTTTTGAAGAATTTTGTATACGTTTAACAACCGGACGACTTTGGCAGGCTAGTTCGGTTACAGGTTCGAACTTAGCGACAGGCAAAACATTAAACATCTTGATGACGTATGTACAAAACTTCTTTTGATAGACTATAGAACTTGTAATTATACTTAAAGTTAAAGCCAATTTGTACATATTTTATAGTTACAATTCATGAACGTTTACAGAAGCAGCTTGATCATGCGGTCAAGTGGTTCAAATTCTGGAGGTTGCAAATCAACCCCCTGAAAACCCAGGCCATGATTTTCCATAAGAAGCGTTACGCACAGCGCGTCTCGCAACTTAAGATCGACACCGCAATAATTCCATGGCTAGATAACGTCACGTACCTAGATCTTCACTTCGACCGGCGGTTCGGTTGGCATTCCCAAATCCAGAAAGCAATCCAAAAAGGTTCGGGGATAACAAACCTGCTATCTCCTCTGATCTGCCCTTCTAGCAGACTTCCCATCTCCATCAAATTCTTATTTTACAAGATGTTAATTCGGTCCGTACTCCTCTACGGATCTAATGTCTACTTCAAGTTTGTTACACCCAACTAGGTCAAACGGCTTCAAGTTTTCCAAAATAAGCTCCTCAGGAGAATATTAAACGCTCCATGGTTTGTCAGAAATAATCAAATTCATAGGGAAACTGACACTCCAGAAATCAAGCACTTCATATCTCAATCATTCCACAAACAACAACTCAGCTCAAGTCTTCTGAAAACGCGCTTGTTCGCGAGCTGGTCGACATGCTGGGAGCTTAGCACCGCGTCACCGCCAAGCTCCCCCCCTTTTCCAGACTGAAACAACCTCATCCGTCGCTACAGTCGTAACTTTTGCCCCCATACAACAGTATCCAGTTGTGTGTTAACTCAGGTTCGCGAATCAATAGAATCGCCGGGCCCTGGTGCCCAATAACGGCTGCCCGATCAGCGGGCGCCATATCCCCAAATTTAATGCAATAGCAGTAGTGATCCACAGGGGTCAATTGTGAGGCGGTTTCGGTTTAGTGTATTGGTAAGCCCAGAGGCAGTCCCACATAACCCGGTCCAACTTATCACTCCAGGGCTAGTCTCCGCTTGATGGCATTTTAGGAATGAGGCCATGAGGCAAAGGCTTGAGGGTACTTTCGGTTTCTCAACGATCTCCAAATGAGATTACGTGAACCTAAAAATATTTTAGTACCTAAAAACAAGTGCAACTAAACCTACTCAACAACAGAGGATTTAGTCGATATTTGGGTGCATGCAACATATCTTGGGTGCACCAATGGGATTGCTTCCATTAAATGCTAATTAAGTTACAGTCTGATAACTGAAGATGATACTAGAAGACCAACATTAAGGAAAAATTACTAGATACAACAATACAAAAGATATATACAATATTATTATATAACATGTCATCAAGAAGAGCCAACTACATGGCCCAATAATTGCTGCTACATAACGATACTGGTGTTAGAGTAGAAATTAAATAGCTGTAACTGCTTATGAATAGATGATGGGACTCAATAATACGTTCATAATAAAATGGACGAAAGTCTCACATAAGTACATGACAAATTCTTTAGTTGATATATTTTAAAAATATCGTTCTTGTTGATTTACTGGTTACCGAGTTATTCTATATATTATTTGAACCTTAATTGCCACATACTTTACCAAAAGCTTACGTTATATTTTATAAATGTCAAATTAAAGAGATAAAAATTTGAGATGCCTATCAAAAAGAATTCATTTTAATCATCGATATATATCATGGATATTGCGCACTTCTTCAGCATTTAGAAACCGTGCGTTAAGGACCTGACAATATTGTACTTTCATGCTGTGTGGCAGCCATTTTTGCTCCTTCTGAATCTTTCTCGTCACGGCAAGTACCACCAACAGTTGATTCATCTATTGCTAAGCTGGCTTTTCACTTATAAGCCTTTGATATCAATATCACCACTTCTAAATGGTTGAAACTGAAACCAACAATTGGGATATGACCGAAGAACATCACCATAAGTTTCAAAAAGTGTTTAGTGGGCTTTGGCGACAGGTTTCTTCAAATCAAACAAAAAATATTATAAACATGCAATTTGGAGTACTCTATTACTGTCTATATACACAGGATAATGCTAAGTGAAAACTGTTATTTTATGTAGAAAAATATCAAACCAACAGATTTAGCAGTTGTTTACGATATTTTTCACATTTTCACCTAATTAACATATATCGCGGTTACCCTTATCATAGTACCCATTCTTTAATTTATTAATACATATTTTATAAATAAAGTAATCTAATAATTTTAAATTACAGCCATAAAGCAATCATCACTTATTTGAAGATACTCAAAAATAAATCCAAGACTGGACTTAATATTTAATCACTGTCAGAAAAATTAAATAAGTGGCGATTTC
The DNA here is from genome assembly GCF_030347505.1 of Rhynchophorus ferrugineus. Taxonomy (NCBI): domain Eukaryota; kingdom Metazoa; phylum Arthropoda; class Insecta; order Coleoptera; family Curculionidae; genus Rhynchophorus; species Rhynchophorus ferrugineus. Next base: position 73,756,741 of record NW_027472581.1, read on the forward strand.
AAAGTAATGTCCATAATGATTTAAATTTATATAAAATAAACAACTAAATAAAAAAATGGTTTAAAATTACCCTGTGCCAAAAGAAATGAGACCAATATATCAAATACAACTAAGAGCAAGAAGGTTAAACTCATTAAATAAATCGAGTAAAACATGTTTTTAAATTTACGTATGCATTAAATCGTCATCATGTTAATTCTTCTTATTATTGAATTTTAATGGTTTATTCCAACTGAACAGTAGTCAAGACTGTGACCATGGCAGAAATGAAAGCTATAAAATAAATTAAGAAGGTGTTATTAAAGGATCGCTTATATTGAAAAAAATAATACAAGCTCTCCTTGTAATAATAAAGAGTACTTATACAGAAACATAAATAACTGGTTAATTTAATTATTGAACTAATTTATTGAACGTATTTACTCAGACTGATGATAAAGATTTGAGTGAAATTATTATTTTGTGTCAGATTTTACAATCTACCAACAATTACGAACATCCGTGTTGAAAAGGATATTCATATTTATTCAGCTTAGTACGAATCAATACATCGATAAAAATGTTAATTAATATAGCTTGCCGCCAAGTATTATTGTTCATTAATAACTGATATCTGAAAAAATAAACTTAAAACAAGGGTAAAAATAACACATGAAATAAAATAACAATAAATAGCTGAAAAAGATATATTTAAGATATTAAAAAAACATAAATAATATAATACGCCCATTCCTAACTCAAGGAACAACTACCAATCCGTACACTTTGAACATCTGAAAGCAAATAAAACCATCATTACTAAGTTATCTCAAAGCATTATTCAGTAAACAGGATTGTCATTTAAAATAATTAAAAATATTATCACTAAATGTCACAAGAAATAATGTGATTATAATATCTAAGAATAAATAACTACAAGTAAAACCCAAAAAGTGTGAAAGCCCATTCCTAGCAAGTTTTAAATATAGTTGATAATAGTATCTGGAATGCTGGGAAAATCGGTCTAATAATAATTATATTTAATTCAATTTCTTTGCATATTATAGTTGATATATTCTATTTACATAAACAAAACTGCTAACATATTAATTTTGTTTATTATTCCATTCTCCTAACAAATGATAACCTTTAAATAATGTTAAGAGGTTAAACTTTTAATTTAAATGATTTTTTAAAATATTAACCTCATTTGTCCAAATAAATTTGTTAATATATATATATATATATATATATATATATATATATATATATATATATATATATATATACATATATATATATATATATATATATATATATATACATACATTGTTTTATTCTAAGTTGAGATGTAGTTTCAATATAACCTCATTTCAATATAAAAATTTCTAAGTAATTTAATTCCACTTGTTATATGCATAAAAGGAAAGAAGGCTTATTCTTAATTCAAAATATTCCCTAAAGATGTCGATAATAGACCAAATATATAATTTAAGACTATCTACACCCACAAAAACATAATTATTCCAAAATTACAAGAAATGGGGTATATAATATGGGGTAACAACAATAAAAACGACTAAAATGAATATTAAAACTAATAATTTATATGAACGGTATTTCAATAAACTTTCAATGGTTTAAATTATGCTCGCCTATTAGACACTTCTGTAATAATATTCATAACAAATCTTTGTTATTAGCCTTTACCTTGTAACGTCTTAGTTACGTGACAAAAATGTAATATTAAGAAAAATAAACAATAAATTAACAAAGAACATTCTGCGTAATCAATAAACATGAGAAATTAGAAATTAAAACACGATATGGAAAGAAGCCAACATGGGACATCCCACAAGTATTAAAATTGTTAGAATACGTTCAAACGAAAAAACATATATGAGTAATATAAGTAAAAAATTATTATCCAGCAATTGATACAATTCCTAATAATATACATAAAAAACTCTTCGACATATTTTTTGAGCAGACATCATTTCTAATGTGAAGTTTAAGCACCACCAGAAAATGGAAAAGCTACTAACTAGTGATGGATAATGTAAAGAGTTATAATTAAATTAAACCAAAAATGTAAATTCAATTTGTTGTTTACTAAGAATTGAAAAATCATTCACAGCCCCATCTAGAGCCATCATGTTACAATTAATTTTAAATATCACAGAGAGTAATCTTAAAAAATAATCTAAAAGTAAGAGTTTTAATTAAATTAAGCAAAAATAAAATCTTTTTAATTTGTTTTATAACTCATCTTGAAAATAAAAATCCAAATTAACTTATTATCAACTTTATATATATATATATATATATATATATATATATATATATATATATATATATATATATATATATATATATATATATATATATCGAAATAAAGAAAAGATAAGGTCTTACTTTGTCCACATCGTTGTGCACATTGCAGTTTTTGTATATTGTCATAGGTAACTCCATCTGATCCACATACTGGATTGTAATTATTAATTGTTGGACAAGATCTGAAGCATGACCTAAAGGTGGCTGATGTAACGTCAACAGTTTGTGGTGGTTGTGTTTCCTGGGCAGACGTGATGTGAAAAACTGCGATGATAGCTATGAGATAAAGTCAATAATATCAATATTAATAAAAATGAAATAAACATAAAAATTATTTATGGGTTAAATTATATAAAAATTTAAAACAATAAAGAATTATTTAAATTATATTACCGGCCAAAAGTAACCTTCAAGAAATGGAACGTCAATAAATTGTTTAATTTGTATCAGTCTCTTCTAAATTACCATCCTTGAGTATAATAATTTTATGCCGGAGCTAAATTAGGCCAATAGAACGAGAGGAAAAAGTAGTAAAACAATATAAAAGGCATATTATCGTGATTGCAAGAAACATAATTTTTAGGGTTATTAGTATATTACATTTAGATCAAAATTTAGTGAAACTATATTTCAAAATGCAAACAAACTATTCAACAGGGAACTTTGTTGGCGCAGTGATAACAGGACGTTACTCCTATTATAGGAGGCATTGTGATTTTAATTTTAAATGTTTTTACAAACAACAGTGCAAAAACCCGACAATGAATAACCATCCCAGTCACGCCAGTAACCAGGCCGGATAAGACCGGATGTGTTCTGGAATGGTCCCTATGTTGGTCAGTGACCAGTCGGTATGTTTAATGCCGAGAAAAGTGATTTGAAGCACACATTAAACTGTAGATCCAGTCTAGATAAACTCTCGTTGATAAAAAGGAGACTTTAATATATTTAAAAAAAAACTATTCAATATAAAAATCAAATTCAACTCGATAATATTTAATATACGGTAAATAAAACTCTATTTAAACCATAGAAGGAATATGCAGCAAATGAAATTAAACTGAGTAGAGTAACAAATCAATACATATCGGTACACTAAATCTGGCATATTGATATACAAAAATAAACTACAGAAAAAACAATTTGTTTATTACATGGAACAAATTAATAGAAATTAAATTATAAGTTTTTACTAATAAAACTAAACAAAATTATAAAACCGAAACCATTTTTTGTGCAAATTTCTTCTACTCTGGCTGTTAATTAATAAATCGACTTACCCAGTAAAGAAATTAACTTGAAGTAAGCCATCGTAAACTGACTCGTACAGGCGATACACAGATAGAAGAATGAGCGTCAACTGATTCGATATCTTAACTTGTTTTTCAAATAGGTCGTGCTTCAGTGTTTATATAGTTGCTTGTGAAAGACCAGGCGATATTGCCAGGTTTATCATTAAATATGTATTTTAATTATTTATATGAAAATAAATAACAGATTTGATACATTCTGTCGTACAATAAGCGATTGTACTATTCGATATATCTTTTTTTTAATGGTATTTCTTATGTGTAAGCACCTTATGGAAAACTGCACATAAATATTTATATTTACAGAAATTCAAGAGTAAAGTGTTTAAATTTTTTTTTTTTAATGAAAGATGGAAAAATATTTATTTTAGAACAGTAAGAAAACTACTGAATTTAAATAGTAATGAAATTTAAGTAGTTTAAATAAAAAATCCTTGCAAAACTACAAGATATATTTTTGAGGATAGTCGGTTAATTGATACGTGGGTAAAGAGTACAATATTTTGTCCGGAATTTTATATTTTAGGAAACTGTTTGAAAAATTGATTCTTCATTCGTATTTGCTTACAACTAAACGAAAATATATTTGAATGTGGCATTCTCTACAATATTTGGAGCATATTAATAATAAAAAAGACCCTATTCATCATTTCAGCATTACCAAATTGTTTCGCAATTATAGCCACTCTTCATCAACAAAAAGTCAATTAGCCCTTTTAATGAACTTAACAGGTCAATTGAAAGGTCCCTGATTCATAGATGGCACTACAAGAATTAAATTCATATGTTTTTGGCCCTAACCCTCAAAAGATGTGTGTATAAATTTGACAGCTGTCGGATCATTAGTTTGTGAATTATGGTGAATGTGAATATTTTGAGTGAAGCAACTTTTATTATTGTGAGAAAAATGGATAAAAATTAATTTCGCGTGTTAATAAAATACTGCTTTTTGAAGCAAAAAAATTGGCTTGATGCCGAGTTTTCAGACATTGCCCCATGAAAAACAACCATCAAGGATTGGTATATTAAGTTTAGACGTGGTGAAATGACCACCGAAGACGGTGAACGCAATGGACGCCCAAAAGAGGTTGTTACCGATAAAAACATTTTAAAAATCCCCAAAATTATTTTGAATGGTCGTAAATTGACATTTAATGAAATAGCAGACACTCTAAAGATATCAACTGAACGTGTACATCATATCATGCACGAATATTTGATACACAACGACTAGTTGATGATTCGGGGCAGTGTTTGAAGATGATCAAGCATAATAAACCCGAGTTTTTGCATCGATATGTGACAATGGATAAACCGATGGCAAAAATCCATGAATTGGGCTTCAAATTGGTTCCTCATCCTCCGTATTCTCCAGATCTGGCCCCCTGCGACTATTTCCGGTTCCCAAATCTCAAAAGAATGCTCGCTGGGAAGAAATTTTCATCGAATGAAGAGGTGATCGCCGAAACTGATGGCCTATTTTAAAGCAAAAGACAAATCGTACTACAAAAATGGTATCGAAAATTTGGAGGGTCAATAATCAGTGTATCACCCTTGAAAGGAATTATGTTGATTAAAAAAACTAATTTAGAAAAAAAATGTTTTACTACGGTAGCCCGGGGACTTCTCAATTGACCTGTTATATATCATATTTCGGCTTCATCTCCATAAAACAAAATCTTAAATAATATATAGTATCGATCTAGGGAAGGATGTTCTCAGGAAGAGTAGAGTGTTTGAGAAATTGTTTCTATTCTATAAATGTTTCTAGTTTGACAGTTTTAATATCTAATACCCACCAAAGTTGGAATCGTTTTCTAAGTGTAAAGCAATCGGTCATGTTTTACATGATACTTATCTATATATTTCAATTTTACCCTGAATGCAAAACTTCTTATTAAGTTCTTTTTGTCGAGACTCCCTTTTCATGTCCACATGGTTCATGTTTCTTCTCCTTCATGACGAAAACAGGCAAATATCCCTCTTTGCTAACAGCATCTCATTTACATGAACCCATTTTATATGGTATTGCTGTTGATTTAAATTCATTCTACACATGTTCTTACAATCATTTAGTCACAATAATCAGAAATGATCATTTTCCTGTACGACGTATCATTTTAACTTGATCATTTAATTTCATTTTCGAGTTAAAACAAATCTCTAGAACAAATATATAAAACAGTTCTTACTCATATCTATAGTTAAGAGAAAAACTCTACTATACAGACACAGTTGAACGATGCTCTTTGAGTTTATACATCCCTGAGACTAAATATGGACCCGAACATATTTTCAATAGAATCGCTAATTACAATATTTTAGGACAAATTATAATTTTATTATCGTGTTTATTAACTTTAATTAAAAAACTGAATTTATAACCTAACTTAAATAATAATTATTTTACCAAAAAAATTCTTTCTTAAACTAGATAATAATATAGTTACTAAATTCAATAATCAAATCATTCAATCGAAATTATTTATTTCCTAACAGAAAGAATAATAAAAGATAAATTAAAACCTCTATCATGATGTTCTTTCTTGATTAATAAATGAGATTCTGGGGAAGGACCTACAACGTAAATTTCCTACTTATAATACGTGTATCATAGCTATATTTCGTGGCTCTTCATTGAGTAACAGGTTAATTCCACTTGGGGTTCACAAGAACAAGCGTACAAACGGGTATATTTTAGTCTTCTAAGAACCTTTATATACTACACACCGAAATATAAATATAATATTTACTTTTATTCTGATGAGAAATATTATTGTGGTCCTATTCAAAAAAATAAAAGTCCAAATGAGAAAAATTTAGTATTTTTACAGGAACTTGGTGTATACTGTCTTATACTTCTGACATCATCACTAAATTGAGTCAAATACAACTTTAATCAGTATTCTTAACTTGTCATTTTATAAAAAAATATATTACGGCAATATCTAGCTTATATCATAAATAAATTATGGGACAGGATAAGAACAAAGTAAAGAATAAATACATGTGTAAAAATTTACAAAAATCAATATATGTGTATCAATAAAAAAGAGAAACTTTAAATATCTAATAAGAATCTGAAAGCGCAGATTCTATAATCATTAAAAACATAAAGTTACACAATAGTAAATCTTTTGATACGGATAAAATATCTCCGATAATATTTTGGTCAACTTTATCCAACTTAAAAAGGCGTTTATAATATATCTTAACCAAAATAGTATTCATTCTATATAATTTTTCCCATCTTTCTGGCAATATGGCGACACGGTGTCACAAAGAACAACAATGCAAATCTAAAAAGAGTTTCAATTGGTTTTAGTAACTTATAATACACTAATCGGTCAATTGGAAAGTCCCCGGCCTGACATATAGATGGCGCTACTAGAATTAAATCCATATATTTTTTAGTTAGCCCTAACCCTCAAAAGATGCGAGTATAAATTTGACAGCTACCGGATCATTAGTTTGTGAATTATAACATTTTTAGTGAAGCAACTTTTCTTTTGTGAAAAAAATGGATAAAAAGGAATTTCGCGTGTTGATAAAATATTGCTTTTTGAAGAGAAAAAATACAATTGAAGTAAACACTTTGCTTGATGTCGAGTTTCCGGACACTGTCCCAGGAAAATCAACCATCAATTGGCATGCTTAGTTTAGACGTGGTGAAATGAGCATCGAAGACGGTGAACGCAGTGGACGCCCAAAAGAGGTTGTTACCGACGAAAACATTAAACATTTAAAAAATTTAGAAAATGATTTTGAATTACCGTAAATTGAAATTGAATGAAATAGCGGACACTCGAAAGATATCAACTGAACGTGTACATCATATCATTCACGAATATTTGGGTATGAGAAATTTCTGTGGAAAGTGGGTGTCGCGCGAACTCACTTTTGACCAAAAACAACGACAAGTTGATGATTCGGAGCAGTATTTGAAGATCATCAAGCGTAACAATGGACAATGTGACAATGGATGAAACATGGCTCCATCAGTTCACTCCGAAGTCCAATCGACAGTCATCCGAGTGGGCTGCACACAATGAACCCACTCCAAAGCGTGGGAAAACGCAACAGTCGGCTGGCAAGGTTATGGCGTCTGTATTTTGGGATGCGTATTGAATAATTTTCATTGACTACATTGAAAAAAGGAGGACCATCAACAGCGACTATTACATAGCGTTATTGGACCGTTTAAAGGACGAAATTGCCGAAAAACGGCCGTATTTGAAAAAAAAGAAATTGCTGCTTTTACAAGATAATACACGCTGTCAAAAATCCATGAATTAGGCTTCGAATTGCTTCCTCATCCACCGTATTCTCCAGATCTGATCCCCAGCGACTATTTCCTCTTCTCAGATCTCAAAATAATGCTTAGTGGGAAGAAATTTTTGTCGAATGAAGAGATGATCGCCGAAACTGAGGCCTATTTTGAAGGAATGGATAAATCGTACTATAAAGATGGTATCGATTCTAGTGCTTGTGACATGACTTGATGGTGTTATTAAGATCATCTATATAATATTCAATTAATTATCGGATTCTCCAGTAATCGAAAGAGATTTAGTAGAAGCTTTATCCATTATGTAAGCATTTGAGCAATGTAAGTAATATGTTGAGTATCAAACACTGTATATTCTTGTATAATAGATGCAGCACTCACCAACAATGAAGTCAAAATATATTGAAATGTAACTTTGAAAAAATTTAAAAAGCGGTGCGTTCAGTTTTGACCGGTCTTTTTGGAATTTCAAAACAATTTTGATTGTGAATTACCTCCAAACTGCTAAAATAATACACTTTAGGGTAAATAATGTGGCTCGGTGAATGGAAGTAAAACGAAATGAAACAGTGGTGTTTACATTATGTGACCGTTGTTTATTGGCTATCTAAAAAAAATTTAAAAATACAAATAATAAAACGGATGGCAGCGGTGTTACCTGGTGACGAAGCTTGGGTAGTCGATGGTGGGACGTCTAAATCAAACGAGGGTTGAGCACTGAGTGAATCGCAATACCCTTTAATAACATCCCAGATAAACGTCTCGGGGTTGCCGCCAGCTATTCGTTATCGGGTTCTAGTTGGTGCTGCTGGCACCCCGCCCGTGTTCAACATCTGGGATTATATTTCTGGGTATTTTGAAGACCGTTATTCCACGATGTAAAATTCATCATTCGGGCATCAAGTGTCGCTACAACACTTTAGTGATATAAGAAATTATAACCTTATAATCATTTACGATCCGTTGATTGGAAAAATGGGATTATGATAAGTTTCAAAAGATTTATAGTTTAAAAAGAAAAATAGAGCAAGAATACAAGATATTTTCAAGATATTTTTTATCATGAAAACTCATAAAAATTACAATAATCAGTGAACTTACGAAGTACGAATTATTTGAACATTCATGTTACCTGTGGTCTCTAAACTATTCGATAAATTATACATTAAAAGACTCAAAATAATCGCAGAGGAGATAATTATTATTCCAGAACATCAATTTGGTTTCCGTAATAAACATGGATCAATAGAACAAATACATAGATAAGTCAACCAAATTAACAAAACTTAAAGAATTAAAAATATTGCTCCGCATTTCTAGATATTTCTCAGGCCTTCGACAAGGTGTGACACACTAGAGAGCATGTTAAATTGAAAAAACTTTTGCCCCATACGCACTTTCAACTGCTGAAATCGTACCTCACAGATAGACTTTTACTGTCAAACAGGTTGACGAATACACTGACCTACACCCAATATATTCAGGAGTTCCTCAGGGCAGTGTTCTTGGCCCATTGTTATATATCTTGTATACACCTGACCTGCCGACCTAACGAAACGCTACTGTTGCAACATATGCTGACGATACAGCGGTTTTATCATCACACGAGTATCCAATCTTAACAAAGTCCAATTATGGTTGAAAATGTGGCGTATCAAAGAAAATGAAACAAAATCTACCCATGTGACATTCACCCTTTGTAGAAGAACATGTCCCTCAGTAAAATTGAATAATCCTAAACTTCCGCAAATAGACAACATTAAATATATGGGAATGCATTTCGATCGACGTTTGACATGGAAAAAAATATATAGTGACAAAATGCAAACAGCTTGGGGTTAAGCTACATCAAAGGTACTGGCTGATAAATCTAAATTATCATTAGATAACAAGGTTTTTCTGTATAAGTCTAAGTATTGACTTTTGCCTTTTGCCCATTTGGATCTATGGTACTGAACTATGGGGTACTACTAGCAAATCTAACATAGATATCCTCCAGAGGTTCCAGAATAAAGTGTTGCGAGTGATCGTTGATGCCCCATATTACGTGTCCAACTAACTGATTCAACGCGATATCACCATAGAACCCATAACGAGTATGATTCGAAGTGTTAGTACGAAGTACTCTGAAAGACTATTAGAGCATCCCAATGTACTCGCCAAACAGTTAAATGTGCGCGATAACAGTGAAGTACGTGGGCTCAAACGCAAACTACCCTATGAACTGACACATAGATAGTGAGATTTAACAATCTCTAGGATAAGATAGTCTTTAGAATCAGTTAGGATATACTTTAAAATAAGTTCCTAGTAGTAGATCACTTCCTAGTGATTTTCTTCATGACAGGATAGTTATATTATATAACTGAAATCATGTAATAATACTTATTACCTACGAGTAGATTGTTGACGTTCTATTAGATTAATAAAAAAACTGTTTGCTATATTTAGCACCATCTAACTACTGGATCGTCTTATATCTCAAAAATTAACGTGGAAAACGAGCCAAGAGATAATAAAAGTCGCATATTTCAACAATCTCCCAGGTTCTCACTTCAAGAACAAAAATAATATATTAGAAGGTTACTGTGATTAAGATTAGCAAGCTCACAGAAAAAATCTTCCTGCACAGTTAAGAAAATATTAGCATGGAGCTTTATAAGAAAAAAAGAGAGCTTTATTTATCTTATGTAGCAAATATAACAAGACATTAACAAGAGTACTTTATAAACATACCTCGTACATCTATATATAATTACTATGTATACTTTATAAACTATGTATTTAATTATAACAAAGTAGTACCACATTCCTTAGGAATACCAAATAACATATATTATTTTACACTTAGAAACCACTGTTACAGATTCGTTGTGTAACACATAAATTAATATATTATTTTTAACAACAGGGAAATCCAAAATTATCAGAAATAAATTTATCAAAGGTCATTTGTTACCATATGACCTTGATGTTCAATATTTAATTTCTTGTAAAAGATAATGTGAATCGGTATGTTTGTTTGATGCAATGCAAATTATTTTAGAACATTCCAGAAAATGTAGGAATACAAAGTGATCTTATCAAAACACGAAACATTAGGTAATTTAATGATAATAATTTTATCTATATTGTTTTTGTCAACGATATATAACTTAATCCTGCTGCCCATCCTTTATTTTAAATAATAACAATAAAACGAACTCCAAGCTGGTATTCATTTGCAATCAACGCCCGATTGATCATGAATTATGTCGATTACAAGACTTTTCAGTTCATTTACATCAGAATTTTAAGTTAAATAAAGTGGTAAAATTATGAATTATTTATGTCATCAAACGGACACCAAGCTCAAAAATATAATACCGTTTACTGGCCTTGTTAGATTATAAATGATATAATCGAATTATTATAGGGTTATTTTTGAACTCAGGGCGTAGAATATATATTATATTTAATAAAACAATATAAAATAATCTAACTTCTTTAATAAGTAAAAAACATAGATCAAAATAAATTATACAACAACTACTTACACAATAAATGGCACAAAAAATAAAGCTAATTAGCGTGCAAGATCTTGATGCCGATGTGGTCGAGTTATATTTCTGAAGACGTACCTGGGCAACGAATTTTCAATGACAAGGATAAAATTAAAAATATACATGAAATATAATGAAATGATCGGTGTTTATTACGACACATACTTCTAAAATCAGGTAATGTTGAAATATAACGGCACTGACAGTTCAAATACTGGCAACTAAATCCATCGACAAATACTGATAATGGATGGTATTGATAATCTCAATAAAAGACGATGGTAAGCAATAACTTTGATGGAATAATCAGGATCTTAATCCATAATAGTCAATAACGTTGACGACCAATCAAACTGATAGCAATAATAAAGTGTTAGGGTGAAGCATGGCATGTACACAGAGTACGAAGGGACGGTAACGCACGACGTTCCAGCTTATGCTCTAATCCTGCTACAAAGGTTAGTAAGCCTCGCTAGGATTAAGCTAAATTCTCAAATAAATAAACAGTATTGCTGCTATTATGCACTCACTTCTCCAGCTCCAGCTATGATGAATGCGTACAAGGGAGAAATCCAAAGGCAACACACTAGATTTGCTGCCACCAAGAGCCAGCAGAAACCACCTTCAATTGCGTTTATGTATGTTTCAAATTAACAGTAGATTATAGCTACACATCAGTAACTCTGACCACTTTGGCTTCAGTTTCCGGTTAATTAATATTTATAGTTGCAACCATAAAACTATTATATTGGCTTTAAAATAATTTAAGAATTATGGGGAATACGCCACGATTCCTAGAAATAAAAAAATAGTGTACAATACAATAGATAACGATAAATGAATAAATAAATAAATAAGTAGATGATAATAAATAGAGAGTAATAAATGAAAAATAATAAATAGAATATCAACACTAATAAATATAAATAATGAATAGAACATAATAAATGGAGATTTAATAAATAATAAATGGGAATTAAAAAAAGAAAACTTGAATACTCTCTGAACAAACTCACCATTTGATGAAACTCAGTTTGGGTGGCACAAAACACAGTAAAATAAACTAACTATGGGAAAGGTAGTGACTCAGAGCCTCGGGTGAAATGAACTCTTATGAAGTTTTAACCTCCCTGTGACGTGTTAAGATATCACATCTGGCAAGTACAATGGTCATTGCTAAGTATTCGCAAAGGTGACAAATTATACAATTAGAAAGAAGTAGTAACACCGCATAGTTCCTTCTAATTTTTATTCAGACCTTTTTAAAACAACATAATCAACCCAAAATTAAAAGGTCTAAAATATCGCACTACCATATGGGATTCTAAGTACATAATACTAAGTAATAGATATTCGGAACGATTTATGATTTCCATGAATGGATAGTCCATATTTGTCTAAGTTTTAGGGAAAATAAATCGAGAAAATTTAAACAAGTAAATCTTGCTTTGACATGCTGCTTTTGTTCAAAACAAGACAAGGTGTGTTTATATCATAATGAAGGAAATTATGAGTGAGATCTCTAGACATAAGGGTTTAGATTATATTAGAATAGGTTTGAGTATCGTTTGTGCTCGACGATTATGAGTCTCCAATTATGTCTGTAAAATAAAGTTGCTTTTAAAACCTACACTGGGAATCTGGAGAATCAAAAGGCTGGGTTTTGAATTCATTTTATTCACCGGTATCAACTTACTAAAAAAGAAAATAAACACGATAACAAGAAAATGAGAACGATCGACGTTGGGTTAGCAATCGTTTCGCAATTACTCTAAGCAGTATTTGGAATAATTAACAGGTCAATTGAAAAGTCCCCGGCTTACCATAGTAAAACACATTTTTTTGGCAAAATGAGTTTTTTTTATTCAACATTATTCCCTTCAAGGGTGATGCGTTTTTTTGTGTTTCTTTGTGTCTAAATATTTTAATCATAGAAATATCATTTAATTGGTCTGTTCCTCAAGGGTGATATACTGATTATAGTGACCCTCCAACTTTTCAATACCATTTTTGTAGTACGATTTGTCCTTTGCTTCAAAACAGATCTCAGTTTCGGCGATCACCTCTTCATTCGACGAATATTTCTTCCCAGCGAGCATTCTTTTGAGATCTGAGAACAGAAAATAGACGCTGGGGGTCAGATCTAGAGAATACGGTGGATGAGGAAGAAATTCGAAGCCCAATTCATAGATTGTTGACACACATACATACAAAATCATTTTGTGGATTTTTTTCATGTTTTCGTCAGTAAAAACCTCTTCTGCGTTCACCGTCATCGGTGATCATTTCACCACGTCTAGACTTGGCATACCAATCCTTGATGGTTGATTTTCCTGGGGTAGTATCCGGAAACGCGACATCAAGTTAAGCTTTTGGTTCAGCTGTATTTTTTCCCTTAAAAAAGCAATATTTTATCAACACTCGAAATTTTTTTTTATCCATTTTTTCACAATAACAAAAGTTGCTTCACTCAATATGCTATAATTCACAAACTAATGATCTGACAGCTGTCAAATTTATACACGCATCTTTTGAGGGTTAGAGCTAAGAAATATATGGATTTAATTCTAGTAGCACCATCTATATGTTAGGCCGCCGACTTTTCATTTGACCATTCGTTTTGAGTATTTTTTATTTATATCCCTTAAACTGTACCCTAGCAAATATGGTTCAGACATAATCAACTCCCTATAAATAAAGGAGTTCAGGACTGACAATTGTTGGCGTGAGTAAAATTGTGTTGACCGATATGTTAATTAGTGTCCTAATTTAGTGGAACTAAAACGTCTAAGAAAGGAATCTAGGGGTTACTTTCGTTCTCCGTGATGAATTTTATGTTGAGAACTCAGATGTCTGAAAAATTAGTTCCATGGGTAAATTCCCTTCGCATGCTTCCAAATGACAAAGATGTCTTCCACATATCTAAATCAGGTAAAAATTGTTTTCAAAACGTTCCATTAGGATGTAATGATATCAGATATGGGAAACCTATAGCGGTCGGCATCAATCGCATTCAAGTTTTACTGGAACTGGAAATATGTTGTAAAAAAAATGTTGTGTGAAAAGGAAAAAGTTGAAAGAAATATCATTAATGGGAACTTTGGTAAAAAGTAGGTTACAACAAAACTAAGAAAAAGATTCCCTGGATTGATTTGGAAAATCCGTATCTTGCTTATAAAGTCATTAAAATTTGATATTGATCTGTACATAGTTTTTGAAGAGGTTTAGTTATGCAAGGCGTCCAATGTTGGTAACAATTGAATAAATTTTTGAATGGAAGGTTTTTGGAAGTAATGAATCTTGAAGAGATTTTTCTGATATTGTTATAATGTTTAATTAAATCGACAACATATAACTCATTAACACATTAATAATAACAATTCGTAAATAAATAGCACAACAAACAATTAAACAAGAAATCAAATCAAATGTGATTAAGAAAATCTATTTATAATGAATGAATAATATATAATACAACAATTTTGTAGTTGTATATAATTATATAATTACAGTCACCTGGTCATTGATGGAATATTTAACAAGTACTGGCAAAATGGGTTATCATTTCCCATATGCATATCGGGACATAATGCCTGTGGCCCCAAAAGATAATAAATAGTACTACTTTCAGGGTTACTTTCATTCACATCGCTTCGTTCTACAATCAAGGCATCATTTGCTGATTGATCAGATAGAGCCTCCATAACAATAACATCTTTTCCATCGTCTTTGTGATCTTTTTGTTTTTCTGAGCGAACTAGTGCCTTTGAACATTTGCACGAGGTAGAAACGTCATTATTTTCTGGTTTAATATCGCAATATTTATCAAGACATCCTGCACAATGAGAACAACAGCAAGTCCCATCCTCTGCATAGTTGGTGCACTTTTTACAATCGCACTTTTGAGTGGAGGTGTCTTTAGCGAAGTCACTTTTACAAATCTGTATACTGACGTCTTTCGGAATGCAAAATGTCTGACTTTTCACGGAACTTTTAGTCTTTTTAATTTTTGGGCTCGTGGAACAATTACACGATTGTAGAGAAGGCTTTTTATTCGAAATATTCGATAAACTATGTTTAATACAAGATCCTAACTTGGATAAGGACCTACTTGTAACTTTAGACAAGCTCTTGGACTTTTTCGACTGGGTCATATTTTGGCAAAATGACTGGGACTCTTTTTTAGGTGGGCGTAACTTATTATCGGATGGACATGAACAAGAACTTCGAGGTTTTTGATCAGTATCTTTAAAATCGCATTTTGATATTCTGCATCCACAAAGACGGCAGTATTCCTTACCTGAAAATATTACACTAATTAATATTTAATACATACCATCAAATACATCAAATCATCATTAATACATCAAAAGTTCAATATGTGTGCCTAATTTAAATAAGATATATTAATAGATTAATTTACAAAATATTAACCATCATTGTTGTAGCTTGGTAAGTGGACAAGCCATTAGTATATCGATTAAAACAGCCGTCAGTCGGAACCAAAGCCAAGTTTAGTATGTACTGTTGATAGGACGGAGATAAGAAAATTTCATTCTGCTTGCACTAATACATAGGCTGAAAAGTCCTGGGCGTAACAAAGAAAACGCGTTTTTTCCTCCATCAAGAAGCCAAACAATCATTCCAGTGCCGCTCTAACATTTGACACATAAGATTTATATTTTGCCTCAAAATAGGCCGGTCACCAGTTGTTGTTCACTCAGATGACGATTTCATCCATTGTCACATATCGACGCAAAAACTCCGATTGCTCAGAATCATCAACAACTCAACTCACGCTACACACGTAGTAAGAATAGAAGTATAGAAAACGTGTAAAATGAAAACACAACATTGTTTTTGATATATTGTATTGAAAATAGCTGTTACACTCACTCTTAGCACGATAACTCACAAACGTATGAGTAGAATATCATGAAATTTTAATAGCTTTCTTTTGAAGTTTAGTACTAACTTAAAAAGCGGCGAACACAATAAAACTATTGCCATCTACATAGATGTCATAGAACACATGTTAAGCCCGGGACTTTACAGCCCATGAATCGCATCGGTAGACAGAGCAAGTACGAAGGTTGCTATTTGAATTTATTTTTGGCAAAATTAGTTTTTTTATTCAACATAATTCCCTTCAAGAATACACTGGTTATAGTGCCTTGGCTTCAAAATAGGCCTCAGTTTTAGCGATAACCTCTTCATTCGACGAAAATTTATTTCTTGCTAGATCTGAGAACAGGAAATAGTCGCTGGGGGCCAGATATGGAGAATATGGTGGATGAGAAAGCAATTTGAAGCCCAATTCATGGATTTTTGCCATTGTTTTCACTGTCTTATGACACGGTGCATTGTCTTGGTGATGCAACACTTTCTTTTTCTTCAAATGCGGCCACTTTTCAGCGATTTCGTCCTTCAAAAGGTCCAACAACACTATGTAATAGTCGCTGTTGATGGTCCTTCATTTTTCAAGATAGTCAATGAAAATTATTCCATTCGCATCCCAAAATACAGACGCCATAACCTTACCAGCCTCCTGTTGCGTTTTCCCACGCTTTGGAATTGGATGTCTTTATGAATTTGTATTTGTGGTCATCTTATAGGATTAGTTTTATTGTCGAAAAAAATTATTCCATAGAAACCAAATGGAAGGTTTGCGCAAGAGAACTTCTGTCTAGTCCGTTGATATACAATAAATTAAATTTTCGTTTTTATTATTTAAAATATATATAATCTCGAACTATCGAAATAGGATATAATTTTACAGCTGTTTTTACCCTTGTTGAAATAGTTACATTACATGATGTACGCGATTATATTTTATGAAAATTCATCCATAAATTTTGAATGTAAGTACGTCCTGAAAGACTCTTCATATCTGACAATAATGTAGTTTAATTCATTTAGAATTTTGTACATAGATTTTTTCGCTCTTAAAACAAATATTTTTTCTTTTTTTAATCCATTTGTTTTCTTATGAAATTTTATATACAGCTATCCAAAAAATTACAATTTATTTAAAAATAGACCACACTCTGTAACCAAAAAATTATAATTTTATTTGAATGAAAATGGATTCGCAGTTGTGCCTTTTGCTTTAATTTAAAATTATAATTGTGCGTTTAAATACACGGAAGCCACTCTGGACACAAAATTTGCCATAAGTAAGTAAAGGTTGAGAAAAATGATTAGAATATTAGATAAATTACGCTTATCAAGCAAGATACCTAGGAATTTTACTAAATTAGATTAATCCAAAATTAAATAATAGATCGAAGAGTAAAACGAAGAAAAATAAGAGTTAAAAGTTTATTTTAGTCCGAATATATTCATTATACATAAGGCGTCATTCTGACCCACATCATTGTTTCCATCCACAAGGCAGTGAACTGGGCCGAATATTATATCTCTTATATATTGTTGAACTACCCCTTACAAAAATTGTTTCTGTGGCGACATATGCAGACAACATGATAATCTTAGCACTTTAAGAGGACCCAATTACAACACCAACCAAACTCCAAGATCTGAACGAACCTTAATAAAACACAACTTGGTATTTGGAAAAATTTGGTTGATCAAATGAAACAAAATTTACCGATGTAAATTTAGTTTGCGTAGAAAATGTCCACTAATGAATGTTCATATTTACCAACTCTTGCTGCCTGAAGACGCTATATATATTGAGTTGCATCTAGACCGACATCTATCTTGAAAGAATCATATAGTTGCCAAACGCAAAAAAACTTGGACTTATACTAAACCATATTGTTTGCCTGTCAGACGCATCATATTTATCCTTAAATAGCAAAATATTGCATACAAGTAATTTGTTAGGAACCTTTGGATTTGCACTTCGAGCAAATCTAATATGGACATCATTCAACGGTTCCAAAATAAAGTGTTACGTGCTATCGATGCTGCTAGTATTACATTTCTAGTGAAGTGATAGAGCATGATATTCCTCTAGTACATCCCATGACGAATATTCAAAGTATATACATTTCGAATAAGTGTCAGTCCACCCCAATGGCTAATCAGCTAAATATGAGCGATAATGCTGAAGTGGGTATACTAAAAAATTTATTACCTATCCCATCTGATTATATAAAACTTTGAGTCAAGAATATTTAACTTTTAGAAATAAATAGACTTTACAGCAAGATTTAGAATAAGATATTTTGCGCACAATATCACTTACATATCGATTTATTGTTAAACCATTACAAATGGTTGCTTTCCACTTGATAAAATATGCTTAATGTCTTAATGCATAGTATATGTATATGTATAGTATCTTAGTTCTTCAAAAAATATCATTATTTAAAATTTATAAATATAAATAAATATTTTTTCAATTATTAAACTTTAAATGAAAAAATGTTATCTCAGCTCTAAAAACATATAATAAATATATAATTACCACTTGGAAAAGAAGGTTTTTGAAACTTTTTACAAAAATCCAGATCCACCGAAGATAGAAGGCCCTTGGTCTTGCTCAGAATCCTTTTGAAGACGGATGGTTTCTTCTGAAATTTATTACAGGCGCACATCTGATACACAAAATATTCAATAGCGCTAAGACCGCCCTCTTGAATTCCTTCCTGGGTCATCTCCTTTTTAACCTGCTCGTACCGTTCCAGAGTTTCTTTCAGCTTCAGCAACGAACTGCTCAGACTCTCCTCGACATTCCTACCGGATACCAAACTGTTCGCTGATTTAGAACAAGGAAATTCTCTCTCCGATGTGAGCGATTGGGTACTTTTAAAAACCACAATGAAATTTTCAAATTGATCGCAACTAGTTCGAATCCCATTCAATTCGCCATCGGGGTACTGCTTAGAGAAGAGTTTATTTTTTCGAAAACCTCGATCCATATCTCCCTGGACATGGTAAGCAACGAATGTTTGGGACGTCTGACTGTATCTGTTCGTAGAAAATACTTTCGATGTTTGAATTGCTAAATTTGCTAACAGAAATCTGGAGTTACCGCCGTTAAGGGCGTAAAAGAAGCAGGACTGTGACATTTTTGCTTTTAAATGATGCGCAGATGGGTTCATATGGAGCTTTTTTAGATTTGCATCGTTGTAACCACCAGAAAAACCTGGAAATAAAATAAAATATATTAATATTTTTTCAATATATCCTTTAAACATTTTTTGATAACTTTCTTGAAATTACTATTGAAATTGGAACTGACATTTTTTTAAAACATGTTCATCATCTCATTCATCAGTTCATACTTATTTTTATAGAACCATAGCTAGGGCTTGTCGAAAATTATCTATCCTTTTTCGCATTTTTTTGGCATTTTGAACTCGTTTGCGATTGGGATTATCGTAGTGGAACCACTTTTCAGTGCCAGTCAGAATATTCTACCGAATATATTTAATTTTTCATTCTATTCAATATTTCCCATCACATTTATACTTTTATCGGCTGCTGATGTTTGAATGTTCTTTATGAGCGTGAGATGGTTTTTTCTCCAAAAAATAATGCATTGTCTTCGTACTATTTTGCTTCTATAGATAATCCTTTATCATTCAAATCAAAATTATCACATTTAATAATAAATGGGAAACTTAGGTTGGGTTATTTTATGTAATGAAATGTTAAAGTCATCGAACTGAACAGTTAGGTTAAGTTGTTTAATAGTCGTTAAGTGATACTTGGCAATTTCAAGAATAGATATCGCTGATCAACATACATTCAACACATCGAAATAAAATGTTATTGCCGGCTTGGTGGCGCAGTGGTGAAGGCGACAGGACGGTCCTCGTACTCTTGCGATAGCCGCGGGTTCGAATCCTGCTGGGGCATGGTCGTAAATTTATGTTTGTGATTGTCCTAGGCAAGAGTGTAAAATCCAACAAGAAAAATGATCCCAGTGACGCCAACTGGAGACTTTAAAATATATATAAAAAATAATAATAAAATCCATTATATTCTTATGTTATCTATCAATGGCTAGAAAACTGTATTTTCGTATTAATAGTAAGTAATAACTAATAACACAAAGGTTAGAATACAAATAGAATTGGGGAACCCTCAATTGGGCATTATTTGCATTATTTAAAGCTCAATGTTAAAGATTGGCGAAAAATAAATTCTTAACAGGTGGTTTTAGAATCGCTTATCTTAGGAATGAAGAATTGTTTGCTTATTTTTAACTCACCACTTATGGTTAGACATTGCACGACACCGAAAAACCGTTTAATTTTTGCTTGTATGGACAGGAATATAGATTGAGGTAATTACAATTAAGATGTAGAAGAATACCTCTAAATAAGGAACACCTTCCTTTAGAAATAGTTTGGTATCCCTATCGAACAGTTTCTCTAATCTTCGAACTTTGGGTATAAGAAACTCTTGTTTATAATAAGATATTTCCTGTATTTGGATAACCACCACCGCAGTCAATGAAAATAAGGTATGAAAAGTAGCCTCCCTCGTGCTTATCTTTACTATATGAAGGACAAGCCGGTTTCCATCGACAAAAATAGAAGAGATAACCGAAGCAGGTTATTGTGAATTGTGAATCTTTTCAAACTTAACGAAATTATGGCAGAGGCATTAATTTGGAGGTAGCTAGTTAAACGGCGTCTATAAGTTGACGGTGGATTATGTTCTTAATCATTTCCAATACCCTCCTGTTTACATACCTTCATGATCGAGTAAATGGTGGTGGACTTTAGTCTGTTATGAGTTTTAATGGTTATGTTGAATTGATCTATTTTATATGTTTGTAGTTACCAAAAGAATAATTTTGCCTGATTAGTAACAATAAAGGATGACCTAGTGCTGAATGATCCCTCTTTGAAGATGATAATATAAAAATGTTTATAGAATGTATGATTCCTCACTTTATAAAATTAATCTGCTAGACATTCCTCATGTATACAACATGTTTTATTTTTCAGGGTTACATGAATTATAATTCTAGTAACACATCTAGGATTTTTGGCCTGATTTCATAGTAAAAAAGTCCCGCAATAGTCCTGAATAATAATATTATCACCCTCTTAAAGGACCCGCTTCGTATTAGATTTTCTATCAACTGATTCAATGCGATCTCATACCTAGAACATATCATATATCTAATTTGACGTGTATGTGTTATCTGAAAAAATGTTGGTGCACCACAATGTAATCTCCAACCAGTTAAATGTGTACGGTGACAGTGAAGTCATAAACTAAAACCTCTGATTATTACTTATCAATAGATATCATTTCTAGAATAATATTTAGATTATATTATTTACAGGGCCATACGTCACTTAGTAAAGGGATTTTTACTGAGTATGTTATTAAATCACTATAGGAAGTGATTTTAAAAAACCGCAGTCACTTATTGTACACACTTACTTTCACTAGCTTTTGATGCTTGGACATGATGATTCCTGCTTCGCGAAAAGTCTTCCAATCTTGAATCGTTCAATAACCTCTCCATGATCATATCGTATAAAAACCCAGATATATGATCAAAAAACTTCTTGATAAAATATTCTCCTTTAAATATATCCTCCTTGAATAATTTCGACTTTCTTCTGGGCCATCCAGCTTTGTACTTATAACCAGTTCTATATCGTGTCGACGAACTTACTGTCTTGAGAGAGGTTTCGGATTTAGATCGGTTTGAACAATACTCCGTTTTCTTCTTCCTGTGCTTTTTAATCGTACCGGGAGCACTTATCATTGAATATCTTGAGGTACCCATGCTTCTGGTAAGAAGCTCTTGAGGTTTTGGTGATTGAGATAATTTGTTTTCCATTGGTTTCGGTTTGCGCAAATCAGATTTAGGTAAAGTAATATCTGAAAATATATAATTGTTATTGATATTTTGTTCGTATTAATATTTTATATCTAGAATAATCCTATCAGATAAATTTATGAAACCATAATATTTATTTTGGTAAAAACATATTGATTTCCGACTATTACACGATTTCTAGTCGAAAATTCATCAATGCAGGAATTCTACAAGATTTCCCCCTCCTAACACCCATTATCTTCAACATTTTTGTGTTCCCAGAAGGAATCACAAAGAAAATATACTAAATTTTCACTACGTTAAATAATGTAGACTTCATTCAGGACGGATTGCGAAAACATCTCGATGTGACAGTCGAGTGGTTACAATTTTGGATATAACAAATCAACCCACGAAAAATCCAGGCCATCAACTTCCATAAATCTCATCATCTAATTCCATGATTGGAACAAGCCATGTCTATTCTTCGACTGAAGATTCAGATGGACTCTCTAATTCTAAATGTCAATCCAAAACGGGCAAGGTATGTCTAACCCGCTGCATCATCAACAGAGCCAGCAGGCTAACTCTTTCCTCTTACAGGCATCCTGTAGCCTCTTGCACCAGATGCTGAATGCTAGGAATCATCTGATAGGATAGATTATCTAGTCCAACTGGCTTCTTTCTGTAAGTCTCCCCGGCTAGATTTGCGTAACAGCATTCCCTACCTCGTTCCACACCAAAAATAATTACTTCCGAATCACAATGGATCCGTTAAAATATTAACAAATAAAGTTGTCTAAATTACCGTTTAATTACAGCTCTATAATATTTAAAATCTAATTTAAATTTAAGAAAAAAGCAAGGAATTAAGAACTAGGAAAACTAAAAATGAATACCAATAATTATTTCTGGAAAGAAACTAGGAGTACAAATTAGTTCGGTTAGTTTGGTTAGTTTCCGGGCAAGTTTCTTAGATAGTAAACATATTTATATGGTTTTGTACATCAAAAGTAACATTGAATGTTAGAAAAACTAATAAAAGAGCTTTAGTAGTAATAAGGCTCTCATCAAGTCCTATCTCTCGGACAGATCTTTCCAGATCAAGATCAGGGAATCACTTTCCAGTGGTAAACAAATCGATGCTGGCATACCTCAAGGTTCCCCGCTGGCCCCAGCCTTATTTAACCTCTTTATTTCAGATCTGCCGAGAAAAGAGCACATTGACGTCGCGTTTTACGCTGACGACACTGCTTTCTTCACGGCCGCCAGGTTCGAAGTTACAATTCATGAACGTTTACAGAAGCAGCTCGATCATACGGTCAAGTGGTTCAAATTCTGGAGGTTGCAAATCAACCCAATGAAAACCCAGGCCATAATTTTCCATAAGAAGCGTTACGCACTGCGCGTCTCGCAACTTAAAATCGACACCGCAATAATTCCATGGCTGGATAACGTCACGTACCTAGGTCTTCACTTCGACCGGCGGTTCGGTTGGCATTCCCAAATCCATAAAGCAATTCAAAAAGGTTCGGGGATAGCAAACCTGCTATCTTCTTTGATCTGCCCTTCTAGCAGACTTCCCATCTCCATCAAATACTTATTTTACAAGATTTTAATTCAGTCCGTACTTCCCTACGGATCTAATGTCTACTTCAAGTTTGCTACACCCAACTAGGTCAAACGGCTTTCCAAAATAAGCTCGTCAGGAGAATATTAAACGCTCCATGGTTTGTCAAAAATAATCAAATTCATAGGGAAACTGACACTCCAGAAATCAAGCACTATATATCTCAATCATTCCACAAACAACAACTCAGCTCAAGTTCTTCTGAAAACGTGCTTGTTCGCGAGCTGGTCGACATGCTGGGAGCTTAGCACCGCGTCACCGCCAAGCTCATCCCCTTTTTCTGACCTCATCCGTCGCTAAGTCATAACTTTTGCCCCCATACAACAGTATCTAGTTGTGTGTTAACTCAGGTTCGCGAATCAATAGAATCGCCGGGCCCTCGTGCCCAATAACGGCTGCCCGATCAGCGGGTGCCATATCCCCAAATTTAATGCAGTAGCAGTAGCGATCCTCAGGGGTCAACTGTGAGGCGGTTTCGGTTTAGTGTATTGGTAAGCCCAGAGGCAGTCCCATATAACACGGTCTAACTTGTCACTTCAGGGCAAGTCTCCGCGACCAAGTATGCGTCATGCATTCCACCGCCTGGTTTTTAAGCCAGAACAAAAAAAATTAATTTAGTAGTAATTTAGTAACAAGGAAGAACTTCAACTATTTAATCACAAAAATAAAATAATATATTATTTTATAATCCCCCTATAATATGAACGAACCCCCTATAATATGGCAAGTAACTTATCTTATATCTTATATCTTAAGCATCGAAGACTGGAATAAATAAAGAAAAATAACTCTTATTATATCAGAATAAATTTTCATTTGGATCATTTGGATTTTTAATATCTGGAATAAGAATATAAATAAATAAGTCACTGCTTTGTCAGAAGAGAGCCAAAATTTTGTATATGTATTAGAAAATAAAATGGACTAAGGGTTAAAGATTCTATAGTATAAATAAGTTCAAGTTCAGTCTTTGACCCGATTCTCGATTCCGAATTTGATTTTTATATTTTTCGATTCTAGGAATCGATTAATCGAACACATGAATCGATTCTTTCGATTTTAATCCATTCTAAATTAAAAGATGATAACCACCCACTGTAAATATACGGATAAATATGAACATATGAAAAATGTGTATAGATCAATTAGACCTTACCTGAGAATAAAGTTGGATTATTTATACAGTAATCAATAGGCCCTTGAAAAATTTGTCTCACAGGATCAATATTAATTGAATAAAGTAGGGTAAGGGTAAGGGTAGGCAACTATTATTATTTTATCGTCACTGTCTTTCTCACTGAATTCAATTTTATGTGCTTTCTTGAGATGTTTAATTAAACAGCTCGTACTATCATTATATTTCAGTTGCTTCCCACATTGTCGATCCTGGATATTAGATCCGTTGTTTACATTTTAAAATAAATCCAGACTGCGGCCATTTAATAAATATATTGAAAAACAATAATATTTAGTATAAATAAATATCAAACAATAAATAAATTTATGTTTATATGACTTTCCATCGCAAGGTCTGTTGCGATCGTATGTAGAACTTGAAACTAGTCACTTAACCGTAAAATCGAATGTCAAGGATCGATTTTTGATCGACTTCGGCAAATTAGAGTTCGATTCCCAAAAATCAATTATTTTCCGAAAAAACTCGATTCTCGAGTAGAATTGGAATTGGAGAATTGGAGTTTGCCCTCCCTAGTTTGTCGGTCTCTGGCAGTGAACTTTGAGCTTCGCCCAATATTGCGCTAATGATATTTTAATGTATTTATTTATGTTGGATACCGCGGATACTGTCACTCGTAAAACGTTAAATTATTCAGCTGTTTTCACACATTTCACCATTCGTTTGTTTCAATTGTCGCAGAGCAAATACTTAACATGTAAAATGAACAAACCATATGGTTCGAATTACTAACACGGATGCAGTTTTGCCAACATTACATGGTCTTCATATTATTTTACTTATTCCCTGTATATCTAGAATTTATTCCATGAACTGTTACTTTTACACTTCAAATGCGCTATAGTGAGACTTCACACAATAAGTATTAGTATAGAGATGTAACTTCAAAACCATCTATCAACCTAGAGAAACTGAATTGCTTTTCCTCAACCTTATTTATCAAAAACTAAATAATCACAACCATAAGTAAAACGGGAGCCAATCACGCACTTTACACCTAACACAAATGACTTTCTAAAACATTAGACCAACAGAGGAGAATTGACTAAAGAAGGTGAGGTCAGTGAGGATCATGTGCTGGAAAAGTTATAACATCAATTTGGCCTATATATTTTTTAAAATTATTTTATTATAGAAAAAAAAACAACCAACAGCACAAATAATGCTAAATTAATATTGTTAAATCAAGCTAAAAGTAACATTTATTTAGATTTAATTATTAGAAGTTATTTGCCAAATCTACATAAATCTTATTTTTTTTAATTCCACATTTGAATAAATATCTCAATTTTAAAAATAAACAATTTATCAAAATTAATAGATGTATATTATAGCAATAAGTTCCTTTACTTGTCGGTATCCATATCGTATATTTAAATTGACCCTCTATATCTATAAAATAGAAACAAAAATATGTAATATTTTAAATTGTGTAACAAATCTTAAAATCATAATTCCATTTGTTAATTTAAAAGGCAAAACAAAATTAAGAAAATAATTAATTAAACAAATTTGGATCACTTACTAGTTGTCTGCTGGGATAGATCCAAAACATCTTCTCTAGGTAACGAACTGAGACTTATATCGTACACATCGGCTTCTAGATCCATAGATCTTTTTCCAGTTTTTTTCTGAAGAACGGGTATTTTACTGTACTGTTTTTGTTTTTTCTTTTTATCTTTTTGAACATCTATGCTTTTATTTTTCGAATCGGATTTACAAGAAAACAAATTAGCTCGCTCCATAATATTATGTCTAGTTAATATTGGCCTGTCCTCGTAGCTGGTATATTTATGTTCCGTCCAACGATTTGGCGTCACTACTTCTACTATTCCGACATCCAGACACTTTCTGTTTTCTTTCGTACTATTCTGTTCTAATGGAGCGCTTGATTTGGGTTGGGTAGTACCAACATCTCTTACCAGATTGATGTAATAGTTGAAGTTTTGTTTCGAAGTCGATTTCGGTAAGTTCTCGGTTTTACAATGTTCGACATAGAAATACATCACTGTATGTATTTGATTGACGTGCGCCAGATCTTTCAGAATATAGTCCTTCTTTAGATTCGTCGAGTTTTTCACTTTTTGTAAACTCATCTGCAGTGACTCATTTATAACGTTAATATCACTGTCGTCTAAAGGCAACGATCGCAAACTAGCCGGATACGGAAGAGACTTCTTCATCTTCTCATTCAGGATCGATTTCCTACAGCATTTGGCTGGGCGACAAGCTCTCAACAAATTATCGATACCGAAGTCGTTCAGCTTCACCACGATCTTCGGATTCTTGTTTTTGATGCCCTGGTCCCGTATCTTTGAGTCGGCGACGGAAACGTCAAAATCCAACGACGAACAGACTTTAGTTCGTTCCAGAGGAATGACGTGCTCTTCAAGGAAGTAAGCCGCATCAGGTGTGGGTTCCTTTTGATCCTTCTTAAACGAATCCTCTTCGCTGAATATGTCTCGCAAGCTTAGTTTTTTCTCCTCGAAATCCTTTGGTGTCACTCGAAGCGATATTACCAGTTCCTGACCAGTATCGGTTTCCAGGCACAAGTTAGTTGTTTGAAACATGTTGATATTGGAATATTTTGGCAGACGCGGATCCTGTTGATCTTCTGGACCTTCATCCTTTTTGCTTAGTTTCTTTTCTGAGTCGGATTCCTTTTTAGATAAGATGCTTTCCTTGGACTTTTCAGGATCTACTATATCATCTTCAGGTTCTGACTCGTTCTTCGCTTCATCATCCTGCTCGCTTTCAGACGTCTCCCCAGGTTCCAGCTCATGGTGGCTAACATCAGACTTATCTTCAATGATGGATACAGACTTACTTTTCTCGGCTGATACACGACGGCTCTTTTCCGATTCTGTCGATAGTCTTTTCTCTGGTTTAGGCTCCTTTTCGATGGAGGAGCGTTTATCTGAACTAGAAGCCGATCTCGAATCGCTGGTCTTTGTGCGGGAAATAGAAGCGGAACTTTTTACTGGGAGTGCATCTGCCTTTTTGGAGGAATCCGTCTTATCCTCATTCTTTTTACACTCTGGACATTGACGGATGACGATTTTCACGTCGCCTTCATCTTGGCTCCGGCCTTTTATGCAGATAATGATTTTATCATCATCACATTCCTGAAATGTGAGAGCAATTTATTGAAGGTCTATTTAAGTACAAGGATCAAATGAAAAGAAAACAAGGTAAACTTGTCAATTATGAACAAAAATAATTTGGAATAAAAGATAAAAGATAAATTAAATTGCAATTATTTTAGTTTCAAAATCATATATTTGTTAGCAATATATAATCCAAACACCTGTACACACCAAACACAAATGTATTACTGTGATATACATTGATTAAAAACAGGAAGTATAAATGAAAGCAACCAAAATAACCTAACCCAACTATTAAATTCGAAGGTTCCAACATTTTTCTACATACAATAACAGTTTTCCATTTAGTATTATTGAATTATTTAATGTACACAGATGCTAACCATGAAACTCCAAAAAATCTCCAGGCTTCGACGGAATATCGATTACCTAATTAAAAAAGCTCCCGCATAAGCAGCCCGCGGAATTGATAAACATCATTAACTCTATCATGAAACTGTCTTGGAAACACGCACATATAGCGGTTATTCCCAAGAAAGGAGCAAAATCATCTCCATCTGACTACAGGCCCATCAGTTTTCTCAGTGCCATTTCCAAGCTTGCCGAAAGGGCAATAGTCTACGCTCTCAACTCTTTCACATAACTATAACGCCCTTAAAAATTAATTGTGATACTTCTCCGTTATATCCTAATTATCTATTTAAAATGTTGGTTTTAATATTAATGACAAGGAACAGCCTGGAGGACCAAAAAAGTTCTATAACATGGTAAATTGCAAGATTACAATTTGAGATGAAAACCCATCTCAAATTCTTAAATTACTTTCACAAATAACAGCTTACCAGTTGAGCAACTAACTTCCAAATGTTTACACAGGGCCGGATATGCCACGTAGCAAGAATAGCAAATCTTTAGCATCGCGCGAATTGGCGGTCCCACACTCCAACGTCTGTAAGCCGAGCTCATGCTACGAGGGCACTTTAATGTAGTTTTAACACTATTAAGTATGTTTTTGAAGGCATTTTCAACAACGTAAATCAAAAAGCAAAGTGCCATAGTAAAGTTTACAGACTAGTTTCAATGATGAATAAATTAAAAACGCGAATAATGACAATTACAATGACTAGTGCTTTGCTGCAGTCGGATTTCAATCAAAATCTCAATACGGGATAGACACTTTATAAATCATTAGACACTTTATAAATCAATCATTACATTTTCAGATATTGAAGCAAAAACCAAAGATTTGACCGGCTGAAAAGAATATCAGCAACCGACTCTAACACGAAGCAAGCAAATATACAAAGTGCAACCATTACAGCAACTCTACTACACTAAAGAACTTTGTTAAAAAAAATACCCGGACAACGTTTTGAAATTCAGGTAATTATTGTTATTATTAATAACATTCTAACACGTCATAAAATTACCAGTATTTTTGAAGTATTTCGATAGCTAAAATCTGTTACAACAGAAGAGATTTTGGACAAAACTTCAAGAATTGTCAGTGCTTACGCAGATGATTTGGAAAACAGCCTAGGCGACGAATTAGTGCAGTTCGCTGAGCTGCTGAAAACACATGTAACTACTATTATTGACAACAATAATTCTTGAGAATCGTGTTTCCCAAACGTAGAAATTGCCTTACACATTTACTTGTCTCTCATGATCAACAATCGGAGTGGCGGACGTTCTTTTTCAACATTAAAACATATAAAAATGAGTTAAGGAACACGGTGGACCAAGAACGCCTTAACAATCTCACTTTGATGAATATAGAACGTGATTAGCTTAAAATAGTCGATATCGATTATTTGTAGTAGTTTTGTTTTATTTAATACTCTAAACTTGAGAACTTAAAGCAAACCGAGGGCTTCTTGAGAGAATTTTCTACAGGCCACTCTCTGGTTTAATCCGGCACTGCGTTTACGTGTGATTTAAAAATTCAAAAGAAAAAATAAGCCCAACCCTAAGCACTAAAAGACTTAGGCTCAGTTTAGTCCAAAAAAGTGATTCACTTCGACGTTGATCACAAGTCATGACGTAACAGGTCAATTAAAAAGTCCCCGGCCTGACACATAGATGGCGCTACTAGAATTAAGTCCATATGTTTTTAGTTCGCCCTAACCCTCAAAAGATGTGTGTATAAATTTGACAGCTGTCGGATCATTTCGCACGTTGATAAAATATTGCTTTTTGAAGGGAAAAAATACAGTTGAAACAAAGACTTGATGCCGAATTTCTGGACAGGAAAATCTCTCCAGGAAAATCAACCATCAGGGATATGCTGTGATAAGTTTAGACGTGGTGAAATAAGCACCGAAGACAGTGAACGCAGTTAACACCCAAAAGAGGTTGTTACCGACGAAAACATTTAAAAAATCCATAAAATGATATTGAATTGCCGTAAATTGAAACTGAATGAAATAACAGACACTCTAAAGATATCAACTGAACATGTACATCATATCATTTACGAATATTTGGGTATGAGAAAACTCTGTTGCAAAGTGGGTGTCGCGCGAGCTCACTTTTGACTAAAAACAACGACGAGTTGATAATTCGGAGCAGTGTTTGAAGATGATCAAGCGTAATAAACCCAAGTTTTTGCGTCGATATGTGACAATGGATGAAACATGGCTCGATCATTTCACTACGAAGTCCAATCGACAGTCATTCGAGTGGACTACATACAATGAACGCGCTCCAAAGCGTGGGAAAACGCAAGAATCGACTGGCAAGGTTATGGCGTCTGTATTTTGGGATACGCATGGAATAATTTTTATTGACTACCTTAAAAAAGCAAGGACCATTAAAAGCGACTATTACATAGCGTTATTGGACCGTTTCAAGGACGAAATCGTCGAAAAGCGGCCGTATTTGTTGAAAAAGAAAGTACTGCTTCACTAAGACAATGCACCATGTCACAAGTCAGTAAAAAAGATGGCAAAAATCCATGAATTGGGCTTCAAATTGCTTCCTCATCCACCGTATTCTCTAGATCTGGCCACCAGCGACTATTTCCTGTTTTCAGATCTCAAAAGAATGATCGCTAGGAAAAAATTTTCGTCCAATGAAGAGGCGATCGCCGACACTAAGGCCTATTTTGAAGCAAAGGACAAATTATACTACAAAAATGGTATCGAAAAGTTAAAGGATCGCCGTTGAAAGGAATTATGTTGAATAAAAAAATGAAGATATTCTAATCTCCATAAGCTACATAATTTCATATGGTATATATGAGTAGGTAACACGAATAATAATTTTGATTTCCATTTTTTGTTCATATCTCGGAAAGATAAGGTCGAAGACCACATCAAAAGCTCAAGCAACTTAAGCATTGATTATCAATATATGATAATATGATAATTTTTTTTATTTATCAACGTTTCTTTATGATTACATATTTGTACCAAAATATTTGTACACACTCCCTGACTATAATTTCTAAAATTGCAATTGCTTCATTATATATGGAATATATTATAGGAAATTACAATTATCTAAAAGTAGATTTGATTTAGTTTTTTGTTAATTAAACAAAAAAAAACAAAAAGCTTTAAACCAAACGTTAATTGCAAAAAAAAGATACTGAATTTGATAATGTGAATAAAATCTTGAAAGTGGATGTTTATTATTATTTATATGTAATAGAGTAAAATCAGACACAATGACTAGCCAGTCTATAAACTTAACAAATTGCCAGTCTGATACATCTTAAGGTGTTAATCAAGTATAATTGGTGTTCTGGTTTGAAGACCACGTTAGTAAAATAAGTTAATTAGTTTATGGTTAATAATATTTGGTCATTTCGTATTTATGTATTAGGTGTTTTAAATATATATTTTATATAAAGGAGTCCATATATAAAGGAGTCCATATATAAAGGAGTATAAATAAAGGAGTCCATTCCTAATATGTAAGGAAGAAGAATATTACTAGAAGAGAGCGTTGTAATTTGTCTCATGCTGTTTTTCACAAAAAAATATAATAGGGTGCAATGTAAATAAAGCTTCTCTCTTGTTCCAAAGTCAAAAGTAGTGTTATTAAGTCCCGTATTATAAGTAAATCGTAATACGTTATGGGTTCTCTCGATTTAAATCGAGGGAAAGTGTGCTCTGAGGACCGAGATTGCAAAGACATGAAGACCGTGTAAAGATAATTCTAAAGGTATATATATATATATATATATATATATATACATTAAAGCTATTGAAGAAGAGTTCATTTATTCACTCGTGGACAGATTCCAAACTATTAGAATTTTGATATAAATCAATTCAACAGTACTGAACGATAAAGCAAATTGATGTTGGAACTGCATTTTTAAATGTTACAATAGATATAAAATATCTATTAAGAAATCCAAAATTACGACGTAATATAAGTTTAAACTATATGTAAAAAATGCACAAAAATGTTGGAATACAAGATTCAATGAAGTGATGAACAAATTTCAATTTAAGATAGATTATACTGCTTGTGCAGCAAAGATAATAAGACTTCAAGTTAATAGTACTTAATGGAAAGTCTTCATAAAGAATTTAAAATCAGAAAAATTACAGTATTAGAACTCTTTGTTGGCATAGAAATAGTAAAGACAGAAGATGGATACAGATTCATCAGAAACACATCATTCAACGAGTTTTGGAGAAATTTACCGTGGAAGAAAGCAAGAAGAGAGCAACACCGACGAAAGTTAATTTTATCATCAACAAAACAAAGGAATAATTAAAATCGTACCGTATAGGGGGTTAATATGTAGTCTAATGTACTTTTAGTTAGTTAAGAGAACAGATATTGCATATAGTACGCCAGATCTAAACATATGGAAAGCCAAAAAGAAAGGCTTGGACACCCAAAAGATACCAAGGATCATTAATTGTACATGTAAGACAATAGTAATAAGTCAAATACATATCTGCAAGTTTGGAAGCCCAGGAACAGACCAATAAGTGATATTAAAACTAGACAACTTAAGTGATATTTCTATGATTAAAATATTTAGACACAAAGAAACCCAACAAATTGAAACAAAGTATCACATTATTAAAAAACTATGTCTAAAGAAAGAGTTAATTGTTCAATATGTCTGTTTATAAATTAATTATGAGGACTTCTTCGATCAATGTTCAAGTATGGTCAAACTCTCACCATTTAGAAACATAATAGTTTTAAGCTCAAATGATTATATATGTAGAATGTAATTTAAAAGTATGTTTGTATCGGCTCATGATTATAATGTTAACTAGGTTAGGTGTTAGGTACATTTTAATTAAGATAGGGATTAAATATCTGTTTTAGATCGTTAAAAGTATCCATTCCTAATATGTAGCGAAGAAGAAGAATGACTAGTAGTGGGCATTGCAGTTATAGTTGTAAAAACGCTGCAATGCAATTATTTTTCTCTTGTTCCAGGGACAAAATTGGTGTCATTAATTCCATTAAAAAACCGAACCGAATTTCAAAATTCGATGGCTTTAACATTTCCCTATATAAAATAGTTTTACATTTAGTGTTAAGGAGTTATCCATTGTATACAAACGCTAACCATGAAACGCTCAACATTTCATTTACCATGTTCATACATTTTGTTGCTTGATTTGGAGACTACTTCTACTGCCGAAACCCACAAAACAATTTTAGAAACTTATGGTAATGATGCTCCCTCATATTCCAATTGTTGGTTTTTGTAACAACGTTTTAAAATTTGTGATTTTAATGTCGATCACAAAGAACAAAACGAGTGGAGAACCAAACAAATTCAAAGATAATTAACTACTATAAAACCTATTGGACAAAAACCCAACTCAAACTATCAGTGGAAAGGTCCAAAAAGAATGAAAATAGCTACCTCGTAATTTCATTCCTTGTCAAGAAAAAAAATATATTTTTTTGGCGTATTGTGACTGTCAATGAAAAGTGCGACATGGCAGTTCATAGCCATAAAACATTGCTGTACATTTGATGGAATCACTAAGGATAAATGTATTACGAACTGCTGAAAAATGAAGTTGAAAAAAAACAGTAATAGCGAGTAATAACCGCAACACACTTTACAAGAGTTTGAGACATAAGCTATCGCATGTCGAATAAGAAGTACTGCCATGCCCATCATACTCACCAGGCATAACGCCTTCTGATTACCAATTCTTCGGACCAATGAAGCATGTCTGGGCTGTCTGGCACACGGTTTATACACTTTTGAATATTAAAGTATAGTAATTCTTCTTTAGTTAAAAGAAGACTTCTATGTTAAATACAATAATGAAATATTACTGGTTTTTAGGGACTCACGAAGGAAAACCACGTTGTTGTATATAGATCATTAATTTTTTCGTTTATAGAGTCTTAAAAAGTTTAGATAGTAGTAGTATTAAACTTAATTAGTAAATTAAAAGTTAATGTAGTAATATTAGAGTTAAAGTAGTATATTAAATCAATAAAGCTGTTTGTTAAAGTAATCTTAAAATATCAATTAGTAACCTAAAATCTAAAACACTGAAAAAGTGCGACAATAGGTCAGTACCAAATCAACATCGAATTCTTTCGATTTATTCTTCATTCATTCTTTGAAATGGTATCACATATTTCCAGAAAACGTAGAAATATAAGTCAGAGAAATGGAATGAAGTTTTAACTTTTTTGTGAAGTATTTTGTTCTAGTTCAAAGTACGAGGTCAAAGGATGACTTACGTGGCCGTTTTCCTTGGACCCCAAACAATCCGCACAAGAACATTTATCGGAACTTTCTCTCCGCCTTTCTTCTCCTCCAACCTGCATCATCGAACAAACGGTGGAGACGTCTTTCCGTTCTAACCCCAAATATTTGCTCACTTCCTGTAGATTATAGATGCATTTAATCACTACCTTATTGGCATTGTAAAGATCATTGATCTTATCCGTCTGATTCTCCGCCTTGCCATCACGAGCGTTAACATCGGTAATTGACGGGAAGACAAAATATTCCCTCTGTAAAGAATCTATTAACGAACTTCCATCGTCTGCTAGAGGTTCTTTTAGACTTAGAATTATTTTGTTCGGATCTGTTTGGTGTTCATCTTGAATGGAATACAGAGATTCTGTTTGGACGATTGTATTAACTCCAGTTGTACTAGTCATTTCTTTCATTATAATTTTGATGTCTGCGAGGACGTTATAGAGATCGATCAGCTGAATGAGCATGATGGTGTCAACGAAAATGCGATCATTCTCGTTCACATTGACATTGTACCGTTCCAGCTCAAAATCCAGATATTTCACGTTGGTCTTGATGTTCGAGAACTCGAGAGTTTTGATTATTTGTTTTATAACACCGGCGGCATCGATCGCCTCCTCGTACTGCTCAAGGGACAAATACTGGTCATAATTATTCGGATTGTCTAGAAGCATTTCCATGATGGGATCCAATTTGTCGCTGGCTATTTCGACCCATTCTTCCAGCTCGACGTTCCGCTGTGACTTTCGCAGTGAGCGAACCTTCTTTTCGATCTCCGACGATGACGAGACGAAGTCCTTCTGATGGCTGTGGTGCATTTTACTACTGATACATTAACGAAAATTTATGTTCGATACATTTCACGACACTGTGCTGTCATTTTTGATGACAAATTCAACGGACTTGTTTTCGAGTTGATTTTCAAATCATATGTGACATTAATTCTATTATTAATCTATTTTAAGGCATTGTTGCTTATCTTTAGACATTTTTCCCTTGGGATTTCTTCCAACTTTCCATTCAATGACTTGCTATTACAATATTAAAAATGTTATTGTCTTTCTAACACGGTGCTGCGATAACGGAAAGTTCGTATTCCACTCAGGGTATAGGTATTGACATTTTTTTAATCATTTGAAAATGGAAACTTGGCCAGTGCCAGTGGCCTGTGAAATCTAAATACTGTAAAAGCTAATAGTATCCAAACATACGTACAGTGCATAAATTAATAAAAAAATATAAAATTCTGAATTTAAATAAATATGGGTATATAACAGTATATTATTGGTTGCCTATATTCATTTGTAGACATAGCCATTTGAATTTGATTTGACGACATCTTTTGGCAAGATTTCTAAAACGCCTCAATAAATGTAGAAATCTAGACATTATAATTAAATAAACTAACAGTTGTCCACTAAAATTATACTGTAATAATTATATTCAGATTGTTTTCAGATTTTAAACATATTCAGGTATTAAGTATTAAGTTGTGGTGACATATTTGGCAATGTAAAAATATTTTTTTGGCATTTTTAAGGTTTTCTACTTCTACGCATGTCCAATACAACAAACGATCGATCTATGCCGCAGCCGCTGTCATTCGTGTTGGATTCTCTGGGGGGTGTATGTGACCAGGGACAGTGCTAAAGAGAAATCGTTTTCAATATTCCATTGTATTGTTTTAGTTAAAAAGTGAAGTGTCGAAAAAGGCTGTCGCCATGGGTTCGTTGTTCCGCAGTGCGGAAATGACACTATGTCAGCTATTTCTTCAAAGCGAAGCAGCTTATGCCTGTGTATCCGAATTGGGTGAACTGGGACTTGTCCAGTTCAGAGACGTAAGTACCGCAATTCTAATTATAAAAACCTATTGAAATGTACGAGAACCATTTAATAGTCTGGGTAGTATCGACCTGATAAAATGCCAATGGTTTATTTTAATATATTCTAGATATTTGGTATATATCTATGCTGATGGCACGAGTGATTTTTTAAATTCCTAGAAAGCATAACTATTGGACTCTGCCACGACCTATTCCAGCATAAAACCCATGTTAAGAGCCTTAACTTTAATAAAAAACATATAATTATACATCCGCTGTCTCTTTGTCTTTGGTTAACAATATGTTAAACCTTTACTATTATTAAATCTTTTAAAATTTAAAACAAATACTAGGCGTTTTATCGTGTTTTTTTTCTGAAATTACGGCAATCCAAGTAAAATTATTACAAAACTTCAAATGGTTTTCTAAATTCGGTGATAATAGTGGAAAACACTTCAATTTTTTCTATAAAAATTTTAATTAAACATGTAATTATCATTTTAAAATTAAAATATATCTTTCGTATTAACATAATTGTTTTATACGTTTACAATTACTAAAACATAATAGGCAAAATAGTTGAGTATTGATTTTAATATTTCTTGTTAATTTATAATAAAAACTAATGTATATTACATATTTTAACCCACTGAATTACCATGGTAATAACATAAAAGGAAAAATATTAAAATAATAGTACATAAAATATACTAAAATCATTCATTTTCGTCCGCATTAATTGTATTGATAACATCTATATTAGAGAAGTTTCAAAATTTCGGTAATATCAAGAATAACATT
Source organism: Rhynchophorus ferrugineus (assembly GCF_030347505.1). Classification (NCBI taxonomy): domain Eukaryota; kingdom Metazoa; phylum Arthropoda; class Insecta; order Coleoptera; family Curculionidae; genus Rhynchophorus; species Rhynchophorus ferrugineus. The sequence continues at coordinate 73,794,230 of NW_027472581.1, forward strand.
CGAAAAAGCACTTAATGAATCACAAGTTGATTATTTCAGATATCTATTTTAAATAAATTGGATTTGAATTAAATTTGCGTCAAAGACATGAGTGTAATATATTTTTATAAGATGAACTATAAAAAGTAACATACCATAAAATCTTTTATATGGCCACGCCTAAAAGAAAATCATGTATTGCATAATTTGTAATTGAGTTATATATCATTGGAATATATTGTATATGCCTAAATTATCATAATATGTTACACAATGCATTTCTCTATTTTCAGTTGAACCCAGATGTTAACGTATTTCAAAGAAAATTCGTTAATGAGGTTCGAAGATGTGATGAAATGGAAAGAAAACTACGTTATTTGGAAAAGGAGATCAAAAAGGATGGTATTCCTATGTTGGATACAGGCGAAAATCCAGAGGCCCCTCAGCCCAGAGAAATGATCGATTTAGAGGTACATCCACTGAGATAAACACTATCCATAGATATATACATGGAATGATTTTCTTACAGGCAACCTTTGAGAAGTTGGAAAACGAACTTCGTGAAGTAAACCAAAACGCAGAAGCCCTAAAGAAAAATTTTCTGGAGCTCACGGAACTTAAGCAGATCCTACGTAAGACTCAAGTATTCTTCGACGAGGTATGTCAATTATAGAATCAAAATTATGTTGTAAAGATTGTTCACCTAGCATGATTATATAAATAATTTATATATTTAAATGTATTCCTAAAAAATTTGGTTTGAGTAAGATCAAATTAAGATCAGGCTATTTAGGTTTACTTGAACCAAATTTCATTTATCTTATTTCGGAACAAATTGAACAGATTTTCTTTCAGAATGCCAATGTTCAAACTTGCCCAAAACTTTATTTTTAACATTCACTTAATTGTAAGATGCTGTATTTTACTTCGTAATTAATCTTATATCTTGTTATTTAACTTGGTTGGAGTTTTCAGTAAAATTTTGTTTCAGTTTCTATTATTACACTATCAAATGTGCACTCTATAGGGTATGTTATAGTTCTTTTCTTGATTAACTTTTCGTCAGTCCATAACTGTTTTAATAATTCTTTCATCATAAGTATCTATTGTATATAACCTTTCTTTACGTTTTTCACAAATTAAAACTTCAGTTTTTGATACATTAAATATCATTGTTATATAGGGTAGGAATTGGCTATTAACATACCCTGTTTAAAACAAACTTGATAATTTAAATATGTATTAAGTCATAATTTATAATGCATTATCAATATTCTATTAATGCAGTATAGGTAAGTGTCACATTAACTGGAATAATAATGAAGAATATTTTTATTTTTGGGCATATTGTATATATACACTATCATTGAAAAGTTTTTAGGCACTTTGTGTGTTGATGAAAATGTTTATTTAAACCGAACCGGACACAAAAGATATATTGGGTATTTTAAATATTCTTAGAACTGGTTTATATTTTATAATGCATGGGGATTCTCCAAGAACTACATACATTTTAGCTGGTGCTCATCTTTAATATCAATTGGTTTAGCTTCACTAATTAATTCCATGAATCTTTTTTGAGACTTTCAATTTCTCACACATCTATTCGTTAATGTTATGCAAAACAAAATTCCTTCGCCATTTAATAATTACAAGTTGTTTGAAAAAGTTAGAATTTTGGACCTAACGCTTCAATATTAGTGCTTTAGTTTGAATTAATGTAACTAACAGTATTGGTTCGTGCTAAAATGTTCATACTTTTGTATATTTATAATGGAATGACCAACGAGACGTTATGTAGTGGACAACTATATTATTGCACTCTGAGACTTTCATTAAATATAGAAATCTTCATTTCATTTTTACATTTCTGGCTATATAGTCTTTACATTCACATATTTATATAAATTAGCAATAATACTCTGAGGGTCTCAATATTGAGTAGAAAACGTTAGGTATTAGCAAGAGCTTTTTGATGATAGTGTACATTTTATATAGTCTTGTTTAATTTTATTTTTTTGTATCAATCTTAGGATCAGTTCTCGAACTCCAATCAGGAACAAACCGAAAGTGAGCAAATAACGCAGCATTTCATATTTTTGTAAGTTGTTCAAGGTTTGATTAAGAGCTATGGTTTTTTGACCCCAATCTAACATACGTTTTATTTTTTCTCTAAATACAGCATCTTACATTGCATGCTTTCTGGTTTGGTTCCGTTTTGTTTTATTTACAATACGAACGTTTATTTCTCTCCACTCCCTTGTTATTTTGATAACCACTGAATCCATTAACATGAGGTAACTGTTGACCCAACCTGGTCAAATGCTTAATATTTATTATTAGTACTGATTTAATGTTTTTATCTGATATAGAGCTATTTCAGATAGGTTTTAAAATAGGAATGATATTGCTATAGTACCAGCCTGGTATCACATTGCAGTATTATAATTTTATTTTTAAAATTTGTTTTGTTTTTGTTTTTCTCTTTAATTGTGGGTGGTTTTAGTTCTATTTTATTCTTTGGTGAAGGATATCACTATGGGTTTCAGTGAAAAGCATTAGTTATGGGTTAATGTGCTTAACAACATCGAATATGTACAAAAAAAACGACTGGTCTGATTTTAAGAGAAGTTTAGATTCATAAAATTGACACATTTTAAATTATTTTTGTAAATAGTAATGAGTTTAATCTAAGAAGAACCACCACTATAATATAATTAAATAAACATTAAAGTATGTGAATATTGGAACAGACCCCTTCTATCATCTGTTTTTAACTTAACATAATATTGAAATAACATCAAAATCGCCAGAATGATGTAAAAAATGATTAAACAAATTCCAAGTTTGAATGTTATAACTTTAAACCCTTTATTTAATTTCATATAGTTCATATAATTTATCATCTTCTCTAATGTGATGTAATTTTCTCTTAACTTTAATTTATATAATATAATCTATCCATATATTTATAAGTACTAAAACAAATATTCTCGTGCGCCTATTATTTCGGTAATAACATCCATAAATATATATTTACTCATATTACTCATATTGTAATCAATAATTTATAATCTATATTACCAATATATGGATGCTAGTGGATTTAGGCTATAATGAAACTATTTTTATCGACCAACATTTAAGTACTCATATATCATCATTATGTGATTGTGTTGTATCATGTATACAATATCGTGATTAGGTCACTTGTCATTTTCGCTTATTTAGCCAACTATGCTTGTTTAATTATTAAAAAGCACTAATATATAACAATTACTCAGCTTTTATATTCTAACACTGTGTCCTAATTAACAATTAATAAGTTTGATGCTTCAAATACATATTGACGACACATGTGGACTGGTTACACGAGCATGCTTTGAACAGAAGACACCAGACGTGATTTAATTGACTGTGACTAATTATTTGGGCATATACCTCGACAAATGTCATTTATTTGGCTTCGATAAGATTCATTAGAAATATTCGGATTTTCGTGTTTAAATCAAGCTTTATTAAAGAGGATTGTTTATTTGTATCAGATTTTCATTAGTTATTTCTAGGAATAATTTCTTAATATAATCACTCAGATACTAGGTTGTTCAATATTATCTGTATTTTGAAATATATTATAGATATAATAAGTATATTATATTTAAGAATATTTTTCCATATGATTTCCCTGAACGTACATTTGCCTTGTGAAATTCTAAAAATCTGTGGAACTATATATTATTTTGATAAAAGTGGTTCTCTATGCATACATTTCTTACATATGGAAAAAGCCAAATTTAAAGGCAGGTATGTTTGGTCAATAGGATGTTTCAATGTGTTTTCTTCTATGGCCTGTGTCTTTTCTCAGGAATTTTTACATCCAGCAAAATTCCCGTTGAAACCCAAAAGAAGTGATGCTTTGTTGGAAACTTTTTGAACAATCTGTTTACAGCATATTTAAATATCATACTGATATTTTGTGGAAAATCCTTTCAGTTAATGTTGAACAGCTGTTATTTGTATTTAAAATATTTTGCTTTTACATTCCTGATATTAGTAAAAACTAAAATATAACAATTTTAATGCTGCTCTAAAATGATCCTTACTTGTCCAAATAATTTGTTTAGAGAACTGATTTTAGTTGCAAAATAATTTCAAGTGTTCCCATAATCCAGTTTACATGATCGTCCAGCAAGCTTATCTACCCGATCACTAACGACGATGTCCAAGCTTGAGCCAATGAATAGTCTTGATGAACTAACTCGCAAGGGTGGCGTTTTGGTTTTTCTTATTTTTGGGTTCGTTCTTTTTGTGTGTTTTTTTTTGTTTTGTTTTGTTTTCTATACCCTCGAACCTTCGGGGGCTTTTTGCGATGTGTTGCCAGGCTGAACACCAAGCCTCTGTCCAGATGGCTGATCCGTCACGTGAAGAAGAACAAGTCACTCTGTTGGGCGAAGAGGGCCTACGGGCGGGCGGTCAGGCCCTTAAGCTAGGGTTAGTGTGCCTATTTTCAGCCAAAGTAATAAAGTACTGTTACGTTGTAGGTTACACCAAAATGTCTTCAATATTTTCATTAAACGTAATGAAGTTTAAAAACCAGTGATTTTTGTTGATAGTTTATAGCAATGTTTCAATTTTTTCATTTAAATATATAGGATTATAACGAATAAGGGTATGAAGGTAACGAAATTATATAACGAAATAGGATTATTGTCGACTATCTCTTGATAATTATTACAAAAAGATATACTGAACATTGTTTTACCATGATTTTTTTTTAATTCAAATAGATTGAATATCCGAATTTCATTTTTATATTGTGTCCTTATCATGTTTGGATATGAAGGTATTAAACTATAGTCACAATGTTGTGTTCGCATCACCAATTATTTCGATGTATAAGCCACTATCGACATATTTATACAAGATAACCAGTTATTTAACATTAATTTATCGAAATGTGTATAAACTTGTCAACCTAGATTACTTAACATAGATTAAACGCGAATTAAGTTATTTGAGAGGAAATATCTATATTGGTATAATAAATACATCGGCCCTAATCACTGGTTTTTAATGTTTTATACAATTGCAATATATCAAGCTCGTCGTTTATTTATTGATAAGCAATAAATAACCACTGGTGTAATCGTATGTTCTTTTGCTTTCGAAAAAATGTCGTGGAAAGAATAGAATTCTAATTTTCGCCATTCAGCCTTATTGCAAAACAATTGATAGTTTTCTATTGCGATAGTTTTAATTAGTTACATGTCGAATTTAGATCACCAATAATACACGATATCCGGTTTTTTAATCAATGTTTTATTAATGAACAAATGATTGTAATTAAAACTTGTATATTATTATGTGGTTGGGTATATAATCATAATAATGTTTAACAACGGTTGGGGATATTTGTATGTTTAAAAAAATCATATATAATTTCATTATTTTGTTGTTATTTCATATATAGAAAGTTCAGTAAAGTGATTAAAGAAAACTTTTTAAGGGTTTGCATGTTTTTCAAAATTAGGACTTTTCTGATTAAATCAATACACCCAACGTTTTAAAGAAGCAGGTATTCATAAATTGCAATGATATACACTTATTAATAATATGTACCAAGCACCATCTAGCGATAATAAAACTAATGTTTTATCTTTATTTCAACGGCAGAGGTATATATAATACAAACTTAAATTGAGTTGGCCACTCAATATTAAAACTTATGGGCTCTTTAGTGACCGGTGTCCATTTTTTTTATTTTGTTTATTTGATTGAAGTAATAGAGGTAAATAAAAAATACATACAAAGCGAACATATTTATTAATACAAACTGATTTTTTTCTTGCGATCTGCGCTAACAATGAATTTCGAACCTCGCACATCTCTAAAAATATTATTGATATATTAACAACAGCATATTATGTTAAAAAATAGATAATAATTCAGCCCTAACTTTTAATAATACTTATAAAATAGTTATATATATTTTGTGTTTGTTTATAGAAAAAATATAAGGTCATGTCAGCTCGATTACAGTATGTGGTTCACAGCACGCCTTAAACAGAGATCCGATATGGATTAAACATAATAAACAATAGGTAAAAAAATTAGCACCATTTTGGTAACATGTTCAGACTAATGTAAACCCTTAATTATAATTATTTTAAAATGTTATAATTCTAGTAGCCATTAAAGACAATTTTGATAAAACTTTAAATTAGGGGTCGCTAATAGTAACCACAGTTCGATAATCGAACATAGAACTCAATGCTTTCTCGGAATCAGTCTCCCGTTATCTTTGACGTGACATCACGGGCTTGAATGGTTATCTTTTCTGTGTCTGTGTAACATTAATCTACTAATACAGGCTTAAAACCGTTTTATTTGCAACTGAATAACAGTGGGTTGTAATTATTTAATTTAATTGATTTTTGGACATATAAAAGGTTTTTTGTCGTTTTTGCAGCATTCATTCATGATGGCCGATACAATTGTTTATGGGGAAACACTAAGGCAAGGTCGTTGTATCGATGTTGTACAATATCGTACTTAAACATACAACTTAAATATCGTTTATTTGTTGTTGTGCTATGAATTGGAATCGCTTCAAGAATCAAAGAAACTATTTCAAACGTACTATACTTTTTTTCGGAAAGAAATGTCAACTATTTTATGACAGTTTGGAAATTGATTAAAAAATTTGAGTGATTTTTACTTCAGTAAATAATGTATTTTTATTATTATATAGTCAAAAAGTCTGGGTATGTCTGTTTGGAATATTTGAATTAAATTAGTATAATATAGATTCCATTTAAGACTTAGTTTTATGAATGTAGTGAATAGGCAACAAAAGATGGCAAAACCATCTGCTAAAAAATGTTTCTGTTGAAATATAAGATTAAATCATAATTGAAGAAGTTATAATATCCAAATATATTACCAGAATATCTTGGTTTGAAGTAAGATGAATGAAAGTAAACGTTCAATATTTATCAGAGATTATATAAATTAATCTGTTAATACACATAGTATTGGGCATAAGGTGTCTTCGTATATCTTAAGTCATCGTGTATCTTATCCAAATATAATGATCCACATTATATTTGTTTTATATTGTATATTACAAGGGTTGCTTTTAATATTTCAATTGTGTTGGTTAGATGCTAGATGCTATATTAAACAGCGATATCTATTGGTGAAAATGCAAAGGATCAATTAAACAACTGTTAAGCAATAGATCAGAACGTATATTTGTATACAGACACTAATCATGGAACGCTCAAAATTGCATTTTCAACATTTATTACTTTTGTTGTTTTATTTGAAAACATCTTTAACCAACTCTGCTCAGTCCTATACCGTTTGTCGCTTTTGGTTGAAATTATTTAAAAGCGGTAAGTTCATCATAATATCAGTGTTATAGAAGACCAAAAAACTTCCAAGACAGTGAAGTTTAAGAATTATTCGATGTAAGCCCATCTAAAACTTTCAGACAACTTGACAGTTCTTGGGTCAACAGCTCCCAAATATTTACAGACGATGGAAAATATTCAATAGGAAATATGAGAGATATGACAACACTCGGCCGATGTTGCAATTCGAATGAGAAGTTCTGTCGTACCCAATATACATAGTGCCTTCTAGTTGCCACTTATTCAGGTCGATTCAACACGGCTTGACACAAGGTTTGAAAATACTGAAGAACTCTGAAAATAGATCGATTTTTGTATCACTGCTAAATGAACGTCGTTCTTTCTCCACCGTATCGTTGCACAAAAGATGAAAAAAAGTTAGTAAAAAATAATGGAAAATATTTTGACTAACTGTATCAATGTATATGTATATGTTATGTATATGTAAAGTATATGTTATGTATTTTTCTCATTAAATGTCTCTTTAACATGAAAACTGACCATAATACATAAAAAGTCTAATATAACGTTTACAAGAAAAGTGTCGTTTCTATTATATACTTGAACTTAAAATAAAATTAACCATATGACTTAATAAGTTTTTAGTATAACAGAAATGTTTGTATAAAATTGTAAACACATTTTTAAATTCAGAACTTCAGTCAATAATTGATTTTCGTGGTAGAAAGTCTCGAAAAAAAACTTAATTAAGACGAAATAATTTTTATTCACTATTTTGAAAATAAAAGAAATTTCATTAAAACTTCTATTTGCAAAAAGAAATACAATTTTCAAATTTTGGAAATTAGTAATATTCAGAAATAATATGAGTCTTGAGTAATTTTAAGCCCTGTATTTACTCGTTTTTTTTCTAATGGTTTAACTTAACTTTCAGTGCAGATTAATTTAAGAGTGCACCGATAAACTTAATTCGCCTTTTAACAATTAAACACAAATAGTGTGGCAATAGTTTTTGCTAACTTAAAGCGTTTCGGTAGTTTTCTTAAGGATAAATTTTATGAAGGTTGGCGAAAATTCATTGAAGATCGGGTAAGCATTGATTCCTTGGGTATTAAAATGATCAGTTTACATTCTTATTTCATGAACTATCACATTTATATTACATATCAAGAATCGATCGTTCTTAACTAAAAAGGTTTTTTATATTGATAAGCAAAAAAAGTCCATTGATCCAAAAAATAGGAATACCTTTTACGATTTTAAATATCGCTTTACATATCCATGTATACAATATATATTTTGGAAGGCCATAGTACTACAATAAACACATAAATAATGTCGAATACTTATTGTTTTTGATGAGCAAAAGCAATCACCGTAACCGCAGTATTATATTATAATACTTAAGAAATGTGTATACAGAATTTGTAGTCTTATAAAAATAAATAATTTGTGAGCAGGATGTACCCAAACTTTTTACTCATTGACTAGCAATAATATAATAATACTGAGTCGATTGAAATATCCATATATTTCGAAAAAGTATGACCTTATACTTGACCATTTCTAAAGAGGTTCTTCACGGTAAATTGCGATTTTCAGTTCGTAGCATAAGGTAGTAGAGGTCGTAAAAATTCGCTAATCTAACAAACGCCCGCTGTTCAATGTGTGTTGGGTGTAAAAATATCTGAGCCTTTCAGTTTTGATTTCGTCCAAAACAAATCAGATGTGTGCAGACTAAAATTAGACTGAAAACGTGTATACACACATCGGCGCTTGCATGTTCTACGTAGATCGCGTCTGTAAAAAGTGGTAATCGACAAAATACTTGAAATTACACACACTTAAGTGCCACCGATGTCGTCGGCTCTTTTCGAACATCATTTTTTATACGTAACAGAATAAAGACGTTGTTTTAGATAATTAGTGACGCATGTTAATAACCGATGATAACATACCACATTCTAGATGACCCGTTTTTTAATATTCATAACTTTTAGTATGAATTTCTCACTAAACCATGTTGTTATCTTTAACATTTATATTGAACATCATGTGTCAGCAAACCACTCAAGAATACATATAAAAGCGTACAAGTTAGGATTCCAGATACTCATTTCCAATAAAATAGTAAAAAATTAATTAACAAAACTTTCTTCTTATTTTTTTTTTGTTCTCTCCATTATTATCAAATACATCTCTTACCTTGGCTTTCGCTATATATTATCCTGATTTAGCTGTATGGTATTATTTTAATATGAAGACACCTCTGTTAATTCAAATATGAGATTCTCACTAAATCTTGTTGCGACATTTATATTGAACATTTTGTTCCATCAAACTACTCAAAAATACATATAAAACTGTACAACTTTAAGGTTCAAGATACTCATTTCCTATAAAATAGTAAAAACTTAATTAACAAAACTTTCTTCTTATTTTTTTTTTCTCTCCATTCTGGTATCAAATATATCTCTTATCCTGGCTTTTGCTATATATTATCCTGATTTAACTATAGGTTTTTATCTTACTATCAAAACACCTCTATTAATAATACATGTTGCTATCTTGTTCATCTGAACATTATTATTAAAACTTACATTATTATTAAAACAATAAGAAGTTGAGAAATAAGAAAATGTTTTTTAATTTTCAACATAAGAATTAAGTACTATCAGACTGATACAATAATCATATATCAGAAATATTTTAATTATGTGCTGCGGTGTCACACAGCAATATCTGCGTGTGAAAGAGCGAAGTATAAATGTAAACAATTCTTACACAACTTAACTCAACTACTAAAGTCGATGGTTTTGACATTTCTCTACATAGAATAAAGGTTTTCCACATCCTATTATTGAGCGATTTACTATGGATCACTCAAAATTGCATTTTCGATATCCATTACTTAATTCAAAACATAATATAGGATTTAATGACACGTATGCATGTGTTTTGCATAACCTTTAAGTACTTTTTTCGTCTTTTATTACCAAATATTTCGCTGTATGATAAAAAAAAACTAAGATCACATAGTGTCTTGTGATTCCCACAATAAAATTATATTTATCTTCCTCTTCTGATATATTTCGAGGAATCCATTATGTTGTTAGGGTTGTATTATTATAACTAATTCGAGGGGACTAAAGGTATCAGCCCACCTCCAAGTGCATCTGAATTGTCCCCTAACAAATTTTAAATCATATTGAAATCGGAGTCGAGAACACATACACCGACAAGGAATCCCGGATCCCCTGGTGTTGAATTGTCTATGTAATAAATAACGTTGCTAGTCCATACTGATTTAAATCATCGAGAACATTTTGCCTCTTTATTTCATGATTTGATTTAACTAAGGACACTTGCAAAGTATATATGCATAATATATTTGGTTCACCAAACAGATGCAACCTTTCGCTATCTTTCAAATTTGCCAGCTTAATTGTTACTAAATCTAAATGTCTGTGTAAAAGTTCGTAAAGAATTTTGCATAGAGGAAGAGGATTATGTGATCCTATCTCCCTCTCCTCTCTCTACCCCCTCTCCTCTATATCTCCTCTCCTTTCCCTCTCCTCCCTCTATCTCCCTCTCCTCTCTCTATCTCCCTCTCCCTCTCCTCTCTCTATCTCCCTCTCTCTCTATTGGACTTTATAAACATTGTATTAATTTCTAAAAATATTCGTCATAGTCATTCATCTCTCGCTATATTTAACAAATTTGTTTGTGTTGGTATTTTGTAAAGCCAATAATACGCTAAAGTTGCTAAAAATCCTTAATATATTTTGCTCCATCGTTTCTCATCAACTCATTGAATCTTGTATACTTCTAAGATTCTTTAACTACCATAATTTGTGGCATATTTTTGCAATATATAAGCTTTTAATATTTATTTAATATGTAAACAAAACATTAAAATTAAAAACTGCTAAAATCATGAAAACAATGTTCTCCCCTCCCCTGTCTCTATTCCACTATTCTTTCTTTTCACCTCTCTAATTTCTCGTTTTTTCTACATAATTTAATCTTCATTAATTGTAATGACACATATATTTATATATTTACATAATACATGTACATAATTTTTATCTCTACTTAATGTTTAAGTAAACAAAATAATTTAAAAGTGAATGTGGATAAAGTTACACATAATGTGTCACAAAATGTTAATCATTCAGAAACGAATTACTATAAAAACTTAACACCACCACATAATACAACCATCTGTATGTATGTATCTTTAGTTAATTACAAACATATTTACTTGCATGAAGTCTGAACTATTAAAAACCACTAAACATTTCTATTCAGCGCACATACTAATAAAAAAAATAGTTGAATAATAATTAATATCCAGCTTGCCGAATGAGATGTAGTCTAGTGCTTTTTGAGATTCTAGTGTACTGACTCTCTCTCTCTCTCTTTCTAGGTTAGTTATATTTGTAGTGTTCATGCTAGGTGTATTATTATCGTTTATATTTTTTATTTTACCACAATCTACAGGAGCTTATTTTTGTGTGGCTTTTGTATCTTTGTCATATCTTAATTTGTTTTTTTCTCTATGAAATGGTCGACTGCATTTGATAATTTATTTTTTCTAAATAATATAACAAATAATGTTAGTGTGACAATTAATTTCATCCTTCAAAGCTGTCATTTATTAATTTCGTCCGGTTTGTAACAAACCAATATACAGTCATCTATTAGGTCTTTAAATAACTTCTCGATGTCTTCCAAAAAATAACGTTAATGGGACTGTTTATGTATTGTCTACAATAACAACGTATACGATAACAGCAAGTCTATCTTGAAATGGAATGTAGCAAGCTGCATGCGAGGTATTAACTAAATTCTTGTTTCAAAAGAAAGTCATTTTTTGAAAGACTTTTATATGCATACATCTTTCAATGACTCCGTCATAGAAATCTGACTGAATTTCAGGGATGGTGTGTTCACAAGTGTTCACTATGATTTCGTAAAATCCAACAAGAAAAAGCCTAAGAGAATTAAATCTTAAGATGTTGGTGATTGATTCACGTCATCTCTGCAAAATATAAGGCGTACCCTCAAATCATTCATGCACAATGTCAGTTAGCGACTTTTGGAGCACCTACATAGCTCCTACATGGCAAGATAATAAAAACACACGATTCACTCAACTTTGGCTAAAAACACTGGATGTGGATTAACACTTAGCTGTTTCAAACTTCACAACAATGTCTAATATAGTCAAATCCCAACACAATGCTATTTTAAGAGCAATCATCAAGAGAATCTGATGTTTAAAAACACTAAACTAATCTTAACAAAACAAGGACTATAAGACCAACTTTATCAGGCATACCATCCTCCGTCTTTTTTGTATTCATAGCCAACAAGCACGATCCTCATCGGTTGGTCACACAGTCACGATAGACGCTTGTCTAAATAAGATAACTCTAAGTTAGAAAGATAAGATTGGGAGAGCTTCAATATCAGATCACCCGCCCTGAAGATTCTATAAGGATTTCGAAATGTTGACCAGTTTTAGTCAATTAACTGGATTCCAATCCCGAAGCCAATAATTGAGGTATGAATCAACATATATATTGAAGTACATTGAGTCCGCGCAAGTTGAAACTGACCAGCGTCGAAAGGCTTATTTTCTCACATGTACTAACCGGATCATGCCCCAACGCTGTCAATGAATGAAACGTGTGTTCTACCTTTGATAGAATCAGTAGGATGTGGTTTATTACAAATTGATCAAACCGAATGAAACCATCACTAAAGATCACTGTAGAATACAACTGATGCGTTTGAACTAAAAAATCTAAGACCAGACCAGGTTTAATTTGGATTTAGAAACTGCTAATATAGTTATTCCACATACATTGCCCATATCGATTGTCATTTGTTCAATAAACAAAATGTTCAATAACAATAAATAAAAAGCTTTTTCCATTTTCAATTATATATTTTTACAATTTATTTTACCAAAGGATTTTTTTACCAGGAAACATCACTAAAACGTATCCAAAGTACATCACATTGAGTCAATGTTGTGAAAACTTATTGTTTCCGCATTTATGTGATGCCAACCGAATTCTTTTTAAGTGTCAGGCGTTTTGTAAAAATTAAAACTGTTATTTATATAAAACGAGAACTTAAATAAACCGGATCCATTTTGAAGGCAATTACAATGAGAGATCAACAACCGGTAAAAAACAAACATGTTATTACATTAAGAAAAAGGTGGACAACCGATGGAATGAACTATGGGAAATCCCGAATTAGAATTAAATTAGTTGAGGATGATAACCTGGTGAGAGAGTGTGGTTGAGAATGTGCCTTGTATAAAATACCGTTTCCCAGTCAGACTACTAAGTGAAAGCTTGAAGAAAGAGAATGGTAAAATTTATCCTTACATGATACTGTCATTGCTGTGATATTTATTGTTAATTTTCTTAATAAATGCAAATACTTGAATTCGGCATTCAAAAAATTAATCCTAATAGATAATTTTTGAAATGGAGCAATATTTTTACGTTATTAAATAAAATCCATGTATCTACTTTTATCCAAATGTTGGCCTAATCAAGACTCTGTCTTAAATTAGTTCAAAAACTGATTAAAATTTCGTAAAACTATAAAATGGAGTAAAACATATAATACTATTAACACGTTTAAAACATGAAGTATTTAGACGGAACCGTATTTCTATACATGTTTTCTGGTATATCTTATTCTTGGAAGTAACATATAACTGTTGTAGTAATTTATTTACAAAAATTAATTTGATGCTATTAATAAAGTCGATAACGTCACCTTAACGACGGATTTACTTAATTTGATAAAACAGCAAACTGATGGATGACTTTAATTTCCGATTATTCAGAAAAACAAATACAGTCGGCCGATCAACGAGACAAATGTCAAAGGTCATGTCCGAATCGCTATTTTACGTAACACTTGCATTATTGTGGGCAGGTCAAATTTTGTTCCAAAAAAATAAAATTATTTTATATCTTAAAATACTGTGTGGGTTTTGTGACAGGTCTAGCAACGTCAACATCTTAAGTTTGGTAATAACCGTTCTAAATACAAGAAACAGAAATTGATAATTTTAAAGCGTTTGGCTATTCTTCTTCCTTTCTTATATTATTGAGTATACATTGATCTAGGGGTGTTGACCAGAAAAATATCGATATTTCGATATAATTTAAAAATTAAAGAAAATATCGATATTTTTTTGCAATATATATGGATATATTTAATAAACCCTATTGCAATTAAGTACCGAAAAATAGCAGACCTTTAAATACCAAGATACGATTATAATAGATAATTAAATGATGTTTTATAATATTTAAGAAATATAATTAAATTTTTTGAAAAAATATCGATATATTGGTATCCCTACATTCAGCATAAAAACACAATTTCTCGTGACTTGTTTTACACAAAAATTTTTAATTTTTTGTAACATGTTCATGTATGAAATTATCTTTCCAAAAATTACTTAAACTTTTAAAAAAACATTCAACATTTAAGAAATAATGCTATGAAATGTATATGATTTTGATAATGGACATCTGAAATGTTTTACCTCCATTTTATTTTGGCACTTTTCTTTCTCAGCATAGTATTTTAATGATATCTTAACAATTTCATTAGATGTGATCTTTGACATCCTGTCTTAAAATCCAAACTTAAGATATATATATATATATATATATATATATATATATATATATATATATATATATATATATATATATATATATATGCGTGTGGTTGCGCGAAACATGGGTTTGCTAATGTGTTGTGTTGTTGAGCAGCACGAGGGGGGCACTAATCCCACTGAGTCTATGACCAGAGCTCTGATTAACGAAGACTCTATCGCTAGGCAAAGTGGTCCTGTCCAACTAGGGTACGTATAAACCAGCACCATGATGGAAACGAAAACGAATCGGTCGAGGAAACGTCAGAAACATAAATACACCATTTCATACTGATTTTGTACCCTTTCCTTTTTTATTTATCAGTACCATTTTGAACTAATCAGGGTCACAGGCGTGGGATTAGTATTAGTTGTGATGTGATTCGAAACGTCTTATAATGAATCCGATAAGGTCGTTCTGCAAATAACAGTGACACATCCAAACGGAAGGACATGCCTTTTTCTCATTCAGTACTATTTATAATGGACATGTATCAATACAAACGCTAACAAAAATATAACTTGTGAATCTGTATATAGATTAAACTATAATTATTGAGGAAAGAAAAATCTAGTTAACTATGCGGAACTTGTTTATTAAATAATGCAGTCTTTTACCTATCCTTATCTTCGTTTGTCACGGTCGGGTGGATAGTGCTTGAGAAATCAATAAATAAGCATTTGTTATAAAAAAGTTTCACGGGGTGACTTCCCGATATTAATTTGCTATGATTCCATGGGTGAAAAAGGAATGAGCCCGTTTGAATTTGAGGAAAGCTTCGATGGCTTATAGGTGGTATAAGGAATGAAACTGAACGTCCTGATATTCTGTTAAGCCTAAAATATTGAATTAAGATGGTGAAGAAACACAATTCAATTATTACAATACTTTATTATGCCATGATAAAGTGTAGTTAAATATTGAATCTCGCAAGTTAATACGCACAAGTCAAGTTTGTAACTCATAATTTTTATGTTTTTAAAAGACAGACCCTTTTATGGTTTGCTAAGAAACTTTATGCCGGCTTGGTTGGCGCAGTGGTTAAAGCGACTGTGTTGTCTTGCAACAATCGCGGGTTCGAATCCTGCTGGGTCATGGTCGGAAATTTATGTTTGTGAGCATTTACAATTGTGATTGTCCAAAAAGAAAAAATGCAAAATCCGACAAGGAAAATAATCCCAGTCACACCGATAACCGGGCTGGGTACGACTGGATGCATTCTGGGTCAGTAAAGGTGGCAAAATTTCAACAACCTATTGGCGACAAATGTGTAAATTCGCCACTGACCTACTATATTCAGTAAAGGAAATTATCTTACACCATGAAAGCACTGTGACAACTGTAACTCTTCAGCAATTAACAGAAAACAAATTAGAGTTATAAAAGATGTTGCCCATTTACAAGATTTGGCAATATTTGATTTCTGGCGTTTGACTTTTTCGAATCCAAAAATGAAGATCAAAGATTGTTTGGTCTTTATTTTTAGGCAGTTCTAAAAACAGTTGAAGGAGCTTTTAAACTATGGAAGCAGAAAATGATTGTTACGAAAACTTCAGCTAATTTATAATTTTTCTATCCTCAATAATCGTAACTTAACCGTGAGATAACATTTAAATCTTCAGTTTTATTATAAAAGTGCTGAAATATTCGTTTACTAGTATGTAAGGCTGGATATTCGATTCCCATATCCTTCAACACATAACTTTTTTTAATCATTAGTAAGTGAAAAGCAACTACTTAGGCATTCTCATCCTTTCTCTTTAATAAAAATTATCCAATATATAATTTGACATGTATAAAAAATTTATTGATATGATCTAACATCCTGACTAGGTTTGTAGAAAATTGAAGAACATTTTTATTTAAGAAGAATTAGATTAAAAACAGCATTAATGGGTTTGCCGCTTTCAAAAATGTCTTATTCTAATAAACTCATGTAAAATATTAAATTAATTAGAAGCCAAACTAAATGATCATAAGAATCATTATAAGACGTTTTTGATATTAGGTACGTTTAATTAGATAAATATGAAGTAATTTAATTACAATAACTGACTAATAGATTTTATTACTCGATCAATTTCTTTTGTACATACATATATTTGTGTATTTTTTTAATCTCAACCATTTGCTTCATATGTTTCAATATTATAAAAACTACTTGTGATATCCTCCCATCAATCAAAACGGGATTTCGCACGAAGTATTATCGTGCAATTTTGAAGTTGTTTATGACAAGTGCATTAATTCATTGAACCATATTATAATTGTTTCTTTTTTTTATTATAGATCTGGTTTAATATTTTAATATATTTGGATATAAACAACCCGAAATATTATTTTGTATCAACTAAAATGGGACATATGAATCACTTTATGCGATAATTTATTACACACATATTACGTCATTAATATTCACTCAGTAATACACCTAAGCCAGAGAAGTAACCATTGTTTTACTTCTTTGGTGATTCATCTTTCAAGTTTTAACACACATATCTTCACAATAGTGCCATTAAAATGTTGACTTGGCCATTTTCTAACGCATTTAAAAATAAGTGAACTTATCGCTACTAAAATCTTTGTGCATTTTGGCCTGTTACTCAACCATTAATACATTTTATATCACTGTATTATTTAATTTTTTTTATAAATAGTGTAAAAAAAGCAATACAAAACATTTTGCTTTTGCTTAATAACAATTTCTATTTTTTACGTGATTATTATTATAAAATGTGTCTGTCGTTTTCCATTTTAAATTAACAATGATTTTTAACTTGGAAAAAACAGTGTATAAACTAACTTTCAAAATGCTACTGTTAAGTTAATTATTGCTTGTATTTTATAAAGTCTGTCCAGTGGGAAAGTATGGGAAAATTATTATGTTTTGTTTTCATCCACCCTCACCAAAAACACTTTGTATTTCTTTTTGATTAGTTGCAGACTAATATCTGCACTACAGCGAAAAAAA
The DNA here is from genome assembly GCF_030347505.1 of Rhynchophorus ferrugineus. Classification (NCBI taxonomy): domain Eukaryota; kingdom Metazoa; phylum Arthropoda; class Insecta; order Coleoptera; family Curculionidae; genus Rhynchophorus; species Rhynchophorus ferrugineus. The sequence continues at coordinate 73,812,259 of NW_027472581.1, forward strand.
CAAGAAGTAGTATATGATAGCCCAATTGTGCGCATACGCACTTAAATAAAATGAGTAATCTTTTAGTTTAGTTATGTATGACTTTTTTTTATTGTTCAAAGTGTTATAACACATGGGCTGAAAAGTACCTGGCGTCACAAAGAAAACGCATTTTTTTGTGTTTAAAATTGCCGTTATTCATCAACATAATTTCCATCAAGAGCCGTACAACCATTCCAGCGCCGCTCTAACATTTCAATGCCACTTTTGTAGAACGATTTATCTTTTGCCTCAAAATAGGCATTTAGACATCCACTGCGTTCTGCATCATCGGTATCTCTACGGCCGCATTCGAAGTCAGCAAACCAACGTTTTATTGTGGTTATGGAGGATGGACGTTTTGATGGAGCGGAGTCCTTATAACAGTTTTCAAGCCATTGCTTCGCTTGAACGGTATTTTCTCATCAAGAAGAATGGTAAAACTAAAGCACGAAATTGTTTTTGATCCATTGTTTTGAAAATAACAAGAGTAGTGTCGCTCTTAGTACAATAACTAAAACTTATAAGTAGATTATCATGAAATTTTAACAGCTTTTTTTTTTGAATGTTAGTACTATCTGAAAAAGCGGTGAATGCAATAAAACTTGCGCCATCTATATGTTAGACCCGGGACTTTTCAGCCCATGTGTTATATTTTGTGGAGGACTATATTTAGTTAACGATATTCTTGACGGTATTATTTAAACTGTTCTTTGGGATGTAATTTATCATAATGCGATTACAATTATTAATATTTTAGGACAAGTAATGGAATTCAAAATTGAAAAACTTAACTCAAAGTAGAATCGAACTTTTTTAATTTCGTTTTGTTTTAATACCTATTGTGTTTCTTAAATTTGCTTATGTGTTATTTATTCATTAAACAACTTAAAATAATGTTGGTAAAATGAAAAATATAAAATAAAGTTAATGTCAAATATTATATATTTGGATGTCGAAGTAATAGCATTGACGTATTACCTTAATATTTGGTTTTTGAAAATAGTATGTTTTTTTGTCATTTTAATTTTAATTTTAATTTACCAAATGTTTACAACTAATAAGTAAGTAAAAAAAAGTCACATAATTGGCATATAATAAACACAGATGTAGATTGTCGAAATGTGCATGCGCATAACGAGCCAATCACATGCTACATCCTGTTTATTTTCTTGTAGTCTAAGAATAGGCGTCGTTATTGATATGGATGTCAAACGCGTAGGAGAACCTCGATATTTCTTTGCAACAGCCCTAGTTTTCCAGAGAATTATTATACAAGAACCCTAGGATTTAATATTAATATTTTCTTAAAAAAAATTACAACCCGAGTATTTGGGATTCACAGCTCGATATTCAATATTAAAACTATCGACATTTTTCTGCCTCCCTAGTTACTGAATATTACGTCATTTAGTCTATTCCTAGGACTACCATCTAACCAACATTCTGTCAGATCAAATTTTTCTTAAAAGGTAATGATTTTCCTTTAATGCTTGTATTAAGTTAATGTTGCAAGAATTGAAATGTAATTGTCAGGTTAGGAATTCCAAAAGTGACTGGATATTGTGGAGAATTCCGTAAATCTGCAACAAACATACTATCTTTCGTTGAAAAAGGAGACGATTTATTGAGTGCAGAGTTCGTTTTATATTCAATAAAACGGGCTCCATTCCATCCATTCACTATTTTAGAAAGTTAACACTGTAGGAATATGACTAACCTTCTCGATGGACACTCTGTATTATTTTCAGTGTATGGGCTTACTAAATATTCTTATTTTTGTAGTAACACCACAACAACTATATTTTCTCTGTACTAAAAATCACTGTTAAATAACTGAACTGGACGATCATTTCTAAGTAATAATAATCCAAAATAAATGCATGAATTTTAGTACAAGGTGTTTCACGTTTCAAAATTTTGTCGTTAAAATGTGTAGTTAAATTGAGAAAATGGGCAAGCAACAAAAACGCCATTATGTATTGACTAACCCATTCTTCAACTTGTCTATACAAGAAAACAAATTAAAATTTTACTTTTACTTGAGACAGTTTTCCCGAGAAGCATTATGACCCGGAGGAGTACTATCCATGGTCAGTAGAACTCAATTTTTATGTATATTTAAGTAAAAAAAAAAATATGTGGGAATAGTTTTGCCTTTTCTGCTTATGCCGCTACGTATTTATCTCTTAGTTGTAGTAGAACGCTTTCCGCTTTATTTGGCTTTAGAAATCTAAACCGATTGGCTCGAAATACCTAACCGAAAAGAAAAAATATATTGGGATATCAAAATTATTTAATATGTGGTAAGACTCTTCTGTATTTCCGCTCCTTATACGTATTTTGGTGACTAAATTGGATGTTTGCTTGACACAAATTAACATTTTGATTCGGATTGCACACGATATTTTTTCTTGCAATATAACAATTTCGAATTTGTTTATTGGCTATTTATTTTTGTATATGGACGATGTTAGAATCGTAGAATAAATTTGATATTTCAAAAAATGTAGCTTTGTCGCTGGCGTCATTCTTCGGGAGAGAATACCGGCATTCGAACGTATGCTGTGGAGGGCATGTAGAGGCAACGTATTCTTGCGACAAGCCGAAATCGAAACACCCTTAGAGGATCCATCAACGGTAAGTCTTTGATTTCAAAGTTGATCTCACTCTTTTAAACTTTAAATTAATCTATTAAGTGTTGGAAATAATTAATAACGTTTTGCACATATAGTTCTTCCAATAAAACAGCCAATGCACGTCATGAAAAATTATGGCGTCAACACGTCGCAATGTTGCCCCATCAAATTTGACTTTATATATGTAAATAAAATAATGGGACAAAAATGTTATCAAATACAATTTATTTTAACATTATGGTACATCTAGTGAAAATATTATTGAAAGACGAAAAAACTACAGTTAATTATACAATCACAATAGTTTGTAAGTTAATTTTTCCACTCCATCTATAAGGTAGAGTTCCAGGCACATTTTTTATGTAGTGGTAACTCCTAGAGAGTTAGTACTAATCACTCCACATACATTCTAACAAAATGTTCATGTATATTTTCAACAATTACACACTTGTTTTATACTCTACAATAAAAGGTTCTACAGTTATCCTATATTAACTATATACACACCTTTAATTGTTTCCACTCTCATCACCTTTGATTGGTCATTGTCAACATTGGATCATAATCCCACATTCCGAAAGTTTCTGTAATCACTGTAACTTTCTGAGTCACTGTTCAAGTCAATAACTAAACTGTTAATTTTCAATACATCTAACACTTGATCATAATTCCGCCAACACACAATTTGTCAACTTCTTCTGGTGTTTAATGAGCCACCCAGGTGTTATTATAGGTAATGTTTATCCCGCATATCCAAATAGTTCTTGTATGGTGCATTGTCCATAACAATGACTGATAGTTATCCTAACTAACCTTTTTCCATCAACTTTTGTTGTCTTGAGACAAGTTGAAAATACCAATTATTTACTATTGAAAAAAATTACAAATATGTAGTTTTTCTAGGTATTTCCCCTCACTAGTTACGCATTTTGTTCATCTTTCCGGAAGTTTTTTGATGCCGGCATCGAAGAATTCTTTGGGCAACTCGGACAACCATGCACGAACTCTCTACCTCGTCGTCGGTATTGATTCTTTGACCTCCGAGGGCTTCTTTCAGTGGTCCAAACGTGTGGTAGTCGCAGGGTGATACACCCGGATTGTAGGGGAGGTGTTTCAGTACCTTTCACCCTAATTCTGATATTGTATCCGATATATATTGAGCGTGAGATGCGCGTTATCCTGGAAAAGAATCGCATTTCTTGCTGGAATGCACCTCCGTTTTGAGCAATAAGCAGGTTTCAAGTGTGTTTTCAGAAGGTTAGAGTAGTATGCAGCATTAGTGGTACGTTGGGTGCGCAGGAAATCGACGGACAACACACCCCGCCGGTCCCAGAACACTATACACAGAACGTTACCCGCGGACGTGGTTGTCTTGGCTTTGGCTGGCGCCCCTTCCTCCTTCTTCCTCCACTCTTTAGACGACATCTTGCTTTCCAGAGTGTAATAGTGTACCCATGCCTCGTCTGTAGTGAAGATTCGCGTTAGAAAACCGTCCCCCTCCGCCTCGTATCGCGTCAAGAAAGTTTCAATTGCCTAAATTTTTGCATTTTAGGAACCCATCGCGCCGTTATTATGTTACTCTACACTACCAATACTAATGCCGAGTTCAGCCGAAATGTCTCGAACATTCATCCTATGGTCCTCCAAAATGAGTTATTCTGCTCGGGGCCATCCTTGAATGCATTGGCCCATTTAAACACGACAACTATACTCAGTACCGAACTGATTTCACAAACGCAGAAAAATATCCGTCTTTTTAACGCCTTCCCACACTAAAAAACAAATGACAATGCGTTGCGCTACGGTGGTCGGCACTTGACGTTCACTCATGGTCGTAGCACGCGCGTGAAACATGCACTCCCAAGGAAAACTATGCCAAACTGTTCGTAAGGATCCCATCTATAACATACTCAAGCCACGACCTTCAAAGCATACATGTGCGCCATCTACAGCGTTTGTCTCCATCATATTTGAACCACCCTCGTATTAATGTTAAGTGCAGCTGCAACATGCTAAAAAATATTTACAATAAAATTGCAGCAACTTAATATTTAGCAGTACCAAAACTTACCTCTCTAAAGTATTTTACTTATTTACCATTATTATGATTTTTATATATTGTTTCCGTTACATATTCCAACGCATCTGACAGCATTTTATCAATTTTTAATTAAGGTAGAATAAGAAGAAAAAAACCGCTTGGACGAATTTTACATTTTTAGAAACTGAATTTGACACTAAATGGCTCATTCTAATTCTCAAAAATTAAAAATAAAACTAAAATTATGTATCCCTTTTTATGTGAAAAATTTGGAAATATAGTAGCTATTAATGGGAAAAGTTTTAATATTTTTTAAAACACTACGAATTAATTCCAACACCTAATATGTCTATATAATGGTAAGAATATACCTTGACTAATATATTAAAACATTTATCAATATTGCAATAATTTGCCTATTTTCAAGTTACTTGCCATATAAGATTAATGAAATTTCGTAAATTTATTAATGTATTAACTATTTTTTTAGGGAGATCAAGTATACAAATCGGTGTTTATTATCTTCTTCCAAGGTGACCAACTCAAAACTAGAGTAAAGAAAATTTGTGAAGGTTTCAGAGCTACCCTATACCCCTGCCCTGAAGCTCCTACGGACCGCAGAGAAATGGCAATGGGCGTTATGACACGTATAGAAGATCTTAACACTGTATGCAGGAACTAAATTATCTTTAACAGAAATGTAAATGTATTATGTTTAGGTTTTGGGACAAACTCAAGATCACAGACATAGAGTGCTAGTAGCAGCTGCAAAGAATATCAAAAATTGGTTTGTTAAAGTGCGAAAAATCAAAGCCATTTATCACACTTTGAATCTATTCAACTTGGACGTCACTCAAAAATGTTTGATTGCTGAATGCTGGGTCCCTGTGTTAGACCTTGAGAATATCCAGTTGGCTTTACGAAGAGGCACAGTAAGTATGCAATTATTGTGAGAATAAAAATTGGAATCAAAAATGATTTTTAAATAAGTTAGTCCAAAATATCATATCGAGAGCTACAAAAAGATTGGATCATTCCCATATGAACTAATTTGTCTATATAAAATTATTCGAAAAAAAATTCAATAAAATTGTCTATATTATTGCAATTTACTAGAATATTAAATTAGAAAACACTATATTCTAAATTATTTTCGGATTAAGTTAGAACTTTACTAAAATAAAATATAATCTTGTAAATCATTTCAGGAGAGAAGCGGTAGTTCTGTCCCACCAATCCTGAATCGCATGGACACCCCTGAAGACCCTCCTACTTACAACCACACTAATAAATTCACATCTGCTTTCCAAGTATTATATGATTCTTATGGCATTGCTTCCTATAGGGAGATGAATCCCACGCCATATACCATTATCACTTTCCCATTCCTTTTCGCTATCATGTTTGGCGATCTCGGACACGGTTCCCTGATGACAATCTTTGCCGCCTGGATGGTTTTAAAAGAAAAACCGTTAGCAGCGAAAAAATCCGATAATGAGGTATGTACACTTTATATTTGTTGTTATAAAGTATATTTCGTTTTACCTATAACAGGTCAATTAAAAAGTCCCCGGCCTGACACATAGATGACGCTACTAGAATTAAATCCATATGTTTTTAGTTAGTCCTAACCCTCAAAAGATGCGTGTATAAATTTGACGCCTATCGGATTATTAGTTTGTGAATTATAGCATTTTGAATGAAGCAACTTTTGTGAATGTGACTTAAAATGCATAAAAAGGAATTTCGCGCGTTGGTAAAATATTGCTTTTTGAAGGGAAAAAATACACTTGAATCAAAAACTTGGCTTAATGCTGAGTTTCCGGACACTCTCCCAGGAAAATCAACCATCAAGGATTGATATGCTAAGTTTAGACATGGTCAAATGAGCACCGAATACGGTGAACGCAGTGGACGCCCAAAAGAGGTTGTTACGAAAACATTAAAAAATCCACAAAATGATTTTGAATGACCGTAAATTGAAATTAAATGATATAGCAGACACTCTAAAGATATCAACTGAACGTGTACATCATATCATTTACGAATATTTGGGTATGAGAAAGCTCTGTGCAAAATGGGTGCCGTGTGAGCTCACTTTTGACCAAAAACAACGACGAGTTGATGATTCGGAGCAGTGTTTGAAGACGATCAAGCGCAACAAACCCGAGTTTTTGCGTCGATATGTGACAATGGATGAAACATGACTCCATCATTTCACTCCGAAGTCCAATCGACAGTCATCCGAGTGGACTGCACACGATGAACCTGCTCCAAAGCGTGAGAAAACACAACAGTCGACTGACACGGTTATGGCGTCTGTATTTTGGGATGCGCATGGAATAATTTTCATTGACTACCTTGAAAAAGGAAGGAAATCGCCGAAAAACAGTCGAATTTGAAGAAAAAGAAAGTGCTGCTTCACCAAGACAATGCACCGTGTCAAAAATCCATGAATTGGGCTTCGAATTGCTTCCTCATCCACCGTATTCTCCAGATCTGGCCCTCAGCGACTATTGCCTGTTCTCAGATCTCAAAAGAATGCTCGCTGCGAAACGCGAAACTGAAGCCTATTTTGAAACAAAGGACAAATACTACAAAAATGGTATCGAAAAGTTGAAGAGTCGCTATAATCAGTGTATCACGCTTGAAGGGCATTACGTTGAATAAAAAAAACTAATTTTTCCAAAAAAATAGTAAGTGAAGGTGCAAATAAAATAGTGGTAGGCCGGCGACTTTGCAATTGACCTATGTATATGACCTAAGAAATCAGAGGGCCTAATTATTGAAACAAGATAAGTAAGTTTAAGCTATATGTAAAAAATGCGCAAAAATGTTGGAATACAAGATTCAATGAAGTTATGAAGAAATTACAATTTAAGATAGATTATGACTACTTGTGCACAAAAGATAACGGTACTTACTGATAAGTAATTTTATAAAGTTCATAAAAGTTATAAAGAATTTAAAATTAGAAAAATAACAGAATTAGAACGCTTTCTTGGAATAAAAATAGTAAAGACATAAGAAGGATACAGATTCATCAAAAATCAACGCATCATTCAACAACTGGTCAAGAAATTTACCGTGGAAGAAAGCAAGAGAAGAGCAACACCGACAGAAGTTAATTCTATCATCCACAAAACGAATAAATAATTAAAAGCGTACCGTATAGGAGATTAATATGTAGTTTTGTGTACTTTTAGATAGTTAGAACAGATATTGCATATAGTACTTGAGATCTAAACATATGGAAAGCTAAAAAAATACTTGGACCCAAGGACCATTGATTAATGTACATGTAAGATGATAGTAGACTTGAAAGAATAAGTGATTCGCACCGGAGTGGTGACCATTTAACTAAGAACGTTTTAGTGGATTCATATAGCTTCATAAAACCAACCCAATGGTATGGAAATAATTCATTGGAAATCAAATACATATCTGCAAGTTTGGAAGCTCAGGAACAGACCAATTAAATGATAATTCTATGATTAAAATATTCAGACACAAAGAAACACAAAAGAAACGGCATCACCCTTGAAGGGAATAATGTTGAATAAAAAAAACTAATTTTACCAAAAAAATGTGTTTTACTATGGTAGGCCGGGGACTTTTCAATTGACCTGTTATATATATGAATTCATAAAATATATAAATATTCATGCTATTGACGTTTATTTTAGATATGGAATATATTCTTTGGCGGACGTTACATCATATTGCTTATGGGTCTCTTTTCAATGTATACTGGCTTAATATACAATGACGTTTTTGGCAAATCACTTAATGTATTTGGAACGAGTTGGGCAGTTAATCTAAACAAAAGTTTCGTTGAAAATCTCAAGGAACCTTACATGTTAGATCCAGCTAAATCAGATTATATAGGTATTATTTCACATCAACTATTATAAAATGACATTAGTGTAATCCTCCAATTTTAGGATATCCGTATCCCTTCGGAATGGATCCAGTATGGCAGTTGGCAAAAAATAAAATTATTTTCCACAATTCCTTTAAAATGAAAATTTCGATCATTTTAGGAGTAACTCATATGTTGTTTGGTGTTGCTATTAGCCTGTTCAACAACTTGTAAGTATGATATTCTAACAGTGGTAGTAGTAGTAGATACTCTAACAGTATAGCTATTTTTATACACCCTATAATCATTTATTATAGTAATTTATTTAAAAAAATATAGGATTTTTCAATAAGGGTCGGTTTATATTGAATGAACGAAAAAAACTGTCCCAGATGTTCAAAGTGGCGCAAATCCAAGCCATCCAGTTTTTAATAATTCTATCGCATAGATCGCACGATCATGTCTGATTTTGAACGACGACTTGGCTTATGTTGGCTTTAAGCAAATCGCGTCATCTCTTCAAAAGGTAACCATAGCCTTAAATTAGTCATGCAGAATATCCATGGCATCCACTATGTGAGACATAGCCTAACGCTCAGCATTTAAGGTGGCACTGCCGGTTGAAAATCCGCACTAAATAACTTTTTATGGATGTAGTTTGGCGTAATTCCAAATGGCATGCATTCAATTCACCCAAAACTGGATCCTAACAATCGCTCATTCTAATAATAAGTTTTCAACGAATTGTTTGCCAGACGTACTGTTCAATCGTGTAAGTTGCCATGGCACTTTTAGAAGAGTGGCGGAGAAAAGCAACACATGGACTGAAAGTCCTGGGCCTAACACATATATGGCGCTAATTTTATTGCCTTCGCGGCTTTTTCAGTTAGTACTAACTTTTAGAAGAAAGCTGTTAAAATTTCATGATATTCTACTCATAATTTTGTTAATTATTGTGCTAAAAGTGACTGCATGAAAGCATTTGTTATGTCAAAAAAAGTGTTGAAAAGTGTTATCCAGGAGTCCGCTCTATCAAAAACAAAAATAAAACGTCATGCTGACTTATATAGTCGTAGAGACACTGATGATGTAGAACGCAGTGGACGTCCAAATAACATGGTAACACCAGAAAACATCAAAAAATTCACAAAATCGTTCTGAATGATCAAAAAGTGAAGTTGCATGAGTTGGCTAACATCGTAAAGATATCAAAAGAACTTGGTTTTATATCGCATGAACGTTTGACTGTGAGAAAGCTATGTTCAAAGTAAGTGCCGTGTTTGCTCACTGTTGACCAAAAACAAGAACGTGTTGATTATTCTGAGTAGTGTTGATGAATAATAAAGCCAATTTTGAATAAAAAAAACCGCGTTTTCTTTGTTAACGTTAACGTTGTATATAAAACAAAACTTATTTAACTAATATTGTTGTACTATCTATTAATAATATTTCCAGATACTTCAAAAATAAACTGGGCATCATATGCGAATTTATCCCTCAAGTAATTTTCTTGGTATTCCTGTTTTTCTACATGGTAATTCTCATGTTCATTAAATGGATCAAGTACTACGCGAATTGTAAGGTTTAAGAGTACATTTTCATAAGTACTTATTAATGATTTCCTGAAATTCTAGTTGATGATAAAACCCGGGGCTCCAGTTGTGCACCCTCTGTGCTGATAACATTCATTAACATGGTTCTTAGCAAAGATACGCCATATGTAAAGGAATGCGAAACTCCAAATATGTATGCTGGTCAGGATGCTATACAAAAGTTTTTGCTAACGTGCGCTTTCATCTGTATCCCCTGGATCCTGTTAGCCAAACCCATCATGATTATGAGAAGCAGGAAGGCTGCCAATCAATATTCCGTAAGCTTAAGACATATTCAATCAACATACATTTTAATTTATATGCTGTATTTTTAGGTAACCCATAATCAATTGAATTCAGCTACTGAAAATGGTGATGCTGAACAACCAATGCATAACAATACATCTCAACCACCACCTGCCGCGCATGGAGGTGGTCATGATGAAGAACCTATGAGTGAAATTTTTATCCACCAAGGTATTCACACCATTGAATATGTGTTGGGATCTGTCTCCCACACAGCATCATATCTTCGTTTGTGGGCGCTTTCTTTAGCTCACTCTCGTAAGTATACACATCATATACTGAATATCTGTTGGTTAATATTTTGATTTTATTTCCAGAACTCTCAGAAGTGTTATGGAGTATGGTTTTGAATAAGGGTTTAACAGTAGATGGATGGTCTGGAGGCATTGCTTTATATATAATCTTTACCATTTGGGCCTCTCTAACTGTTTCTATTCTAGTCCTTATGGAAGGTTTATCTGCTTTCTTGCATACTCTCCGTCTGCACTGGTAAGTGATGATTTTTTCAGCATAATAACCTTTGATTCGATACTTACTTTTTTTAGGGTTGAATTTTGTACCAAATTCTACTCTGGAAACGGATACGCATTCCAACCTTTCTCATTTGAATTAATTCTCGATTCAGCCTCCCAAAGCAAGGAGGAATAAACTGTTAAATCAGGTACACTTTTATTTTAGGAGTTAATTAAATGATCAAACATTTACGATTAGAGTAATATTGGACTTTTTTATTTTTTACATGTTATTTCAGAATGACATAATCTTTTGTATTGTAGTTCACATACAGCATACGAGCTGTATATTATAAACAGTAACTAATCATAATTTTAATTCTTAATTGTTATTTATAGTATTTAAATTAAGCGCCTGAATGGCATCCTTGAAAAGATTGCAAGTAGCTTATTGAAAATATTAGTGTTCACTGTGCATAATGATCTTTATAATCCATAGTGTAATACTTCTGAAAAACATGTACTATATAAATGTTTAACGCATATACATTGTAGTTTTCTTTCCTATATAGATAGAGAGATTATCTGTATAGTGATCACCCAATTGGTTGAAATTCGTCGATAATTCACTTAGTTATGTTTCGTTATGAAATAAGAAATAATCATGATATATTTTAAAATATATATTGCTAATATAAAATAATTTTAATGAAGCAATTGAAAAAAGAATAAACAGCTCTTATTTGTATTTTTTTGGGGGCAATCCTTTGCCAGTTTTATTTTTTTACATTATTTTTAGATGAGATAACTACTAATACAAAAATGTTTTTCATTGAATTTGAAACTGTTCATTAGTAAAGACTTCCGTGTAATACGGTGTTTTTAACTATAAATTATTTTTTCTTGCTATAAACTTTTACGAATATTTGACCATTACATGGATGTATTCTCATCGCAAAGGAAACTGTTCTTTGGAAATTTTCTTGAAGTGTTTTCAATTTTCTGGGAACTGCAAAACATACTGATATAATATAATTGATGTCTATTTAATTAATTATATAATTGTTCAGTATACAGAGATTTTAATCTGTATTTAGTTTATTTATTGATTTAATAGATAAAATAAGAAATGACTAAGTCAAGTTATGAATGTGATAAAAGTACAAGTACAAGCAAAATATGTCACTTCAAATTTTACTTCTTAAATAAAATGTCAAAAGTTATGGCTGGAGAAATTCAATAAAAATCAAAATATTTTAAGATGTTCTACACAACAATCATATTTATTACTAATAGCCACTATTAAAGATTTATAAAACTGTTTGTATGCAGGACTCAATAATGAACTCAAAAATAAACAGAAGTGAGATTAATTCTTGTTACAGGGAAATAGGTAAGCAATTTTAATTTTTTAGAAGATTTATGCTTATATTTGTTATAAGCTATACAACAATATTGAAAGTAATTTTGTTTCAACCTCATAGAAACCACTACAAATCAATTTCATTTCAACAAGTGGCCATATATGCATTAATGATATTTCAGTAGTTGGAATGTTTGTCAGGATGACAAATTATATCATGTAGTTGATTTAAATCATAAAATTAAGAATTAACAATAAAACAGGAGAGTTTGTGTTTATTACAAGACAATTATTTGTTCTTAATAATCTCTCTTTCATTTAACTTAATCAATATCACATTTTAATGTTATATACCAATAATTTCTCCTTCGAAATATCTTTATTAAATTATAGATACACACTTAATAAAGCTGAAGTCACTTTAACCATAGATCAATATATAAATAACATTGAAAGTTATTGTTCTTGGTAATAATTGACTTTTTTGGCCTTGCTGATATTCAGATATGTATATATAATTAACATTCAATTAAATATTAAATTTGGCTTATTCATTTTTAGTTACCTATGTCTCCTCGTGACTTTTGACTACTCTAATCTCGACCTGTCATTTTATACAAACTTAATTTTTGCTATGGAAATACACCATTACCGGTAAGAACAGTTGGCTACTAAGAAATAATTAGATTACTGTTACGACGCAAATTTATTATGAATGGTTGGAACAGCCCTAATGTAAAATGTAAATTAAGCTAATTGTAAAATTCTTTCGGTTCTATTGTTAGAGGGTCTAATTTATTAGACCTTTTAACTGAAGTTTTTAATATATATGACATGGAAAAGAATTATGACCTGATAAAAAACATAACGTTCGCAGTATATTTAACGTCTGGTAAATATAGACAGGCAAAAAGATACCAAGTAAAGAGAACAGACGTGTTCAACAAGGATGATTCCCATCGGCTCATTGTCAAGTGTTTAGGATAGCGAGAGTTTAAGTACCGAGGCTAGACGAAACGTGTCGGATGTTAGAGGACTCTTTATGGCGCCTAACCATAAATATATCAAGAAGACGCGAAATCGTGGAATTTTTGGGAATTCCTTAAGAGTCCGAAACGCACATATTTCATCAGCGTGAGAAGTTCCTGGCTGGAAGAGTGTTTCCCACCCCGATATTCTCAGCGAATCGGGGTACAGAAAAGGGTTTCTTGGACCAGCCTTGTCCACCACCACCAAGAACCCTAAGGAGGAGCTTCAGCGATAAAACACTGTGCATCCATAACGAGAAGACATATTCACTTCGCTATGAAGAAAAAGCTCAAGGTCTGCGCAGTCTTTTTAGACCTAACAAAAGCGTTTAACAAAGTTTGGCACGACGGCCTAGTACACAAAGCCATCGAAGAAGGTTTACCTGAAGACCTGATAATTTTACTGCGTTCCTTTTTGTCGGATAGATCCTTTCAAGTAAAGATTGGTAATACACTATCCGGTCCTAAATCAGTCAAAGCAGGAGTCCCCCAAGGTTTCCCATTAGCCTCAGCATTATTCAACCTCTTTATGTCAGATATCCCAATAAAGAAAGATGTTGAAACCGCCCAATACGCGGATGACAGAGCTTTCTTTACCAGTTCCCGTTCTGTAGATACCGCTCAGAGAAAACTTCAAATTCAATTAAATGCCACAGTTCAATGGTTAAATTACTGGAGGTTACAAATCAACCTCCAAAAAAAACCAAGCCATAATCTTTCACAATTAGAGAGACATCCGCGCCTACCAGCTGAGGGTCTCAATTCCGTGGCGACAAAAAGCCACATATCTCGGCCTCATCTTTGACCGTATATTCCTATGGTCATCACAGATAAATTCATCGGGAAACTGACACACCAGACATAAGACGGTTCGTTTTCTCCTTATACAAGAAATTCCATGCAACCTCAGCTCTCTCCAACAATTCTCACATCAGATCTCTGTCAGAGGCGTTCCCAATCAGGTAACCCCGAAGACTATTCCCCCAAAAGTGGTTCTTCATGCCGCCAAAGGTTCTCATACCCCAAAATAAAGCGCCTTCCCGGGCAATCCTCTCTTATAAATTGAGTTAACATCAACAAGGAAACCTTTTGAGCTGGTAAATCAGGCCCAAAAAAAAAACGGGAAGACAGTCTGACAGTAATTTACATGAACACCGAGAAAAAGAGTGTTATTTAAAATGAGAAGAATAAAGTATTGCTGAGAGAAAATATTGAATTGTTTGAAGAAGAAACTATTGAATTGAATGAAGAAGAAAGAATTGAATGAGCCTTAATTGAAGAAAACCTTGTATTAATTGAAGTATTATTGAAAGCATAGATTTCCTGTATATATTAGCCAATCTACAGCTTTCGTTAATAGTAAGTACAGGCGATTTGAATCATAATCCTTTTCTCATGACGTATTAAGTAGTATCTTAAATGTATATATGTGTATGTATATATGTGTATTATTCGCATCTCAACAATTACAGTAACTTCATAAAAATATCGTTATTATATTTTTCAAAAATTCAAAGCATAAGATGGATTGTTTCGTTTAAAATAATTTACCATATACTTATTTTTTAATTTGCCAAATAAAGTTATTGGGACGTTACTCAATGAACGACTGGCGAGTAACCAACTTAGAATTAATCCCAGAAGACATCTGGCCTTACCCAGCCTGGTTACAGATGTGACTAGGGTCATTTTTCCTTGTCGCATTTTGCATTCTTGTCTAGGACAATCACAAACATACATTTACGACCATGCCCCAACACGATTCGAACCTTCGACTATTGTAACAATAGATAGACCTCCTATGGCCTTTACTGCGTCAGCCAAGCTATTGGCTATTGGATTATATTGAATTTAATAATACACATCTCTCTGGGGTTATTGACAATAGCGCACTTCCATGTCGACTAGATCATACTTTATCTCAGCTCCTTCATAGTTGTACGAGCGATATCCTTCGCTATGACTCAATGTCGTTGCTCCATCCAATTAGTTTATTTTTTCTTAAAATTATGCTTTAAACCTAATGCTCTTTAACCGAATTCGTTCTTTTTTTAATTCTATAGTGACTCCACAATGGGTAAGTTGATAGGGTGCGCTAATGTGGCTGACGAGCCTGGATTATCCTAATAGGCAATTGCAGGCTTTGATACGCTGTATAGCATCACCCGTCGCTTCGGCAACTTCTAGTTGATCACCTTGTAGCTCTCCTACAACTGGAGTTCGCCGAGATGGCGCCATGCAGAATTTAAAAATTATTGTAACTTTATATAGATTTCTGTAATATTGGTATGATTAGTACTATTAGTATAACATTTTAGGCAGAGATGGTACCCACAAAAAATTGTTTCTCAAAAATATATAGGATATACAATCTTTTTATTAGTAAGTTGAGTGATAATGTAATTAGTTCTAAATAATTTTTTTTTCGTTTTCATTCATCTATGATACGATGACTCCGCAACCTGATATAAACAGAAACTGTAACAATATATTTATTTAATGATAATTTACATATATAAGTAACATCACATTTCACACATTTAATCCACAAATCAAATTTACTTTTTCTTTTTGGCATAAACTATTAAATGAGAATAACACATTATCCATTAATATCTAATCTTATATCGTTTTCAAAACGATATTTTAATTCACATACAATCATTTAAAAAATATCAATATTAACAAAGGCTTCTAATGGTTGTACTTTAAACTGTCAATATAATTTTGAGAGCTAACATATAGTCAAATTTTGATAAAGCATTAATAACACAAATATTAACACACTTTTTTAATCTCTTGTGAATATATCCTAGTAAATAATTAAACCATTTGCAACAGACAATTTTAATACACAGATAATCTAGATTGTAATTAAATGTTTAACTGTTTTTTTAAATATCTCAACTTTACAATAGTAAAGTGCTGTTTCTTTAGAATAATGACCTTTAACATAACATACATTCTTTTTAAGCATGAAATTCATAAAATATAATGGAAATATAAGAGTCAAAATTCTCTATAAGAGTCTCAATTTCAATCAATTATTATATAGCTTCTTCAACCTAGAATATTGTTACATTTTACAGTTACATTTTTGTTTTAAGAATGAACCTTTCGGAATAATGGTTAATTCGAACCAAATTTGTTAATTTGCATGTTATGTTAAAAAAAATTGCTACAACTAGCTAACAATAAAACTAATAACATTTATTGATATTAAATATTTAAATCATAAGGCATTATTGGTTACATAAATAATTTTAAAATTAAATAAATATCGGTTATATGGCATCAAATAATCAAAGTATTATTAAATAAATAAAAAACAAGCTTTTTTATATATTATCTTATCAACTGCTTTTAAAATATAACAAATCAATTTCACAAGAAAAAATAACTTCACTTGTACTAATTAAATTTGAATGCATATAATGTTTGTTTTTCTTTTAACACTTTGTTATTTTTTAGTTAATTGTGTTTTTCTTATGCAACCTAATATACGACATATATTAATACTATTTAAATCCGAATAAAATATTGATTATTTAGAATTAAAGGTAGGTAATTTATTGACAGAATAAAATTTGACAAATATATAAACAGCATGAAGTTCGTTGTCACTTTTCATATTGTTTGATATTAATTAGTATAAAAATGTAGATTTTTACGAAAAATCCAGATTTAATTGGAAGAAGTAGGTCAATTTGGATCATTCGTTGGGTAATGTTTTTATATTTATTACAACCGTCCTATATATGTTCTTGTGCCGTGTTAATATTACTATTATTAAAGCTTAAACCATTTACTACAAATATTTAAAAACTGGAACAAACCGAATGTGATTGTTTGGTCCCATAATATATAATACAAAATCTCGATTTATTTATAGCAACTAGTTACTCAATCTTTTCAGGTAATAAAAAAGGGAGCATATAGAACAGGATTAAGGCCATGTGATAATTGCGTTTTAAAGTAATTGCGTCATCTATGCTCATTTTTTATTTTAAACCTTTGGTTATGTCTTAACCATTAGATTATCTATGATTGTCTTGTCTCGTTTGGTTTTAAATACAAGCAGAGAAATATGTAAAACTTACTTTCAACGACGACCTTATACCCCGGTCGTATCATTCAGTCGTGTTATCGCTAGCTCCTTCGCAGGCTCAGTGCGAGGCTTTCGTTGCTTGTATCTGCTGTGTATAAAATCGACTGTTAAACAGATTTCCATTGTAAATAACTCTTACTTTTCCAGTGACACGATGGCCTGTACAAACCCAAAGAAAGTCTGTATTATAGGCAGCGGTAACTGGTAATTATTATTTTTATTTTATTCATTTTATATAATAACATAACCTCTATAGGGAAAGGATATTTTTATATTTTTTATACAATAAAAACAATGACAGCCTTGAATAATAAAACTTAATGAAAATTTATTTTTCAAGGGGTTCAGCAATAGCAAAAATTGTTGGATACAATGCCGTTAGATCAAAGAATTTTGATGATAGAGTTACGATGTATGTATATGAAGAAATTATCAATGGCAAAAAGTTAACTGAAATTATCAATGAAACTCATGAAAATGTAAAGTATTTACCAGGCCATCCATTACCTGTTAATGTGGTAAGTAACTTTATTCAAGAATACTATTTTAAAATTAATTTTAATTAAAGTTTGGCCAATATATTCTTTACATAATTATTCACATTGTTAATAACCAACTTTAAGTTAAATTATACTGTATTTATATTATACTTGTAGAGTTATACTATACTTATAGAAACCATAATATATTGTTTCATTTTAAGTTAAAGCAGCCCAAAGGATCTGATTGATACACACACATTTTAGTGAACTATTGATAAAAAGATTAAATTTGGTTTAGAGATTACAAAGATTACAAAATATGATATTTATTGATTTTTCCTATAAACAAAATTGTATGATTTGATTAAATGGGACCTTGAATAATTTTAAGTAAACTAATGCTTCAAAGATGTAATTAAAACCTTAAAATTATTTCACACATATCTCACCTTGAACCATAATTTGTTTTAATATAATGAATTATGTAAAATTTTCTAATATATAGTAATATTCCATAATATGTAATAATAGTATTTTTCCATTATAAAAATCGTTTCATAATAATTAATTAATACTAACATAAATTACTGATGTTTTTATTAATTTTAATTATATTTAAAATGTATATGTTTTATGCCTTACCAATTAGATAATAGATTATATATTAAACAATGTTATCAGCTGAAATTATATCACTATATTTTTATTTGATATTAAAGGAATGTATATGCAGTTAAAAGTTGAGATATTTTTATTAGTCTGGATGTCAGAAGGTCAATTGTAGTAATTAAAACAAGCTTAATAAATGACGTAATTGGTATTTGCTTCTAATTGATTCAAAATTATATTTCCACAAAATGTCTTATGTGGCGAATAAGAAATATATTTGTTACAGGTCGCCATTCCTGATGTTGTGGAAGCTGCTAAGGGTGCAGACATACTTATTTTTGTAGTACCCCATCAATTTATTAGGACAATATGTTCCACACTATTAGGAAAAATAAAACCCACAGCAATAGCTTTATCGTTAATAAAGGTAAAAGTTGATCATGTATGTCTTTCATCTCATACCTCAACATCCATTACACCCAACTTCATCATTTAAATTATTTTAATTCCATTCATATTCTCATTTTTATTTAACCGTTTGTGTCAATAAAACCACATATATATGTTACTAACTTTATTATAGATTTTAAACCACATGCAACAGTAGACATATTCACTCATCATAAGATAGCATGCCAAAAAGTGGTTCAAACTAATTTTCTCTTTTGTATTCACTGTACTCCTGGGTCATTCAGCTTTTGCCAAATTTCAAGTAAAATACTATGTTATGTTAATTATATAGGAAATTCCTCGTTACTTAACTAGTAAAAAATTAGATATCTGTTGCCAATTTTTTTTAATGTGTGCGTCATTTGTTACATGATTTATTAGAACGCAATCCAAATACCAAACCAAATAAAATAGTAATCATATGATCATTTTAGAAGGAATAATTAGTTTGATAATAATAACATATTTAAGCAAGAAAAAATCGTAATAAATTTAACTTCGTAATACATTCACGAACAAAAACCTATTAAGTTTGAAGTTCAGTTTAATTGGAGTTTGACCATGTTGCCGATAAAGATACTTTGTCAACAATAATAACACCATATTTACACCTTCTATAGTGAAAAATTGCAAATGCGCAAATTGTTATTGAATTTATATACATGAAAATATGCATTCGTAATTGTTTTTGTCCAATTAAATTAATCAAACCTCGAATCAACAAATCGCAACTCTGTTAAAATTATAATTTGCTATCTATAACATCAATTAAATCGGTATTCATTTTAATAGTAAAATTCTCAGCTGCATACTGGATAACTGATAGTTTCTATAGGATATCCAGTTCATATTCACTTTAAATTAAAAAATTATTAGATGCAGTTCTGTAGCCCGGCTGTTTGCAAACTTAGATCGGTCAAAAAAAAAAAAGATTAATTTTAGGCAACCTTGATAAATTCGTTGTTTCAAATTAAAAATAGACCCATCTTATTCTGATATTATGTAAGGATTAGCGAATTTTTTTTGCGAAAAATCTAATCAAATTGATTGGTATTTCTATGTAAATTTGTATATTATACCATATGGATCATGAACATATAGCAATTTGAAAATACGAAATTAAGACATTGTAACACAATATTTATCACAAACAATTAAACATGCCAAGCGTTGTTATGTACAAACCAAACATAATAATATACGGAGCCTATTTTATATTCATTGTATTGTTTTGTTTTTCTAACATACGGAATAATTATCATATAAAAATATCTCAAAGTCAATTTGCTTTGTTTTTTTAATATAGTATTCTGATAATAATGCAGAGGAAAAAGCATCTGTTTCGAATTTGAATATTTATTTTTAAATGTTTTATACATAATGAAGATTCTCATTAATTTGTCCGTCGTAAATGGTGTACATTAATAGATATTCTCGATAAGTATGTTCATTTATTCAGACTAGATAATTAACAAGCCTACACAGGGTCGGATATATTATGATTAACAACAGTGTTCTCATTGTTTAAAGAAAGAAAGTGTTTAAAGTTTATTCTATCAAAATTTGAATATGCCGGTTTGGTGGCGCAGTGGTAAAAGCGATAGGACGGTCCTACTACTGTTACGATAGCCGCGGTTTTGAATGCTGCGGGAGCTGATCGTAAATTTATGTTTGTGATTGTCCTAGACAAGAGTGTAAAATCTGACAAGGAAAATGATCCCAGTCACTCCACTAATCACGCTGGGTAAGGCCGATTGTCTTCTGGGATGATTTCTAAAGTTGGTTACTCGCCAGTCGGTACTTAATGCTGAGAACCGTGGTTCGGATCCCACGTTAAACTGTAGGTCCAGTCCGGATAAACCCATAGTTGGTAAAAGGAAACTAAAAAATAATTAAAAAAGATTTTAATATAAATTTTTTATTCCTTTTATATACAATTATTATTCCAGGTGTGTTAATTTCTGTTACTGATATCTCGACAAATTTGTGTTAACAGTTTTTACTTCTCAAGGTTTAAATTTAATCCCATTTTTATTCCCCACCATCATGATGGAGGATAACAGACGGTTCTTTTGTTTGTTATTTCTGAACAATAATGATAAGGAATGTGTTATATTTTTAGGATTTTTTAAATAATTTTATGAGATATTTGAGACATTGTAAATAAATGTTACTTATTCGACCGCTGTTAAAAGATGGGCCGATTTTGTAACTAGAAACATAGAAACTGGTTCGCTCAACATGATCGTTAATATATTTTAAAATGTGACCTTTAAATGCGGAAAGTTAAATAACATTACCTTGGATTCAATTAATATAACAGATCAATTGAAAACACTTTTTTGGCAAAATTAGTTTTTTTTTATTCAACATAATTCCCCTTAAGGGTGATACACTGATTATAACGACCCTCCAACTTTTCGATACCATTTTTGTAGTACGATTTACCCTTTGCTTCAAAATATGCTACAGTTTCGTCGATCACCTCTTCATTCGACGAAAATTTCTTCCCATCAAGCATTCTTTTCAGATCTGGGAACAGAAAGTAGTCGCTGGGGTGCAGATCTGGAGAATACGGTGGATGAGGAAGCAATTCGAAGCCCAATTCATGGATTTTTACCATCGTTTTCACTGACTTGTGACACGGTGCATTGTCTTGGTGAAGCAGCACTATCTTTTTCTTCAAATCCAGCCATTTTCGGCGATTTCGCCCTTCAAACGGTCCAATAACGCTATGTAGTAATCGCTGTTGATGGTGCTTCCTTTTTCAAGGTAGTCATTAAAAATTATTCCATGCGCATCCTAAAATATAGACGCCATAACCTTGCCAGCCGACTGTAGCGTTTTCATTGTCACATGTCGACGAAAAAACTCGGATTTATTACGCTTGATTATCTTCAAACAGTGCTCCGAATCATTAACTCGTCGTTGTTTTTGGTCAAAAGTGAGCTCGCGCGGCACCAACTTTCCACAAAGCTTTCTTATACCCAAATATTCGTGAATGATATGATGTACACGTTCAGTTGATATCTTTAAAGTGTCTGCTATTTCATTGACTTTCAATTTACGGTCATTCAAAATCATTTTGTGGATTTTTTCAAAGTTTTCGACGGTAAAAATCTCTTTTGGGCGTCCACTGCGTTCACCGTCTTCGGTGCTCATTTCACCACGTCTAAACTTAGCATACCAATCCTTGATAGTTGATTTTCCTGGAGCAGTGTCCGAAAACTCGGCATTAAGCCAAGTTTTTTCTTCAACTGTTTTTTTTCCTTCCAAAAGAAATATTTTATTAAGACGCTAAATTCATTTTAACCATTTTTTTCACAATAACAAAAGTTGCTTCACTCAAAATGCTATAATTCACAAACCAATGATCCGACAACTGTCAAATTTATACACGCATCTTTTGAGGGTTTTGAGCTAGCCAAAAAACATATGGATTTAATTCTAGTAGCGCCATCTATGTGTCAGGCCGGGGACTTTTTATTAACCTTTTACATAAACAATCGATGCAACTTAGGGTAATAAATCGTAAGTGTTTTTAAAAATGTGCGGTGTTAAACATATTTCTATTATCAATTTTGAAAACGTTTCTTAGTTGTGTAAATAAAGAATATTCTTCAAATCATAGGTGGCCGTTAATGCCGCCACCTATGTCTTCTAAAATCGAAGTAAACGAATTAATTATATATTATATATTACTGTGATTATAAAATAGTAATGTTTGAAATAAATCTCAAACGATATCCATAATCCAGCTAAAATAAAGTTTTACATTCGCAGAGGTTTTTTGAGTTTTGAAATAGCTAGAAGTTTGACGAAATTAAGTTAGGGAAATAGTTATTGTAGAATGAAAGTGGAGAATAATGAATAATGATGAAAACCCTAAAAGTTATCAGTCCATAATTTTGCCTTCTTTTTTACTAATAAGCCGATTTGTTGCAAAAATAACACTTTTACAACTTATTTTAGCTTATTGTTTGATCATATTAATAGTAGGGATAGCTCATTTATTATCTTGCAAATTAATAATATTGGAAACAGTAACAATATTATTAAAACTAGATAAAAATATATTTTCCATATACGAAAATAAACTAATTTTATATATGCATTCATCTATTTATGGATGCTTACATGACGAAAGTACATAATTAAATCTGTTATTAGTATCACTCAAAAGGTTACTGATAAATCGGTTATTTATTGACGCTCGAAACTAATGATTGATCTTTTATTTGAACCTTAATAAATAACAGGGATAGGTTACATAAAACCAACCGTTTGGGTTTGATAAAGAGCGATTCGTGTAAAGAATTTGTCTATATCACAATGTAATCAATATATGTATGAAAATACCAATTGAGAATCTAAATAATTTTTCTTCATTTTTGTACTAATTGGGTTGTATGTTTTAGGGTTTCGATCAAGCAGAAGGTGGCGGTATTGATCTCATCTCGCACATCATCACCAGACATCTGAAAATACCTTGTTCCGTATTGATGGGTGCCAATTTGGCGAATGAAGTTGCCGATGAGATGTTTTGTGAGACTACGATCGGATGTAAGGATGCCACAGTTGGTCCGTTGTTGCGCGACATCATACAAACCAACTACTTCAGAGTGGTGGTCGTAGACGATGAAGATACTGTTGAAGTGTGCGGTGCTTTGAAGGTAAATTACTTAATTATATTTATAGTACCTTATAGAACAATGATTCTAACTCATTTATAGAACATCGTTGCCTGTGGTGCAGGTTTCGTCGATGGCTTGGGATTAGGAGATAATACCAAAGCGGCTGTTATTCGGCTTGGTCTCATGGAAATGGTTAAGTTTGTAGATGTTTTCTATCCCGGCGGTAAATTATCGACATTCTTCGAAAGCTGTGGAGTCGCCGATTTGATCACTACTTGTTACGGTGGCCGTAATCGTAAAGTTAGTGAGGCTTTTGTACGAACTGGCAAATCGATCAAAGAACTAGAAGATGAGATGTTAAACGGACAGAAGCTGCAAGGTCCATTCACAGCTGAAGAAGTAAATTTCATGCTGAGAAATAAAGGAATGGAGGAGAAGTAAGTGATTTAGAAATTTATCCAATAACTTTTATTTTCAGTAAAAAAAATACTAATTATCGAAACATGGATCAACCTAGGTATATATAAAGAAACTTACGAAGTTTTCTGGTGAAATGGTAATTATGTATAACCCTGCACGATGTCAACATTGTAAATTAATCTTGATCGGGGTATTACATATCTAATACTGCATAATTTTGTATGCTGTGATTTAGTATCCTTTTATGTTTTATTTCAGTATATTTTTTGTCGAGATCTAGTCACTCTAGATCCGGACCTTAGGAAGAGAAAATAATATGGAAAATCCCCCTCCGAATGTGTGTAATTTTGGTCCATAATCGTACAGTTTCTTCTTATGCTTTAATTAAGTTTTAAATGTGGTTTGTTATTCATCTAAATTTAATTTCATATTTATCATGTTTGTGTTTGTAGTACTTTTCTATAAAGTCAGTTCGAGATTGGCAGTCTGTGGCGGCCATATTTTTTTTGCCTATTTCTATTTAATCTGTTGAGTATTATAACTGATGCGAAATCACCGCCGCAAGTAACACGATTGAGCAGCATGTTCAAAAAATTATTTCGAATGATTAACTTTTATTATCAATTTTTTTACATCATAAATGAAAATTAATTTAGACCTAAACTACACTTATACATTATTGGTATGGTTTGATTCGCCTCAATTATCTTATTTCCTGAGCGTTGTCCAATAGTTATATTGTTTCCAAGTTGTGATTTAATAACTTTTCGTGTTTTACGGCAAAATCGTGGAGCTATGTGCCCTTATAAGAAGTAGACCCATATTTCATTTTAACATCGACCCACTCCTATTTAAAACCCGATATAATTTATTCTCCCCTTTACTAATTGCAAATATTTTTTTGTAGATTCCCCTTATTTACAGCCATCCATAAAATTTGCACAGGCATACTGACGCCCAAAGACTTCATTGACTGCATTAGGAATCATCCAGAACACATGTAAGATATAACAGTACTACTCTTTGTTTCCAAGCTATTTCTTACTACAATTACTGCCTGTTTAATTAACTATATAAGTTAATTTGGCATCTATATATCTGTTAACCAAACATCCTGTTTCACATCTTCCTCTTTCTAATATCCAATTGAACCACTACAATCTATCTGCAATTTCCAGCTAAACATATCCTTCTTTTGAAGGGATATGTTTGCATTTACTAGAATAAAATGTATTTTTCTATATTTTCCTTAATAATTTTCTTTTAATTCCTTAACTAATAGCATGTCTTTTCACTTTATGCTTTAAAAAGAGTCGTTTTAGTCAACTTTAGTACACGTTTTGGTTTATTTCTAGCATTAGTGCTCGAAAAGGACCCATCTGGAATAAGTTGCATCAGTGATATTCTAATGTAATAAAAAACTTGTTTATGCTTATTTGAAAATATTTCGAAAAAATTTCAAAATCAAATAGTCATAACACATTCTAAAATATTGTATATGTAGCTTTTGCTAAATTATGCAGTGTTCAATCAATTTCTAGTCAAGTTGAATAACTTGCTATTCAGTGAGTGTAACTATATTTAAGTTGCTTTTAATTTTCAAATTAATTGGACGAAACGGAGTTATAATTGATAAAATCATATATCCTTCCGTAAATAAAATTGTTTCAGATATATCCCAAAACATATTGGCTTTCAATGACCATGTTCCCAGTCCATATCATCCGAATCCAAAGAATCCTTTAACTCCTTGTTTATTGTTGTGTTTTTATTTTTAATTATTTTATATAATTATACACCTCTACTAATTTGTTATGGTTATTGTTAAATAAAATGTTGTCCCTTTATTAACAAATGAGTTTTTATTTATTAGTTTTATCGTTTAGGATGTCCGTAATAAATCATATTTTTTATTGAGAATTGTTTACAAATCAAGTTGTTCACAGTTCTCAAGATTTTTTAAAATTATTTATGAGAGACCTGTTTATATTAAGATATTTGATAAATTTATTATGTGATAATTTAGTGATGCACAACTAAATATATGATATGTTGTTCCCCTTTCCCTTTTTTATTTAATTAATTTATAATAATGTTTATTGTTGTTTTATTTTTATTTGTTAATGGTTGTTTTGTTTTAGGAATTCTATAATCGATCATTCTGACAGAATCGTTGATCATCATTCTAGCAAACTTTAGGACCCTACTAAACCGCCATCGCTATTTGTGATACTTGCATTTAGTCACCAACACTAAGCATTTTAACTCACGTATTAATATTTTCCGGAGCATTTTGGTCACAGTAACATAACTAATAATGCAATAATGCCATCTGAGTTCTTTAATTTAACATATCAAGTTACACTTTATGATGTAAGAAGGATTACAGTCACAGACTTTAAAAGAATTTGTTACTTTAATTTGCAACTTTAATGTTCCAAATAAATTAAAATAACGGCTCTCGAAATTTTACATCTAAGTATTCCCAAGTGACTGGAATCTAAAACTATTTACTTAGTAATAAATTATCTAACATTATTTACTTTACTACTCTAAGAGGTACTCTTTCTAGAATATTGTTTGCCAAATTTATCTAGAATAAATACAAATATCAGATATATAGTAGTTAGCAATAAAAAGGGTTCTTCATAACATTATCATTGTTAGTATTAGAACAAAAAAAAACAAGAGGGATTCTTCAATACCCACTGTTCTATTTATTTTTATTTTTTGCACTTTTTTATTCACTACATCATCTTACTAACCATCAAAAAACTTCAACCATTTTCTTGACTCCTATTAATTTTTATTTTACAGGATAAAGCAGGGTGCTGTTTAGATTTTCTACTTTCATCTCACCTTTTTTCTGTCCATCATATCTTTATGTCATTTTTTTCCCATGGGATCTTTTTCTAGGAGAACTATTAGCATTGGTAAAAACTAATATAGCAATTTTAGTCATTGGTTTGTATATGCTGATGACATTATACAATTTAGTTGCTTTGTTAAGATTAATGCTATAGTACAAGTACAATTTGTAATGGGCTAAAATAAGATAAAACAAATGGTTAGTAGTTGAGAAATTATCAGTACAAAAAATGGACTGGAAATTCCTTTTGTACATACAATTTTCTTACTGGCACTAAGGCTACTAATGGTGTTGGTCTAACTATTTGGAGCATTTTGCTTCTAAATTAAAATTATTACTAGTCAATATGCCTTTATTGTATACATAATAGTTTAGATAATTAAAATGTAACACATTTTTTATGGGTGTATAAAATATTTTGTGACATATTATTTTGAACTATGATGTAATAGGAGAAAAATTATGTTTGAGATGTGTTAAAAGTTTTAGCCCAAACGGTCATCTAATTTACGTATAGTGAGGCAATGAAGGAGCAGATGATCGATTAAATGTTTCGAACCTTTTTAAACAATAATCTATTTGTAAAAAAAAAATCCAAAAAATATTGTTATTTAAAAGAGTAATATATAATATTCTGATTTCTGGCACTGTTTTATTTTCGGTTGTTAAACATTTGATAGTAGAGTCCGGATTAATTAAGTCACTTCACGTGTCTGCCATATTTAGGTGCGTGCTAAGATGTCGATGTAAATGATACCAGTGTAAACTATAAATATTTCTTCGACTTGTACAGTGGAAGAAATTTTTAAGGAGAAATGTATATTTGTATTCTTATTACTGCCATATTAGGAAAAACCCTCGAATTTAATTCTATTAGTTTCCCGTAACGAACTGTTTTTATTCTTTGTTAAGATTTTCTCGTAAAACGTGATGTCCAAAAAATGTATTCCCATGTTTAAATCAGCGTTGTCACATTATTAATTTTAATGTGTAAACTGTTAATTGAGCGTTTCATTTGGCAAAATCAACGATCATGTCATCCGCAGAAACTGCAAATTATGGCGTATAATTAAAATTTTAAGTCGTTGATTTGATCTGTATAATTACTCTGCTGGTACCGATTTGTCAATCTCAGTCACAAAAAAATAGAGTAATATATACTCTATGTAGGAAAACTTCAAGTGAAAAAAAAGCTCCATAAATTGTCAATAATAACTAAATCTACCTAGCCAGTAAATGGATTAAATTCCACATAGACTCACAAAACTCCTGCTAGTGATTATTGCTCCGGTGTAAGATAGAATTTAAGTTGCTTAGAAACTATAGTTTTTATTGAAGAATTATTCAGCCAAATGGATCTTTCCCTTTGTGTGCTAAATGTATGTAAAATACACAGATTTACATCTTCCTAATGTATAATAAAATAATATTCTAGGCCAGTTAAAAGTAAAAATCATGAATCATCATTGGCTTGATTTGCAAAGCAAAGTTAACGCAGAATATTCATCATATTCTCCGGATTCAGCGCGATCCGTCTTGTGGCTAATGTGACATTTAAACAAAATCATATGTAGAATTTTAATGCTGTAATAAATTAGTCCAAGTAATTAGAAGAATTTAAGTGTTTTAAAGAGGTATAAAAAGTATTGTACATTTTCTTTGTAATATGGTGTAATAAGAATGAATGAATGCAATATTCCCTATTATACAAGAACAGTGCAATGAACATATGTTAAGAATAATCGGGTTTACTTACGTTTTAAATGCATTAATAATTTATTTGGAGTATTATCCATGTGATATTACTACTCCAAAATTATAGTAATTTTTAGACAGGTGTTATTTTATTATATTTAGTTTTATTACATTTAAAACAGTTACGGCCTTTTCATATTATCTAAAAAGCATAAAATATGTAATGTTTGTTTTTTTATTAAAAAGTTATTCTAAACAATGAAAAATATCACAAACAAAAACGGTTACTATTATATGTACTGTTATATGTGTATGTACATGCTAAATTTCAACAAGCTTCTAAATTCCCAGATTAAGGAAGGAATAATATAAATACAAAAATTTTTTATGTATAAATACAGCATAATAAATCTAATATTGATTATATTCAAATATGTATAAAGTAGCCTAATTGCTCGCGGTTTTCTTTAGCTCTAGAATAGTTAACAAGGGAGTGAGTTTGTTGTTTAATAATTTAAACATTCTAAATATATAAAATTTTAAAAAACATTTATTTCTGATTTTGTTTTATTCTTATACATTTCATGTATAAGATAACTCAGTTTTTATAAATGTTTATGATATACATGTATGATAAATTTGTCAATTTCAGTATTTACATTACATATACTCCGCATCATAATAAATAGCATGCCTACATTTGTTATTAAAAATTATTACAGTAATCTAAAATATTTATTTAAAAGTATATATTTGATCTACAGCTTGCTTTTTAAGAAAACCATTATTGAAATCATTAGCTGACATAACTTTTTTGCCAGGTATACCTATCCTTGATATTTTTATAAATGTTCTTTTTGCACATTCTATTCTTAGTATATTTTGAGATCTCACATACTCTAAACTGCCTGGTTCTTTAGACGGATAAATATTATTATCTATACTAAGATCAATCAATTTTAATGAAATATCTCCCCAATTTGTAGTCAGATGATGAATTCCTTCCAATGCTCTGGCCAGATTGTAAATATCTTTAGATGTCATTCTGTTCCATTTTATCCTGGCAAATTCTGGAGTTATTTTTGGAGCTAAAATTTTTTGTTTTCAAAATATCCAAGTTTAAGTTGCACTTAAAAATTTACCATAGGTTATTCCTTCAGAAGATTGTGGTTTACAATTCAATAGATAACCCTCTAAATTCCTGATAGTTTCAACCAAACATTCAGCACCTAAATGTCCCAATATTTTGTGTAATTCAGGCATAGTCATGTTGTCTGATATACTAACTTTTCTTTGCATTAACACTTCTCCAATATCAAATTTTTTTGGTTTAATTTGCATCACAGTCACACCAGTTTCTCTATCTCCATTTGCTAAAGCATAAATTATGGGTGCTGCACCTCTCCATCTTGGTAGAAGACTTGCATGGACATTTAACATTCCTCTGATATGAAACAATATCGATTATATACTATAAATTTTTAAAAATAAAATATCTAGATTCGATAATAATTACATTTACTTACTCACATTTTAAACTTATTAATTATTTGCTCTGGAATTAAGTACCCAAATGATACAACTACACCCAGATCATAGTAATTCTGATATATTTCTGGGGGCCAATTTATTATATTTAATTTATGTTCTTCTGAATATTTCCATATTGGATTTTTATTAGAATTTGTTACTACATCTAAAACTTTTATGGTGTTTGTATGTTTGCTAAAATGTAAATAATATATAATAATTGAGATATATTTTCAATTTAACATACTGCTCGTTTAAAAGAGATTTTAAACTGTAAAGGGCAAAATTATCACTACCAAAAAACATAATTTTCCGTGGCGTAGTCGTTTGTATAACACTTTCTGTACAAAAATATTTGTAGACCTTTTGTTTTAACATAAAATACAAATCATTTTTTCTTAATATTATGGACATTGTTAAGAGAATGTTTATTGTAATGGTTAATATAGGTTATCTGTATATCTAGCTGCATATATTCAGGAACTTTCATCGTATAGAAGAATCTAACAAAATTACTAAACGATGTGGTACACATAAATAAAACCAAGTATATTTAATACATAATGTTTATTACAATATTAATTAATAATAATAACAGAGCATTTATGGTTTCTTATCTTCGAGTTTAACATCATCATCATTTTGTTTTCTTTTCGATAACATTCCTGGTCTATACAGGGGTATAGTAGGCCGATCTTTATTTCGAATTCTTCTAGAGTTACCTTCAGCCTTATCTAGCTCCTTTGTTTTATCGTCTCTTTCTGTATCTTTTTCTTCTGAGGGTTGTTCTTTTAATGATGCATTTACTTGTAAAAGCTTTAAATCATCATCTTTTGTTGTAGAATTTGCTTCCACAGTATCATCTCCTTTGCATGTATTAGCTTCACTAACACTTTCATCAACACACTCAAGTTTTTCCTTATTTTCTTTTTCTTGTTGTTCCAACTTTTTTTGTTCAGCTTTTTGAGCTTCCATTTTTCTTTCTTCCCTTCTCTCACTATATTTTTTAACCTTTTTGGGGCATGTTTTATTATCTTCTTTTTTATAATCTTCATAGTATTTTGGTCTATACTCTCTATGGGAATAATCATCACGCTTATAGTCTCTATTATCAACATATTCTTTTTTAGGAAATCTAGGTTTTATTTCTTTTCTTTCTCTCCTATCATCATATTTTTTCTCTTTGCTTTTAGCCAAAGGTGATTTATCATTTGGAGATTTATCACTTTTATCATCAAGTGAATCTAACTTTATTTTATCATTTGGAGACTCATTTTTATTTTTTGGTAATGGTATTCGATTACCTTTTCCTGGTGATCTTTCATCATACTTTTTATCATCATAATATCGTCCTTCATATTTATGTTCTTTCTTTCTTTCAAACTCCTTCCTTCTTCTTTCCCGTTCCTCTCGTCGAACTTCTCTTATTTTTATTCTTTGTGCACGCTTATTTTTAATAAACTCAAGGAGAGGGGTTGTAATATCTTTCTTTTCTTCAGATTTATCATTTAATTGCAACGTGTATTCTGGCTTTTCATCTTGACCTACTGGTTTATTTAAGGCTGCTACAAAATCCAAATAATAAGTGTCAGTTTCAATGGTAGCACATTTAGGGTCCATTCTATTTTTTCCTCTTTTCTTTGGTATTTTTTGAAATGGAGCAAATTCCACAACTGCTGCATATTCATGACCTTTATTATCGACAAACACATAGTTATCAAATCTTTCCTTAAAGCTATAAACATCCTCAGGGCATATGAAGTTGATATACGCTCTAGCAAAAGAATGCTCCCCTAAACTCATATCCCCTTTAACATAATAAATATAGTTGTATTCTGGTACTGGAGATACTTGATTCAGAAATTCTTCTTGAGTCATGGTAGGTGGCAGACGCCGAATAACCACTTTAGTAAGTGGTTTTTCTTTTTTCTCAACTCGTTTTTCGTTTTCAACTAAAGTCATTTTGGTTTAATGAACTTTTACACCTAATAAGACATTGTGGTTACGTACTAACCATAGATAAAAGTACCAACTTTGACGTTTACTTACTGATCTGACTTTAAATTTCTTCCTTTTTTTTAGAAATATCTATTTTTACTATAAAAATTTGATTTTAAAATAAATTTATAATACATTCATTTTAGAATTTTATATTTCATTATACATGTACATTTCCTTTCTTTAAAACTTCTTTAATCTTCGTTTCATATTTTCTATGATGTAAATTTCAAATTGTCAGATTTTTGAGCAATCTGACAACCTTGCTTTATATTGACGTCTTGCATTAATAACAATGAAATCCGTTTAGTTTGTTTTTAGATTGTGTTGTGGTGTGTTGTAATTTTATTATTTTTTAAGTTCGTTTATAAACGTTATTTTGTTTTGTTTACAGTGAATTGAATATGATTTAAGTTAACTTGATCTATATATTTTAAGTAAGGTAAGAAATTAATCTCACAGGCTTTGACTCAATTAACCCGATTTCCTTCTAAAATCATTGTAATATAAAATTCTATTTCGCAAAAAAATGCGCAACTATTAACAATTTATTAATTCAGTTACAGAAAATAGGTATTACGTTACTGTTGAAATCATATAATACTTGGTAATTAAAACATTGACATTGATTTTTGTGTCCACTTCTCTAGTTTAGAACGTGTTTTCTTTATTGTTCAGGACTTTCTAATTGAATGTTGGCTCCAACTACACAAATTAAGATTTGTTTACCATTTTAGTTGTTGTTTATAGGAGAACTAGTTAAATAGGAGCATATTTAATTAGTATATATTAAACGACAACAATTTTAGAAACATAATTTGAGTCATCATTCTGTTTAAATCATTAAATTTGTTACATCCTTGTTTAAACGCATATAGGCTCGGTATGATATAATTTGTTGTCATTTATTCTTCTCAGCCAAGCGATGCCGAAATTATTATCCAAAAGAAAATAGATAATGCTATGATCTTGGTAATTATATGTAGCTTTTATACGTCTTGATTAATGTTATTAAATTAAAATCAGAGAAATACAACAAAAATATTGGCGTTAGCAAGATATTACAGTTTTATAATGGATTATTATTTTCAATATGGTAGCATCTATTGCTTAGTTTTTATTTTACTTTGTTTATATTTATGTTAATATGTTAATAAACAAAGCATAGGGATTAAGGTTCAACTATTTATTGAGAATTATAAATACATAATTTATTATTAGTAATAGTACTTCTAGTTATACTAAGGGGAAAAAGAAAGTATTGATAACAGTAGTAATAATAACTGTGAATATAATCTTTGAAAGTAAGTTTTATTTCCATATTTATTCAGTGCAGGAACATTCAATTACGCTCTTTATTACCGAAATACTATTGGCCTGCATTTCACTGATATGCGGGCGACAGAGTCTTTATGTACTTTTTCCTTTACATTTAGTAATCTAAAACCATTATGTATATTTTGATATATAGCTATCATCCCTTCTATTTAGTCGTTACAAAATAGCGTTATCACATAATGATGGGCGGTTTATATCCTTCATTTTTATAGCCAACAAGTAGAAAATTAAACGTTCTGTTTGTTGCAAATACGGTCTTAAAATGTTTCATAACACCATTAATTTGTCAGTATGTAGTGACAAAATTTATTTTTTCCTTTTCCTAGAAAGTCGTTGCTTTCATAACATTTTAAATAACGTAGTTCCATCTATTTGGATATGAAATAATTCCTAATAATTTTAAATATTCTAGCTAGGCTCCTATGATGTTTGTTTAGATTTTTTGTTAGCTTCTGTTTCTTGATGATACGTTTTCAATTCTTTGATTGGTCGAACGAGTTCTTAGTACGGATGCTTTTTTACCGGTGGTATGTTCAGGTCGGTCTTTAATCTGGCTCAAGGTCGTAGAAGTTCATTACCCCGGAATTATCGTGTCACAAGTGGAGAAAGCAAAATATACCGAATCTTATAGGTGTGTAACGCAGTTTTACACTTGTTTCTAATATTTTTGTGTAGATATAAGGAATGTTGATTTGTTACTTTAACTGATTTGAAATAAGGTAACGCCAAAAAGCACTAGGCGTTTGTACGCTATTTAAACGAAATGTTGAACGAAAAACGTTACCTCTTAAAAAAGTGCTGGTTTATTTTAAATCATTTTATGTACCCAAATGCTTTTATTTAAACCTCCTAAACTGCTTGGAATAATATTTTATTCAAATTTCAAATCAATTCGTCCTCTACTCTTCGAGTTTTATGGGCACGTCTATATGCAGAGCTCACTATCAAAAATCACGAAAAAACATCGCGATCCAAATGAAGTCCGAAATATGTAACTTTTTATAGCCACGGAATATAAAGTTTTTCAGTTACTAAATTGGTTTAATTAAGAAAACTCTTACGGTGTAAAATTCAATACACCAATTTTCAAGTGCCAATTTTCAAAAATATCGATATATCGGTCAAAAAATATTAGCCAAAAAATCCATATTTTTCTCAAAAAATATCGATATATCGATATTTTTTCGACATCCCTACTTCATACCATTCCCGAGCCATCATGTCACGAAAAAAGAAATTAAAACACACCCTCCATCCAAGCTTTGAATTTCTTATCACAGTCCCGGTTCCAAACGGTAACTTAACAAACGGTAAACGGTGGCAAAAAAATATGCAAACAGAATGTATATTTAAAAACAAGACATTAAGATCGCAATTCTAATTTCTGTTATAACGATGGATCAAGCCAACTTAAAACGCAAAATAAATCTTAAGTATTACGAAATATTCCTCAGTTATAAATAAATCCACTGAATACTCAGAGTTTTGTAGACAGAAAAATTCGGACGCTGAATATTTATATCTTGAGATACCATTAATCCAATGTCTCTTCCTTTTTTTTTTAAGTTGCTGAACTTCTTCATTTAATCCCAATTTCATCGGTCTTTTAGCGTTTCCTAAACAAATAATGTAGAACAACCATCAACGATTTAGTTGTTTTTACAATACGTTTTTCTGATTAACAAGAACTTTTTTTATTATGCGATCGTTTTGTCAACGCGTCTATTCAACACGTTCATTGAACTGAACAATGAACCCTCTAAATGGTCAGTAGCCGTTTCAGGTTGTTGTAGATCGTGAACAGATTAGTTTGTTGCATTTAGGATGTCATCTTCTGAGTTCAACTGGTCAGATCTATTCAGAGCGAGAGTTATTTTTTGGCTAGCAAATATTTTCTTGGACCAAAGTAATTAAAACACTAATCACTTTTTTGGATTGTATTTTTTAATATTTTTAGTACATATCAACAAGTAATAATTAAAATTACTGCAATTCAATACCTAATGATTGGATGCATTAAGATGGCGAAAAAATATTGATATTTTTAGCCGATATAAGCTTTTTAATTATTTTTTATGAACCTTTAAAGTTGGTATTTAATCTTAAAGCCTTAGTTTCTTTTTAAAATGTTTACAGAATATCGATATTTTTTTTCTTCGATATATCGATTTGTTCTTCTGTACTTATTCGCTAATTGTAGATGTATGATATTTAAAATTAATATTATATGTTTTTCTTTAATAATTGAGGATGTTGTTCTAATAATTGTGGAGTGTTTTCTTGGGCTGTCCATTCTTCATCTTTCGGTTTCATATGACCTTCTTCTCCTTGCTATGTTATGTACTATGTTGAGCAATCACCAGCAGTGTAATAGTTTCGGGTTTATATTTAGAATTTTTTTCTCTCCTGTCGTGTCCTAAAGACTCCATTTGTAATGTAGAATCTATTATGAGTATCTTTTCGGGATCCTGTCCTATGAATCAATCATGCGTGAACCAGCTTGGTGTCGCAGCGGTTAAGACGACAGATCCTTCTACTGTTGCGATTGTTGTGGGTTCGAATCCTGCTGAGGCATGGATGTACTTTATATTTGTGATTGTAATTGTAAATATCTTTGTAGGCAATAGTGGAAGATCCGACAAGAACAAATCCCACTTTAAACAGTAGGTCCAGTCTAGATAAACCCTCGTTGGTAAAAAGGAGACTGTAAAATATATAAAAAAATCATGTGTGAACTTATTATATATGTTATAACGATGACTGGACGTTTGTGTACCATATGTGCATAATATTTAAAAAAACATCACCAAACGTCAAGGCCAATTTTCAATTTTTATTTTACCGATTCTGTTTTCCTTATGGTCATGTCTTTTTAACTCTTACTTATGAATGCGTGGGTTGGTTATGGTTTTGCAGAATGTGGTATTATGGTCGTTCTGATGGTTGAGATTACAATCTCTAAGACTTTATTGGAGATATAGGAATGTCGGGAAAACCTTTTTCAAAAAATTCGTATCTCTGAATCAGAATAATCTGTGGCGACCGCCACGACCCTTTAGGCCACCACGAATTCATCAACAAGTACAAAGGTTGGCAACGCCGGTGGATTGGTACCATGCAGTTCCAGGCTATAAAAGACCATCACGACGACGTCTCGCTCTTTTTTCTTTTCTCCATCCCCTTGTAATAGTACCACTTCCACAGCGCTACCGTACTTCCTCTACCTAACCTAATATCTTTTCAATTCTCCCGTCGACCACATGTATCATTTAACATTGAAATGAACAGTATTTCTTCCACCAGTGCTTTCAGTTCTCGTGAAAATTCCTTCCAAAAATAGTAGTGAGTGTTCTGACATATCATCGCATCGCATCACACATTTCGACCGACTGACCGACCCGACGAACATTCCTACAAATCTAACAAAGGCTACAGATGCATCTATTGATTAGTGCAAAGAAATGTTAAAGAATAGATCCAATGCACAAATATTAAAAGCTATGTATTACATATATACAAGTGATGAAAACAAAAAACCTAATAAACCTTCATTGGAAATATTTTTTTAACAAAAATCGAGAGTGTAATCGGAAGATTATGTATTATTGCCTATCTATCATTCACAATTTTAATCTATTGCATTAACAATCTTGAAAAATATCGTTTCAAAATGCTGCTATATTAATTTAATTATTAATTGTTATTTACAAGCTAACTACCAAAAATGTACGGAAGAATTACATCGAACTCGATGTGACGACAGTGGCAACGTGTGGCGGTAAATTGTGAATGGATACGACCATTTGTTTGCTAGTAACTAGCATTGGGCACTCAAAAAACTTGCGACTGAAAATAGTAATTACTATTTTCAGTCAAATGTACTACGGTTAGACTCTTTTTTTCAGTTCGTGATGTCAGTCGAAGATGTACGAATTCTTTCCTGTATAAATTGTGAGAGACGAAAGGACGGAGATAATTGCTTGGAGCAGTTAATTTTATGTGTTTATGTTTTCCAACGGTAGTATAAGCGAGACGGAGATGTACATATTCCTTCACGTATTAATTTTAAAAAAGAAAAGGAATACTAATAATATAATTACTGAGTACTGTGAAATTAATTATTTCATTTTAAAAGAACTAGAATTACTTTTGTATTTGAATGTTCTGTGGATCTGTAAATAGAAATTGAATTTTTCTATGGAATAATACCCTACAAATTTTTTATCACGTTTTAATATGCTAATTGCTATTTTTAAATAATATACTATAATAAATATAGACAATACTATAGAACTTAAACAAAACCTAAAAACTAAAGATGTACAATAACCATAAATACAATACTTAAATAATCCATGACATAATTGAAAATGATCGCACAATAACTACTAGAGCTTTTTAAAATAAAGTATAGGCTTTATTTATTATTGAACGGAAATATTTTTTAAACAAAAATCGTGAGTATAATCGAAGTATTACGTATTATTGCCATAAAACTAGTCAAAGGTATTTTACTATTTATCATTCACAATTTTAATCTTTTACCCTATTGCATTAAGAATCTTGAAAAATATCGTATATAATAGCTGCTATATTAATTTAATTATTAATTGTTATTTACAAGTTATATATATATATATATATATATATATATATATATATATATATATTTTACATACACCTATGTAATCATAAATTGGGTACATTTTTGTCAAGGTTGCGGCTAGGACGACACAGCCAGAACGTTAAAAATCGGTGAATCAGAATGAAACTAGTAAAACCAAAAATAGTAACTAAAAGTACACGACAGAAAGAGTTGATAGCAAATAGTAACAAAATCAGTGGGGCCGAAATTAGCGACTGAAACAGTCACTAGTAAAAATTAGTAAAATCAGTGGAACCAAAAATAGCGACTGAAACGGTCGATAGTAAGAAGTAGTCAATGACTAAGCAGTCGATAGTCAATAGTTAGAAATTAGTAAAATGTCGAAGACTCATCATTATCTCTATCAGGAAAATGCAAGCATATGGAAAAATTCATTGATTTTCGTGGGTAATTTTAAAAGCCAGTGCAGTTGCTAAATGCCATTATAGAAAATATCAGTAGTAAATAGTTACTGCAAATAATATAGAATAGAATAGCATATGTCCTACCTTTATAAGCTCGATTACTCCTAATATGCGTTATCGATTTAAACGCTTAATACCATGAAGGATTTTGAGATACAACCAATCTGTTCATGCATAATTTACTCTTAATATGTTTTTGTGGCTCGTCAAGCACGAAAACAGCACGACCACAGTCGGAGGAGCCTTCGGTTTATATATATTAGAAGTTATTGCCAGCTTAACCGAGAACTAACCATCAAAGAAGATCAATATGCTGTTGCTTTAACACAAATGCATAAAAGGTATTCCAGAGGTTCACATGCAATGTATTTTTACTTCAGCGTAAATGCATTTATCACTGTTTTAAATCTTGGCGTCCCGTTTGTTTTCACACCGGCATAAATGCTAACAAAAGCAGTTCTTAAAATATATCGTATATGAAGAAATTCTGGCATTCTTGCCAACAAAAGCATTTTTAAATGTACATGTTTGGAAAATGTTTATGTTGCAACAGATTTTTAATTTTTTTATTCACATAATTTTTATTTATATTGTGTTAATAGCATGGCAGTAATATTTATGCAGAAGTCAGTGAAATTTGCTCGGTGATCTGTCGGTCTCTATTTAAATAATATTTATAGGCTGTACGGTGATTCTGAAAACCTTTTTTGTTGGGGTACGGTTTTTAGAGGTAAATTTTAGAGGAACACAGTAGGCTAGATAAGTAAGTGTTCTAGGCTAGTGCTGTAATAAAGAATTACAAAAATATTAATTTATAATAAGAACTAGACAGATTATTAAAAATACGACTTAGCGCGTTTCAATTTTATTTGGTTTATTTATCTAATGTTTCACAGTCAAAGAATTAGTTTTGTGCTACCAATAGATAGAAATGGTAAACGAAAAAATTTGAGACTGTGATTTATTAAGGCAAATAACCTAAATTTGCCCAGAATCCATTCTGCACTGTGTGACAGTAATATAAATAATAATTTTAAATAAAATATTAGATGTTTTATATAATTGAAGTGAGTGAGTAGTCCAGACACTAACCATGAAATATGACAGATTATTGAAAAATATTAATATCAATAATATCACAAGCACCAGTTGAGAACTATGATAATAGTATTATTGACATCAAGTGCCCTATATTTGTTAAGACAAATCAAAGTTGGATCGATGGCAATGATGATCATTGCATCTCTGCTCTCTCATATTCATTTTACTTAGTTGATAGCAACTACAATACAAAAAAGGTTTAAACTACAATGTATACATTTGATGACGGATGTTTGACTTTCTTAAACCGTATTGTATCATATTACCTTGTAATATTTGGGTAAGTTGGTTTACATAAAATACACTAATTGTAATTTTGAAGTTTTAATAATATCGATTTTAATAACTTATAAGCACGAGTGACTGCAATATTTAATTTACATAACTACTTTACAAAATGTGTGTTTAGACATGCTTTAATATATTAAGTTCTCCCATAAATTCTTAAACTAGATCTCTATTTAGTTTCTTCTATTTTACTTGATAGTGACGTTCGGGTTGATACACTGTCTGTACATAAGTGTTGTTTGAAATATTTGAATCTTCTGTTTGCTAAAACACGCACGTATCAGGCTATAAAACCTTGATAAACCTCACATTGTGCAATCAAATATGTATCAGTTACTCTTAACCTGGTGAAGTATAGCCCATCGAACTAATTAATGTACAAGAAACCAAATATTTAATATTGCTTTTTTGTAATCTAACCGGCATGGGATTTGACACTTTTTGAAGGCTTGAATTATATATTTTTTTATATTTTCAGAATATATGGTCGTTTAGTAGTGAACAGCAGTGAATGTTCAGTGAGCTCAATTATAAGCATATTTTCTTTTGTTTGGTTGGCATTCGAATCTCGTAGAAATATATACTGATTTCATTCACAATTGTACGATTAAACCCATTGCATTATATTAAATATAAATTTCCATATTATTTGAATAAAGAACAAAATTATTATCAAGTATGTTATTTACCTCGATATTACGTTTATTACACTTTAGCCATAATTAAAGATACTCAAAATAGTAAATACTTACATTAGAATGGACCCATTGAGGTGAATATATCGATGTTCAAACTATATAGGCTGGTTTGTGCCTTATTTTGCTGGCTTGGAACTAATTCTAATGGGGAATTATTTTAGATTGTATTCATATATATTTCAAACACTAATGTCAATAATTGATAAATTTGTGCTATTTTTCTGATAAAATCATAATTCCGTTACTGTCGAACTTCTGAGATTTTTTTGGCGTTTGATTTGAATCAAGTCATATTCATAAGCCTCTGGGGAACCTAGTTTTATAATATTTTGCAAGATTTTTTTTATTGAGCAAATAAGTATTATTATATGATTTCAGTATAATATAATATAAATATCTTGACATGTAGTAGTTCACTTCAGTAAGTGATACTATCTAAATTCTTTTTGGCAATTTGAATGGCGGTGTTAAAGTTATTGGATAATACCAGGTAAAAACTTTGTTGAAACCTTATTTTGATATTAAAAACACTATAACATGTGAAATTGACTGTTATCGAAGGTAGTTAAAATTATTTTTTTATGTTTCTGCTTCATTATTTACCATTGGTAATTTGTTATTACTAATTGGGACGTTTAATTAGTAATTAAATTATAATTGAAGAATAATAGTTTAATGTTATGTTTTAATTTATCTCCATTTATTAATGTATTTATTTATTGTCGTCGGTTTTATAGGACTTTTTGTTGTTGTTTTCTACACAAAGTTAAAATTAGTTTATTCCAAATAAACTTAATTTACAAAGTAGACGGGTATAATGAATTGTCAATAACGACAATTTTTACACTATCAAATGACACCAACAGGGAGCTTCTCTGATTTGGTATTTGAATGTGACTGGTGAAGACTCCGTTAAGATGTGAAGTATGTGTGAAGAGTATGCTGTACTGTTTTACCACTGTAGAACACTGACTAGAACCTCTTGCTTAGCCTGGTGTATGTCACGCTCCTTCTATATTGTTCTTGCCAGTAACTTTTCCTTCTGATTGATAGACATTTATAAGGGTTCTTCCATGTGCTATATAAATTAGAGGGCAGGCAGCGATATAAAAAATCATACAATGACCATCAATCTGACGGAGACCCAAATATATCATCATAAAACTATAAAAGTGCAGATATAATAAAAACGTTATTCCGACATTTAAATATTAGAATTTTCTGAACAAACATTATTTTATAAGTTGAATATATCATATTTACGGGATATTAGAAAACGGAAGAGGTAATCGCTCAGTTCTGAAAAATATTTAATGAAATAGATAAACATAATGATAAATGCGATAATCTTTGGGGTTTTTCATTTTATTTGCGTTTGTACACGTTATAATTCATAATTAATACTCAGAATAAATAATTTTGATATTTTCCGATTCTGATATATTTGATTAACGTTTATTGTTGAGAAACACAAACTGACGCCAAGCCCTGATGAATGTTTTGGTGCGAATTTAAACCTTAAAATGTGAAAAGCTTAATTTACTCTAGTGAAAATATATTTTTAAAAACTAGTAAGAATTAGAATTATAACAGAAAGAAATACAAATTAGAATGTTACAGAATTTTTAATATTAGTCATCATTGAATTATATCCAGCTTGAAAAGTACAAAAGATTGCAATATCAATAATTATCGATGCTATTTGGTAATAGTATTGAAGGAAATGGATATATCACTAATCGATCATACTATATTTTGCAATAAGTTTAGTCATTCGATAAAAAATCATTTGGTGATTTGAAGTACATTAAATACATTTTATTACTCAATTTAACCACTCTAAACTTCGATTAGACTCATTCCATATATTTTCCAGAAAGAATCACTCCAGTTATCAATAGACAATGTTTTTAACAATGGAATAAGGAATTTTAACACGTAATTTTATTTGTGTTAAAAAAATGTGTCACAAAGTGTTATTCTGTACTAAGGTCAAGGAGTTTGCAACATCATAGTGAATATCATTGTCTATTTTTAAAACTTTTCCCTGTAATATAATCGATTACGGTGTTGAAAAACACTAGCCATGAAGAAGGGGGTGTCGTTTCATATTGAATAAAATGTAAGTATATCAGTCAGTATATTAATCCACTGCTCTTTGTGGCGATTTTTGAGCTATGGAAAATATATAAATTTCTACGTTCAGTTGGACTAATCTGGTCTTCGGTTTTAAACAGTTTTGGAAGTAATTCAAGGAAAACATTTTTTGTTTCGAAGAAAAGTACAGAGCTAATATATTGGGTTCATGCATATGAAAATATCTTTTTTGATAATTTTTAGTTATTTCGAATGTGTTTTGTTTCTCTGCTGTTAATTAATGCAATATACAACTTTCTGAAATCTAAAGCTTAAACCAAAATATTGGTCATGTCAAAACTGTTCTGAAATATAAGACATAAAATATTGAACAAATAAAAGTTTGCAATCGCATAATAGAGCCGCAGTTCTACTTGCCCGCTTTACATTGTAGTACTAACCGGTCATTTGAAAAGTTCGTCATTGAAAGTTCTTCAAAATTAGTTTTTTTTTATTCAACGTAATTCCCTTCAAGGGTGATACACTGATTATAGCGACCTTCCAACTTTTAGATACCATTTTTGTTTCATTCCATTTTTCAGTTTTTGTTTTGTTCCATTTCAGTTTCGGCTATCACTTCTTCATTCGGCGAAAATTTATTCCCAGCGAGCATTCTTTTGAGATCTGAGAACAGAAAATGGTCGCCAGATCTGGAGAATGCGGTGGATGAGGAAGCAATACGAAGCC
Organism: Rhynchophorus ferrugineus; assembly: GCF_030347505.1. NCBI lineage: Eukaryota > Metazoa > Arthropoda > Insecta > Coleoptera > Curculionidae > Rhynchophorus > Rhynchophorus ferrugineus. The sequence continues at coordinate 73,855,673 of NW_027472581.1, forward strand.
CAATTCATGGATTTTTGCCATCGTTTTCACTGACTTGTGACACGGTGCATTGTCTTGATGAACCAGCACTTTCTTTTTCTTCAAATGCGGCCGTTTTTCGGCTATGTCGTCCTTCAAACGGTCCAATAACGCTATATAATAGTCTCTGTTGATGGTGCTTCCTTTTTCAAGGTAGTCAATGAAAATTATCCCATGCGCATCCCAAAATACAGACGCCATAACCTTGCCAGCCGACTGTTGCGTTTTCCCACTCTTTGGAGCGGGTTCATCGTGTGAAGTCCACTCGGATGACAATCGAGTTGGACTTCGGAGTGAAATGATGGAGCCATGTTTCATCCATTGTCGATGGAAAAACTCTGGTTTATTATGCTTGATCATCTTCAAACACTGTTCTGAATCATCAACTCGTCGTTGTTGTTGGTCAAAAGTAAGCTCGCTTTCTCATAACCAAATATTCGTGAATGATATGATGTATACGTTCAGTTGATATCTTTAGAGTGTCTGCTATTTCATTCAATTTCAATTTACGGTTATTCAAAATCATTTTGTGGATTTTTTATATATTTTCGTCGGTAACAACCTCTTTTGGGCGTCCACTGCCTTCACTGTCTTTGGTGCTCATTTCACCACGCCTAAACTTAGCATACCAATCCTTGATAATTTATTTTCCTGGGACAGTGTCCGGAATCTCGGCATCAAGCCAAGTTTTTGCTTCAACTGTATTATTTTCCCTTCAAAAGCGATATTTTATCAACACGCGAAATTCCTTTTTATCCATTTTTTTCACAATAACAAAAGTTGCTTCACTGAAAATGCTATAATTCACAAACAAACGATCCGACAGCTGTCAAATTTATACACGCATCTTTTGAGGATTAGGGCTAACTAAAAAATATAGATTTAATTGTAGTAGCGCCATTTATGTGTCAGGCCGGGGCTTTTCAATTGACCTGTTATATCGGCAACTATGTATTAGTTGCTTGCATGTATTGTAAAAGGCATTTATTGAGAAGAATTACTACGATATATATTAATCAAGATATTTTCCATCATTTCCTATCTCTTTTTCCCATTTTTCTCGTAACAGAGAGATATCGTGTTGTTTGAAACTAAGCTATGCTGCATCGACCTTAATAAGTGGTAACAAAGAGGCGCTATGTCTGGCGAGATTGCTGGTTGTGGCACACTTCGTATTTAAGCTGCAATAAGGTATCCTTCCCACCTCTTGCAACCTGTGCACGAGCGTTCTTATGCAAGATTCAATAATTACTTTGCATATGTTCCTCGCTATTGCTGGTCTCTGCAACAAATACGTCGTACAATTTGTTCAATTGACGTCAGTAGACATCTGTAGTAACATTTTCATTCGGTTTTACCAACTTCTGATACACTACATCTCGCTGATGCCATATGCATAACAAGATTTTATGATCATAAATATTCCGGGATTGATTGGGTATTGATGTGGATGACTTTTGTGGGCTAATGGCTTGTTCCGCTTGGATTTACATGGTACATTCCCTTAGCATATCCCCCTACATTCCTTCTATGAAACTGCGAAGTTAAAACGGTTTGAAATGGTTTTTTCGTGTGCTAGCCATTTTCCCTTATTTTGGATCGTTACCATGTCGTGTAAACATCTGAAACAGTTGATTCATTTGCTACTAAACTGTCTGAAAGTTCTTTGAACTGGGTTTGGTTTGACTTGGTCCAATTAGTTTTACAATTCATTGTCTTCATCTTGTATTTATAGATCGTTCGATCTTTGTCAGTTAATCAAAATCCGTTTTTAAATCGTCGAAAACCAAACCAACAATTGGAATATGACTGAGCAACATCTCCATAAGTTTCTAAATCTATTTTAGGACTTCGACAACAGTTTTTTTCAAATTAATTAAAAAAAAAGTAATGAATGTTGAAATACGTTCCATGATTAGCGTCTGTCTGAATAACTCAATAATACTAAATGGAAAACTGTTCCTTTTTTGCTGAAAAATATTAAGTTAATTTACATTGATATTTAGCATTTTCACCAATAGATCCTTAATCAGAGAACATGGAAGCATCTAATAACACTCAAGTATATTAGTCACGTCGTATTTACCTAAATTCACCTGCCTGAAGGTTGCGTTTTTGCTTTGTTGTAATATTATTGGAAGATATTTTTTCTTGAAGTAATCCTGCAGCATTTGCAGATTCAGTACTTTTGGATTTGTTATAGTAACACTTTAATATAATTAGTTAATAGCAGTGGTTTTTGATGTTTGGGTTTTTTTATATTATTGGGTATACATTTCCTGTTTTTTACTTAAAGCTTTGAGTAATATAAACATTTATTATTCTAATCATTTAGTGGTATTAATTCTTTGTTGTATTAAAAACCGCACATAAGATATATCTGCTAGAGTTTTTGCGGTTTATTGTATGCAACATTTTAATGTCATTTAATCGAATATCTATATTAACCATGTCCTGTGTGTTTATTTTATTTATATTAATAGCAAGTGACAATAGATTATATTTAATTTATCTTTAATGGTATCTATCTTTAATTCTATAGAAAGCAGTAGTAGGTAAAAAAAAACATATTTTCTGGTTTTACGAGCTAATTTATTTAGTGTATATTTTGACGCTATCCGGTGACTAGGTCAAACACTCTAGGCCGGCCATGTGTACAATTCGCTATATTAAAAGCTCTATCCTATTCACATGTGGTAACAGATAGTCCGCTATAATAATACATATTGTTCTAGTTTTAATAAACTCATTTATGAATGAATGAATTTGTATTTAAATGTTTTTGAATCTGAATATTCTGTTTAGATTAATTAAAAAATTATACAATTTATTTGTTTGTAGTTAGTATTTTTAGTGGATAATATTCTTAGTACCACTCTTAATTTTATTTATATTTTAAAGTCTCGTTTCTGAACTATGGTTTATCTGGACTGAGTGTAGGTCTCTCGGAGTTAAACTTACCGATTGGCGAGTGACCAACTTAGAAACTATCCTAGAAGACATTTGGTCTTATTATTGATACTATAGTATTATATATATTTGTTATTATTGGTCTTCCTGTAGAGGCATAGCTTCAGTCGATGTATCATTCAAATTCAATGGAAATTCAATTCAAAGCAAATGAGCGTTTTATCAGTAATAATATGAAACTTGAAGGTTTAATCATATTCCTAAAATTTTTAATGTGCACAGGAATGCCATAAGTAAATATTTTCGGCGTTTGAAAAATCTCTTTTGTCTCTTGTTTTCATCTTATATCAGTAATAAAAACTGATAAAACAATAAACGTAAACATAAAACATTTGTAACCTTTGGAACAATTTGTTGCAAAAATATACAGTATTCTTTCATATTAAAGTTGAAACATTCAACTGTAACATAATATATTATATTCCACAAATTATAGAATATCCACAAATCGAAAAAGTTAATTAAAAATCATTTACATATAGTCTATTCAAAGTTTTTTTGTACATACGTCATTCAAGATGTTTAATGTAGGCAATACATCGCAATTTGTAAATTCGTTTTAGAATCAGACAATATTTTCTTTCTCATTTTATTCTAGTTAAAAAGAGACACAGTGCTGTGTGATAAGTTCAAACGTGTAAACGAATGAGACTGTCAAAATCGTCCGGTTGTCAGACGTATGCAAAATTCTTGAAAGCAATAGTGATAAGAGGTTATAACTCTAACCTATAAACTATTGTGGCTGCATAGTTAACTGTAGTTTTTAGATGTACTATAATGTAAAAATAAAAATTATATTTGTTAAAAAAATTTAACAATTATTTTATTTCGATTAGAATTTTGTTGTATGTCGTAAGCCAAACCGAACTAAAACTCGGAGTTGATGCGGCAACATTGCGACGTTTTTTGACGTCACAAATTTAGATGACGTATATACAAAATAACTTTGAATAGACTATATACTTCTACGTCTGGATCTACCTATACATTAGATCTCCCCCTTAATTTTATATGTTATATATGATTGATCAGTTTATTTAATAATTTATTTGTATTGTTTTTTAGTCTTTATTGTATTATTTTACTATTTATCAGTGAAACTATGTTATACCATTATACTAATAAATAATTCTTAAAAATATAATTTCTAAAAGAAGAATCTTGAAGAGTATTTACCAAATTCCTCGATTACTTACAATCAGCCACAACCATTCTGATCTTATATGTTGTTTACCTTCTATTCTTCATTCTGTATGATCTTAATTCATATCTTTTTAGTGCTGACCGTTGGATATTCCATCCATAAGTGCCAAACATCAGTGTATTTTGATATTTTTCTTGACTACAGTAATTGTCGAATTTCGAAAATTCGAAATATTTTTTACATACAAGTTTTTCAGATGTTAGATTATTGTTAGATGTTTCATTATTGTAATATATCCCTTCTTCTATGCAACTTTCCTAAATGATGCTTTTCTGTTGTTTTCGAATAATCTTACTAATAATAAACCAAGTTGTTTCATTAGAATTGCGATAAAAAGAATAGTACATCCGAGTAAATGAAATGAAAAACATAATAAGAAAGTGACTAGTTATCAAGAACTATGTTGGGTGATTGGACTAAGATCTCATTTAATAGAAAAACTGGTGCTAGAGAAAGTGGTTTCAAAAACACAACCTATGGCTTTATGGAAATGATCTTGCGACAAAACTCCTAACTAAAATATTTAAATATGTTTTCTAAATTACTTTGAAAGATTTCCCACCCAAGCAGACTTATATAAAATTTAATTTAATTAATATTAAATATTAGATCATCATAATTATCATGATCTCCTTTTTGATTGAGGAGGTTGTATTCGAATGCAACATTCTACATTTTTTTAAACCAATAAACTTTCTTAATTATACGGTTTTTTTTTACAAACGAATATTTATGTAGATAATTTAAAATATCAGTAAACAATTATTATTATATTAGAGGAAACTACCACTGGATTTCCTGTTTGATATCATTTACTGTCATAACAATTGCTGATGCGCTTTAATGTTGTAGATTATAACAAATTGGGATAAAATAATCTTATTTATTTTTTGATCCAAGCCAGGACTTCCTGTAACTAATTAATGTCTATATTAGTATTATCATTTTATCGGGTGGTATTCCTATCTTAAATTGACATCTCTTAAGAGTTATTCATTTTAAAGCATGGATCTTAAAACAATCATATTTGTGCAAAAAAGCCTATTAGGAGTAAATGTTGTTATACTTAAAATTTACCTAGATATTTTTACTAACATTTAAGAAGTTCGATCCGTTTTAATTGTCGTTAATAATTAACTATGTTTATGTTTATTCAACAAAATAATTTGATAAATAGCAACGAAGTCGACAAATAAACAATTATGTGCCAAACGCCAATAAACAGAAGTATCTAAACATGACATGCTGAAGGGGTATAGAAGGATCATTTGATTCCCAAATTTACAAAAACCTATTAGTTACTTACGTGTGAGTATGATTGAATCAATTACTTCTCTATAATTGCATTTTTAGATTAATATGGGCAGGAAAATCCATCTAAAATTCAATATTTCAAAAAATCCACCATACAATATGTTCAGTTGAATTTTGACAGTATAAAAGTTGATGTTAATAACAAAAAACATCTTGGTTGGATAAATAATTATCTGTATGAATTAAAATACCATTACTAAGGTCTATTGAAGATACTACCAATATCACTTTTGAATTTTAATTTGAATAAGGAATTGTTGTGGAAAGGGCCAGAAATAACGAATAATAGTCACAAGGTTATAATCTGTCAGCTTAAGGTCTTTCAAAGACAAATTCTACAAGTTATTTTCCGAGATTGTATTAGAAATTAAATCATTCAGTTAACATGAGACAATCAGTGCGTAGTTGAGAGAAACACTCAGAGGAATGAAAGGTGAGCGAACTATTCACAGATTTCTGTTGCGACAGCAACCTTTTTGCTGGATGACGGAGCGAGTACCTTCGAAAAAACCTACAAACAAAACAAAAAAGGAAAACACGTAAATCAGATGAACATAGGTTAGATGGCTGTCATAAAAAATCACTAAAATATTAATTTGTAATTTGTAATAATTATATATTATAAAGAAATTATTAAAAATTAACTCACGCAACTTCACATTTCGTTCATTGAAAACGATTTTCTGGTATTTGATGTTCTCTGATGTTACCACCTCATTTAGACGTCCACTGCATTCTGCATCACCGGTGTCTCTAACCGGAGGCTCTGATAGAGCGGAGTCCTTATAACACTTTCCAAGCCATTGCTTCGCATGAACGGTATTTTTTCCATCAAGAAGCAGTGTAAAATTAAAACACGAAGTCGTGTCACTCTTAACAAAATAACACACAAACTTATGAGTAGAATATCATGAAATTTTAACAGTTTTCTTCTGAAGATTTGTACTAATTGAAAAATAGTGAATGCAATAAAACTAGCGCCGTTTATATGTGGTGTCCTCGATTTTTCTGCCCATGTGTTATACAATAAACAAAACAAATGATGCTTAACCCTAAATTTTATCAACAGTATTATTTACCTTGATGTTACTTGAATTACACTCTAGATATAATTTAAGGTACTAAGGTAACTTTAAATAGTAAATATTTACACTAGAATGGTCTTATCGCTATAGAAAAATTTATCAATGATCAAACTATACCGGCTGGTTCACTGTAATATACAATTTTGACTTGGAACGAAAATACACAACTGGCTTGGAGTTTTTATCGATGTGTAAATGTACTAGGAATTCTCACACCATCAACACACATTAGGATCTCTACTTATAATGCAAAATTATTAAAATAATGTATAAATAGGACGTGTGCCCATACACACCGTACGGTGCAACCGAAACAATTACGTCACGTGCAGATTTGGAGCGTTCAAATCCATTTTTTTACGAAAATATCTTTTATTGCGGGTAAATTAAATACGTAAAATTGTTATAAGGTAGTTCTTCAAAAAAGGATATCTTAATTTAACCGTAAAAAACGCTTGGTATTATAACATAAAATAAAAATTCGGCACTTGCTAATTTGTCAAGTTTTGTTAATATTTGCCATATAACTATATCTGTTTATTAGGTCGCGTAGTGGTTAAACAATTTAACCGTTATTTCCATGTATAAACATTGTAGCCTCGCTATCGTACTGTAACGTATTGCGCATTAACAGAAAGGCTCACGTAAAGACAAAAAGCTGTAATAATAAATTAAATTTGCTTCAAGATACATAACAGTAGTTAGATTGCAAAACCATAATAATTAAATTTTGTTAGATTTATGCCTCGTGAACTTGTGGAAGTTTATGAGAGAATATGTTCTCTTTAAAATCCAAAGCAAGGTTGGGACGAGAAGTATATAACAAGATACTAACAAAAATGGACGGACAACACTTATTTGTATTTTGCTAGATTTTATTATGAATAAAAATGTTAGTTAACTTTAAAAGCCTTTACGTAAAAGTTAAGTAACTAATAACATCTAACATATAGGTTATGTTTTATGTTTGTCAATACATATATTTGCCAGTTTTCCAAAGTATCATTTCAGTTTCAACCAAGTATAAATGATGCTAGTTACATATTTTTTTATCCGACACCATGCAAAATTCCATAATATTCTATTCCATCGCAAGAAGGATTTCTGCGCATACCGCCTCTAAATTGAAAAAGTCCTTATCCTATGGCTCCAGAAGGTATCATACCTCGGTCTGCAATTCGACCTCAGGTTCCAATGTCAGCTCAAATTCAACAAGCTGTGTGCAAAGACAATGATGTATACAGCCTACTATTTCCATTCCTCTGCAGAAAAAACAAACTCCCAATCCCCGAGAAAGCCGCTCTATGCAGAGTGCTGGTCGTCGGTATAGGTACGTCTGTGAGAGACAACTTACACTATTCCAAGTGCTCTAATCAAAAAAAGTCTAGAATTAGGCATCCCGTTTGTAGAAAGCTTCGCGAACATGTTCAGTATGAGATTCTCCCAAGGCGGCGCCTTACAATACGATAACAATCTGATCAAATCCCTACCCATCTATAAACCTCGGTAGTTAAACCAAATACGATAATCCCAGTTGTAATCCATGGTCTCTGTCGCCCTCAAAACATAACTATCCTGAACTCGAAGATCATCCTGGAAAAAGAAACAAAAATCATGATATTCTTAGTCAATTTAGAATGGCTTTCAAAACTGTAATACTCAACTGCGTATTTACTTGTTCATGTTTTATTCAACAGTGAAAAACGCTTTCGACATGTACGTTACTTCCATTCAGACACAAAAAGTATCCAATAATTATTTGAAAGGTGGTACAGTAGAGATTGCGCTCCCATCATTTTGTCTAGGGTATTTTTTCACCTGTGTTGTAGTTGCGAATAATTTTGATCGTATACGTCCTTATTAGGTATTCCTTATTTGATTTTTACAGTAAGTAGTGTCAGTTTCTCCCTATCATACGAGAATCACTGGAAATCTGTATCTCATATCAATAGAAACTCCACCATTTTGCAACCCTTATGTTCTTACAACCACTTACTGACATACGCTTGTTCATGCGTGAAGCCCTTAGATCCCTTAGAGTCAACCATAATATACTCAACTCATTAGAAGAAACATTCACACCTAATAATATAGATAATCATTTAGCTTATCTGGGAGAAATAAAAATACAATTTTCCATTGAGTATTTATTTATTTCATCCAAACATTCCTTTCATTATTTATCTTCTGTGTGTTAATTTGTTTTACTATTCCGCATTAACTAATTTTAAGTACACACTCTTTATTTGTCATGCATTATTTATGTGCCATTTTATCTTTCGTTCAATGGTTTTAATCTTTTCTTTTATGTATAAATCTGCAAATACTCACAGATCTAATATTAATATAAAATAAATCAATCTTCTAAGTCTCTGAATAATGCAACTGTGTTGCGGAATATAAATAATGTCAGTTCCTTGTAATTTTACCATTTGGTCACAGTGACCGAAGAAAACGAGGAAAACTCTTTAAGTGCCAAATTGCCTCGGAGATAATTTCTTTCGCAGACACGTTTTGTCCCTTGATTTTTAACACAACCTTATGAAAATTACTGGTCTGACTGCATAATAAAATACAACCTCAGTTCGGTAGGGGTAATAGAGATTTAAAAAAATGCTTTTAAAAGGGGCTGTTATTTATACTAAAACGGATTTAGCAAATACGGTGCGTGAGGAAACAATTCAAACCCCAATTCATGGATTTTTGCCATCGTTTTCACTGACTTATGAGACGGTGCATTGTCTTGGTGAAGCAAGAATCAATTTCGTCCTTCAAACGGTCCAATAACGCTGTTGATGATCCTTACTTTTTCAAGGTAGTCAATAAAAATTATTCCATGCGCATCCCAAAATACAGACCACCACATATACATCCACTCGGATGACTGTCGATTGGACTTCGGAGTGAAATGATGGAGTCATGTTTCATCCATTGTCACATATCGACGCAAAAACTCGGGTTTATTACGCTTGATAATCTTCAAACACTGCTCCGAATCATCAATCAACTCGTTGTTTTTAGTCAAAAGTGAGCTCGCGCGGCGTCCATTTTGCACAGAGCTTTCTCATACCCAAATATTCGTGAATGACATGATGTACACGTTCAGCTGATATCTTTAGAATGTCTGCTATTTCATTCAATTTCAATTTACAGTCTCTCAAAATTATTTTGTGTATTTTTTGAAATGTTTTCGTCGGTGACAACGTCTTTTGGGCGTCCACTGCGTTCACCGTCTTCGGTACTCATTTCACTACGTCTAAACTTAGCATACCAATCCTTCCTGGTTGATTTTCCCTGGGCAGTATCCGGAAACTCGGCATCAAGCCAAGTTTTTGCTTCAACTGTATGTTTTTGCCTTCAAAAAGCAATATTTTATCAACACGCGAAATTCCTTTTTTTATCTTTTTTATCCATTTTATTCACATTTGCTTCACTCAAAATGTATATGGCTAGGACTAAATAGAAAACACTTGGATTTAATTCTAGTAGCGCCTGTTATATAATTATTGATTTGTGTAGGTAGCGAAACACACTTACTTAAACTATTTCTTTATTTCTTCTTTTTTCGAGAATAAGAAGTGGTAATATGTTAAACCCACCGAGACCCCAACAACATTGTTCGTTCAAATACGTATAATGTATATGTATAAACACTTCGCCATCAATTGACAAGAACCATTGCTCTTCAGGGATTGACAATATAATGTAGACACTGTACAATATAGTACTGCTTCAGTGTAAATAATGCACGATTATCTCGACATCCTCAATGATGAAGTTCTTACTATGACTGCTCCCTCACACTTATTTGACATATGCCAAGATAATGCGTCCATACATACAGCTAAAACGGTTAGATCTTGATTTGAGAATCATCAGAATATCATCAAACATCTTATCTGGTTAGTATAGTCGTCAGAATTTAATATAATTGAATCGTTATGGAAAAAAAGTTATGGAAAGTTTTGGTGCAGAATGAGGAGTAGATTTCCAACTTCAGTATTATTAAATCAATTGGCGGATGTTTTTATACAAGAATGGGACAATATTCCTATGTAAATTATTCAAATGTTCTTCGAATTTCAATTGTCAAAAGCAAATGGAGGCTTAACAACTTACTAATCAATAAATATTGTATATATCAGGCGCTTTATATTTCGTTACTATATTATTGAGTAATATTCGACATTGACTAACATTAGTAGTCAATATATCCGATAGGATAATTTGTGGTTTAATGATACAGATGCGGAATACATATTTTTAATCTAAAACTATTTCTATAGTAAATATCTAAGAATAAAAAATATAGAAGATATTAAATACTTCCTTTGTCGGTGATGTAGTATCTGGAATTCGCTGGGGTTTGCGGTTTTTTGCTTGTACCATTTGTCGAACGAATTAGTATGATATTAGTCATGCGTTCATGAAATTTGATACCGCAATGTATGTATGTATGTGTCCTACTGCTGTTCCAAAAGCTCTATCACGACTTTATCAATGACTAATATGTTTAAAAATATACGGTTTGTTTTTTTACTAATTTTATTTCGATATTATAAATATTGTTATTAAAGACCCACAACGTTAGATATAATGATTAGAGAAGTAAGTTTAAAAACCCCGCTCTATTACACAAAAGCTCTTACATTTATTCTGAGAAATATTGCCCCATAATAAAATTCGTCTTCTGTGAATGCCATACAATAATCCACCCAATTCTTGTGGTGCTATTATTTGCTCAGATGAGTAACTTTAACAGCATTCGCCACCATATATCCTATCATTTTAAGCTTTAGTTAGAGATTTTTTGCAGTTAGAAGCATTCAACGTTGGGATCATTTTCCTTGTCGGATTTTATACTCTTGCCTAGGACAATCACCAATTTTAAACAATCAAGAAACATAAATTTACGACCATGCCCCATCAGGATTCGAAGCCGCAACTATCGCAGGAGGACTGCCCTATCGCCTTTACCACCGCACCACCAAGCCGGCGTCTCGATAATTTGTTTTTAGTGATGTCGTGAACATGATATTCTTCTTGATTCAAATTTAAAGTACCATGAGCAGAAGACCATTTGGACCATCTGGGAATATTTTGGTTTAGTTTTTAAAAAATCTGATATTCCTTTAGAACCGTTCACAATTATTACTTTTAGTGGTTCCACAATCTGCCCAATAGGCAATACGTATTCTAAAGTCTATACATGTCCTATAATCAGATCAGATTGTGTTAAACGTCTAAGCATTTCACTATCACGTCGCATATTTAGCTGATTAGCGAGTCTATTGAGATGCACTGACACTCTTTCGAAGTACTTCATACAAACACGTTGAATTACACTTGTTATAGGTTCTAGGGAAATATTGCGTGGTATCACTTCATTTGAAACATAGTATAGAGCATCAACAATGGCACGCAACAGTTTATTTTGGAACCGTTGAATGATGGATATATTAGATTTGCTAGCGGTACACCATAGTTGGATTCCATATTACCAAATAAGCTTGAATATAGACTCTTACAGAAATACCTTGTTACCTAATGATAACTTGGATTTGCGCCCGATGAGCCTATACATTTCATATAATTTAAGTTCAAGTTGTTTTCATTTAGAAAGTATGTGCTTCTTCCAGATTAGGCGTCGATTTAAATGCATACCAAGATTTTAACATCCTCTGCTTGGGGGACTTGACAATGATTGATATTCATTGGAGGACATGTTCTTCTACACAGGATAAAAGTTATATAGGTGGATTTTGTTTCGTTGGCTTTAATGCGTCATGTCTTCAACCATAGTTGTATTTGCTCCAGGTGGGTTTGTAGGTTCATTGATGTTGTGGCTGGATTTTCATGAGATGCTAAGATTCCTGTGTCGTCTGCGTATGTTGCCACAGTAGTTATTTTTGTGGTGGGTAGATCGGCTGTATATAGAAGATCTATCAGTGAGATACAATTTTCCGAACACGAATATAATGAAATGTAACGAATGTAATGTCATTAATCATTGATTACCATGTTTGACCAGTGTTGATGACGGTAGAGAAATGCATAAACTGACGTAAAAAGGTAAATAGGCTATTTTTAATTCAAACTAAAATGCAGGGTTTTCGACAGACCAAGGTGATATTGTTTTGTGGTCACGTCACAATACTTTTCATATGTCCTTGCTAATGTTTGCTGTCTTAACGTTTTAGTATGCTATGTATGTGTTAATGTGTATTAACAAATACACTGTGTAAAATAACTGCGCTACTCTAAATAGATCGGATGATTAGAATTCATAAATATTTTTATAATATAATATATACAATGAAAACAACATTTGTATTTAGCTTATACAACCCCAGGGATAATGTTTTTTGTTTCTATGCAAATTAGTAAAGGAGAGTGTTTCCTAAACAAATCCAGGTAAATAAAAGCGTAGTATTTGTAGTTTATATTAAAATTTTCTGCAAACTATAAATTATGAAGGAATAAGGCAAACTATAAATTATGAAGGATACATATTTTGATTTGCTTCATAGGTTTTTATTTTATAATTTTCGATGGTGTTGTCATACGATGATAAATTATCGAGAACAGATCCTGTTTTAATTTTAAAAAGTTTTTTATTATATATTATGTTATGTTTACGTCTAAATGGCTAAATATTTAAAACTGAAACATCATCTTTATTTTTGACAGAATTAGTAAACCATTAATATCATAATGCTAAAAATAGAAAACAGTTTACGTATACCCACCTGTTCGTTCCATGCAAGTACAAATGAAGTGATGCCGCTTGGCAGCGTTAATACTATGCACTACACGGTTTTTTATTAACCTTATTATATCCGTCTGTTGTGTTGCTGTACGAGAGTCTGCACATCTATTTCTTTTCTAGAAAATGCTCTGAGGTCTAATAGTTTGCTAGATGTTACTAGTTTAGATCTTTAAGACCGATACTGTTATAAATAACAGGTCAAATGAAAAGTCCCCGGACTAACACATAGATGGCGCTACTAGAATTAAATCAATGTAGTTTTTTAGTTAGTCATAACCCTCAAAATGTGCTTGTATAAATTTGGCAGCTGTCGGATCATTAGTTTGTGAATTATAGCATTTTGAGTGAAGCAATTTTTGTTATTGTGAAATATATGGATAAAAAGGAATTTCGCGTGTTGATAAAATATTGCTTTTTGAAGGGGAAAAAATACAGTTCAAGCAAAACCTTGGCTTGAGGCCGAGTTTTCGGACACTGCCCCAGGAAAATCAACCATCAAGGATTGGTATGCTAAGTTTAGACCTGGTGAAATGAACACCCAAGACACTGAACGCAGTGAACGCACGAAAGAGGTTGTTACCGACGAAAACATTTAACAATCCATAAAATGATTTTAAATGACCGTAAATTGAAATTGAATGAAATAGGAGACCCTCTAAAGATATCAGCTAAACGTGTACATCCTGTCATTCACGAATATTTGGGTATGAGAAAGCTCTGTGCAAAGTGGGTGCCGCGCGAGCTCACTTTTGACCAAAAACAACGAGTTGATGATTCGGAGCTGTGTTTGAAGATGATCAAGCGTAATAAAACCGAGTTTTGCGTCGATATGTGAGAATGGATGAAACATGGCTCCATCATTTCACTCCGAAGTCCAATCGACAGTCATCCTAGTAGATTGCACACGATGAACCCCTTCCAAAGCGTGGAAAAACGCAACAGTTGGCTGTCAAGTTTATGGCGTCTGTATTTTGGGATGCGCATGGAATAATTTTCATTGACTAGTGTATCACCCTTGAACGGAATTATGTTGTATAAAAAAATTATTGCCAAAAAATGTGTTTTACTATGGTAGGCCGGGGACTTTTCAATTGACCTGTTATAATCTCTCTAATAAAGAAATGGTCATGTATCATGTACGTAGTCGTTGTCTCGTGTGGACAAATTTCAGTACATTCGAATTTTCCATCGACTGTACCTTCGACCGCCAGTTTGCTTCTGACGATCTATATTGCACTGTTCGTACGTACACAAATATCAATGGTATAGCCTGTATAGGTTTGTGTGTAATGGTTTCCCAAGTGTTAATGTCTCCAAATTACAATCATCTACGTCTGAGCAATTGAGTTATTGCAATCCGCTTTTGGTGTCTTGTGTAAGCTTCTGCCGAAATTCTAGCAGATTCGAGTAATTCCCAGCAACTTTTGTGGCTTTTGGTGGCCTAGGGATGTTTAATTCCTAGTTCTTGTTCATTTAATTTGTTTCCTAATTCTTATAGTTTAAGGCTAATGGATTTTGAGCACCTTCAATCGACCTTCGATGATCTTAATGAATGTTTCATAACTTATCCAACATATGGGACTCTCCTTCTGTATATATATATATATATATATATATATATATATATATATATATATATATATATATATATATATATATATATAAATTGTGTTTATATATATTCGTTTTTAAGTATATATTTTTAAATTAACAGCATTTAATTAGGAACATTTTATTCAAACCCAATAAGGTGTGGTATATACTAGTTAAAAAGATTCTGACGCATCGAAATATGTAACCAGTCGATAAAATTGTATTTGTATTATATACTCTAACATGTGTTTCTTGGTTATTAAAAGTTTTGTGTTTTGTTTTTATAATAAAATATTGTTTTAATTCTGGTTTTGTGGTACTAGTTTTTCGTAACTTTAGATTTTATATCTTGACTTGACTATTAAATAAAATTCTTTATAACAGTTAATTGATTACTCTAAATCTGAAGTAACCAATACCCAACATTGCATATGGTCATTACATTCAATTCTTGAGCCAAATACCTTTTGATAAAAATGCAAACTTAAGTCTCGATGTAATATTCTTCTGGTTAAGGCGTTGTTCAGAGGATTATCCTTAGATGCAAGAAATCTTTTATCATCATCCTGTAGTGCTCATCCTTGAGGATTGACGAAGTTTTTAAATAAATACGGAGCAATAACGTCATGAAACAATAACTTCTTGTGGATACATTACTACTTGAAAACATTCGGGTTGGTTAGCGTAGCAATTTTGGATAAATGTTTTTAGGGTAAATGATGAGGCTGGGTGAATGGAGGTAAAACGAAATGAAACAGTGGTGTTTACATTATGTATCCGTTATTTATTGGCAATATAAAAAATGTAGAAAATACAAAATAGATAAAACCATGTCAGTATTATTTACAAGTACACTTCATATATTAAAAATATAATTCTAAAGTGATAAGATGCGTTGATAAAATAATATACATTTTTAATCTATAAATACACCCGTACATGCTTATAAAACATGACTATAATCAAGGAGCTGCAGACGTCGTTTAATTTGAATTAGGCAATGGTTTGCTAGTATCTTCCGTTATATCAAAACATAAACTTAACGTTTGGTGTTTGCATAATTTTGTAATAGAATTTGATGCAATTTAGGTTAAATAAAGCTGTTAATAATGTTGCGGTTATTTTAGGTTTATAAAGTTAATTTTCAAGCAAATAATCTAAATATAGTTTTTATTTATTTTGATTGGTTTTTGTTTCATTCATTATTGCTCGGTAACAAGTTCTCGGTTATACAACTTACAAAACGTAGAGGGTTTAAAACAAAAATTTTATTTCGTGCGAATACTATTTTATTTTCATTTCTATTTCTATTTTTAATTTAAAGGAAAGAAGTGGCGACTTGATATAACTTTATTGCTGATCCAGTCCTACTCTAATATAAACCAACCCTTATTTCTAAACATTTTATTTATTCTCCTATCCAGACAGCTTGATTATCTTCGAAACTGCACTGTTTGTACTTTTTTTTTGGTATAGCCTGTACTTTTTTTTGGTATAGCCTGTACTTTTTCAAGTTTTGGTGTCTCCTAATTCCATGGTCTAGGCTTGAGCAACTACAGTTCGCCTTTCCACCGTGAGCTAGGGATACCGAAACAATATCGATATTTTTGACCGATGTTTTGGTTGTAAATGAGAGTATCGAGCTTTTGTGTTGCAAATTAAAATATCGATATTAAAAACCTAGAGTTTTTGTAGGAAGTATTCTTTTGTTTTGATATTTCTCCCCTCGGTTCAATTCGGTCATCAAGTGAATTTTGCGTCAAAAAGTAAGGTTGTAGTGAAGAAATTTTGATACTGATAAGTATAAGTATCGACTTTTTTTGGCCGATATATCGATATTTTTCTCCGAGGTCAGCATCTCTGCTGTACACCAACTCTAAGCTTTGGTTAGTCACCGAGTTAACCGCCAACGCCTTATCATACATGAAACTTCACCAGAACCAGGGGCAATCGGAATTAATGATGATCGATCATGAAATGATCGAATTAAATGTGCGACATCATGAGTAAATTTGCCTTTGCTGGTCGAAAGTTCATTAATAATTAAAATGTAGTTATTTTCAAAATCAGATCGACTATTATTTAATATACTGATTAAAAAACTGAAACTAGATGTGGTTGTGCGATGAAAAAAAAATATCCCAACGAAATAAGAAGCCTACAAAATAGCTTTTGAAAACGTAAAATGAAATTGTATGAGATAGCTGACATCTGAAATATATAACGTAAGGATTTTACAATTTTATACAAAAATGCGGCTTTGAAGTAAATCTTGCATTTGCTATGCCTGAGAAACAAAAAGAAAACAAGGCCACAATAGTTCAGATGAATGTTTGCTTAGGTATTATTATGTTGTAACAAATAATATCCACACTTATATATCTGAACCAGAAAAATTCACAGCATCTGCGAAAGTCGGCCAAAGCGACTAAACATACAAAAAGTAGGTTGGCAAAATTATGGCATCTGCATTTTGGAACGCATGATATTTTGTTTATCGACTATCTTGAGAATCGCTGAATCACTGAAAAAATTATTAAATAAATCACAAATTCGTTTCAAATGAAACAGAAAATTAATCTTTCTACCTCTCCCCTCTACACTAAATTTTGAAAACACCATATATTTTATCACACTGTAACAAAAGTTATTAAATTTAAGCTGTGTTTTTTTCAACGTATCGTATATATATGCTTCGTGTATATGGATTAATTTTAAGTGATTTACAATACGTATATGTTCTAAATGATATTTCGTAATCTACCGTCTAAATTCATGTTACATATTTACTAAATTTTTATTTTTATCTTTTCATTGGGTCATTATATTTTAGCTACGTCGTATATTAGGTCGAAAATAATTGCTGCTTTTTTTGTAACATTAAGCTGGCTTTTTTTTAGTATAGAAATTAATTTATTCCAACTAAATATGTTGAATTATTATAGATGATTACACTAATAGAGTTCGATGCTCCATTATTTGCATTGCCATGATTATAAACAATATATTTTCGAGTTAGATTCTTGTATGTGTTCGGATGTTTTCACGTTTAAATGCCTTTTTAAGAAAAATTACATTATATATTGATCAAAATGTTTTCTATCATTTTCTACCACTTTTCGATCTTTCTTACAACATTGCGATACCGTATCGAAAAAATAATGTTAGTTTCTGAAAAATGATTAATGCATTTTTTTGCAATAATACGACTTTCAGTTGACGTATATAGATTGATATCCTCAGTAGCAGTTTCATTCAGCTTTAGATGCTTGTAATACACTACACCTTGCTAATCCCATCATATGCTCAGTAAGATTTTATGCCCATGAATATTTCGTTTCCCTGCTGATGTGGAATGGCTCTTCTGAGTTAGTTCATACACCACAGAAAACGCTTCTTTTTTGCTTGGTAAGCAATGGAAACTACGATTTGGAAACTGTTCAGAATGGCATTTTCAATCAATTATAGTTGAGTACACATTAAGAAATTAAATTGAGTGTTGAATATGATTGAGTTTTCACAGTGAATACTCCTTCGATAGGATATTTTAGAAGTACAAAATACATACATACAAGCAATTATATACATCGAAGGCTCTGTATCACTGCATTACAGACATAGTAGGTTTTTGTCATTGCACATGGCACGTAATATTTTTGTTTTGTTGTACCAAATGGATAGGGTATTGATTTGTCGAGCAATAACTTATTTCCTAATAAAGCTGATGATAATACATAATTGCGCCTGACATTTAGGTTAGTTTAAGTCTATGTCGTTGTGTTTTCTTAAGGTGAATTTTTAGGTGTTATTATTAGATCTTCTTGTGATGATAAGATTGTAGTATTGTCTGCGTATGTTGTCACACTACTTATATTTGTGTTCGATAGATATACAAAAGATAATTTCAACCCAATATACTGCCTTGTTAACGAAGTATATTGTATGTAGTTCAATGCTTCATTATTTTGTCATATAGTAAACTGTCTATTTAAAGTAAATCAATGAGGAAGAAGCTTCTTTAATTTAACTTATTGCCGTCTGTTTGCTTATTACGAAATCTAAATTAATGTTATGGAATAATATTTCTATTTTCAATTAGTGTATTAAGTTTCGTGATGTTGAGAGTTGTTGAGATGAAGTTATGAAATTAGCTTACTTTTGAATGGCCTAAAAAATTGTTTCTTGAAAATTTACTATTTAAATACTACCGCAAATATAAAGAAATTAAAGATAGATAAAACAGTTGTGGTTAGTTATGAACTATAAATAATAAAATATACAATTTCTACAATAATATTATTATGTTAATTCATACTCTTATACTTTACGTATATGACTTTGTTAAATCGTACACAATATATTTTATTGTTCCCTACATTGTTAGTTAACAACAAATGGTGATAATTAAAACAGACGCAATAGTGCTATAGTCTGAGTCGAATTGCCACTACTTTGACATTAACGTCTTTAACATTAATTTTAATTTTGTTCGTCGATAACAAACTAATTAACTTTGTAAATATTTTCGTGTTACCTAAAGGAATAGAGTGATTTATTATTTATCATCTATTTTCGGAGACATAGTCATTACCAGATTTTAGATAAAACAACACTTATTCTAGCTTATTTTGATGTTTTATTCGCTACATATCGGTATTTCTACAAATAGTGAGTCACATTTAAGATTTATCGATAATAACAATTTCCTGGTTATTGATGAATGTATTATACAAGAAAATTAGCTTGTTCTTAATTATTTTATTATATACGTTTATTTAAACGAGTTTGTGCACATCAAATACAACAACAGCGAGCACGACTAATGCATTTGAGCGATTCCGCAGACACAATGCTCCTGTGATCCTGGAACGAGCTGCATTCCACTATGTGCGGCAATAGATTATTGTGCCGACAAATCGGTAACAATTGGGGAAATGACAATAATTTGTAAATATTGCAAGGCGTTAAAATACAGTGGTGAATCTACTGGATTATGTTGTGCTGGAAGCAAAGTAAAATTGCCACAATTGGTTCCACCACCAGATCATTTACGCTCTTTGGTTTCTGGGATTGGAAATGATTCAAAGCACTTCTTGGAAATAATTATTGGACAAATCTTTAGAAACTACAGATACAAGGACAAATCTATCTTACTGGGGGCGCAGTTACCACGACCAGATGCAGATCGTCAATTTTTAAAAATTTATTTTATTTCTTATTTTTATAATCCAACAGTGAAGAGAACCATTGTCCAAGAATGACAAATGTTTCGTCATCAGAACAACAATTTAGTAAACATGTTCAAAATAGCATTGGATCATTTAGTCATTCATTGAGGCAGTACGAAGTCTGCCGGGTCAGCTAGTCTTTAATATTCATTTATAATGTAGGCATCCAGTTTGATATTGTTTTAGTAATTCTTTACAGTTTTTTAACGAGTAGTATGTTCTAGGCCTTTGTAGTGATTCTCTATAAAAGATCTAATCTCATGGTCAACCATAGACATCTTCAGGTCGCAATGACAATTTGTTGGAATATAACATGTTATTTACTTCACCTTTTCGCTTATTCTAATTGATTTAATCAACTGTTTAATTGTACATGGCTGAAATAAGTTCAATCTATATAATCAAAGTTTTATGTTGAAGCTTGAAGAAATCATATCAGCTCTCAATCTAATAAAGTTTTATGAACTCGCTAAATACTCTGAAAGAGAAACTGAGTCTAAAACTCTTCGATATACCGATATATAGATTCGACATATAAATATCTATACGATTCAATAAAAATGTCTTTCGAATTAAAAATTTTGTTTATTTAAAATGTGACATTTGTACACAACAGTATATTAAAATATTTATCTACTCTTTGAGACTCAAATATCAGTAAAATATTTTAATTGACAGAAAACGATTTAGAAAGGAAACAATATACCTTGAAGAATATTTTCATTTATTTACGAACTAAACAGTTTTTTTTGTTACGATGCATTAATTCAGATTTACTAGAATGAAAAAGTGATGAGTTTTTTATGGTTTAATGAAAACATCTGTTTTGTACCAAATGTGATTAATTTGAAGATAAATGATGGCATGTGTTCGGTAATAAGATTGACAGACGGGGTTATTTATGACTAGGAGGGCAGTTACTCTGAAATGTGTTTTTTTTTAAATGAGGATCCATTTCTATTCAACTTCTTTGAATTAGACTATATATAGATATACATGTTTGATAATGATTTCATTATATCTAAGTTTCTATAGAAGCTGTTTCTATAGTGTGTATAGCTTGTTATTGAGTAATGTCATGAGGTAATTTAACTAGTAAAATATATGTATAATCGATCTACCGAACATTCTTCTCTGGGATACCTTCAGTTATTTCTCCCTTTCCATTGATATCTAAAATTGAAACGGTAAAATCCGCATTTTATGCTGATGAGGCTGTTTTATTTTTACGTTATCAATAACAGCTAAATATAACAGTCAAATAGCTTAAGTTCTGGAAGCTGCAAATTATTCCACAAAAAAGCCAAGCTATAATTTTCCATCATAAACACTTTATTTAAACTAATTTACTTATTAAAAAATTCCAATTCCATGGCTACAAAAAGTCACTTAACCGTTCATGATCTTCATTTTGGCCGCCATTTGAGATGGCCAGACCAAATCCAGCAAACCACTAGAAAAGGTTATGGTGCATCGAGACCTTGTGTGAACTGCTAGTCTGAATTAAAATCCTTGTAACATATATCATACTATACGATGCGTTTTTCTATATGATTTGCAATTATGGTTTCGATGTCTTAAACCGACTAATATAAACAAACTGTATGTGTTTCAAAATAAGATGTAAGTGATGATTATTGTATGGGCCCAAAAGTCCCGTAATAAAGAAAACGCTTTTTTTGTTCAAAATTGCATTAAAATCAATGTAATCTTCACCAAGAGGTACACAATCATTTCAGCGTCGCTCTAACATTTCACTACCACTTTTGTGGAACCATTTATCTTTCTGCCTCAAAATAGGCCTGTCACCAATTGCTGTCCAATCAGATGACGTTCGTTTTGATTCCGGAGTGAAGTGATGGATCCATGTTTCATCCATTGTCACATATCGACGCAAAATTTCCGGTTGTTGTTTTAACACCTCGTTTGGACGTCCACTGCGTTCTGCATCATCGGAATGTCTACGACCACGTTTGAAGTCAGCAAACTAACGTTTTAATGTTGTTTCTGATGGAGCGAAGTCCCATAACACTTTTAAAGCCATTGTTTCGCTTCAACGGTATTTTTTCGCATCAAGAAGCAGTGTAAAATTAATACACGAAATTGTTTTTGATTCATTGTTTCGGAAATAACAAAAATAATGTCCAGTCTTAGCACAATAACTCATAAACTTATAAGTAGAATACGATGAAGTTTGAACAACTTTTTTTTGAAGGTTACTACTAACTGAAAAAGTTAGTTTCCATTCTCGAGTTATTAATTAATTCCGGAATTAAAAAAAGGCCTTGACCCGTCCTTCGGGTTTTCTACAACAATCCCGATTACAACCGGGCCCGAATAGCAGTACTCAAAAAAATATTCTTTATTTATTGGTTATTGTTTTTATTTTTGCGCTTAATAGTTTTTTTCAATATCAGCATTTAAACCGTAAGAAAGTACACAACTACGTAGGTGAATATACAATTCTCAAATTTATATGTTATAATAAAAGATGCAAATTATAAATCTTTTAATTCAGAAACAGGTGTCAGTATTATATCTATAAAATCGCATTTTATAATATGTGTACAAAATGCAGTTAAGCTCAGGAGAATTCACTGTCTAAATTCACTATATTTCTGCCCATAGATTTTTACAATTTCAAAATGTCTTTATAAAAATTCTTTATGCAACGTAAAATACATTTTTACAGACCGTTGTATCACTACTCTGGTATATAACTATCGGTAAGAATAATGTTCCATTCTTGAAAATTAAAATAATTTCTATGTGTAAAATGTAATTTTTTGTATAATTTTTTGTACTGAATTCGAATTAATATGAACTATTGAACTAACGCTTTAATGTAATAAACGCCATTATGCATGATATTATATATTATGTAACGATATTTAACTGACAAAGGTGATTTTTGTATTTAAAATTATATTAAATTTGAGTTATTATTAAATAATGATAAATCCAAAATACCGTCATAAAATGATTGAGAAATAAATATTAGAATTTTATAAACATAATTAGAATAATTATAAAAATTAAGAATTATATGATACTCTAAAATATAATAAAATTATAATTTAAATTATAATAAAATTATAAATTATGTGTAATATGACAACATTGACATATGATATATGACATTAATTATTTTATTTATTTATTAATTATAAAGGGGCAACTTATTAAATCAACCGTTCTAATCTTATTTTAACCAAAAGAAAAAAACGAAACCTTTAAATACATTTTTCCGGACAATCAGGGCCATCTTAATCACTATAATATAACATTGATAGTGTAATTCTTATTCTAGACAGACATTTAGTATTTGAACCATATATGGAGGTTTTGATAGTCATTAGGGTACGACAGAAATTCAATCACTTTTTCTTCGGTGAGAGTTTATTTTAAATTAATTAAAATATGAACAAATAATTGTTGAGTTGGTGAGTAATATTGTTCAATCCTACATTTCTACAAATAAGATAACTGAAGATTTTCGCGCTAGAATCTCTTATTTATAATGACTTTTTTTCGATCATATTGACGTGTACACCAGCACTATGTTCTGGTGTTACACATCAACACTTAACACGATTCAAAAGGTTTGGCCCTCTTGAGGTGTCTTATTGTCGATATGCTAGATTACTTCAACATTGGTGTGAAGAAGTATCTGTTCATGGCTCTTGGCAAATCTTGTAATAGCTCTGTTAATGGTGTCTATTTCCAAGTCTCTGTGAAGATCATTATTTCTGAGACACCACAGGGCTTTAATAGTATTCCTCATATCCTATGTCATTCCTATGTCCTATATTTAGATAATTAAATATTTGATTAAATGCCATACATCTATATGGACTTAAGGATTTGTTATACAGAAGTGCTTTGTTGTATTTTGACAGGGTAGAATGTCTTTAAAATAGCCAATATATTTTTCCTTCTTGATATGAGTTTTCCGGCGTAACTAATTGATGTAAATATATTTAGTTTCACTCAATTTGTCTCTATTGCTTGGCTCAAGCTACAGACGTCTGCAACATTGTTGCTGTTTCCTTCTGATATTTCCTACAGCTGTTTACATTTAGCAGTATTGTCAACAAAAGTCGCTTATGTATATTATTATGTTGTAACTCAGAAACATCATTAGTATACACTTGTAAAGGACCTGTCACTAAGGATATTTTGAGTTTTTGTAACATTATGATGTACTTGATCTGGACATATTTGTTGAATGGAATTGATAACAAAAGTTTATGAAATATATTGAAAATATATGTGGAATATTTTTGACACATTTTTATTTAGAGTTCTTATGTTTAAGTTCAATGATCAGTTTGGTTACATGCTAAAGTATTTAACAGTATACAATTTCAACAAACTGAAGGTGGACTTTGGCTGATTAATTTCAATATTTTTGAATAGTGGTGAATCTCATTAAGTCTTTTAAATTTTATTCGAGGTCATAAAGAGATAAATATAGGAGGTTATTATTGTTTTATTCATTGTGTGTAAATTATTTTAAACGAGTCATCCATTTCGTTTTTTATTGATCAATTTAACATCTGTCTAATTAGAAAATAATTTATGTTGCGGTTATGAATGTTTTTTTTAATTAGCATGCTAATTAATAGTGAGTGCAGGACTACTTCCAGAATGGAGTCTCCTTATACGAAACGTCAACGGTTTCGAGTACACACACTCATTCATAACTCAGTTCATTCATAATTTTCTCTCTTCACATTTGTTGAAATTTTGTTCTTGTAAATTGAAGGTATTACGAAAAATTATATACATTCTTAGTCAAAGTGTTGTCTCGCTAGTTATTGAACTGTACGATGGGAAGAAATTAAATACCGAATGGTCAAAACTAATTTATTATTTAAAAAAATCTTTATTTTTTTTTAATCATTTTAATTCTTTTTTATGAAAGATATTGATAAAATGTGGCGTAGTGTAAGTCAAAGTCCGTGAGTCATGAAAACGCAAAAACAACGTATCGGAACCCGGTAAAGTTCAATCGGGTTTCTGAATATTTAAAGTTTTATTTTGTATGTTTAAAACAAAAAAGCAATCTTGGGACATAAAAAGCAAACATGACGATGGTGTATATGGAGTGTGCTTTATAGACTGTGGTGAATTTATTAATTATAATAAGTATTCTTAATCAATTTGATATATTTGATTTATTATCTATAAATCGGGTGTACAAATCTACGTATTATGTAATATAGTATTATTTATTTCTATTATATCGATATCTATTGGTGAAATGCGTTTGTGACTAAAAATCAGCTATTCATTACCCTGGGATGTCATTGTATTTAGAAAGTTGGTACAAAGTTGTTTTTCAATTCTTGAATTAAGATTATTTTGAAATAAGACGTAAGTTGAAAAGTTCCGGGCCTAATTCATAGATAGCGTTAGTTTTACTGCATTAACCGCTTTTTTAGTTCCAACCTCAAAAGAAAGCTGTTAAAATTTCATGATATTCTACTCATAAGTTTGTGAGTTATTGTGCTTAGAGTGACACTACCTTTGTTATTTTCAAAACAGTGGATTAATCAGTAATATCTGCTGGTTGAATAACAACTGTTGAATTCGATGGTATTGCTAATCTTCTATATAAAATAACAATTTTCCGTCTAGTATTTAATTTAAAGAAATTAACATCAACAACAACATAGTTTCAGCATCCTAGTTTCATTGCTTGACAGGCAAGAAGAGGGTTTTCTGTGGCATGTTGCGACGCGTTGTCTATCCTAGGGTCAAAAAGTCATCAGATAGTTCAGAAGAGGAAAGAGGAAAGAAACAGGCAGGTGCACATCGACACTAACGCGAAAAATTCGTGGTCATCATATTTTATTTGTGTGAATGAAACTATTACTGTAGACACGAGGTCACTTGCACAAGATGAATGACGTATTCTTACACAAAATACTATCAATAGCGCGTAATAGGCGCATGATAAGGGCATACGCTGCAAGAATTGTGAACGGTTGTTGGTCGAACGAGGAGTACTGCAACACTCAGTCTGTTCACCAGACATAAGGTCTTTTGATTACCTCTCTCGAAAAAGAAGTGGGTTCTTTAGACACAGTATCGCTATGTTGGCAGAAAAATAGGAAAAAGTTTAAAAGAATTATAGAGAACATTGTAATTAAATATATACTGTACCAATTTTTCACAATATATGATTTTCAAAGTGACAATATGATCATGCAAATACCTAATAATATTGAATATCAGTCGGCAACATAACATTGTATCACAATCAAATCACTTCCTCTTTTATTCAACGGGGCTAGGCATTTTTTTCATCAAAGTGAGACGCTTAAGAAATTGTGTTTTTGTTTTGTATTCTTCTCATTTTTCTATATTTAATTATAAATAAACAGACATTTTATATACATTTTGATGATATTTACGCAGTTGTTTTATGCCTGACGGCAAAACGAATCAATTTCAGAATATTAAGTTTGTCTGTTTAAATGGGCCTTATTGGTTGATATTACATTTGGTTATCAGTTACGCCTTTCAAAAGTGTAAATATAAAAACTAGCGTTGGACGCTATCGACTGAAACTCGCAAAACTAGTAAAACACTTTTTTTTTGGCAAAATTAATTTTTTTTATTCAGCATAATCCTATGCTTCAAAATAGACCTCAGTTTCGGAGATCACCTCTTCATTCGACGAAAATTTCTTCCCAGCGAGCATTCTTTTGAGATTTGAGAACAGGTAATAGTAGCTGGGGGCCAGATCTGGAGAATACGGTGGATGAGGAAGCAGTTCGATGCCCAATTCATGGATTTTTGCCATCGTTTTCACTGACTTGTGACACGGTGCACTATGTTGGTGAAGCAGCACTTTCTTTTTCTTCAAATGCGACCGTTTTTTGGTGATTTCGTCCTTCAAACGGCCTAATAACTCTATGTAATAGTTGCTGTTGATGGTTCCCTTTTCAAGGTAGTCAATGAAAATTATTCCATGCGCATCCCAAAATACAGACGCCATAACCTTGCCAGCCGACTGTTGCATTTTGAAAAGTGAGCTCGCGCGGCACTCACTTTGCACTTGATTGATGATGAATGATATGGTGTACACGTTCAGTTGATATCTTTAGAGTGTCTGATATTTCATTCAATTTCAATTTACGGCCATTCAAAATAATTTTGTTGATTTTTTTAATGTTTTCGTCGGTAATAACCTCTTTTGGGCGTTCACTGTCTTCGATGCTTATTTCAGCACATCTAAACTTAGCATACCAATCCTTAATGGTTGATTTTCCTGGGGCAGTATCTGGAAACTTGGCATCAAGTCAAGTTTTTGCTTCAATCGTATTTTTTCTCTTCCAAAATCAATATTTTGTCAACATGCGAAATTCCTTTTTATCCATTTTATTCACAATAATAAAAGTAGCTTCACTCAAAATGCTATAATTTACAAACTAATGATCCGAGAGCTGTCAAATACAAATTTATACACGCATCTTTTGAGTGATTTGTGATTCAACGTGAAATCCGTGTTTTATCTGCACTGAAAGTAACTAAAATGAACAATATTTTGAATAAAATCCATTGTACAAATTTCTCGAAATAAATATTAAGAGGTTGACATTAAACATGTAAACTTAAAAAATAAAATATATATGATTACAAAAGGACCTCAAATCTTATATGTACATTCTATATTTTTCAGTATTTAATAATATAATCTATTTGGGTTAAAAGCGAATTTAACAAATTTGGTCACAAGTTCTGCAGTGACTGACTATATTTGATATATTTTATTGTATTATGCGTTTGACTAATCATGGATTAATGGTTCAACATTTGTACGACTTTATTAAATATTAAGTTAATAGTGATATGGTGATTATGCATGATTTAAAATATTTATAATCTACCTTTTCATTACTGATATGAAATACGTTTATAAGCTTTATGAGCTCAGCATATGACTATGTTGAAATCATTGTGACTGACATTTATTTCATTTCCAGATTTGTGTAACCACGTCTCCTTACATGGCATATTAGATGTGTAGTATTCGACATGTTTTTTTTCTCAGCCCTATTTTTTATACCGATTTTCTTTAACGAAATTGGCGGAGAGTTAGAAGGACCCAACGTCTGTACGCGGCAGGAAACGTAAGTATTTTAGTGAGATTTATTGGAATGGAAGGAAAGTAGTTTTGATTTTGCAGGGAATAAAGGTTAGTTTGTAATATATAAAAAGTAAATGTTCGTATGTTGTTCATAGTTCGAGATGATATTTTTTAGAATAGAATAATATCATTTTAGTATGGATATGCGATAAATTTTTAGAAATATTCTACAATGTTTTTCTAATTTTAACTCGGTGTCTAATGGAAAAATGTCCTGTGATATTATTTACATTAAGATAGTGAAGAAGCGATTGTTCGCTCAATAAATATCTCATTTAACTAAGAAATTATTTTTTAGATTTATTTGCTAACTTGCTCAAATTATAAACTTATATTTATTCAATCAGTTAACTTTCCTTTAACTTTTTAACTTTTGGAGCTTTTTTTTACGATAATTCTTATTTAGGTGTGTTGTTATTGATCAATGTTGCATCATCAACGTGCTTTTTATTTTCGTTAAATAGTACGTCGATATTCTCTTTGGTACGGTAATATATTCACTCTTAGTCCACATCCAAAATTTTAATTTTTCTCGATATGCATTTTTACTGCCAGCTGCCAAAAATATTTTATGTGTTTCCGAATTATTTCTTAGAATAGGGATTGTCAAAATTTCCATATAAATTTCCCGCAGATCTAAAACCGTGTTGTTTAAACTTGAACAAAGTGAGTCAAAGATAACTAAAACGTAATAAATAGTTAACAGAGGTGGGATAATGCGGAATATATATGTTAAATCTATCAAAATTCACGATTCTAGTAATATTGATGCGGTACAATTTAGCACATTGTGTAGAACTTATTTAAGTTTGAACTATCAGCCTCTGAATAATATATCAGTAAAGAATTGTACTCACTCTTTGTTTCAAAATTGTACATGTTGAGC
This sequence comes from Rhynchophorus ferrugineus, assembly GCF_030347505.1. NCBI lineage: Eukaryota > Metazoa > Arthropoda > Insecta > Coleoptera > Curculionidae > Rhynchophorus > Rhynchophorus ferrugineus. Next base: position 73,884,901 of record NW_027472581.1, read on the forward strand.
TATTAATTGAATTGATGTGTTTTTTTTTTGTATTCCAAATCGGTTATAATCTAATCTAGTAGATATTCTCCATATGGCTATTATGTTTATTTTAAGAGATTACTTGTTTAATGCAGCTGCTGTCATCACATATAACTTGTTTATCAATATATTTTTGGTTTAGTTATAAATTTATTTATGACACCATATGTCATAAAGTTATGTTATTTATGGTGCTTGTATTTATGATCATTTTTTCATTTTAGAAATACATTTTTTGGAAAAATTGGTACACTATATAACCCAAAAAATTTCCGACATTTTCTAAAACTTTTTCCCATCTTTCTACCAACAAGACGATGTCATGTCGAAAGAGTTGTTAGTTCAGAATATCGAAAGAGTATTCTTTACAACTCTTGCAACGTGTGGTTGAATGTTGTCATGTAAGAGGATGGCTTTGGATCTCTTGCTCGTTATGGCTGTGTTTTTTTTGCAGGAACACATCATTCAATTGACCTCGGTAGACATTTGCAGTAATGGTTTCATTCGATTTATCGATTGCTAAACGACCTGGAAGTTCTTAAGAGTTTGAGCTGTATTTTCGTCCCATAATATTGCAACTCATTATCTTCGATCTATTTTGGACCACCAGACTGTTCCTTATGATTAACATCAAAATCACCATTTCTAAATAGTTGAAACCGAAACCGACTACTGGGATATGACGGAGGGGCATGACGTTTCTTAAAGTGGTCGATGAACTTCAACACCAGATTTCTTTAAATCAAAGAACTAAAGTAATAAACTGGCAGAAATTGTCAAAACCATCAAAATAAACAGTTAGAGGAGGTTGTTTAACAGCTCTTTATATTGATGCTTGGCAATTTCATCAATATATATCTCTGATTAAAATATATGCAATCATATAATATATTTTATATTCAATAAAATCCCTGTCATTTTAGTGTTTATTCAACTAATAAATCAAACCGTCCTCTTTTGTTTCAGTCCTCTTTTTTTTTAAATCTGTTTATTAATATAAATACACTTTATAACGAGTATAATTATATGTAATATTTCATTTGTTTGTATATATTTTTTATACATTGTAAAATAATTGTCTATGGCTAGGCATTAGTGTGCTGCTTTGCTTGCTATATTTTTAAGTTATTATTGGGCTGTTTTTTTTTGTAATCATTTATTTGTTCTTCAGGGCTTAGTGAACATGAGTAAATATTGCTTAATCTAAAAATATAAACAATGTTTTCTTTTTATATTAATATTTTCAATATTTCATTTTGAGCAAAAATCTGTATAGATAATTTAAAAAAAATGTCGATTCAAAAAAATAATTGTTTTTTGAATTGTAATTTTGAACACACCCTAGTTTGTCTGGAAATCCCATTTTTACCGCGAAATGCCCGATGGGTGTCGATGCTCTCTTGCTATCTAAAACCAACATCCGAAATTGTCCTTAAACAAACTATTCTGGACATGCTTTATATCAGTTTTATCATAATTATCTGTATATTTAACTGTGATAAAAGTGGAGAGTAAATCATCTTGGTGTTATGCAGTTCGTTCAACCAACAAGTCAAACATCATTCTTTTCTGGGTTCAATTTTCCCTTATCTGGGTGATAAAGGGCAAATTAAAATCAAATGATAAAAGTCCAGTTCTAGAATTAAAATATATTTTAAGACTAAATTATTTTTATTTTTTTATTGGAGGCTCTTATAAAAAATTGTCGCGCTGATCAGACTTGCAGGTATTTTCGCACCATCCTTAAAATAAAATGGAATTAGCTCTGAGGTCTTATTTTCCACGTTAGGATTTTGCAACATGTGGTTAAGCAACAAGAAGTGAGAGGTTTTCTACAAATAGTTTTACTTATTGTGCTTATATTTCGGTAAAATGATAATTTAACAATATAATATGAAACTTAATGATACAGCATGAATATTGAGTGTTCGATGGAATTTAACATTTGTAAAGACATCAAAATTAATCCACTGTCCATCTTAATTGCTAGAGTTTGTTTAGATTTCTCGAAACTGCTCAAAAAAAATAGCCTAGCGTTTTCCATTTTTTTAATTTCTTTCAAGTAATAATTTGTATTTCTCAATGCACTCAAAATAGGCGTTTGTTTCAGTTACGGCCTCTTCATTTATCCCAAATTACTATTACTTCCAGTACTTTGAGCACTTACACCTCAAATTGTCACTGGTTCAAGGAGTTTACTCCTGCTAATGTTAATAACTATAATTGCTAAACTATTAGGCTTCCTTATATTGAATAGGTTTATTATAAGGTTCAGCAATTTATAATTATATATATATATATATATATATATATATATATATATTTAGTGTCATAATATCTATATACATTTTTACTTTTAGTTTTGAGTAATATCAGTGATGAGGTGAAACATTGGCTAAACTAAAAATCCTCAGTGTCAAGTCAGCTTTTTCCCAGTAGATCTAAACGAAAACAGTTCATTATTCGTTAGTAGATTTAGATATCTTTATTTATATATTTTATAATTATATATTAATTCATTATTAGGCCTATAAATTAGCTTTAAAGGTTTTTTTTTTAATTTGATCTTTATTGAAAAATCGGTACAATGTATTTTATTTAAATACTTTTTCTCATCTTTCAGGCAATTTACGGATTCCATCTCGAAAGAGAGGAGACGTATTTTTTGAGGCTATCCACGAATCGAATATCTCTGTTTAGAGAGGCCATAACTCAAATATCGGAATAAATAGTAATCAGAAGGAGCAAGGCCTATATAATTCAGCGGGTGGAGTAGATTTTCCCATTTTAATGTTTCCAAGTATGTTCTCACAGGTTTTACAACATGTGATCGACCTTTGTCATGGTTAATAGAGACAGGGCAGTTGTAGTCGATTGCGTTCCCCATTGATGGTTTCATGGAGTAATACCTTCAAAATTTCGTGCCAATTTTTTTTTTGCGTTGTTCAGAATGCCTTTTGCCTTCGGTGTCAAAATCACCACTTTTAAAACGTTGAGACCAGTGTTCACATTTTAAAATCCATAGGGCACGGTTGCCATAAGTTTCACACGGCATTCGATGATCTTCAGCCGCATTTTTCTTCATACCGAAGTACTTCCCACTTATGCAACTTACCCAGTATGAATTTACACATGAAAGATGACACATATGACGAAATGATAGATACTAAAAGGTGAAGTGAGGCTGCTACGTGAAATTGCTTACAAATGTATCCGATGCGATTAATACATTAGTAACATTATCTGTGGTAAATCCTTTAAAATTATTTTATAGCCCTGATAAATAATTGATTGATATGTTCTGTTATTTGCGATGGTTATAAGTACCTAGCTTTGACAAGGATAAATGTTTTTCTATTTTTGTGTACCTTTAATAATTAATTTCAGCGACGATATGGTATTTAGAGCTAGAATTATATTTTGTCCAATGAATAATTTTTTTCTAACATAAAATATGGGGAATATGTATATATTTTATTTTACTATATAACATAGTCTGAAATTGTCTGAATTGACTTGTTACCATTGTTAACTGACTCTTGACTCTCTCATTGACTTTGTCGATAATCTCGTAAAGTCAAGTTTTTTCATCCCTGGTATGTGCTGGTGAATCATGTTTCCTCGGTAATGATAAACCGGTGATGATAATCATTGAGATTCTGTTTTAGGACCAAAGTCTGTGTTATAAAATGGAGAAAATATTGAAACCATCAGTATAAACAGTTAGGTTAACAGCTCTTTATATTAATACATATCGAATTATATCGCTGATTAAAAGCATCTAATTTTTTTCCCAATAGAATTCCCAATTTTAGTGTTTATTCAACAAATTTTTTTTTGTATATATTTTTATGCATTGTTTGCTCTATTTTTAGCCTATTATTAGGCTGTTTTTTTTAAATCATCTACTTGTTCTTTAAGGTTTACTGAACATAAGTAAAAATTGCTTAATCTTAAAGTATAAGAAATGTTTTCTTTATACATTAATCTTTTCAATATTTTTCTATATTTCTATTTTATTTTATTTTTCAATATAACACAGTTCAAATTGTCTGAATTGATATAACTATTACATCCATTAATCCTTTTGTTGTTTTTGAGATAACCGACATGAATTATCTAAAAACTGTTACCACTGACTTTGTCGATAAACTCATAAAGTCAAGTTCTTTCATCTTTAGTATGTGGTGATGAATCATGTTTCCTCGATAATGGTAAACCAGTGGTAATAATCAATGAGCTTGTGTTTTAACAACCAAAATTTTGTGTTGATCATCATTAATTTCGCTGAACTAAGCTTTAATATATCTAAGTATTAATATATCATATTCTTTCGATATAATTTTTTTCACTACCAGATGAATTAATAGAATGTTCTACATAGTACATAGGGACTTAGTATTTGGTGTAAATATTTGTTGAGTATTCTATTTTTACAGTATTTGTTATGCAGTGCTTGTCTGAGCTAAGTTCTTATACAACCCTATACATAGTACATTGTTATTCCTATATACTACCACAATATTAATACAATATATAGCTTTGTATAGTTTCCAATATCATTTAAATGCTCTATGAATATTTTAATTTCATTCATAATATTCCCGTTTATTCTTTCAGTTAATTTTTTTTCAAATGTATGTAATATACAATTATTTGAATATTCATAAGTTATAAGTAATTAATAAACGAATAGTTATAAAAGTATGTATGTCTTTTGTTTTTTTGTATGTATAATTTATATAAGAGTTTAATATATATATATATATATATATATATATTGAATTGTGTAAAAACAATTAAAATAAATACAATAAAATAATAAATGCAAACGATGCACTGGAATATTTTCCATATATTAAGTTAAAAATATACGTATTAATTTATAATTTAGTTATGCATAATTAAATTTTAAACCGAAAATATTATCTTTCCATATAATAAAATAGAAAGGAAATTATAAATGTATATACGTCAATTATTTGTCCTGAAAATAATATTGCTTTTTGTTGGGTTATATTTAATAGTTTTAAATTTTTTTAATTGTTTTTTAATTAAATATTAATCATTTCTCTCAAATATGGTTCCATGTTTTTTACTACATCTCAGTTCTGTTTATCCGATTTGATTATTTAAGGTAGTTTAAGGAAGGATCATCCCATTGGTAAAAAGGATGAGATATATGATGTTAAAATCAAACAGTTAAGTTATTATCAAACAATTTAGTTATCAAACAGTTGAGTTACCAACGTGGCATTGTTTCTTGATTTTATCAACTTACTTATTCAGAAAATCGTTATCGGTGCCTTTTTGCATACGCTCATAAACCATAAACAACATTGACTCATTTGGATTGCTAACATAACTTATTTTTCATTCTGTAAATTAAACAATGCAAATCATATTAAACTTGATTGTTTAAATCCTACCATTTGGGACCACGTCGAAGACTCACTTGAACCTTAAAGATCTGTTATTATTAGAGTTCGTTCATCTCTTCATTAGAGTTCATTGGATGAAACCTTTTGGGCGTTAGTTGCATGGCCATGCTAAAATTGCATGTAACAATGCTGTCTTATCCAAATTATTTTAATACTCATTGTTTTTATTTTGATTAATAAACATTTAATTGTTTCAAAATTAATAGTTGAACGTCGATATTATTTCAGGACAATTCAATATAAATAATCTAGTAGACCTTGTGGATCAAAAATCACCTACTCACTTGGTTATTTAATTTTAGTCGAATGCCAATTCTGCTGGCGTTATTTCTATTACGTATTTCAAACTCAAGTATATTTAAATCAAAATATTTGCCAGTCTGCATCTCTATTTATAAAACACTAAATCACTTAACCACCGTTAAAATCGCTTCATTTAAAGCATTCTTCCTGTTCAGACAATATTAATAGAATGGTGCTAGCGCTGGGTAATTCTTTTTATTTTAAATTATTTAAAATTATCTGTAGCAATTATCTATTTTTGAAGGGCACATAAGATGTACTTATTAAATATTTAATATTGACAATCAATGCTTCGTAAATAAAAAACAAATAATTTAAATAACGTTCATAAATTTCTCATAAAAGTAGAAATATTTGGCAACGTAACCATCGCAAAAGTAACCTCTATTTTTCATTGCCGATCTATTTTATTTATGTGTGCTTTAAACACAACACGGTCAAATGATACCAATTTCGTCATTTAATTTTAAACTAAAACAATTTATTCAGGTCAGGTTTATGTTCCTCTTTTCATTTAGCGCTCGGTTAAATTGATTAAAATCGTTCAGTTAAAGATATAATCTGCATAACTATTAGGCAACCCACAATTAAATGAATAGGCACCGATATAAATAGGGGGCTACATTGACAACGCATATTTTCCGACAATGCAAGATTGCAACCATATGTCCTTGAAATAAAATATAATTTCCAAGTACCTGATAATAAAATTGCAGCTGTGTAATTTCAAGAATTGTACATTGCATTTTGACCGATATCAGACACACTAAATGTTTTGTTTAAAACAATGTACATTAGTGAACATGAATCATCGACGAATCATTAATATAAACATAAACCATTATTTCCTTATTGTCAGAGTAGCAATCTCGCAATGAAAATTGACTTACAATAAATCCGACTATATAGTATTTAATCAATTGTATTTGAGTCATTCTGATTATTGAAATTACATACGTATTTTCCAACAATTTATAAGTTTTTAAATTTTTTTTGGGCTATTATGTAACTCAATATTATCATTTTAACTATTCAATTAAATGGGTCATTTAAAAATTAGTATTTTTTTAAAATATCACCATTTCTTTATTTAATTAAATACAATACCAAAGGATATGAGAGTTTCATATTTGTTGTATCTGCATATTGCTTATTATGACTTTAAATTGTATACTGTTTTACGTGGGTAGATGTATTTTTGTCATTTGTATTTTCCGTTTCTTTAACTTTCTGTTGGAGGTTATTTAAAAGTAAACTGACGGAAATTTTTTATTCTCTATATAATTAGAGATTACTGTAGATGTTTTTACTATTCAACGTTTAAAATTCGAGTTATTCTAAGTTTTTAACTTCATATAAAAAGTTAAATTTCAAAAACATGGCACATGTTATTTCTATTTATTGTAATTTTTTCAAATAATCGGTTTTAAGGATCTTGAATTTAATTAGGACTTATTAAAAGCTTGACCAATTCGATAATTTTATTGCATTTGTGAGCATTGCATAAAATGAGAAATTGGAGAGATTACTAAAAAATAAAAAGATACGTCTATTGCTTTTTGGGTCTGTCTAGGATCAGATTAAATATTTTTCCTAGATTTACAAATCCTTCTTTCTGAATCTGGTAGAGCCCTTTACATATTTCTTCTCAACAAACACTAACACACTTCTTTAAAACGACTCCGTAAATTTCAACAAAAAAGCAGTGGGCCATATTTCATTGATTGCTGCCTTGTTGGAATATAATTGAATCTTTTATAATTAATATTATTTTTTTTAAATTGCTCTATAATTAAAATGCTCTATCCTATCTATAAATATGTGTACATATTGTTTACATATATACAAGCCTATTTTATTTATTTGCAGAGGTTGTTACACCTGTTTTAAGTGAAAACGCATTACGTCGTCAGATAATATTACTTATATTATTTTAAAACTTATGATTTCCTGTCATCTCTATTGTTATAAATGCGATATAATTATTATATATAAGATGCAAGTAAATATTTTAATAATAAAAGCAAGAGAAAAAAATCTGAAATTAAATCTCTTTGTGTGTCTTTAGATGAAATCTAAAAATTGAGTCATTTTTGCAATTTTGTCCCAATAAAGTGAACTAATAGGCCATTATTTTGAACGTGTCGGTAGTCGGACGATGCAACATCTGAACGGTTGGGCAAGGTCAATCGTGTATTCAATATATCTAATATATGTAGTATATCTATATATATATATATGCAATAGATCTGTAATTATGGTTTTATTTGAATTTAAAATTTAATTTAATAAAGTTTTTTAATTTAATTTAAGTCCACTTTTAATGATTAGTTCCGATCCTGATCACAGAACTTTTTCGTCAGTCCATTCGTTTTTTGTCTTGAACAAAATCACCACTATTAAACAGGATGACTTTCAAATAAACTTTATTCTGTATAGAGTCTCACATATTTGATATATGTGGTGCTTGCATGTTTGATGATCATTTTTTGTTCCTGATATTTATTTATGATATCTTGTCTCTGATATTTTTTAATTCGATATATTAATTAAAACTTTTTCTCCTCTTTCTGGCAACATGTCGTTATCGTATCGAACGAATAATTGGTTTGGCAGCGGTCCAATCATCGATCGACACTTCTTTCGCATTTCGAAACCGTGTTAGCCAAGCCATATTACAGAACAAGTGATAATTAAGGAAAGGAAAGGAAAGCTTCTCATTTGAGTTGGAACAGTGCGTTCTTCACAACTTTTGCCAAGCGTTGTCATGCAACAGGAAGACCTTGCATCTGTTGCTCACTATTGCTGGCCTAGATATCTGCAGTAATTGTTCCAGTAGGTTTTAGCAGCTAGTAGTAGACCACAATGTTCCACTATATGCAAAGTAAGACTTGAATTGCAGTGAATATTTTGCTTCGTGTTGATGTGGATGATTCTCCCGGATGATCAACTGTTAATGGCCAGTCACAGTATACCACAAAACATTTTGTTTGACTGACAAGAATGACATTATGAAGTTGAAACGGTTCGAAATGGCATTTTCGGTCAATTCGTGTGGTATCCATCTTCTATCTTTTGGATGTTTCTCATCACGTCATCTGGAATCAATTAATTAATTAACTACTAAGCTGTCTGAAATATCTTTCAAAAATGACATCAAAATCACCATTTTAAAATCGTTGATACCAAAACCGACAATTGGGGTATAACGAAGCACCCACAAAATAACATAAAAGTCACCGTAAAAATCAAGTAACAATTTCGCAATTTTTATGAGCGCATTGTTATGGAAATGGATAATTGTTATTTTAGAATAGTCATTCTAATATATTTCATAGTCACCTGCTATTAAAATACATATAAACACCTAATATATTAATATAAACACACATTTAATGAAGACTGTTTTTTTTTCGGAAAATCGATTGTTGAACGGAACAATGGACTTCTGTTACCGTACGCCTCTCTTTATCTTTTAGAAAATACTACGAATTGATTCAAACACCTCATGTTTTATTAACTTTTGTTCAAATGTATTTTTCCATTTCAAGCGCAGTAATTTTATTTATTGTGTATGTTTCTTATAACTTAAACAATTTTTATTTAATTGAAACTAACGTGTTGCCATTCCGAAGGTCGCCTTTATGAGGATAATTTAATTTAAATTAATTTCATTGTATCGTTGCATTACTTTTGAACTTTGTTGCCATGTTGATTTCATTGTTCTAATAAAACATTCCCCGCAGTTGATCGAAATTGTCCGCGTATATCGGTTTTATGTTTTTACCTTATTTTATTAAGCAATTATATAACCAATTCGCGTTATATTACTTGTGTTTTTCCGACTAATGAAGGTTGAAATTGTCATACTTACAAGTCAGCGGATACGGTCACTTTGTAATTTTACGCAGATGTTAGACCTTGAAGATATTAAGTGAAACAAATGCTTTTTTCGGTTTCAATAGAGATATTTCAATAAAAGTTAATTATTTAGGTTTTATTTATTTATATCACCTTTTTAAGCCAATAAATAAAACATTTTTTTTGAAATTAAAAAAAAAGTCTAAAGTACCTCTATAGAAATGCAGAATACTCATAAATTTTAAAATGATATTGTTTGTTATTAATATGTAGAGAAATATTAGGTGCTTACATGTTTTGATCAGCAATGTACACCACTGTTACATTCAATGGTTTTAACATTTCTCTGCGTAAAATAACTTTTCCTTTTAGTATTAGTAAGTTATTTAGTGTAGGATAAATATATTGATATATCGGCGAATACAAAAATTTTAAAACAAGTTCGATTATCTCCTTCAAAAACCCTAGACTTTTAATATCACATTAAGGGAAAAAAAGGCAACAAAAACCATTCACACTTAACAGTCCACCCATCAGACCTAGACAACCAGATATAACATATGCACAAATGGTTGAAAATGGCCCAACTCAAAATCCTGAAACCGCACCACAACCTACTGAAATTAGCATCATCATCGCTAAATTGGAAAGCATGATGATGATGACAAAATCACCGTCTGGAAGGCCAATTCACAGATAAAATTATCTGAAAATTCCTAACTATAAGCTTTATCATAGAAAACCCCCAAATAAAAAAGCACACGGAAGTACAGCCATAATCATGCGAGAGAATATAAAACATTTTGAAAGAGAAAAATACAATAAAGGTTACCAGCAAGCAACCAACATAACATTAGAAGAAGCCCATGGACCAATAACAATGTCTGCGATTTATTGCCCACCTAAACATTATAACAAATCAGAACATTTCCGAGCCTTCATGCATGTTTTAAGGTGAAATCTTGGATCATTTGTATCCATTTGATTTCGAGGTTATCGTGCAGCTCTTCGGTGGTTACGTAGCATTGGTAATTAATCGTAGAACATTGTTTTGGGTGCGTTCGTTTACTAGATGGTTTGATGTTTTACTGCAACCCCATATTTGCACCCCATAAGTCTAAATTAGCTTTATGATTGATTGATAAACCTTTTTTTTAAATTTTACTTCGAGTTGAGAGTATCTTCCGACTAACCAGTACAGTTGCTTGACTTTCAGTCTAATCTGCTCTGCTTTTTATCTAATATGATGTTTCCAATTTAACCTACCCTCGAGATGTATTCCAAAGTATTTTCTTTTCCAAGCTGATTCTGTTTGGATAATCGGGTATCCATCAAGTGATATAATTAGGTTTTTGTCATTTCGCCGCGACGAAAAATTAACACGGACAGAATTGGAGATATTAAGCTGTATTTTCCTGGCTCTAGTCCATTTGTAGATCTTGTTGACCGTTATTTGTAGTTTTTCTGCAGCCTTAGGCTGAAATACATTTTTTATCATGATAACTGTGTCGTCAGCAAATGTTCCAAGTACTTTGTTGTTGTACTCTTTTGTTGTTGAGATTACAGCAGTATAGAGTAAGTACATGGATGGTTCCAAAACACTACCCTGTGAAATGTGACAAACTACCGAGCCGAAATAGGTTTAAGTGTCGAGAATGCCCCTTCATGCGAGACTCATTGAACTATTCACGAATCATTAAGAGCATTAAGCAAATAATGATATACAAAACGAAACGTTCCATATTTCTTTGGGTTATAACGTTTTTAGCGGTTTCTTTTTTACGTTCAAGTTTGCTTAGATTTTAGGAAACATTTCTTTATTTTTGATTTTTCTTTTCTACTGATATGCGATTACAATACAAGAATAGCTACATAACAGGTCAATACGATTTGTCCTCGGCGATCACCTCTTCATTCGACGAAAATTTCTTCCCAGTTAGCATTCTTTTGAGATCTGAGAACAGGATATAGTCGCTGGGAGCCAGATCTGGAGAATACGGTAGATGAGGAAGTAATTCCAATCCCAATTCATGGATTTTTGCCATCGTTTTCACTGATTTGTGACACGGTGCATTATCTTGGTGAAGCAGCACTTTTTTTTCTTCAAATGCGGTCGTTTTTCGGCGATTTCGTCCTTCAAACGGTCGCTGTTGATGGTCCTTCCTTTTTCAAGATTGTCAATGAAAATTATTCCATGCGCATCCCAAAATACAGATGCTATAACCTTGCCAGCCGATTGTTGCGGCCACGCTTTGGAGCGGGTTCATCGCGTACCGTCCACTTGGATGACTGTCGATTGGTCTTCGGAGTGAAATGACGGAGTCATGTTTCATCCATTGTCACATATCGCTGCAAAAACTCGGGTTTATTACGCTTAATCATCTTCAAACACTGCTCCGAATCATCAACTCGTCGTTGTTTTTGGTCAAAAGTGAGCTCGCGCGGCACCCACTTTGCACAAAGCTTTCTCATACCCAAATATTCGTGAATGATATGATGTATACGTTCAGTTGATATCTTTAGAGTGTCTGTTATTTCATCCAGTTTCAATTTACGTCATCCAAAATCATTTTGTGGATTTTTTAAATGTTTTCGTCGGTAACAACCTCTTTTGGGCGTCCACTGCGTTCACCGTCTTCGGTGCTCATTTCACCACGTCTAAACTTACCATACCAATCCTTGAAGGTTGATTTTCCTGGGGCAGTGTCCGAAAACGCGGCATCAGGTCAAGTTTTTGCTTCAACTGTATTTTTTCCCTTCAAAAAGCAATATTTTATAAACACGCGAAATTCCTTTTCACTCAAAATGCTGTAATTCACAAACTAATCATCCGACAGCTGTCAAATTTATACACGCATCTTTTGAGTGTTAGGGCTAACTAAAAACATATGGATTTAATTCTAGTAGCGCCATCTATGTGTCAGACCGGGGATTTTTCAGTTGACCTGTTATCGATGTATAGAATATGTATGTAGTATTGTTCTTGCATTATTTTATGATGATTTAATATTATAAACAAAATTAGTTATATTCAATATTTAGAGGTTTTCAATGCAACAATGTCGAAAATCAAGTTACGTGATAGTTATGTTGATATCTTTGATATGTACATCGCGAACATTCTTTAAAAAGTAGTTGTCATAGCCTTATTCCAGTAATACTAAACTAAACTATTTTAAATATATGTAAGTGTTTTTTAAAATCTGCCTGGGTTAGGTTAAAATTATCTTATCTCAGTGTTTACATTATCATTAGGACATTTAGACATTACATTACTTAAGCTTTCATAAAGTTCATATATAATTAACTGTCCATTAACAATAGAAGTCAAAATTTGAAAACCAAATGGTGATGAGTATTCTTTTTATATATTTTTGGTCATTTTAAGATGATAATGCTATTATTTTTTATTTATTTTAGATATTTTGGATGAACTAAAAAAATAATTTCCAGTAAATACTAAACTAAACTATTTTAAATACGAGCTTTTTAAAATCTGCCAGTGTGGTGTGAAAATTATCTTATCTCATTTTATATATTATCATTAGGACATGTAGACATTACGCTATTTAATTTTCATAAAGTTAGTGTTAAATTATGATCAAGATCCCATAATTATCTTGTAGCGACCTTGAGGCATGTCGAATTTTACATCGTGGAATAACGGTCAACAAAGTACCCAGAAATATAATCCCAGATGTTGAACACGGGCGGGGTGCTAGCAGCGACAACTAGAATACGATAACGAATAGCTGGCAACCCCGAGCTGTTTATCTGGAATGTTATTGAAGGGTATTTCCATCATTCAGTAACCGACCATCGTTTGGTTTAGACGTGCCATCATCGACTGCCCAAGCCTCGTCAACAGGCAACACCGCTGCCATCCGTTTTATCTATTTTGTATTTTCTATATTTTTTTATCTTGCCAGAAGTCATAATTTGAAAACAGTCATAATAAATTATTATTTTTTTACATATTTTTCATCATTTTGAGCTGATAGTGCTATTATTTCTTATTTATTTTTGATATTTTGGATGAACTATTCAAATTGATAGACGAACTGTTAAAGATTTTGAATGGTTTTACTTGAAACCAGGTACAACTTTGGTTTCTTTCTGTCAAATATCATCGCCACTAATGAGTTCTTTGGAATTCTAATCATGTTTTGTTTTCTCTTAAGCTGTTAAATATCTAGAAAGTTAATAGAAATCATTGTTGAAATGTGTTTAAGCTAAACTATTCTACGAAGGTATTTACTTCATAATCTCGCTTGGACAGATTTAACTAATGTTAAAGCACCGAACCAAAAATTAGAACTTTTCATTGTTCAATCCTCAGGCTTCCAAACTAGAACCAATGAATGTATCATACTGCTTATTTTAATAAATATCTCGCTTCAGGGGGCAACTATCATAAATAGTTAACTATAATGAAATGTATTACTCATTTAAGTACCATATTTTGCTGTTGGTGTACATATAAAATAATAGTGTAATGCAGCAATATAACACAACGGTGCTAAATCTAGTAGTTAAAAGGCCTAGCCCCTTTAAACTACATTAAGCTCCCTTACCCTTAAATATATATAAACAAAGACCAAGAATTTATAAAGATAAATAGCCTGTTTGCATTTTAAACTGACTTTGTTCGTATGTATATTCATAGATTTTTCCGTCAATTATGGACCGATTTCCAAAATTTTTTTATTCGAAAGAGAACACTTACGAGGTGATTTCATTGGGACTAAGTCAGGATCTGATGAGGGGTGGGGGGAAAATCGAGGGGAACCCTCAAATTTCACGGCACGTAGGTTTTTAGCATATTTTTTTTATCTAAAATAATCAGATATTTGTGTATAATGTTATTGTTGATGTGATGAAAAATTCGGAAATAGTTCAGTGTAAAAGCCATTCAGTTTGCTTTTTAAGCACCAATCATATCATATGTGGAGTCGTAGATATATTGCAGTCAACTGTTTTTTTATGTTGTAATGATTAGGACGTTAAGCTACACACGGAGCTCGCGGGTTCGATTTCCGACGGGTGCTGATAACTGCGTAATTTATTGAGTAAATATCTAGCACTAAAAAGAGAAAAATAAAATATTTTTAACAAAAAAATTTAACCGACTTCAAAAAATAAATAAGAAACTCACTAAATAGTAAAAAATAATCAGACTTAGATTTTTAACACAAAAAAAAACGTTTTAAAATAAAATGTGTACATAATAATCCTTATAACAACTAAGTAAAAATAATCAAAAACTTATTTAATGTATCTACTACACGTATTTTATATTCTACTATATACACATAATTTAGCTTATACCTTTATTTTTTCTTTAAATGAGTAATAGTGATGATATTAGTAATAAATGAATAAATATTTTATATTTGTTATTTATATGATTATGGTATTATTATAAGTTAATTTATACAAACTATAGAAGAGTTTTTCTTTCTAGGTATACATATAAAGTTAGAATATCAGAACAGGTACCATATCAAGTACGGGAATTTGTTTGGTGCTTGAATTTCCCACCCCGATGTTCAAAGTACAAAATTAAGTTTAAGACAATCTATAAGGAACAAAATTTGATCAAAACCCGTCCAGTAGAGGATTGTTGCAACGGATATACAAGGAATAGTGCCGGCAACAAATGCTTAGCGGTATGCTCCTCCGACTGTCTGCATGGGACCTGTATAGCTCCGGATACGTGTCAGTGTGAACAAGGATATGGCGGCCCAAATTGCAACATAAGTATGTCATATTTTATAAAATTCCTTAAGAGTTTAACTAATAGTTTAGTATTTCTATTAATTATTAATTAAATCTTAGAGTGGATATGTTTTGTTCAATCTTGATTTACAAAATAATTTATTACTATTGTTTTGTTTTACTTGCTTTAATATACAAGCAATGCGAGTATAGGACTAATACATTAGTATGTATTTACCAAATTAAAATAAAACTAAATTACTTAAGCCAAAGTTGGGAATACACTTATACACTAAACAAGATGTGGTTTGGTTCGCTTTAATCCTCTCGATTTCCTGCGTGTTGTCCAGTAGCTTTATTGTTTCTACGTTGCTGTGATTTAGCAACCTTATTTCATGTTTTAATGCGATTTATTAAGGTTTTAAATCTCAGATTACTTCGGGTATCCATTTGATTTCGAGGTAATCGTATAGTTCTTCGGTGGTTACGTAGCGATAAGCATTGGTAATTAATCGTAAAACTTTGTTTTGGGTGCGTCTTATTACTAGTTGATTTGACGTTTGATTGTTTGCAACTCCATCTTTACAAGCCCTAGGTCCAACTTGGTTTTCTCATTGACTGATAAACTAATCTCTTTGATTTTAGGTCAAGTATCTTGCGACTAGCCAGTATAGTTGCTTGACTTTGAGTCTAATCTGCTTTGTTTTGTCTAACATGACGTTTCCAATTTAACCTACCATCGAGATGTATTCCGGCAGAATCAGCTAAATGATTCTGCTTGAGGAATCAGGCATCCCTCAAGTGATATAACTAGGTTTTGTCATTTCACAGCAATGCAAAATTAACACGTACAGATTTGAATATTATTAAGCCATATCTTCCAGTCTCTATTCCATTTGTAGATATTGTTAACTGCTACTTTTCTACAGCTTTAGACAGAGATACATTTTTTGCCGTGATAACTATGTCATCGACAAATGTTCCAAGTACTGTTGTACCTTTGTTGTTGTTATATCAGCAGTATAGAGCTGATACAGGAATGGTTTCAAGACACTACCCTGGGAAACTCAAGCCTAAATTGGTTTATGCCGCTTCATGCGAGGTTCTAAATGTTCTTGCATATGATTTAAACAGTCGACAGCAATACCGCGGTAGCAATTTTCTTATTTTGTAGATTAATCTCAAATGTCATACTCAGTCAAAAGCTTGTGACGTCCAGGAATATTACAGGGCAGTATATATTTTCGTCAAATGCCTTTTCAAAAGCGGTGTTACTCTGTGCACTTGGTCGATTGTCGAATGATGATTTCTAAATTCAAATTGGAAATCTTGTATTTCTATAAATGGTGTAATACGTTTTAACAGCACTTTTTCAAATAATTTTGATATTGCAGGTAGCAGCGAAATATGCCTGTAAGATCCAACCTGTTTTCCCAGTTTGTCAGGTTTTTTAAACTTAATTATTCGAATAATCTTAAGACTTTCCGGAACATGCTTCACTCTCAAACAGGCATTGAATATATTTATCAAGATGATTATTGCCTTTCGTGGTAGCTCTTTCAATAATCCAGGTGAAATATCATCTATTCCAGGAGCCCTTTTAGGATTTATGTTATTGTCAATTGATGAATGATGTACAGTAGTTTCTATATCAATCGGTTGGAATGCGTTAATTAAAAGTTCTGCAAATAATTCATAGTCGATCCTATAATTCGATATATGATAGACAGATAGATAGATTCTAATAGACGGTACTCTAATAATTGGTCTTTTAAATCTCCGAGTTGTTTTCCATAGCGAGTAATCTTTGTCTTCTTCCGGGACACTTACATTGTTTTGTGTACAGCATTTCTGGTTACTCTTCTAGCTCTGTCATACTCTTCTAGCTTTTTGTCTTTCATTTATCAATTCCCTAATTTCAAGGGGATAATTTACCTTATATAGAAATTATAATTTCTGTGCTGATGTCGGGCTAGCTTCTTTTACAGCAGACCGAATTTGTTCAATTATATTTCTGGTTTGTTGCACAAGATCGTTTATGCTTTTGAGTCTTATGTTTAAATTTATTTGTTCTTGCAGTATCAGTCTAAACGTGTCCCAAATAGTAAAGTTGTTGGAAAGATATTTTTTCCACAATTGTCGCCCCTACCGTTAACAATATTGGAGTGTGATCAGATGATAGTTCGCACAAGCTCTCTCTTGTATTTCTTTTGATGAGATGCATTTAGAAATGTAAAGTTCCAGTAGGTCTGACATTTTATTACTACCGGTGGACCAGTAAGTGGTGGCCCCTTTTATAAGTGGTATCACGCCCTGAATGAATTATACTCTATTTGTATCTTTTTTGCTTGTTTCCAAATGTGCCAGTTAATAATTTTTAATTTCTTCGAGAGTTGATTCTGAAAAGAAACGTCAGTTCATGCCATGTTAAGTCTATATTGGCTTGATTTTGAGTTAGCCTTACTTCTTTTTATAGTCAAACACTCGAATTTTGAGTTAAATAAAGTCAATTTTTTTAGAAACTCGCGCTGATAGTGTTTATATGTAAGATGATATTGTGGAATCAAGCGAAACAGTGTTCACACCAGTGCCTTTCACAAAACAAAAAGTGATTCGAGTTCGACTCCATTTTCACACTTGGGTAGACATTTTTGCCCAATTCATCATACTGTTCCCGCCTTTCACTCCTGATTACGATTTTTTTCAGCAATGTATGGTTGCTTTTTTTATGAAATATTTTACGAAGTTGATGACTGTACGAGTCTCTATAGTCATAATTATGATTTTTTTTTGCCAAAAAACTTTTTCAAAAGTATTTTTCAAGTTTCCATAAATTAGGTAGTGGAGATTATTCCTAAAGTCTTTTATCAGGCTTTTGAAAGGTTGTTAACTATCATGAATTTGTTTGCGAAGTTTATGAACTATGATGACCTTTTTAGTAATGCCTTGGTAAAATGTAAAAAACAATAGTTAATGATTTATGGTATTGTTTGAGACTTCTCTTCATGATTGGTTTGCACACTTTTTTGCACAATTCAAGGTTTTATTGTGTCAAATATTTTTTCATGACATGATCTCCAAGTTAATTCAGGCTCTCACATTCTCCTATTAATATTTTTTCCCTATTATGATTTCCCAGTTTTGTAGCTCTTTTCTGTTTCTTTATAGGTATATTCAGGCGTTCTATGAATCTATTTGAGGTATATTATCCCATCTACTTGTACATTGGTGGTTTGTCATATCGTTTCTATTTTCAGTTTGATTGTGAGTTGTTGTTCTTACTAGAAGCGATGTTTTTAATTTCTAGTGTCACTAAAATATTAGTCGTTAGAAACAAAATATGAATTTTTATATATTTGTTTTTTGATAATTTTTTTTAAAATGCTTTAGCATTTAAGAAACAAGTAGATTATAAACAAATATTTTATTAATTTGGTTAAACTTTTAGCATGTCCTGCTAATTTATGGGGTCGAGATTGTCAAAATAAATGCAAGTGTCAAAATAATTCTACCTGTGATCCGTTCAACGGTCATTGTCAGTGCAAGAGAGGCTGGATTGGTGAATATTGCGAAAAGAAGTGTCCCCAAGGTCATTATGGACTAGACTGCCTGGAAACCTGTCGATGCGAGAACGGAGATTGTGATCACATATCGGGAAAGTGTAAATGTCATCCTGGTTACACAGGACCACTGTAAGTTTTTATCAATTGCTATTTCTCTTAAATTGTAGTTTAAAAACAATTCGTTTGTAGTTGCGAGGACATATGCCCCATTGGAACGCACGGTGAACACTGTAAATCTAAATGTCCTTGCCAGAACTTCGGTACTTGCGATTCAGTAACGGGAAGTTGTTTCTGCAAAGCGGGCTGGACAGGGCAAGTTTGCGCTAATAGATGCTCCTTTGGATTATGGGGCGTGAATTGTTCTCAAATATGTGATTGCTATAATGGAGCTTCTTGCCATCATATCCATGGCACCTGCGAGTGCCAACCTGGATTTAAAGGAGACAGGGTAAGTGAGGAATGTGCAAATGTTATAAATTTACCTCTAATTTTAAACCTTAATATCGCAAATGAACCTGATTCGACATATCTTATTATCGTTCAAATTTATTAATTTAAAGTTAATACGCGAGTTGCATTTTTTATTTCTGCATCTACAAAACTCTTTAGGTAGCCAATAAAAAAATTGACAAAAACCTATGGAGATGAAGAGTATGTTGAGAGATGAGGAGTATGTTTTTCGGCCCAATTGAAATACCTGCGTTTGGATCGTGATATTTCTTCAAACTTTGTCCACATAATTGTCCCATAATATGGAGAGACAGAAAACAAACCTGTGGGTGTCAAATTAGCACAACAGGGCCAATAGTTATCAAATTTCAGTTTTTTTTACTATTATCCTTAGTGGAACAACAAAATGTCTAAGTGGCAATAGGTATTTCTTATGATAACTATTATATACATGACATGTAGAAAACCACTTTATTGAGTGATCTTTTAAATGTATCGAATGTCTAACAAGTCCCCGGCCTACCGTAGTAAAACACATTTTTTTGGCAAAATTAGTTTTTTTTTATTCGACATAATTCCCTTTAAGGGTGGTACACTGATTATAACGACTTTTCTATACCATTTTTGTAGTACGATTTGTCCTTTGCATCAAAGTAGGCCTCACTTTCGACGATCACCTCTTCATTCCACGAAATTCCCAGCAAGCATTCTTTTGATATCTGAGAACAGGACATAGTCGCTGGGGGCAGATCTGGAGAATACGGTGGATGAGGAAGCAATTCGAAGCCTAATTCATGGATTTTTGCCATCGTTTTCACTGAGTTGTGACACGGTGCATTATCTTGGTGAAGCAGCACTTTCTTTTTCTTCAAATGCGGCCAGCAAAAACGGTGAACGCACGTCTTTGGTGCTCATTTCACCACGTCTAAACTTAGCATCCCAATACTTGATCGTTGATTTTCCCGGGGCAGTGTCCGGAAACTCGGCATCAAGCCAAGTTTTTACATCAACTGTATTTTTTCCCTTCAAAAATCAATATTTTATCAACACGCGAAATTCCTTTTTATCCATTTTCTTCACAATGACAGAATGCTATAATTCACGAACTAATAATCCGACAGCTGTCAAATTTATGCACGCATCTTTTGAGGGCTAGGACTAACTAAAGCAGATTTGAGTTTAGTTCTAGAAGCGCCATCTATGTGTCAGGCCGGGTGTGTCAGGCCGGGGACTTTTCAATTGACCTGTCCATTATATATATCCATATATATAATGGACAGGACAATTTAATATATGTCTATTAATCAGATTTGACGACGTGTTAGTCTATGCACCTTAACTTGGGATGCATCAATACTCTTTCGAAGTGAACGCTTTGAATTAAACTCATTATGAGTTATAAAGGGATATCGGCTGTATCACTTCATTAGACATATTACAGAGTATCAACAATTGAATTAGCTATAATAGACTTGCTAGCAGTATCCTATAGTTGAATTCCATATAACTACATATCTAAGTATTGACTCATACAGCAATACCTTGTTATCTAATTATAATATAGATTTGCGCTCAATGTGCCAAATACTTTTGTTTAAGTTCAAGTTGTTTTCGTTTTTCAAGCTAGCGGTCGGAGTAGACATATTCCATTCAATAAAACATATTCAATAAAGCGAACTCACGTCATCTGCATTGATGACGTCAAAATGTTGTTATATTGTCGCATCAACTCTAAGTTTTAGTTAATTTTGGCATTGACATACAACAACATTCTAATCTAAATAAAATAATTAAATTATTAAAAATAAAAAATACTGATATAAAATATAATTTATTTTAATATTACGGTACATCTAACGTAAAGCATATATTATAGAAGGACTTAAAACTACAATTAATTATACAGTTATAATAGTTTATAGGGTAGGGTTGTGTTTTATTATATTTGTGTTACATTTTTTTCCATACCACCTATAAGTTAGAGTTCCAGGCGCGTTTTTATGTAGTGGTATCTCCTGGAGGCTTAATCCAACTAATTAACAATTGTGTACCCAACTAATATATTTTACTTTCAGTGTTTGTAGGTACAGTGTTTCCTTGTAAAGTAATTTTTATATCACTGTATTTCTCCTTAGTTTGTTCTCTTACTACCTGTGTACATCTTTCTTGATAAAACTAAATTTAATCATTGCACTCTCAAAACAGTTAGTATTCCTTCTCTACTCACACATTTTAACAAAATGCTCATTTTATCATCTTGCCATGATTGACCATTAGGTTCCATTCTGAAATATTCAAGTCATCTAAATACACATACTGAAATAAAAATCTCCCTTGATTTTATTATATTCTTTTAAATTGTATTCTTTTAAAACCAATGACTGGAAGTTCCATTAGACCTCTTCGTGGGTTATCTCTACACCATTTAAATCTTATATTACCTAATAATATATTTCTCTAAATTTTCTACGGAAACTTTTCAGATTAGCAGTTTCCTCTGAAATAATTATATTAAGTTATGTTTATATTGAATACATTACTCACTGTTTTTAAACATTTCATATATTTGATCTCTGATAGACAGACATCAAGCTGATCTTGCTGATCGTTACCCTCTTGGTATAAGGACGGTCTCTTTTCGTTGAATTCAAGATAATATTTTCCATTTTTTGAGATATTTCAGTGACCGTGCCTATACTAATATTCAGTGCAGCTGCAACACGCTAAAAATATGGTTAATAAAAACCGCAGAAATTTAATATTTAACAGTAAATATGCTTACCTCTTTCTCGTTATCATTCGAAGTTATCGATTAGAGGCACACTCTGTTCTGTCTGACTTCGGCATTTTTAATCAGAGTAATAATGTAACAAAATGTTAAAACATTTGGCGATTTATAATCTGTAGTTACTTGGCCGAACTTAAGACAGCCTTCTATCTTTTTTTAATAGAATAAAATGAGAATGAAAATATTGTCTGACTCAAACGAATTTATAATTTGCGACAGGCAATACATTAATCATATTGCTGACGTCAATTCACTGTTTATTTTGAGAAGACTATACATGTCAAGGTACAGCATGCTCTGGTAGTTGATTGATATTCACTGGTGGGCATGTTGTTCTAAACAGTTGTTTAAAGAAAATATAATATCGGACCTGGTACACTGTCTCATGATATTCCTGAATATATTGGATGTAATTTAGTCTACTCATCGTATTGTTTTATATAAAAATGTCTATTTATGATATAAGACATTAGAAACTGAAAGTAAATCTTTTATCATTTAAATCTTATGCACATTTGTTCTATAGATCCGTGCTTATTACTTATTACTTAATTCTTTTTTCTATTGTATTATTAAGCCTCTTTGTGTATAATTCCTCAAAAACTTCGGATATTATTGATAATAAACTTATAGGCCGGTAGGACATGACATCTGTTTTTTTTCTCCGGTTTGGGAATCGTAATTATTTTAGCTACTCTCCAAATGCTAGGAAAATAATTGGTAATTATGCGTTAGATATGAGTGTTATTAATTTTACACCCTTCTCTGTTAGTTCTTGTAGAAGTTTTAAGTTTTGAGTGAGACATGTTTTTTTCGTCCGTGTTTAATCGGTTCCATTATAATTACGATTTTGTATAATAGTTCCACTATCAATGTTTGCCGCTATAATAACCGATTTGAACAGAAATTTGTTTTTAAAACAGTTACAGTCAGGAATGAAATTATTCATAAATGAGTGTAATTGTGTTTCATTGTTTAAATACAATACACTTTTGCTAATATAATCTACGTCAAAATATAATCTCTCGAAAACGTTTGAGATTTAATTTCATTATCAGCTAGTAAACGACGAAAAAATAACGTTCGTGCGTCAAAACGTCTAAGTATTATATCGTTAAATATACAAATTACAATTTCGAAATATAAAAAGCAATACTGTAATTTGGTAAATATAGAAAAATAATTTCAGAACTATAACAAAAGTATACTCGTTTGTATTTCGATAAAGTCCCCGTCTGTTATTTGGATCTTGATATTTTCAGAAGTGTAGAGTATTAGAGAAGCTATAATTTATTTCATTATTGAATATGTTTCTTTTTATTTGATTCTAAACAAACTAGCTGAAATGTTAGCATAAGAGTGTTATATTTATTTCTAAAGTTTGAATAGTCCTACATGTCAAACCTTGTGATAGTTCTGTTTACTGTTTAGAAGTGAATATCACATAAATTGACTGGATATGCTATTGCAAATCAGTTTAATATAGCGATGTTCTTCTTTCTAAGCAAAAAAAAACATAGCTCTACTATTTTTTAGAATCTAACCCCCTTTTAATCGATACTCTTCAAGGTTTAAAAGGTTTTCCATAATAGTTTTCCCTCAATATGCAGATCTGAATGTAAATCCGTGGGTGGCAAATCAAGACTATACATTTTTATTAATTAATGTATTATTACTAGAAGTTGTCGACTAACAATTTGTCTCTACGGTGACTTCAAATTAGGTATTTATCTAGAAAGACCTATTGGCTTTTGCTTAGTCTCTAACAAAATAAAAGTTAATAAGTACTGTTCAGTGTTTTTACCATTTAATACACTTCATTAAACAACTACACAAGATTACATGATTTTGTTCTCTTGAGTCTGTTCCCTAGTTCAATGTACGCTGTTAACATGGGGGTGTAGTCTTGTTGCTAATCTTTTACCTTCGTTTGATACTTGAAATTCGAAGGTTTTGGTGTAAGTGTTCCTATATTCACATCCACAATACTTCTCAGGATTTTATTCCTTATGTCCATAAACAGGAATAATTTAGATTTTCTCCAAATAATCAATACATTTTTTTATATTCCAATTCGAGTTACTTTCTTTCAAGTTTTACGTCAAGATTCATCTCAAGATACTTAGAATTGTTACTGTAAGACATAATAGTATTATGCATATTTATTGGTATGTTAACAGTTTGGCTGTAGGTGAATTCAATGTGCATTGATTTGAGTTTCGCTAACTTTTATTCTTTATCTTTGGATCAACTTATTTAGGAGTAGTTTTCTGGTTGCTTCTTCGTTATTGTCTGTAGTAACAAGTATCGCAGTGTCATTAGCAAATGTAGCCGTAGTAATATTTTCTATTTATGGTATGTCACATGTATGGGGTGGGTAAATAACAGGACTCGAACACTGCCTTGCAGAACCCTCGCTTTTGTTCCTTTCATTGTTGAGTAAGCGTCTTCTTGTTTAACTCTAAACATCCAGACTGAGATGTAAGAGTTGACTTCTACGTATTACTTTGGTCATATTTTATGGAGTGTATTGATTAATCCCTTATACCATTCATTTTTAAGTGACAAGTCATTATTCATACGTGTTTAACCGGTTTTCGATTGTGTTCCATTGTTAAATGTCGAATTAAGTTCATCCTTGTACGTCAGAATGTTTAGATATTGTACCGTCAAATATAAACTTAGATATTACATACTTAAAAATTATAATAGGCAAGATTACAGTAACAAAGAACTACAAAAAATATTGATTTATAATAATAATATAGGATAGATATATTCTAAAAAAGATTTATTTTTAAATTACAAATATCGATGGCAAATCCACAATAAAATTGATAAAACCTAATAAAAAATGTATGATGATAATTTTAAAATATATATGCAAATGTATTTTATATACATTTGATGATGGATGTCTATTTTATAAGCTTTTAGCATCTTGTAATATTTGGGTAAATATAATGTACAAAATTACAATTTGTTTACTTTAATAATAGCCTTACTAACTTATAAGACCACCTGCAACTGCAATACTTCAAGTCCTTACAAACTTGTACTCAAGTACAAGTACAAATATTATTCAAAACCAAAAATTTGTTTAAAACTTCTATTTGCCATCATAACATGTCAATTGAAAAGTCCCCGGCCTGACACATAGATGGCGCTACTAGAATTAAACCCATATGTTTTTTAGTTAGCCCTAACCCTCAAAAGATGCGTGTATAAATTTGACAGCTGTCGAATCATTACTTTGTGAATTATAGCATTTGAGTGAAGTAACTTGTTATTGTGAAAAAAAATGGATAAAAAGGAATTTCGCGTGTTGATAAAATATTGCTTCTTGAAGGGAAAAAATACAGTTGAAGCAAAAGCTTGGCTTGATGCCGAGTTTCCTGACACTGCCCCAGTAAAATCAACCATCAATGATTTTTATGCTAAGTTTAGACGTGGTGAAATGAGGATCGAAGGCAGTGAACACGGTGGACGTCCAAAAGGGGAACAACCTCGGCGAAAACATTTAAAAAATCCACAAAATGATATTGAATGACCGTAAACTGAATGAAATAGCAGACACTCGAAATATAGCAACAGAACGTGTACATCATATCATTCACGAGTATTTGTGTGTGAGAAAGCTCCGTGCAAAGTGGGTGCCGCACAAGCTCACTTTTTACCAAAAACAACGACTGAGTTGATGATTCGGAGCAGTGTTTGAAGATGATCAAGCGTAATAAACCCGAGTTTTTGCGTTGATATATGACAATGGATGAAACATGGCTCGATGATGATGAATGATGATGATACGATGAACCCGCTCCAAAGCGTGGGAAAACGCAACGGTCGGTTGGTCGGCAAGGTTATGGCGTTATCGAAAAGTTGGACTGTCGCTATAATCAGTGTATCACCATTGAAGGGAATTATGTTGAATAAAAAAAATTGTGTCAAAAAATGTGTTTTACCATGGTAAGCCGAGGACTTTTCAATTTCAATACCTGTTATATAGATACCAGGCTGTGAAAGCTTGATAAAATCACATTGTTTAATCAAATAAGAGATTTGATATTTGATATTAGCTTTTTGTAATCTATCCATCATGGGATTTGATTGACACTTATTGAAGGTTTATATTTAATTAATATTATTCTTTCTATTTACCATGCTATTTCAAATGTCAATTTTTCTTTCAAATTCATTTTTTTACAGAAATAGCTTTTATTCCGTGTAACAATAACATATAACACATGGGCTGACAAGTCCCGGGCGTAACAGAGAAAACGCGTTTTTTTTGTTCAAAATTGGCATTATTCATCAACGTAATCTCCATCAAGAGACACACAACTATTCCAGCGCCGCTCTAACATTTTAATACCACTTTTGTAGAACGATTTATCTTTTGCATTAAATGACGTCAGATTGCGTCAGATGACGATCGTTTTGGTTCCGAAATGAACTGATGAATGCATGTTTTATCCATTGTCATATATCGACTCAAAAATTCCGATTTCTTACGTTTACACATGGCCAAACACTGCTCAGGGCCATCAACAAGTTCTTGTTTTTCGTCAGCAGTCAGCAAACGCGACACCCACTTTGAACAGAGTTTTCTCATAGTAAAATGTTTATACAATATAAAGCCAACAAGTTCTTTTGATATCTTTACGATATTAGCTAACTCACGCAACTTCAAGTTTCGATCATTCAAAACGATTTTGTAGATTTTGTAAAGGTTTTCTGGTGTTGCCACATCATTTAGACGTCGTCCACTGCAATCTTCATCATCGGTGTCTCTACAACCGCATTTGAAGTCAGCAAATCAACGTTTTATTGTTGTTTTGTGATGGAGCGGAGTCCTTATAACACTTTTCAAGCCATTGCTTCACTTGAACGGTATTTGTCCCATCAAGAGTCAGGGTAAAATTAAAACACGAAATTGTTTTTAATATATTGTTTTCAAAATAACAAAAGTAGTGTCACTCTTAACACAATAACTCAGAAACTTATGAGTAGAATAACATGAAATTTTAACAGCTTCCTTTTGAAGGTTAGTAACTCAAGAAGCAGTGGATGTAATAAAACTAGCGCTATGTGTTAGGCCCGGGATTTTTCAGCCCATGTGTTAGAATTATCATAAAGTAATTTTTAAAATTATTCATCATGTGTATCTATTACCTATCTGTAATGTTATATCAACACTAATTTAACAAAATTTCGAAATATATAAGGCAACTCTGATAAAAATAATTTCAAGTTGATGTTTTTTAATATAAAGATCAATATTGTGTATTACCCTTTGGTAAATAATAATAATAATCTGCGTATCATAATTGAAATATGCTAGTTTGAATTGCGGTAAAGTCCCCGTCTGTTGTTTGGACCTCCGTCATTTTAAATGCCAATTAAATCTCAATTTAAATTGATTTTTTTGGTCTTTCTGTGGAGGTTGGTGCTTCAGTTTTTGATATCTGTTGATTTTGTTCCAACGAGAAATTAGTTAAAAATTATTTACTTCCATGACGATATCAAAATAATTCATGACCTTTTAAAATTTGTTCGACATCAAATAATTGTTTCAGTGTTTGGACATATGCCCGGAGGGCAAATGGGGCTATAACTGCGACCAAGATTGCAAATGTAAAAACGGAGCCAAATGTTCTAACAAGGATGGTTCCTGTCAATGTCTTAAAGGATGGATTGGAAAATATTGCGATGAACGAGCTTGTCCTGACGGTTTATACGGACCAAATTGCCAGAAATCCTGCGATTGCAATCCTATGAACACAGAAATGTATGCTACCAATTCACACTCTTTTTGCTCTACGTTTAAACGATAAATATAATAACTAATCAAATTTATAGGTGTCATCCTTGGACAGGGGAGTGTGATTGTAAACCTGGCTGGAACAGTAAGGACTGTTCAAGACCTTGTCCGATCTTAACGTTTGGAAAAGGTTGTCAGAACTTCTGTAATTGCGAGAATAATGCTAAATGTTCTCCTATAAATGGAACCTGTATTTGTCCGTCGGGATTCTCGGGAGAAAGGTGCGAGACAACTTGTCCTGACGGTTATTTTGGAGAGGATTGTGCACAGAAATGTGATTGTAAGTATTACAAAGCGTTTAGCTATAAATATGTAACGAGGCAAAAGTCCCGTTATCATTTTAGGCAATGCCTATAACTTTGCTAAAAGAAACGATAAGTAAGTTTGATTTTCATAAGAAGTTTATTAGACCATTACATTTTTTTTCGTTATGATTGAAAAGTTATATCTATTAAATGGTGATCGCAACTTTCGGCTCTTTTTAAGTCATTTTTCATGACATCCTGCAACATATGATGCTGAATTTCTTCAATTTCGTGACGAATATTGTCTTTAAGATGCTGAATCGTGTGGGGTTTATTCATATAAACTTTTAATTTTAAAAAGCTCCATAAAAAAAGTCTGGTGCTGTTAGATCCGGAGATCTGGCTGGCCATGCAAAATGGCCACTTCGCGAAATTAGTCTACACGGAAAAACTTCGTTCAATAGTTGAATTGTTGAACGAGCTATGTGTGTTGTGGCTTCATCTTGCTGAAACCACATGTCTTCTAGTCTCTCTAGTCGTTGCTCTTTCATTTCAGGCATAAGAAAATTTCGAATCATGTCTTGGTACCATTCAGCAGCAACAGTAACTGAAACACCTTGGTCATTTTCAAAAAAATAGGGACCAATAATGTTTCAAGCGTTAATACCACACCATCCACTTGTTTTAGTGGATGCATTGATGTTTCAGGAATTAATTGAGGATTCTGTGTTTCCCAAAACCGACTGTTCTGTTTATTGACGTGGCCATTGAGAAGAAAATGGGCTTCATCGCTCATTATCAATTTAGACGAATAATCTTGAATTTCACTAGAGAGCTTTAGGATTGCATTACTGTATTCAACTCATTGATCAGGATCTCTCGGTAGCAATTTTTCGACTAATTGAATTTTGTACGGGACCATTTTCAAATCAATTTTCAAAATTCGCCTTAAACTGCGTGCAGAAATGTGTAACTGGGAACCACGTCTCCGAATTGATGTTTTTTGAGACAGCACCACTATCGCAGCCCAGAGCCACATTTTCAGCGTTACGAGTCTTCCAGAACGAGGCCTGTCTGCTGTCGTACCGTAATGTCGAAAATTCGCATGTAAACATTAAATTGTTTTTTTGTGAGGCACTGGACGATTAGGATATTTTTGGCGCAATTTCCAGCGGAAATTGCAATAATGGAATGGTTATTTTCAATAACTATTGTCACTATTTCTGCTCGTTCTTGTGGCCTATATTTATCCATAATAATATTTGGACGTCTACACAACACAATGGTTAAAGCGAAACCGAGATAAACGTCACATAATCAAGATGGCGCACAATCAAAATGGTAATGGGGGAGTTTTGCCCCACCTGTTATTATAATATTTAATTCTGGATAGTTTATCTCCGTTTTATCCATAAAGTGCAAAGAATGTTTAATTTACTTTTTAATTTTTATATGAATTTAATTAGATATCTATATTAGTTAACATATAATAACTGTAATCATTGTATCTACATCATATCCAAATCCTCTCTTCAGTGTCACCAGAATTATGCTGGCAGTTTCCAGATCTAAAATTTCGAAGCAATTTCTGGTGGCGCAGTGATAAAGGCGATGCGACGGTCCCCTGTTGTTGCCCCCACTGTTGCGATAGCCGCGGGTTCGAATCCTGCTGGGGCATGGTCGTAAATTTATGTTATAGTTAAAAGTTATAACTATATTAACTTATAACTTAAATTTTAAATAATGACTTGTTTACATAGTCTAAAAATAATTTTTAAATAATAATTTAAATAGTTACAGTTAAATAATAAAAATTACAGCCATACTGAAATAATTTGATTTTTTTAATAAATAAAAAGTAGCATCTGGCACATTATAAACAATCATAAAAATGTCTGACAATGAATGAAATACTTTTGTTAACCCTATCAAAAGAAAAATAAAAAATTGTCCATTTTTCATTAATTTAAAAATTGAGTATTTTTACCTGTACAGGTACGATGTGCACTGGTAAACGCAACCCCTGCCGCCAGCCAGATGGGCCTGGTGCTGACCGAGAGATGAAATGTCAAAAGATTAGCTTATCTAAAATGTTTGTTTTCTCTACGTTGCTAGCTTCCATCCTAATATGGATAAATCTATCAATAATACATCCTTGATATGTAATTAATATTCTCTAATTTTTTTTGTTCATTTATTTGAATCGCTTATCCTTTCTTTACACGTCTACTCTCTTCCCAGTTTCAAGATATCCCAAGCCAAGGATATTACAATACAATTCTCAGTATACATAATTTTTGCTTTAAGAAACAGCTTTGCTTTTATTTGGAGAATAGTAAACTCTCTAGTTAAATCACGATATGTAATTGAAATCTTCACAGAAAGCAAGGTCTATATGGATTACATAGATTAAGATGAACCATTTTCTTTTTGATAACTTATTCCCTAAAAATATATTTAGTATTCTCCATAAAAAATCCTACTTTAAAACATTAGAGGAAAAGAGTAACATAAAATACGAATAAAAACTTTTAAAATAACAATAAATGATAAATTTAACATAATACAAATTATATATGAGATTATATGTAAAACGCTTGTTTATTTAAAATACTAATATACTTTTTTAGGTAAAAATAATGCGACGTGTTCATCAGAGACAGGCCAATGTCAGTGTTTACCAGGATGGGAGGGACAGCAGTGTGATAGACCTTGCAGCACCAACACATATGGTATACTTTGCAATCAAAAATGTGTTTGTAAAAATGGAGCTTCCTGTAATCCTATTAATGGTTAGCATTACTAACTTTCTAATTATTTAAAATATGTAACATAGTGTGCTCTATTGCGCTAGAAGCCTATACATTAGAACTTATTTCTTATCCCAGGAATTAATTCTTATTCTTATGCAATTGGTCATAATTTGAAGTTTCCATTAAGTCTCAATGACGATCATCTCAAATCTGAGCATTTTAATTTTTGTCTGCCAGGAGTTAAGCTGTGGATAATAGTATTTTAATTTTATTTATTCTTACTATTATTATTTTATTTATTATTTATATATGCTAAAAGAGGAACACTCAAAATTATACTTATAGCATCAATTATTTTTCCTGTTTAATTGGAAATATCCATCAGCCAAAACAATTAAAATATCAAAAAGCACCCATTGATCCTAATTTAGCCTCTAAAGGAATAATACTTTCTGTTGACTTGTATATTATAACATTTTTCATTGTGGAAAAACAAACACCACACAGCTTAGCTTAGTATATTTAATTCTCTTAGTATAGTATTTTGGTTTTAGTAACATTTTAAACAACGTGTTAACGAAAACGTTACTTTGCTTGATCTCGAAAGGAAGAGTTATTTATATTGCAATTCGAATTATTTTCTTTTCTTCAGTACATACTTATTTTAAAATAGTTTTGAATCAAAATAGATTCGAACATTCTTAAGATTATCACTGCATTTATATGGTTAAAAGTCAGCAGGCATTGCTTTCATTGACTTTTATTTTTCATATTTGTGTCCATAAACATATTATTGTTTACAATTTTCTATCTATTTCTTCGTCATTTTCTTCAATAGCAAGTATCCCCGCGTCATCAAGAAATATAGCTATAGTGATATATTAAATTTTTAATATATCAAACTAATAAAATATTTAAAGAAGAAGGATCATACATTTGCTTTAGTTTTTCCATCAGTGATTATGTTTCTTTTTAATGGATTCTAAAGCTCTTAGCTCGAATGAAAGAGCTTAAGAGTTCAATATATTGCCTGGGTTTCTGTATTTTGAGGAGTTCCATGTATTAAATGTTGTGAAAGGCTTGGCGAATGGTTTAAAAGAGGAAACAACCAAATAAAGCAGATAACGCTTGGAAGATGTTGAATACTACTACAAATCGGTTTATGTGCAGGGCAGCTTTTGTCTATGGGCATTGAAGAGTGTGTTTATTATGATAATCGAAAACAAAAAAGTCCTAGATTAATGCGAGTGAATCATATAAATTGCAAGCTAAGCAGAATGCCATATATATATTATCTGCATATGTTGAGATCAATAAGACACATTTTTTAACCATGCGTTGTCAGAGGTGTGAAAGGTACACTATTGCGATTTAAAAGGGGAACTCCTACATATCCATTTGTACTTATCAGACTTCATGTCTTCTAACGGACGAAAATGGATAGATGAATGGTTTCCAGATATAAAAGAAAAGTTATAGAAAATAATGCAAACTATTTTAACAAAACCTGTAAATATAAGAATTAATTTCTGGTCTGAATGAATTTAAAATATATATATTATAACAAATAAACTAAAATATTACATAATTTATTAAAATATTACCACACAGACAACTGCATAATAACGATTACTGCAATAAAACACTTGGAAAATGCTGTATATAGTAAATTCTTATAGGTTTTGTAATTTTATTTTAGTACGTTTATAGTTTAGAGTATATATAAAAAATCTAAAAAAAATCTTGATTAAAAAATTATTAGTAGTAAAATCATCGTAGTTTTCCAATTAAATAGAGTATCAAGTAATTCAAAATTAATTACTGATTTGTGTAAAAAATTAGTATACTTTTGCTGCATTATTTATTTATTGATTCATATTAAGGAATTAAATTGACAATAGTAGTAAACTGTATTTTTGAAATTGTATTTTGCATGCCATATTTTTGATTTTTTTGTTTTGTATTTTGCACGTTTTTTTGTTTTGCTCGCTTTAGGAAGTTGTACTTGTGCCGCGGGATACACGGGCGAGCTTTGTGAAAACAAGTGCGTCCCTGGCTATTTTGGGGTGAATTGTGAACAGGTTTGCCAGTGTCAAGAAGGAAATAACATTGGTTGTGACCCCGTAACTGGAAAATGTATATGTAAACCAGAATGGAGAGGTAAATGGATATATACACTAGAATTAAATGTAAAAAATCGAGATATTAAAGTTATTGCCTTTCTGAGTATACAAATCGAAGGATAAGATTTTTCTCACCATAAGTATGGAATTAAATTCAATCAGCTATGGTTTTGTAAATATTTTATTTTTGAAACAAAAAGTTAGCTTTTTTCCCTATTGTATATTCGAATATTTTCCTAAGCGCTCTTTCTGTTTATTAGGTACTAAATGCGAAACCAAGTGCCCTGAAGGAAAATATGGACCAAACTGTGATCTGGACTGCAACTGTAAGAATAATAGCTCTTGTGATCCCAAAAATGGACAATGTTATTGTGAAAGGGGTTGGTATGGAGATGATTGCTCCACTCCATGTGATGAGGGTTGGTATGGCGTTGGGTGTAGAGAAAAATGTCTAGTAGTTTTATCAGGTAGGTGGCAGTGCTACTTAAAAATATTATGTATATAACTATGGCCTCTTTAAGGAAACAAAACCTGCGATCACATAACGGGTGAATATATATGCCCACCAGGTTATTTGGGACTTACCTGTAACCATCCATGCCGTTTTGGATTTTATGGAAGGAACTGCGAGAATAAATGTTCGTGTAAAAATGGCGCTGACTGTCATCATGTCACGGGTATGAAATATCAATTTAACATCTATAGTAATAACCCTAATGGTTAATGTAATTTTCTTAGGCGAATGTCAATGTTTGCCAGGATGGATTGGACGAAACTGCTCAATACCATGCGAGCCAGGTCTGTTTGGTATGAATTGTAGTCAACATTGTAAATGTCTTAACGGAGGTGAATGTCGCAGAAATGATGGCATCTGTCGATGCAAACCCGGGTGGACAGGGTCTCAATGTACAGATAGTAAGTATACTTTAAGAAATATCTTCTTTTGTTATATAATGCCCTTTTCCTTTTTAGTTTGCCCGGAAGGTTATTATGGTGACCATTGTATGCAGCCATGTGAGTGTCTGAACGACAATTTTGTTTGTCATGCTGCACAAGGTTGTATATGTAGACATGGTTTTTACGGCCAGAACTGTACCGAGAGTAACCTTTTGCAAAGAGTCGTCAGGATAGACGATGAGGGTGGCAGCAGATATGGAATTGTGATTGCAGCTATTTTGGTGTTCATAATATTCATCGCCGTTGTGGTGTTGGTTATTTTTTATTACAATAGAAGGGTATCTAATTTGAAAACTGAAATTGCTCATGTACAATATATCGCTGATCCAAATGGATTTTCACCAGGTAAATTGTTTTCTTGCATGCTATGTATTATGAATACTGGATATTATAACCTATAAACTGAGCTTGAATCATTCTGAATATAATCATAAAATAGGTACACCTTGATAATGTCTAATTACAAGATTTTGTGCGAAAATGCTGTTTCTTGAAACTTGCAGTAGACAAATAGTAATTATTTTAACGGATAAATACTAGTTTTACATAAAGGTCCATTTAAAAGATAAAAACAAATTATAACAGCTTTAATTTATATTTTGAAGCTATGGGTAAATATCTTAAGATTCATAGCAGTAGTCCAGAGCTATTTATTTTATGGGCTGTTGAAAATATGGTTCGACTATTTCAGCTGATGTTATAAGCAATATTAAACAAACAATATCGAAGCAAAAATGATCTGAATATATTAAAAGGTACTACTAATATTTTGGTCAACAGCATGATATCCACAGTATTTTCAGTCGCGTGAAGAAGTTGGAAAATGAGATAAATATGGAAAAAAATTATAGGTTGTAATACTTTAAATGAGACACTATAAATTCTCTAATTATAAATAATGGCAAAATGAGAATTGTTTTAAATTAAATACATCTATTATACATAATTAAATTTATTAGATTTGTTTTTAATACAATGATTAGGTTAAGCTTGGCAAAGATACACACCATACAATAAACTTCTGTACTTCGGTATATCTACATTTCCATGTAGCTTTAATCAAGAAAATATATATCTGGAAAAATATGGCGGATTATGTTAAGTGCTTAGTTGGTTATTTTGATTAATTTAATTTGCGAAATCTTAACGCCAGAGATCATCAAGAGTATTTCGCAGATCCATTGCTAACAGAAATATATTATTTAATAATTTTTCTTCCTGAATTATATTTCTGGAGCTCACATTTTTTTCTCTTATTAGTTTCCTCTTTTTCCTATTGAGATATATTATTGGTGTTAATGATTAGTCAACAATTCTTTATGAATATTTTTTGCGCATTTTCACTTTAGTTAACTACTCGAAAATGACAGTTTCAGTAAACAGGCTTGTTTTAGATATATTTAGATACTAAAAGTCGTTATTTAGTATTGAAGAACTTCAATATTATGTTATACTATTGAATCGCAATATTAAGTATTTTATTTAAGTCAATTTAATATTTTGTTTAATAAAATAACTATTTTCTTCTAGATCGCAATCACTTTGATAATCCCGCATATGCATATCCTGGAACGATGAAACGAGATAATGAGACTTTGCTCAATAATACCAACAGAGTATTTAATAATTTACAAAAACCATCAAATGTCGATCGAGCGAAAATTGGTATTGCTTGCTGTTCAACTGACGATGATGATTATCCAACGAAGAGTAATATCATTATTATTGCTTTTTAATACTAATCTAAGTTCGTATTTTAATTTTCAGGTAGTTACGGCTCGCAATATGACGAGTTTAGTCGTCTAAAGAACAAAGACGCTGACGCGACTAATCCGAACATTTATCACAGTATTGAAAAGGTGGATCACGTATATGATGAAATAAAACACAAAGATATAGGTAGGCATCATTTAATCGTTTTCTATTTGTTTTTTTTCTCATTTAAATAACTCTGAATACATATATATATATATATATATATATATATATATATATATATATATATATATATTATATATATATATATATATATATATATATATATATATTATATATATATATATATATATATATATATATATATATATATATATATATATATTGTTATAATTCTTTCACACAGGAATATACAATATCAATAATGGAAATGAACTTCGTAAGTTGTATATAGTCTTTCAGTTTGTTTTTTGCACTTTCATTTATTTCTTGAATTTATTGTGAACTATTCGTATAAATGTCTCTAAATTTCTATAATTATATGTATTGTATATGTTGATAATTTACCTTTATATTCAGCACAATATGTTAAACTATTCCATAATACTTTTTATTTGATGCTCTAACACTAATAAGATACATTCTAATTCTGATGATTCTATTGAAATCTTTTGATAATCTTATAATGAAAAATATATGTTTTAATATATATTATACGCATGTTACTGTGCTTGTACGCAATATAACGTATAACATATGCTTATTAATTAATTGTAATTTTGATTGTTATAGATCTAGAATATGATCATCTTGACTACACCAGGCCAGTTAACACTTTGAAACCTCATTACCAGAAAATGTCTTCACCTTTTGGATCTCGAGATATAATTAAAGATGACAAATCGGATTTAGAGGAATAGTAGTATTAATTATTAGAATAATAAATATCAATATATTGTATGTTGATATACAACTTATCATGTAAATTTTAATTTTACTGTTTTATATGACTATTTTTGATAATATAATTTGTTTTTTTTTTGTTTTTCTGTCTCTCTTCACTGCCCAAATATTATAAATTTGGTAATATTGGGCACTATTCCCTTATTTACTATTGTAAAAGAGATAATATATTAACTTATCCCGTTTTTAATCATTCAAATCAAAATTTTAATATAACAAGATGGTGTCACTAAATGCTTAAAGTATGTCCTAATATCAGTAGTGAGGAACTCATTTTGTAAACACAAAATTAACGAGTTGAAATATCATTATTGACCGATAAAATTTTATTTCAAATATCTATGAAAACTAATGGAATAAAAAAAGATTTAAATAAACGCATCTTAAATATTGTTTATTACTGTGATAGGTTTTAATAATAAGAATTAACTGAAATGTGGTTTATTAAGATAATTTCTCTCTATACTATTTATAAGATATATTACATCGTTTGAATAATTCCAGAAATAATTTCTAGTTGAATCTCAATATATTGATGGAATTCATATTAATGTTAGGTTTGATTTTATAATTAGGGCAGAGCTATTACAATATCATATTATATATCTAAAAAAGAATATGTATTTGAAATTAAACTTTACATGATGAAAATTAAATAATAAAATATTTCCTTTATTTTTAGTTTGTAACTCAATGTTCATTGATAAAGCAATTTTAATATACTACTGAATATAACATCTCTGTAACATACTTTACTATTATTTCTAATTTGCTCATTTTAAACTTTAAATTTAAATGTCTCATTTTAATTAATCTAAATATAGAAATTAGTAATTAGCTCAAGAACTAATTAGTGAGTTGATTTTAACTGGTGTATTATAAAGCAATAATTTAATTAGTATGTATTAAAATTTTGGTTTATAGATAGCTTTTATATTTTAAGTGATTTTATTAAGTATTTTTTTTGTAATTTACTATTTTAAACTGTGATAGATTTAATACTCAGCTGTAAGTAATAAGTGTGCTAGTAGTGCAAAATATACTTTTACAGCCGATATTAAATTGTTTTATTGTATTCCATAATGTCCAGCTCTTCCTATCCACATTTCCAGTCATTTAATTAGTGTTCTTTTCCCGATATATTCTCTATTTCATTGATCTAATTTTTTTCCCATTATTTCTTTTTTTTATTGAAGTCAATACTGTTTTTTTTATTAAATATTTTTGATCCTTCAGCCTCTCAAGGCTTTTCAAACTCTATTACAACATTTATTACACACTTAATTAACTATGTTCACACTATTAAAAACATAATTTGAACACTGTTAAACATACTTTATAATTTAAATTAAATATAAAACTATAGTGTAATATTTAACTATCTGATTTTTTACGTTGTCCCCAATATTTAGTCGGCTTTTTGCTCGATTGTAGGAGTTGCATTACAGGGAGAAAGCCTATAAAAATGTGGAATGCTTCTCGATTTCTGAGGTCCTCTTTGTCTAGGGTTCATGCTAATTTTCTTTTATTGCTTCAATTTTAGTATATATATTGTCAAAGCGAGTATTAGTCGGAACTTCAAGGCATCTTTTATTTTTTTCTTCGTTTTTCTTTTATTTTATCACCTATCCAAATTTTTACTTCATTTGATTTGGGTAGATTTGTTGGTATTTTGCTTTTCCTTGGTTTGTCGATATTAAGCTGATTAAGTTAGTTGTGTTATGCTTGTTTCTAGGTATCACTAGACTTACGCCGCTATAATTCATTGTAATCAGTAACAGGGTGAATATTCTTTGATTTTTAATCCAGAATACCCCAGGGGACTATGGATTGGGCCATATCGATTATTGATCCAAGTGCCGCAACCATAGTACGGGTGTGACGATCCCGGGGCCCCAGTCTTGTTATCAGGTTCAGAAATGTTATGAATTATATTTTTATTCTCATTCTGTAAATTGAAAATCTAATTAAACTAATTAACTTTTTATTCTATATATTTGGCATCTACATTTAGCTGATTAACAATCATTAACAACATTGCTATCCTGAATTACACTTTTTATGGATCGTTTCAAACTTTGCTCATCTGACGTCTCCAATTGTGGGATCTTTGTAACCATAACCTTCTTTGTTTTTCCAAGTTAATGTTAAGGATTTTTCTGTGATGATATTTTACGATCTTCGACATGCATTATTACGATATCAGTGTATCGATCAAATATTTAGCGATTGACGATCGACTTTTGGCGATGAAGCCCATTGAAGCATCCTTGGTCACTTTGGTATAACAAATTTTATCGTGGCTGCAGTTCGCGAGGGACGATAGTCGTGGAGGTCATCTGGGCTCGAAATAACATTCTAAAATGGTCATATGATTTACCGTGAAATTGAGTTACCCTTGGGCATTAGTACGACATGAATCATCAAAGATATTGCATGAACATCTGTGAAAAATATTTGTTCACGTTGACGTAGAAATAGTTAACAAATATAATCGCTGTGCATCAAAAGCTGTGTATAACATCTACACAGGTGACGAATGTTGGATCTATAGATATTGGCTACAAATAAAACAACAATAGACTCTATGACAAAAGTGATTTGTTCGCAAAGCATTTCGAAGCAAATAGTCTTTGGATGTTAAGTGCCTGTTTGTTTGGAATAACTGGACATACATACAATGTTCAGGAGCAACGTAAAACCGTTAATTCTATTTGTATTTTGTGAAATACGAAAAAATAAACTGAAGAAATGATTCTTCTTCATGACAATGCAAGTTTTCGTACATCGGCTGAAACAGACACTTATTTGACAGATCAAAAGATCGAGTTTATAGGTCATCCTCCGTAGAACCTTGATTTGGCATCAAATGACTTTTTTATTCTCGCATATTAAGAATAAAACTAAAAATCCACTAAAAACAACTGTTTGGTGTGATATTTATGCTCATATTCGTATCATATTCATATTCATGCATCATTGGTCCGTAGTTTTTGAAAATGACCAAGATGTTGCAGTTGCTGTTACTGCTAAACGGTACCAAGACATGTTTCGAAATTTTCTTGTGCTTGAAATGGAAGAAGACTAGAGGACATGTGGTTTCAGCAAGATGAGACAACAGCCCACACAGCTCGTTCAACAATTCAATTATTGAATGACGTTTTTCCACGAAGATTAATTTCGCGAAGTGGCGATTTAACATGGCCAGCCATATCTCCGGATTTAACAGCACCAGACTTTTTCTTATGGGGTTTTTTAAAATCAAGAGATTATGTGAATAAGCCCCAAACAATTCATCATCTTAAAGACAATATTCGTCACGAAATTGAAGAAATTCAACAGATTCAGATGTTGCAGGATGTTTGAAAAAAGCCTTAAAAAGAGCCGAAAGTTGCATAGCGAATGGCGGTCATCATTTAGCCGATAATATAATTTTTAAATAATAATTTTTTAATCATAACAAAGAAAAAAAATTACCAAGACCAAATAAACTTTTTATTAAAACCAAACTTACTTATATTTTCTTTGAGTAAAGTTATAAGCAACTAAAAATTCATATTTGCAACTATAAGTAAGAAACAATATTATTTAAGAACAAGTATGACAAATTTCTTGACCGGTCAGTGTTCGCTAGAGATAACGACATATTCGCTAATGTCAAACTTTCGAGCATCTTACAAGTTATAGTTCACATGTACCAAGGTCTTCAGTAATCAGAAGAATAAAGTTTTTATAATAAGAATTTTTTGTTCTGGTCTAAAACTAAGCGGTGGAATGCATGACGCATACCTGGTCGTGGAGACTTGTCCTGGAGTGACAAGTTGGACCGGGTTATGTTGAACTGCCTCTGGGCTTATCAATACACTAAACCCAAACCGTCTCACAGTTGACCCCTGCGGGTCGCTACTGTATTAAATTTGGGGATATGGCACCCACCAATCGGGTAGCCGTTATTGGACACGAGGACTCGGCGAAAAAACAGATAGTGAAACTAACTATAGATTCGCGAACTACAGTTAACACATGACTGGATTCTATCGCATGCGGGCAAAAGTTATAACTGCAGCGACGGATGAGGTCGTTTCAACCTGAAAAAGGGGAGGTTAGCGGTGACGCGGTGCTAAGCTTTCAGCATGTCCACCGGCTCGCGAACAAGCGCGTTTTCAGAACAAATTAAGCTGAGTTGTTGTTTGTGGAAGGATTGCGATATGAAGTGCTTGATTTCCGAAGTGTCAGTTTACCTATGAATTTGATTTTTTATGACAAACTATAGAGCGTTTAGATTCTCCTGAGGAGCTTGTTATGGAAAATTTGGAAACCGTTGCACCTGGTTGGATATAACAAACTTGAAGTCGGCATTAGATCCGTTGAGGAGTACTGACCAAATTACCGTATCGTAAAATAACCATTTGATGGAGATGGGAAGTCTGCTAGAAGAGCAGATCAGAGAAATTAGCAGGTTTGCTATCCCCGAACCTTTCTGGGTTTGGAAATGCCAACCCAACCGTCCTTCGAAGTGGAGACCTAGGTATGTGACGTTATCCAGCCATGGAATTGTTTCTCTGTCGATCTTAAGTTGCGAGACGCGCAGTGCGTAACGCTTCTTATGGAAAATGATGGCCTGCGTTTTCAGGGGGTTGATTTGCAACCTCCAGAATTTGAACCACTTGACCGCAAGATCGAGCTGCGTAAACGTTCTTGAATTGTTACCCCGAACATGGAGGCCGTAAAGAAATCAGTGTCGTCAGCGTAAGTCTGGGTAATCGATATTCCGTCGAGACCTGGAAATTTTTTGGTTTGAAGTTTGAAGCCGATCTTAGTCTGTAGAGACTTTGGAGACACGAGATGGTTGAGAAAAAAGCAGGAGGGAGACATTTCATCTGTGCGAATTTTTCTATAACCGCTCACTTCAGGGGGGATGACATTGTACGTCTTCTCCACGAGGCATCTAGAGACATGCCAGAAGAAAGGGTC
Source organism: Rhynchophorus ferrugineus (assembly GCF_030347505.1). Classification (NCBI taxonomy): domain Eukaryota; kingdom Metazoa; phylum Arthropoda; class Insecta; order Coleoptera; family Curculionidae; genus Rhynchophorus; species Rhynchophorus ferrugineus. The sequence continues at coordinate 73,926,598 of NW_027472581.1, forward strand.
CAATTTTTGGTCCGTGAGAAATGAGTTATATTTCATCGATCAGAACAATAAAGTGGCATTCACTGTTGAAGTAATAAGCACAGTCTTCTTAAGATGGTGCGTATGGAACAGGTGAAATATTACGGCGTATATTAAGTCTAAAATCAGACTCTTTCAAGTGTTTGAAACCGAGACCTCACAGTATATTATCAGTAAGCTTGAAATGCTGTGTCTATTGGTCTACAATGTTATAGTAAAGGAGTCTCAGATTACAGTGGTCTGGACATATTTGTTGAATAAAATGACAACATTTGATAAAAATCTTCGAAGTCTTGCAGTACCAACATCGCTATATTGGCTGAGAAGTTGACACTTTCCACAGACAGACAGACACAACTTATAGTCTACTATATGTGTGTATGTTCCTTACTGCCCTACCTGGCTGGGACTAGATACTCTAAAGTCTAAATCAAGATCAATTGCTTTACTAATCAATTACCTAATGGAAATATTCAGCTCTTACCCTCCAGATCAACGCATAAAAGTTTATGCACAACATCAAGTTGTTATTAGAACAAGGTATATTAGAGTGTTAGTAGATGATTGTCCATGGTTGACCCGTAGGACTTCAAAATACACACCTTAAAATATCTCAAGATACTTTCCCAACACTCTTTCTTATCCAGCCAGAAGTATCATATCCTTCTATGAAGCTGCTTAAATCTCAATAGCAAACTAGAGAGAACTTAATATGACAACTGCAGATAATAAGATAAATGATAAGATAACAACTGCAATAAATAATAATAATAAGAATGGTAAATCTAATGTACTGACATGGTGGTTATTGCCTGCCAAAAGCAACAAACCTATCTACTCTATTAACATAGTCAAAATAAGCTGGATACCTAAAAGTTCATACAGTGCGATGGAACTTTTAAAAATCTATCACTTCACTTACAGTTTTTATTTCTTAGATCATTTACATCTTTCATCATCTTTCTGTAGATCACATCTTTTAGATCCCTTATCTATGTTATGACCTTTATTTTCTAGATATCTACATATATCTACAAATAACAACATAAATAAAAACAAAAGCAGAAATGATTAGTTCAGAAACCCTTTCTATAAAATATCTCTGTTGTGATTTTATGGTTGGTATTATTAACATTAAGAGGCATGCGAAACTCCGCTGAAAAATAAATCGTTTTGCTTTTAAATAATTCTGAATTTTTTTATTTCCGTAATTTAATGTTGCGAAAATAAACATGTATGGTTGAAATGGTGTGTAAGTTTAATAAGGAAGTGTTTTCATGTTATTTCTTAGTTTTTCTTCATGCCAAGTGAATATTGTCGCCGTTTTGAAACAAGAAGGTCAATAACCTAACCTCGCGCTTGAATTTTAAAAATATCTCTTGACCTAAATATGCCATACGTCCCATAAAATACGAGTATCGTTTATTTGGTAAGTTACGTTATGCTATTACAATGGCGTGCGTTAGCCACTATTAAGTTGTCGCTGTCGAAATACTACAGACATTAAGGGATAACTGTAGACCGTTTCTTAGATTAAACGTTAAACGTATAAACAGATGGATGTCTCTGTTCTAAAATGATTCATAAGAAAGATAAAGGCTTAATTATATATCATATGCACATTCTGAAGTACTCAATGATACCTATTTAAAAATTTCAAAGCTATTTTTTCCATTTTTCTCTCATACATATGAGTAATATAGATTTTATATTTAATATTATTTTAAAATTGGTTTCCAGGATCAATCAATTTTAAAAATGGTAAAACTCACCTGCCATAGTTTATCCAATGATGATTTGTAAATATGTTAATTTACAATCTTTTCACTGCAAACAATATATTGTACCTTTAGTACAATAAAAAGAAGGGCCTCTGTATTTTCATGGAGATTTTTGTGTTGCTAGTTGTATCCCATAGTTGTATACCATATAAGTTTTAATAATTGATTTTAAATTAAGCTTATTTTATTTCAGCTCTTTATTTCCTTTATTACATGTTCTTTAATTTTCAACTTGATATCTGATGCTATTCTTAAATATATAGCATTGTTTTCGTATCTAGTAGTCTTATTTAAATTCGAGATTGATGGGATTTTCCGCCTTTTTGAATGATCTACATTGTTGTAATTCCAATTGTAATTTATTTAATAACTACTTGCTCGAAATTGAGTTATACACCTAAGGCTAAATGAAAAAAACAATATTATGAAAATGTTCGCAACAGAAAATATTCTACTTCTTAAGGATCAAATTACTGACTTTAGATCTTTGGAAGTTACTGGTTTTTATATATCCTAAGTATTGTATACCAATTTCCGGTTATGATGTAATATATCTAGTAATCTCGTAGAAAAGTTATAGTCAAGAAAGTAAGATTAAAAGCGAAAGGATCTTAAAAAGATATCCCAACATGATATCAATTTTTTCAGCGAGCTAATGTTTACGCATCATTCGTTGATGAATAAGAGCAGGTTATAATATTCTTCATAGTTCTGTTCACTTGATGGTGTAAAGTTGGTTTCAAAAAAGGCGTGTGAAAATCACTTACGTAAGTTTTACAGTGCAAAAGGTCATCAAGGTATATCATTAATTAGTGTTTGAAATAATTAATAAAGGTAAATTTGCTTTTAAAAGCATAAAAAATTACTTTTTTCGAGAAAAAAAAAAAAGAAACTAAACTGGAAAATGTTGGTAGCATTAAATTGTAGGAAATATCTAAGTAAGGTATTATGTAAAAGTAAACTTATTAATCTAAATTATTTGGTATAATCTTGGGTAGACTGAGTGGATGCAGTTAGATACAGATACTAGCTAAATTAAGAGTTCACATCGCATAAAGGCTTTGGACAGTATATTAATAGAATCTGAAAACTCGATAGCTCAGGATGTGTGCACTCATCATCATCATTAGTCCATACAATGTTAGTATGGACAATGTTAGTTTCTGATTTTTCAGATCGCTTTCTGTGATCTTGATCCATGCCTTTTTGGTGCTCTTATCTCACCTAAAATATCGATTTCACCACAGAAGTGCGTGAGGAATTTATTCACCTCGAATTCATGAACATATCCAAACCATTGAAATTTGCATCTCTGAACTTGTTCATCAATTATGCACTGATTGTCGCACCTTAAACGAATTACTTCATTTCTAAAACCATATCGAAGAGAAACTTATTTCACAGATTGTGAAATCAGTATCCAAAACTCGAAGCCATATAAACGAATTGCAGATTAGCTGTGCGAAAAGGGCGGATTTTACTTAATTGTAATATTTCCTCTCCTCCACACGCGCCCCCATGGAGAAGTAAAAGCTTTTGCAGCTAAAAAGGGTTGAAATAGAATTAAAACGATTGATTTTTAATAATTTGCTTTATTCACTAATAAACAAGCTCAGATAATCTTAATTTTAATAAACATAACGGTAACTGAAGACGATGTATAATAAATACATCCATTTATCAAAAGTATTTGCAAAAGATACAGAACCACATCAATTTGCCATCATTGACTTATATACATAAACAATTGTTTCATATATTCCGTTTATCGTTAAAAATAATATCCTTTTCGTAGATTAAATTATATTTTGTAAAATAATAAATTCAATACAATAAGTCAATTTAATAGCAAGAGAACTAAAATAAAATGGGGCACTGATAATATAATCCTAATAATTACACTTAAGTTCTGTGACTTTTACAAATTTAATAAGTACAGCTATGTAACACTATATCACATTTACTTGGTTTGTTGTGGAATATTTTGTGTTAAATTGGTACAATAGTTTACGGTTATATTTTTTCTTTGTTATATCTAATGACTGCTGAAAATGATCATATTAAAATCCTCCATGGGCTGTGATAGAAAGACGTTGGCACCATACGTAAATCATACTAAGTTTTCATTTAGATATCACAGGATAATTTGATTTTCTTCATTTTAATTAACTCGTATTCAGTTCCTTAAATATATAACAGATTCACATATTTGATGGTCTCCAACATCCGCCATTGTTGTTACTCTTTCAGTGATATAATTCAAAATACGCCACCGTACCATCAGTAAATGTGATATTTCCACAGTTTTCAAAAATATACAAGGAATCCATATCGATCTTAATGGAAATAAATATTTAATAATACATACAGGGCGTTTTGTAGAATTTCCATTGTTTGTAGACAAATTGTCTCGTTTGACGTTATTGACGATACTATTCTTTCAATGTACGATTAAGATTTGACGTTATTGACGATACTATTCTTTCAATGTACGATTAAGATTTTCGACAAATCGCCCTGTATAATACACAAAAAAGAAGGAATAGTATTTCTATGTGAAATCCATGAAGGAACAATCTTTTTGTACACATACTTGGTTGCACTGGTAACTTTGACGTACAAAAATTCATTCATACAATAATACAACAATTATATGGACAGCATTTGGACATTGAAAATAAATAAATAAGGTAATATATACAACATTTTACAAAATGGTACAAACGTTTCTAAAATTCTTAGAACTCTTGCATTATTTGCTCAGGCAGTGACAATGGTTTCGGTGTTTGCTTTCTTCTTTAACTAAGATATATAGGCAATATAAAAATACAAAAGTTTATTATAATTAGGAAAAACGGTATCATATATATTTTGCACACATACAATTAATTTTAAGATTAGTAACATTAAGTCAATATAACGCGTTGATTCTAAATGTTTTTGTCCATATAATTCTGGTTATGTCTCATTTACTCCTACATTTATCTTATATATTTTTTTATGTAAATATATTATTATATACTTATAAGATATTTTCTTTTATAATGCAAGAATAATGGCATTGTAGCTTTGTTTACACATTGTCTTTTTTCTGGTCGTTTGGAGCCTATACAACCGTATATACACCGTGTATTTTGTAGATTTGCTAATGCTATTTCTGAGCTAAACGTGTAAAATTCCTTAATGTTTTCGTGCATTAGGTTTATCATTGAGTTTAACCTATCAAGTGTTTTGTATGTTAATAGTAAACAATATTGGGGAATAATGCCGTTGAATCTGCATTAGGAACAATTTTTGTGTATGTAAAGAAAATATTAAAAAACCCTTTATGATGACCGATGGAATATAGAGGATATTTTTAATTATGAGCTGAATTTTTATCATTAATAACAAAAAGTTAATTCACTAAAACAAATGGGAAATATAACGAAAATCATTTTAAATAAATATATTTATATTTTATAAAATTTAATGAATATAAAAATAACATAAAGCAAAAAATAGTAAATATTTTTTAATAAGGAGAACATTTTTTTAATTAACAGCTTTTAATATATTTTTATAGAATCGACTTGAGAATGTGAATGTGAACTAGGGGGGTTGCATGATAATGTATATTGATGGTTTTAAAACAAGAAGATGATATAAAAGAGAGATTAAATATATGTAAGTGATGGTAGGAGAGTAAAGGTAATAATAAAAGTTAAGTATAACGTAACATATTAAGTAATAAAGGAATTAATATAGTAATAAAATGGTACGAAAGATAGTTAAAAGTAAATAACGATGTCAAGTATATTAAGAAATAAGAAGGCAGCAATCTAGAAACATATGAAAACAGAATTTAAATCAATAAAGTAGAAATAGAAATTAAAAGATTTTAAACCATCCCTTATAAAAAAACTAAATGAAACATTCAAGTAATATAAAAATATAGAAAGAATAAAGACAATAATAAATAAAAAGGTAGATTAGAAAAATAAATAGATAATTTAGTAAAGTATGTAAGATAATGTAATATGTATAGATAATGTTTATGTGTAAAATAAATAAAATGGCATAATAAGATTTAACTAGATAAAAAATGGTGGAAAAAACATAATAATAGAACAGGTTAAGAAAAAAAGAAGATTAAAACTGGAAAATATAACAGAAATAAAGTAGAGTAGCAATAAGGAATAATAAAATGACGCAGATAATTTAGAAAGCGTTTTGTGAAATAAATTGTAAAAGAAAAACGAATTGAAAGAAGAAAATATTGAATATTGAAAATAAGAATAAATGAAATTTTAGAATAAGAAATAGAATCTAGCGAAAAATAGATTGAGTTGATTGAAATTGAATATAGTAGATAGTAAAAAAATGATAAAATTTTATTAAACAAGTATGATGAGAAATTTAAAATAAGATTAAATATTAATGAATTAAACTGAAATAAACACCAGATGAATTATGATATATAGATAGAAGAAGATGGACAAAAAGCATGGCGCAGATAATTTGGACATTGTTCAGTAACATGCTTACTATGCAATAAAATTTATGCAATGAAATTTTAGAATAAAAAAACAGACTATAGTGAAAAATAGATTGAGTTGATTGAAATGAAATATAGTAAGTAGAAAGATGATCAAATTATGAAAAATAATTGGAATGAAATGATGGAGAACATGAAAAAATGGAGAAGAATTGTGATGAATATAGTAAAGGAGTAAAAAGAATAAAGAAATTTTAGAATAAATAGAAATTGAAACTAATCAGAGTAGAAAAATAAATAATAAATATATGCAAAATAAATGAAAATTTCATCGTTTTTAATTACAGTGCTTGTTAATTCACTAAACTAAACTCTGTATATTTTAATATCCCGAATATACCTGTATAATAAAAATTAATTAATAATAAATGAACAGAACATTAATGATAATGAATTAATTTGTACGATTCAAAAGCTAATTAATGTTTGAAAGATTAAAAATATCCCCCATATTAGGTTTTAGAAGATATCAGAAGACAATGGCAGTGTTAAAATCATTTTAGCAATTATTATGGCAGTGTTTTCTGAGGTATATAGTATCATCGCTAGGATCAATTACCTGAACGTTGTTATAAACAAAAAAATATATAAAAACGAATATTAGTCGAGGTGTTTTTAGGATTAAACCACAATGCCATTTCTCGCATAAACAAGGCAACATACTCAGACTTATGTAGCGGATATCCGCAAGATAACTTTCGTCATAAAAAGGAATAAGTCCTTTTACCCAGCTTACTTTATTTTGCGATACAACAGGCGCAGTATCTACAATATCTGCCAAGACAAAATAAAAACGGAAATGATAAGGTAGTAGAATAGTAAGTTATGCTGCTAACATACGACAGGTATTGTAATTACTTGAAACAAAGGGAATGATTTGGACAAATATATATATTTTATATATATATGTATAATAGGTATATATATTTCTTTAATTTTCTTTCTATCAAGGCCTTGTTGCAGTCTACTCCAATCTACTACCTATTATTTAAAAAACAATTTAAAAAAATTAAAAAATAAATGTATATATAGTCTTTGTCGAAGTTAAGGACACCAACATCCTTGACAAAGAGATTTGTACTTCATACATTCAGATGTCTGTCGAAAGATTTAATTTATAGACATTCTCATCGTTTAGTTTAGTTTAGAATCTGTACAATAGACCCCGACTACCTCTAAGAAGGAATTAAGCTGAAATTGTCCGTTTTATAGCATATAGACACATTCGCTGAATATATATTAGAAAATAAGTTGTTCGTGTCATTGATTATACAAGTTTTCGAGGAAGTCTAATATAGAAAAATACAGAGTCTCATATTTACGTATACTTAACACCATCCTAATTATCCCGGATACCGTTAGGTATATTAAAATATGTTGTCCAGGTTATGTAAACTGGGTAATGTGCATTAGTATGCAAGTCTTATATTTGGAGCATATGTAGGTAGTTAAAAATTGTATACTATTTCTACCACCATGTATAACTTGTGGACATTTAAGTTTGCGTCAATATTAGGAGCATTATGTAATTAAAAGTAAGACAATGACAAAATTACCAACATGACCGTGGGGGTGTTATATACAGAACTGATAATGAAAGATGGATATGATAGAAAAAATATGAACAGTGCCGTCCAATGTTCTAAAATAGGTTTTGACTAGATGCCGCGTCACAAACTTAAATGTCCCAATCGGTTCATGTAAATATGTGTCAACATCATCAGTCCATCGAGTCATCTTTGCAAATATTGTTTGTTAGTGTTTCCCTTTTTTTGTTTCTTCAATTTCGTACACCGACATAACAAAGAATAATGCATTTTGTTTCTCTAATCTTATCTATCTAATAGTATAAATCCGCCGCAATTTTCTAAAATATGTGTACGCTTCTTTTATTTATATACAAAATAAACTTACTCGCAAAACAACTTTTTTCAAATTCACCTAGGGTTGAGTACAGCGCTCCTACTACCTCTGAATCGCTGAATTCAATAAAAAAGGAACGTAGAACATCTTGCTTTCTAAAAGAAGAGATGCCGCAGACTGTATCTGGAAAATAAGGAGAAGATCATTAATAATGTTATTGCATTCTTTATTTCTTAGTTCAATAACAAAATAAATGGATACATTGGTCAAAGTGTTTATACATTGGAAGCCAATTAACTCTTTGATGAGGCAGAAGTGGAAGGAGCTGGATCAGGATTTTTTTAATTGAAGCTATATTGTGAAAAATCGGTACAATGTATTTTACTCAAAGTGTTGTTTATCTATAGCCTCTACTTTTTCCGATCTTTCAGACAATTTATGCATTCTATCTAGAAAGAACGAAGTATCTTTTGAGGTTATTCACGAATTGACCCATTTTTAGTCATATGAAATGAAACGCTGTATAGATAGATCATGACACATATGCTCGAACATCTAGTAATAAAAACGATGTTTCCACCTGGTTTCCAAGATGTGGTCGAGCATTGTTATGCTAAAGAACACCATTATTGTGTCATTACTCGCATTCTGATCGTTTTTCGCGCAGAGTTTCGCTCAAACCCATCAATTGGTGTCGATAGTGATCCTTATTGATGGTTTCTTTATGTTTTAGAAGCTCATAGTATACCACACCGAGATGATTCCACCAAATACAGAGCATTAGTTTGTACTAGGTGGTTCCCATGGTTTTTTCGCTTTGGATTATAGTAATGGATCCGGTTTTCAAAACCAGTAATAATATAATGGAAAACGCTTTTCCGATTTTGCCGTTGAAGCAGAATTTCACACATGACCAAAAGCGTTTCAATGTCTCTTAATTTTAACTCATATGGTACAAAATATCCAATCTTTTGGATCATTCCAATGTTCTTCAAGCGAATGGAAATGGTTTCTCGTATTACTCCCAACAATTCTGCATATTCTTGAGTTTTACATGGATCATCACCGAGTAATGCATTCAGATATTTGTCGTAAAATTATTACTATGGATATAAATTCAATAATAGATAATATTTCATAGTAACAGATAATAATAAGAGAATGGCTAATTAACTTGAATTAGCTTAAATATTTATTCCAAATTTCTTATATGCTAGGTTGTGTATATATAGTCTATTCAAAGATTTGTATATACGTCATCAAAATGTTTAATATATTGCCTGCCGCAATTTGTAAATTCATTTCAGAATTAGACAATATTTTTCTTCTCAATTTATTTTAGCTAAAAAGTCTGTCAAAGTCGTCCGGTTGTCAAACGTACGCAAAATTAAGGTAATAAACTGGAAAACGTTATTTTACACACAAATCGCTGCGTCATATTACTTTGAAAATGCCGAAAACAATAAATAGTCAGGGTCCAAACGGATTGTGTCTTTAATGAGTTATTAAAAGGAACCAGAAAATGGAGGCCCCTTTTTGCCCGCAACTTCCGTTACAGAGGTAAATATTGATGATATTAAATATTATAAGTTGCTGCAATTTTATTGAAAATATTTTTAGCGTGTCGCTGCTGCGCTGAATATTAGTGTGGCTATTGTGACTAACATCGCATACGAAGTGGGTGACGAATCTTGACCATCTTGATAATGACTCTATTCAAGATCAAATATACGAAATGTATAATAACAATGAGTAAACAAAGTACTCTATTGATACAAACGTAATTTAATAAAAATTTGAAGAAAATTGTTAGTCTGGAAAGTATACATAAAAGAGTTAGGGACTATTATAATTGAACTATTTCTAATTGTTATTAATGAAACGTTTTGAAATGCGTTTGTTTACTTTTCTTTAAAAGAAGCCTGAAAAAAAATATAAAGTAGATCAGATGGTTGAACAATATGGTCACAACGACTTCCTTTCTATCACTGTATATTCAATTCAATCAATAGAGACATGCAGAGGAAGAAATTGATAAATGGTGGAATCGTGAACATGATTTACACAGATTGGAAATTAACAGTTGACTGATTGACTTGAACAGTGACTCGGAAAGTGACAGTAACTAAAGGAAACTTTCAGGATATGTGATAATGCTGTGCAATGCTGGAAATTCCTGAAACAGAGTGATGAGTGTGGAAAAATAATTAATAATTATAGTTAATTAATAGTGTAACTGCAGAAAATGGTATTGTAGGGTGTGAAATATTTGTGTGTATAGATATGATTGTCATTGTTCAAAATTAAACATGAGCATTAGGTTAGAATGTATGAAGAGATGATGAATACTACCTGTTTTGTAGATATGGTAAATGCATTATGCAGAATTCAATGAATAATTTTATCAAGAATGGTGTACACAGGTAGTAGCAGAAGAAATAAAAATTACAGTATATAAAGATGACTAGAAAGTAAGATACACTATTTTGATATATAATTGTTAACTAGATGGATTAGGCCTCCAGGGGGATACCACTGTATAAAAAAAGAACTCTACCTCATGGGTGGTGTGGAAGAGAGTCCAATGTAAATATAGAAAAACTATTATACTCCAAACTATTATACAGGGGTTCTTAATAGTAGTTTTAAATCCTCCGATAATATATTATATGCATTAGATGTACTATAATGTTAAAATAAACTATATATGTTTGATAACATTTTTGTTTAATTATTTTAGTAGAATTTTCTTGTATATCAAAGCCCAACTGAACTAAAACTCAAAGTTGATGAGGCAACATTGCAATGTTTTGACGTCACAAATTTATGTTAGATGACGTATATACAAAATAACTTTGAATGGCATTTAAAAGCTAGACAAATAAGACCCAAAATGAAACATTTGTACTGATCGTTGGTCAGTCAAATACTTACAACCTGACGAACTTGATCGTTAATATCAAAGAGATTATATATCATCAGATAATAATAAAGCCTATTGGACTCGGGTGGCAATTATCGTGTTATACTAAGTTTAAAAGTATCCACATTTTTGATATAAAGCATGAAAGGTGATTATTAAATTACACCAACGTGGAAGAAACACAATTACTGACGCGTTATTATGAGCGCATGAAATCAGAAGATTTAAGCAAATCAAACCTAACGTTGTGTCATTATTACCTTCATCTTAAATCAGTTTAATTTGAATTTGGGAAATATATTGCACTCGTCTTGCTTGTTAATTGAACCAAGTATAAAATAAATAATAATAGAAAAATAGTAATAGTAAACGGGTCTAATAAAATATTGTATAAATAAAGAAGTTGTTGAGCACAGACTTCCATCATCATCCTAGTTTTCTTTCTCTGCTAGGCCAGTTTATCGCAGCCATTTTAAAAACAAGGATAAGGTCAATAACCTAACCTCGTGCTTGAATTTTAAAAATATATCACTTGACCTAAATACACCACATAAAATATCTACATATATCGTTTATTTGGTGAGATAGGTATGCTGGGTTACGTCACATCGCTGTGTCTGCAGTGTCGTTCGTCGGTTCGTCGATTTATTTGTTGTCGAAAGTTTATTGAATAATAATTGCAGTTTTAGTTTAGTAAATATTTAATTGTGTTATTATGCTTGATCAATAAATATTATCAATTTTGTTGTTTCATAATAAGTAATATAATATTTCAATAGAAGTATAGTTAATACTTTTTTAAATAATAGTTTATAAAACAATACGTTCCATCTTTATATTATTTAAATACTTTCTGTAGCTTTATATTGTATTTTCGAATTTTCTGAGTCACTCTCATGATTTTTAACTACTCGACTGTTATTTAATGCCATTGGGACACTGAGTTGTTTACGACAGTAATCAAAAATCTAAAAGAAAATAAGACTAATGCATTTTCTATCATATTTAGGTCGAAATTGTCAATTTATTTGCCGAAATATAAACAGAAAATACAGCAATCCCCTATGATAAGTTGAACACTAATCAGAACAAGTTACGTCAGTGTTGAATGACGGATGCTGTAAGAATATTGAACAAAATATTGAGAATTTAGAAGGGAATTTTGTATGGGCGCAAAACAATGTTTTGATTTGTTCATTTGCGGCTAGGTGGCTTGAAGTTTCAATTTGGCAGCAAAGCTAAATTTGACATATTCAGCTTTCAGAAGACTGTTCTAGAAGATAAGAAATCGTAGAGTACGTGTGTTTATATTTGGTGGAAATAATCAAGAAGTTACTGGATATTTTGGACTTTTTTGGTAATTATATACTTCCTATAGAAACAATTTGATTTATCTAGAAATAATTGTACGAAGAATTTGTAACTATGATATAAGTATGACAACAATATGGTCCAATTTATTTCCGGTGACGTTTCAGGAGTTATTACCTTTGATGATATCTTTATATTTAACACAAGTTGAATGGACAAAAGGACCTTTTAACCATTTAAGAATGAAAATGACAATTGGCAAGTTTCTTGAGAATCTAGTACAGGTATAGTGTTCGCAACTATAAAAATCGACATGTTTAGCGGTCACCATTTTGCTTGTACATATATATATATAATAATATAATGTAATGTAAAATAAATAAATATAGTTGAATTTTAATTACAAGTAATTCAAATACTGCCCGATTCTGCTGATTATCATTACTGTGTTTGCGTTGTGAGTTACAATAAAAGAAACAATAACAAAAATCTATTCTCATAGAGGGTTTTACAACTAGTTCAAATAGTTTGGTCGTTGCCTGCGGTTTGTCCACTAACCCGCATCGCTACTGTGGTTAATATTAATTAACTGACGACAAACGTGATTTTTATTAATATATGTTTGTTATATCTACTTCACTAATCCACTAATCAAGAAACGACTACAATTACTTCTAATTTGGACCAATCATTAATCTACTCACCTCTGGTAATCTAGCTAGTAAGTCTTGAAATCTGGTAGTTTGTTGAGGGTATACATTTTGCGTATAGACACGTAAACAATTCATATATCGCTCATGAATTGATTCCAGTTCTGTACTACCTGAACCGTTAGCTGGTTTTGCTGCAATAAAAAAATATATATGTGAGATACTGGAACTAAGGAGATGCATACTTTTTAAGCTCGTTAAAATATGGCATCATAACTAATGGTGTTAATTCGGTGTAATTTCTTTACATACGAGAAGTATATAACATTTTCACGTAGTTTAACGCAACATTTACGAATATAATACAGTTAGAAATAACTGTTGTTAATGTTGATGCGATGCGTGTGAATTATTTTTGGGCTTTAAAACTTTTTTGTAGATAATTCCTTTATGATTATTATATCGCATCTACATATGATTTTAGATGGTAAGCTAAGATGAAAAAACATATGATCTATTGAATTCCCAATAAAAAAACTACTCCTTTATAAATACATTCTGAAACCTACATATACATCTGGGTAGCATACCATATGCATATGCAGATGCAATTGTATTAAAATTGAAGTATTGTTGATAGTTTTTTAGCCTTCTATCATGTGCAATTAATAGATGTTACCACATTTTAATGTTTTATTATATAAGATAACGTGTGTTTCTAATATGACAATAAATAAATCTTTTTAACTTATTTTTCGTTAAAAATAGAGCTAAGTTAGACAATTATGACCTTATATCTGAAATAATTTACTAAACATTATTCAATCTTTCTTTCTATCACATCGTGTATTCATCTTTATGATTGACTCTCATGGCACATTTTTAATTACATATTCTCGATATTACAAACTAAACATTTCTTATAAACTTATATTTTATTCAATAATTCTCGTCTATCCAATTCTGATTCTTAATATTGAGTTCATTAATAAAACTTATAACTGCCCTCGTAAGTACTAATAAATAATATTAATTTAAGCATCTAGATATTGTTGTATATTTTAGAGAGCAAGATGGTAAACGCATATGATCTAATGAATTTCATGTTTAAAATATACTTCTTTTCTATAGACAAATTACATCCCTGAATGTCTAAACAATAAGTAGTCCGAAGAACTTAGACATATATAAAATGAAGACATATATTACGACTTGGAGTGTTCCTGGAAGTGTTAAGGTAAATACTGGAATGTAGCCGATTTTGCGTATAACATGTTAAGTTGATAATAGTATTATTGTTTGTTTACTTTTTGGAATATTTTTATAAGTTTAATTTAGTGTTAAGAATAGGCCTTCACAATATATGATATAGTAAAATAATGGCTATTTATATAGAGGGAGTTGCATGTTATGTTTTATTCCAATAAAACTATATTAGTCAATGCACGTTATCAATACCGTCAAAATTATAGCCAAATTCAGTTTATAAAAACGTAAAATCCCTTTTTAACTCGGGACATTTTTCTTTCTTATTTTACTAATTAGCGTTGGTCTAGTTAAAAAGATACAGAATGAAGGCTGGTGCCTCCGAACTTGTAACCAAATCGGTCTATATAAGAGTGTTTTCTTCTATGAGTCTTTAAAACTCCTTTGGATTTCATGAGTGTATATTAGAGAATCAATCAAATTTTTAGATGATTCTCATTATAGTACTATTAAAAAATAGAGGTCTGTAACAAAAACACCGTTTGAATATTTTCAATTCATTTTTCATATATTTTGGTATGCTGAAAAAATAAGGCATTTTATTTTAGCTAACTTCCGGTTAGCATTCATATAAATATACTTTCATTATGCCTTTACAGTTTTAGAAGTGAAAATACTATTAGTTATCAATTAAAGATGAACTTGGTCAATTGATTACACAATTGAATCCATACCCCGGTCTGATACATAAATGGCACTACTAAAATTAAATCCACATTTTTTAGTTAGCCCTGACCCTCAAAAGATGCGTATATAAATTTGACAGCTGTAGGATCATTAGGTTGTGAATTATAGCATTTTGAGTAAAGCAACTTTTGTTATTGTAAAATACAAACACTGTCATTTTCCTGGGACACTGTCCCAGGAGAATCAACCATCAAGGTTTGTTATGCTAAGTTCAGACGTGGTGAAATGAGCACCAAAGACGGTGAACGCAGCAGACGCCCAAAAGAAGTTGTTACCGACGAAAACTTTTAAAAAATCCACAAAATTATTTTGAATGGCCGTAAATTGGAATTGAATGAAATAGCAGACACTCTAAAGATATCAACTGAACGTGTACATCGTATCATTCACGAATATTTGGGTATGAGAAAGTTCTGTGCAAACTGGCTGCCGCGCGAGCTGACTTTTCTCGCCGTCCAAGAAATATTGGCACCTCCGCGTAAAGTTCTTTTACCATCGTTGCTCATAACGTTGGGATTGCCATTCCCCAATTCCAAAATCGTTTTCCAAGGATGGGGATTGCTTTAAATGAATAGTTTCAAAGCATCCAGGCCTCTCAGAAGCAAAGGCCACGGAAGGCGTTTTCATCGTGGCAGACATTAGACGGCCTATGAAGGGTGGATTGCTTGAGAAATATTTAAGGAATGATACTAGAAGACCCTAACTGTAAACAAATCATCAAAAGGATGCTAAAAGCATTTCAAACTTTGAGTTGTTTAATGAGTCTAAAAATACATTATTTTTTATCACATTTTCTTCATTCCCACCTCGACTACTTTCTGGAAAAATTGGGAGATATAAGTGAAAAATGGAGCGTCTCGGTGATCACACTTCCTGATTATTTTCACAAGCGAAAAAGTATCTGAAAAAAGAAAATGATGCACCACAACCAAAAACATAAATATTAGGTCAGAAAACTAAAACAGCTCCTTTACATGTAATACTTTCAGTATGATAATTATTTATTTTACAGGATGTATAGCACGGTATCAGTGATATATTACATTCGCAATCTATCATACAACATAAATTCCGTATATCCGGACATATTAATGAATTAATAGCACCCATCTGATTATGACACAACTGTCTGATACGGAGCTTCGATAACAATGAATGACGAGTGATAAAATCACAATATTTTGCATCAATAATGTTAATTGGTAATTAATGGATGATTAACTCACCTTGATTAAGCATGGTGATAACTTTAAGGCACACATACTCCTCCATGGTCAGTTTAATCTGTCGAAACATGAGCGTTACGTGGGTGATCTTTTCGATCATCAAACCGACGTCCTGACGCAACTGTTCGATGGTGATTTCCCGACCCATCATGGACGTTAGGCAGTTTTGCAGGGTGCACAGGTTAGCTTCCACCTGAAAATGAAAAAAAGAACATGTAAAACAATAATTTTTTAAAATAAATAGTCAGCATAACGGATATCAAGAAAGATATAAATAAAACATATATTATACTGTTTTTAATTACTAACTGATAAAACCCCTCGTGAATGTTTCATTGTATAAACCAATCTTTTTAGTGTATATGTGGCAGCTGGATGTTCGGAAAAAAATCTTCTGAAATTAAAAACGATTATTGAAACATGTAATTTGGACCAAAAGTATCTTTTTGAGCTTAGAGAATGCCATTTAAAAGTCGTAGACATGTTGATGCAGAAAAAATAAGTTCGTTGAGACAATATTCTTGATACTAGTCATGCTAACATATAAGCTAAAGATGCTGCTGTCACAAAAATATATTTTAAATCATTGATAAAAATGTTTAAGTAAAATAATATTAAGCACATGTCTTTTTCACTTAATATTATTATGGTATTACTATAATACAAAATAATACTTATACATAAATAATAATATTTACATTACAAATATTAACTAATCAAACAAGTTATTATATCAAATACATTAACGTCAGTTTGGATGTAACTTTACCATCTGAAGAGGATCGACTCTTTAAGTAATCTTAAGCAGAACAAATAACATATTTAATTATTATAAGTTATTCCTCTTTTCAACTAGGGTTTATTTGCACTGGAATAACTACTATTGGGTGGTTAAGGTTGGTCAAATTATTGAATGAATTTTAATGTACTTTAGAAAACATGAGATCATACTCAGACTGGTTATTGGAACGACTAAAATGTTATTTTTTTATGGAATTTTATTATAGTTACGTTATTTTAGTCGTAAACATTTTTTTTCGAGCTTCTATGAAAATGTAAGTATCGATATAAGCTTATTTTTATATAGGTCATTTCAAATAGTGTACAGTGTTAAATCATTTTGTAAGGACCTGTACAAATGAATAAATAACAAAAATAAAATGGTCAGATGCCATTTAGCAGTGAAAGCTGTTGCCTTCGACTCACTACAAATAATTTTGAAATCTCAGTAATACGTTGTTGTTTTAACATTTTAATATATGTTATAGATATATGCTTGATTACTAAACATATCTCTTGCTATTTGTTCAATCAAAATACTCAGTTTTAGTTTTATTTTAATCCTATTAATTCGAACTAATTTTTCTGGGTTTTTTTTAAATTTATTAATTTATGTTAGTGGTTTTAAATTTTTTGATAATTAAAATTTCTCCTATATACTAAAAGTGTAAAATGAAGCTTTTAATAATAAACATGCAAAGAATAATTATTGTATTAGTTGTTTTTTTTTATTGTAGTAGTTATTAGGTGCTTGGATGCATTCTGATAATTTTTGCATTATATAGAGGTGTTTTTTGAGAAAAGTTGGTACAACATATATTTCCATTATTTTCGACAATTTTTCTTATCATTTCTGGCAACATGGCGATGTTGTGTTTTACGATGTTGGTTTGGCAAAGATCCAATCATGGATTCATTTTCGCACTTCTTTAGCAATTAGAAATTGTGTGCCAGCCAAGTCATCATAACTCTTGTAACTTCTGCAAGAGGATGCAACACTCCGTAATTCAATTTCTTTAAACGTCAAGTAGACATCTGCAGTAACACTTCCATTGGGTTTTTGCAGTTCGTAATATATTATATCTTGATCCCACTGTATGCACAGCAATATTTTATGGTTGCATATTTTGTTAATTTTAAAAACCATCACTTTCAAAGAAATGATTGAAAGTAAAATCAGCAATAGGAATATGACAGTTCAGCATCACTATAAGTATCTTAAAAATTTCAAAGTCATCGTAAGTTCAGTTAGCTTCGGTTGTTTAACACTTGATTATATGTATATATAATGTATTTTATAATTACGTAATTACGTTTATAATTACGTATTGTACATTAATAGATATTGCTGACAAAAATACATGCAATGACTAAATATCTGTCTAAAATGTAATAATTTTATTTCAAGCTTAGTTTGCGAAATTCAGGAAAATGATCAGTGAATCCCATAAAAGCTAACATCCTTATTTTGCAGTTATAATTGCTCAGAAGCATTTTTGCAAGATTCAATCAATAATACAAAATAAAAATGTAATTATAATTATACCATGATATTAAAAAAAATAAATTGTTGTAGAATGTTCAAATATTTATGCTATCAATTATAACCATGCTGTTAAAAGTTTATATAGATTGATTTGGTGTAATATTCACCATTTGAAACAGATATTTTCATATTCAGATTCATTTAGCATATAAATTTTACACATCATAGCTGATCTGTTCCAAATTTCAAAAATTCAGTTCAGTTGAGTCACCTTTACAAAACTTGCCATCTTTTGGTCGATTTTTAATAGTAAACAACTATATGAATGAAGCAACACCTCAATTAATATAATAAATTAAAGATGTGTAAATAAATTGCTGTACAATAACTACTATATATATGATTTACGGTTTAGGACATATTTAGTAATGGCGATTAAAGAATCAAGAATTAAATAAAGACATTTTGGTGAAAAACACATAATGTTAATCAAATATATAGTTACTGTGTATGGAATAATCCAGGTATTTATTTATGAATTACAATTATAGAGATAACCGCCAAAAATAACCTTGACAAAAATATGACAATTCTATAATTAGAAAAATTTCAGTGAGTAATTAATACGTACTCAAGTTATGCAAAAGAAGAAAACATCTCAATGTTTAGGAGCGTATTGACAAAAATAACTTTATTATATATCCGAACAAAAAATGTTATCATAAACTCGGTGTTAAGAACAGAGGGGTCTTCAGGAGTCACTCGATCTAGTTCAACAAGAAATTGCCAATTAAACATGAAAATATGAGGTATTGGAGCATTTTAAGAAGATAATATAGGAGTAGAATCTTTTTTTTGTAACTTACTGATGGATAAGTTAGGTCATTATAAAATCAATGGGCCAACTATTTATTAGTTTGTATAATATTAGCCAATATTTCTAAAATTTGTTAAGGAGAACTAAAGATTTACAGTTATTTTAGTTCTAGTATATCAGAAAAATGTATATTTAAGAATAAACTAAACAGTACTCAGCATGGGGATAGATAAACTTATGAAAATTCAAAAAAGTAGACAGAAAAATGCATATTTCTTAAGTTAACATTTGTAAGACCAGAATAAAGTAACTAACATATAGGCTGACATTTCATGACTAAAAATAAGTCTCGAATTTTTTAAAGTGATTTTTATGATTCACATTTTGTACAAGAAGGGTCAAGAGAATACAGCTTGTGCTTATTGAAAGTAACATCAAGGTCAATGGGGTCAATTTTAGCAGAATTATTTGCAATGTATTGCAGCCTTGGGCAAATAATACTTTAACTTTTACACTTCAATAGGATAAGTCAAGTAAAAGTTTTAGATTTTAATTTTTAGATAGACCAGTTTGTCTCGCCATTCGTGGAGTAAACATTTTTCGAAAAACGAAATGCTGCAAAAAGATATTAACGCTTTTGAAGCACGAAATTATTAACGGTAATTTTCGAAATAGCGTGAAGGAACATAATAATAACCAATTTTGAGCACTTAATTAAATTAATTTATATTTGCACAAATAATAAATATTTTATTTATTGCGATTGAATCAAAAGTAGTTTATTTGTTTATGTATCATTTTAAAGCTTTTTTGCAGAAATCAAGCTATTAATGCATAAAAGGTATATTTTGAGTATCTTTAATGTATATTTTCTACCACATAGGATTTATCTGGATTTAATGGTTAACATAATTTCGAACCACAGTACAGATTAACAATTGGTGTGGTGATGACGATTGTTCTTTGTATTATTTGTAAACAATCACAAATATATACTTAAGTACCAGTACGAGGACTATCTTGTCCACTTTACTATCGCATTACCTAGTGTCTGTAAAATATATTGTGGCTAGTTATTTTTTATGAGATATAAAATAAAATAGCAGTATTAAATTCACATAAATAAAGTTTAATTTATAAATTATGACAAAGTTTAAGTATCATTAATACTTTTTGATTATTTACTTGTCAAATGTAAAATAATAATGGTGAAACTAAGTTCAAATTAAAGCAAATCCAATGCACTTCTAGAAGATATTAGAACAAAGTGATGTTACTGGTATTTATTATAAAATTCGTTTTGTTTGTAATAATTTTGGTTAGAGTAAATAAGGGAGATAGTTCATTATTTATCTTAGTACCCTTGAATTAAAAAAAGAAATAAAATAAGCAAAGATATATATATGTGTAAATTAAAACACAATAATATTAGCCCAAAATATCTCCAAAATATATAAATAGTTAATTTTTGAATCCAGTGTAACACAAACATATGTGAAAACAATAAAATACATTTATTCGGTAACAGATATTTTGTATATTAACTCTTCCAGTAGATTAATATAGAGCAAAATAATCTGTTTTAGAGATGTGCATTCTTTCAAATATAATGGTTTGAAAATGGGATGACTCATTCACAAGTATTGGTACATGAGTTTTGAAGATGTTTCATGAAAAGAGGATCTGAAAAGAAAGATCATTGACTGATCAAAGGAGATTGAGTAGAAGCTACGTACAGTGAAAAATATGTTAAGTGAAGTTATGAGTTTTAAAATACTAGTTGTCCAATTCTTAAAAAGGCAAAAAGACATATTTTAATGTGTGCTTGTTAGTTACATTTGGAGCATTTTAGCAAGCATGAGACTTCCGAAATGAATTCATATTCAGAATTCGGGCAAAAAAAATATTGAAAAGGCATGAAAAATGATGTTTCCTTCGTGTATTATTTTTAAACCAATTGGATTCAACAATTCAAGCAAAGTATTTTCGAAAACTTTTTTATACACTTCTGGAAGCATACGATGTTGGTTTGGGAAAGATCCAATCATCGATTCATTTTCGCGCTACTTCAGCACTTTGATCTGAATAAGTCATAATCAGGAGGCGCAGTGTCTGTTCAGAACACTCGAGGTGCAATCGTGTATCTTTCCCATCTCTTGTAAATTGTGGCCAAGCATTACCATCCAAGAGGATGACTTCGCCTTTGATATTCGGTATTTTTTGGTACAATATGACATTTGTAGACATTTGCAGTAACAGTTCCATTCAATTTTAGCAGCTCGTAATATATTATATCTTGTTGATCCCACTATATGTAAATTATCCAAACTTTCACGAATATGACAGATCACCATAAGTATCTGAAAATGTCAAAGCCATCGCATTTTACAGTTAGCTTAGTTTTCTTAACAGTTGTTCATATTTATACTTCGTATTTTCATCAATAGATATCGCTGATCAAAATATATGCAAGCATCGAATATATGTAGTCGATTTCTTTTCAAATTTAGCTTATGAATTTCCCGAAAATAATCAGTGAATCCCATTAAAAGCTAACATTATTATTTTGATTTGAAGTTATTAGTGTTCAAAAGCGTTTTTGCACGATTTAATCAATAATTCTAGATAAACGTGTAATTCTAATCGTGCCATATTATTTAAAAAAAAAATTAATGGTTGTGGAATGTTCAAATGTTTATGGCATTGTGGATCATACTATTAAAAGTATATACTGACTGATTTGGTGTAATATTCATCATTTGAAACCGATATATACATTATGATATTCCCTTGAGTCACCTTAATTAAATATTATAAATTATATAAATGATTATAAGCATTTTAGGAAGCATTAGACTTAAGTCTATCGCTATGAACCTGAATTAAATCAAGATACAAAAAATGTGTGAATGTTTCGGACAAGAAAATGTCGAAAAAGCATGAAAAACGATCTTCCACCTGGTTAAACTCAGTTATTGTTGTATTATTTTTTAAACCAATTGGATTAAACAATTCAGATAATGCACCTGGTGTCCCATCTATAAAAAATATAGCTAATTGAATTGGAATTCAAAAAAATCTATTGGTTATTTGGAATAATATCTTAATTATTCATACATAATAAGTTGCTGCTATACAAGCAGACAATAAAACCCGTATGGGCTTATCGTATGGAATTCAATTATGGGAATGTTGTCTACAAGAAGTGTTATTAAGATGATACAAATATTTCAGAATTAAATGCTGAGAAGTATTATAGGAATAGTTACTTACACCTACACCTTCGAATTACTGTTAACTGTTATAGACGAAAAACTAAAGGATAAATATATTGAAAAGTGTTAATTACCTTTTATTACCTAACTTAACGGCAACGACTATTAATAATACATTAATAATATAAAAAAATTATAAAAAATAATATCGCAGTCATTCAAATAACAACGGAACTAAATTAAAACATACTCATATCATAGGAACAAGAAAAATATATAACAATATCCCATGAAATGGAATTAAGACGTCTCATTTGCTGCGGAATGAAACACTGATACTTTCTCTTTCGTAATGTCGGACTCTCCCATAGCAAAACCTGAATACAATCCAAAAACCGATCTAGGATGGACGTTCATTCTTCAAACGCGACGGTAGCTCATAAAAAAAAGGAAAAGGAAAAGGAAAAGTAAGCGTTACGCAAGCGGCGAACAGGCCGATAGTACCGTTATATAAAAGTGCTAGATATGGTGTACCATCATCATCTCGGCTATGTTTTCTACTCGCCGGGTACGAAACGGAAAGTAAAAGTGTTCGGAGCCGCGACCGACCGTCGCTATCAGACCACTAACGGTTCAAGAGTTTCACTTCTTAGTCACAGACGGCTGGGTTTGTGGGCAGTACTCTTCCTTCAGGTCAGTTACGACACCGTTATTTTTAGAAAATGGCTGATGACGACTGTTAGAACTGATCAACGACCGTCTTCTTCTTGTTGTTAATGAACCGATCCTTTCACTTTACCGGACGGTATTAATATATCTTCAGGTGGTCGTTAAATTTACTTTGGTTATTGATGTAAAAACAATGTTTTAACATCAGTCTTAAGGCGTTGGGTGGGTTTGGACATTGTAAAAATCACTAGACAAGAATATTTTTCGGCGTCAGTCGTGCAATTGCAATTTTTTTCGAGTCCATTTTTACAATCAAAAGACACCTTTTGTATTACCTGGTGGCGTAGATTAGGGGTGTTGGCCACCGAAAAAATATCGATATTTCGATAAATCGACGACAGTAGTTAAGTAGATAGAGTACAGTAGATAGAGTTTTAAGTATAAAAAATATCGATATTTTACAAAAAAATATATCGATACTTTTAAGAAAATTTAGATTTTTGATAAACCTTTAAAATTATTAATTAATTTTAATTTAAGTACCGATGTTGAAGCTTTATTAATAATTCTGTTTGATCTATTCTGAAAAAATATATCGGCTAAACATATTGATATATCAGGCAAAAAAATATCGGCCGAAAATATCGATATATCGATATTTTTTCTGCATCCCTTGTGTAGATGTGTTTTGATTATAAAAATGGATTGAGTGTATGTAACTGCGTTATTTCCTTTAATATATTCTTCCATTGATTAAATATTATGGTTTTTTCTTATTTGAAAGAATTGTTATGCTATGTTTAGACGTGGTGAAATGAGCACCGAAGACGGTGAACGCAGTGGATGCCCAAAAAAGGTTGTTACCAACGAAAACATTATCATATATTAAATCATTTTGAATGAGTAAATTGAAACTGAATGAAATAGCAGACACTCTAAAGATATCAACTGAACGTGTACATCATATCATTCACGAATATTTGGGTATGAGAAAGCTCTGTGTAAAGTGGGTGCCACACCAAAAACAACGACGAGTTGATGATTCGGAGCAGTGTTTGAATATGATCAAGTGTAATGAACCCAAGTGACGTCCGATATGTGACAATGGATGAAACATGTCTCCATCATTTCACTCCGAACTGCAATCGACAGTCATCCGAGTGGACTGCACACGCTGAACCCACTCCAAAGCGTAGGAAAACGTAACAGTCGCCTGGCAAGTTTATGGCGTCTGTATTTTGGGATGGGCATGGAATAATTTTCATTGACTACCTCGAAAAATGAAGGACCATCAACAGCGACTATTACATAGTCCATTGGACCGTTTGAAGGACGAAATCGCCGAAAAACAGCCGCATTTGAAGAAAAAGGAAGTGCTGCTTCACCAAGAAATTGCACCTTGAGGATTGCAACTGAGGTCTATTTTGAAGCAAAGGAGAAATCGTACTACAGAAATGGTATCGAAAAGTTGGAGGGCCGATATAATCAGTGTATCACCCTTGAAGGAAATTATGTTGAATAAAAAAAACTAATTTTGCCAAAAAAATGTGATATACTATGATAGGCCGGGGGCTTTTTAATTGACCTATTAAATATATGGTCTTGTATAGTTCTGCCTTCTCGAAATCGGCTTTGCCATTCTCTTAGTGGCTTATATACTACTTATTTTAGATGTTTCTTTTTACTTTACAATTTGCTCGCATATCTTCATGGCTGTGCACAACAGAATAATCCATATATGATTATTACAGTCTTCTTGTCTTCTTTTTATGTATCGTAATAATAAGGGCAAATTTCCCAATTCCAAATCCCAATAGACCCTGCTTCTGGATTGGCATTGACTAGTCATTGAACTGAGGTTTTGTTTATTTGATCATTAGGTATATGAACATCATCGAAAATTGTACTGAGCGGTGTGATTTTCAATAAATCAAGGTAAAATTATTTCTGTATACATTGCTCTGCTTAGTCGGTTTTAATGTATTTTATTGCTGCTTATTTCTTTATTATTTGTATTTGTTAAATATAACACAAAACAATTATATTAAGTCTACATAAATAGTTAATAAAAATAACAGTTAAAACAATAGCCACTATTTCAAAGTTTAATTAACGTAATGTAATTTAATTATTTTGTATAAAAGTCATAGATTGGTTAGTAATTGGAGTGAATTACCTTTTGAGTTTACTTTTCGAACATAAAATAGTAAAGGAAACTAATTTAGTTCGGATTAACTAGTCATTAATCAAAGAATATTTATTTGATCGTTGGGTATTTAGTGTAAATTTCATTGAAAATACTTTACAAGAATATAATACAAGAATACTTTTTTCTTTTTCATAGAAAGACCGAATTTAAGAAAATATTGCTTAAATACTGCTGGTTTATATGTTTAAACTATGTAAGTGTGCATCTGACCCGGAATAATTATCATAACGTTGTGAAACAACAAACTTTCTCAGTTGGTTAATTACCTGTCGATAGGTTTCAGAAATTCCACTTAGAAATCCTTAAGAGTGTAAATAGGTCGTTGCCGACCGACCACGAAGGGGGTGATCGGAGGCACGCGTTTCCCAATATATCAGAAACACATAGTAAAAGAGAACAGTCAGGACTCATATTATCTGATTCGTTTTTGATAATATCTGTCCAAATTATTTGAAAAACTTTTACTGGAAAGGGTAACACCAATCATTGAGGAAAAACATCTTATTTCGGATCACCAGATTAGTCTCAGGAAGCAACATTCCACAATTGATCAGTTTCACCGGTGTCGCAGAAAAATCACCAGAAGAAAATAAAATTTGTTTTACAATATTTTTAGATGTTGCTCAAGCTTGCGATAAAGCTTGACATGAGGGTTTAAAGCATAATATTAAAATGCGTCTCCCTGATATCAATATTCAAACATTTTAGAGTCACGTATAACTGGCTGATACTTTAGTGTCAAACAAGAAGATACCCGTTCTAATTTGATAAACAGGTATGCCACAGGGAGGTGTACACTGGAGACATTCTACATTGTGGACCATTGTGGACTTATGGTGTTCAACTCTGGAATTGTACCAGATAAAGCAATAGAAATATTATATACACAAACATGAACAAAGTCTCCATCAACACATACACATTAATATTGAGGTTATTCAGCTCCTAGGTAATGATAGCATGGTCAGTAGCTTAAAGAATGTAAAATCATTTGATCTAGTTCAGTGAATTTATTAGTAAGAATCATTGGACATTGAAGTTTATTGTAAGTTATCATAAAGTGATAATAACATTTTAAAACATTTAGTTAAAATATTTAAAATGTATAGTATTCGTAGTTTGAAAAAATGCAATTCACTTTTATAAATAAAAAAAGACCTTTAAAAGTAAATCGATTTATAATAATTTCTTTGAAAAGGTCCGGGCTCCGTGTCATTCCACTTTTCCAACCTACTATCCCAAAATATTAAGCTCTCTTAGTTTTTAATTAGACTAATAAAATAATTTGGTCTGAATCTTCTTAACGTTGGGTTTTTATTTTTATTAATTATCGTTATAAAATACTAAATAAAGTTTTATAGTCATTTAGCAGAAATAATACATTTTCTAATTTATTGAGTATTGATTTATTTAAAGCGCGACAATTATATTGGATAAACGACATTAGATGGTTTATGGGTAAGGACCTGGTTTAATGTTTAATGTATTTTATAATATTAATTAATTGGTTTGGTAGATCAACTTAATCCTGGATTTCGCTTGATGTGACTTTATTTGTTAATATTTGCTTTTGTTTTGTGTTGACTTTTTACCAACACTTAATACTACACAACTAAAATCTAAATGTGTCAAGTGCATTTAGACATCGAAAAAATGTGCCCATAAGCACCTTGTATGAGCACAAATCATTATTCAGAAGTACATTCACCAATAATTTTAAAACAGATATCGACTTGTTCATTGCTTCTAAGAATTATTTTAATTTATCAAGCTACACGTAATTGTGCGTGTCTGTGTAAATCGAACCCTGCATTATTGCATGATATAAAATCAGGAGTAGAGATTGTTATGTAGTTGGAAGAAAAATTAAGTTCAGTAAACATATAATATTGGAACCATAGATAAATGTGAAAAGTATGAAAATCGATTGTAATTATTGTTATGAAGGAACATTGATGCAGTTGGTAAACGCATGATAAAATATCTGGTCGGTAAACAGTATCAAATAAAAATAATCATTAACAGAATAAATTCTCAAGCTGTTCATCGAATCATCAAAAAGAATACAATATTATCATGACAATATTAGAAAATGAACTTCATGTTCCTCTAAAGGTGCCAGGTGTTAGGTTTTTAAGAATTTACTTCCGTGAACACTAGTTTTACCTGCTCAAGAAAACAGTCTTTCTAGGTCCTGATTGTGGCGACCGCCACGACCCTTTAGGCCACCACGAATTCACCAAGAACAAGTACAAAGGTTAGCAACGCCGGTGGATTGATACCATGCAGTTGCAGACTATAAAAGACCATCACGATGACGTCTCGTTTTTCTCTCTTTTCTTTTCTCCACCTCCTTGTAACAGTACCACTTGCACAGCGCTACCGTACTTCCTTTATCTAACATAATATCCTGTCAATACTCCCGTCGACGACATTTATCAATTAATAACGATTTAATATCAATAGTATCAATTTAATAACGAAATAAACAAGTATTGGATCCAACGAGTGTTTTTAGTTCTCGTGCAAATTCCTTTCAAAAATAGTAGTGAGTGTTCGGACAAGCAATCGCGTCGGCAGCCATTCATTCCGACCGACCGACCTGATGAACATTCCTACATTTGGTGACCCTGACGTGATCAAAGTGTCTAATAGGTAAATCAGTTCAACATAAGCCACTCAACAGGTGCTTGACACGTGCATGGAAGGATAGCACAAGGAACGGAACCCATCAACATCATATGGTCGACGACATCCCACGAGACTAGCCTGATGGACGAAAATTACAGAAGCCCATCATGTATACCATCAACACATATACCCTCGCATCACGAAACGGGACACGTAATACACTTATAGGTACCCTCAAACAAAGCTAACCGCCCCAAGACGAACGATGTCCTGCTACAACTTCGATGGCAGCTGCTCCCGTAAAACTCCTCGCTCAGGTTGGGATCCCCATCTCATCAGCAGTCTCTGGGCGTTTGTTTGCGTGATTGCGGGTGCACTCCGGAACCTGCACCACATAGAGGTACGTTCCACGGCAGCTCCACTAGGAGGGGAGTTATGTGGCGACCGCCACGACCCGTTAGGCCACCACGAATTCACCAACAAGTACAAAGGTTGACAACGCCGGTGTTTTTAGTTCTCGTGCAAATTCCTTTCAAAAATAGTAGTGAGTGTTCGGACAAGCAATCGCGTTGACAGCCATTCATTCCGACCGACCGATCCGACGAACATACCTACACTGATGAACACAAACTTGTTATATATTGTATGAACACATTTTTATATTTGGATACGTTTCAAGGATTTCAAGCTTTTTGATTCTAAAGCTTAACTCTAAGCCTATTTTTAATATATGTGGTTGATCACAGACCCTGTTCGAAAAAAGGCAATAAAACTAACGTTTTGTTTACTAGTACTACTACTTCTGTTCCTTCCAGGCATAATTTTATGTTTTTTTTTTGGTAATTTACTTAAAAGACACGATTAAGTGACAGTTTAAAAAACTTTTCAAATCTTCTTTATAAGCTCTGTTTTAGATGTGACACAATAAAAGTAAAATATCTCAAATTGTAATCCTGCAGCCGATATAATATGGTTTTTACAAGTATTAAAATAGGTAGTAGAGCATTCCATTTTTAGCTGACCTCAAGACAGTCTTCTGATTTCAGCCGATTTGGGCTCAATGATATATGTATCAGGCCTATAAATTAATTTTAAAGGATTTACAATTGATGTTAGAACTGAGTATTAAATCGCATTGGGTACGTTAATTAACTTCATGTTAAATTCTCACTTAACAAGCTTTACATTTCAGTGTGTGTCATTTCGTCGAAGTGTGAACAAACAATTTTTAGAGCGTTCAAATATCGCATTTGCGGGAAGTTGTATATTTTTACTTCTATTTGACGAAAAAGGCTGCTGAAGGTCATCGCATACTGTGTGAAGCATGTGGCAATCATGCTTTAATATATGAATACTGATTTCGACGTTTTAAAAGTAAAGTGTTTCACATCGAAGACAAAGAGCGTTTTGTACAACCAGAAAAAATGTGAAGACGAGGATTCTAAGGCATTACTCGATGAAGCCACCTATGGGGAACGCTATCAACTGCAATTGTTGCGTTTGGGGCGAGCACTGCGCGCAAAGACACAACACTGATATTCTTCAGCATGACAACCCACGATCACGTGTTGCAAAACCGGCGGAAACATATTTGGAAAAATTAAAATGGAAAGTGCTCCCATCCGCCATATTATCCAGACTTTGCACCTTCTGATTACTAATTATTCCGACATTATAAGTTATGACCTGCCTAAGCAGAGCTTCACTTCGTATGAAGATAGGAAAAAAGGGTCGATTCGTGGATAGCCCCAAAAGGTACATCGATCTTTCGAGATGGAATTCGTAAACTTCCCGAAATATATGAAACAGTAACGTCTATCGATGGACATTACTTTGAATAAAATATATTGTATCGATTTTTTACAATAAGGCTTCAATTCTAAGTTAACAATTCAGGTGTATATTGAGAAAAACCGAATGTCTCGCCACATTGAGCTTCCACAATAAGGGTTCAAATTAAAAAAAGACCCTTTAAAACTAATTTATAGACCTAACATTTATGTTCGTGTACTTTGGAGCTATAAGTACAAAATACCTCAGTATCAGGTAATTGAAATTATATTTTTAAGAATCACAAATTACATTTTTAAGGAGTATTTGAATTACAAATATCAAATATATACCCCTGGTAAGATTTTTGGGTCATAATAATTTTGTCCGCCTTCCTATCTGAATTGTATGATTAATAATTGGTTAACAATTCAGATGTACTCTGAGGAAAAAATATCCCATCATATTAATCTTATCGTTGTTAATTTTGATGTTAATCGATAAACGGTTCAAAGCGTCGCTCTGGAAAAACGAACTGGCACGGCACTGGAATGCAGCGCGCCATAAAAGATGCACCGATGCTCCAATAACGAGTGCGTTTACCCCGCGTCCTAGGACGTTCGCGCTGACCCAATTTCGCCGATTCCGAACCGTGACCGGAAAAAAACCGCATCGAAAAGGCGGCACGGAGCGATTTGCCGAATCCGCGCTCGGTTCATAGATGAACACCGGGACGTTCCCGTCCAAGGACTTGTTTACTCGTTGCCCAAAGGTGAATAACAGAAAACTAGAACGACATTTTCAGGGCCTCGCGACTTTTAACGTTATCGATACGGATCGACCTGTCGCGCTATCGACATTTAATCCGTTGATGTTTTGAATTCGATCGTGTGCTTTTTAATGTACGACTATAAATATCATTATTCATAATTATATTGGCATTGTTACATATTGGGCGTTTTTGAACTTTAATGAAAAAACATTTGAAAACGGTATATGAAATCTAATTAAAAAATATTTAATCAGTAATATATAATATTGAGTGTGTGAAGAAGTAATCCATGTTTTTAACCTTGAAATATGTTACTTAAAATTTATTTTTACTTTAAAATATTTTTATTGGGAAAAATTGGTACAATATATATTATTTAAAATATTTTATATCATGTTCTACAACTTTTTTTGCTCTTTCTGCCCATCCAGGCCAATTCTGCTGCATCGATTTGAACAAGTTGTAATCAATAAGTTCTTCAATTTATTCAATTGAAGACAATCGACATTTGAAAACCTTGCTCTTGATCCCACTATATGTATGACAAGACTTTATGGTGTCTATGGAGATGGACCTACGGACCTTATGGACTAACCCACGACGTTGCGCTTGTGATTGTCGCTTATGTAAATTCATTATTTACCGCCAGTCACAATATGCCATAGAAAACACTCCTTTCAAAATCATCGTCTTCCAACATTTCTGGGATGCCCTAGACTGCTCGCTGTCATTTACATCAAAATCGCCATTTTTAAACTATTGAAATCAGAACCAATAATGGGGATGGGATGGGACTTAAAATCGAACAACAAAACTAAAAAATGTAATTTTAGCGTCTGAATAACTCAATAATATTAAATAGAAAACTGTATGTTAAGAAATGTAACTCGTCGAATAGACATTTACAATAATACTTCTTATTTTCACCAATATGTTAGATATAGCTGATGAAAATATATGCAAAAACCTAATAAAATACTTATATACGGTTCTTCAAAATAATTATCATTCAAGTATTGAAAAGATCAACTTGGTATTGATATGAACTATATATTGGTGATATGAAAATAACATTTTTTAACAATAATAATGCTTATTCTTAGAATTAATGAAAGAACTAAACTCGGTTATACTTCTTGCACAGGATTTTATTTTGAGCTTTTATTAGCAAATTAAGAAAAATATAAAAGTAAATACAAGAAAGTTGGGAAGAATATCTGATGTTTATTTCCGCCACATTGTTTTCATTTTTTAGAGTTCCCCAGGTTAGTGCCTTAGGACCACTTCTGTATCTGCTCTACACTCCTGGGATATCAGCAACAACAAAATAAACAGTACTTGGGATATTTTCCGGCGACACGATTGTTTTGATAGATATAAAATATATCTCTACCTAGGGTCGTGAAAATGATGAAAAACTAATTATATCACTTTACGAATGTCTGATTCCACAAGCAGAATCAGTATATTTATACATTTCATTCATCTTGATGGTAGGTTATATAGGAAACATAATGTTAGCAGAGCAGATAAGATTCAAAATTAAGTAACTGTACTGGTTAGTCGGAAGATACTCTCAAATTGACCTAAAATCAAAAAGATTGGACCTATGGAATAGCACTAAAACATCAAACTAACTATTAATTCAACGCTGACATACGAAGTTTTATGGTTGAAGATGAAATACGATTATTAAATCACAACAACGTGAAAGCAATGCAGCTATTGAACAATATGTAGGAAATCAGAAGATTGAAGTTAATCAAATCACATGAACTCGTATAGTATATAAATGTTACTCTTAATACATGTTGATGTATTTATCCCGTACTCGTCTTGCTAGTGCATTGATGCAAGTACAATAGAATAGTAGTAATAAATTCATTTGTAAAATAGCATTGGACTAATATAAGATGTAATTAATAAAAACAATTTACAATTTTCCAATATTTCTTTATTAGATGTTTGTTCGTTGTAACAAATGCGTGAACTGAAGATATTGAAGACAGTTCAAGGTTTATTCAAAAGTTTTACATCGTAGTTTAATGTAATGCATGAAATTCAAAAGTTTAGCCGTGGTATACGACCTGCTTGGTAACCACAGTGGTCAAGGCGACAGGACGGTCTTTCCACCGCTGCGATAGTGGCGGGTAAATTTATGCTTTAATTGTGATTGTCCATAGGAAACAATGCAAAAACAAAAGAAGCAGTAGTAGTTGACAGTAATGAACTGTTTGTTATTTATTTTATATTAACCTATATCTCTTACTACTATATTTAATAAAATTGTACTTTTATTAATTGCAACTCACGCAAAGATTTTAATTTTTATTCAAAATTAATTAATATTTTATGGATGTCATACTAATAATAATTTTATCAACATATAACAAATAAATATTTCTCTGTATCTCTGAACTAAAATAAGGATTTTACTTTGACTTATTTGTCTAATTATTACATTTTGTTAATGAATAATGTTAAAATTAGTCAATTATTGTTATTAATAAAGTGGTATCTTGAAAATATTTATATAATAAATACCAAATTGCATAAATTGTGAATAATAATAAACAAATATATTTCATTTTAATATATATTATAAACTTGTTTGTTTATAATAATGTGAATTACATTACACGTTAGATAAAAATTAGACCACATTAGATTAAAAAAAACTATGCTGGTTAGTTGGAAGATACTCCTAGCTTAACTAAGAGATTGGTTTATCAGTCATTTATGAAGTCTATTAGGACTTATGGTGTGCAAATATGGGGTTGCATTAAAATATCATATCGATTAGTAATACAAAGCTACCAAGTTATCGCTACGTAACCAATTAACTGCACGATGAACTCAAAATCAAATGGATTTACCAACTAATCTAAGATTTCGTCTCAAAACATGAAATAAAGCTACTAGACAACACGTAGCAAATCAGAAGACTGAAGCAACACGAACTTGTACAATGTATAATTGTTACTTTTAACTTTACTTTAGGTAGTCTAATTTCCTGTTTATTTTGCTTGTGTATCGACGTAAATATAACAGAATAATAGTACCGAATTAATTTATAAAAAATTTAAAAAATATATTTTATAATAATTTTTATTTTTATTTTAATTCTTGTTTCGCCCAATTATTTTTAATTTAATGTTATTTAATTAGTTAATTATAGCGTGTCTTGTATTAATCCTAACAATAATCAAAATAAAGTAAATTTATAACCAATTTAAATCATTGTTTCCCCATGATCTTTGAGACACCGTCAGAAGCCACGACTTGCTTCCGTTGTTTATGTTTAATAAAACGCTAGAGGTAACCTACTTACACTTCGCGTTGTGTGGAGTTGAATATTTTTAAAAATTCGCTCAAAACTAGAACAGCCATCGACCCTTAGCGACGCGGGATTTAAGAAAAGTGGAACAATCGATCGTCCGAACGCCTGGTATCGATAATTCTGCCCCTCTCTACCGTAAGGCCAATTAAGCTGTCGGGTAGCGGTGCGAGGGGGCGGAGGGAGCCCGGCGTTCGGGCCGTGGTGGGGGCAGGGCGGCGACGTACAGCTAAAGTGCAACGGTATCTAGGTCGACTAGATGCGTCATCGTGTTCAGTTTCCAGATCAGTTTAGATCTACGGATATTTTTATGTGTATGCGGTTTATTATTAGAAAAATTCAGAGTCAATAGGGAAATGTCGCGAGAACGAGAACGTTATGAAAATAATCGTCTTCAAGGAAGTTTATTTTGCCATGGTTTGGCGCCATGTTTGAACAAGAACGCGTGAGATTCATGGATAATGTGTGCTTATATCACATGATTTGTGATCGGTTATTTTTCTCATTACATGTACAACTAGTAGGAAAATAAAACAATTTCAGCAAATTATTATTAATGAAAGTTATTAAAGAAATTAATTTCAAATAACTATATATGAATTTTAAATAATATTGAAGGAACTAACAGAAAACGGCGTAGAATTAATAACATTTATATTTAATGAAATGTTTCGAATGCTTCGCTAGCAAGTGGCTTGAAATGTAATCTCAAAAGAATTTTTTTTGAGAAATCTTATACCAAGAGGCCTAATACAATAATTTAAAATAGAAATATTATTTCCAAATCAATCAATGTTACCTAATAAGCATGGAACTATAGAACACATTCATAGAGTGCTAAACCAAATAAATACAGAATTAAGCAATAAGTTAAAAGATATTGCTCAGCTGCATTCTTGGATATATATTTATATTGGCTTTTGATAAAGTATGGCGCACAGGGCTGTAGGTTAAACTAAAAAAGCTTGTCTCTCATCCACACTTAGAGGTACTGAAATCTTATCTTACAGATATAGTTTACTATAAAAACAAGGATGATGAACACACTACTATGTACAACTATATACAATATTTTCGGGAGTTCCACAAGTCATTGTACTGAGTCCATTATTGTACTGCTGATCTATCGCCCACAAAAATCACTTCTATAGTAACGTATGCAGACGATACGGGCATCTTAGCATCTCACGAGGGTGTAATGATAGCATAAAGGAGACTTCAAACATACCTTCATAAAATATGTCCAAAAACTTGACGTATTGAATGAAACCAGTTAAACAAAATATACCCATGTCACTTTTATTTTACGTAGAAGAACATGTCCACCAGTGAATATTAATATAATAATCAAATCAGAACATAAATAAGTTAGTCTGCTTCTAAACCGACGCCTTACTGGGAAAAAACAAATACTTTTTAAACTAAAACAATTTGCACTTTACACACCAACAGGTCAATATGGATAGGTTTTTTTAGTTAGCCGTAACCCTCAAAAGATGTGTGTATAAAGTTGACAGCTGTCGGATCATTAGTTTGTGAATTATAGCATTTTGAGTGAAGCAACTTTTGTTATTGTGAAAAAAATTGATAAAAAGGAAATTCGCGTGTTGATAAAATATTGCTTCTTGAAGGGAAACGTACAGTTGCAGCAAAAACTTAGCTTGATGCCGTGTTTCCGAACATTGCCCCAGGAAAATCAACCATCAATGATTGGTATGTTAAGTTTAGATGTGGTGAAATGAGCACCAAAGACGATGAATGCAGTGGACGCCTAAAAGAGGTTGTTACCAACGAAAACATTAACAAATCC
This sequence comes from Rhynchophorus ferrugineus, assembly GCF_030347505.1. Taxonomy (NCBI): domain Eukaryota; kingdom Metazoa; phylum Arthropoda; class Insecta; order Coleoptera; family Curculionidae; genus Rhynchophorus; species Rhynchophorus ferrugineus. The sequence continues at coordinate 73,962,356 of NW_027472581.1, forward strand.
ACAAAATAATTTTGAATGATCGTAAATTGAAATTGAATGAAATAGCAGACACTATAAAGATATTAACTGAATGTGTACATCATATCATTTACGAATATTTGGGTATGAGAAAGCTCTGTGCAAAGTGGGTGCCGTGAGAACTCACTTTTGACCAGAAACAATGACGAGTTGATGATTCGGAGCAGTCTTTGAAGATGATCAAGCGTAATAAACCCGAGTTTTTGAGTCGATATGTAACAATGGATGAAACATGGCTCCATCATTTCACTCTGAAGTCCAATCGACAGTCATCCGAGTGGACTGCACATGATGAACCCGCTCCAAACCGTGGGAAAACGCGGCAAGTTTATGGCGTCTGCATTTTGGGATGGGCATGGAATAATTTTCATTGACTACCTTGAAAAAGGAATGACCATTAACAGCGACTATTACATAGCGTTATTGGACTGTTTGAAGGACGAAATCGCCGAAGAACGGCCGCATTTGAAGAAATTTAACTTTAATTTTTCTGCTTCACTAAGACAATACATCGTGTCACAAGTCAGTGAAAACGATGGCAAAAATCCATGAATTAGGCTTCGAATTGCTTCCTCATCCACCGTATTTCTACTAACATTTATACTAACTTTTAATATCATTATTTACTACTTAAAAGTCGAACTTATACAGTTGTATATGGGAATTTTAAATCACAAAAAGAAATATCATTTGCAACTGTTTCATAAAAACATTACCATTTCACAACCGGCCGATTAGTCTGACTTAGTATCTGATTATTCTCTAATTTATTTGAGGATATATTTTTGAGTCGATTGAGTAGAGAACGAGATATTTCAGGAGCTGAACGAAACTTAACGTAACCAAGGGAAATATGTTGAAAGGGACAAAAAAAATAAGAAAAAATAAATAAACCGTTTGTTTAATTTCAAAATAGGTATACGAATGTTATCTTTTTCAATAAGGCAGTTTGAATTAGTTTCTTTTTCAGGTAAAGTTTATTATAAATGTTTCTTATCTCATTTATCTTTTATAAACTCATGTCACTTAAACATTTTTTTATTACTGTTGTTTTTGAGAAATATTTTTGACAAATATTAACGTACTAGCTGAGAAATTCTTAGAAATATTTACTTGAAAATCACACTTGTGACTAGTTGTTTTTATGTATATGTCTCTAAAAGTGTGAAAACAGCAATACACCACAACAGTGAATACACCACATGACCGTCGATAGACATATACATCCTAATTTATGATTTTTGGGACGGATTAGTTTAACCATATGTCATACTTAACCATAGAAAATACTTAGAGTATAGCCATATAAATAATAATAATATAAAATAAATATAAAATAATCTTTAATAATTAAATTACAATTAAAACTTTATGAAACACAGAAATATTATGAAGATGAGAAATTAGGGACATCAAGATTCATGATAATCTCAAAACAAGTTTACTATATCGTTGAATGGTATAAGTTAAGACAGCCGAATTCTATTGAATAGTAGTTCGAATAAATGTTTTAGTAAGACTAGTTTTACTGTTTAGCTGTTTAGATCGAAAGGGACTAAGCAAAACCTAGAAAGATCAATCAATTCGATCAAAAGTTGCTGAAAAATCAATGTACACCAGTTTTAAGGTTTGAAGCCTGTTAATCCATGTTGCCAAACAAAACTTTGCAAAGATTTAAATATTTTCTTTGCAGATTTTATATTAAAAATGTTTTTCGATGATATTTCCACTATTTTTATACTTTTGGCTTCTCAAATCGATTTATAATTAAAGTAAAAAATTTAGAAATTCGACTTTATTATGTACAATAATACTAATTTGAGAACATTTGAAAAAATAAGAAAAGCTGCTAGATAGCTGTTTATAGTAAATGAAAACTGAGAGTTACATCTAATCGTTATTAATAATGATACAAATTCGAAATATTTTTTACGCAGATATAATTTTTAACAGGTAATTATAATTTCAAAACCACTTTGTTTATTTTCACTGATTTATGTGTTAAATTATTATTCTTATTATGATCTTATAAAAAAAATCGTATCATATAGGTTCTTTCATATACAATTTTGTAGTAATTAACCCATTACATGTTTTTATAAATAATTGTGCGTATTTAAATATATAAACATTAAATAATATGACTTACCTCTTGACTAAAATCTGGCTCAATCAATGTGGTGGAGGCTGTAGCGGCCTGATGCATCTGCTGCTCGTTGGCAGTCTTTTGGATTGCTTGGTAAGCTGAAGTGGTGAGAACGAGCAGTTCATGCCATTTGTGGGTCAGTAATCGCGTGTGAACTTCCACAGGAAGTTCTAAATAAAATGGTAACCTGCAAACGAGGAAACATCATCAAAAATCCGCTCAAAAAACTCGAGAATAGAGCGCCACCTACCGTTTTGTCCATTGAACTAATTTATAAACTATAGAGTCGCCGATATTGCAGAGCTTTTCACTTAGGTCTGTATTATGGTCGAGCAACTCGTCCAGATTCCTCAACGTGGCAATGTCCTGGAATTCATCACAGTCTATCAGGGTCTTAATCATGGACAGTACGTAGTCCGCTGAAAAGGTTCTATCCCTGGAACTGGACACGGCGCTGTCCAGTCGATGACGCAGTCTAATCACCTCGCTGGGGTTAGTCAAGGCCGTTTTTAATATAGTTCCGTTGACTAAAATACATTATAAGTTAATACTATTGAATAATAGTGAAGTTCAATGAAGATATTTTTTAAACATATATTATTTCATTCATAATTCTAATTATGGTCAGATAAGAGTCAAAGCTAAACAAGATATTTTATTAATTATGCTTTTGATTGATTAATATTTCACGATTATTTAAACGTTATATATACCTACTTTTTACTTAATAGGTTAATATTTGTAAATATTACTGTTAATAAAAAACTAGTTCTCTCGTCATCGTTGAAGAACTTATTCGATAGCTCTCGAAGCAAACTACCTTTGGAGCCCTTCGTTTGTTAATCACTTTCATAGCTGACGATTTCAGCAAGACTTTCTTGCGAATTAATGAAACAATTTTACTTTACACTACTTACAATTAAGTGAACAAAGACGATGTTTATTTTGGGTGTATATATCTAGACTTCTCGACCCTGGATTACGAATTATCGTGAATTGTAGTGAACTGTGAATTTAGTCAAATGAATTAAAACCTTTTCTTGTTAAGCCAAATTGACCAGCTAGAACCAATTAGTCTTTTGTTAAGTTCGCTTCAGGTTCAGATGTTTGGGTCTGCGAGTGACAGAGATCCTGGATTACGATTGGGATTGTCGTACTTTAATTATCTACCGCGAGTGGTGAATGGGTAGTGTTTTTATCAGTTGGTTTTCATGTTGTAAGGTTCCAAGGCAGAACCTCACACTGAGCATGTTCGCGAATCTTTTCACTAACGAAAAGCCTGATTCGTGATGGGTATTTCTCACAAACCGAGTAACGCGCGGACTTTTTTTGATAGCGGAACTTCGATCTGGGGGATAGGAAGTTTACTTTTTCTGCAGTGTTATAGGATGCTGTACATGCCATTGCCTTTGCAAATCGCGTGCTAGATGTGGGCTTACAATTGTAATCTGCGTTCGAAATGTAGACCGAAATTTTTCCTTCGAACTTTTTCGATTTGGAGGCGATATACCTGGAACTCCTTTCGACAATGGAGCAGAATAGCCGGAGTTTTGCTTGGGTTACTGTGCAGTCGCCATAATTTATATCACGCTATCGCTTGGATAAGTTGTGCCTGAAGATTTTTTCTAATGACATCGAGACTATATCCGGCATAAATTGCTGTGTTTGATGACTTGGGGAGATGAATTAGAAGCCCTCGGTTTGCCCTATTTAAGGTGGCACGTATGTCACGCCTATTCTGAAAGCATAACGTATCTATCAATCACGTTTTCTTCTAACCAATGGCCAATTATAAAAAATTTTCCACATTCTAAATAAGCCAGAGGCCAGATAACGGTAACAAAACATGATCAAACACTGACCGACAATCTGCCAGAGAGATCCAAAATACAGTCATAAAGCTATAAAAATGCAGATATTATAAAAAACAGTATTTCGGGAAATTATTAGATTAGAATTTTAACTATTAACATTTTACAAACATAATTAAGCATTTGTGTGGAGGAACTCTTATGTGTTGGTCTGCTAAAAGTTTTGAAGGAATGACAGAAATACAATTCAATTAGCCAAATATGGAACACAAGTGCCGATCCGAATTATATTTTTTAACAAGACAATGTTGTTTGTTCATACTACGAAACTTCATTTTAAAGTGACTAGCGCGCTCTGAATATTAATGAAAATTATTATGGAAAACTAGCTCAATGGTAAACATATTAACAATGTTGAACAACTAAAAAGCTATCTAAGATGAGTAAACGCTGTCGAAGATACTGATTGAAGTTGTGAAAGATAGAGGAGGATAATTCATTTCTGCAATAAACATGTTATTATTTATATTATCTAACTGTGCTACAGTTTTCTCGCGTTTTTCGATCGACAAACTGTTCCAGCGCCCTATTGTATACTTATAGGTTCCGCGTAAAGAACCTATAAATAAACAGTAGCTGTCTCTTTGTAATGTTTACATGAACCGTAGAATCTAAAAGCTAAACATTTATATTTATTAAGAATTGAAATGAAATATTTTTAGTGTGCTTATAGTTTTGCCGCGGAGTGTATAACAGACAAGACATTCAAGACAGTTGAGACTGTTACTGTAGTAATTTGGTTTATTAAAATTATGAAATTACTTATTTGGTTTTCAAGTTTATTCCTATTAAGGATCTGACGAGTAAAAGTTATTGTGCAAATTGTATAAATTAGAAACTGATGAATAAAATCGTACAGAATAACTTTTATTACAAGTTTAAAAAGTTTTATTTGAAATTAAGAAACAGAAATTATTTTCCTGTTAATCCTCTTAATGATCATTCTAATTTTAAATTACGAACATAAAAAATGTTATAATGATACTATTATTATTATGCAAAACTAATTTCCTTTCGTATTTTTAATGTGTCGGAAGAGGCGACGAAAACAAAAACTGACCTAGGTTTGAGGGTAGAGCTGACGGCTGCTGCTGGGGCTGCTGTTGTTGCTCGGCCTTGAATTGCTGCAAACTTTTCTCCTGGTTCTTTGCTGCCGTCTTGCAGGATGGTTTTTTGTGCTTTTTGTACTTTACTTTGTACAAATTATAGACAGCACCACTGTTCCTGCCTCCAGGCATACGATCTTCACGTACAGCTGGAATTGACACGATCGTATTTGTATAGTTAATATTAACAGTGTATGGATAACTAACTATGTATATAAGTAGAGTTATATTATTTTAATATTTTATTAATATCGCTATTTGGATTTTAGATGATAGTTTAAGATTTAGAAATACGTTTATCATCATTTAACTATGTTCATAATTTGCCCTTCATTTTACCGGAAACTATCGATAAATCAGTCAGATGAATGTAACATAACGTCAGTTAGAGAAAAATAAATAAAGTGCAAATTCGACAGATGTTTAAAAGAAATATACTTTTGCTAATTGTACGAATTTCTGTTGATATTACCAAATTGGCTACATACAATTTAAAAGCAATCGTTAACTACTCATAGTACTGTGATCACAAAATAATAAGATCTAAAAATCGTGATTCTGTCTATTATTATATCAACCGCCTTAGAACAATTATCAATAATAGAATATTTTGTATGTTGTGTGTTTCTCAAGAGGGTGAACTGTGCCCAATAACTGTTTTTCCATCAGTATAATATAAAGGGGATTTCTTTTACATTATTGATTATACGCATAGAATATTTAATAAAATATTCATATTACAATTCAGTTGTTTTTTTTTATTTTTTAGACAAATAGTACTGATTGATTAAAATAAGAATACGAAAATGAAAATTTTCATAAAAATGTTGTTCCACATTCCAGCGGAAACTTTTAAGTGAATATGCGTGATGTGTTTACATAGTACAGTTATGTAGAATTATTATTAGAATATAATAATCGTTATAATTTTTAGTAAAAAAAACTTTTGTATAATATATTTTAAATATTAAGCTTTATATTATTATTATTTAGATTATCAGATCTCTTTTTTTCGGTGGTAAAATTGCTTGCATTGAATTGTTTCATTGAACGTTATGTACCAGATCTAACAGTTAACAATATTGTTGTTTATTTATATATCTTAATAAAAACTAAATTCTACATAATAATTGCAGCTATATTTATGAATATACTGATTTGTTTGAAAATATTGTATAGTTTTTATTAGTCAGAGATTGGAACATTTTATGAAGTATTTAGTTTTAATGAAAACATATATATGTTATCATACCAAAATATATTCTGTGTAACATTCATTAAATGAAAATATTTTGGTATGTTGTCCCACTAGAATGAAATGTAAAACTTACCTTGTAAAACCATTCCTTGTTCGATGCACTTTTTAAACCTACAATATTGGCACCGATTCCTCTGGGTCTTGGTGATTTCGCAATTGCCATCGGCCACACACGTGTACACTCTCCGATTTTGCACCGTCCGTTTAAAGAACCCTTTACAACCCTCACACGTTATAATACCGTAATGTAAACCGGTCGCTTTGTCCTCGCAAATCATACAGATCATCGGCTGTTCCTCATCCTCTCCTTGTTCTTGCATCTCGCTGCTACCGCTTGACTCGCTTAGACCGACCAGCCGCAGGTCCGATCCACTTGGAAACAGATTCTGGGGTGGCATCCCCGTGGGCGAGGTGAGATTGAGCGCCTGTGTCTGTTGATTGATGGGGATCTGACGTAGATCTCCGGCCCAAAGGCGCTCCATATTCAGTGGCGCGCTGGTGAATCCTCCTATGGTTTGGGTGGGGGATTGAGGCGACAACATCGATCTGCTCACTGGTAGCCGAATGCGGTCCTGGCCGAGATTGAGAAGCATTTGGGCTGCGCTTTCTTCAGGATTCGAGGTGGTACTTCCACCTGAAGACCAACCGGATGTTGTGGGAAACAAGGGTGGGTCCCCACCCGTCGGAGACGTTGGAGTTGTTGGGCATAACGCTGGCTGGCTCCACACCATTGTTCGTACTCCTCCCGCTTCTCCCATGATCACAGTAGGGGTTTGCCGAACGGGCATTGAGGAACTCGTTCGGGGCATCGGACTCCCTGGCGATCGCAGCTCGCCGGTGGGCGACGTAGCCCCGAAACTCCCCCCGATCAGTTCTGGCTTAACTCCATTGATTCGTTGGTTCTTGAACCACATCTGGCTCTGAACCATAGTGGCCTGAGGTTGGCTGATGATCACGCCTCTGGGTCGGGCTTGAAGCAGAGACGATGGCGACGATGAGGTTGCCTCCTGCGACGATACGGCCGTGGCAGGAGTCAGGTTCCTCGGTGGACTCGGCGTGGTGGGCTGCAGTAGAAGAGGCGCGTGCTTGATCACAGGACTGGTGTTGGCGGGTCTTCCCGGTGAACTATGCGGTCTAGGGGGCTGCGACGGGCTGAAGGGTGGAGTCGGTCGCAGAGCTGGTGGACTCTGGCTGCGCAGACTACGGATGACGCTGGCTGTAGTGCTGGTACCGCCTCCGTCGAACACTCCGGAGTCTTCCAGGCGGCTGGACACCTTGTCCAGTGTGGGTTCGGGCTTGATGAGCTGGTGGGGTGCCGGCGTCGAGTCTGGGCTGGGTGGGTTCAGCACCACGTCGGACATTTTCGGCGATGGGGGAATGATGAGATCAGGAGATGACGTGCTAGTATCGGCGACCGACTCGCCTAGAAGCGGACAGAGACATTGCCTAAAAGCAAATTTTGCTGATGGCTGCCTAGTCTAAGTGTATCTTATTTTTTAAACAAGTTAAAACTATGGCGTGAATGCACTGAACCAAGCTAATAGGTAATAGTACTGTTGTGAGTTAATTACATTTGTCTATATTTAGGAAAATTCTTTAATTTTAAGTGTACGAAAATTATAATGCTTTTGTGTAGTTTAGGCGTCTAATTTATTAGATCATTTAACTGTTTTGGACAAGATTATGACTTGAGATAATATAAAATATCGCATTGTATCCAATGTCTGGTGAAGTTAGGCCAAGCAGATGAGAAAGGTACCGAGCAAACAGAAAGCACGTGACTAGAAAAAATTATGTCTCATCGGCTCGTTGTCGTGTGTTCCGCGGCGATAGGAGTTCAGGTACTGGGGCCAGACGAAGCGTGTCAGAAGTTAGAGCTGGTAAAGGACTCATGATGGTTATAAACATAAACTTGAAGAAGGCCCGAGATCGTGGAATTTTTGAGTATTTCTACAGTCAGTAACGCACGTGTTCCGTCGGCGTGAGAAGTTCCTAGCTTTTCTTCCTCCCAAAATTCTGAACAAATTGGGATGCAGAAAACAGTTCCTTGAACCAATCTTGTCAGCCAGTACTAAGAACCCGAGGGAGGAGCTTCAACGGTAAAATACGGTGTACCATAAAACCGAATTAAAAGAATGAAAGAGTTGCAGAACGAATTCCAAACGCAGTCAAGTGTTAAGAGTACAGAATTAATACAATAAAAGTCAGGACAGAATTACATAATAAGTCAGAGCATGCAAGTGTTGACAGTGAGAAGAGAAACGTCAAATTAAGAAGCCAGAAAAGATAACACGAATGGATGTTAAGAATGTCGTGTGTATAATCATCAGTTAGGTGCGATGACGGAATCAGTATTATTCAAAACCAGACACATGATTTAGTAAGTCATTTCCATTCAATTCATACATTTTTTCACCATTACGTATCAATTTTGCATGTCTCATTTTATATATTTTTTATTATTATTAATTTAACTCGTTTTTGTGCATTAATTAACAGAAATAAGAGAGAATATACATTGTATTTTATTTGCTGCAACATTTTTTTCTCTCCTTAACAAGTCCACAAATACTTTTAATTATACGTGTAAGAACAAATAAAATTCTGCCGAACACAAAACCAAACATTGAGCTCTATAGCAGCCAAATGAAAATTATTCTAGTCATTACGAGACAATGATAAAGAACGACGAAAAAATTAACAACATTTAAGAGGAACGCCTTGACTACATACTCATAAATAAACACGAAATTGAGGTCTGTTCAGCTATATTTCGAGAGGCCGGCAATTTATAAATGGCACCGTTTAAAATAGTTTCTTTCCTTATAGTCCTCTTGAAGCTGGCTTCGTACAACTAACTTTTTACAAGCGAAAACTAAGTTGAAACTTAATTAAAACACAGGAAATGATTTCAAAACTCGCTCGAAATAACTTTTTGGGATTTTAACGGAGTCTCGCCGAACAAGATACATCAAAACTCGATAAACATCGATTCTTAAGTCTTCGCTGTGATTTATTGACTTACAAGATTCCAAATTTAAACTGATGTTAATAATATAGTTTTTTTATCTTTTTCTCTTTATATTAGATGCCTGCATATACTTCGATCAGCGATATATATTGGTGAAAATACTACGTACTATGTAAAGAGTTCACATCAAGGTACGCAAAACTGTCAAATTTGATGATTTTAACAGTTATCTACATAAAATAACAGTTTTCAATCAAAATCTGCTGCCGAAGCTCATCAATTTTTTTTAAATATATGATGATGCTTCTCCGTCATATCCCTGTTGTGATCAATGATTTAAAAACGGTAATTTTGATGTCAATGACAACGAACAGCCTAGAGGACCAACAAATTACGAAACAATGATTTACAAGATTTATTGGGTGAAAAATCAGCTCAATTTTATTTTGAAGAACTTTCCGATAGCTTAGCAGTTGATGAATTGATTATTTTTAGATCTTCCCAGGCGATGGGGAAGATTCAAAAGATGGAAAAATGGCCACTACGCGAATTGACAAAATCCTATTTAGAACCGTTTCAACATTGCGGTTTCATTTCTTGTCAAGCAAAAAAAGAAGAGTTTCCTATAGATTAATGTGACTGACGATGAAAAGTACTACGACAATATCCAGTGAAAAAAGTTATAATTTAGTTCAGAAGAGACATCCACATCGCTCATTCATTAGTTATAAAGTCTTACTGTGGATAAGGTGTATTACAAGCTACTAAAACTGAATTAAACTATTACTGAAGATGTCTATTGACGCTAATTGAACAAATCCAATAGCTTTGTTCCAATAAAAATCAACAATAGCGACTAACACACTCTAAAGTCATCCTTTGAAGGAAACAGTATTATAGCTCAAATGAAAAGTTTTTCGGCGTACCTAGAGTACTTATTAGATATGGCACCTTATGATCACTTGTACAAATTGATGTAACATGGCTTGACTGCTGGTACACGGTTATGAAAGGGTGAAGAGTTTCTCGAGAAAAGGTCGATGATTGGATCTCTACTAAACCAACATCGGTCTTATGCCAATAAATGGCTTTTTTATTAATTACATCTTACAATATACGCTTAGTACAATCTTAATTTATAAAATTTACTTATTACGATTGTTCAGTAGTACTTCATCAATAGACAAACAGGACAACGAGTGTGGCATAAATACGTATAAATATAATTATTTATATATGTATTTTCCCCGGATAAATATGTATCTTAAAATGAAAAAATGAGCATAGTGCATGTAAGTGCCTAATACATTATAAAACATAATATTCTATGTAAAAAGGGCATAAACGATATCGTTAAAAGTGTTGCGCTTGAAATGCAACAAGTCTTTTGATGAAAAATTAAAATAAAAAAATTAAAACTACTGCTATTTCATATGATAAAACAAATAGTAATCAAATTTAGTGCTATATGGTAAATAAGTCGGGTAATATTGGACATTTCTAAGTATTTTTCATATGTTTTGTTATTTTATCGTGACTCTGATTATATAATTATTTCTGTTTTACAACAGTTAGTTCAACACCCGCGATTTAATTTATTTTCGATGCTAAAACAGTATATTCTGACTTTGATAATGATATAAAAAATTATATTGAAAATGAAATTTAAAAAAATATATAATGTTGTTGTCGACCAGTTTATTTCAAATAATTTTTCAGAGTCGTTGACGCAAACTTAATAAATAAACCTAAACATAACAGATATGATACTTAATAGATTGTTCAAGTTTTGTATTCGATAAGCTATTAGCTTTATCGTTTCATTTTCAACTGATTATCTGAACTTTTGGAAGCTGTATATTTCCAACACTATTATTATGAATCAAAACAAGAAGCTATGGTATAGTATGGTTGAAGCAAGTACTATAGTTTAAAAGCGAATAGTATCCAGAAATTGACCAAGAAGATATTAGAATAAGGTTTTTCGAACGAAATAGGTATTTTTTCTGTAGATTATCTCTTAACTGGTAAAAATACACTTAGATTGTTACAGTAATCCATTTGACAAATTGGATATAAAAATCATCTTTCATTACAATTGCATACTAAGAAATCATAGTTCAGCAAATAATCATGAAAATCAGTTAATAGAGAATCACTGAAATAAGTTCAAACAATTAAATGTATTTGTAATGTCTTTGAATGCTAATTAAGCCGATAAGATTAAGTTTTTGTTATCGAATGACAAAACTTATTGAACAATCTTTTATTCAATTTGCTTTTTCCATAATTTTAATTAGTAATAATCTCAAATTTGTCGACAGCTTGAAAAGTACTATTACCTATTATCATTAAGAAGTTGCTAGTGAATGTTTGTGGCCTATAAGCAAATGGGTGCCTGATGCAGTGATGAGTTTATTTTATTTAGTTCTGTAATTTCGGGTGATTACAAATAATATTGCTTTCCAGATTATATTTTTATTGCCATTTAAACTAATGGATAAAGCAGAAAACTTTTCATCATTATTTCACATTACCGGTTTAAAATTTGATGATTTAAAATATTTAAACAAATTGGTTTGAAATAATAAAATAGTTGAATAGAACAAAGAAAGGAATATATGCGAAATCTAGAGATTTTCAAATTATTTGATAATTTATCATATCAGCAGAAGCTTGATGTTTGAGTTAATGTTCGATGTTTCAGTGATCAATTAGTTCGATTGAACAGAAGAATAGCAGAAGTCACTGACTAAACTTGTCACCTATAGATTTGTAGGGTGGATTGGTTTGATATCGAAATAAATGACAAAAAGTTCTCACTTATCTTTTAATAAAAATACAAGAACGTTTATAGAACTAAAATATATAATATAGGTTTTTTTCCGTACCATATTTAAAACATATCTTATATTTATTTATTAATCTATCTATAGTTTATCTAATAAGAACTATACGTGGGCAGAAACAGTTTGAGCTTTAAAATGAAATGGATTTATGAAAAATTCGTTATATTTTACAATAACTTTGAGCAAAATAATGACATCAATCAAGAGATATAGTTCTGTATACTCTATCAATATCAAAGTACTCAATTCAGACATAGTTATTTTAAGAAATAAATAAGAGGCAGAATGTATATTACTAATTTGAATCTACGTTTGTGGAATATCTCACTAAATATTGGTTTAATTATGAATAAGCTTGATGTTTGAGATAGTTAATGAAGACTGGTTCTTCATCGGTCGGAAATAAAGTAAATTTCTATTTTTACATATATTAGTAACAGAAAGAAATGATATAGAAGGACTGATCAAATTTCTAGGTTTTATATTATATTATGAGGAATATTAGAACAATTAAAAGGTATTTTATTATAGTATTGACAAGAATGTGTAGTTTGTGTAAGTTGTAATACTGTACTAACCAACAACGTCACACTATTATTCTATTTATAAACAAATTTATTTGCATAATTATCTGAACAAAACCAAAGGACGGAAATTGTTTATTTTTTCGATAACGTTTATATAAGTGAAATAAGGAATCCACCAAAATAATTACAGAACTCTTATCATTTGAAGTGGATGAATGGATGCGTTTCGAACTACGAACACTTTCTATGTAATTTAATTTGAGATGATTATATTGTGCCTGAAGCAAGATCTATGCTCTAAATGGGAAGTATTGTTCTTGACATTGCTGTTGGCTTATTGATAACAAAGTTTATAAATAATATATAAACATAAATATTAGACATAGTTCTTATATAGTAATAAATGTTGATATATAAGATATGTTTTAGATATAATTAGTGGATAAAATGATTTCGTTATCCGTTAGTTTACACCTAACCAAGATATGCTTGAATGCAATGATGATATAGTATAGTTATTCGAAAGCAGCTTACCGTCACTGCTACACCGTGAGTCCACTTTTCTTCTTTTCAATTTCAGGTCTTGAAAAAGGCTCATCTTGTCGAGCTCACACGGAGTCCGCGTTAGAGTCATAATTCCTGGAAAGAGACAGAAATAAAGTTAACAATAAATAAAAACGAATAAAAATGAACAATACCAAAAAATTTACAAACATTCCTTATTCTGTTATTTAAAAGGCAAAGGTACTCTGCTGTGTGTTAACGGTAATACAGCCTCCAAATTGCAAAAACATGGATATGGGTGACATACGATTTCAACAAGATAGTGTCACAGGCCATATAGTAGCAGAAACAACTACGTTACTTTTCAGTTTTGGTGATCTAATTGTGACTGAATGGTGCAAATCAACTTCTTTTTATTTAGAGTTCTTGGGCCACTGTATTGCTGAAATATATCCAGATTTACATTTTTTTTTGTATCAATGTATAAATGTTTCGATTATGGAAAAAATAACTGAATAATAAAATTAAAAAAATGACTATTTAGAATAAAGTCTCCTTTGTCAACATACAATAAAGTACTTCCGTATAAACAAATTCTTAAGCCCATATGGCACCCAGATAGGGGGTTGTGTCAAGAGGAGCAAATTAGACAATAATCCAGTGACTTAAGAAGAAAATATTGAGAAGTATTGTTAATGCGAATTGAAAATGGGCACCATCAACCAGGTTATTAGAAATGTTGCATAGTGTCGTGAACAGAGTCAATCTTCATCAAGTCAGTCTTCACCACGTCAATGTTAAAACAATCCAACTTCTCGAAAACCTGGTTCTGACAAGACGACCCATAAGGGCCCATAAGGAATTTTTTGAAATAAGCGATTGAAAAAATGAAAAAGTCATGTTGTGAAAAGAGCGGTTTATAATGAATGTGAATCAAACAGTTGAGGATGCTTTTTGTATTATTCGAAATCAGTAGCAAACTGCTGTATACTTGAAGTTGTATTCAAAATTTTGTAGAAAGTAAGCAATTATTTTTTGTGTGAATAATCTATATTACATACAGGTTAATTTTATTTTAAACAGTGTAGAAGTAAGTCTAAGGTGCGGTATGACTTTTGATATATCATATTTAATTTTAAGTGTAATGAAAAATATCAGGGTAAACAACAATAATAATAAATAATAAATAATTCGCTTCGAAACAGCCTTAATCACGAAATTTATTTACAGTTGCGTACTAATTAACATGCGTATAATAGAAAAAAACGTGGTTGAACTTAGACCTGACATGATGGACACACAGTTGAACAGTTGGAAACAAGCACTAAATTCAAGTACCTTTGACAACATAAAACTAGAAGACAAAAAGTGTTTATTCTAATAAAGAGGTTTAAATCATATATTAACTAATAGTATTGTATTTAAAAAAATATTTTTTCTTCGTAATTTAAATTATTTTATATCTATTATTAATTTTATCTTTTGAGATTTTTGATTCATTTATATATATGGAAAACATTATATTCTGGAAAATATAAAGAGTTTGACTGCATTCCGTTTTATTTATTGATGGAAAAAAGCAGTTTCCATTTTTTGTGTTTCAATTTAAAGACCTTTGGATATCATTATATCAAAAAAAAACATTACTCAGCGCCATTATGTATCATCATTTGAATTAGTAATGATCAAAAAGGCAATGCTTAGTGAATACGACCGAAGGGGTAGAATCAATTTAACAGTTTTCAAGTAGAATTTCAGGGTTTTATCCTGCCTCTATTTGTATGATTAGCGATGTACACATTAATTGTGCACGTTAGTTGCTAGCAATCACCCGTAATACTCTAGTTTCACTTGAGTAGTTGAGAGTATTCATTAACGGTCTTCTTACTACTAATATTCTAACTGCTGCAATAGTATCGGGTTCGAATCCTATAGGGTATTGAGATACTTTATATTTTTGATCACGGTTACGCCAGTAAATAGGCTGGGTAATACCGGATGTTTTCTGGGATGATTTCTAAAGTTGGTCACTCGCCAGTCGGTAGACTTAACACTGAGGACCGTGGTTCGAAGCCCACCTTAAGCAGCCCAGATACACCCTCATTAATAAAAGAGAAATTAAGTATGATAAAACATTATTGCAGTTACTTTTTACACAAAGTGAAGTTATTTATTTATTTTAAAAATTATTTATACTTGGGTTTTAAGCTTGCTAATACATCGTTATTGCTTATAAATTCGGTACCATTAAACTTACAGGTAGTTGTGTGTTAGATGTGATGGTGCTACTTTGTCTTGTTGTAAAATTGTCAAGCTTGTATTTTAGTTACTTAGTATGAGAATATATAATATAGTTAATTAAAGGCTTAAATATAAATGAAATAACAATAAACATATCTCATCGTCAACAGGTACTAGCTATTTTGCACGGTCATTCACTATTACTAATGTGGCTTGTATATTTTTGAATAAATCTTGGAATCAAGGAGATAGTTAGAATTAGTTTTAATTCAATGTACGAGTATTAAGGGGTAGGAATCATATTATAATTATGACTTGCTTCACTCAGTACTACTTACATTAATTAATAATTAGAAATTAATTATATTATACATAACTCATCACTTAAAGAATAATTTGTATTAATCGAAACAATAAAATTTGTTATGTTCAAAGAGAATCATACATAGCAATATTTTCTATATTAAAATGAAATAACTAAAAAGTTAAAACTTAGTCTTGTGTGTAAATTATAACAATTACTATGTATACAAATATATATGATATGATATAATTCAAGATATATTTATGATTATAATAAATCTCTATTATAATAATACATAATATAATTAATAAATCATATATAAAAGAATGGTGGAACAATTAAACATCAAAGATCAATCAGTATATTATTTAATTTCGGTGAAGTACCCATCAAACATTGTTAACAAAAATAGCTATCGTGAATTGAATATATTTATGGTTGATAATGACGACGACTGGTTTCAGTAAGCAGTATTTTTAAAAGATTTGTGACAAACAAGTTATTATCTATTATTCAGAAATTACTATGTTTTTTTAACAGTTACGATATTTTCGTTTTGGTTTATGTCGATAAGAACATCAAATACCCCTATAGTCATCAAAGACAGCTGTTTACTCATATGTGTTATGTCATAATGTTATAAAGGTGTTCGAAGGCACTATCTCTCTCTAAGAATTTTTAAATAAATTTTAACGATTTGTATGATTTTTCTTCCTACAAGTTACTTTAAGCAACGTATTGAATAAACCATTTAAAATGTTGAACTAATATCTGGTATATTTTTTTTAAATAATCAGATATTTATATCATATTATAATAAAGTATTAATTTTATACTCTTTAATTATTTTAATATATTGTTTATTTACTATTAAGACCGTAGGATATAACTTTGTATTTTGTTTAAATTAATTATTACTACGTAGTCACATTTAGTAATATTAATCAATTATTATTACAATGAGCACATAATACAAAGACCACATAATATAAACATGATTTTACTTCATCATTCATTTTTAAAAACAAAGAAACCTATTTTTGAAATAAATTTTAATTTATTGTACTAAGGGGTTATGTCAGATTCCTTAAATGTTCTAACGAGATATAAATTATGTAATTTATTATTCAGAGAATATGTAATCTTCCTAAAGTTAACTATAACTTTAGATTTTATTTTAGGCTTTCTATTTAACAATACGAGACTCAGATATAATCCGTCTAATTTCCATTAAATTATTCCAATTCGTTTATATTTCTGTGATAATTCCTAACGCTCTTGAAGTAATATACTGCTGTTTCACAGATTATATAAAGTTTTAAGGTACTCTTCATCATACTTAAAATATAAATAATGCATAATTTACTTGGAATAGCCCCTTATAGTTTTCAATTTAATTTTATTCCGGCTTGCCATGTGCATTTACTGACGAGTCAGTGACTAGAATAGTAAAATATGGCGACTCGTTTAAGCTGGTATAGCTCCTTAAATTAATTCTTACTGATTGATGGTCAGTTACACAACTTTCTATTCGGGTACAGGCGTTGTCTAAAACTGTTCCGGACCGAACACAAATAATAAACTGAACGGCACACGTTTTCTCCGATGATCAGTTCGATCAATTGCAAAACGGCACACGAATACGTAACGCGTACTGATGATGATTGCGTAGCGGCACTGAAATACAAACCGCAGCCCTGAACGCGGAACGCTCTTTTTTCCCGCCGTTGATCTTATTTATAGAAAATTGAACGAAATTTTCCATTGTGCCGAGAAAATGTCACCGTTGATGTTACTCCTTCGCATCGTCTACACCGTATTAACGTACTGGCGGTACTTACGGTTGCGATGTGATCATTCCGAGTGACTGAAGGCGATCGTCGATGAGTTGCATTCATTTCGCACTAATATAAAACATAATCTACGTTGGCCTAGGTTATTATTTATGTCTAGTGCGATAATTTTCTATGCGTTCGAAAAGTCTCCAGGCAGGGCCGTACTCCGTACTTTTTTCTTTACTATATATATATATATATATATATATATATATATATATATATATATATATATATATATATATGTAAACATAAATTGGGTACATTTTTGTCAAGGCTACGGCTAGGACGACAGAGCCAGAACGTTAAAAATTAGTCGAATGAAACTAGTAGAACCAAAAATAGTAGCTAAAAGTATACGACTGAAACTGTTTTCAGTCGATACTTCCCAACGCTATTAATTATCTTAATATGTTATAATATATTCTAATATATTTAATATATCTAAACATATCCGGTAAAACAAAATAACCCTTGGTTGAAATGTTTCCGGTTCAACATTAGTAGTAATATTAACTAATAATTATCATAGTTAATATTGTAGTTTAAAGTTTCCCCAAGGCGTTGGAATAATTTTAAGGCTGTCTATAGTCTATCCAATAAAACGGTCAATGCAAGCCATCAAAATTTATGACGTCAGCACCTCGCAATGTCGATCAGTACCAACACAAATCAAATGTTATAAACTGATTCGGTTATCTTCTTTTAAATTAGAGTAAAATGAGTAAAAGGAAAAATCCGTTACGAGTTTAAAACTAACTAGTGATCGCCCTCTGGTCGAAATTCGACCACAATTTAAAAATGATATATTACTAAAACTTGTTTGTGCAGTATTTTCGATATAAGATCCACCATTAGGACTTTTTTCATTGTCTTTGGAAATATTCGAGCTTACAGCAGGCATCGAATATTTTCACTAAACTCCTGATTCCTTTGTGCAGTAGATTATTCAAGAGTTACATCGATAAAATCGTAGCCAGATGCTTTTAGTCGTTTGGTAACTCTTAAGATGTACGCTTTAAACGTTACACATTTTACACATTTTATTTAGAATAATAAATATGATAGATAATCAACCAATAAATGATGACAAAAATGAATGATTTTAAGCATATATATAGAACAAAACTTTTGTATACTTTTTATATTAAATGTGTCTTTATATTTCTCTAATTTTTAGTAATAAACCTGTTACTAAGAACTCTTTCTTTACATAAACTGACACTAAGTAATATTTGCGGTTGATGGAATAAAATTGAGAGTTTTATTTTTTAATTATTTAGTAATTTTATAAATTATTTATTTAGCATGGCATTTAGAAATAAGAATAATTTGATAATTTGCTGTTATCTCTAGAACACTATTTTGGCAGCATTTAGTTAAAAAATCTGGTACATGGGGTGGCTGTTCGCATATATATATATATATATATATATATATATATATATATATTTATATATATATATATATATATATATATATATATTTATATATATATATATATATATATATATATATATTTATATATATATATATATATATATATATATATATATATATTTATATATATATATATATATATATATATATATATATATATATCCACATCCAAATAGCAACTTGAATAGCAACATCTATTTCAAATTATAACTTCGTTACTGAACGACAAAACTAATTGACAAGCCTACTTAAATAAGCTACGGAATTTTCTTTTCAATCTACAATTATTATCTTTAATCAGAAAGACAATTGATCTGTTTTACAAAATCTTGTGACAAGTTATTTGTCATTAGATTTACATTACAAAAAAACAGATTGTACTGGATGTTTTTGTGAAAACATAATTAATCGAGGATGATTTTCCATTTTAAACTTTTATTAATTTTATTATATATAATTTATTTAATTTTTTTTATTTGCCTCTTACATTAGACATGCTTAGTACAATTTTACTTTATAAAATTAATTTACTACTATTGTTCTGGGTAACCTGCATCAATATGTAACAAAAACATGTGTAGAATAAATACGTCAATATATATTTGTCAAATAAAAATTAAATTGGACTACTTCAGCTAAAGTTAAGATTAAACACTTATACACGACACAATTTTGTGATATCATCCTGCGTGTTGTCCAGTAACTGTATCGTTTCTATGTTATTGTGATCTAATAATTTTCATGCCTTAAGGAGAAATCTTGGATCTCTATTTGATTTCAAGGTTATCGTGTAGTTCTTCGTTGTTGAAGGAATTTTGGCATCGTTGGATTACTTGTTGGTCTGATGTTTTAGCGTAAACCCGTATTTGAACCTCATAAGTCCAAAAAAGCTTTAAAATAAACTGATAAACTAATCTCTTTAATTTTAGGTTAAGTTGGGAGTATTGTGGTGGCAAAACTGTCACTACACTTGTATTGCTCCTGGGTTAATCCATAAAATTTGTAAAATAATATGGAAATCCCTCAACGAGAAGTCCATATTTACTTGTTATGTGTACTCACAACAAGGCATTTTGTCCGCTTAAAGAGTTAGATTTAAATCAGCTTATTAGCTTAAATCAATTTATCAACTATGCCACAAACACAAGAAGAAAACAGTGACTAGTAAGATAGTATTTTGGAAAATAATAATGTGTAAAGCATTGAATTTTGAAAAAATCCCTTAATATTAATTCACAGTCGCAGCGGAATTATTATCGTTGCTGCAAGATTTAACTACAATAAAAGAAAGCCTTCTATAAGTAACGTTCATAAATATAAAAACATACAATAAGTATGTAAAATATTTGGCTCTAAGCGATTTTTTTCAGTATAAATAAATTTCGTCTATGAATTTTCTGCATAGCCGACATTCAATCACTTTCACTTTTCGAGCCATGAATGTCGCAACTCAAGAAACCGTACCTCCACGCACAGTTTTCGACAATATCAAGGCTGATGGGACATTGACTTTGTCCGGGTACCAACCAAAATCGGTCGTTTTTCATTGGCGTGCAGGGCCAATGGTGGAGATTGGAGGGGGTGGTGAGTTTTGAAAGGCCAACCTCTGTCATTGTGCGATTGCTGCGGTTTTTACTTTCGTAAAGAGGTCGATGACACGACACCCGAAAACTGGGACAATGGCAGATGGTGTAATTTTTTCTTTTAATTTTTGTTTGTGTGTATGTGTGTACGCGTGTTGCAATACGGTCGCGTCTGACGTCATCCTTCACTGTTGCCCCGATACCATAACGTTTTTATTTCAATTTATTGTCGTTTTTTAGGTAGTTATTGAGATATTTTTCGCGTACGCGTATTTATTTCAGTGTTGCTGCAATAATTTTGTAAAATATATGTTTCTTATGTAGAACGTATGCATTACCTTCTTCCTTATTTACATTTTTGGATAAAAATAGCAGCTTAGTCATAATTGAAAATATATAAATATAGACTAAAAATTGGCAATCTTTTTCTGAACAATAGGTTCTTCATGATAACTAGATATATGGTTAAAATACTTTTACATCACACTTAGAATTATTTTATTTAATCAACCCATCTCCCATTATGATATAGTATAGTACTAGTATGGGAGATGATTAAGAATATATTTTTATAATAAATGTTTAGAATTTGTAATCAATATTATTATTTATTATAAAGGATAATTTGGTTTAATCAATTCAATAACATATTATATATAAAATCAAGATTATTTATTTTTATGCTGCATTTATTTCATATTTCTTTCTGATTGACATTTTTTATGAAAATCTGTGCACTAAAATATGTAATAAAATGAAGATATATAGAAAGATGAACTACAAAGCTGAAGACAACATGTCAAATATTGCATATTGCATATAATTATGAAGACATAGTCAAGGTCATTAACTTTCATAATTTTCATTAACTAAACAAGTTACAAGATAACATGCTTTGAAGTTACAAATTAATAAAGCTAAAGTAATTTTGCATCATTACGACAGTTGGTACGCCAAGACATTTAACAAAAACATGTGAAAATCAATTAAATATTTCGATTCACGATATCGAACAAATGAAACAAGACAAAATCAAAGGAATTACGCAAACAAACGACTGGTAGAAAGGAGAGTTTCGCCTTATGCAACGGTTATTAAAGATCATTAAAGTGCTTAATAAATTTTAGGAGAATGCACTGTCAGTCAGTCAGACGATGATGTAATAAATGAAAGTCGGCTGGATGAAAAAAAAAACTTATAACTAATCAGGAAATGCATTGAAGCTGTTTTCACTTGTTATGCAAGCGACTAGATAACCGCTGCTGTTGAACTACTTTCATAGAGGTCTGTTACCTTTCGCGAATAGATAGTCAGTGGTTTTACTAATTATATAGTACTCATGTTGTTTTTGATCGACAGTAACGTAACCGTGGGGTGAAATCAATATTTCAATTAATACCTTACGTACTTTAGCTTTATAGGTTTTGTTTTGGTAGTGGTATTTTTTAGTAGCTCAAGAATCATTGTTTTTGAAAATGTTTGATGCAACATAAAAAAAATGTGTTTTTAACGTAAAAACACGTTAAACATTTTAAACAAAAATATATTGTAATGATAATTGAGAATAAATAACTAATATATACATAAATAAAGTAAAACATATTGTTAATAAATAATAATGCAGTAATTATGCGATTGTTTTGAGAATCATGTTTGAGCAACAAATTATTAACAATAATTTGGAGGTTTAAATAATCTTTAATAAAAAATATGAAAATAATTAATAACGTATACATGAAAGAATATTTGGCGGGTATATATTTATATAAACAAATAATGTTTTTAAATCAACTAATTAATATTTTAGTTAAGTAGAAACATTTTGTTTTTGTAGTATTAATAATTATAAAAAAATCAATTTTTTTATTTATTTTCAGTTTGTTTCTTTCTCCTAATTCATAATGAGAATAACTAACCTAAACACAAGGTAGCGCCGACTTACCAAACGATGACATTTTTGTCCATTTATATAAAAATCGTCGGAAAATTTGAACAATCACTGTCGCGGAAAAATCGTTTTCCCAATCAGTTACATATCTCGGATTCCTAGAGAGAGAGTCAAGTCAGTCAGTCCATTGGCGACGGTTTTGTTTTGTTTCGTGTAACGGAATATCCTAGACGGCGCTGGATTCACTTGTTTTCCGCGAGCGAGCGCGATGTGCATCCGATGACGACAACGACTTCGACGGTCACTCGGTAAGGTAGAGCGCGCTTTGACCGGCCGCCGTTCGTGCTAACGGTATAATGTGTACGACAGGCACAGCTAGGAGGCTAATATCGCTGGTCGACGCTACTCCAGGTATAAAGTAGGCCACCGACTGTTCAGCCAACTGCGATCGTAGCAGAAAAGATAGTAGAGAGTGAAACATGGGGGATAGAGTGGGGCAATGGACACCATCTTCCTGCCAATGATCCTGCCGGGGTACGTGTGGGAGGTTGATTTGTTTATGCTAGGTGGGAATTTTCCTTTCTATTTTCAAAATAATACTGAACTTAAAACTACACGTAAGCTGGCGAACTGAGATGTTTCGGTTGGTATTGCCTCATAAATGCGCCGACGAATTTGTTGTTTGTTAGGTCTGTTTGGTGGTCAACTGTTGCTCAACGCCGCTCGGTTTCTGTGCTTCTGCTAAGGTTACGAGGTTGTTTACCCCTGGAAAGCGAAAATGGTGCTCGCACACCATGTTATTTATAGAAAACTTCGGTGAATTTATTTCACAACCGATCAACATTATTTCACTCTTCCATAAAATATATAATATCTATATTACCAAAAAATAAATTATATTTAATTGAACTCAACATATTTTTATTATTAGATGCACAAATAACTCTTTTACGTTCAACAATCGATCATAAACATTCTCATCGTCGTCAACAACACTGGACATCCACAAACTCTAGCGAGTTCTTATTTATATTCGAATTTGAGAAATTTTAGGTTCATTTGCGGGGAACTTTTATGTCACTTATTTAATAGTAACCATTCTGCAGATATAACAGATCTTTTAGGAACACGTGGTACTTCCTACTTATGTGTAATACGTTTTTAGTGGCATGCTTTCACAAGCTTAAGGATGGTGAATCCGGTGTCAAAGGCAAAATATAGAGGAGAAGGTAAATAATAAATGACGACACTGAATTGAAATTCAAATATAAATCGAACTAAATCATTATGGTAGATCAGTAGACACTAGACATTGCTCATTTTGACGATTGATTGTTGTAGTTAATTTTAGCCCTTCAGAAAGTGTCAAAAATTGTTCAGACTCTTTCATCAAGATCTAGAATTTTTCAACGTAGAATCTGTATATTGCATGAAATATGAAGAAAAGTGGTAGCTAACGATGGATTATACTTTCAGTACAGTAGGTTGTACAGTTTCCTGAGAAAAGATTCACAGTTACGAGAAAATACCTCCAAAACTTAGTATGAGTCGAACTACTAAACTGTTACAACTAATAACGAATAGGTTATTAAATTCCTTTTAATTAGAGGAACCATGCTGCTAGATATAAAAATGGAATCTCATCAGGTCATTGTTGGCGAAATAGTTTGATTTGAAGTCTTTGCTCGTAACTCGTTAAATCATACCCAGAAGCCATGTTATGTGCTGTCGATAGAAATTAGTGCTTATCACGAAGGACAATGTCTGGTAAATGCGGCCAGTTCAAAAAGGCTTTTCATTTTAATATTTGATATATAAAATAATAATAATAATAATAATTGTTTAATATAATGATGACACAGTTCATCTTAAAATTTGGTAAGTAAAAGTTCTTCGGAGAATTGTTAACGATCCCTTATATATTTGAATAAGGGTATCCATAAAGACCTAATGGTACCTACCGTCAACGAAGACATGAAATGGTTTACGAAAAAAAACAGCAAATGAGATTGCGTGACATCTGTAGGTTGAAGTGACCAATAAAAATCGTTGAAATAATTATAGTCAAGCTATGTTTCTAAAGAAGTACGACTATTTGAACTTAAAACTCTGAAACATAGGGTTTGGACTTGACCAAGAATGTTAAGGAACATATTTTAAATTTTTTTATCTTTTATAAGAACTTAATCAAGACTTCCTTTTTTGCCAGTTATTTTTTTGTTTATAAGCCATTTAACGTTAACGTATCTGTATATTTTCAAAAACATAAAAAATTAACATCGTAGAGTGATTAATATGAATGGCGGTTTATGGAAGAAACCGCAGATAAACCAGTGAATTACAGTTCAACGAATTGTTTCAACTAATTTCAACTAATAATATTCACTAGATTTAACCCACGATGACTTCTCTCACTCTAAGAAACACTTTTGAACAAATTTGACCAAACAAGGAGGTAATAGCTGTCGGAGAAAGGTATTCTTTACTTTTAAAAACAATATAATAATAAAGAGTTTTATATGTTAAAACATAACAAGAGCGATACGATAAATAAAGCACAGTAGTATTAGTTAGTATTAGAAGTTCAGTATGTTCCAGTATGTCCTAAAATATGTTTAAATACCAACTATAGTAGTCTATATAATTTATTGTCTATAAGTTTAAAGCATACGTAATCAAACAATGAACAAAAATCAATTATGTTTATACAAATACATCACTGTCTCCTAAAATTATGTTTTTTAATGATTACTGACAAAAAATTGCGTTTTTTATTTTTTTCTAGTAATTTTAAACTTTTTAATGCTACTTTTATATTATTGCAACATCTGAAATTTACAGCGCCCTAAAAACGACATAGTAAAAATAAACTGTATAATCAACTAAAACTAAGCATTAACATTTTTATTTTCTGTTATTTTTATGTTGTTTTTTAATATTACCAATTAATTTATATATCTGTTGGTGTTATAACCTTGATAAATATTAAAAAGTAAAACAGTATTAGTAGATTACATTCTATAGTTATAAATGAAGTTTAAACATAAAATATTTTATAATTGATTTGTATGATTGGCTGAAATAAATTATTTCTTTTCTGAATTCATTCAGCTTTAATTATGTTACCTTTTTAGTGTTGTATTTGAATATAAATTGAAAATTAAGATCGCGCAGCTCTTTTAATAATTAAATATTGATCTATTATATTTATATAATTATCATTGATAGGATTAAGTGTTATTTGCTATTAATTATAAGTAGTCTTGTGTAAACACTAAATATTAACTATAATTTCTTAATATTTTATTTTATTAAATATGTTATTATATGTTCCATTTTTAAATTTGATGAACTACAGTGGCATAGAATTGTTGTAGAATAAGCTAGACGAGGGAAAAGACATCATTCTTGGTCGTACTAAGACTGGAATATTGAGCAAGTGTTCGCCACAAAAAAAGAAACTTCGTTATTGTAGATGTTATCGTAGTTTTAAAGGAGTGTGAAATAAGTTTATTTTCGATCTGACAACTGAAAATTCATATTGATTTTCATCAATTTTATTTGATTGAATTTACTGAACCGAAAGCTGATTCAACAGAACGTTGTGTTGGTTATATAGTGGGTCTTCTATTTATATGGACATATGAGGCATTGTTTTTTATGAGCTAATATCAAATTGGATGCAATATTAAGGGAAGTTTGACAGAACCACACAGTGGCTATAAGAAATGATGATAAAGACATGCTAACAATATTGATGGGTGAATGGTAAAAAAAATCTGATAACAGAAAGTGAGAGTAGTGTAGCAAAAAGAGGTATCAAAAAAGGAGAGAGAAGAAATAATTAATTAAAATCAAAATTGTCCGATTTTGATATATAGATGTCTTTAACGGATCAAATTTATGATGGTTGTAAAATATAATAATTAAATTTAAAAGGTTCTCAACAGCCGATGGTCGGATGGTAGTTGGACGAAAATGAGTCGTTACCTTACAATCCATCGAAAACCTCTTATTTAATTCCTTACTAATTCAAACTCAAAAAATGTATGCAATCTTGCTTCTTCGAAATAAAACAAAATATTCTTACTCTGGATATTACAGTCACTTAATTCCAGGTACTTAATTAGCTGATACGTTGCTAGATATTTCGTATCCAAAGGTATTCCAATTTCAGATATTTCATGCAGTCCTATCGTAAATAGTAAAGTCAGCAATCTAGTACATTTGGACTGTATCCTCCTTGAAAATGACAACAAGTTATGACCCAACAAAGCCCATTTAAATTAAAATGTAAAGGAGAGATTAACCCCCAGTTCGATATTACCGATGTTGATTTAAATAAACATTTAGTGTCTATCTGCTGGTGTAACAACCTTACAATTTTTTATGAACTCCACAATAAATGTATTATTCAGTTACTTGAAACATTTACCTTTTTTATATTAATATTGTTCCTGAGATTATTTGCAGATATAGCAAAAAAATTGCTAAACAAATGTTATAAAATATTTTAAAATTGTATAGGTACAGACAAAATGGTGAAAGCAACAAAGAAGGTTGTATAGATACAATTATACATCAATTAATAGTGATAGTAAAACAGACGAATATACATAAAGATATATAATTAAAAAAAAATTAATGAATGCTGAGTTGGGGATCTGACACATGAGCAAATATTTCGGACAGAAAGGTTGTGAAACAAATTCCAACAGTGATTGCAAAACCGTAGAGATTTTTTGACATGAAATACAAATAGGTGTTTCGATAATGACAAATCATGAATCTTGTGAAACCTGGGAGATAACAATATGGAGGTAAACATGTTTCGCTTGATGGTCTACAGGTTATCTACAGGTTATCTATTTTAGATTTTATATCGGGGTATAAGTTACTAGTATATGATAGTTAATGAAGGGCCCTACCATTTGATACTCATTCCCACCGATCTTCATATGGCACCTATAGCTTATATGTATTAGTAATTGAAATATGTGGAACATTTCACGATTTTGTGTGTCATACTTGCGCAGAGGTCATGCTAATCTGATCTGTATAGTTCCAATTTTAGTATATGTATACCCTATGATTAGCTTGCATAGTTATAGACGAAATTTAAAATAAATGAATTATAAAATATAATTTATTGATGTGATTGGTTGAAATATATTATTTCCTTTTATTCAGTTTTAATTAATCAGTTTTAGCGGGAGGAGCTGATAACTCTAACTTGTTAAAACAGCTAGTGAATACAGCTAGTCAATACTGAGAAATTATTAGCAACGGGGGAAGGGATTCTATAATAAAAAGCATGTATCATGCATGAGAATATTATGAACAGTGATTAATAATGTACTTTCTATACACAGATAATTTATTTATCAATCTCTATTAGTATATGAGTAAATATTACCATTATTGGAAAATTATTATCGAAATAGAAATGATGGTTTACATTCCAAAGCGTTTATTAGCCGGGGAGAACTGAAGTTCGTGTTGAACTCTTAGAAATTTCATTTAAATGAAATAGATATGAATAGTAATGGAAACAGATATTGACGTAGCAAATGAGCAATGAACAAATTATGGTTGAGGTAGATTTTTCAATTGGATTTATATTGGTAATCTAAAGAATCGAGAATGAATTTTCTTTAAGTCAAAACGTTTGCGGGATCAGTTAATGATAAAATTTAAAAGAAGATGATGATCTTGAGATAAAAAAGATAGTAGAATTAAGTTGTTGGTATACCAGGATCCAATTTATATTAGTTAAATTAGGTCTCCATTCTTCCCACTCCTCCATTGGGTTCGTTAAATTATTTGTATTAAGAAAGGTTCTAAAAGCTATAATATCACTTCATCTGGATATGCCCCGATTCCTTGCCTTAGAATACGGAAAACCATTAGTAATCCATTAGTAATTTCATATCTTATCATCCAACAATAAAACCTTGTTTAAAATAAAATCGTACCGATCAATATTACTACAACCAATTATATCCAAATAGTTAAATTGTTAATCGAAGTTATTCTTAAAACTCCTCAATCTAATTATTGTACAAGAGCAACATTCCGGCTCACCAGTTTGTATTTAGAAACAAACATTGGACAATCGATTAGGTGCATATGTAATTGAGAAACCTTTGAAAAGAAGGAAATTTATTCAGCCATATATCGTAGTCTAAGCCTTTAATGGGACGAGGTTCTCGAATATAAGTTTAAGGAGGACACTAAAGGGAGGGCAAAGGAGTAACACTAACACTACACTACTCGCACAAGTAACAAGGTTGAAACTACTGTGAATAGATAGCATAACTTTGTTTCAGGTCTAAAAAATGTGATGGTTGTTTAGAGAACAATCAGAATTAATACTCGACCATAACATGTTATAGGAGCCGACCTTGAAGCCAGTGTGAACCTACGGTCGCAATTATAGGATTGCACTAAGTAATCTAGTGTTAATATGATACAAATGTATCGAAACAAAGTTCCTCACATCATTGTTAACGCCCCATGGTACATGAGAAACGAGAATATCCACAAATATTTAGGAGTACCAATAGTCAGCGAAGAAATTGAACGGTTTGCGAAAATATATCAAGAGAAATCGCTTGAAAATAAAATCTTCAAAACACTGCAGTTGCTCCACAACAATGGACTGACTTACCGGAGGTTGAAGAGACAAAAACCTTATGAACTAATATAATTATACGTGAAAATTCTTAGATCTGAACTTATAAAGGCAAAATTACTAGATAGTTATAGTTAATACCTAATTGTAATATTTAAATGTGTGCCATGTGCTTTTAAATAAATCTATCGTTTAATAATTCAAATATTTACGTCCTATCCTCAACCTTGTTAAATATGATGTAAACAACTGGACGTAAACAAAGCTGTTTACAACTCACAGTTTCTTAATACGTAAAACTAAGAAAAATCAATTGCTGCAATAAGAGATATTACAGCTCATCAAAATCTAATCAAATGTAAGAAATAATAAAGATATAATATGAACAGCTCCTTAGAAAACCAGACGGACAATACAAAATCTAGAAGTATAGATCGCCAAGATCAGGACTAAAACAATGAACCACTGGAATAGGATAATGTTCCAGATCATTTGGCTAGTTCAGTTACTTCTAGTTCAGGTTAGTTAATTTCTTATGTTTAGTGATAAAAATATCGATATTTTCTAAATATTTTAAAAACGAGAGATATATTTAATAAACCTTTAAAATAAGTATCAAAATTCACTTAGCTTTTAAAATTAAGTATCAACTTTAATTACTGGTTGGTATATAAAAAATAATTAAAAACTTATTTAAATGTTTAAGAATTTTATTTACGTTTTTTTAATATCGTCTAACAAAAACATCGATATATTGATATATCGATATATTTTCGGTATCCCTATATTAAAGTATCTTGAATTGGATATAGATTCATTGTTGTATTCACACGAGAAAATACAAAAATTTGATATTTATGAACGCTGATTAATCCCTTAAACTGCGAAAAAACTAATACAATATTTACAAGATAAAAGATTGAGGTTGTGGTGACAAAGTGGCTTCGACAAACCACGGTCCTATTACTCTTTAACTTGACACCTTAGTACTGACCTCTACCTAGGTCGAAATATGTTGAGATAGGCCAAAGATTGTTCCGTTGCCGCCAAGTCAATAGCGGAGCTTATCATTTTCGCCTTTACACAAATATTGCTTCTATAGATACCCACTCGTTTTATGTTCTATCGTAGCGAAAAATATTTACTTTAGAGGCCTTGAACTAATTTCGGTGTATAACAGAATTTTCATATACGATTATACGTAAACCAAAAATATAACTAAACATGTTTTGCTTGTTGATTTTGTCCGAGCTCAGTAGCGACATAGCATATTCTGTAATTTTGTATGGATCAATTCTGTTTTAGATTCTTGCATGTAACATACACTGATAATTGTTTGGCTTTGATAAGGCACTTATTGAGAAAAAAGTTGAGACAATACAAATTTATTAAAATATATTTTCATTATCATTTCACTATCATATCATGTATCATTTTCTACAGCTTTTTCCTGTCTTTATGGTAATCAAAATGCTCTATGCCTGGTGAGTATGTTGGGTTGGGCAAAACTTCCTATTCGAGATACAATAGTGTATCCTTCACAGCTTCGGTAACGCGTGGACAGTCGTTCGAAGATGATGCTTTTTGCAAAAATACGTGGATCAATTTGTTTATTTGACGTCAGTAGCAGGATTGCCAACTTGCAGGGAATTCCCCAATCTGCGGGAAATCTCAGGATGATTGGGGATTTATTGAAAATATAATATCGATAGTCCTGGTTGAAATACTTCTGCAAGAACTTCATAGAAAAATTTTTTAGATTTGGACGACACATACCTTGAAGAGAGTATCCAAAGTAAAAAAAAATGATAGTGTGTTCTGGATGGTATTGCAAATTTCTACAGAACATGCCAGGAATTTTATACTACATTGAGGTCAGAAATTATCAAATGATTTGATTTCAGATATTTTCTTTCATATCCGCTCAAGAGCTACATATTAAATTACAGGTACCAATGCTGATGTGATTTCCACTGCTTCATAAAAATAAGTGAGTGACCCTAGTGACGAGCTCATGCTATGTTGGATTTTGATCAACTTGAACTTGAGCTTCATGAAGACAGTATTGATGGTGGGATTATGAAGAGAAAAAACCTAATACTGATACACCAGATGGGTCAATTAACAAACATTCAATAATTAATCCTGTGTATAGAATACCATTTGTAATTGAAAAAGCTTATGAAGGTAAAAACGTATATTCAGCTATATTATTCGATATAGCACAAACCTTCGACAAAGTATGATATGATGGTCTATAGGAATAGAACAATAGGAAGCTTATAATATGATATAGAAGGTGTATTGGGCCAAATTCTTTATCTAATCTACACATGTGATATACCACAAATGGAAAATATTACGATGGCTACATTTGCAGATGACGCTATGATTGTTGGTGTTAGAGACAATAGCGAAGAAGCCACACGAATATTAGAACAGGTAAGTGACAATATAAATAATCGGAGCCAAACCTGGAAAATTAAAATTGATGATAGTAAATCTGTGCAAGTGCAGATTGTGCAAGTTCATGTCTAATCAGGAAGCAGAAGCACCAATAACAATAAATAATACTTTACGTAGCAATGAACCTTCGTAGGGTGAAGACGTATTTTCAATACGGTCCAAGCTATAAAAAGATACCGTTCTTTAAAAAACCCAGTATTTTATTACGGTTATTTAATTGAGTGTTAAAAACGCATAACAGATACGGCTATCCGTCTCTCAGTGGACCTAAAGTGTAGTGAATACGTGTTTACGTGACCAGACAAAAGGACTGCATCTCATTTTTATTAGTGTTTAAAATTATTTCATCTTATTTTACAACAGTC
Source organism: Rhynchophorus ferrugineus (assembly GCF_030347505.1). NCBI lineage: Eukaryota > Metazoa > Arthropoda > Insecta > Coleoptera > Curculionidae > Rhynchophorus > Rhynchophorus ferrugineus. The sequence goes on from NW_027472581.1 coordinate 73,994,362, forward strand.
CTTTTGAAATTCATTTATAGTATTTATAGTAAAAAACTAGTGCTAAAATAACGTAAGTGAAAAATGAAGTGCGTGAAATAAACAATGTATTTATTTTATTTTTTTTATCCTCTGGAAGTAAATTAAATAAAATATTAAAATATTAAAAAATGGCAAACCATAGCGATTCAACCAAATCACCTGCACACTTTGATATAAGATTAGAACAAACAGCAATAACGCAAACTCCACCATCAGAATGGACTACAGTCATTAACAAAAAACGATTGAGAAGTCCAGAAGAAGAAATCGCGAGGAAACAAACAAGAATCAGTGACTATTGGTTGCAGAAACCGATAGAGACAAAAAACAGTTTTAGCAACCTGTCGGAAGAAATTGAAGAGAACATACAACCAAGCCCTGAAAAAGTTGTTCCCAAACTACCACCAATAACAGTCTATAAGGTAGGATTAATAAAAAACATCCATGACTTATTGAAAACCATTACTACGAACTACACAATTAAAACAGTGAGCTATGAAACAATTAAAATCCAATTGTTCGAAGCGGATCACTTTAAAGTTCTTATAAAAGAATTAGATGAAAGAAACACCCAATACCATACATTCAGGCCAAAATCCGAGAGAACATTTAAATTCGTATTAAAAGGATTACATCACGGGACGGACTTTAACACCATCAAGGTAGCACTAGCTGAAAAAGGCCACGAGGTCGTAAATATTCACAATATACGACATCACACGACAAAAAAACCTCTGCCTATGTTTTATATAGACATAAAACCTAATGGAAATAATAAGGCGGTGTATGAAATCACCAAACTGGAAAATAATATTATTAAATGCGAACCACCACATATAAAAAGAATTATACCACAATGCACAAGGTGTCAAGCGCACGGGCACACAAAGACTTACTGTCGCAAATCATATAGATGCGTAAAATGTGCAGGAGAACATAAGACAGGAGATTGTACTCGTAAAGTTCGCGATGAAAAAGTGAAATGTGTTAACTGTAACGGAAATCATCCAGCGAACTACAAGGGTTGCGCAGTTCACAAGCAACTACAGCAGAAACTCTATCCTGCCTTAAGGGAAAAAAGGCATCAACAAAAACAATCCACTACTACCAATCTACCACTACCTACCAGAACAAGTCAACCAGACATAACTTATGCCCAAATAGTTGAAAATGGTTCAGCACAAAAACGAGAGACAATATCTCAACTTACTGAAACTAGCAACATCTCAAGATTAGAAAATATGATGGCCAAACTAATGGATCAAATGAGTACGATGCTTGGTCTACTCACAACCGTCGTAAGCAAACTTGCCTAATGCCTGAAACCAATAGTTACAAAATCGCCGTCTGGAATGCAAATGGGCTCCAACAACACGCCAGGGAACTAAAAATGTTCGTAAATGAACAAAATATTGACATTATGATGGTTTCCGAAACACACTTTACGGACAAGAATTATCTGAAAGTTCCTAAATATAAGCTTTATCATACAAATCACCCTGATGATAAAGCACATGGAGGTACAGCCATAATAATTCGAGATGATATAAAGCATTTCGAAAAAGAAAAATTCCGCAAAGACTACCTGCAAGCCACCAGTATAACCATAGAGGAAGCCCATGGACCATTAACAATTTCTGCGATTTATTGCCCACCCAAACATAACAACAAGGCAGAACAATTTCAAGAGTTCTTCAGTACGTTAGGTAATAGATTTATAGCAGGAGGAGATTATAATGCAAAACATTTAATGTGGGGTTCAAGAATAATAACCTCAAAAGGTAGAGAACTGCTCAAAGCCATAAGGAAAGATAACTTACAACATATCTCTACTGGTGAACCAACATATTGGCCTTCAGACAGAAATAAAAAACCAGATACAATAGATTTCTGTATTACAAAAAATATTGATCCAAAAAAGTGTCAGGCAGAATCATGTTTCGACCTGTCTTCTGATCATTCACCAATAATAGTAACAATTTCTTCAAAAATTACCATCAAAGATAAACCCCCTTCTCTGTGCAATAATAGAACTAACTGGCCCTCATTTAGAGAAAACTTAGACCAAAATATCTCTCTAAACTTACCGTTACAAACTGAAATGGATATAGAAATAGCAGCAATAAATCTTACAAAAAATATACAGGAGGCAGCATATTCCGCGACTCCCAACAGTGAAACATTTCCAAGAAAAAATACACATATATCATGTACAATACAGAAAAAGATAGCAGAAAAAAGAAAGTTACGATGAAATTGGCAACAGCAAAGGACTGAAGAGAATAAAAGAAAATTTAATAGGGCCATAAAAGAGCTGAGAGATCTAATTCAAATTGAACAAAACCAAGGCATTCAAGAATACCTAGAAAACTTGACATCAACTGAGGCTACAGACTATTCGTTGTGGAAAGCAACAAAAAAGCTTAGGAGATCCCAGCAGCATAACCCACCTATTAAAACAAGCGAAAATAATTGGGCGAGAAGCAATAAAGAGAAGGCCGACATTTTCTCAAGACACTTAAAAAATGTTTTTAAACCTTTCCAGTCTCAGCTACATAAAGATGACGAAAATAAAATTACTAGCTTTCTAGATTCGCCATTTCAAATGGATTTACCGCACGAGAAATTAACGGTCAAAAAAGTTAAACATACAATAATGAGAGAGATTAATATTAAAAAAGCTCCTGGTTATGACTTAATTACTGGCAAAATTTTAAAAGAATTATCAGAAAAGGCTATAAAACTATTAACATATATATTTAATGCTATGCTACGAATTAATTACTTCCCTAGTATCTGGAAAGTAGCTAAAATATTAATGATACTTAAACCAGGAAAAATACCAGAAGATGTGACCTCCTACCGACCTATAAGTTTATTACCAATAATCTCGAAAGTTTTCGAGAAATTATACATAAAAAAACTAAACTATATAATAGAAAAAAGAAAAATTATTCCAGAACATCAGTTTGGCTTTCGCAATAAGCATGGGACTATAGAACAAGTGCATAGACTTGTAAACCAAATAAACGGTGACCTAAATGCCAAAAGATATTGTTCGGCTGCTTTCCTAGACATATCTCAGGCTTTTGACAAAGTATGGCATACGGGCTTGCAGGTTAAACTAAAGAAACTTCTCCCTCATCCGGACTATCAGCTACTGAAATCGTATCTCACTGACAGACATTTTATTGTAAATCAAGGCGATGAACATACCGAATTAAATCCCATATATTCAGGAGTTCCGCAAGGTAGTGTACTGGGTCCAGTACTGTATCTTCTGTATACGGCTGATCTGCCCACCACAAAAATAACTACTGTGGCAACATATGCAGATGATACAGCAATCTTGGCATCCCATGAAGATCCAGTCACAGCATCAATAAACCTACAAACCCACCTGGAGCAAATACAATTATGGTTGAAGACATGGCGCATTAAAGCCAATGAATCAAAATCCACGCATATAACGTTTACCCTGCGTAGAAGAACATGTCCACCAGTAAATATCAATCATCGTCAACTCCCCCAAGCAGAGCATGTTAAATATCTTGGTATGCACTTAGATCGACGCCTAACCTGGAAGAAGCACATACTCTCTAAACGGAAACAACTAGGACTAAAATTATATCAAATGTATTGGCTCATTGGGCGCAAATCCAAGTTATCATTAGATAACAAGGTATTGCTGTATGAGTCTATACTCAAGCCCATTTGGACATATGGAATTCAACTATGGGGTACCGCTAGCAAATCTAATATATCCATCATTCAACGGTTCCAAAATAAGGTGTTGCGTGCCATTGTTGATGCTCCGTACTATATTTCAAATAAAGTGATACAACGCGATATTCCTCTAGAACCTATAACGAGTGTAATCCAACGTGTTTATGTGAAGTACTTCGAAAGAGTGTCAGTGCATCCCAATGTACTCGCTAATCAGCTAAATATGCGACGTGATAGTGAAGTGCGTAGACTAAAACGTTTAACACCACCTGATCTGATTACTGGACATATGTAGAGTTTAGAATAAGCATTAGAATAAGTCTAATTAATTAAGTTAATATTTTATACAGAAGATTGCTTAATGAAGTGATTTTCTACATGCCATGTATATATAATATATATAATATAAACAGAAGAAATACTTATTGCCAATAGGGCAGATTGTGGACTCACGAAGAGTAATAAAAAAAAAAAAAAAAAAAAAAAAAAAAAAAAAAAAAAAAAAAAACGTAGCAATAACTCTAAGTATCTCAGAATTAATCTTGAAGCAAAATTTCTCTGGAAGGGACATGTAAAAAGGAAAAAAATTGAGCTAAAGTATAGGAAAACGTATTGGTTAATAGGAAGAAAATCACAATTATCACTACATAATAAATTGATATTATACAAGCAATCACTGAAATCTATAGATAGGGAATTCAATTATGGGAAAAAGTTTTCCAGAACAAAGTTTTAAGAAGTGTTGTATGTGCACCCAAATACTACAGGACTTATTAGCTACATCGAGATCTTCAGATATCCACTACCACTCAGGAAATCAATAGATGTGCAAGGATAGATATAGACTACAGAACTCTTGGATAACACCAGTACAGGACATAGATTCAAACGAATGAAACCATTTGATCTTGTGCAGCATAATGTAGTGAGATGCATTTAATAGAATAACAGAAGGAAGGACTTTAAGTTACGACCGATGGGTCCTCCTAAATATATCTCTAGATTTAAATTATTGTAGAGACAAATTGTAAGTTAATCGGCAATGACCGATGATGATATGGCTGAGTAACAATGCAATAATTTGAAAAAAACATTTTATGGTGAATGCTTGTTCTACTGTGGAGGGATACTTGTTCCCAAACATAACAGCGATATTGAAACGGTTGAAAATGCTATTTTCATTCAATTTCACTATAATTCGTATAATAGTCATTTTCCCTCCTTTTTGGATCTTTCCCTTTCCATATAAAGGTCTGGAGACAGTTGATTCAACAACTGTTATAGTTAGTTACTGTATAACGTAGAAGTGTCTGGCTCCGGAAATAGGTTTCTTGAAATAAAACAACAAAATATAGAATGTCGAAATGAAACTTTAGACTTTCCACGATTGGCATCTGTATATATTGAATAACTCAATAATACTACGTCTAAAATAGTTTTTATAATGATAGCGCTGATTAAAATAAATGCAAGCACCTAGCCTATATCAAAAAGATGGAAACTTCGATAGTTCAAACTGAAGACCAGTTTATAATAAGTGAAATTACATCAATTAAATTGTTCCTGCATTTATCTTTTATGGTAAACTAACCTAACTGTTTTATGGAAAATGATGCTGAAAAAATTACTATTCAAATGAATATCAATGGGGAAAGTAATATTAAATAAAATTAAGCAGGATTACATATATCTTGAAAATCATATAGCATTTTATAACATTTAACTATTAGTAACAATGGAAAAATAATATTATAACATGTCAGATCTAACTATACAGTAATGCCGACTTACCTGAATACATTCTAACATGTATTAATAGCCGTAAATAGTCAAGGATATTTTCCTCGCGCGTAAATTCGGTAGAATAGAGGCAGACAGAATCTTTCCATGGCTGTTTTTTCCCTCATCCTTGCGCGCTTTATATTTAGAACGACCTAACCTAACTCAACATTCAATTACGACGCTATATAATGAGAAAATGCGTTCGAAAAGCGGTAAAATCTTTAAAAATGAAATAGAATAAAGTCAAGGTCGAAACATGGAAACTAACTGACCTATCCCACTACTACGGGCGAATGCAGTGGCGGCAACTGTTCCGCGGTCCCTCAAAATGGCGCAAAATCCATCGCCGACAGACTTGCATTTCCCGATTAATTTAACCGGGAAACGCTCCGGAATTTTCGATCGTTTATTTTAATGCGTTAATGGAAAATATAATTATTTTCCTGTGGTTTCTTTACTGGTGTTGTACCATTACTTGTTTTTCCATAAGTTGTGAAGCTTAAGTTATAATTAATATTGAATTTATATTGTTTCTAACGACCAGTAGATACGTTTATTTTCAAGATGGCCTACATTTCTGAAGATCGATCAACATCATCTAACAGAGTAAAGTTTAATTTCGAGACTGTAGAAAAATGAAGTTATTTGATTAAAAGGCTTCAACAAATTACACTAGTTCATATTACATCTTTGTTAAGACGACTTCCTCACATACAAAATTAGCAACCCCATGGAAGTCATGGATTAATGGCGAGATTTAGTAAAAATTTCGAAGTAAGTAGGTAAACAAAGGACAGAAGTATTTTGGTTGAGAATTAGACCCTGAGCACTGGCTAAAGATTAATGATGATGATTTCATTATAACAATCAGGTAAATTGTGTTAATAGAAGCTAAGAAGAAACTGTAAATAAATATAAATATAATTTTTAGTAGAATTTAAGTCATATCATTGGACCTTTCCTGGTTTTACATGTTATTTTATTGAAGAGTAAATATTTATTCAAAGTCCAGCGGCAAGTTATCAAAATACTATTTCTCACTTATTTCAGCATTTTTCATTACTGGACATTTCGCTAATGATCATCTACTATTTATAACTCTTATTATATGTTCTTCATTTTAATCATTCCATTCCCTAATTTCATTTAAAAACGTTGGGAAGAAGAATTCCCCCAAGCTTGCATATAAAAATACATCTGAATCCAACGAAACTATCGGTATTCACTCTAATCACTGAGGAAATGTCTAAACAATTGTGTAGAAAGGTCATAATTAAACTTATTTTAACGTAACCTTTAGACGAAATATGTACTTACATACTGGAAAGGTAAACAACTATATGACGCCAAATCTTACAGATCTATTCCCCTACTAACACTTTTCTTTTGAGCAAATATTACTCAAAAGACTAAAGCCAGTGTAAAACTAATAATCTCAGATTCGATTCAAGATCTAAAATTAAAAGAAATATGCAAACAGTTTTTCTGGATATATCATAAGCCTTCGACAAAGTTCGGCATGAAGGCTTGGTATATAAGCTATGCAAAATGCCTTTACATACATAATATTAACATAATTAACATCCAGAATATTCCTCAGAAACAAGAAGATGAATATTCTAAATTAAAAGAAATAGAAGTGTGAGGCGTCCTATACTGTCCTTATCTGATTTATATTAGTGATGCACTTAAATTAGACGCAATTATGGTATATTCGTGGATGATTTTTGAGCATACTTATACTTAACACACATCAATTTTTGCAGTGGATAAGAACTAAGAAGGGCCTGTAAAAGAACATAAAATTATTTTACTAAAATGGTCTATTATAGACGATTAAATAATGGTGAATAAATCTTAAAGAACTTAAATCTGTGGTAAGTAAGCATTGAAGATCTCTTCCTGTCAAGACAAAGAAATCATAAAGTTCATAGTAGGAACAAACACTTAATAGTGTAATTGTGCGTGAGTGAAAAGGGTGTAAAGCGAAAAAACAGAATAATAATATAATTTGAAACACAAAAAACATCATTTATTGACAGAACATTTGTTGACGGTTCTGATGATGAACTTGAACCAAAAAAAAATGTTTCCATTTGTCAAGCTTTTTGATTTCTCAAATCACTTTTCTATCTTGGTTTTTGTTTTCTGGCCTCCTCTTTTATTTTCTAAATTAACAATTTTAGAGCGCTTTCTGAGCACTAACGGAGTTGGTTATTTAAGCGAATTTGTATAAAAGTACAATAGTTTTATACAATAAAGCTGATTAATATTTAGAATATTAAGAGTTTAATATGTTGTGCGTAAATGCTTCTGCTTTATACTCTACGTTTTAGACATCCCTTCAGATGTATGGCAATGATTAATGAAAGATCAAGGTCGTAAATCGAGTCATTCTGTTAATAGCTGTTAATGTACATTTAATACGGTCCAGCGATTACGTGGTCACAACGAGCGGGATGAGGAATCAATAAAAATCTCAATTTAAAAAAGTTGTTCAACGTAACGACACTTTGATTGGTCACAACGACCGGCTCATTTATGTATGGCAACGTGCTGGCTGATACCGAAATTGATAATTTGACGTTTTAATATTTGGCACTTACCAATTCGGCTTCCCGTATATTCATTGTGAATCACTATGTCTCTTTATCACTATAGTTTATAAAGAGGATAATATTTTTTGAGGTTTCTTCTATTAGGTAAACGTATAATGATTGGAATATACTATATCAGTAGATTTTTATTTTATTAAATTTATCTTTCTTACAGGTTATTTTTGGAAAAAGTCTTTCCGTAATTTCGTTGAAATGTTCAGAAAAACCAACAGTATTGTCAAATAAGATACGAGATATTGAAGCACAGTGATTTTAGGTCTTCTTTACTGGTTGACAATGGCTGAAATACGCCAAAGAGAAATAGTATTTGATAAATTATCCATATGTTGTTAATTTATTAACTAATGTTATCTCCATATATACACTATACACACAGATTATCTCTAGATGCAGCCATTCAACTGTGCATCATTTTGGATTTTGATTATTTCATTATTTTGGATTTTTAGTATCCTGTTTTGTCAAAATGAACAATTTTAGAGCTCTCTTTACCATGTACTCCAATTATTATTAATAAAGCTTACTCAATATTTAAAATAGTGTATTCTAGAGTAAATTAGACAATTATACCTTTTTTCACTTTGGCTTTGAAGAACATGAACACATAATCAACAAATCCATGTATTTTAGAATTACTATCAAAAAGCTAGTATTTAAAGCTGCATATTCTAGAATCATAAAATCAGATAACTTCTTATGAACAAAAATGTAAATAAATCAAACATCGGTTTAGTTAGAGCAGTAGTCTAGGCGACAGGATGGTCCTCCTACTATAGCATAGTTGGTTGTGGGTACGAATACTGCTGGGCCATAGTGGTAAATTTATGTTTATGATTGTCCAAGAGGCCAGAGTGATAAATCCGACAAGAAAAATTATCCTAATCACACGAGCAACCTGGGTACGATCGAATATCTTCTGGAATGACTTTCAAGCTGGTCGGTCACTCGCCAGTCGGCAGGTTAATGTCGAGGACCGTGGTTCGGAGCCTACGTTAAGCGGTATGTCCAGTCCTTCTAAACGGTTGGTCCGATTTTGATGAAACTTTTTGTGTGTGTTTAAGTGGATTCGAGAATGATTGAGATTTACAACTAGACCCCTTAAGAAGCGCTGCCATAGGATTCTAGAAAATTTGAAAAATATTTTAAACATTTTCAATTATAAAGATATATCACAATAAAATCACTAATTTGATGTAATTGTGCTCACCTTATACTATTTGTTTTATGTAAATTTGTTCGAAATAAATTATTCCATCAAAATAAAGAGCCAATGATTTTGGACAGGACAACGTGTGTGACGTGAATATAACTATAAGAAATAAATTTAACATAGATATTTTTTGATTCCGTTACTTGTCTTTTTTCTCCTTCTGTTATCTTCAATCCATTCCCAAATATTATTCATTTATTTTATTTATTTAAATTAAAATTCTAACCTTCTGGGGTCAATTAGGGGTCTATAGAGTTTTCATCACAGACTAAGCCTAGCTTAAAACATGCATTTCTTTTAGACCTTGACTAAGTGCTTCTGCCTATGCATTTTTAATTTTTATATTATCTCAACAGTTATGATTGTCCCCAATTTTTAGTAGAAATCTTTTTCTCTGTGATATCTATTGGCTCACTGTAAGTTTCTAAAACGTCAAAATAGAACATTATGCAGCCTATGATTTTGATGTCATCATATTCACTCATAACATCAATCTCATTCCAACACCAAATATTATTGCCTATTTTGTTTCTGATGAGCCTAATGTACAGACAAGATTATTTTTACTTTTTTATTAATGAATTATTACCAGTATTTTAAAAGTTTATTGGTGTATATATTATAAGGCTTATTTTTATTAGAGGAGATAATATGATTTTCGAATACATAATTCTCCCTCAATATAATTGTTACTGTCACGTCATCAATCCATAGTAGGCGCTCAGGAAGAGTGTCTACTTTTCTTGGCTGCAGTTGTTATGGCATTGAAATCATTAATTTACTGTATTTATTAATTTTAAAGTAATCACACTGTTGTTCCATACACGACAAAATCGAAAATTGGTCTTGTGAATTTTGAATTTTGTTCCAGTTCAAACACTAATTACTCTTCGACATGCTGATTACGTAATAGTTAGCAAGATATATCGAGGGAAACGCTCAAATTTCAAAGGTACGTACAAAGTTTTCACATATTTTTTAACACATATTAAAATAATCAGATATTTGGGTATAATGTTTTTGCTGAGCTCATGTGACGGTAAATTGGAAGTCGTTCAGTACAAAAGCCAATCAGCTTACTTCTTAAGCGCTAACTATAGCATATAAGACCTCGTAAAAATGTTCTAGACAACTGCTTCTAAGGTGTAATGGTTAGAGAGTTTAGCCCCCAAACGGAGGTCGGGGTTTCGATTCCCGGCGGGAATGATAACTTTTTATTGTTTAGTTAGAACATTTGTCAAATCGCCTAGGCTAGGTAGCAAACCCCGGAGCCTGAAGCATTCCTTAATTTCAATCATTGTCTTTTAATTCCTATTTTTCCTCATCCTTGCACCTTTATTCGCCTACAATAATATTAAATAAAATAATTGCGTAATTTATTGATTAAATATCTAACAATAAAAAGAGAAAAATAAAATATTAAAAAAAAATTCAACCGACTTCAAAAAATAGATAAGAGACTCACTAAAAATTGAAAAATAAACACACTTAAAATTTTAACACAAGAAAAAGACATTTTAAAATGAAATATGTACACAATAATCGTTGTAATAACTAAATAAAAATAAACAAAAGCCTTATTTTATCTATCTACTACACGTATTTTATATTCTACTATATACCCACAATTTAGCTTAATACCTACCTAAACATATTTAACTATTTACAATATTATTTTAACTGCTACCAACTGATAATGACACTTTTGACAAATAGTGACACTTTGAAGTTGGTGCCGAGCCCAAAGAATACAAAAATAATAATATAATTTTGTGAGATATACAAAAAAATAAATTACCAACAAAATAAATCTAAATTAATATTACAGTTTGGGTTAAATAAGTCTTTTGTTTATTTTTATTTAGTTATTAAAAATATAATATATGTTCATTTTAAAATGTGTTTTTGTGTTAAACATCTAAGTTTAATTATTTTTCAATTTTTAGTGAGTTCCTTATTTATTATTTTTGAAGTTGGTTCAATATTTTTGTTAAAAATATTTTATTACTTTTAAATTAATGAATTATTACCAGTATTTTACAAGTTTATTGGTATGTATATTATATGGTATATTTTTATTATAGCAGGTAATTTGGTTCGAATACATACAATTGATTTGAATACAATTCTCCCTCAATATAATTATTGCTGTTATGCGGGGAGAATGTCTATTTCTCTTGGCTGCAGCTGTTCTGGCATCGGAACCTTTGGTTTACTGTTTTTATTAATTTTAAATTTATCACGCTGCGTTTCCATATACGATAAAATCGAAAATTCGTCTTACGAATTTCGGATTTTGTTCCAATTTACATACTAAGTACTCTTCGACATGCTGATTAAGAAAATCGTTCGTCAAATTGCTTATTTAGCAATATATGTAATTGACAGGCGCGCGAGCTAAAATACATATTTTAACTTAGTTAAAATATACATTTTTTGTAGATTGTAGTTTCAAATAAAATCAGCAATAATTCTATATTATCTTATAAAATAAGCGTCATTTATTCATCCAAAAGGAATCATATTTATGGAGTTAATGCCTGATGTTTTATTTTCAGATATTTTCAGCTTCAAATAGTTCGACTAGATCCCTGTGAGTATTCTTCTATACTATTACAATTGATTATGCTACTGTTTGTATTTTTATCCCGAATTAAAGATTTTTCTATTAATGTACAGTTCTTGAAGTTCGGTGTTTGAAAAGTTACCAATCAGAACATGCCTATTTTTGCTTGATAATAATTTGGCATTTATGCGATGTTGTGCTTTACGATTATTTCAATTGCTTGAAAAAGAAAAGTGTTAAATTAGTCGTACATTTTTGCTGAACAAGTATACTATATAAAACTCAAAATAACATTTAAGTATATAGGAGCAACAGTATTCAAATTATTGCATCGATCCAAAAAGGGGAGAAATTAAAATCACTGGGTTAAGGCAACAAGTTGAACAGCAGAAATCAGCGTTTCATGGTCGCCACCGATTTGTTCGCTCGTCATCGGACTGCTGATGGTCATACGTTTCTCGTCAGAGTTATCGATAAATAGTTTTAGTTCAGTTTATTCGGTCAGACAAGTTTGGTTTTAAAATCACACCTATTTTTTTAACAAATTAAGTTTAAATCAAGTGTTAGCAACATGCGACCCTATATCTTATTTGGCCATCCTTGATATTTAGCTTGAATTAATTTTATAAACTTTTAACACTTTTGAAATTTAGCAGAGTGAACTCTTGTTTTATTTAACGTTGTATTGCTGTAATTTTTAACAGTGACACTACTGTGCCTTTGATAATATGTTGACATTAAATTTTCCTAGTTAGAAATATATTAGTGTTGGGAACAATCTACTGAAATCGACTATCGACTGTTTAGTAATTGACTACTTTTTACTATCGACTGTTTCAGTCGCTAGTTTCGGTAAGACTGATTTTATTACTATTTACTATCGACAGTTTCAGTCGTTTACTTTTAGTTACTGTTGTCGGTTCTACTAGTTCATTGATTTGATTTTTAACAATTTGGCTGTGTCGTCCTAGCAGCGACCTTGAAAGTAATGCGCCGAATTTATGCTTATATAGATTTATATGTAATGTAATATATGTGGTTTTATGTTTTTTCGTTGTTTGCTTGTGAATTACTATATATTGTAAATTAATATAGCAGCATTTTGGAAAGCTAGTTTTCGAGGACAAAAAAATAAAATTGTAAATAATAAATGGTAAGATACTTTTGATTGGCATAATAGGTAATATTTTGGGCTGATATAATAGGTAATACTTTTTTAATAAACTTTCACGATTATTGTCCAAGTCTTTTGTTTGTCAAAACTTTTTTCCTAAAATCTTGAAAACTAAAATTAGGTTCCAAAGGTTTCAGAAATGGCATTGATTCCAAAATATTTGAAGAAGTTTTTGCAATAACAGTCGTTAAATTTCTTTTAAAAATATTAACGGTGAAGATGTGAATAAAGTAAATTAAATATTTGTAATAAATACATTTTCTGATAGGAAAACTCTACTTTAATATTCAACAACTGTTTATTTTGATGGCTATTAAGAAGAGCACCACAGTTTTTAATTTGTTGACGAATGGACTATCTTAACAGAATGTGTTCAACATTTTTTAGACCCTTGAAATAATAACCACCAAGTTATCTGGTGAAAGATAACCCACGATGTCTTTAATTATACCGTTAATAAGAGGACTGCAGCATTCCATCAAATCCATGATTTTAACAAGTGAATGGGGAAAATTTTTTCAAAATTGTCTATTAGATGTTATCAATAAAAGACTAGTAATTTTAGAAATGAGCACGATATGCGGGAAATCCACATTTTTAGATCCTAGATTTAAGAAAGCAGGAATTGGAATTGCAAATAATGCTGAGGCGATACAAAAAGTTATCACAAAAGAGGTATCTTCCATTCTAACTTGAAAAAATACAAATATAGTTCCACAACTCAAAATTCAAGACGTAATTAATAACCAAGAATGTATTGACCTCTCAAGATATTTTGATAAAAAAATGGCTAGAATGAAAATAGTACTTACTACAAGTACTGCAGAAACATTACAGATTAAGCATTATTTGGAAATGCCATTTATTGGGCGTTTAGAAAACCCATTGGATTTTTGGCAAGCCCATAAAATGACACTACGTGTATCCTTAACTCTATGTATTCTATACCCGCAACATCTGTCCTTCAGAACGAGTTTTTTCAAAATCTGCAAATAATTAACGATTGAAGAAATCGGCTCACGGGAGAAAAGTTGAACATGACAATATTCCGAACAGTTATTTAAACATATTTCCCTTAAAAAATAAATAAAACTTTTATTTAAAAAGGGTCTGGTAGTTATTGTACGATTATTTTTGGTTCGTTATGGATTAGATTTTTCAATTATGTATACGTTTACATTTTATTTAGTATTTCATCATCATCATATCATTTTATTTAGTATTCCTTTTATTTAGTTATTGAATATCTTTAGTTTTTAGGTTTTGTTTAAGTTGTATTGTACTATTTATATTTATTATACTATGTTATTTAAAAATAGTAATTAATATATTAAAACACGATAAAACATTTGTGGTGTTATTATTCCATTCCTTTTTACACAACCACAGAACATTCAGTATAAAAATAATCCTACTTCCTTTTGAAATTATGTTATTTATTACATGTTATAGAAATTAGTAATATTTTTTTCCTTTTCTTTCTTTTTTAAAGCACGTGAATGAATATATATACATCTCTGTCTCGGTTATACTACCCTTGGACAATATAAACACATTTAAAATTAACTGGCATTTATCTCCGTCCTTTCCTATCTCACAATTTATACAAACAAGAATTCGTACATCTTCGTCTGACATCACAAAAAAAAAACAGTCGAACCGCGCATATGACTTAAAATAGTAATTACTATTTTCAGGTCGCTATTTTTTTGACTATCGCTTGTGTTCAGTTATGTTTTGAAAGAATGATTTTTGATGTAAGCGTGGGACTTTCTGTGTTGATCAGGACTTTTGATTTACATTTGATCTTGAAATACACTTTAGTAATGTTGGAATAAGAAGTTATCTTAATATATCTCTGTTTATTATTACAAAAGGGTGTCTTTTTTTTGGCTTAATTCCTACATACCTTCTTTGGAGAAGATATTTGTCGTCGAAGTTTTAGTTAGAATATAAAAACAAACTGTTTAAATAAATGTTCCTTAAAATATTGTACGGAAGTGTAGCGTCGGTTTCATTGGTGCAGTGGTCAAGGTGACAGGACGGTCATCCCACTGTTGCGATAGTCGCGGGTTCGAATCCTGCTGAGGCATGGATGTATGTTTGTGATTATAATTGTAAATGTCTTTATAGGCAACAGTAGAAACTCCAGCAAGTAATAATCATCCTAGTCACGTCTGTAACCAGGCTGGGTAAGAGCGGATGTCTTCTGGAATAGTTTTAAGTTGGTCACTGGCCAGTCGGTAAACTTAATGCCGAGGACCATGGTTTGGAGCACACGTTAAATTGTAAATCTAGGCCAGATAAACCCTTGTTGGTAAAAAGGAGACTTTAAAATAAAAAAATGAATTTGTAGTATTAGGTTGAAAATTAATCATTATATTAATCGTTTTATTTAATTAATCTACAGATGTTGAGGAGGAACATTATTATCATTGCAGGTTTTCTTATCAGTGGTATTAACTACAAATAAGTATGTTATTTAATTTTTTCAGTATATCATAATTAGTATTTTTTAAAAATTACTGTTATTGTGGCTTTGTGGCTGTATTATTCTGACCTTGAAGTCTTTGAATTATTTTAATATTACCGAATAATAATATTATTTTACTATTCAATTATATATAAACTATAGGTTACGTATAAACACATGACAAAGTAGTTCGGTTCGGGGTAATTAATAAAAAATAGGATATTTAATGTGAGAGGAAAGGAACTTGTTTATGTTTTATTACAAATATTGTCCATCGCTAATCACTTGTAATCTCTTGTGAAATCACTTGTGAGCTCGATAATAATATTAACTGTTTCTGTTTTATACTCTACGATAGGGATATTTTAAATAATATCGATATATCGTTTTCGATATTTAAAAAAAAATATCGATATATTTTTTGCAACAAGTATAAAAAATATTTCACAAAAGATATATCTATATTTCTAAGAAAAAATAAAAATAATAAAATGTTAGCTTAAAAAGACATAAATTTTCTCTATATATTTTAAAAAGTAGATATTTTTGGCTGATCTTTAAAATTAAGTACCAAAATTTTAAAAAACACCGATTTTAAAGGTTTATTAAAAATGATATTTAATTTATTTTGAAAAAATATCGAAAAATGTCGGCTAAAAACATATCGATATATCGGCCAAAAAAATCGATATATCGAGATTTTTTCTGCATCCCTACTCTAAGTGTTAGTCACTCTTCAGATTTATGGCAATTATTAATGAATGATCAAGGTCATACAGAGATACAGAGCACATTTAATGTGAAAGGAGATGAACTTTCTCTCTTATCACGCATATTGTCCATCGCTCATTATTACTTCACCTTTCACGTCTTTATCGTCTGAATGCTTTATTTTTGAATGTTACCTATGAATTTTTATATAATCCGAATGCTTTCTTAATCAGGCTATGCGTTGTCGCTCCAAATAAGTAATAATTGAAGAATCAATATCGGGCAAATAAGGTAACTGGGATAGGTTGATTATCGCGTATTTTATAACATGGCATGTTATAATGTTTTCAAAATAACGTGAACGCATATTTATTTTTATGATAATTTATTTCTGTTTCTGAATTTTGTTTATATACACGTATACAGTTTTCCACTGAATTTTTTTTGCGTTCAATACCAAATTCAACGCTCTTAAACTTCGCTGCAATATTGAGCTCACTCCAACTTGTTTTACGTAAGCCAACATTGCCATATGCTTCTAAAAGCAATCGACTTAACTAATTCCCTTAACTTAAACTACAACAGAAGTTCATGGTAATAAAATAAGAAAAACTAGATGAAGTTGTTACAGAACTATTCTCATTTAAAGACCTCATTTAAAGAAGATATTGTTGGTAGATATAAAGTATTACAAATAGGATGCTTTGTATCAGAGAATTTTAGCATAAATACATTCCCAAGCTTTAACTTTTCTATGATTTTTTATAACTTTCTTAAGGTTTGTGAGAGGAGTATTATTTCTGATGATGTACATACCTTCAACATTAGGTGGATCTTTTCGCTAGTCGCTTACGTTTTTAGCCACAACCACAATGACTACTAGGTGTATCGGAAAGTCATCATTGGATGCTATCACAAAAAAACTGTTTGTCCTTTCAGCAAAACCATTCATTCTCTAAGTTCTTTGAAATTGGTTGCTAAAAAGTGCTGCTCTACAAGCACGTATCCCATTGATGCGAAAATTTGATAGTAAGATTGGGCAAGGTTTGGAGAATACGGCGGGTACCTTAGTATTTCCCAGCCAAATGATTTCAGCGTTACCTTTAGTGGTTTTGATTTATGAGACGGCGAGTTATCGTGCTGCAAAACAACTTTACCGTGTCTTTGGGCCCATTTTGGCCGTTTTTTCGATCAATATGTGGTTCAAGTTAATGATTTCTTGTCGGTAGCGATTACTGCTAACTGTGTCACTCGGTTTCAATAGTTGGTAATACACTACTCCACGCTGGTCCCACGAGTTGGCTATGAAGTCGATCGGCCGGCTTCGCTAGGCTATACCATAATTTTTTTGCGTTTAGGGTTTTCATAATAGATCCACCTTTCAGCACCCGTCACTACTCGATGCAGAAATGACTTCCGATCATACCATTGAAGTAACATTTCAGACATAATTTTTCGATTTTTTGTTTGCATGTCTTTCAATTGATATGGGACCCATCTTCCCATCTTTTAGATTTACTGCTAGTAATCGGTTGCTAATCATTCCTTGGGTCACATTTAACTCTTCTACCAATTATTTTTGAGTTTGGGTTGGATATTCGTGCAATAACTGTTCCAGTTTCGCATCTTCAAACGTTTTCGGTCTACCAGAATGTTCTTTCTCTTGCACATCCGAATCAGCACTTTTGAATTTTCGTTACCACGTCTCGTATGTTTTTAAACTCACCGTAGGTTTCTGCCAGAAAACGATGGCTTTCAGCGGCTTTTTTCTTTTGGTTAAATAAGAAAAGTAATGCGTGCTGCAAATATACGTTTTCAGGCATGAAACTTGACATTTTCAAAGGGGTATAAATCTATGACGGTGTTATTTTTGTCAAAAATATAATAGGTGTAGCTTTGAAGTTAGCAAGTAGAATAAAATGACATAAGTGTCTTTAGGGTTAATGATGCGAGTATTGTAGCGACCTTGAGGCATATCGAATTTTACATCGAGGAATAACGGTCTACAAAATACCCAGAAATATAATCCCAAATGTTGAACACGGATGGGGTGCCAGCAGCGCCAACTAGAACCCGATAACGAATAGCTGGCGGCAGCTCCGAGACGTTTATCTGGGATGTTACTGAAGGGTATTTCCATTCATTCAGTGCTCAACCATCGTTTGGTTTAGACGTGCCACCATCGACTGCTCAAGGCTCCTCAACAGGTAACTCCGCTGCCATCCGTTTTATCATTTGTATTTTTTTCAAATTTTTTTATATAGCCAATAAATAACGGTCACATAATGTAAACACCACTGTTTCATTTCGTTTTACCTCCATTCACCGAGCCATCTAATTTACCCTAAAAATGTATAAACTTAAAAGAACATTTTCTCCAAAGTTAGGGCGTGAATCTGCGGTGGGGGTTCATGCAAAGATAATTTTATCGAGAATGTATTGCTATAAAACCGCCATTAATCGAATAGCGTTCGTTTGTAGGGTTTAAAATGAGAATTCGTCGAACAACAACAATAAAGCAAGCTGACGCAATGCAAAACGCACATGGAGAAATTCCTGACCATGCGAACCTTGAACAATCCGAACATGTTGCAGATATCATCGACCTTTTCACGAAATGTAACGCACTGTGTCGGCCGAGCCGGTGAAGCGGCCGCAAACGTCGCCGTCACCGTAGCCGTTGTACGAAAACGATGCGATGTAGGTCAACTTTCTCTTAGAGAAGTGAAACCGTTCAACAACACCAGTGCCGTTCGATTTTTTCGCACAGAATTTCAGGTGAACAACCTCGGTTCGTATTTACAGCTCGTTGCGTAACGCTGCGGCCTTCCTGGTGTTACTGCTGCTGCTGCTGCCTGCCTGCCTGCTTACCCGCCTGCTCGACCAGGCCTGGCCTGTCGACCAGTCTGCCTATTTATCGTTATGTTAAAAGTGCATTACCAATACAATGTAACATTATTGTCATATCACATAGTACAATATAATATTAGTTGTTTTTTTATAAAGACAGGATTACATTGGTCCATAATATTTATATTTGCTTAATGCATGGTTAATAACAGAAAGAAAATATAACCAACTCAATTTATTTACAATTATTAATAAAAAAATTAGAATATTTTATTACCCTTAGTGGTACAATATGTCCAATGGGCAATTTCTTATAATTATTAAATATATGACATGTAGAAGATGTATTATTCTCAATCTTGTTCTAAAGTCAAAATGTTTCATACCCAACATCAGATTGAAAGGTGGTAAACGTTTTACTCTAGATAGTGCCTGTTATCACTTACATTAGCTGATTGACAAGTTCATTGTAGTTCAGTGACACTCGTTACAAGTACTTAACACTAACATATTGAATAATACTCATTATAGGTTCTAGAGGGATATCACGCTGTATTACTTAATTATAAACGTAGTATGGGGCATTGACTACAGCAACCAACAATTTGATCTGGAATCGTTGAATGATGGCCGTTTTAGATTTGGTAGAAATACTCCATAGATGGATTACATAGGTGCAAACGGGCCCAAATATTGATAAAAATTAATTTTTAGCGATTTGCGTCTGACAAACCAATACAGTTGGTTTAGTTTAAGTTCAAGTGGTTTTTGTTAAGTATGCATTTCTTCCAAATGAGATGCCCACCAGTATATTGGCATCCTCCTGCGGGAGTTCATAATTTTTAATATTCACGCTACGTATATTCTTCTACGCAGGGTAAAAGTTACATGTGTAAATTGTGTTTCATTCGATTTAGCACGCCAAGTTTTCAAGTATAGTTGTATTTTTATTGAAGTGTGCTTGAAGTTTCCCTGATGCCATTATTGGATCTTCATGAAAGATTGCCGTGTCATCTGTATATGTTGCCATGGTCGCCTGGTCAGTAGATCGGCAGTATACAAGGGATACACTACTAGACTCAGTACACTACCTTATGGAATATATAGATTATAATTAAATATTATAAATTAATATAAGCTCAAATAAAGTTTGGTACTAGCACTTTACCAGTGGCCGAGAAAGCTCAGATATAACTAAATGTAAAAATTTCATTTTCAATATATATAAATAAATAAATTTTCATAAATAAAATGAAACATATAAATATCAACAATTATAAGTATATTTAAATGGCATTTAGGTTGTTGACCGATTTTGAAAACCCATTCTAAAATCTTTATTATATTTAAAATTTATTAACTATTTATTATTTATTAAAATATATATGTTTTCTGCAGGATTATATATAATTTCCAGGATTTTGAAAACGATTTTTTCTAATTTGGCATTAAATTGGTGCCAAAACTCGCATCAATATCATATGGCCTTAGTATACAGGATACAATAATGAGATTAGACGCGAAGTGAGTGTATAAGTCTTATGTGGTTTCGTGCAAATGCAGATTAAATGATCGAAAAACACAGACAATTCTATATCTATAGAATATAATTTTAGAATATAGAAAATGCTCATCTGATGTTCTCATCATGCCAGTTAAATACAATAATAATGTTTACTTAATTCATTTTTTTAATATTCTATTAAATATCTCCTTTATACTAACAAGGATTTATCTGGACAGCTTCGAACGACGGTCTTTGTCATTACACCTACTGAATGGCGGACCAACTTAGATCCATGCATCCCGGTGTATCCGGTCTTACCCAGACTGGCTAAAGGTGTGACTGCGATTATAGTCCTTGTTGGATTTTGTACTTTTGAAGTATATCACACAATTATAAATAATCAGGAACATGCATTTATAACAATAACCAGAAGAAGTTAATTGATTTGCTTTGTGGTCTTCAGAGAAAGTTACATTATTGCAAAATGTACCAAAAACTCGATAAATTTTAAATAATAAAATACCACACATTTTGGATTAACATCTATTAGCTTGCAGTGGCCGATTCTCCAACAGATACAGAATTAGATTTATGATCTAGTAAAATTTACTGTGTTTCAGTCAACAAGCTTTCATTAGCTTAATTTCATTTCTTATAGCTTATTTATACCGTAGAAGGCACATATATAGTAATAATGTTTAATTCATAATATAGAGAACTCGGGATTGTCTTTCCACTACATATTTAACTAGCTTACTTCCATAGATGACAGACAATATTTAGGTAGCTACATAATTCACACAGGCTAGCCCAAATACCATACAAATTCAGTTTTTTTACGATTTAACGCTTTTTTACTGTTTTTTTGAATATTTCTTTCCGTTTCATTACTGTTTAGTAAATGTATTGTAATTCGTTAAGCAATGTAAGTGAGAGCATTTTAAAAAGACCAAATTCTTGGTTAATATAGTGTGTGCGTGTGATAAAAACAGATTAAACTAAACATTTATATTTATTTACATAAAATATAGCAGTAATATATTATAGATTTATAGAACGTTGCTTATAAAAGCCATATTTATTATAAAAAATCCTACTTAGGTTATTTTCAATAATATATTATAGTAAATGAAGAATTTTTGTATGTTGATAAACATTTATTACGAGCAAATCATACCGCTCATCGAATGTCATGATTTTCTGATATTGTGTGTTTTATGTTGTATGTAGGTTCTACATTCTAGAAGCTCCTATGAACATTTTCCATTTGAAATATTTATTCCAAAAAATTGTGTTTTAATAAACCAGAAGTGGCTGTATAATCACCCTGTCTTGGTTATATTTTTAATGGTAATTCTGCCATGGGAAAGCTTTTTTGAGACTGGACGAAAACAACGAAACGTCAATGAAAAACATTTCTTATACGAAAAACAACGTGTTTGTGATCCAAAGCGTTGTTTGTTCCTGTTTAAACACAACAGGTGTTTTTATGTCGCGTTATGATAATGAATGAAACAAAGAATCACTACAATGCCGAATCAATTATATATCGTATTTAAAAATGTAATAATAACAAATATTTTCTTTTATGGAAACCATTTACTCTGTTGAAAGTTATTGGTTTCGCCAGCAAAATTGATTGAAAGTTTCATTACTTATCCATGTAAAGTAGTTGATAAACTGCTGCCAGCAATTATTAAATATTCACAGATATCCAATTCTGAATTGAGAAGTAAGTATATATTAACTTAAAGAACAATGATAATTCATTATTTTATTATTCGATCTGACATTAATTCATGGAATTATGAATTGATGGTACCAGCATTCAAACTATATATTTTTCGGACGGACCGGGCCAAGTATTCGCTTATCAAGTTAGAATATAGCGGTTTTATTATACAAATACCAAGGAGACAGAATATGGTCGCCCAAAACTGGCAGTTGTTCCAGTAAATGTAAAGATATCAGAATTACAAGAGCATTCGAGCATGTGTCAGAAATGTCTTAGTACGGGATGTGTTATATCATTATATTATTTAAGTTATTACTTGTATAAAATAATTTTTATGTTTCTTTATAAACATTCATTATAGTAATTACCTATAATGGATAAATATAAAGGCATTTTCAGCATATTTATACTACTAATCGCAGACCTAATGTTATGTAATTAATTGAATTGATGAATAAAAATCAACAAATATATTAATAAAAATAAGAATGAGGTACGGGAAAGTATTCTATGTTATAACATCTTATACATTTCAATTAAAATCCAAAGCAATTAAAGATGTTTAATTATTACGACACTGGATACATGGAGTACTAATTGAATAATTAAGTTCTTGCTCGTTTTACTGTATAGCATCCACTCATTTTTGGATAAAATATTTTATTAAACTTTTCAGTTATCTTATTATATTAATTATATTATTGTATTAATATTAATAGTATAATAGTTATTCATGTTTTTGGAACAATGAGAAGTATGAGAAGTGTCTATATTGTTTGGAGAGCACCAATGTAAAAACATAATAACAATCTAGCTATAGAAAAGACATCGAGCCAATAAATAGATGTCCCAATAAAGGCAATTGAAAACATTTACTGGAAACAAAGATCTTTTCTGTCTTGATCACACTCCATATATCTGAAACGTATTTCACTTGTCTTTGACATAGTTATATGACAAGCAGAGAACATTTTTATGATAATGATATTTTCTAAGGCTCAGACTAGATCTGGCAAAAAGTATTATATATTAATATAACACATAACAGAGACGTCGATATATGGCAGATTAGATAGGTTCTTATAAAATGCTATACATATTTTAACAATCCATGGAGATTTAGGTATATTTTCATACATGATGTTCAAACTATAAACTATATATAGAAAATGTCACAGAGATGTAAGTAGCAGGATGCAAGCTTAGTTTGAGGGGCCACTGAGCATCTGTTTCGCCGCTGGAAAAACATCCTATAGTCTTTAATATCTGGACCACAGCAAATATGGAGACAACATATTTGTAGCTGAAATATATGTTAGATATCGTGTTAATTTTTCGAATTCGAAAACCTAGGGACTACAATATTAAATCATTGCTATTAGTAAACTATAAATCTATATACTACAGCATATGGGTATAAGTAGAATATGTGGTGTCATAATATTTGGTACATTGTGAAACCCGTTTTATATGGGTCATATTTTCATTAGAGATATTAGTATACAAGTAAAGTTATATTATGTGATTTTTACCGATATTTAAAATTGTATATATATGGAGGTATAAAAATGAAGAGAAGATATAGAAATGAGAGGCCTAGTTCCATTTTTGACTTTTTAAAACAGATATTCCACATCATCGTTGACAGTTCTTGTTAAAGGTTTTAACAACAATGTTATTTATTTACAAAACAAATTGATTGTCGAAATGTAATGTAAAAAGTCAATAATGCCATAATTTTTGCTTGTTTGACAATAGATGGCTACCCTTACATTATTGTCAAAAGTAATTACAACAACTAATACTTGCATAAATATTTCTTGAGAAAGTTTATTTAGTGGTAATTAAACTTTTGAAGGAATCTGCTGAACAAACATATCATGTTTAAGAAAGCTTATAGGGAATATGTTGTATTTGAAACCACTTTGATTCGGTCGGCCACTGAAAAAGAGGATGATAACTTTTGATTTATGTTCCAATTCAACATAAGGGGTAGCAACTTTGTGACTCCGTAGATTCGGTAACTTCATGAACATTTCAAACGAAGCTTTAAAGGCATTTTTCTCTAAACTACTTTTTCGAGAAGGTTGACATGATATCTCAAGTTTCATTGAACATTGTGTGATCCTTCTTTATACATTCGAATTATACAATCGATATCTATAGAATCAAAGTTAAAAAAGTTTGTTTAAAAATTTTTGTATATGTATATTTTGTTGTTTTTTTGTTTTGTTGTATTTTGTATTTTGCATTTTGTATATTTCTGTGTTTACTATTAGACTGCTGCCAACACTTGTATGACTTAAAAGGTCCTAACATCCCTACATCTATAAAGGGGAGCTCGTCGCTACATATATATACGTACACACTTCGAAGACAAAAGATATTTAATTTTTCTGGACTGGACTCCGAACCACAATCCTCAACATTAAGCCTACCGACTGGCGAGTGACAGCCTGGTTACTAACGTGTTACTGACACTCTTGCCTAAGGACAAGCACAAACACAAATTTACAACCATGCCCCAGTAGGATTCGAACCAGCGACAATCGCAACAGCAGGAGGACCGTCTTGTCGCCTTTACCACTGCGCCAACCAAGCCTGCTGATATTTAAATTGTTTTTAAAAAAGCTATGTGTTGATAGAGGCCATCTAAAGAATTATGAATAACGTCTATAAAATAACAGAAAAAATAAACACAATGATTAAAAGATCTTAACAAAGATTAGAAATATAAAATTAAGACAACGCATAATATTTATAGTTTAAATATAAATAAGTTAGTAAACTTCTAGAAAATGGTTAGCGATAAATAAGGTGTAATAGCCCTAGATAAGCAAATAGAGAATATAATGCGAAATATTTTGTCAATAAATAAGAAATAATACACTAATTTATTGCATTAAAACACAATGTATATCAGATAAAAATTTACGATCAGAGGAGGAAAATCCTTGAGAAAATATTATCAACATTTTCCTTAAAAATCGTTTTCCAAATAATAAACACCATTCGGAACAATCTCTCATAGTCAAGGTTCTGTATAAATGAACCTTGACACTATCGCTGATATATTTTTTCTGTTACTCGTCGTTTTGTCGATTGCCAACCGACTAACCTTAATTTTTTCAGACATCACTATCGCGGAATATAGTTTAGAAATAAAACTGTGATTAGCCGACGCACAGTTATTGTGTCTCTGTCTCTTTCTCTGATCCGCTCATCCAATAGGCTTGATTTTCTGGGTTGCGTTTGTGTTCGCGTAGCTTCCTGTTATTTGTCGTGATATTTTTCTGTGCTTGTTTGGTACTGGTTAAAACGAGGACATAAAAAAATCTGGATAAGATAAGAAATGAGTATGAAAAACCTAGTCGGCTGATAGCAATGTTGCTGCACAATACATTCTCCTATTTTAAGAATATTAAATATTACAATATTTTTGATGGGCGTATTACGCAATGCAATTTTATTCAGTTTGTCTGTTCATGTTTATATATACATTTATTCTGTTAATTGATAAAATATAAATCAAATAGCGTTCATATCTACTATTCTTCTTCTTTTTTCTACTTAGTATTTATTTTCTTGCTTGAATTTCATTAATATAATTGTAATATCAATAATTTTACTTCTATTTAATTTATCATAAAACATTACATAATTATTGAGAAATCATCACTATCACAAAGTGAAGACAGTGTTGGGCCCAATACTGTACCTCTTGCTTTTACTCAACACAAGAATTACTACTATGGCAACGATCGATAGTCTATACAAAATAACAGCGAACTCACGTCATCACGGTGTCGAATATATTGCCTATGCTAATTTGTAAATGCATTTTGAAATAAGACAATATTCTCTTTCTCATTTTATTCTAGTTAACAGTAGTAGAAGATTACACCTATAATTATTTAATAATATAGGAACGAGATAGTATATGTTATGTTAAAATAAACTATATTTGATAGTATTTTATTGCTTCATTATTTCAGTTAAATTAGAATTTAAACAAAACGGCACGCATTATAGACACTTCCTCCTAGCGGTAGCTATGGATTGATGATGATGATGATGGCAATTCCTACTATGGCAACTATACGTTAATAAATACATGAATATTAATAATAAAATTAAGCTGAAAAACTGAAATTGCGCTCTGAAATGAAATGTATCTATATCTATATTCCTTTATCTATCTATATCATTTTACCTTGCTTAGAAGAACATATTCACCAATGAATACATAACAGTTGCCAACTCCATCAAGTGGAGAATATTTAATAATTTGGCACGTATCAGCTTGATTTAAAAGAACATAAGCAACTTGGACTTAAACTAATATAACACTTAGTTCTGAAAGAACCGGAAAAGTTCCGGGCCTAAAACATAAATGGTGCTAATTTTATTGCATTCACCACTTATTCAGTACTAACCTTCAAGAGAAAGCTGTTAAAACTTTATGATATTCCACTTATAAGTTTATGAGTTACTGCGCTAAGAGTAACACTACTTTTGATATTTTCAAAGCAATAGACCAAACACAATTTCGTGTTTTAATTTTACACTGATTCTTGATGGGAAAATGCTGTTCAAGCGATGCAATGATTTAACAACTGTTATAAATATTCCGCCCACCAGAAACAACAATAAAACGTTGGTTTTCTGACTTCAAACGTACAGACACCAATGATGCAGAACGCAGTGGAAGTTCAAATGAGTTGGTAACACCAGAAAGCATTAAAAAAATCCACATAATCGTTTTGGATGATTGATAGGTAAAGTTGCGTGAGTTAGTTAACATCGTGATGATATCAAAAGAATGTGTTGATTTTATATTTCATGATCATTTATATATGACAAAACTGTTCGAAGGGGGTGCCGCATTTGCTCACTCTTAACCAAAAACTGGAACGTGTTGATGATACTGAGCAGTGTTTGAACGCAACAAAGCAGAATTTTTGTATCGATATGTGACAATGGAGGAAACATGTATCCATCACTTCACTACGGAATCAAATTGATCGTCATCTGAGTGGACAGTAATTGGTGACAGGAATTTTTCGAGACAAAAGATAAATCGTTCTACTACAAAAGTGGTATTGAAATCTGAAGCAACGTTGAAATGATTGTGTGGCTCTTGACAGAGATCAACGTAGATGAATAAAGCCAATTTTGAAACCAAAAACCGCATTTTGTTACACTCGGGACTTTTCAGCTCATGTGATAAGACCAACTAATACATACTAAAATATCGTAACGTTACATTGTCGATTTTATGGACAATTACCCTGAGTTTGACTGTTAATGCACTCATGTATTCGCCAGTGTTAATGTTATTTCATGCGTTGACCGTGAAGTGCGAAGGGTAGAATGTATACCGGCATTCCATCTGACTAATATACAAATTAGACCCTAGTATAATATTTAGGTTCTGGCTCATTTAGCACACTACGTCCTGAAATAGTTTTTCTTGCATATACTGAACAAATTGTTGAAGTACTAAAGATAATAATAATAATAAATTAATAATCGGAGTCTGGGTCGTGGTTAAAACATTGAAATGAGAGGTTTCCCACTGCTAACGTAATCCGTAGACAGTATTGTCAGCAACACCAGCAATCCGCTGTTCCCTCAACAATTTCCTCTCTTTCAGATATTTAGCATATAACCTCGACTGTCCCAGATTACTTCATCTGTCCAAATAACTCCAACCACAGAGAATACACAAAGATACCAAGAAAGAATAAGTTTCATTTGCTGATGATGTTGCACAAGGAGTCAGCACCCACCACAGCAAAATTGATAAAACAGTGTAAAAATGAACAGTGTCCATATTTCCATTTCTTTGTCTATTTATTATTTATTGATTTACTCTATATTATAGTTTTGTCGCTGTTCATGTCTTTTGTGTGTGTCTTTGCACCATACATTTTAACTTGTTAATTGGTAATTGAATACCTTTAGCCTCTTAGTTTTTATTTACTTTGACTAATTTTACATATTCTGCAAAAATATTAACGGATAGGGGAAAGTTTAAAGCAAAATATTGAAATATCATTAGAGATATGAAAATAAAATATTAAATAAAATAAGGAACAAAATTACGTGTATTAAATAAACGGTATTATAGTCGGAAGAGATTAAAATAATACTATCAAAGTACCAGTGCCACGTAACAGTACCATTAGTACCGGAAGTACATAGCTGTTGGCGACAGAACAGTAAACTGTCGGTGAAAGCTAGCCGAGCGCCCAGGAGATGTTTATTCTAGCAGCGGTAAATTTCACTTTCAAAAATCCGTCATTTCCTACTTTCTCTTCTTTATATTAATCGTGGACTTTGCAAGCCGATGAAGCTCTCGCACGAGAAAAAAAATCATCCACAATGCTCTATTAAACACTATATTTTTTCGTCTTCTTGTTTCTACGCGTCGTTGTTGCGAAACTCCGGTTTTTATAGTTTCGTCGGCCACGACTTGATACGTATTAAAATTTGACAGGAGAAATTTCGATTAAAGGTGAACTTTCTTAAAAAAGGACTACTATGGTTCTTTTTATTTGATCTTTTATTTACAATCGAAATTTGCCAGTTTTTTAGATCTAACGCAGCTTTAACAGTCTTTCATTACTCAGAACAATCAAAAATAATGTTTAAAAAACTTTTAAAAACAATATACTTAAAAAACTTGGCCAAAAACTTCATTCAATTCTGCTCAAGTTATTGTTTCTCCAATACTCATCGATTCTGTTGAATTTAAACACCAAATTGCGAATATTAGGGCCAATGAAAATCAATTCTTCTAGTTTGGGATCTGATAATTCCGGACATTTTCTACGCAAATTTTTAAAACAATTGTTATCTTTAGCAAAATCTTTTAATTAAATTAGTTTAATTTGTATAAAATACATGAAAACTTATGTAGGTGAGCATAGAGATAGTTAAAAGCTATATAGATAGTTATCATCACACGGCATACAATCATGTGCTGTATAGTTAATTTTCTATAAAACTGTGGTAATATTTTCATTCTTTAACAGTTTTCTTTATACGAACTGAATGAACAACAGGCAATGAAAAGATTTGTTTATTATAAAATATTAAAACATATTACTAATAATTGGCCATATTGGAATATTTTCATTAATAAAAAGACAGAAATTAGTTTATAACATATTATTGAAAAAGTTTCATCATAGTTGGGCTGTATTATTATTAATAGTTTAATAGGAATATATTTGATTATTCAGGCATCATACTACCTCATACTTTTGACGTATAATGAAGGAAAAGGTTGCATAGATAATTTATAGGCTTAACTGGATTCGATCAAAACCTTGTTACAAACAAGCAATCAGTAAAAATAAAGTAATTAAAGTAAGCAGACGAAAATTACCGTAAAAAAATCTATGCAAATTTGCACTAGATGAGATTGAAAAAGAACGAAGCAAAACATGAAAATAACAAAAAGGCAGGAGTTTGTGCGGTACAGGATAATGGAATTCACTTGGAAAAATGTGTTGATTTGGGATTATATTCAGATTCAAAGTATATAAAGAAGAGATATTATAGAATATTGTAAGAGGCCTTAGTAAATACAGGTTATGGGACCAGGCTATTATTGGAAGACCTAGTGGCCTAAGTAGAAATTACACATTATCGTCTGGGGATATTTGTGCGAATAATACTGTAAACTCAGATCTCAGACCCAGAAGAAAAAAACCAGAAAAAATAAATGATTAACAAGAGGCTTAAAACTAAAGAAGAAGAAGAAATGAAACCATCTAAATTGAGAGAGAGAGAATAAACTATGACAACCCATAACGAAAAAATTGGACTCATTCGGAAAGACATCTAAGATGTTTTCTTATAATACGGACCTTAATATATAGAAATGGAGAAGGTATAAATATTTAGAAATTGTAGTATGTAGTATAATAAAGATTTTACCGACTAAATTTAATTTAAGAGAAGGAATGCATTAAAACACTTGTTGTCTATATATTGTATCTTCCTTATGCAAGAAACTTTAATTTTTAACAAGAAAAAAATAGAGTAATCCGAAAAAAATTACTTTTTCATCCAAAACTCGAAACTTCAATGAAAATTAAAAGTCTACCGGGAGTAAATTCTAAGTTCTACCGGGAGTCCTAGAACTTTATTAATGTCTTCTTTCATTATTTACATGTGATGAAGCAGTTCTAGAGGTAAACACTTCGACACCCGTTATTCCATTTCCAATTTGAGTAATTAATGGTATAAATATGTTGGATTATCATTAGTAATGCCAGGTCATTGAAAATTAAAATTGTTTTAAAATAAATCAACAATATTAAAGTAATAGAAGTAGTGAAAGCATAAGTATAAATATGAAAATGTGATATTCAATTATATGAAGGTAAGGTGTCTCTCATTTCATTTCCCTGTCTGACAGAGAGGCTTAACTTGTTCCCTTTAGTAGTTATTTAGACGAATCTTTGTGATAGCATGTTAAAAAGTGGACAGCTGAATGCAAACGTAGTTGCATGCCTCTCGAAGGACCTTAAGATAAGAAAAAACACAATTATACACAAGAGGAAGAAGAGGATATAAACTATTGAAAAAGTGTATGATATCGTGTTGGACCATAGGTGAATGAGAAAACTGAGACTGAGGGTGCAGTTTTGACCAAAAACATTTTTAACTACACGTGACAAACGAAACAACAGGCAGAACAGTGAGTGAAAACTGGTGGTTCTGCGCCAAATAAAATAATGCGAAGTACTTTGGGTTGTGAAGGGGCCCTGTTAATTAATTATCTTGAAAACGGTAGAATATTTTCAGGTAATCATTACTCCAATCTTCTTGATTCTAGCGGCCAGAAGGAAGTTGAGATGACCGTAGATAAAACTGTTCAGGTTTGCACAATCTCTCTTCCGTAAAGGAATACTGATGTTGAAGAAACACTTGACTACGTGTGTTGAAAGAAATAACGAAAGGCAGTCAAGGAAGATTATGTAGAAAATAAAAATAGTTTTTGTCACCCCAGAAACTGTTAACCTTATCTCGTATATACATGTATAAAATATTGATTAGTTACATCTTTCTATTTGAATGAGACATGTTTAAAAAATTAGGGTGATACCTACTCGTATATACCCATCAGTTTCCAACTTAAATGTTGAAAATATCTAATATATGACTTCTTATTACATTCCGACAACAGACATTAACAAAAGACCTTGTGAAACAATTGCGAGTCGAAAGCCGATTAGATGGATTAAAGCACCGTCAACGACCAGAGGGATCTAGATAGGAAATTCTTTAATAAGTCACATGTGTAAAAGAAATTTTGTGTATAAATAACATACATTTTCAGTTGATAACATAACTAAATACTTCAACGTCACATAAATATGTATTTTATTATATAAAAATAAAAGATGATTCATAAGATCACACAAAACTTAATATAACAAGACTTTTAAATATTTTTCATGGATATCGGTAAATATTATAATATTATAAATTAACATAATAATTAATAAATTATAATATTATAAAAACAGTATTTACCGATATCCATGAAAAATATTTAAAAGTCTTGTTATATTAAGTTTTGTGTGATCTTATGAATCATCTTTTATTTTTATATAATAAAATACATATTTATGTAACATTTATTTATTTATGTATATTTTGTATGTATATTTATTTATAACATTTATGTACATATTTATTAACTACTTAAAAATATACAAAAATATATAGAGTTAGCAAATTAATTTTAATGTAATACACTTCATGATACATTTATTGAATTTATTGCTATGGTATTTTTAATATTTTATGACGTATTTTATATATAAAGTTAAGCTTTTCAATATTACATTAATTTAATTTATTTTAGTAATTTTCTATAATATATAATAAAATTATAATAAAAAATATACTAACAATAATAAATATTATAATATTATATAATATTACATAATTATAACATTATATATGCAATAATAAATATCTATTCAAATATAGTATTCGAAAGCTCAGATTAGAGAAATTTAACAGATGATAAAGAAACTGATTAGGCACTCTGGAAAGCCACAAAATATCTAAAGCGTTCATGTCTACACAATCCACCTATAAGAGACCTATCTGGGAATTGGGCACGTGACAATCACCAAAAAGCGGAAGCATTTGCTAAATATCTAGAAAACAACTTTCAATCCAAATGAAACTAATATTGAATATCATTTGCCGGACATAGAAGCTGAAAATTCGATGCTTGAATTAGTCACGCCGAAAAAGATAACGAAAGTTATTTAAACTGATATTAACTTAATTAATTAATTAATTATAAAACTCACTAACTTGATTAATACAGCATTTAGATTAAAACATGTCCCAGGCATTTGGAAGATGGCGGAAATTATAATGATCTCTTCAGGAAACTATAATTTAATGAAAATTTTAAAAAAATTTAAAAAAATTATAATCATCCCAAAACCTGGGAAGTCACACAATGAAATAAGAGCCTATAGACCTATATTGCCTGCCAGCCAGTAATATCTGAGGTTTTTGAAAAACTCCTGAAAAAAAAGCATTGAATCGATCATAGAGGGAAAACACCTAATATCAACACAGCAGTTTGGGTTTATTAACAAGCATTCAACAATTGACCAGGTCCACATAATAACAGATTGAAAAAGCCTACGAAAGTAAAAAAGTATGCTCAGCTATATTCTTAGATATAGCACAAGCTTTGATAAGGTTTGGCATGAAGGCCTTGTTCATAAACTACAGAAAAGGTTATCAAAACAACACACCAAACTATTAAATTCAATCATTACTACCGGAATGTTTAGAGTCAAACAAGAAGAAGCTTACTCTACAATAAAATAAGCTAAAGCAGATGCACTACAAGGAAGTGTAGTGGAACCAATGTTTTAACTACTCTACACTTGTGATATACCACAATTGGAGAATATTGAAGGTGGTTACATTTGCTGATGATACTGCGATTATAGCTGTCGGAGACAATAGTGAAGAAGCCACACGAATATTACAACAGGCAAGTGACAATATAAAAAATTGGACACAAGCTTGGAAAATAAGAATTAATGAAAGTAAATCTGTGCGTGTACGGTTGACCTGAACAGAGCGTACAACCATCAATAATATTAAATAATATTATCATTCCATATAGAAACTTTGAATTAGAAATATTACATTAAATTAGAAACTAAATATCTCGGAATGAATCTTGATGCAAAAGTTCGCTGGAAGGAACATATAAAGAAGAAAAGAAAAGAGTTCTTTTCTTTTCTTCTTTATATTGAAAATAGGAAATCTATCTGGAAATGAAATATAGGAAAATGTACTAGCTAATTGGAAGAAAAACACAATTATTAGTACATAATAAATTGCTATTATATAAATAAATACTGAAACCTATATGGACATACGAAGTGCAATTATGGGGATGTTCTGCAAATAGTAACATAAACAAAATACAAATTTTTCAGAACAAAGTCTTGAGAGGTATTGTGAGCGCACCCAAATACTATAGGACTGATTACCTACATCGAGACCTTCAGATACCCACAATCAGTCAAGAAATCAAGAGAATTGGAGTGGAGAAATGAGGAAAGACTCCATTCTCATGAGAAAATTGAACTATTGCAGCTTTTGGATACCACGAAAACAGGACACATACACAAAAGAATCAAACCATCTTGATCTTGTGTAGTGTTGTGTAGTGAGGTGAATATAATAAAAAATACAGCAGTGACATGTGTAAACATTATTTCACCAGAGACTGAGATAGGGCCGATGGGTCCTCCTAGTTATATATCTAGATTTAAGTTGTCATAAAGACAAATTGTAAGTTAGTTAGAAACGACTAATAGCAATGTAATAATTAAATAATAGAAAAGCTCACATTTAAATAAACATAAGGTCGTGTGTATTTTTAACATGTTCGCAGTTTATTATTTCTGATAATGTATAGGTGACTTCCTTTGATTGAAAAATATTACTCATGTATATCAATTAAGCACAATTAATCTCATGCACAATGAAGTGTAAAACAGGCTCTAAATGATTTGTTGATTGGTTTTTTCTAAAAAAATCTATCTTATTGACGATGGTTCCTTTTTTAATAATGGGTTTTTGCCTTTTAGCAGAAACACTTTTTCAGATACTGCACGCACTAGAGAGAGAGAGAGAGAGAACAAATAATGAATGCCGAGAAGATTGTTTTAATATTGATTTTAATATCGAATATTAAAATATAGGAAATACCAACTTATTGACAATTAGTGGCATACTTGTTATTGGAGATCTCAATGGGCTCCGAGACCTAGATATGGTCGTAGTCTAACGCCTAAGACCTTTCAAGTGTTATATTTAAGACAAATTCTATTTTTCCAGTGTATAGTTGAGGAACAAATTCGAAACGTAAATTACAAGTATTGAACGCGTTTTTACAGACTTGGTGGAAGACGCAGTGAACAGGTCCAAAAAATACACGAATAAATATACAAAATCAGAAAATGGAAGACTAATATTGTTGGAGGCCAGAACAGTTGCGAAAGCTCGCCAATTGCTGCGAGATTTAGTGAAGAATGTTCCTCTTGCACCAACAGCTACTTATTGGTTGAAAAGGAAACACTTTCCACGAACGCCGTCTATGCACTAATGTTGAATTAAACAAAAACATGTAATCTCAACAAAAATAGATTGTACATCCGAATAGAAATGAAGATGTCTTAACGATCCTCTAAACTTATTGGCATTTAATCTCCTAACTCAGAAATGACTATTTACTCGAAAAGTGTATAGAAATGAAGTAGAAATAATATCATCTTTTAAATTTTATACTTAATAAATACCAACAAATGGACCATTTGAATTGTAAGTTATTGTATCAATGGTATCCAGCTTCAGCTCTCTAAGATGGTGAGCATGAACGGAAGGAAATATGATAATGAAAACTAAAACTAACCTCTACCAAATATTTTACAACTTCTATATGGCTACACGACATTTGTTGTATGAGTTAGACATGTGTAATGTCGAAATATATCATAATCGCTGGTTATCACAAATTCTATAGCGCTTCTCGCCAAGATCTTATTGAAAATGAAGTTATTCAATTCAGATGTGACAGTCACTAGATGAAAACACAACGATTAGGTTTAAACATGACCTAATTCGCAGGAAAAGATTGAAAGCATATAAGGTTAACAACATTCGAGTTCAGAAGGGCTGCCATCATAGAGAGACTTGGAAGACATTGTTCGAAATTTTGTGGCCTAACAGCAGTCTTCTGGATAAAAATTAGATACCTTTCCTACATCTTCCTCATTTGGGATTTGGGATAATTGATGATGAAGGATAAAGAAGAACGGGTTTGCGTGGAAGTAAATATTCATCAAAGTGCGGGTTAAAAGTTAAAGAAGAGAATCCTAAATTTACAATTAGCCGTAATGTTCTATCGTCACGAACTCAAATATTTTCACCATTTTATGGTAATAAGTAATAAAGACAAAAGGATATTGTTGAATATTTATTTGAACGTTTCCTAGTTTTCTCCCATCTCAGAAAGATTTTAACATGAAAATAACGCGAAAATCGTGGCACGCCCACTATAAAACACGAAATTTTGAATTTATAATAAATACTTTTCGTAATGCGTTCGCGAACATACTGTGTCAGGGTTACTGGTATGTTTTTTATGATTACGAACTCTGCATCATTTCAAGACAGGCTCGTTAGCATTCGAAAATAATAACAATATTTTTTGAATAAGTCAGCTGGATTTTTGTCATTTATGTACAACGAAATTATTGTAATTTTTATCGTACTCAGTTTGATGGAGGTAAAAGTGAAATTACAAGAATACCAGTTGAAAATTTTAATTTAACCAAAACCAAGAAAAACATAGAATATCTTAAAATATTGCGTCGATATTAACGATTATATGCACAGAGTATTATCTTTCATTATCTTCTCAGCGACGTTCTCTTATAGATGTTAACTTTTAGGTAAAAAAGAAACTGAATATTATGAAGATAATTGATCAACAATTGTCAGCCCATTAGTTTTGGGCCTCGAATGAGATCAACTGAATGAAACATCAATAACTTTATCTAGTGTGTTCAATGTTATTCCAAGTTGGCTCACTTTCTCTATTACGGTTTCTGTAATCTCATAAAAGGGAGGTATAGGAGGAAATAGAAAGAAATTGTTAAAATGGTTGGGATTGAAATGTTTGCATTGAACCTATGTTTCAATCGCAATAAAACTGAATGAAAAACGTACGATATCAGTTCTAGATGTTAATACAGTGAAAAATTGCTAACAATTAATTTTAGACGAAATAAAATTGGCGAGAGTTCTTGGGAAACATTGTTTCAACAATGTCATATGCTGCTCACACATATTTGGTGGTTAAAAAGAGTAGGGTCAGCATGGAAGGAAGCACTAATGTTCTTAATCCAAAAAATTACATAAATAATTAATGTAAAATATAATATAAAGAATAAATATTGTGAAAACTATCGATATAAGTCTCCTGTCAATTGCAGCGAAGGTGAAAGGCCTAGAAGACAAGCTGAGATCATCATCTCGTCTGATAGAGGCTTAATAGGAATATATTAGATGTGGAAAGCCTATGATATGGGGTAGCTTTGGAAGCTGAACATGTTCCTCCAAAAATTATTAAATTTCTCCAGGGATATTGCTGTGTCCAAATGACCTGTCAAATTCAGTTGAGATCCGAGCCGATGTTCGCCAAGAATATGTCTTTCTTCACAGCTTATCATCATAGTAGTTTCATAACGTTCAATATGATGCTAAAAATTCCTTGGCTGATATTACGTTCGCTGATTATTGCTCGTTGAGATCGTATTAAAAATTAAATTCGTGGGGAAATCGATATTTTAAGCGGATGATGGAGCGAACAGCGAACAGAAAGACTCCTAGCTGTTAAAATTATGTAGAAGAAACTATCGTCAAATCATTTATAAAGACCAACACAAGAAAGGCACTGAGCGCAATATGCTATTAACCCTTATTTAGAAAAAATGACGAAACATTATTATATTAACTATTACACACTATGACAAAGGAAGATTTAAATTAAACACCTAATATCACCTTATATGTTATAATATTCCAATATCAAAATTATTACCTTTAATATGAATTAACAACAGATGTCGTGAATTAATGTTGCGGTAACTTACCTGAAAATAAACAAAAAAACATATTAATGTCTAATATATAACTAATTAATTAAATTAGAACAATTTGTTAATATACTATGAAAAAAAAATAAACATAAATGAGGCACAGGATGTTGTTCGAAACTAGTTCTGTTTGAAAGATAAGGTAAACACGATTGGATTCAACGTTGATTGGTTGAATATCTGACGAGATAGAAGATATAATTAATCACTTTAAGAAAGTTGTTTTTTATATTTCGGGATTTCAATTAAAAAATAATGATTTATAAATATTAATTATTCGTTCTTCAATATATCACAAAAAACCGAAATTCAGAAAATATATTGACAGCGACAACTGATTTTCCATAAAATATGATTTAGTGAAATCTAAATAATTATTTTTAATAATAAATATTATTAATGTTATGGGTGCTTCAATAGTAGCTTGGGGAGTCTATTTCTTAGTGAAATGTTGATGTAATATAGAACGTCTGGCAATACACCCCCAAAATGGGAGATCAATTTGGAGAATAATATCAACAATTACTATTACAATGAATTTAAAAAATATGTTTGAAATGTAAAAGAAATTAAACTACTTTTACTAAAATATTCTTTTATTGAACGACGTAACTTATTCAACAACCAATAAATCAGCCATAAAATATTAATAGAATGATAAAATAATAACAGTCTCAGATATGGTTGTTCGAATACATTGTTCTATCACGACATAATAATAGGTGCAAAATACCCAGGTACTACATAAGTTAATTACATGATTTAACTATAACAAATATAAACATATTAATGCGGAGTAATGAAATTAGAGCGGATCGTGGACAAGATTATAACGAACTATTACGTGTTATGCTATTCTTGTATTGCCAGTTGTACGAGTGAAAGCGACAGAAGACGTTATGCAACAGTGTTACTTCTACAGACAAACCGCTATAATTTATCTTTTTGGGTCTTTATTTGTATATTCGCGCTCTCCAATAATGTTAAAAAGAAGATAATGATAGTATAGTATTATAGTCTACAAATTTGAAAAAATCGATATTTTGTCATATTCTCAAAGTTTAACCGCTTAAGAGGAATTTTTTAATTTTAAATTATTTTCAGAGATATAGCTGTTGGAGTGATGGAGCATCTAAACCGGCTTGGCCGGAACGGATCACGACAATTCTCCTCCGTGTGAGGAAGTATTAAATTGAAAATAATTGAAAATTATAACGCCGACTTACGAGAGTTTATCATTTGAAATCTTGAGTCGATGATTAGGTCCAGAAACTCAAAATAATAACGAATCTCGGAATTCATTGATATGGGCTTTTACACCTAAACGTATGCATGCTGGAACTGACGGTATTTAAATTGCAATTTTTATAGTAGCTTGCATTTTCAATGAAGGTTTTAGTCCAATTTAAAAAATGAAAACTATTATGGGAATAACAATTGGTTCCGAAGCTTCCGCATTCATTATTAAATACGAGCCTCTAAAGCTTCAACGGAAGCCAGAAGAACTTGTTTGAAAGAAAGATATGTTGAAAATGTTTTTTAAACACATTTTTTTAAGTTTACAGTTTTGTAAGTAGAGAAGGCCCAATGTATGGAGCAGGACTCGCAGATTAAAAAAAATATTAAGCATAAACCAGTACTATTTAAGTTTGCAGACCAGACTGAGCCTGGTGTAACTGTGTCCGAAACTTAACAAGCTTTTTTAGAAGATTTACTTCAAATGTGGTGTGATCTTCTCTATACATTATTCTGTCGTACCAAAGTATAACGATAACTATTACTACCTCTAAAGCTTCAACGGAAGCCAGAAGAACTTGTTTGAAAGAAAGATGTGTTGAAAATGTTTTTTTAACACATTTTTTTAAGTTTACAGTTTTGTAAGTAGAGAAGGCCCAATGTATGGAGCAGGACTCGCAAATTGAAAAAAATATTAAGCATAAACCAGTATTATTTAAATTTGCAGGCCAAACTGAGCCTGGTGTAACTGTGTCCGAAACTTAGCAAGTTTTTTTAGAGGATTTACTTCAAATGTGGTGTGATCTTCTCTATAAATTATTCTGTTGTATCAAAGTAAAACGATAACTGTTACTATTTTTAAAAATTCTGAAATATCAAAAATATCATAAAAATGGTAGAAACATTTTTGATTTTTTGAACAGCCTTTGACTGACTTCAGATTAACAAGAGTACGTCATTTTTTTTAATTTGAGACCCATCACTTCGTCATTTGACTTAATTTCACTTGAAAAGTAACCTAAAATGCATGCCTTTAGATTACTATATCCCTTTAATGTGTAAAAATAATGATTTTACAAGCTGATGATCATCTGATGCAAGATCGTTATTTCTTTCTGATTCAACACTTGATAGACTAAATCGCGCCAACCCGGTGATTGCGGAATTATATTAATTAGTAGCATTTTTGTTCAAAAAGTCGCAAAAACAGTACTTTGTGAGAAAACGAATTATCGTAATAAGCAACCATGTTATCAACAAAATTCCATGTTTGCAATTTGATTCTGCACAAACAATGTATAAAGAAGGATATCAGGATTATTATGTTTTACTATTTTTTGATCGCAGTAGTATCTTCCTGACTTTATTCCATGCACCATCTCTTACAGAAAATCAAAATATTCAAATTACTGTAATATAGATTTTAATAAATGTTCTTAAAAAACTATTGTATTGAATTCGGAGCAACATTCTTTTTGTAATTTGTTTTGATCATGTACTAGTTTAATCCATTTTATTTTCGTGACATTGAGCTAACTACGATATAACATAATAATATAAAACGTAGTTGAGAATATTATGAATATAAAACCACTGTGATATACAAAATAAACATTTAAAAACACGGTTGTTTTTCTAGGTCAGCTTTATGCTCAATAAGGTGGTGGTAATATCAATTAGCACATAGGCAAGGAAACTTAGTAATATCGTTTTGCAGAAAAAATTAATTACTTTGATTATTGTATATGATGTTCCAAAGTCTTTATTTAAAGACATTATGTTATCATTTTAATATTCGATATATTTTTTTCATATATATTTTTGTGTAAAAGCAACTAGTAACACTTAAAATGAACAAATGTTATTTTATCAGATGAAGAGTTCTATGATTGTCGTATTTCGTATGTTAATAATGCCCCTTGAATTTTAATTCATTATTTGTTATATTATCCTTAATTATATATTCTCGTGACTCTATTCGAATCTTAAGTGGCTAGAAGAAACAGGATTTTCTCTACACTAATTAGGAATATTTAAATGAAAAATATATTTGCTTTACCAACGTCTATTAAAATTTTGTGGTTATGGAACAAGTTACTGAGGAGTAAGCGACAGCGTGTTATAAAATAAAAGGGAATATAGATAACTGATAATGATGTACAGAAACTATAAGTGGTAGAAAGAGAATTAGATGAAATTATTGAGAATTGTATTGGAGCCAATAATAATGACAGAAAACAAGTGGAGAATAAGGATTAGTTATTATATTTCAAGAAATAGTAAGTCAGTGTAGTAAGAAAAATAAAATAACGAAGAATACAGTGATTAGGACATATACTAAAAAGACAGAAATGATAAACATAACAGCGAAATATATATATCGGTAGGAAAAAGGTAGACAGGAAAACGAAAGTCGAGATGGTTAGATGAAGAAAACAATAATTTGTTGGAGTTACGCCGTTGTACTGCAATACGTAAGAGTGTGTTTTCAAGTGATGGTAAATATTTGTATTATAAACTTTCAT
Organism: Rhynchophorus ferrugineus; assembly: GCF_030347505.1. Classification (NCBI taxonomy): domain Eukaryota; kingdom Metazoa; phylum Arthropoda; class Insecta; order Coleoptera; family Curculionidae; genus Rhynchophorus; species Rhynchophorus ferrugineus. The sequence goes on from NW_027472581.1 coordinate 74,035,732, forward strand.
TTAAATTAAAATATGAACATATCTTCAATATTATTAGGTTCTTGTCATTAGTAACATGTCACCACTTTTTATTCTTGAAATAAAATTATTTTCTTTAAGTATAATAAAATCTCTTCAAGTATAGTAAGAAATAAATATGTAATATCTACGTAATATATATATGTAATGTAATAAATATGTATGTAATAAATATGTATGTAATAAATATATGTAATAAATATGTAATACGTATTAACAAAAATTATCAACAATATTTAATGTATGGAAATATTTGTTTGTTTTGATGTTGTTTTATTTCAAATATCTAGAGAATGTAAATTAGATCATACTTTCATTATATTAAAAATTCTTAACTTCTTGGACGATTTTTATAAACCATTTGCCAAATGGGTGGTTTCTTGATGATGCATTACATTATTTGATTACTTATTGCTCCATCGTCGTATAATTATGTATATTTAATTCATTTACGTTTACTTTTAATTAGTATGTGTTATTTTATGTATATTTATTTTTAATAAGTAAACGCAACTAGGAAAATAACAGGAGAAAATATCAATAAGTTTTTTTATATATCAAATAATATTGTATAAGCCATTATTGGCTGATTTTTTTTGGATTGTACCCTTTTCCTTGTAAATATTTTAATTTTAATATTATATATTCAAGATGTTTTAAATTAGATCTTTATACGAATTATTAATAAACAATAACATTTTCTTCTCCTGAGCCTGATATTTGTTATAATAAAATGAGTTTTCGCAAATATTTTTTCTGTAGCGTAGACTTCCATTTAAAGAACTATCTACACTTTATGTGTTAACATGGATGGCTTCTTCAAATATGAATTTAAAAAGTACGATGAACCTTGCATTACGATACAGTTAATAGTAATTATAGCTATAAGAAAACAAGCAATAACAACTCAAAAAAAAAGACTATATACTGGTCACCAAACCGACTACAATATTATTAAAAAAAATTAAAATTGAATCATTTATTTTTAACGGTTGTTATTTTTTTTTAATCGAGGTAGGTACGCTTAATTATTTCGTCACTAATTCGCATTTTAATGTCTCCTGTTCGATGTTGTTGAACCCATAAAAATTTCACCAACTTTCATTGTCAGGTGTCGTAACTGAATCAAGGACAATATATTAAAATTTTGGCCTAAAATGGTGCTTGACTGGTGTCGAAACGTTTTTATTATGTACAGAGTGCGATCGTTATCTGGGGATTTCGTTTAGATTTTTATGTATGTGTGTATTATAAGTAGGTAAAAGCGAGGAAAGATTTATGAGATTCTGCGATCCCATCTGATTGGATTGAATCTTGCTTAAATCACACTGATGACGTAGTGAAAGTTTCAGTCAGTCTGAAAGGTTCAACGCGTATCTCCTGCAAGTTTACTTTCATTTTTTCATTGCATTGTAACAACGATACTATTTTTATTTAATGGCGAAAATGCTATTGTTAATAATTATATTATTTGAAATAAATCTCTGATTAAAATTGATAGTAATCGACTAGGTTTGACCAAACGGATTTTAAAGCCTCGCTTTTTTAAACAAAATTTGGTAATTTTAGTATTGCTAGTATATAGCCATTGTCGTAAACATGCTTGTTTATATTGACAGGTCTACGTTTCTGAAAGACAATAGAGCAGTCAACCTTTTCGAGGCCTGCTTAAATAACTGTTTTCCCTCGTAATAACAACACAGATTCTAGATTATCAACTAAATTATACTCTATAGCTCCATTAATCTCACGTTGTGGATTTTTGAGAAATGTTTTTATATAAATATTGCTTCTAAAAATCACTTTCAATCAAATCAGTTTTGAAACTTATTCCCATATTAAATCATATCGCTTTTATTTTCTTCTGTAAACATACAAACAAATAGCTCCACTCAGACCATGTTAAATAGGCTTCTCTTCACATTTATATATAAATAATAGAATAGAATATATTATTATATTTCTATATTGGCCGACTGATCAAGAGAAAACTCCAGACATGTTAGATTTCTTCATAGTAAGAAACATAACGTCCAACTATATAAAAGTCGAAGAAAATTTTGAGCTAAGTTCAGATCATACGCCAGAGATTCTGACGTTGAGCGAAAATATAATAAGAAAAGAAAGAAACCCAACGTTAACAAACAAGAGAACAGACTGGGAAGGATTTGTTAAAGAATTGAACAAAAGAATTCAACTAAATGTACCCCTCAAGACAACTGAACAATTAAATCTTGAAGCAGAAAAATTCGTAGTAGATTTAGTAGTAGTAGAACGTAGCTGCTTGGAATAATACTCCAGAAATTAAGAGTACAACTAAAGAATTAAAAAGAAGTGAAGGAAATGGTAGCTGAAAAACGTAAATTACGAAAAAAATGGTAACAAAACAAAACACCTGAAAATAAAAATAGTTTAAACAATATAACCCAAAGACTGAAAAGAGAAATACTGGAAATTAAAAACAAAACCATAAATGACTATCTGAGAAATTTAACAGATGATAAAGAAACTGATTACTCACTCTGGAAAGCGACAAAATATCTAAAGCGCTCATGTCTACACACTCCACCTATAAGAGACCTATGTGGGAATTGGGCGCGTGACAATCGCCAAAAAGCAGAAGCATTTGCTGAATATCTAGAAAAAACTTTCAAACCAAATGAAACTAACATTGAATATAATTTGCCGGACATAGAAGCTGAAAATTCGATGACTGAATTAGTCACGCCGAAAGAGTTAACTAAAGTTATTAGAACTGATATTAACCCCAGGAAATCGCCAGGCTACGATTTAATAACAGGAGAATTACTGCAAAAACTACCAAGAAAGGGAATTATAAAACTCACCAACTTGATCAATACAGCATTTAGATTAAAACATGTCCCAGACATTTGGAAGATGGCGGAAATTATAATGATCCCAAAACCTGGGAAGTCACCAAACGAAATAAAAGCCTATAGACCTATATCACTGCTTCCGGTAATATTTAAGGTTTTTTAAAAACTCCTGTTGAAAAGAATAAAACCGATCATAGAGAGAAAAAACCTAATACCCACACACCAGTTTGTGTTTATTAACAGGCACTCAACAATTGACCAGGTCCACAGAATAACAGATGTTATTGAAAAAGCCTACGAAAGTCAAAAAGTATGCTCCGCTATATTCTTAGATGAAGCACAAGATAATGTTTGGCATGAAGGCCTTGTTCATAAACTGCAGAAAATGCTACCAAAACAACACACCGAACTTCAAAATCATACATTACAACCAGAATGTTTAGAGTCAAACAAGAACAAGCTTACTCTACAATAAAAGAAGCTAAAGCAGGTGTACCACAAGGAGGTGTACTGGGACCAATGCTTTATCAACTCTACACTTGTGATATACCACAAATGGAAAATATTACGATGGCTACATTTGCTGATGATACTGCGATTATAGCTGTCGGAGACAATAGTTAAGCAGCCTCACGAAAATTACACCAGGCAAGTCGACCTTCATCGAGACCTTCAGATACCCACAGTCAGTCAAGAAATCAAGAGAATTGCAAGGGGGCATGAGGAAAGACTCCATTCTCATACGAATATTGAAACATTGCAAGTTTTGGATACCACCAGAACAGGACACAGACTCAGAAGAATAAAATCATCTGATCTTGTGTAGTGTTGTGTAGTGAAATGCATATGATAAAAACTACAGCAGTGAAGGCCTTGTTCATTGACATGTATAAAAATTATTTCACCAGAGACTGAGTTAAGGCCGATGCGTCCTCCTAGTTATATACCTAGGTTTAAGTTAACATAAAGACAAATTGTAGGTTAGACGGAAACGACTAACGGCTATAAAAAATATTTTTGTATCGCTATTTGTATTATTTCAATTAATTTTGAATGAATGATTATCATTTTTAATGTAGATTTCCTATCTGAGAGTTTTTGTTATAAAACGTATTTTTAATTATAGATATTAAACATTTTATTATATAAATTAAATAGATTTTAAGTATTGTTTATTGTAATTGTAGTTGTACCAAATAATGTTTAAATATTGTTGTGATTATAAATTATAAATGTTAAAAATAATAATAATAATAATAATAATAATAATAATAATAATAATACATATATATCTTAAGTCTAACCAGAAAGTAAAATATTCAAATCAAAGGAATGCCTATTGATGATTGCGTAGGAAGGTCAGCACCCTTCATAGCAGAATTGATAATGAACCTTAAGAATAAGTAGTTTATCAATATCATCACTTAATCCTTTTGGCCTTTACTACTACGCTTATTTCTATATAGAATATTATTATAGAAAAAATCAGTGCAGATATGAATGTCTCTGAATGTTATTGTTAGATTATAGAACAAAAATAAACACTATAGGATCTTTGATTCCATTTATAAAATAATATATAAAAAATAATAATCACGAAAAGTCGATTTATCTTTTAGATATAGATAGACTAATCAGAACTCACATCAAATTCTATTAGTTTAATCAATAGAGTATGTTTATGTATAAATATGGATTTAAACATAAGACAAAAGATAACTTATAATAGGGAATAACAATGTTAGGAAAGAAATCTAAACAATACATATACATTAACAGTGCATATGTAATATTTAAAGACATAAATGACGGTAATTTATTTGTGTATGTTAACATATAATACATACATAAATACATAAATATAACAACATATAGGTATGTATTTAGTGTCACATATAAATCAGACAATATTGTAAAACTATTTTTGAAAAATTTAAGTTTCCACGAGGAAAAATATTCTTGGAAACTTTGGATGCTGAAGACAATTAAAAACCCAAGATAATTCATCAGTTAACCAGTTTTAAATATTTCGTGTGTTTTCTTTTGAAGTTAAGACAATAATTATTTAATTTAATTAATAACGAAATATTATATTGAGATACAGTTCTTGTCTGCAGTCAACGCAAGGACATGAACTAAGTTTCCACCAGGAAAAATATTCTTGGAAAAAAAATTAACTTTGGATGCTGAAGACAATTAAAAACCCAAGATAATTCATCAGTTAACCAGTTTTAAATATTTCGTGTGTTTTCTTTTGAAGTTAAGACAATAATTATTTAATTTAATTAATGACGAAATATTATATTGAGATACTTTTACATTTCTTGTATATTTTCATTGTTAAATCGAGTATTTGCGAAACTATTTTTGCCCATTCACATGAGAATTGTTCTTTATTAACTAATAAAAATATTGATTGGATAATAATAAAGTTTTAAAATTAACAATAAAGTGACAGAATTGCCTATAAATAATATTTATTATATATATTTTATACGCATTTTAGTTCCAAGTATTAAAACATTTTAGTAAATCTATTAAAACAACTGTCATATATATTACGATGTCATTACAGATCCTTGTTGTTAGTTGTACAACTATCGATCATATTACACGGTAACAAATAATGAAAAACAAGATAAAACCAGATTTAGGTCAGTATGACTTCTCTCTACAAGTTATTAAACAAACGAACCTCGTTAAAATACACTAATTATAACACATTAACATTACAAGAAACTCGTTTATAACAACTATATTACGCTAAAATGAAAAATATACACTACGAAGTTTATGAAAATTTAATATTATTTCAGCTTCTTGTCAAACACACGTGGTCGTACATTGTTCGTCGATGTTAACCTCGACTTCGGATTAACCTCTAACTAGGTTAAATCCATTATCGCAAGAACAATGCACACTATAAACAAAATATCGTATACTGGAATACTCTACTTTAATTTGCAATAGTTTAGATGAAAATTTTGCTTGTTAGATCAGTTTTTGAACGTAAAATATGGAATAAATGTATATTTAATAAAAAGTATGGTATATTTAGAAAATATATGTTAATTTTTTTTTATTTCATTGAAATATCAGTCAGAAATATACTAAATTTAATAGATGATTAATAAACGCTAATAAACGTTAATTTTTATTTGGACTGTTTTGGTAAATATGAATGTAAAAAATTAATTAAAATATATGGTGCCATTACGCGTACAGCTATCACAACTTGATTTACCAATTGTGTTTGAGTATATTTGTATACTATAAGCTTAAAAGCGTTATATAATAATTTAAAACTGTTTTAGTTAAAAGCAGTATAAAAAAATAAATAATTAGATCTACATTTGATCTTAATATTAACAGGAATGAAATCTTGGTTTTAATATTGTAATGTAATTTAATAAATAATATTTTATTTAATAGCTAAGAGGTATTAAGGAACAAACTTGATGATTCACAAGGGTTGCAATATATAAATGGACTTAATAGCAATTGAAAACGATGCGAATTGAAAATTGTAAACATTAGAATGGAATAGATGGGTCTGAAGTGAAGATTAACTTCCCCTTGAGACACTCGGTTAAAAAGAGTAGCTTCCAATCGCAGCTAAACAATCGCGTAAGAATTTTCTGGTACCACTGTGACAAAATAATAGTAAAGACAAAAAAATCGTTCTTTATTATGAATTCATTCTATCAAGCCAACATTTTAACAAGCGTTATGCGTCGTTTTCATGGATTCATTAACTCTGCTGAAAGGGCTATAGTTATGGACCAGTAACTTTTTAATTTTTCGTCCTAATAAATTTTGACATAGCATTGTTTCTACCTAAAGTTGTTTTGTTTAATTTGCATCGGAGGGTCTTGACAGAACAGAAGCAAACTTCTGAATGAAAAGATCAATAGAATAGTGAAGTTTGTTGGACAATTTGTTTACACATTTGGTATAAGTTTATATTATTTATTTATTTTTTAGTGAATGAATTAGTAACGTGAGTAATGTTGTTTCATAACAGACAAAACAAATTAAACGTATAGTAAACGTCAAAAATGGATAAAACCCATACTGACGACTGTTGAATATGTGGTAAGAATGAATAATAATTGTTTATTCTTTATAAAGTGGCCTATTTGAAACGAAATGAGAACATACGATCAGTGGTAATAAAAGGAAATTTGAATTTTCTCTTCATCTTCCTTTTTTCATCACAACACATCAAAAACTTGATTTAAATATTTATTATTCAAATACATATTGCTTTATTTAGATGCAACTTTTATCACTTGCACTGCTAGTAGCTATTTACTATTATTTAACATATAAAAAATCATTAATGTTGATTTAGCAATGCTACCAATGAGCCTTAACAATTTTTAACTGTTTACCACCAGACCGATATATTGATTTTTCCCAACATTCTTTATGAACTGTAAAATTTCAAATCACAAACGTTCTTCTTCAACATTTTCAATAACACATCTCAAGCTTAGTATGTTTTAGATTTATCATCTTGCGTTGTTCAAACAGATACATTATTTTGATATTTATATTTGTTAACAGAAAAAAGTCTTGATTAAAACTACTGCCAGTAAATTAGTTAGTAATTACTAAAAATATTATCTAATAGCCTTATAAGTTTTTGAAATTAAAAGGAATTTCCGGAATTATGTATTTCACTATGAACTTTCCCTTGTACTTATTCCAACAAAACTACATTTTCTGTATCTCATCGCAGTGTTGGTTTTCCTAAAGGCCAGCAATATACGTTGCCATGAAATATTTTTTAAGATCCAGAAGACAAAGTGAATTATTTTAATTGGTCCAAAAACGAACCAAACTTCCTTGGTTGATTTCTTAATATAAATTTGCTTCAGAGCTAAAGGGCGAGTTCACACTATTCGCTACCATTTTCTTTTTATTCACATCCATCAGTTCAGTTCCAACCTTCGTAGGGTGAAGACGTATTTTCAATACGGTCCAAGCTATAAAAGGATACCTTTTTTTAAAAAAACCCAGTATTTTATTACGGTTATTTAATAGAGTGTTAAAAACGCATAACAGATGCGGCTATCCGTCTCTCAGTGGACCTAAAGTGTAGTGAATACGTGTTTACGTGACCAGACAAAAGGACTGCATCTCATTTTTATTAGTGTTTAAAATTATTTCATCTTATTTTACAACAGTCCTTTTGAAATTCATTTATAGTATTTATAGTAAAAAACTAGTGCTAAAATAACATAAGTGAAAAATGAAGTGCGTGAAATAAACAATGTATTCATTTTATTTTTTTATCCTCTGGAAGTAAATTAAATAAAATATTAAAAATTAAAAAATGGCAAACCATAGCGATTCAACCAAATCACCTGCACACTTTGATATAAGATTAGAACAAACAGCAATAACGCAAACTCCACCATCAGAATGGACTACAGTCATTAACAAAAAACGATTGAGAAGTCCAGAAGAAGAAATCGCGAGGAAACAAACAAGAATCAGTGACTATTGGTTGCAGAAACCGATAGAGACAAAAAACAGTTTTAGCAACCTGTCGGAAGAAATTGAAGAGAACATACAACCAAGCCCTGAAAAAGTTGTTCCGAAACCACCACCAATAACAGTCTATAAGGTAGGAATAATAAAAAATATCCATGACTTATTGAAAACCATTACTACGAACTACACAATTAAAACAGTGAGCTATGAAACAATTAAAATCCAATTGTTCGAAGCGGATCACTTTAAAGTTCTTATTAAAGAATTGGATGAAAGAAATACCCAATACCATACATTCAGGCCAAAATCCGAGAGAACATTTAAATTCGTATTAAAAGGATTACATCACGGGACAGACTTTAACACCATCAAGGTAGCACTAGCTGAAAAAGGCCACGAGGTCGTAAATATTCACAATATACGACATCACACGACAAAAAAACCTCTGCCTATGTTTTATATAGACATAAAACCTAATGGAAATAATAAGGCGGTGTATGAAATCACCAAATTGGAAAATAATATTATTAAATGCGAACCACCACATATAAAAAGAATTATACCACAATGCACAAGGTGTCAAGCGCACGGGCACACAAAGACTTACTGTCGCAAATCATATAGATGCGTAAAATGTGCAGGAGAACATAAGACAGGAGATTGTACTCGTAAAGTTCGCGATGAAAAAGTGAAATGTGTTAACTGTAACGGAAATCATCCAGCGAACTACAAGGGTTGCGCAGTTCACAAGCAACTACAGCAGAAACTCTATCCTGCCTTAAGGGAAAAAAGGCATCAACAAAAACAATCCACTACTACCAATCTACCACTACCCACCAGAACAAGTCAACCAGACATAACTTATGCCCAAATAGTTGAAAATGGTTCAGCACAAAAACGAGAGACAATATCTCAACCTACTGAAACTAGCAACATCTCAAGATTAGAAAATATGATGGCCAAACTAATGGATCAAATGAGTACGATGCTTGGTCTACTCACAACCGTCGTCAGCAAACTTGCCTAATGCCTGAAACCAATAGCTACAAAATCGCCGTCTGGAATGCCAATGGGCTTCAACAACACGCCAGGGAACTAAAAATGTTCGTAAATGAACAAAATATTGACGTTATGATGGTTTCCGAAACACACTTTACGGACAAGAATTATCTGAAAGTTCCTAAATATAAGCTTTATCATACAAATCACCCTGATGATAAAGCACATGGAGGTACAGCCATAATAATTCGAGATGATATAAAGCATTTCGAAAAAGAAAAATTCCGCAAAGACTACCTGCAAGCCACCAGTATAACCATAGACGAAGCCCATGGACCATTAACAATTTCTGCGATTTATTGCCCACCCAAACATAACAACAAGGCAGAACAATTTCAAGAATTCTTCAGTACGCTAGGTAATAGATTTATAGCAGGAGGGGATTATAATGCAAAACATTTAATGTGGGGTTCAAGAATAATAACCTCAAAAGGTAGAGAACTGCTCAAAGCCATAAGGAAAGATAACTTACAACATATCTCTACTGGTGAACCAACATATTGGCCTTCAGACAGAAATAAAAAACCAGATACAATAGATTTCTGTATTACAAAAAATATTGATCCAAAAAAGTGTCAGGCAGAATCATGCTTCGACCTGTCTTCTGATCATTCACCAATAATAGTAACAATTTCTTCAAAAATTACCATCAAAGATAAACCCCCTTCTCTGTGCAATAATAGAACTAACTGGCCCTCATTTAGAGAAAACTTAGACCAAAATATCTCTCTAAACTTACCGTTACAAACTGAAATGGATATAGAAATAGCAGCAATAAATCTTACAAAAAATATACAGGAGGCAGCATATTCCGCGACTCCCAACAGTGAAACATTTCCAAGAAAAAATACACATATATCATGTACAATACAGAAAAAGATAGCAGAAAAAAGAAAGTTACGACGAAATTGGCAACAGCAAAGGACTGAAGAGAATAAAAGAAAATTTAATAGGGCCATAAAAGAGCTGAGAGATCTAATCCAAATTGAACAAAATCAAGGCATTCAAGAATACCTAGAAAACTTGACATCAACTGAGGCTACAGACTATTCGTTGTGGAAAGCAACAAAAAAGCTTAGGAGATCCCAGCAGCATAACCCACCTATTAAAACAAGCGAAAATAATTGGGCGAGAAGCAATAAAGAGAAGGCCGACATTTTCTCAAAACACTTAAAAAATGTTTTTAAACCTTTCCAGTCTCAGCTACATAAAGATGACGAAAATAAAATTACTAGCTTTCTAGATTCGCCATTTCAAATGGATTTACCGCACGAGAAATTAACGGTCAAAAAAGTTAAACATACAATAATGAGAGAGATTAATATTAAAAAAGCTCCTGGTTATGACTTAATTACTGGCAAAATTTTAAAAGAACTATCTGAAAAGGCTATAAAACTATTAACATATATTTTTAATGCTATGCTACGAATTAATTACTTCCCTAGTATCTGGAAAGTAGCTAAAATATTAATGATACTTAAACCAGGAAAAATACCAGAAGATGTGACCTCCTACCGACCTATAAGTTTATTACCAATAATCTCGAAAGTTTTCGAGAAATTATACATAAAAAAACTAAACTATATAATAGAAAAAAGAAAAATTATTCCAGAACATCAGTTTGGCTTTCGCAATAAGCATGGGACTATAGAACAAGTGCATAGACTTGTAAACCAAATAAACGCTGACCTAAATGCCAAAAGATATTGTTCGGCTGCTTTCCTAGACATATCTCAGGCTTTTGACAAAGTATGGCATACGGGCTTGCAGGTTAATCTAAAGAAACTTCTCCCTCATCCGGACTATCAGCTACTAAAATCGTATCTCACTGACAGACATTTTATTGTAAATCAAGGCGATGAACATACCGAATTAAATCCCATATATTCAGGAGTTCCGCAAGGTAGTGTACTGGGTCCAGTACTGTATCTTCTGTATACGGCTGATCTGCCCACCACAAAAATAACTACTGTGGCAACATATGCAGACGATACAGCAATCTTAGCATCCCATGAAGATCCAGTCACAGCATCAATAAACCTACAAACCCACCTGGAGCAAATACAATTATGGTTGAAGACATGGCGCATTAAAGCCAATGAATCAAAATCCACGCATATAACGTTTACCCTGCGTAGAAAAACATGTCCACCAGTAAATATCAATCATTGTCAACTCCCCCAAGCAGAGCATGTTAAATATCTTGGTATGCATTTAGATCGACGCCTAACCTGGAAGAAGCACATACTCTCTAAACGGAAACAACTAGGACTAAAATTATATCAAATGTATTGGCTCATTGGGCGCAAATCCAAGTTATCATTAGATAACAAGGTATTGCTGTATGAGTCTATACTCAAGCCCATTTGGACATATGGAATTCAACTATGGGGTACCGCTAGCAAATCTAATATATCCATCATTCAACGGTTCCAAAATAAGGTGTTGCGTGCCATTGTTGATGCTCCATACTATATTTCAAATAAAGTGATACAACGCGATATTCCTCTAGAACCTATAACGAGTGTAATCCAACGTGTTTGTGTGAAGTACTTCGAAAGAGTGTCAGTGCATCCCAATGTACTCGCTAATCAGCTAAATATGCGACGTGATGGTGAAGTGCGTAGACTAAAACGTTTAACACCACCTGATCTGATTACTGGACATATGTAGAGTTTAGAATAAGCATTAGAATAAGTCTAATTAATTAAGATAATATTTTGTACAGAAGATTGCTTAATGAAGTGATTTTCTACATGCCATGTATATATAATATAAACAGAAGAAATACTTATTGCCAATAGGGCAGATTGTGGACTCACGAAGAGTAATAAAAAAAAAAAAAAAAAAAAAAAAAAAAAAATTCACATCCATGGTAGGTGACCCCAATTTCATCCATCGCGATGAATTGATAGCTTGACGTGTGTGTTATTATGTTTGTAAAATTTTCAAAATGAATTAATTTTAGTTATAAAATCTGTATTATCTTCTTATAAAAGCATATAAATAAGAAAATAAATAGAATCAAAATACGAAAAACTGTATTAGTTATTTGGCAGAAAATCTATATTAATCGAACATAATAACTTGGTGTTGTACAAGCAAGTACTAAAATCTACATGACCTATATGAAAGTAATATCAACATAATACAAGTACTTTAGAATGAAGTTCATAGAAGTATTGTGAGTGCACCCAGATAGTAAAGAAATGATTACTGACACTAAGGCCTTTAGATTCCAACTGTAAGAGAGGAAATGATACGCAACAAGACATGAGGAACGGCTCTCCACTACCATGTAAATACCGAACTCTTGGACAACACTAAACTAAGAAGCAGACTTAAAAAGAACCAATCCGTGTGATCTTATATAGTGGCGATGTGAAGTGCACTAAGTTGTAAAAACACTGAAAAGTGCTGCTAACTTTTATTGTATTATTAGGGATTAAGTAGGGGCTAATGGATCTTCCTAGATAAGTACCTAGTTGTACTGTAGAGAAATTGTAAGTTGTCGGTAACGATAAGTAATGATATATTAATAAATTTTAAAAAATGTTCTTATGAAATTTAAAAATATGCTGATTTGTGATGTTTGTGCTTGTAATTGTAAATGTCTTTATAGGCAACAGTGGAAAACCTGGCAAGGAATAACCATCCCGGTCACTCCAGTAACCAGGCTGGTTAAGACCGGATGGATGGGATGGTCTTTAAGTTGGCCACAAGCGAGTCGGTAGGCTTAATCCCAAATACCATAGTTCGGAGCCTACCTTAAATTGTAAGTCCAGTCCAGATAAACCCTCGTTGGTAAAAAGGAGACTTTCAAACATATCAAACATTTATTTCTGTAGTTTGTGAATACCGTGTAACAATTAAATTTAATTAATCTTATAAAACACAAACTTAAATAAATAAATCTGTATTTTCCTTTCTTTATGCTGTATTTTATATATAATCGCAAACAAAAAAGTGTTCTTTTAATTGTAATCACCTTGTTTAAAATAAAACGCATTCGTACAAATATTTCCTTCCTCAAGTTAGTCGGGAGGGGAAAAACATTCGTCACACCGTCATCGACCCTGATGTAAAATCTCTGTGATTCGCGGCGTGTTTTACTGAAATATTTTTTTACTATTTCTGTTAATTTTCATCCGATTTGGAGGCTAGATCACAGCTAGGCGAGTGCGGTGCCTATTGGGAATGTTGAGAATCCCACCACACGACCTTACATTTCGATTTCAATGAGAATGGTGGTCTCGCATAGCAATGACCTGCATCTAGGACAAATGTTGCAATCCCGTCGCCATTATAGAAGCTATTATTTGTAGTTATAAAGTCGATGTTAGGGAGTTTTCGATGTGCGCTACGTTGATCGAAGCAATACGCCAATAAAATCAACGAAAAACTTAAGCTTATTTCAATACTGTATGGTTATATTATATTAAAAGAATATATAGCTTTATAAAATAGTTTAAATCTTAGAAATAATTTTTTTTTAATATTTGCAGATTGTTTTGATGAAGATTTTATAATTTTATGCTTTATTTCCATTATTGAGTCACTGCTTTTTGGCTATATCTATATCTTTACACTATATCGGAAAATTGCTTCATATACATTTTTTAACCTACTTTAAAAATGGAAGAGGTTACATGTTCGGCTATATATATATATATATATATATATATATATATATATATATATATATATCTTATAACTTAACTTACATTTAACGTTCATTATATTAATTAATGTATGATTTTTAAAAATCCTTTTCTGCAGAGAGTGCACTTCTGAGGTGGTCCCATTGGAACCAAATTAGGATCTGTTGGGGAGAAGGGGGAAATCGAGGGAAAATCTCAAAGTTCAAAGGCATAGCATCATATGAGACGTCCTAGAAACATTGTAATCAGCTGTTTCTATGGTGTAATGGTTAGAACGTTGAGCTCACACACGGGGTCGCGGAATCGATTCCTAAGTCTATTTATCTATAAACTGATCAGTTTGAAGTCGGTGTCGAGCCTATACAACGGAAAAATAATAATATCATTTTGTGGCATATACAGAAAATTAAATTACGAACAAAACAAATCGCAATGGTAATAATTAAAATAATATTGCAATTAGATACATTTAGGTAGGTATTAAGCTAAATTATGTGTATATAGTAGATTATAAAATGCGTATGGTAGATAGGCTCAATACGTTTTTTGTTTATTTTTATTTAGTTGTTACAACGATGATTATGTACATTTTTTATTTTAATACGTCTTGTGTTCAAAATCTAAGTTTGATTATTGTTTACTTATTAGTGAGTTCCTTATATATTTTTTGAAGTCCGTTCAATTTTTTTGTTGAAAATATTTTATTTGATATCTTTATATATGTCAAAAGCTGTTTCAACAGGCATTTATCATCGATCGATGTAAGTAACATTTGGAAGGAGGGAATGGAGGGAAGGTGGGGCTTCCAGTTTAAACATTTTTATGCCGATTTTCACACATGTGATCGAACGTCCTTAATGTTTTATAGGAACCGATTTTCTTCATTATTTGACATTTCAATATTATTGGGTAGCGATTGCCCATGATGATTTAGTTTAGTTCCAGCCTTTAATGGTACAATAGATTGTAATATTTCACTGTTCCAAAAACTCATTACCATACACTTATAAAAACAATCAATATGTGAAAAATCGTATAAAAATTAAGGAAAAAATACGAAATATTGATACAAAATGGCTGATGCTCGAAAGTTATATTGTTGTAGGATTTCAAGTTTTAAGAAAATACGTTTTTTGTCACATAATGTTAGCATAATGTATTGATGGTATCCTGTATATTGTTACTGTTAATTAGGAACTAGATGCTGGCGAAAAACATATTTACTTGTAACTCTAGATTATTCTCCTGTTGCAAAAGTGGCAAGTTAAAAAAAAGCCGCTTAAAGCTTGAATATTTTAAATTTATATTTGTGATTGTATTTAACTATAGATAGGTAAGGGTGTAAAATCTGACAAGAAACAATCCTCCTAATATCGCCAAAAACTAGACTGGGAAGAACAGAAGTTCATCTCTAATCTGAATATGTAATTTGGGATAGTCTCTACTCTCAACTGGGACAGTTGGCCACTTGTTAATCAGTAACGTAATGTCTGGAACAATATTTTATTTACCCACATTTAGAAACACAATTTAAAACCTAGTTCAGATAAACTTTAGTGTGTAAAAAGTAAAAAACCCACACAATATAGTTTTGTGCATTGTTAACTTATACATATTTCTATTTTATTTCTCAAATATCTAAACCTCAACTCTTTTAAATTAGTTTTTATGGATCGCATTTTTATTATTGTTTCATTTTCAACGTAGGGAATTATTGCTGATAAATTTTCAGTTATCAGATCAGTTAGTCAGAATTAATTTTAGTCATAAAATATCTTTAAGTTGTAAATAAAACTGTAAATTATAAAATATATTATTAAACCATTATACCAATTTTTTAATAACCATGTTTTTATATGTAATATTAAAAACCGTTATGCTGTGAAAATAAAATATTTTACTTCAATTAATTTAAAATGAATTTCTAGAATAGTTTTTATATGGGGATCCAAGTTTAAATGATTGAAAATAGAGAAAATAGAAGCTAAATAACTAAGGAAGTCACGAATACATGAACATGCGGAAATCAAACAAAAATATAGTACAGTGGATTAGAATAGCAGAAGCTATTAGCAATTAGTAGCAAAGCGCTTACGTTCGATAAGGTGGCGAAAAATGGAATAAACAAGGAAGATGAATCTACATAACTCCATAAACAAATGTTCCATTACTTTTATTTCCGGTGTTTTCAGTTTAAATGCCAGATATGATATCTCTAGTATTATTTGATTTTCATGAATAATAGGTCAATAGAAAAGTCATACCATAGTAAAGGACATTTTTTTGGCAAAATTATTTTTTTTTTCAACATAATTCCCTTCAAAGGTACACTGATTATAGAGACCTTCCAACTTTTCGATACCATTTTTGTAGTGCGATTTGTCCTTTGCTTCAAAATAGGCCTCAGTTTCGGCGATAACCTCTTCATTCGACGAAAATTTATTCCCAGCGAGCATTCTTTTGAGATCTGAGAACTGGAAATAGTCACTGGGGGCCAGATCTGGAGAATACGGCGGATGAGGAAGGAATTCGAAGCCCAATTCATGGATTTTTGCCATCGTTTTCACTGACTTGTGACACAGTGCATTGTTTTGGTGAAGCAGCACTTTCCTTTTCTTCAAGTGCGGCCGTTTTTCGGTGATTTCGTCCTTCAAACGGCCCAATAACAGTAGTCAATGAAAATTATTCACTGCGTATCCCAAAATACAGACGCCATATCCTTGCCTGCCAACTGTTGCGATTTCCAACATCGTGTGCTGTCCACTCGGATGACTGTCGATTGGACTTGAGTGAAATGATGGAGCCATGTTTCATCCATTCTCACAAAACTCGTGTTTATTACGCTTGATCATCTTCAAACACTGCTCCGAATCATCAACTCGTCGTTGTTTTCGGTCAAAAATGAGCTCGCATGGCGCCCACTTTACACAGAGTTTTCTTATACCTAAATATTCGTGAATGATATAATGTACACGTTCAGTTGATATCTTTAGAGTGTCTGCTATTTCATACAATCTCAATTTACGGCAATCCAAAATCATTTTGTGGATTTTTTAATGTTTTCGTCGGTAACAACCTCTTTTGGGCGTCCACTGCGTTCACCATCTTCGGTGCTCATTTCACCACGTCTAAACTTAGCATACCAATCCTTGATGGTTGATTTTTATGGGTTAGTGTCCGAAAACTCGGCATCAAGCCAAGTTTTTGCTGTTTTTTCCATTCAAATAGTAATATTTTATCAATACGCGAAATTCCTTTTTATCCATTTTTTTCACAATAACAAAAGTTGCTTCATTCAAAATGCAATTCAAAACTCACAAACTCTTGATCCTATAGCTGTCAAATTTATACACGCATCTTTTGAGGATTAGGGCTAACTAAAAACATATGGATTTAATTCTAGTAGCGCCATCTATGTGTCAGGCCGGGGACTTTTCGATTGATCTGTTATAAAATTTGTCCACCAAAGTAAGTGATCTCTGGGTAATTGTAAATGAGAGCATAAATCGGAGTATACTAATAACGATCGCTAACACTAACTCATATATTATAAAATTCACTATTTAGTCCATCTGTCAGTTATTAAACTTTAATATCATTAATAAAACATAGTTTTATTATATCATATAGTAAAACTTATTCCATTAAAGAACTTAACTTAATTATGCCTCCGAAATATATATTTATAGTTTTATTGATATACCATTTATTGAAGCTCATAAGTTTGTTTAAATGAAAATTTTGAATAAAAATAGCATTTTGGTAAAGAAATCCACGAGACTATTTTAGGTTGTAATGAATGTAAACAATCGATATATAATCAACGGAAAATTATATTGCCTTGTGAGATATTATTCCCAAGCAATAACTAAAGCTTCAATTTCAATACAATGTTTTTGACGTAAGAGTATTACTTTCATCACATAATTTTTTCTTTTATGTAAAATTAGGAAAATACACAGACACGTATTGAATTATTTATAACAATTGTTTTGGATTTTCGTGAACTACTTTTAGATTTATAAATGCTTAATTAAATATGATAGTATTATTTGTGCGAATCAACGTGTAAACTTTAACTTTAAACTGTTCACGATAAAATGTAATTAATTTAATTTGTGCAATCTCCGTATTAGGCTATCGTACTGGATGCTCAATCACTCCCTCAACATATTTACATAATGGAGATTTGTTGTTATTTGAGTTCTCATTATATTGGATGTGAGTAATGTAATATTGCAACTTAAACTTAAATTTATTTTTTTTATATATTATAACGTAAATTACATTGTAATATCTAAATAAAGTCTGAATTTATTACTTTATTTTCAGTTACTGTCATATTATTATATCAGGACAAGGTCATAATATTTCAGTTCGAAGTACTGAACAGCGCTCTCTATATTATTCTAAACAATATATTACTTCAAAATCTCACCATCAGAGCCAAATTTTTTCCTATAGAGAAATTTTTTTTACATTTCAAATAATTATTCGATAACGTATGTGGTTGTAATTAATATCCCAATATGAATATGAATATTTTAATGGGGGTGGACGTTTTCCTTACACGGTTTCCTTAACACTTCATTCGCAATTTCTTCGTCTTTTACAATGGTTTAAAACTAGGTATGTATTTAGAATGGCTCTTAAATAATATCGAAAGAAAAAAGTTATACATATTTTTTTCTTTCCACAACACTTCACAACTGTATAAACTGCAAAGATTCGAATTTCTTAAGTGGGTTTTCTAGTTCAATAACGTTTCTAAAGGCATGTTTTTTGTTAGAATTGATTATTGAAGATCAACAATTGTATATACAGGTTTAACATTATTAAAACTATATTGACAAATAAAGTGTTACTATTTCATTTAAGGACACAATAATACACAAAAAATAAGTGTATAATCGGCGTTTTACGAGGGTGGTTCAAATATGATCGAGACAAACACACTGACACGTTTATTTGCTATTGAAAATTTTACAGCTTTTTTAGGTATTTCCCCTCAGTAGTTACGCATTTTGTCCATCTTTCCGGAAGTTTTTTGATGCCGGTATTGAAGAATTCCTTGGGCAACTCGGACAGCCATGTGCGTACGAACTCCTCTACCTCGTCGTCGGTGTTGAATCTTTGACTTCCGAGATTTTGTTTCAGTGGTCCAAACATGTGGTAATCACAGGATGATAAATTCGGACTGTAAGGGGGTGTTCTAGTACCTCCCGTCCTAATTCCGATATTGTATCGAGCGTGAGGCGCGCATTATCCTGGAGAAGAATCGCACTTCGTGCTGGAATGCTTTTCCGTTTCAAGCGATAAGTGGGTTTTACACGTGTTTTCAGAAGGTTAGAGTAGTATGTAGCATTAATGGTACGTTGGGTGTGCAGGAACTCGACGTACAGTATGCCCTTCCGGTTATTTTACGATATTGAAGGTGTTCGTGGATGATAGACTCTACACTATCAATACTGATGCCGAGTTCAGCCGAAATGTCTCGAGCATTCATCCTACGGTCCTCCAAAAAGAGTTGTTAACGCCTTCCCACGCTAGAAACGAATACGTTGCGCTATGGAGCTCGGCACTTGACGTTCACTCATGGTCTTAGCACGCGCGTAAAACATGCGCTCCTGACGAAAACTATGCCACACTGTTCGTAAGGGGCCCAGCATCACATACTCAAGCCACGACCTTCAAAGCATACATGCGCGCCATCTAAAGCGTCTGTCTCCATCATATTTGAACCACCCTCATAGTTCAATGTTATCCCAGAGTTGCAGTATTTTATTGCTAAATTTTAATTTTTTTATAGATTGTTATGATGTTAAGATTTATTAAGTGTTAATGATTGTTTATAAAATGACATTTTATTCTATATGGAGAATAAATATTTTCTCTGCATTAACTGTATTTTTTATATTTAAAATTCCAGTTATTTTGTTTAAAATGCTGCCCTCTCAATGGGGATATTTTTTGGGACGTTAACACATTGATATAAGACAAAAAAAATTTACCATTGTCTAGATAATCGACATTATGTCTCAATAACTATAAAATATTAATAATTGTTGTGTCAATTTATGTTTTAAAATTATCCTAATAATGCTTGACAAACATATAACATGAACGCTGTTTTGTATTTTCAGTAATTCCTCCATGATGTCGTTGAACTCTGCTTCAATATCATGATTATATATCTCATAATATTTCTTTTTACTTCAAACATTTGCCTGTACTGGAAGTTAATAAGTGGACATAATAAGATCAAAACGTTTGATTTATTAGTCAATAACAAAGCTTATTTGGATTTATGCGGTGCAAATATGGAGTTGCACTAAGATATCAAATCGACTAGTGATCCAAATCTGGCAAAATAAAGTTTCTGATTAATTTACCAATATTTAATCGCTACTTAACCAACGAAGAAGAACATGTTGACTTCGAAATCAAATTAATTCAATTAGTTTTTTTATTCAACATAATTCCCTTCAAGGGTGATACACTGATTATAAGGACCCCCCAACTTTTCGATACCATTTTTGTAGAACGATTTGTCCTTTGTTTCCAAATAGGCTCCAGTTTAGGCGATCACCTCTTCATTCGACGAACATTTGTTCCCAGCGAGCATTCTTTTGATATCTGAGAACAGGAAAGAGTCGCTGGGGGCCAGATCAGGAGAATATGGATCTAGAGAATACGTTGATGCGGAAACAATTCGAAGCCCAATTTATGGATTTTTGCCATCGATTTCACTGACTTCTGATACGGTTCATTGTCTTGGTGAAGCAGAATTTTCTTTTTCTTCAAATGCGGCAGTTTTCGGCAATTTCGTCCTTCAAACGCTCCAATAAGGCTATGTAATAGTCGCTGTTGATGATCCTTACTTTTTCAAGGTAGTTAATGAAAATTGTTCCATGCGCATCCTAAAATATAGACGCCATAAACTTGATAGCCGACTGTTGCGTTTTCCCAAAGTTTGGAGCGGGTTCATCGTGTGTAGTCCACTCGGATGACTGTCGATTGAACTACGAAGTGAACCCAAAAACTCGGGTTTATTAGGCTTGATCATCTTCAAAGACTGCTCCGAATCATCAACTCGTCGTTGTTTTTGGTCAAAAGTGAGGTCGTGCGGCACCCACCTTGCACAGAGCTTACTCATACTCAAATATTCGTGAACGATATGATGCACACGTTCAGTTGATAACTTTAGAGTGTCTGCTATTTCACTCAATTTCAATTCACGGTCATTCAAAACCATTTTGTGGATTTCTTAAATGTTTTCGTTGGTAAAAACCTCTTTTGGGCGTCCACTGCATTCACCGTCTTCGGTGCTCAATTCACCACATCTAAACTTAGCATACCTATCCTTAACGGTTGATTTTACTGGGGCAGTATCCGGAAACTCGGTATCAAGCCAAGTTTTTGCTTCAACTGTATTTTTTCTATTAAAAAAACAATATTTTATCAACACGCGAAATTCCTTTTTATCCATTTTTTCACAAATACTAAAGTTGCTTCACTCAAAATGCTATAATTCACAAACTAATGATCCGACATCCGTCAATTTATACATGCATCCTTTGAGGGTTAGGGCTAACTAAAAAACATATAGATTTAATTCTAGTAGCGCCATCTATGTGTCAGGCCTGGGACTTTTCAGTTGACCTGTTATAGTCAATAACTATATACATTTTAAAAATGAAATCTAATTTGTTACCAAAAAAAACCTAAAAATAATGTTTTTTTTTTAAATTCTGTTGCATTTCATTGCAATTATGCACGTTATAAATAAATTAATGTCGAGAATAAATAATGTAAATATTATTTAATTTAACTGTGTCAATATTATGACAGAAGTTTTCAATACAATTAAATATACAATCATATACTATAGATGCTAATAGAACTTTTAGATTATTTACGAATTAATACAATATGATAGTGATTAATGTTTGAATCGGCTATGAGTAAGATTGTATTAAAACTATCCATTAATCAAATCTATTTTGTTTCTGTAATTCTGGAGGTTATGGCATTTGAAAGGATATTTATAGTAGTTATGACGACTAATCACCTTATATTGTTTGTAAAAATATATTTTTCGCTAGTATTGATTTGAATCTTCAATAAATGGATATATGTTTTTTATATTATTAAAACTGCACCCACGTTCAAAGTGTTACTATTTCCTTTTTCCATTTTAAGTTAAGTTCAATGTATTACTTTGTTACTTCAAAGAGTTCGATTACATATATGTTACAGCAAAATGGGTAGTACAAACTTTATATGCTCGTTCTTCTTAGATATTTAAGAATATTTAGATAAACATTAATATTAACATAATAATTATTAACAAAAATTTTATTACAAAATAGAGATACAAATAATACATATTTAGAATAAGGATTAAGAAGTCTAATGCATTACGTTGTTATTTCAAAAAATTCGATTAGATATATGTTAGAGTAAAATCAATAGTACAGATATTATATCTTGGTTCTTTTTAGATTCCTATTGGATAAACATTAACATTAACATAATAAATAATGGCATACATATTAGATATTATTAGATACAAATAATAATTCTTTAGATTAAGGTTTAATAATGCGCGTTGGATTTAAAAATATGAGAATGAAAGTTAGATGGAAAAAATACCTATTTATAAATAGAAATTGATTCTAAAATGCTTCAAATCTATTATTGAGCAAATAAAGCTGATATCACTTAACCAGTTTGGTTTGAAGAGTGCCCACTCCACAATTGACCAAGTACTGCATTCAAGATGTATGTTCTACTATCTTTCTCGATGTTTCACAGGGCTTTGACAGAGTATGGCATAAAGACCTACTATACACAATAAAATCAAATATCTCTCAGAATTTCTACCAGCTCTTAACAGCTCATTTAATTAACCGATACTTTCGTGTTAAACATGAAAGAACATGCTGTGATCTCAACTTGATAAGGGCTCACATGATACAGGACAGTGTGTTGGGACCAATATTTTAACTTATTTACATCAGTGATCTCCCCACAATATTATATAAGCACATCTTGCACCTTTATTGATTATACGGCAATATATATATGTACGCGATTGTGATCTCCATCGTCACCCAGAAATTGGGCAGGGACACTGTGAAAGTTTTGGGTCATTTTTTCTAATTTCTTGGTCCTAATGCGTTTCCACGCTTTGTACTTCTCTATAAAATCGCAGTCTAATACTCAAATACTGCCCGCCCATGACGATGTTCCATGCCCCGTTGTAGCCATGCTAGTGTGCGTTCCGTGATTATTATTTACACCACTCAATTCTCCAGAGTCGCCCTCGCTACGTGACTCGCTGTCAGGGTTTGCTCTAGAATTTGATGTCATGATTACCGACTCTGCCCGTTCATTAATCAGTTTGATATTAGAACTGTCGTTGTTCCCCTCCGAGTCTCTGAGCTGACCCATCGGGCGGATGGGTCTTACCAACGGTAAGACCTGAATGGCAGGTATATAGATTTCTACCCAGCAGTCTATTGTTCAAAGTGTACGCAGCAATAATGTGCACAGTATCTTCCACACCATTGCCGCATTCGCACTGTCCTCCACTTTCTCTCAGCCCGAACCTCTGGATATATGCGGCCATGTTTCCATGCCCCGTTGTTAGTTGCACTGTCTTTTGTGTCAGGTTCAGTCTGTCAAATTCGACCCTCTCACAAAATCCATAGAGTGTTCTGTCCTTATTGCTCTTGCTGCATATCATCTCCCATCTCCTATCGATCTCGCGCTTTATTTCGCATTGTATCTGGCGATGGCTCTTCTAACCCTGATTTGCAACGTCAATCTCAGTCTTAGTATATTAGTTGTAATTAATTATTTGGTTGTATATTAAGATAGAGAAAAACTACATGATAGTTAGTTTTAATAAATAGATTTAAAATAAAAATATTATGAATGAGAAGGTAATATCAATATATGTGTCAACGTTTGATGGAACTGTGCTTTATTTGGGTATATATTTGTGATATGTAGTAAAAGAAATGGTATATCAGGAGAATAATGTTGATATCAAAATAGAGCACATATTTAGAAGTTTGAAATTAATAAAACAATAATATAAACTTCATATCGTTAGTAAATTATGTGTAAAAGATTATTTTTCTGTACGTTTTGAAGTATTCGTAAGTAAGTTCTGAGTTTTAGTTGCTTTTAGCTCTGCTAATCATATTAAATACGCAGTTAAGATTTACAACTAATGTTACCGGACTTCTTCGAACCGGTCTTTCACTACTAAATTTTCGCCAATTGTCAAACCACAACCACTTTGTTTGCTTATTTGTTTGCTGAAATATGGCAACTTTCAATAGCACTTTTTGATATTAAAATACTATCTATTACAAAAATAACTACTTTGACTACATACGCACACGGTATCTTAGTATCTTAAGAAGATACAATAATAGTATAACAACTGCTAAACATATCTTAATAAAATACAATTGTTGCTGAAAATTTAGCGTATTAAAGAATATGCAATAATTGCAAATTGTATAATATGCAACTATTCTTAAACAAAACGTTATGTTGCTCAATTCTACGCTTCTATGGAAATGATAGAGATTGATATTATTCTAGAAGCTATAACGAATGTAATTTAAATTGTTAGCACTAAATGTTTTGAAAGAGTAGC
Source organism: Rhynchophorus ferrugineus (assembly GCF_030347505.1). NCBI lineage: Eukaryota > Metazoa > Arthropoda > Insecta > Coleoptera > Curculionidae > Rhynchophorus > Rhynchophorus ferrugineus. Next base: position 74,060,487 of record NW_027472581.1, read on the forward strand.
AATGCTCCCCAATGAACCTTTTAATCAGCTAAATGTGCTTGGATTAGAATGTGTAAAAGTCGATTGAAAAGTCCCCGGCCTGACAGATAGACGGCACTACTAGAATTAAATTCATATGTTTTTTAGTTAGCCTTAACCGTCAAAAGATGCGTGTATAAATTTGACAGATGCCGGATCATTAATTTGTGAATTATAGCATTTTCAGTGAAGCAACTTTTGTTATTGCGAAAAAATGGTTAAAAAGGAATTTCGCGTGTTGATAAAATATTGATTTTTGAAGGCAAAAATGCATTTGAAGCAAAAACTTGGCTTGATACCGAGTTTCCGGACACTGCCCTAGGAAAATCAACCATCAAAGATTGGTATGCTAAGTTTAGACGTGGTGAAATGAGCACCGTAGACGGTGAATGCAGTGGACGCCCACAAGAAGTTGTTACTGACGAAAACATAAAAAAAAACCACAAAATGATTTTGAATGACCATACATAGAAATTAAATGAAATAGCAGACACTCTAAAAATATCAACTGAACTTGTACATCATATCATTCACGAATATTTGGATATGAGAAAGCTCTGTGCAATGTAGGTGCCGCGTGAGCTCACATTTGACCAAAAACAACGACGAGTTGATGATTCGGAGCAGTGTTTGAAGATGATCAAGCGTAATAAACCCGAGTTTTTGCGTCGATATGTGACAATGGATGAAACATGGCTGCATCATTTCGCTCCGAAATCCAATCGACAGTAATCCGAGTGGACTGCACACGATAAACCCGCTCCAAAGCGTGGGACTACGCAACAGTCGATTAGCAGGGTTATGGCGTCTGTATTTTGGGATGCGCGTGGATTAATTTTCATTCACTACCTTTAAAAAGGAAAGACCATTAACAGCGACTATTACCTAGCATTATTGTTTGAAGGACGCAATCGCCGAAAAACGGTCGCATTTGAAGAAAAAGAAAGTGCTGCTTCAGGAAGACAATGCACGTGTACATCATATCATTCACGAATATTTGGATATGAGAAAGCTCTGTGCAAAGTAGGTGCCGCGTGAGCTCACATTTGACCAAAAACAACGACGAGTTGATGATTCGGAGCAGTGTTTGAAGATGATCAAGCGTAATAAACCCGAGTTTTTGCGTCGATATGTGACAATGGATGAAACATGGCTCCATCATTTCGCTCCGAAATCCAATCGACAATAATCCGAGTGGACTGCACACGATAAACCCGCTCCAAAGCTTGGGACAACGCAACAGTCGGTTAGCAGGGTTATGGCGTCTGTATTTTGGGATGCGCGTGGAGTAATTTTCATTCACTACCTTTAAAAAGGAAAGACCATTAGCAGCGACTATTACATAGTATTATTGGACTGTTTGAAAAACGCAATCGCCGAAAAACGGTCGCATTTGAAGAAAAAGAAAGTGCTGCTTCACCAAGACAATGCACCGTGTCAAAAATCCGTGAACTGGGCTTCGAATTGCTTTCTCATACACCGTATTCTCCAGATCTGGCCCTCAGAGACTATTTCCTGTTCTCAGATCTCAAAAGAATGCTCGCTGGGAAGAAATTTTCGTCGAATGAAGTTGCAGTGCTGCTATAGTCTGTATCACCCTTTGAAGGCAATTATGTTGAATAAAAAAATAATAATTTTGACAAAAAAATGTGTTTTACTATACTAGGCCGGGAAATTTTGGAATACAAATATATATATATATATATATATATATATATATATATATATATATATATATATATATATATATAAATATATATATTTCTTGTCTTAGAATGCCTTTTCAACAATTGCTGTTACTCTGTGCACTTGGTCGATTGTCCTGTAATGATATCGATATCAAAAAAAATTAGAAAAGGTATTGTAATAAAGTGTATGTAAGAAGAAAATTGCTTAATGAAAATTGCTAAGTTAAATTAAAAAGTTACACTACTTTCGATATTATATATATTCTGATAAAACTGCAACAAGGCAAAACACGGAAAAAAGGAAGATTACACGTGAATAAAAAGAAATTCATTTATAAACCGACACTATTTTTGTATCGTTCTTAATGAGAACAGCTTAAATTATATTTGGCCGTTAACACCGGCGAATAGGAATAAAAAAAATGATTAAGGAAGTGTTTTAGCGTGAACCGTTGCGAAAGTTCTCCATCAGCCACGGCTCGAAACTGAAATTTAGGCCGAACTAACAGCGTTCGTTGGCACCAACAAAACCGTGTTTGGTTTCCGTATCCATTTTAAAAGGCGATTTAGAATTGAATACCTTTGCATTTTTCAGAAATTGGGCCGCACCGGATGATGTACGGACTCACATATAGATTTTTTTTACGTAACGTCAACCATTTTCAGATCCATCTCGTCTTGACATGACGCTTTCTCGATGTCTTTCGTTTCTAACATGGACAGCTTCGATTGACTCCGCGTGGTTCCATCGCTGACATTTGTTAATGATTCGTATCGGGTTTTGATTGGTTTAAAACATATTTCGACATAGTTCTCAATATAATGCGGTGAACAATATAGTTATGGGTGAAGGAAAATCAATACAGTTGTGTACTTTTTTTTAGGTATACGCCTACATCTCGATGTTGTATTCATTTAATACTTCGTTTAATTGCCGAGATATCTTCACCTAAGATAGACTCATTATTCATGGATTCTTGGACCATAAATGTCGCCTTTATAAATACCTCCCTCTGCCAATATTCCAAGAGAGAGATGTTCGACTCAAATGTGGAAAACGTTGCATCGTGCACAAAAACATATGATCTATCCAAACTAGCGGTGAATTATAATGTTAAAATTAGTGTTGGGAACAATCGACTGAAATCGACTATCGACTGTTCAGTAATTGACTACTTTTTACTATCGACTATTTCAGTCGCTATTTTTGGTTCGACTATTTTTAATAGTAACTGTTTTCAGTCGCTATTTTCGGCCCGACTGATTTTATTACTCTTTACTATCAACTGTTCCAGTCGTTTAGTTACTATTTTCGGTTCTACTAGTTCATTCGACTGATTTTTAACAATGTGGCTGTGTTGTCCTAGTCGCGACCTTGAAAGTAATGCGCCAAATTTATGATTATATAGACTTATATGTAATATATGTGGTTTTATGTTTTTTTATAGTTTTCTTGTGAATAATTATATATTATAAATTAATATAGCAGCATTTTGGAACGCTAGTTTTCGAAGGCAAAAAAATTAAATTGTAAATGATAAATAGTAAGATACTTTTGACTGTCATAACTAACTGGTATTACCTACTGGTAATACTTTGAACTGGTATAATAGGTAATACTTTTTTAACAAACTTTAACGATTTTTGTCCAATCGTCTTGTTTCTAGAAAGCCTTTTTCCTAAAATCTTTTTTTTAGAAAACCCATTGGATTTTTGGCAAACCCATAAAAGGAAACTACCTGAATTATATCAGTTACACGTAAAATATTCCTCTATACTCGCAACATTTGTTTCCTGGGAACAAGTTTTTTCAAAATCTGGGAAAATAATTATCGATCGAAGAAATAATATTTACAGTAATTTAAAAATAAAATAAATAAAACTTTTATTTAAAAAGGGTTTGGTAGTTATTGTACGACCATATTTAGGTTCATTATGGATTAGATTTTTCATCCTATACGTTTACATTTTATTTAGTAGTTATTTTAGTTATTGAAAATCTTAAGTTTTTAGGTTTTATTTAAGTTGTATTGTACTATTTATATTTGTTATGCTATGTTATTTAAAAATAGCAATTAATATATTAAAAACCATAAAACATTTGTGGTGTTATTATTCCATTCCTTTTTACACATCCACATAACATTCAGTATAAAAGTAATCCTACTTCCTTTAAAATTATATTATTTATTACATGATAATAGAAATTAGTTTTTTTTCCTTTTCTTTTTTAAAGTTATCACGCGAATGAATATATATACATCTCTGTCTCGCTTATACTACCATTGGAGAATATAAAGACATTTAAAATTAACTGCTCCAATCTCACATAGCTGCTTTCCTATCTCACATTTTGTACAGACAAGAATACGTACATCTTCCTATGACATCACGAATGGAAAAAAAAGTCTAACCGTGCATTTGACTGAAAATAGTAATTACTATTTTTAGTCGCTATTTTTTTTGACTATCGACTGTTTTGCCACTATCGACTGTTTTCAGTCGATAGTTCCCAACGCTAGTTAAAATAAATATTTTATAACATATTTGTTTCATTATTTTATTTCTATCAGCATGTTGTAATATATTAGAGTTGAAATAAACTAAAAGCCAAAGTTAAATGAAGCAACATTGCGACGTTTTGACGTCTTAAATTGAGATGACGTGAGTTTACTGCTATATTGGATGGACTATATATACAGATGATTTCAAATCCTGTAGAGGACACGACTGTGTTCAATAATGTTCAATAATCACCGCTGAACTATTTAGTATACTTAAAGGCACTTATAAACATTTCAATCCAACCACATAAAAACTGGTTCATCACCGACTCTTACAACTTCCTCGAATGTTTTTTTGGAGTGAAAATACTGTCATTTCCTTGTTTCTATGACATCTACCTTTGTGCAATCACTAATGTTAATGTTTCATTCGACCTTTTTATGGCTTTATATGTTTGGGATTATTCCAATAGATCTATTTTTGATCACCGAAAACATTTCGATGCAGAAAACGCCTATCAATATCCCTGAGTCTCCATATGGCAAGAGAACTAACTTACTCTTTGTTCATTTCATCATTTCTAAGGGCTTTGGATGTTTGCTTACTGTTGATAAATCACCTTTCAATGCTTTTTTAATTAAATTATATGGAGGTCTAGGTGATTCCTTGGCTTACAAATCAAAATTATTACTTTTTAAAGTGCAAATAATTTTTTTTGATCTTTTAATTTTTTTTCTTTTATTGCTACATGTACAAATTAGAAGTATTGGTAATCGAAAAAAATATCGGTATATAGTTTTTAAAAAAATCGATATATTGATATATTGGAGAAAAAAATTATCGGTATATTTATTGCAACAAGAGTAAAAAATATGGATATTTTACAGAAAATATATTGATATTTTTAAGAAAAAAACATAATGAAATATTAGCTTGAAAATTGTTTTTTTCTAAATATTTTATAGTTTATTTTGAAAAAAAAATATGGGCCAAAAATATCAATATTTTTGTCAGAAAATATCGATATATCGATATTTTTTCTGCATCCCTAATATAGATGACACGGTAGTCTTAGCTTCTCCTGAAGATCGAATAATAGCACCAAAAAATCTCTAAATCCACCTTTCTCTATGTCTTTAACTCTTCTACCCTTTCTCCTCCTAGATGGCTATTTACTAATGCTGGTGTTGATCCTCTCCCATATCGGTATCCCTGAATATGAGTGTGATAACGTTGTAGAAGAGTCTGTTGTGTTCTTGTCTATCTGTATGAACTGATTTTTCTTTAGCTATTACAAGGATTATTATGTACATATTTTATTTTAAAAGGTTTTTTTTCTGTTAAAAATCTAAGTTTATTATTTTTTACTTCTTAGCCAGTTTTATATTTATTTTTGAAGTTGGTTCCTTTTTTTGTAAAAATATTTTTCAAGTTTATTACATTATACTTAGTACAATCTTAATTTACAAATTAATTTATTTCTATTGTTCTGTTGTATTGGTTTGTTCTAATGCACCAATACACAAGCAAGACGAATTGGCCACAAATACATCAGTATGTATTTCGCAAATTCAAATTAAATTAGACTACTTTAGCTAAAACTAAGTGATTTGTCCTGTCAATTTGCATATTGCTTCCCCGTGAATATAACCTTATCTCACATTTTAATACGAATTCTTCTTGGATAACTTCATAAATCCATACGAGGTCATTGTGCAGTTCCTCGTAGGTTACGCAACGATAAACATTGGTAATTATCGAAAAACTTAATTTTAGAGGCGTTGGATTGACTACTCGGTTTGATATTCATGAGTACAGTTATTTAATTTTGGGTCCGATCTCATCCGCTTTTTGTCTAACGTGATGTTTCCAAGTTAGCCTATCATCGAAATTGATGCCGAGGTATTTCGCTGACTCTGCTTAAGGCATTGGGCATCCCTCAAGTAATATAATTAAATTGTCGTCATTTCACCGCTCATTGACATAGAAAGATTTCGAGCTATTAAGAGGTCTCCAGTTATCCAGAGTTATCCTAGAGTTATTCAGTCTCTGGTCAATTTGTGGATGTTGCTATGAGTCTTTGGCCAAAATTACTGTATCGATGGCAAATATTCCATCACTGTTTTTTTTTGTTTTTTGGATACCAGTAGTGTTTTTCCTTCGAAAAGATACGAAGAAAGATCGAGCAATAGATTCACGGCAACAACTTATTCATTTCGTGGATTAATTTCAAATGCCATACTCGGTTAGATAACAGATCAATTGAAAAGTCTCCGGTCGGACACATACATGGCGCTATTAGAATTAAAGCCATATATTTTTTTAATTAGCCCTAACCCTCAAAAAAGCTGTGGGATCATTAGTTTGTGAATTATAGCATTTTGAGTGAAGCAACTTTTGTTATTGTGAAAAAAATGGATAAAAAGGAAATTCGCTTGTTGATAAAATATTGAATTTGAATGAAATAGCGGACACTCTAAAGATATCAACTGAACGTGTACATAATATTATTTACGAATATTTGGGTATGAGAAAGCTCGGCGCAAAGTGGGTGCCGCGTGAGCTCACTTTTGATCAAAAACAACGAGGAGTTGATTATTCGCAACAGTGTTTGAAGATGATCAAGAGTAATAAACTCAAGTTTTTGCGTCAATATGTGACAATGGAAGAAACATAGCTCCATCATTTCTACGTCATCCGAGTGGACTGCATACGATGAACCCGCTCCAAAGTACTGGCAAAACGCAACAGTCGGCTGGCAAGGTTATGCCGTCTGTATTTTGAATAATTTTCTTTGACTACCTTTAAAATGGAAGGACCATCAACAGCAACTATTACCTAGCGTTATTGGACCGTTCGAATTGCTTCCTCATCCACCGTATTCTCCAGATCTGCCCTCCAGCGACTATTTCCTGGTTCCAGATCTCAAAAGAATGCTCGCTGGGAAGAAATTTTCGTCGAATGAAGAGGTGATCGCCGAAACTGAGGCCTATTTTGAAGCAAAACAATTATGTTGAATAAAAAAAAATTGCCATTTTTGTGTTTTACTATGGTAGACCGGGGTTTTTCAATTGACTTGTTATGGGAAGTCCAGAAATATACGCTTTTCCAATAACCACTGTTAGTCCATGAACTTGGTCGATTGTAGAATGGTGATTTCAAAATCTAAACTAGAGATCTGGTACAAGTAATTTAACACATTTTAATAACAGTTTGAAGCTCGGATTGTTCTGCCAGTTCGTCAGGTTTTTTAACCATAATTATTTTTTATTTTAACCACATTTGAGGAAGAAAGACATCCTTAAAAAAGTTGAAATTCTAAGTCTGATTCAAAAACTTATTTAGATATTTATTAAAACTTTATTCAAGGTCCCATACTATTTAATTAAGTGATAACACTATACTATATGTCGGATATAATATTATCGGTGTATTTATCACGCATTTCTCCAAACCTAACATCAAAACCAAACAGTGAATATATTTAATGCAACTAGCCTTGTTATTCGTAGATACGATGCGCGTGGAAAAAATCAAGTACACAAACTATTTGTTCTGGCATATGCGGCTCGTTGGGTACTTGCTTTTTATTGGCTAAAAATATCGCTCGGGCCTTCAAATCAAATATTATGTTGCATCCATTTTGATGAAAATTAGTCTGGTGCATTGCAACAGCGCACCGACAGGACCGGACCGTTTGGATTTCGATTAATTTACTTGGAGGATTTTCGATGTTTTGCTGTTTACGGAGTTTATTGATATTCAGTCAAACTTTGATACCGCTTACATATAATTTATATATATAGACCTTTGAATTGGCAAACAGAGGTAGGCTGAAATTAAATTCCACATCATGACTGAACCTTATTTATTGAAGGAACCAAATGACACACAGTATGAATAAAATTGTAAGGAACGTGGTAGGGTTATTTGAGAAATGTTTAAGACAACAAGAATGTTTATTGGTTGTACTGTTGTACTACTGTACTACTTGGGATCAAAATTATCAAGATTGTTTAACCTTTTGAATGCACATGGCGTCCATGTGCGCCCGTGGTGATCCTTCCCGCTATTCTGCCAGCGCACATGTATGCCGGTACAATAAACCAAAAAAAAAGTGTCATATTAATCATATTAAAAAATTTCAAATATTGAATTTTTAAGTCAAAAATTGATTTCTTTTTACTTTATGAGTGCCGTACCAAGGAAAATATTTAAGTTAGTGGATCGCAGAGAAAGGGTTAAATAAAATAAAAAAGGACTTATTTATTTTGTCCTCTTGGATGCAATACTCTTAACAGGTCAATCGAAAAATCAACTTTTCAACTTTTAGATACCATTTTTGTAGTACGATTTGTCCTTTGTTTCAAAATAGGCCTCAGTTTCGGCTATTACCCCTTTGTTCGACAAAAATTTCTTTTCAGCGAGCATCCTTTTGAGATCTGAGAACAGAAAATAGTCGCGGGGGACGATATCTGGAGATTACGGTGAATTCGAAGCTCAATTCATGGATTTTTGTCAACGTTTTCACTAACTTGTAACAAGGTGCATTGTCTTGGTGAAGCAGCACTTTCTATTTCTTCAAATGCGGCCGTTTTTCGGCGATTTCATCCTTAAAACGGTCCAATAACGCTATGTAATAGTCGCTGTTGATGGTCCTTTCTTTTTCAAGGTAGTCAATGAAAATAATTCCATGCGCATCCCAAAATAGAGACGCCATAACTTTTCCAGCCGACTGTTGCGATTTCCCACGCTTTGGAGCGGGTTAATCGTGTGCAGTCCATTCGGATGACTGTCGATTACATTTCGAAGTGAAATGATGGAGCCAAAAACTCGGGTTTATTAAGCTTGATCATCTTCAAACACTGCTCCGAATCATCAACTCGTCGTTGTTTTTGGTCATAAATGAGCTTGCGCGGCACCCACTTTGCAGAAAGCTTTCTCATACCCAAATATTCGTGAATGATATGATGTACACGTTCAGTTGATATCTTTAGATTGTCTGCAATTTAATTCAGTTTCAGTTTGCGGTCATTCAAAATCATTTTGTGGATTTTTTAATGTTTTCGTCGGTAACAAACTCTTTTGGGTGTCTACTGCGTTCACCATGTTCGGTGCTTATTTCACCACGTCTAAACCAATCTTTGATAGTTGATATTCCTGGGGCAGCGTCCGGAAACTCGGCGTCAAGGCAAGTTTTTCTTCAACTGTATTTTATCCCTTCAAAAAGCAATATTTTATCAACACGCGAAATTCCTTTTTATTCATTTTTTTTCACAAAAACAAAAGTTGCTTCACTCAAAATGCTATAATTCACAAACTAATGATGTCAGCTGTCAAATTCATACACACATCTTTTGAGGGTTAGGGCTAACTAAAAATATTCTAGTAGCGCCATCTGTGTGTCAGACCGTGGACTTTTCAATTGACCTCTTATGCCAACAACATTGAATTATTAAAGTATAGTCTAACAGAACTAGAATATTTTGAGCGAATTTGTTCATGAAAAATTTGTAAAAAATCTGTGTTGTGTTTGTGTAAGAATCGTAATGAAAATCCCGAGCGATCGATCCTTTTTACACAAATAGCTTTTTAAAAATACTATAGTGGCAGCATTTAAGATATTCGTCAAAATCTCGTGGACTTTCGAGGTTTTTACTGTTTACGGAGTTTAATGGCATTCAGTCAAACTTTGATACCGTTTATATATAATTTATATTTCCTCAATATTACATATATTTATATATTTGTGAGTATGACCCTGTGAACAGAGGTGGGCTGAAATTGAGTGTCACGTGTCATGTCACATATTGAAGGAACAAAATGACAGACAGTAAGAATAAGATGAAAGTAACATGGTAGGGTAACTTGAGAAATATTTAAGATAAGAGAGATATTTATTGGTTGTACTACAGCGAGTTATGAATGAGTTATGTGTTTTGTTCTCTTGGATGCAATATTTTATACGAACAACTTTGAATTATATAAAGTACAGCATGACAGTGGTAGAAAATTATGATTTAATTTTTTTATGAAATATTGGTAAAAAAACTATGTTGTGTGAGAATCCCGTAAGATTATAGAATTATAGACTCTTTTTACACAAATAGCTTTTTAGTAATACTATAGTGACAGTATTTAAGCTATTTGTCAAAATCTGATATTGATTATTATTCTATGTTTACGAAATATAGTAAAGAGAGCAAAGAATGAGAATACAAGTGTAAGTAGCTCTAGCCAAGTTTGACATTCAAGTAAAATCTGGCTATTTTTTTTTTAAATTCTAGTTTACTTTTATTACTTAGGGTTCATCTGGAGTGGGCCTATTGCTTAATGTGAGCTCCCTTCCTCGGTATTAATCCTACCGACTGCTGAATGACCAACTTAGATATCAAAAGATATCCGGTCTTATCCAGCCTGGTTGAACAGGTTTTCAATCCGCGACTATCGCAGCAGTAGGAAGACCGGTCACTGCGCCACTTCTGTTTATTTAATTTAGTTAATTTTTAATTTTTTGTGTTAATTTTTGGTTAATATGTTCACAATCTAACATTATCTTAATCTAACTTACTAACTCAATGACTATAAACTCAAATAGCTTTTATTATGATAGGCGTAGCTTACAGTATATAAATACATAACATGTGCTTTTCATGTTCATTTTTGGAATTAACAAGTTGTTTTGTCTACATTAGACAGACAGGAATTTACAAAAAGGACACATATAACATTTTTTTATTCAAATCAAGTAGATTGAGAGAGAATCTCTCAAAACAGTCGAATTTGATTCATCAATGATGCCAAAAGTATTTTAATATATTAGGAATCCAAGCAATATCTTGACTTTTCTATTTAACAATAAAATGTCGTTTAACGTATTGTTTTGTTATATTTAATATTATAAAAAATATATAAATAAAAAATTCATTTTCACCTGTAACAATTATATAACATTTTTCATATTCATTCATAGGGAGTTCATTTAAAATTTATATGTAATGTCATAAAATTTCCAATTAACATAATATTACTGTAATTTAGTTACATTAAAATTTATGAAATTAGTCTTTTAAGTATTTCATCAACTGTTAGCGATACTTAAATGAAATACATTTTATGAAAAATTTTTTGTGTGAATTCGGCGTCCTCTGGTTATATATAAGTCTAAACTCGGTTTTTGCTCTGATATATTAAATCTTTTTATCTTAAAGGTATAAATAATTGTATCAAGTTCTTGAACTGTGCGCTTCCCTAACCTTCAATTATTTCTAATCTGTATATTTCATACCCTTGTTATGTACAAACATTCAGTGAAGACATGTGATGGCCAATATTCAGTCACATATCGAAACTCAACAGCTTTGGAAATATTTTGTAGCTAAACAATAACCGATAAAATAAGATGATTATAGATCGCATCAATAGAGATAAACTTACATAAACTTATAGTAAGCTTATAACAGAACAATAATAAAGAGACTTTTCGTGAAAATCAGCCGGTTTGATAGCGCAGTCTCAAGGTAGCAATATATCGCACTCGGAGCTTTTTCCATTTATAGCGACAGTAATTGCAACCAAAACTGTTTTAATCATATTTATTTTACTAAATATTAGGAAAATATATTACCAATATAATCACTGAAAGCAATTTTTTAAATATTTTCTACGAAATTTAAGTTCGATGTAATTTGTTTTTATAGAACACTAATTGTTAGAAAATTACTGCAATATGTTTTAGCACACAAAATAAACCTTCAATAATTCGATTTAATATGGATTAAATTTTTAAATACCCGAAGAGAAAATAAAATAGAGCATATTCTTTAGTACTTTCATTTCGATACTAGTTATACCCAGTCAAGTGTTACGGTGGCTCAGGTAAGTATATATTAAAGCAAAGCTTGAAGAAACAATTTGTTGAAGATATCTCCACAATTATTAATAGATATCTAATTAATCTAAGTAAAGGTATTATCATGCATTAGGATGCAGGTAAAGATGCAGATATCAAAAAACAAAATTAATATCTGGACCAAGCAAATCCCTCCACGCCAACTTTACAAATAAAAGTAATCAAAACATTTGTGTCATATGATACCATGCCAATTTCTATTTTGAATAAATGCAATAAATTGGGTTTTTCGTTAAGAAGCTTCTGCATTTTGTTTCGTTCGCAGCATATATTCAATTAATTTACCATCCCCTACAATAGCAAAAAAGAAGCAAGCAATCGGATTTTTGACACATTTATCATTTCCTTGGTTCACTCAATTTGATGCAGTTTAATTTTACTATCGGCACAACATATAACTATCGTTTTTCCATTGAGTTTTAGAGCTGACATGATAAAACCAAAAACTACATAATAAGGATAGTCTATCTAAAGTAGTAGTGAACTCATGTCATCAAGGTGTATCATATATTGCCCACTGTAAATCCGATTTAATATCAGACAATATCTTCCTTCTCATGTTATTCTAGTTAAAAAGAGATACAATGCTCTGACACGTTGAACATGTAACCGAATAAGCCAGCAAAAATCGTTCGGTTGTCAAATGCCTGTAAAATTCTTCAAATAGTTTGCGATAATAAAAGGTTATAAGCCGGCAAACGTTGTTTTGGGTCTTTACTTGTTTTGATACATTTCCAATCGCTGTTTAATATTTGTAATCACTCTAGTTGAAAATGCGGAGGCTAAATAAATAGTCACTCCGAAACATTTACGTTTTTTCAATTACGTTTCTAATCAATAACTTCGAATAGGAACGAAGTAATGCCTGTTCTAACTAGTAAAATGCGTTACAGAGGTAAGACTTGATACCAGTACATATTAAGGGTACTGGGGGTTTTACTGAAAATATTTTTATTGCATTACAGCTGCAGAGAATATTAGTGTGGATACTATGACTAAAATCTCTCAAAAAAAGTAAAACAATATAATTTTTGATGCATCGAAAAGTAAACTAGTTTTCAAGAATAAATTTGCATGCAGGTTAAACTAAAGAAACTTCTCCCTCATCCGGACTATCAGCTACTAAAATCGTATCTCACTGACAGACATTTTATTGTAAATCAAGGCGATGAACATATCGAATTAAATCCGATATATTCAGGAGTTCCGCAAGGTAGTGTACTGGGTCCAGTACTGTATCTTCTGTATACGGCTGATCTGCCCACCACAAAAATAACTACTGTGGCAACATATGCAGACGATACAGCAATCTTAGCATCCCATGAAGATCCAGTCACAGCATCAATAAACCTACAAACCCACCTGGAGCAAATACAATTATGGTTGAAGACATGGCGCATTAAAGCCAATGAATCAAAATCCACGCATATAACGTTTACCCTGCGTAGAAGAACATGTCCACCAGTGAATATCAATCATTGTCAACTCCCCCAAGCAGAGCATGTTAAATATCTTGGTATGCATTTAGATCGACGCCTAACCTGGAAGAAGCACATACTCTCTAAACGTAAACAACTGGGACTAAAATTATATCAAATGTATTGGCACATCGGGCGCAAATCCAAGTTATCATTAGATAACAAAGTATTGCTGTATGAGTCTATACTCAAGCCCATTTGGACATATGGAATTCAACTATGGGGTACCGCTAGCAAATCTAATATATCCATCATTCAACGGTTCCAAAATAAGGTGTTGCATGCCATTGTTGATGCTCCGTACTATATTTCAAATAAAGTGATACAACGCGATATTCCTCTAGACCTCTAGAACCTGTGTAATTCAACGTGTTTGTGTGAAGTACTTCGAAAGAGTGTCAGTGCATCCCAACGTGTTCGCTAATCAGCTAAATATGCGACGTAATAGTGAAGTGCGTAGACTAAAACGTTTAACACCACCTGATCTGATTACTGGACATATGTAGACTTTAGAATAAGCTTTAGAATAAGACTAATTAATTAAGATAATATTTTATACAGAAGATTGTTTAATGAAGTGATTTTCTACATGCCATGTATATATAATATTGACAGAAGAAATACTTATTGCCAATAGGGCAGATTGTGGACACACGAAGAATAATAAAAAAAATAATAAATTTAAGAAATGTATAAAAATGGTGAGTAATTTTTTTTTATATAAACATAATTTAGTACAATTATTTTAGAGATGAAAATCAGACAAAATTCTGAAATAAGCCCTTCAATACCATAATATTAAAATAAATTATATCTTATATCATTTTTGTTTCATTATTCTATTTATATTAAAATGTTGTTATATATCAAAGCTAAAATAAATTAAAACGTCTAAAATGTCAAAGTAAAATGAGGCAACAGTCCGACATTTTGACGTGAATTCATTACTATATTGGATAGGCTTATACATAAACATTCGCGTATTTGAAAGGTAACATCAAAACATTCGGTTAAAAACTAAAAAATCAATATTTACATTTTTATATGAAAAGATAAAATAATGTTAATAAATAATGATGAAAAATACCACTACATTAGTTTGACAACGATATACGCAATATGTAGACGGCAGCATCGCTTTCATGCGACATCAAGCTGTGTAGTAACCGACGCAATTCATTCAGAACAATGAGAGGTCGAACCTTAGAAATTATAATGGGTTACATTTCGGACGCTTTCTCGTCACTTCATTTGAAACGGCGTGGTATTTACACAGCGATCATTTGAGACTTTCTCCATTTTTTCCTACGGTCTAACTTTTCGGATAAGTAAAGGTCAGCGTCGTAAGTGTGAAGAAATCATTACTAGATAAGGAAAGAGAATGTACCTAAAATTAAGCCGGTAAAAAAGTGAATTATGCGTAAGGTAATATTTCATACGAATTGTAATAAAAAAAAATACAATTCTATTTCACTTTACAGTTACTTGATTTTATTATATATTGTATATGATTTTTCGTATTATGATAAATTTTGTATTATTCTTATCATTATAAAATTTATTAAAAAATCTTAACTATTATTATACTATTATAGGTTTGTGACTTCATCCCTACATATTATTTTATTTAAGTTAAAAATTATATTAAAAATTATTTAGTAATATCTTCAAGGTCTTCTATCGGAAATGATTTAGAACACTTAATAACAAGTCTGCATGATTTATTTAACCTCTTGGAATAGCATGGTACATTTTGTCAAAAAAACTGCTATATGCTATATGCCTGCTATATTATATTAACAAATAACAACGAAAAACTTAAACACAAGTATTTTACTACTACTACTTCTATTCATTGGAAAAGAATTCCTGAAAGTAGCAGTTTGAGTTTCGCAAAGAGAAATATGTCAGTCAGAGACATATCAAGTGATAAAGAGTGGATGTTTAGTGGTATATGTTGATTTTTTGTTCAGAAATTCGATCGTAATGCTCCA
Organism: Rhynchophorus ferrugineus; assembly: GCF_030347505.1. Taxonomy (NCBI): domain Eukaryota; kingdom Metazoa; phylum Arthropoda; class Insecta; order Coleoptera; family Curculionidae; genus Rhynchophorus; species Rhynchophorus ferrugineus. The sequence goes on from NW_027472581.1 coordinate 74,076,082, forward strand.
ATATGTCCAGAAATTAGTTTTTTCGATGAATGTATTCTCTTAATAGTATAATATAATGTCTCAATAGAGAAGGCTCGCGCCAAATTACAATTAATTGTATTGGTTCAGTAGAACTGGAGATATCATATCAACTACCTTAAAAAACGTAATTTTGAGAAGACGCGTTTAAAGTTATCTTGACGGCATATTTTTAGTGAGTTAATCTTTTAAAATATAAAAGAAATCGATTTTTTCAAATTTTTAGACTAGAATAACCCCTTCCTAAAAGGCGTCTTGGGACTGACCCTCATATATTGATTTATGACATATTTATAACGAACTATATAAAACTGGTCAAATGGTAACTATATAATGCTACAGCTAATAACCGAACAAATAAAGTCAAGAAATTTCGCCATTTACTGGGCAAGTGAGCAGACAATATTTCTAAGATTAAATCCTATCAAATTGATATGATTGGTGACGCCTAATTATATGAATACATCATGATTTAATCAAACTCATCTTATAAACTGTAAAATGTTTCAAGGTCTCTTAAATCTCCTTTCCTCCTCCTTCTCCTCTCCTCTCTTTAGGGAAACCTGAAACCTCCTTTCGGAACTAGTTTCCCCCTACCAAATTAAGTTTCTAAAAAATCTTTTCGAATTTTCTCGGAGAGAAAACCTGTTCATCCATAAAAAAACATTCAAAAACTTGCTGAGTTAGAATAGAACGTTAAGGGATCAAACTCTATAAACGATAAAATATAAAATTCAGCCCCCAATTTTCTTAACGTTTTATTCTAGGTATTGCATTATATAAAGACTATGGATAGGTTTTGAAGTTGGGTTTTGAGGGTTTGGACGCTATTATTTTTAAGGCATTATTTAAATTTCATATAACAGAAATGACATATGTCATAAGAGCTTTTCTTATCATTTCATTTCTTAAATTTTTCGATTCTAATTAATTAATTCAATTAAAATTAGTTTAAAATTAGCTTTAAGTTGCCCTATGGTTCCAACAACAATCAGCACCCCTTCGACTTGTTAATAAAAACATGTTGTTTAGTCAGCGACTTTAATATGGATATTATTGGTGATTGCTGCGATATAACCTCATTTACATCATCTGTTTTAATCATTCAGAATTGTTGAACAAAGTGTAAATACAAATACACTTATTTTAAATGTTCAGTTAATTATCCTGTTTAATATAATACAAATAAGAAAGTATTTTTATTTTTCATTATATCAAACATTAAATATCACTCAGGCCAATGACAAATGATGGTTTGAAATAATTCAGAAATTTTATCATGTGTTACAATATATACAACATATGGTTATTTTGATCAAATTTTTGTAAAAATATGTGCTTCTTCTTGAAATACAGTTTTGACACAGCTTTAATTTTAAACTATCATTAAACCGAAAGCACCCCTCTTTTCACACATATAGTTCTGATTGAACTTCAAGATACTTGTTCTATCTTCTACTTTATATTAGGCGATAGCATGCGCCTTGATCCTACATAAAATAATAGTTTTTCAATTAGTACTATTGATTTATTCAATATTTAATAATTTTTTTGTTGTTTAATTTGAAAATATCGGATATAAATTTTTTTCTAAAGTGATGGTAATACTACTCCGTTATACTCAAATTGTCGGTGTTTGCTTAAACATTTAAAGGTGACGGATATCTGTGAAAAAGAATTGTATATAGAACCAAAAAAGTGCAAATAGAATAAATTTCAAGACTTATTGGACGAAAACCCAGCATAAACTCGCTATCTTCTGATAACTATTTGTTAAAATCGATGCAGCATGGTTTACTTGGCACACGGTTTGGAAATACCGAAAAATTGCGAAAATGTATCAATGATTATCTGCTGCTAAACCAACATAGTTCCATCAACACGGTGTCACCATGTTACCAGAAAAATTGGAAAATGTAATTCTTTAAAAAAAGATTTATGTGAATCTTCACATCTTCTTTGACGCCAAATAGACTTTTTTACAAATATATAAGTAGGGTTACATTGATAAGCTATACGATGTTTGAGGCTTCTTGTAAATTTTACATGGCCCACTTCATAGTGTTAATCTACAAATTTCTATGAAAATTGATATTTTTAAATTACCAAACAAAATAACGATATTTTCTATACCTTAATCGTAAATACTTGAACTGTTACTAATGTATATTGTTTACTAGGACAAAATCTCGCTAGGATTGGTAGTACAGAAATATTTGAAAATTAGCACGTGGTTGTAAGCTGAAAAATAACACTGAAGTATTTCAGCAGCTAAAGCAGAATATGTGATTATTCAGTGTTGTTAAATAGGAAATTGTTTTATTATTTTTTAAATTGATTTATTACACTGATTTTTTTGACTAACCTACAATTTATCTTTACAATAATTTAAACTTACTATATTGCACCTACTATACTTCTCAGGACTTTTGGAAAACTTGTATTTATATTACTTTTCGCGGAAGAAATAACCAATATATTTTGCTATATTTCAATTCCAGTTCTTTCTTTTTCTTTTTTACATATTCCTTCCAGCGAAGTTTTCTATCTAGATTTATTCCGAGATAAAATTGTTATATATAATGATGACAATTATTAATTATTATTAAGTAACTATATTCATTGTTAATATAATTAATATATGGGACTAAAAATATACATTTCTCAGAAAGATGAGAAAAAATGACATAAAACTGAAAATTATATTTTGAGTATATATGAAACAAATATTTAATCTAATTCATACCACCGCAGGGCGTTGTTTACTACTACAGTTGGTCTGATTAAAGTTTACTAGTTAATTAATGGTATAAACATCAGCTAGATGACGCTAGTGCAATTCTATACGAGTGATAGTTTGGATGTTCACAACTGTATAGTATAAATCATTAGTCAGACAGATGATAAAAACAATAAACGCGTAGCAAATAAACAGAACTTATATGACATAGGCCTCGACAGCGGTCGCTTCCATCTCATCGCAATGGCATTTTTTTCCTTCAAGGTCTAGTTAGCCGGCATAAAACTGAATGCATAACAAAAGCCGTTCCGCATATGATAGCGTCGTCGTTTTTCCAAAGGTACATATAAATGAAGGATAAAACTTCCGTGAAATTGAAGCTGTCGCCAAAAATGGATATATTTTCTTCTATCTTGAACAAATGATGCTTGTTTGAAATGCATTTACATATTTTATATACATGTTGTAGAAATAGGATAATTTTGAACTATTAATTTATAACAGCATGGTTTGTTAATAAAATTAATTATATTTAATAATAGGTTGTTAAATACGTTGTTGTTTTTTAAGAGTTGGAGATATTAGTTTCATCGTGTAATTTCTAGAAAAATAACAATACTTATTACAACATATAAATTCTTATTTTTGGATGGTGCAGCACCAAAAGACGTTCCTGAACTATAGTTCAAACTATTCATGTTCCATCAGAATAGCAAAACGATAAATCTAAAAAATGACATATAAACATATAAAAAATATAACATTAATATATAAATGAAGAATAGAACTTCCGTAAAATTTAAGCTGTCACCAGAAATAGACATATTTTCTTCTATCTTGAACAAATAATGCTTGTTTGAAATACATTTACATATTTTATATACATGTGTAGGATCTGTATACTTTTAAAATATTAATTTATTATATCATGGTTTTCAAAATTAATGACATTTAATAAGTTGTTAAATAAATTGTTGCTTGATAAGAGAAGCTGTTATTAGTTTCGTTATTTCTTTGCAAATAATACCTGTTGCAATGTATGAATTCGTACTTTCGGATGGTGTAGTACCAAAACGATAGCTAAAACTTCTTCGACCAGAATAGCAAAAGGATAGCTCGAATCAAAATAAGAAGCTAGAAAGCGATTTATGGTCCTTTAGACACGGTAAATGGGAATATTCGCGAAGAAATCCTTGGAAAAAAGGTTCATACAACTAAAAAAGCAATAAAATTAGTAAAATAAACTATAAACAATGAAAACATACACTATTTTAAACAGCATTAACTCTCATTGGCTCGTATGAACAATTAATAACAAAACTAAGTAAAGATATCTCAATAGGCTGGAGGATGCTTACTTAAAGATGGTTTAAAAGATAATAGGAACAAAAGCATAGAAGTTCAGTAATATTACGTAGCATCTCACCAGTAGTGTTATTAGATTAGGTAGCCGCAGTGGTCGAGGCAACAGGACCGTCTTCCTACTAGTAACTTGGCTGCGTCTCTTCTGGAATTGTCTCTAAGTTCCAGTAAGTGGCCCGCCAGTTGTTGGGCTTAATGTCGAGGACCGTAGTTCGGAGCCTACATTAAGCTGGTCTAGTCACTAAAAAATCCAAGAAGTGACTAAATCGAGATAAATATCTACAGAGGAATATTAAGTTGAATAATAAAATATATCTAAAACCTTTAAATCGTGCTTGTACTAATACATATTCAAAAAATAATGCAATAAATGCTATAATATATATATATATATATATATATATATATATATATATATATATATATATATATATATATATATATAAAGAGTAGCTAATTTAAATATTTTTTGAATTAAATACCTATTAGTATTCTAACGAATATAGCGAAGCTTAAATGTTGGTACGGCCCATAAAACTTGTGTAATTATATAGAATAGAAGTAAAAACATATACGTTTTTCCAATACTGAAAAGTTGGGTCAACGTAAAAAATCATCAAAAATCATTGACCAAAAACCATAACTTTTACTTTATTACTTATGTCTTTTAGCTTCATCGCCAAAATGATGAGTACTGATTATGAATATATAAGGAAACAGGCTAGTATTAACATTAATATAGATACTGAAATGAAACATTTACATTGCAAAATTTTAAGGAAGGCATATTGTTTTATGGGCTATTAAAACCAGGTGAAACTATTATTGTCATAAATACAAATAGCATTATAAACAACAATTAGTTTGATTTGAAGAATCCATAGAATAAAACAAAGAAACTGTAAGGTATTTGTTTGTAAAATAACATTCAACCACACGTTGTTAATTCCTTTGAAGATATATTGGAGGCTTTTGGTCGTCAGTCTTCTCACCGCTAAAATTGCGTTACTTTTGTGCTTATTTTACTAGGTTTGTTAAATATATGTCTCAAATTATTTTAAATTGTTATTATCCATAAACAAGAGTGTAATATCCGACAAGCAAAGCATTATAGTTACATCATTAACAGAATTGATTAAGACCAAACGGCTGGAATGATATTTAAGTTAGTCATTCTCTATTTTCAGTAGGTTCAACGTTGAAGACCATGGTTTGATTCCCATATCACTAAAAATCCATGAAGTTGAAGTTATATTAAAACCAATATACAACGTTATATCTCCACTGGTTTATCTAAAATCACACAATATATTCACCAGCCAGCTTTTTAATGGGGTTTCATTCATCTTTGATGATTTCAGTAAATTTAAATAAATCACTTGTTAGTTAAGGCAATGGACACTATTGGAAATAAGCCTTAAAACTATACTATTGTATAAATATTCACAAAGACTTATGGATTTGTCAACTTTTTCGATGTTTTATTTAAGGCATCTTTTGCTTAATGTATTCTCTAAACACTTGACTGGCGAATGACTAATATGGTCATTAACTAACAAGACCAATTTATTAGTAATTTTATTGATGAAATGATTGAACACTCTAAGGTAAAACACTAACAAAAAATAACTGGGATGAGTTGTTGTATTATATAAATAAAATATCGTATTAATATTTCATGAATCAACCCAGATTGTGCTCGTTATCTTATTAAATCAAGTTTATATATTTGAGAGCTATATTTCTAATCTATGATACAACCATAATTCAGTAAGATTCAATTTAAACTTGGAAGACTTACAAATCTTATATTTTAAAAGTATATGAAATCGATTAATATCAAATACTTGTGTTTTTAATTTCAATATGAATATCACCGGGAACATTATATTTTAAGGATGTAGAAGCAAAAAGATCAAAGATTGTTTTATTGGATTCAAAAAGCGTGAGTAGTATTGTTGAGTAGCTTAGTAGAACTAAATCTGTTGCTTAGTAAGTATTATGTTGTTATTATTACTGTAATAATTTCAGTTTTGGATAGTACAACTTCCTTGCTAACCCATTTACTAAAAAGCTACGAAACCTATTCGAGTAAATATAAAAATCTACAAAAACTAAAATAAACATATAATAAAAATGTGCTAATAAGAAGATGAAACACTTTTTTTAATTTCTAGGAATTGGAATCAGAAATATTGAAGCTTTAATGAAACTATTATATTTATATTCATTATGATTTTCAGCAGCATGTGGCAAAAAACATTTTCCATATTGAAATGTTTAAATTTTTTAAGTCTGTAGGATTACATTCTGGCTGCAATAACTGGAAATTTACAGGAGTTACAGGAAATTTCACAGTCACTGACCAAGAAAAATTCGAGCTCCTCGTAGAGACCCACGAGGCCCAGTTGAAATGCCAGATCGATCATGTGGTCGAGTGATTCAAATTCTGGAGGTTGCAAATCAACCCCCTGAAAACGCAGGCCATCATTTTCCATAAGAAGTGGATACCGTCACGTACCTAGGTCTCCACTTCGACCGACAGAAAGGTTCGGGGATAGCAAACCTACTATCTTCTCTGTTCTGCGCTTCTAGCAGACTTCCCATTTCCATCAAATACTTATTTTACAAGATGTTAATTCGGTCCGTACTCCGCTAAGGATCTAATGTCTACATTAAGTTTGTTACACCCAACCAGATGAAACGGCTTCAAGTTTTCCAAAATAAGCTCCTTAGGAAAATCTTAAACGCTCCATGGTTTGTCAGAAATAATTAAATTCACAAGGAAACTGACACTCCAGAAATCAAGCGCTTCATATCTCAATCCTTCCACAAACAACAACTCAGCTCAAGTTCTTCTGAAAACGCGCTTGTTCGCGAGCTAGTCGACATGCTGAAGCTTAGCACCGCGTCACCGCTAACCATCGACAGTATCCAGTCGTGTGTTAACTCAAATTGGCGAATCAAGTTAGTTTCACTCTCTGTTATTTCGCCGGGTCCTCGTGCCCAATAACGGCTGCTCGGTTAACGGGTGGATATCCCTAAAGAATTAGGAGAAAGGTAGACTAAAATATGATTAGGTTGTGGGAACTACCATCATTTCGATATTCATTGTTAGAAGAATAAATCTGCAATTTTTACTTGACTGCATCTTTGTAAACTATATAAATTACGATATCATAAGATTAGTTAAGTCAAACTTTAATTATCTTCTTAAACTGGATAAACTAACTTGTCGTTCGATAAAGATTGAACAGACATTTCCAATTTTAATATAATACAGTCCCACATTTTATTTATTTCTAATTTGCATTGGAAAAAAGAGACGAAGATTATTATTTAAGAACTATTTAAAGAAGTACTTGATTTTAACTATTTATAAGTGATGTTTTTCAGGTGATGGGGTCATAGATAAAGATGTATTAACATTAAAGACTTACTTAAAATTAATATAATTCGAAGATGATGGCCACACTGATTAAACTAAAAAAAAACATAACGCCTGAATTTTTTCCAGGTTATAAAAGAAAACAGGATTACCTAAGATTGATAGCGTTTTGCTGTTATTTGTCATAATTAAGTAGAGTTCGGGCAAATATATTGAAGCTGCAGCAGTAAGTGCGCAAAAGGTGGATTGGAGATGCTCACAGTCCCCTAGACATAAATTATAACAATTGGAAACATGCATGCTTTCAAAAAACCTAATTCGCAAATTTCTGGTACAAGTAAGCGAAGTTCAGGGTGTAAGACCATCAAAGGCGAACTAGAGCTGCTGTGAACTAATATAGTTTATTGGAATTTGGATAGAAGCTTGTAGTTCAGGGTGCATGGCCATCAAAGGTATATTGCAGTTTCTTATTCAATAGTATAAGATTAACATATATGAAAGCTGTAACATCTACATATTGTATATATAATAATTTATCTATATAATTAGAAAATACAAACAATAGTAAAAGAGAAAAATGGCGGGCTGATAGCCATTTGAAAAGTCATGTAAACAGGAATATCAGATAATAATAGAAATATATGAAGAAATTTAGAGATATTTAGTAGCTTTTTAAACATCATTAAACAAAATAATTAAAATGCATTAATTCAAACAAATCTTATAAGATGAATACATTAATATATATTGTTACATATTACTTCTATATTGATATTGTTTTTATATTACGTTGTTAAATTATAATTATAGAAGTATTTAAAAAAAACTACTAAACCGTTAAAAAACTTAATAACGAACTTACACCGTAACTCTTCATCTGTGCGAAACAAGAAAAAAAACCAACGATTCTGGCTACGGCGACCTATAGAGGGTTGAGTAGGAACGGCAGTGTTAGAGGACGTACGTTGACCCCAGTTCTGCATTATAGCGGCGACATGCGGAAAGTTCAGTTCACAGGAGGCGGCCCGACGTAAAACGTGACGTAACATTTATACGAGGAACGGCCAACGATCGCCGCGAACGCTAATCAGCACACAGCCATCGGCTATTTAACCTGTTTCAGTACTGATAAAAACCGAACCAAAAAGCAATAAAAATAAATCAGTTGCTACAGTAGTTGAACGACCTAGAAACTACAATACACTCATATCTAATCTATTTTTAAAGTATATGTATACTCGTTAGCCTTATGAATATACAATTTTAGACGAGTGATGATTTTTTTGCCTTTTTAATTCAGTTTTATAAATAGCAGCATATATTCTTATTATCATATTATAAGTAATTTATTACAACTAATTCATATGATTTTTTTTTGTATTTACAATGGGAAATTAGAAATAATAAATATTTTAAATCAAATATTATTAGATGTACAAATAAATCTCTTGCGTTCAACAAAAAAGACGTCAGAAAATAAGCAACCTAAAATTGTCTGATTTAAAATCTCATATCATATCATAAGATTTTATTTTTGTGAACATTGTGTTGTATTATAACAATATTTCAGTGAATGAGTATTATCCTCTTCTGCAATTTGAGTTTTGAATTGAGTAAATACCATTTATAGTGTGAAAGTGAAACTTGAGTGAAAGAAATTGTCAGGGGTATACATCCCCGATAAAAAAAATGAAATTGAAAGTTCAGACAGGAGTAAATAATCACAGCTGGTCGAAATATATTTGAATTAATACATGTGGGTTAAAAGCTGGATAAAAAATGTTTGAAGTAAAAGAGCGATTAACTGATATTCCGATATGAAATCGTTTATTCGAATCCGGTTGTATAGAGATAATTGTTTAAAGGGAAAGTCCCATCGCTTTGCATTCACCAAATGTTGCTTCCTCTAACTATAACTTCGTTCATGTAGTTCGATGACTCAAGCCTTGACTTGGTTAATTAGTAGTTAATTTGCGAATAAGTCCAAAATTAAATCGAGGCCTAAAGATGGACAATACTTTGAATAAAATACATTTTACGTTTTTAAACATATAATTTCTCTGCAAAGTTACGAAAAACTCTAAATTTAATTATAAATTGTTGGTGAGATATGAATTATCATCCAATATGCTCTTCTTCACTACTCAGCTCAGCTAGAATTACATGAACTTGAAATGAATTTGAATGACCCTGGTATGAAAAAGGGTTATATTCAATTATTATCAAAGGGTATGAGTATTAAATTGTAATTGTGATATTTCTGTGGTTTTATTACCATTTGGATCGAATATTGGAACTAATTTTCCAATTTAGTACATGTTCTTTTTTGATATCTTGCTAGAAAACTCTTAACCTATAATATATTTAAAGAAATCAGTTCAAGAGAAAGTGTGGTGTAGCTGAAGCAAAAGAAAATACTTTAAAATGTTACCGTTGCAAAATGTAATTAATTATTACCTATTACACTGTAATTAATATATTATCATGTAAAACAAAGTTTATCCATTAATTCCAATGCTTATCACTAAATAACTAACAAAGAACTCAATATCTTGGTGTACCTCAAATGCAAAGGGCCTTTTCACTCAAGTTGTATTGCAGCAACGTATCGCATTATAAGCAACGTGGAAACAATTTAAATACTGAGCAAACGCGTAGAAAGTCAGAAGAAGTCAAGAAACTTCTCAATTGCCTAGAGCCCACAGAAATATTTCTATCCCAAAATCTACCAAAAACCAACTGAAATTCATAGGCACCAAATGATCGTTAAAATCGAACAAATCGTCAGACTAATTAAAATACTAAAAAGCAACAATGCACCGGGTTAAGATAGAATTGTTGTAGAACTCTTGAAGTCACTACGTCCAGGGACTGTGAAGGAAATCACACTGATCATGCAAAATATTTGGCTGAAAACAGAAAAGGTTCCTAATGATTGGAAAATTGCCTTGATCCATACAATATATAAGAAGGGATACAGAACTGATGTACATAATTACAGAAGAATCTCACTTTTGCCAGTCCCCTAGATCGAACACAACAATAACTTGAATGCAGAATTAGAGAATATAAAAAAAAATTCAGACCAGGCAGTCCAGAACAAATATTAATTTTAATATTAATTCTCAGGCAACAGAAACTTTATAATGTGAAAGTGATCTATATATTTGTAGACTTCAAAAAGGCCCATGAATCTATGGACTGTGAATCTCTTTACCAAATTATGGAAGAACAGGGTCTGGATTTGAAAACTAATGCAATTATCAGACAAACGTTGACTGGTATATAATACAAGATGAAGTTTAAGGGAGTAATATCAGAACCATTCGAACCCTTCGAGGCAAAGTGATGGACTCTTCCTATTAATTTTCAATTGCGTCTGCAAAATAAAGTGGGATTTTAAAATTGACCAACTAATCAAATTAGGAAGAATCAAAATTACGATAGACTCTTGGCTTTAGCAGATGACCTGGATACTCTAACTCATCACACTCAAACAGCTCAAAAACAAATAGAGATTCTAAAACAAACAGCAGAAAATGTAGATCTTCAAATTTCATTTGAGAAAACAGTGCTTATGACTGGCAACAAGTTAACACCAACATTTTTAGAAATTAAATACAGCAAAATCCAAAGTGTTTCTCATTTCAAATATTTGGGCGAAACCATTTAAAAAACTGGACTGGCAACGATCACTAATATGATTTGCTATCAAAAAATGGATACAACTTTATACTTAGAAAAAACATATACAATAAGATATATATATTTAAATATACAAAACATAATACTCTAAATATACAATAAAACATACTGAAGAAGGAACATACAGGGTAAGGGCAAATAAATAATTAAAAAATCGGATTTAAAAAAACGTAGGCTGAAGTTTTATGGCCATATTAAAAGAATTATAAGTTAGATATATAATTAAGTAGAAAGATAGTAGTGTATATAGTAGAAGTATATAAGTAGAGATTTTTCGGAGAAGGCTGATCTAATAAAAGATACAATTATTATAACAATATAAATCAATTCTATATACTCACTAAGGAACAAATATTTAATTATAAATATATTATTAATTAACCGAAAAAATTTTAATACCAATTAGTACATAGCCAACTTGGATTTAATCCCATAATACCTTAATCAGTGTACTTACAAACGTGAGATTTGATGTTTGCTGTTTCTTATTTAATACTTTACATTACATTACACTTTTGTCTTATATATATATATATATATATATATATATATATATATATATAATAAGTTAATAACCTTAGACATTTCTTAGTCCAACAAGACTTTACTTAAATCACTTTGTAGATTTGGTTTGAAATATTATCTAGTGTTAGATAAAACACAGGAAAAAAGATATATTTCAAACTTTTCATTTTGCTTAGTTTTATTTACACAAGTAAATGGAATTATAATTGGATTTAATTACACTTAACTTAAAATTAGTTTCCAGATTCAATTGATTATATATCGATGTAATTCAAATTTTATTAGGGCTATAAATTAGTTTTTAAAGATTTTTTGAATTTGAAGCTTTATTATAAAAATCGATATAATATATTTTATTCAAAGTATTGTCTGTCAACAGCCACTACTTATTCTTATCTTTCAAGCTATGTACGAATTCCGCCTCGATAGAACGATGTATCTTTTGAGACTATCCAAGAATTGACCCATCTTTTGATATCTTCATAAGAAATGAAGATGCTGATAGGTTACGACTCATATGACGGAACAAGTGGTAATAAAAAGGAGCAAAGTCTGGAGTATACAGCGGGTAGTATAGCATTTTCCATTTGAATGTCTTCAAGTACGTTTTCACTGGTTTTGTAACATGTGCTCGATCGTCGTTATGCTGAAGAATAACACTGTTGTGTCTTTGCTCCTATTCCGACCGTTTTTCGAGCAGTGCCAATCTCAAACGCATCAATTGTAGTCGATAACGATCTCTATTGATGATTTCATCGAGTATTGCTTTCAAGTCCTCGTCCTCAAATGTTTTTGGCTGTTCAAAACGCTCTTTACCGTAGGTTTTAAAATCGCTACTTTTAAAACGTCGAAACCAGCATTCATATATTGAAATCGATGGAGCATGATTGCCGTAAACTTCGCACAGATTTCGATGACCTTCAGTCGCCTTTTTCTTCATATTGAAAGTAAAATTTGCCACAAAGGCGATTTTCTCGATACAAATTTAGATATTTTCAATGCATTTAATTTTTTTTTATTCGCATTGAATGACACAGACCGAAACGTGAAACCAGTCAATGAGGCTTCAACATAAAGTTGGTTACAGTAACACCATCTATTGTAAATCGTTTAAAATTAATTCATAGGCCTGATATATCTTATCCAATTATTCTAATTGCATATTGAACTTAACCAACGCAATTTCTAGGTAAATTAATTCCCGCCAATCTATACTAAAATAAATAACAAACAGCTGTAGAACTAGATCAACGTCCAAAAACATTTCCATCGGTCCCGGTAGGTTACGGCGCGCGATTTTTTTCCTTTTCTCTCCGGGCGTCTCGCTCGCACGCTCGCGCGGCCTGTCCGCACGACGCGTACCGATCGCAACGGGCCGTGATATGCGCGCGGTTCCGTTGAACTTTCGGAATTTAAGAAAGGGCCTCGGCCAAACAACACACACACAATCGGCAAGGTCAATGACACGCACGCCGATTTTCGGGCGGGCGTACGCCCGATCGGCGCTTCCGTGCTTCCCGTCCGTGCCCCTGCCGGCCGGTCTTATCGGTTATTAGCCGATGGTGTTTTGTTTTTTCTTCCTCTTTAAATCGGGGTCCGTCGTCTTGACAATACCTTGAATGGTCGACACTTACAGGAAGTTAATATCCACTTCAATTGAAAAACATATTTATGACAGATTATATTCGGTGGTGGCCAAGAAATAACTTTCACGAAAACTTTGTACTGTCAAAGATGCAAAAGTTATTTTTGAAGTAGGATTTGAATAATATTATATGAGATATACTTTACATTAGAAGGTAAAATTAATAAGAGAATTGTTCATTAATATCAATTATTAATCAAATTGAAAGTTCACCTTCAATTAACAAACGTTCAGATATTAATTTTAAATGCTTTATTAATAACATTTAAGGAAACATTACCTTCGCAATTTATTCTTGTTCAGAAACTGCAGTTTCTGTCCAGAAATAAAGATCAGTCAATGGGTGCTGAATTAAGATCTTACTGATCCATTAAATCGACGAATTCAGTAGTCTTTACTGGGCTGACTTATAACAGTTGAACATTGTGGACAATTATTTCCGTTTGCTTATGTGTACTGGTTTTATTAACACCCGAAAATACCTCAACTTTATCACATTAGAACTTTTTAATAATTTTGAACATTCGAAAAGTCGTGGGCATCATCATTATCGTTGAAACTCTAGCATTTACTGTCTTCTCACCACTAATATTTACTGTAAGATGTGGTGAAGCACAAATTGGTCGCCCTGGACTACAATGTGCTGTGGTTTTTAAAGAAGCAAGCAGCGTACTATTGGCTGAAAAAACTTGTATAAACCATCAGGTTCAATGAATCGATCTCCGATTAAGCAAATGTGGGTATTAAGAATTATCTGCCAGAAAATGTGTACCACAAGTACAAGTATAAATACAAGCTTCAAGTTGTATTTAAACTGTCTATTTAAAATTTAGTGGAAATCTTTATAAATTCCTCTGTTTCAAGGTTATCGATTTTGAAATTTTGTTTACTATTTTTAAAAATCAGAAACGACAAAAGTCAGGGAAAGAAAGTTTGTTTCTAATCGTGGCCATTTTGCGAAAGAAACTCCTAAATGTTCGGGACATAGCCACATCTTTACTAATAAAGATTTTTTTCTTTGAGAATACTACAAGTTTTGGAAACATATAGAACAGGACGCACCTTTTTTAGTGCTCATTTCTTCAGCCGGCAAGTCTTTCAATTTTGAATTTTTCTGTATTCTCGAAATATTAATAGCAATAAATATTTTCCTGGGTTCCATTTGAAAAAATACGTAAAATGTTATTCTATAATTCAGAATAATAAAGTCTGCCGACTAACTAAATAATAATCATCTAAACATGTATTAGTTATTACATTTGATGGCCATACAAAAGAAACTTATAGATCAAACTAAACTGTAATTTCAAGAAATGTAAAACAACCCTCCAATATATATATATAGGGTACGGACAAAATAATATGTACACATGGTATGTACAAAATATTTATTTATTAATAATATGTTTTGACATTTGCTTTTCACACAGCTACAATTCTTCACGGAATAAATTCATAGTGTCATTTGAATGAATAGTATCCAATGGAAAATTGTCTCATTCTTATACAAAAACATTCGCTAATTGCTTCAATTGTGTTGGTGGTGGAAATTTATTCCTCACTTTCTACTCTAAAACTCTCCATAACTGTTCAATTATGTTCAGATCTAGCGGTTGTGCTAGCCAGGGAAGATGTTTGGTGATATTCTGATGGTCAAACCAAGATTCAACTGTATTGGCTATTATCTTGGAATATGACAGTGTTTAAAAGTTCTATGTTTGTCATAGAATTTGAACTCATTGAGGATGTTGAAATATTCATTGGCAGTAATCTGGCCAATTATGTGAATGAGAGGATCAGCTAAATACCACGATATTGCCGCCTAAATTATAAAGATTGTTGACTCGTGGTTAAAGATATTGTCGATTACTGCTGTCATTTTCCGCGATAATATTTAATGTATTACCTGTCACAATTCGTAAATTCGTTTTAGAATATTTTTACCATATTTTCATTCTCATAGACTATCTCGAACTAGCCTGTTAAAGTCGTCCGGTTGTCCATCGTATGCAAAATTCTTCAAAACGATAGTGATAAAGGTTATTAAACCGGTAAACGTTATTTTAATGCTTTGCTTGTTTTGATAAATTTCAAATTGCTTTTTATTATTACTCTGATTGAAAATTCCGAAGCCAGACAGAATAGATTGCGTGTCTAATCTTGCCAGTAAAATTCGTTAGAGAAGGAAGCATTATTGCTGTTAAATATTGATTTTCTGCGATTTTTATTGAAAATATTTTTAGTATGTTGCAGCTGTATTGAATATTAGTATTGACACGGTCACTGAAATATCTCAAAAAATAAAAAAACATCATCTTTAATTCAGCGAAAAAAATTCGTTCTCATACGAAGCGGGTGATAAATCAAGAACAGCTTGATGTTAGCTCTATCAGAGATTAAACATACGAAATGTATGTAAAAACAGTGAGTAGCTTTTCAAAATAAACATAATTTAATATAATTAGTTCAAAGAAAAATGTTATGTTAAAAAGTATCGAAGACGTCAAATGGAACTTTCGGATATTGCTTTTAAAAGAATAAAATTTTTAAAAGCATATAATACAATGAAGAAAGACTTATTATTTAAATTTATCTATTTAGATGAGACATAGATACTTCAGAATGGGACTAATATACCCAACAGTCACTCATGGCAAGATGATAATAGAAATAGTGTTATGACCACAAAAATTGATGGAAAAAGGAAAATGTTGCAATAATTGTTTATTATTCATAACATTTATTAATAATTCGTGCTGGAAACAGATATGGTTAATAACACCTTCGGTTTGGATGAACTCGATAAGACACATTGAAGAAGAAATTGACAAATGATGCAATTGTAAACAAATGTTAGATAGATTGGAAATTAGCAGCTTACTTGTTAATTTGATTGAAACTGTCAATTTTTAAGATAGGGTGATGAGAATAGAAACAAGTAAAGGTGAGTATATAATTAATATATGATAACTGTAGGAAATCTTATTGAAGAGTGTAAAGTTTTATGTGCACAGATATGTGGGGAATTGTTCAGAATATCCATGAACATTTGGTTAAAATGTGTCTGTCAAATGAGAATGCAGTAATTAAATCTAGTTTTATCAAGAAGGTTGTATATAGGTATTAATAGAACAAACGAAGGAACAATACACTGATATAAAAATGTCTTTACAAGAAAACACTGTTCCGAAGGACACAATAACTAAACTTAAAAAGGTAAATATGCTCCCTATTGAAAGTAAAATCTATTACTTGGATATACAATTGTGAATTAGGTGGAGTAGGCCTCCAGGGAATACAAGTACAAACGCACTAGAACTCATAGGTGGTATGGAAAAGAGTTCAAAGTAAATATAATCAAACACAACCCTAACCTACAAACTATTATAACTATGTACTTAATTGTAGTTTTAAGTCCCTTGATAATGTATGCATTAGCTTTGCTATAATGTTAAAATAAATTATATTTGATAATTATATTTGATTTGTTGTACGTCAAAGCCAAACTGAACTAAAACTCAGAGTTTTTAGTCTCACTAATTTTGTTTTCTAAAACTCAGTATTTTTAAAGTCTATCCAAATTTATTCTAAGAACTATTCCAGTTCATTCTAGAGATTATTAAACTCAGAGTTGATGCGGCAACATTGCGACGTCTTTACGTCCCAAATTCAGATGACGTATGTACAAAACAAATTTTGCATATGTATCTCGCCACAATGCAATTTTGTATTGTCCACACTAGTGGCCCTTTTAATGTTCATCAGTCTCCGGGCGTTAACTTTGGGTCTCGCCTACTGTTCCTCTTCGCCGGTGATGTCTTACCATATTTTATATATGCTATCACTACCGTGGATTCTGTCACTCGTGAAACTTTAAATAATTCCGCAGAGGTCACACATTTCTGAAATTTATTCACATTCTGAAATATAACCTACAAAACTTGACATCTAAACTGAGCAACAGATACGCGTCACATTATTTACACGAAAGCAATATTGCCAACATGATAAGATGCAATATATTGCGTAGTGTGCATAATATTTTCTCTATCCGTTGTTTGCCAATTACATTATAAGATGGATTTATTATACTATATAAATTAAATTGTATATATGTTATGAAAAATCTTAAATAAGTTGATGAAAAGAGAATAAGTTTCATATATAAATAAATAATAAACTTATACAAACTGTTCTACAATATAATATAGTACCAACACATTTATAGTATATTAGTGAATTACTATTAATCATATATGATTAATAGTGATTCACTAATATACTATAAAATAAATTTAATATTAATATAATTCATATTATATTTTTACTTTTAGCTATTTATATATTTACTTTTAGCTATTTATATATATATATATATATATATATATATATATATATATATATATATATATATGTATAGAGAGAGAGAGAGAGAAAGAAAACAATAGCGGATAGTAATTAAAATATATATGGGAAACTTTTCGATAAATGTTCAACTGGTTCTTACGCAACGTGTTTCGTGCTGTTGCTTTTCTATCCGAGCCATTCTTATGTCATAAAATGTTAATGAACGGCATCGAGGGGTAACCAGCGCGGCTGAAATGCAACGGCGGTCTAGATGCACTTTCACTTCTAACGCTTTGGTGATGGGCAACATACCGCAACGGTCGTGGCAACTTTCACTTTAACGTCATCCGAGCCAGTCTTCGAACTATGGTTTTAGGAAACGTTCAGAAATCAATCAACTGCTTATTATAGTTTATGACCGACGGGAAATAATTCCTAGTTTGAATATAAATATATTGAATCTGGGAATCCCCATACATAATCACCGTGATTTTACCCGTTTTAGGAATCTAATGAAAATGTTTACGTTGTTCGGCTCGCTTTTATTCAAAATTATTTCGAATAAAGTTTACTATAGATCTATTGTCTTGGCCTGAATTATTTTGTAATGGATCATTTCAACCAAAACTCCATTCCAATATTTTTTTTTGTGATTGATGGTCATTCACTCATATAGAACGTCAACTTTCTAGAGATTTCTTTAATAATATGAGAGCTAAAAGCTTTTTAACGTCGATTCTAAACTGTTAATGGATTGTTAATTGTGGCTCTATGGCTATGTGATAAAAATACAATTATCAATAGACAAATCTTAGAAAGGAATGGTAGAAAAATGCGATATAGTAGAGATACATAATGGAACAAAGATATTTACGAAGACAGGAGGAATTACCGAAGGTATTTAAAATAACAAGAATCGACTGAGTAGCATCAGAAACAAGAAATATTTGAAAGAATTCAGAATAGCGTAGTTTTTCTGAATATATCAGAATTTTAAAGTTATTTAATACTGGTTTTAAAACCAAATATATGTATCTAGAATATGCTGTTGATATGCGTCACATCTTTTTGATAAAGCCGGGCTTAGTAGCCACAGTGGTCATGGCAACGGGACGCTACTTCTATTGTTGCAACAGTTGCGGATTCGAATCCGGTCCACTCATTGATGTAAATGTATGTTTATGATTGTGATATGCAAGAGTGTAGAGTCCGATAAGGAATATCCATGCCATTCACATCGGTAGGTAGGGTGAATAAAATCGAATGTCTTTTCTGAGATCTTCTCTAAACTATTCGCCAATAGGATTACCATGGTTCGAAAGCCATGCTAAGGGATAGGACTAGTTTATATTAGCCTTAAGAGAGGACTATTATAAATAACAAAGATTGTTAACAATAATGTACTACTTTATTATATAAACCTTATGAGCTCGTAGTTCATAGTTATTTCTATTGTTAACAAATGTTTCAACATTTCTTCACGCAAAACTTTCTTAGGATTATACCAAAAATAAGTTAAAATAACCGGTATTAAAATACAAAGAAATGTTTTACGAGAAGTAACATAATAAAATATTTCAGAATAAAGTCCTGGGAAGTACTGTGAATGAACTCAGATACTAACATATAAAAACTAATAATAGGAAGAAAAAATTATAACTTTTGCCGCACATTTTATAATAATGATTCCATTCCATGAAATAGAAAATAGCTAAGCATTTATATCAAAAAAAAATATTATAACGTAAGTATAAACACAATAAAATTTATTTGGTATCTAGTGAGCCAAAATATATAATAATAAATATTTAGATATAATATATTAAATAAAACAACGTTTATTTAAGTTTTTTACTCTTTAGTTAATTTTTAGACTAAAAATTTCAATGGAAATAAAAATTTGTCATAGTTACGTTGCCGACCGTAATCGTTATCATTTTAGGAGTCACTACGGAATACATTATAATTATGATGATATTCTGATAATTTTGTAAGATTTAGATAAAAACAATCCGAAAAAAAATTACTGAAATCTATTTCCTAGTGATCAACATCCACGAAAAGTAAATATTTAGAATAATATGAAGGATTAAAATTAATTCAATCATATTAAAAATCAAATTATTTCTGATAAATTTGATATATGTGTGATATTTTTGCCTTTGCTATTATCACACAGTTGTTTTCAAATATATTAGATAGTATATAATATTAATTTATATATTAAATTAAGACACATATACAAGTTTTATTTAAAATTGTAAATCTATGTTCGTTTGAATACGTTTATTTACTCCTTTAATCAGTCTATAGTCCTAATATCGATTTAGTAGGATTAAGTGAACCGACACATAATGATGTAGTACCAGTTCAATCAAAACAAGAAGGGAATGTTTATAAGTTCAATTTGGAAGAAGTGAGACAAATATAATTAGAGACTTCTTACTAAAGTCAACCTGAAGTACATAGGCTGTTAAAATTATTAATTTAACAAATCACATGATAAGTTAAATTGGCGTTTTGAACTGGAATTTTAAAGGGACGAATCAACCTTCGAAAATATTCTTTATTGGTGATCAAGTTCAGTTTGTTTACTATTGAGCAATTGTTATTACTGATCAATCAGTGACATTATCTTTATGCGATAACGTGTAATGAATGATTTTAAATGAACTGCTTCGAAGCAAAAGAGGTTTAGAAGGCTAAACTTTATGCCAATATTAAAGTGTAATAGCTAGCAAATTATATATAAAATATAGCCTTACAGTTGGGCCCCATCAACAGTCTTGATGTTAGAATTTTAAACTCACTGATATATCTAGTGAAGTGATGGAATATCAATAATCATATAATCTACTAAAATAAAATCTTTTATTTTAAATATACCAGCAAATGACATCTATTTTAGCCCGATATTTCAATATATATACAGGCTTAATCAAAATTGCCCTGAATTGGAATTCAAGTGACAAGTAGGTATCAGTTACTTAACTTTCTGATGAGTGGTAACATCCAGGCATTGACACACTACATTCCAACATGCTCTAAGGCATCAGGTAACATGACGAAATCCAGGAGGCATTAATTCTGCGGGGTTGAGTTATGTTTTGATTATGCAATGACCTGATTGTAAATCTGATTATTATCTCTATTTGCAACAGTACAGCTGGGATTCCAACAGTAGAATTATGAACAAATTGCGTACAATTAAATGCGACTGGATCGACTTGCAGAACTTCACAAGGAATTTAAAATTGAAATGGCAAATAAATTTCGGCTACTTGGACAACTGAATGATACAGATTTGAAGAAAAGAGAAAATCAAATATTCGCAAATATTTTGTCGAGTGTAGCTGTCCACTCAATATATTTCACAACTTTGGATATCTGATGAATGTTTACACGAGAACGAACGATCAAAACTCCCCGATTTCCAGTAATAATGTAAATTAAATGGGGATGTTAAGTGAAACTAAATTAAAAAAAGAGAGGACTTGTATAGCTACCGATTTTGACTTCCAAACCAAGTCTTTTGCATAGAAATGCGAATATCAAGCGTTTCACCAAATACCTAAGAGATATACCAACTTTTGAAAATGGAAGCTTCGTAAGGTTGCACAATGATAATCTCGAGCGATGAAGGATATTAGTCATAGTGCTTTACCATCATAACCGTCCACAGGGTTTAGAAACTCTGCAAATAATATTCTAGAAACTTCATTTCTAACAACATATTGCTTGAAGAATAAGCACTCTTCCCTAGCACCGGCTATCGATTGATGGATGGTGATGATGAAGATACAAACTTTAGAATGTATTTATTACATATAGTTAAATATCTTTTGTACATAGGAATTAATTGCTCGTAATTTTTTTCAATAATCGATGAGAAACAACTTCCTACATACAACAATAACAAGCGGGAACATTTGCAGATACGTGTTATAACAGGTCAATTGAAAAGTCCCCGGTCTGCCACATAGATGACACTACTAGAATTAAATCCATATGTTTCTTTAGTTAGCCCTAACTATCGCGTGTATAAATTTGACGGCTGTGAGATTATTAGTTTGTGAATTATAGCATTTTGAGTGAAACAACTTTTGTTATTGTGAAAAAAAAGATAAAAAGGAATTTCGCGTTGATAAAATATTGCCTTTTGGAGAAAAAGTAGACACTCTAAAGAATGTGTACACCATATTATTTACGAATATTTGGGTATGAGAAAGCTCTGTGTAAAGTGGGCGCAGAAAAAAACAACGACGAGTTGATGATTCAGAACACTGTTTGAAGATGATCAAAGGTATTAAACCCGATTTTTTGCGTCGATGTGTGACAATGGATGAAACATGGCTGCATCATTTTACTTCGAAGTCCAATCGACAGTCATCCGAGTGGACTGCACACGATGAACCTGCTCCAAAGCGTGGGAAAATGCAACACTCGTCTGGCAAGGATATGACTTTTGTATTTTGGGATCCGCATGGAACTATTTTGATTGACAACCTTGAAAAAGGAAGGATCATCAACAGCGACTATTACATAGTGTTATTGGACCGTTTGAAGGACGAAACCACCGAAAAATGGCCGCATTTTAGGAAAAAAAAGTATTGAAAGTATTGCTTCACCAAGACAATGCACCGTGTCACAAGTAAGTGAAAACGATGGCAAAAATTGATGAATCCATTCACCGTATTCTCCAGATCTGGCCCCCAGCGACTACTTCCTGTTCTCAGATCCCAAAACAATGCTCGCTGGGAACAAATTTTCGTCGAATGAATAGGTGATCGCCGAAACTGAGGCTTATTTTGAAGCAAAGGACAAATCGTACTACAAAAATGGTATAGAAAAGTTGGAGAGTTGCTATAATCAGTGTATAACCCTTGAAGGGAATTATGTTGAATAAAAAAACTTTTCCAAAAAAAGTGTTTTACTATGGTAGGCTGGGGACTTTTCAATTGACCTGTTATTTCACGCATAACAAAGAAAAATGAACAAACGTATTAATTATATTTCGCAATGGCAAAAAGACGCAAACCATCACACTACGACCAGCAATTAATCAATACGCAAACGACCTAATTGGAAGCAAAATACGGCTCGGTTAAAAGCTGAAATTATTTTCTTTGATTTTGATACGTGTCGCAAATGATAACTGTTACGGTTTCATATCGGTGGGCGCCTTGGAGTGTTATCGTTTATTTATTGGCTTTTTTACTCGTTAATTACCACGTAAATATTGTCAAGGCTTCCTTATTAAAAAGGGCCTTACTTATATTTTTCATTAAAATTACTCCTTTATATTAAGTTGTTTACTAGTTTCATCACTTATATTTTCAATTTATTCGTAATATTTTGATTAAATTTGGACGCAGGTTGCACGGTAACATCAGCAATATGAATTCTTTATTTGCATAACTTTTGAAATATAATACATGGACTGAAAAGTTCCGGGCCTAGCACATGGCCCTAGTTTTATTGCATTCACCGCTTCTTTAGTTAGTACTAACCTTCAAAAGAAAGCTGTTAAAATTTCATGATATTCTACTCATAAGTTTGGGAGTTATAGTGTTAAGAGTGGCACTACTTTTGTTATTTTCAAAACAATGGATCAAAAACAATTTTGTGTTTTAATTTTACACTGCCTCTTGATTGGAAGAATATCGTTGGAGGAAGCAATGGCTTGAAAAGTGTTATAAGGACTCCGCTTCATCAGAAGCAACAATAAAACGTTGGTTTGCTGACTTCAAACATGTTCGTAGAGACACCGATCATGCCGAACACAGTGGACGTCCGAATAAGATGGTAACATCAGAAAACATCAAAAAAATCCACATAATCGTTTTGAAAGGTCGAAAACTGAATATGCGTGTTTTAGCTAAGATCGTAAATATATCAAAAGAACGTGTTGGTTGTATATTGCATGAGCATTTGACTATGAAAAAGCTTTTTTCAAAGTGGATGTCGCGTTCGCTCACTGTTGACCAGAAACAAGAACTTGTTGATGATTCTGAACAGTCTTTGGCCATATTTAAACGTAACAAACCGGAATTTTTACGTCGATGTGTGACAATGAATGAAACATGGATCCATCATTTCACTTCAGAATTAAAACGATCGTCATCTGAGTGGAGAGCAACTCGTGACAGGCCTACTTTGAGGCAAAAAATAAATCGTTCTACAAAAGTGGTATTGAAATGTTAGAGATGCGCTGAAATGATTATATGAATGTTTGAACAAAAAAAAAGCGTTTTCTTTGTTTTACCCGGCACTTTTCAGCCTATGTCTTACTTTTTCATTTTAAATGACGCTTAACTAGGGAAACATTCGATTCCAAATATCATGTAAGATCGGTCGGAAGAACCTTCCTTATCGACGTATTGTTATATAAATTATCATGGCAATTTAGTTATATTTTATCACGATTAATTTAATATATTAGAAGAAATATATAATAGAAGTTAAAGAAAGTGCTGCTTCACCAAGACAATGCACCGTGTGAAAAATCCATGAATTGGGCTTCGAATTGCTTCCTCTTCCACCGTATTCTTCAGATCTGGCCCCTAGCGACTATTCTGCTCTGAGATCTTAAAAGAATGCTCGCTGGGAAGCAATTTTCGTCGAATGAAGAGGTGATCACCGAAACTGAGGCCTATTTTGAAGCAAAGGCCAAATCGTACTACAAAAATGGTATCGAAAAGTTGGAGGGTCGCTATAATCAGTGTATCATCCTTGAAGGGAATTATGTTGAATAATAAAATTTATTTTGCAAAAAAAATGTGTTTTACTATGGCAGGCCGGGAACTTTTCAATTAACCTGTTAGGATGTATTCACTGGGAATTAATTGAATTAAAATAGCGTAAGAAATATAGATTGATTAGAGGAATAGATACATTACTGTCAAAATAAAACAAATTAATTGAAAATAACAAACGAAAAAAAAATTATACATGTGTCAGATTGTGTCATACACATGTTATATTTCTTAGATATATTTTTAATCACCATTTTTACCCTTTCTTCTATGGGTGTTGAGTATTGAAAAAACATTTGCTCATTGCTCATCATTTGCTGCTTTTTGATTGCTTACATCGTCGTAGTTTTGAATTGATTGATTTTGTTGCTTATTTATTAGCTCTTTCAGCTCTTTTGTGGCCTTGTTGAATTTTCTATTGTTTTCTTCTGTTCTGATTTATTGTCAGTTTTTTCGCAATTTTCTCTTTTCGAAAATTTTTTGTTAGATGTTTAGATGAACTATAATTAAACGTTTAACATGTCGTACTATTAGGTGTTGCGTACCATGCGGCCTCTTGTATAGATGTTGTTATATTTTTTGCTGCTATTTCTGTATCTCTTTCTGTTTTGAGAGATAAATTTAGTGATAAGAAACTGTCTAATTTTTCTGTAAATAATGGCCGGTTTTAAATAAATTTCTGTAAATAATGGTTTTAGTGTTATGCAAAGAAGGTGATTTTGTTTTGTTGAGAAAATTTGACTTCACTCTACAATAACTGGTTAGTGATCACATGATAGATCGAAGCATGATTCAGCTTTGCACGTTTCGGTATCCATATTTTTTGTAAGACAAAAGTTTATGGTATCGGGAATTTTATTCCTATCTGACGGCCAATATATTGTCTCACCAATAGAAATATGCTGTAAATTATGTGCCTTCAATGCTTTGACCAATTCTCTGCCTTTTGGTGTTATTAGTCCAGAACCCCACATAACATATTTTGCATTGTAGTCTCCTCCGGCAATGAATCTATTACCCAGCGTGTTAAAGAAACCGTGGTAATGTTCTGCCTTGTTGTGTTTAGTTAGACAATATATAGCACTAATTGTTAATGGCCCATGCATTTCTTCAATAGTTACACTGGTGGTTTGTAAATATTCCTCGCTGAATTTCTCTCTATCACATTGTCTTATGTTCCTCCATGTGCTTTATCAACTGGGTGTTTTGTGTGATACAGCTTGTATTTCGTAATCCGTAAATAATTTCTATTCGTGAAATGTGTTTCGGATACCATCATGATATTAATATTTTGTTTATATAAAACATTTTAAACTCCCTGACATGTTACTAGAGTTCATTAGCATTTCAGACGGCTATTTTGTATTTGCTGTAGTGGCTATCAGTGATTAGGCTATCTTGGTAACGACGACGGTGAGTAAATTCATCATTGTAGTCATTTGTTCCATAAATTTTCCCATCATTTCCTCTAATTTACTAATAGTACTTATAGATTCACTGGTGATTGGCGTTGTTAGCGTATTAGGTTGGGTCTGACTGTTGGTTACTGCGTGTGCGTGTGAACCTCGAAAATGCTTAGAATATCTTTGTAAGTACAATGTATTCAATGGCGATAGTTAACATGATTTATCTTTAGCATGGCAGTATAACAAATTAAAGTCAGCATAAAATGTTTACGATATTTCGTTTCCGTTTGAAGTTTATAGAAACACTATATCATGATTATATATTAGAATATATCAAATGGTGTAAACAAGATCTCTTCTCCAGGAGCGATCATAACAAGTCACTTGAAAAATATTACCTTTGCACTTCAAGATCGATAATGAATAGATATTTTTAAATGTGAATCAAACAATACAAATCCTAAAGAAATAAATATAATTATTAAGATTGTATATAATCTATTTTCTTAGTTTCTTCAGTGTTATTAATAAATATTCTTGTTTGTTAATATTATTTAACATACATATAATAATCAGGGAATATTTCTTTAACAATCTATAAGGAGCTAAAGTAATAACATCTCTTGAATATTAAATATTTTCGATGGACAGGCAAATAAAACAAGTGCGTTGTGTTTTCCTTTGTACTTAGTCTATTTAGTGGTATAGTTCACTAGCTTAAACTAGTTTTTTTTTCGCTTTTGTCGTATAACTTGTTTATAGTACAAACTGATGTTTAAATATCAGTGACTGATTGTACTTAGTTTTAAGGAGGTTTCAAGATTATTACATATATGTACTTGAATTATAACAATAACACAGTACATGAAATTTTTACATTCTGCTTCATTCAACTTTACACCAATTATTCTACCAGTCCTATTACCAACATCGTAACAAGAATACTTACAAGAGGCAAAGTTAACAGGAACTTGTACGAGCTTACGCCGTTAATTTAGATAATCATCTAATATAAGGTGAAATCAACGCTCAAGTACTTCTTTGAAGAGCCGACACACTTGGTAACTAGGAAAGCGATTAGACTGCACTCTTTGATGCTAATAAAGTTGCGGTTCGAATGTTATTATATATAAATCTAACACAAATTAATTATCTTAGTCACGTTAGTAGGAGCCATTTACTAAGGCCGTATAACTACGAAGATGTCCATGTTGGTCCCTAGACAATAGGCAGATTTCATAAATTATCAAAGTTACTTTACCATGACCAAGGTCCATAGTCAATATCTGATCTCAAATCTAAAAGGTTGGCGTAACTATCCATATCATACAATATTGTTTGAAAAATTATTTATTGGTTAGGGCAATTATAATGCTTTGAAAGTTACATATTTTCAATTTTCTCTGTACTAGTAGTGACAAAAATTAAAGTTTCAGGTAGACATTGTTGAAACAACGGAATCAAGAAAGAAGCACCTTTACTACAGCTCTGTGCAACATTCGATTGAAAACCAGAACTACCTTCGAAGTGGTCCATTCAATTCCCGCAATAACTCAGAATATTAAGGTGTGTTATCGAATTCCTCATAATCAGAAAGTCCGTGTCTGCTTTCTTTATGAAAAAACTATAAAAATGAATCCTATTGCCAACCGTTAAAATTAGTGTGTGACAATCATATACTGAGGATACTGAGGAAAGATTACCATGAAAGCATTATATAGGTTATATACCAGAATTGCAATGTACCTGGAATTTACACCTTATAAATCCTGAGGGTTGTTGGAAGAACATTTTTTAAATAAAATTTTATATTAAAACTACTCTCCTAGATTAACCATGCATCCCTAATATTTATGAGTTGACATAGATTGTTATTCATACTATGAGAAGCTGCAGTTCTACTCTCTCACTTATATATAAATACACTATACGATAAATGTAATAAATATAGGGATAGTAAAATATAAGAAAAATAGAACAGTCTACTAGTCAGTTGAAGAGGAACTTTAAAAACTTTAAAACTAAATATAATAATCGGAAAATATTAGAAAAGTAAAATGGATTACAATAGAAGGTTACTATACTAATACTGAAGATTTTTACGATATACTGCCCGTATGGAGAGCTTCAAAAACTATTTCGTCCAGTATAAAGCCTAAATCAACAGCAAATTTCCAAGCACCAACCGAAGTGCAGTAACATTGGGAAGGAAGACTTATTATTTCGCAGCAATAATATATATAATTAGTAGAATACCTATCCTAAATAAAGTGTAAAAGATTTTGTGTTCTAGTGCTGTGATAATTTTCAAAAGCCGGACTGTCGACTGCAGTTAAAGCAAAGTGTCCATTTATAAAAATTCTATAAACAGATGAAACCCCATGGTTACAATTTGTTTTTGTCAATTCTTTAGAGTTTTCTGAGAGCAAATTTAATAAAATTATTTAATTATTATGCGAGGTGTTTTATTTATGTCAATAGAAAATCATTGTATCTATATAATTCACATATCGTATCATATTATTGCAAGCAATACACAGATGGTGCAAAAAAAACAGATATATCTAGCCTTAATTTTTCTGGAAAAGACATCTGACAGAACAGAATAGAAGTATTATGGTAAAAGTAATTCCACAAATATATAGGATAACTCAAAGCCATCGTAGCAGACAACAGGAAATCATACATCTTCAAAATCGAAACAGGACTAAGATTTTATAATCCTGTTTATAACATTTAATGGATAAAATAATCAAGACATGTCAAATAGACGAAACTAGACTAGAAATGAAACAAGAAAAACATACGGAGCTTTTAGAGATGATGTAATCAGAAGTGTTTTAGAGCAATTACAGAAAATTTTATATAGCAGGAAACAGATGTAATATATAGCGGGATAAAAAAATATCAATTTGTACTTATAAATAGCAAATTACAAAAGGAAAATATCGAGCAAAACTCAAATGGTAAAAATCAATTTGCAGACTAACTCTAACATTAGGTTGCGAGACGTAGGTACTGTCAAGGACTGATACAATTAAGATGCAAGTAGTACAAATGAAATGCCTCAGGTGGACATAAGACAGATAATACAAGTACACAAGACATAAGATACAGAACAGGTAAGACAGGTACAGTTTCCGAGATATCGGCTACCGAATTTTATTTTTATTGTATGCTGAGCTTTCTTCGCTCGCAGACTCCAATCACACTAAACTAAGAGAGGGGTTCGCCAGACACGCTTTTCTTTAACATATAACACGTCTCCATCAATAGCTACAGAATCATTCCAGCGCCGCTCTAAGATTTCAGTACCACTTTTGTAGAACGATTTATCTCTTGACAACACGTTGCTTTGATATTTTTACGATGTTAGCTAACTCACACAACTTCACTTTTCGATCATTCAACCGATTTTGTGGATTTTTTTCTGGACGTCCACTGCATCATCGGTGTCTCTACAAGCATTTTTAAAGTCAACAAACCAACGTTTTATCGTTGTTTCTGACGGAGCGGAGTCCTTATAATACTTTTCAAGTCAATGCTTCGCTTGAAAGGTATATTTCCCATCAAGAAGTAGTGTAAAATTAAAACACGAAATTCTTTTGATCCATTGTTTTGAAAATAACAAAAGTAGTGTCACTTTTAGTACAAAAACTCCAAAACTAATGAGTAGAATAGCATGAAATTTTAACAGCTTTCTTTTGACGGTTAGTACTAACTGAAAAAGTGGTTAGTGCAAAAAAAATAGCGCAATATATACGTACGCCCGGGATATTTCAGCCCGTGTGTTACCTAAAAAAATACTTCAGAAGATGGGAAAAACCTCGAGTGAAGCGATAATAATGAACAGAGACAAAAAATTTAAAAAAATAAAAAACAATTTAACAGGTCAATTGAAAAGTCCCCGGCCTACCATAGTATATTATAGCGACCCTATAACTTTTCGATACCATTTTTGTAGTAAGATTTGTCCTTTGCTTCAAAAAAGGTCTAAGTTTCGGCGATCACCTCTTCAATCGACGAAAATTTCTTTCCAGCGAGCATTCTTTTGAGATCTGAGAACAGAAAATAGTCATTGGGATTCTGCAGAATACGGTGAAGAAGGAAGCAATTCGAAGATTAATTCATGGATTTTTGCCACCACTTTCACTGACTTGTGACACGGTGCATTGCCTTGGTGAAGCAGCACTTTCTTTTTCGTCCTTTAAACGGTCCAATAACGCTATGTAATAGTCGCTGTTGATGGTCCTTCCTTTTTTAAGGTAGTCAATGAAAATTATTCCACGTTCATCACAAAATACAGGCGCAATAAACTTTCCAGCCGCCTGTTGCGTTTTCCCATGCTTTGGAGCAGGTTCATCGTGTGCAGTTCACTCGGATGACTGTCGATTGGACTTCGGAATGAAATGATGGAGCCATGTTTCATCCATTGTCATATATCGACGTAAAAACTCGGGTTTATTACGCTGGATCATCTGCAAACACTCCTGCGAATCATCAACTCATCACAAAAGTCAGCTCGCGCGGTACCCACTTTGCACAGAGCTTTCTCATACCCAAATATTCGTGAGTGATATGATGTACACGTTCAGTTGATATCTTTGGAGTGTATGCTATGTTATTCAATTTCAATTTAATTTCAATTTGCGGTCATTCAAAATCATTTTGTGAATTTTTTTAATGTTTTCGTCGATAACAACCTCTTTTGAGTGTCCATTGCGTTCACCGTGTTCGGTGCTCATTTCACCACGTATAAACTTAGCATACCAATCCTTGATAGTTGATTATCCTGAGGCAGTGTCCGGAAACTCGGTATCAAGCCAAGTTTTTGCTTCAACTGTATCTATGCCTTCAAAAAGCAATATTTAATGAACACGGGAAATTCCTTTTTATTCACTTTTTTCACAATAACAAAATTTGTTTCACTCAAAATGGATAAAACATATGGATTTAATTCTAGTATCCATCTATGTGTCAAGCCGGGGACTTTTCAACTGACCTGTTATATATGGAGCAAGAGAGAATAGATACTAGACTAACATATTTATACCACTGTGTGGTACAAGAAGTGTTTTTATTATAAAAATATAGTTACAAAAAATTTTCTTCTGAAATAAATATATATCTTTAATTTGAACTACAAACAAGGGAACATAAAAAATGAACGGTCAGAATTAATAAAAAGAAAAACAATTTAAAATATAAAAACTGTATAAGTATGACCTGCTAGGTTTATACCTAACTTCTAAAAATTAATCGGAAAACAGAGGTCAACGATTCCTCCCTTCTTGTCCCCATTATGGGGCCTCATCTCTCCCCACACCCGTCAAACTCAAACCATCATCGCTCACAGAAAGATTTTGCTTTTCGTTGCTAATAAGTCGTTTGATTCAGACCGTTGAACTCATGTTCCGGGAGAAATAAAGTGTGCCAGGGCGCATTACGGAAACATTCCCCACCCAACGACGCTACCACCCAGTAAAATAAAACACTGTTAATATAATCTGCTGGCTCACGGATATATTTCAGATTTAATTTGTTGAATTATGTTTATTAGAGACTTTTGAAGATGAGAGCCGATGTTTGACCGATCGGGCTTTGTTAAGGATTAATATAATAGAGACTCCGTATTTTTCAGTTTGAACTATTTCTTTGTGAAATCGATTTTTATTATTAGTTGTTGGTATTAAAAATATAATGATTTTTTTGCAGTAAATTTATGGAATTATTCAATAGTTAACTCAGTAGTGTAGGGGTCAAAGTAACGGGACCATACTTCTACTGCTGCGATAGTGGCGACATCGAATCCTGATTAGTTTATTAGCGTTTTTATGTTTGTAGTTGTTATTGGTTTTATAGACAAGATAGAGAGGGAGTAAAACCCAATAATTTTAAACAGATATCTGCATAAATGTTCTCTAAGTTGGTCATGCATCATACTGGATAAACGTAATGCTGAAAACCAAAAACCCAAACCTAACCTATAGGTTCCCTGTAATATATATGACGCTCTATTTGCGAATTTGGTAAGCATTTCCATTTACCTTCTATAGTTTCCGGGCTATATTGTGTGTCTATGCTCGAATTTCTTCCACATCCCAAATTCAAAATCGACAAGACTAAATAGAATACTCGTCTGAATAGGTTCGCTATAGCATTTTCAAACCAAAAAACATAAATATTTTTAACAAGACAATACATATTCAGCAAAGATGATAATTAAAAGGCATAAGACACTTTTAGCTCTCTATTACAATCAAACTTGCTTCATCCTTTACTTTTCTGGGATATTGTGTACGTAAATCTTTTAAATCTGATGTCGATGTTAGGTGCCCAGTGAATCAGTTTTACTAATGAAGTAACTCTAGTGATGATAAAAAATTAGATTATGCATATGATGCCAATCACCATATTGATCCTTTTTTAATAGCAAATAGAGCCGCAAAGATATTGAACTATATGTTATGTAAATGAGAATGAGAATATGGAAGGAATAAGAGCAAAACGAAAGTCATGGTGATGGGAGGGCCAGAAGTAATAAATATCAAAATTGCGGATCCTAAAATAGAATAAGTAAATGCTTTTAAATATATGTGTATAGAAATTGAAACAAATGGAAACCAGAAAATGAAATTGAATGCCAAAATTGGAATTTATACTTGGCTATAAATAGAAAATTCGTTTAAAAAGCAAATATCAAGCAAAACTAACATTAGGTTGCGAGACAATATAATTGTCAAGAAGATATAAAACATAAGATAGAAGCAGTAGAAATGAAATACTTCAGAAAATTTAGAGTGTAACAAAGATGAATAGAATAATAGATATTGTGTACGCATATTTGGTAAATCTGATGCTGATGATGGGTGCCCAGCGAATCAGTATTACTAATGACGTAACTCTCGTGATGACATAAAATTAGATTTTGCATATGATGGAAATCATCATATTAATCATTTTGTAATAGCACATAGAGCGTCAAATATATTGAACAATATATTATGTACACAAGTACCAGGAATTGGTCAATAAAACTCAAAGTATTCATTATATATTAAATTTATTTTGTTGCCAATCAATCCAATTATAAGTTACGAATTCTGATTATTTCTTCACTATAAAAATAATTTATTGAGAACAATAGGTACAACAAGTTTAATCCATATTTATTTTTAATATTATTATTATTTTACATCTTCTTCTATTACTTTTCTTCATCTTCGAAAAATCTTAATACCATGTCGAAAGAATTACATTAATTTGACAGAAAATTAATAATTTGCCCACCTTTTCAGTATTTCGAAACCACGTGCCAGCTAAGTCATGTTGCATCTATTTGAACAAGTGATAATCCAAAGGAACTATGTGTAACCTATTTGAAACAAGAAAGTCGTCCAATTTGTTTAACTGATGTCGTTAGACATCTCTAGTAACAGTTTCAATCGATTTTAGCATCTCGTAACACACTATACACACCCTGACACAGATCAAGACTTTGTGGTTATAAATATTCTGCTTCGGTGTCGAAGCAGATAATTCTCCTGGACCAATTCATGACTTTGACCCCTATGATTATCGCACGCTTCATCAGCACTGACAATACGCCACAGGAAACATATATTTTTCCCATATAACAAGCAATGAAACAGTTCGTTGCCATTTTCCCTCATTTTTGATTTCTCCAATCGCATATAAACATCTGGAAATAGTTAATTCATTAACTTTTAAGCTCTTTGAAACTTGTTTGAAAGTTCGAGCAGAATTTTAGTTCAAGGCTCACAATTAATTTTTTTCAAACTATTTGACATTGACATTAAAATCTGGAATAACGCTTTGTGTGATGGTGTTCAAGATCCACGAGTTTTCTTTCCTCGTATCCCATCTTTTTCTCTCAAATCTAAATAACTATGTTCACTCCACATTTCTTTAATTTTAGTGATGCTATCTAGAGTTAATAATCGGGCCAAGTGATGTTAACATTTCCCACAGGACACGCGTTTTTAATAAGGCCAATTCAAAAGACGGATTACAGTAGCTCAGTTGCTCAGCTGAAGATTATTGGAAGTAACAGGGATACCAAAACTTGAGACACCATTCCAGAAGGCTATACCATGGAAATTTGACCGACGTGAAAGACTAGGAGACCACAAGTTGATACAGCTTTTTACGCAGACGACAATGCTTACTTTGCTTCTTCAAGAGTAGCACCGCACATCCAAGACAGACTCCAAAAACATCTCGATGAGACATTAGATGATTGGTTACATTTCTGAAGGTTGCAAGTCAACCCACATAAAATCCCATAGAGACACAGAAAAAATTCATAGAAAAACAGACGTCCCCCAAATTCATCATTTTATATCCGAGCTCTACTCGAGATATTTTTCCACTCTTCGCCTCTCGGATAATGGATATATTGCGGAGATGGCTCATATTT
The DNA here is from genome assembly GCF_030347505.1 of Rhynchophorus ferrugineus. Taxonomy (NCBI): domain Eukaryota; kingdom Metazoa; phylum Arthropoda; class Insecta; order Coleoptera; family Curculionidae; genus Rhynchophorus; species Rhynchophorus ferrugineus. The sequence goes on from NW_027472581.1 coordinate 74,110,413, forward strand.
TGGCCCATTCGGCTGTTCGTGGCCTTATACTATCGAAGCCGACACTGACTCGTCGTGCTCTAACTTCAAATTGTCTCGATCTTTTTACTGTGTCTGTGTCTTGGACGTTGTTACATTATTCTGATATATGTAAACTTCAAGTGCATATTCTACTTCACTATACTTAAGGCACATCCACTAGATTAGAAATGAAGTCGTTTAATTAAGATGCGATAATCATTGCACAGTTATAATGCAATGGTCTGCCTAATCAAAGTTGAGCGAATTTCTAACAGACTTAGGAACATCGGCCTATTCAATGGAACACATAAAGAGCAACACTAGAAAAGACTATAGTAAGATTGTAAAGAGCGATCTGAAGAATTGTAGATTAATATTGTCGGCCAATCGTAAACAGTAGATCTGGTGAAGAGTATTCGAAATCCTATCGCACAAACAGTAGCGTGTTGCTTGAGAATTGCATATTCTCCTCGGGGCCATCTGTGGATTGACAGTGGTGATGAGCTTTGTTTGCGTAATTCGGGTGTGTACTAATTGAGAAAGGTCTCACTATATAAGAATCTGTTCTAGAATCAATATAGAGTGAATCTAGCAATGGAAATTTTATGGCAGTTTCGAATAATGGTGAAGCTGATTTTGCTCAGACTTTTCTAGTTCACCATAGCTTATAACTGTAATAAAACGAACTGGTGAGATGGTGATAAATTGAAAGGGGTTGTTTGTTTGGAGAAAAGTAATTAGTACACATTTAACTATTAAGGAAACGAATTATTCACAGCAACAAAACTAATTATAACTTATTCAGGGCGTGAACCCACTACTGACCCACCGACTGTTATAAAATACCAGACCTATTGGATCTTAACATTTCGAAAAAAACATCATCAAATTAAGTACAAATCGCGGGCTTGTACGAACTATTTTCTGATCACACACCAGTATTGTTAACACTAGGCGCGACAATTCTGAAAATAAAAACAAAGAAGCCTAAACTTACTAACAAATTTACTTACTGGGACACGTTTAGACTTATAATGAAGGAATAAATAGGTTTAAATGTAAGACTCGTTCGCAGTATAGACGATCTTGAACTATAAATCCGAAAAATAATTGAACAAATTCGGACTGTTGCAAAAGACGCTACCCCGATATTAAGAGATAATATGAGGTAGATTAACCCCTTCAAATTAGAGAATTGGTAAAAGAAAGACGAAAAGCCAGAAGAGTATGGTACAGAACCAGAAATGCTGTAGACAAAAAATATTTAACAGAATTAATAATCAGACAAATCAAAAGATTAAAGAATATTACAGAGTTACTTCGAAAACTATGTAAGTGAATTAAACCCGGAAGCAGACAATGATTACTCGCTATGGAAGACAACTCGGAGATTTAAAAGACCAATTATTAGAGTACTATTAAAAATTATCAAAATGAATGGGTTCGACGTAACGATGAAAAGGCTGAATTATTCGCAGAACATTTAGCTAACGTATTCCAACGGAATGATATAGAATTTACAATAGATGTAAATCCAATGGAAGTTTCCACAGAAATTGACAACAACCTCAATCGTTATTATGCGTTATTAAAAGAGCTGCCACGATAAGCAATAATCGCGTTGACATTCAATGACTGAGACTGAACCATGTTCTGGATTGTCTTAAGATTGCTGGAATAATTATGCTTAAAAACATGACAAACAGGTAGAACAAGTTGGATCTTAGAGACCTATTTCGCTGCTACCTGCAGTATCAAAATTACTTGAGAAACTGCTGTTAACCAGATTTCGAGATTTCCAGCTTGGATTTCAAAACCACCATTCGACAATCGACCAAGTACGTAGACTAACAGCAGGCGTTGAAAAGGCATTCGAAGAAATGAAATACTGCTCTGCAATATTCCTGGACGTCTCACAAGCTTTTGACTGGATATGACATTTCGGATTAATATATTAAATGAGCAAATTGCGACAGCGGAATTAATGTCTACTGCTGGAATCAATTATTTTGGAAAGAAAATTTAGAGTCTCACCTTAAACACTTAAACCAATTCCGGCTGGAGTTCAACAAGTTAGAATCTTGGATCCACTCCTGTATTAGCTCTATACTGCTGATATCCCAACAATAAAAGAAACTGCACTGGGAACGACACAGTTCGACACAAAAAAGTACAAGTAGCAGTCGAAAAGATCTACAAATAGACTAGGGACTGAAAAATGCAGCTTAATAGCTCTAAATCTGACCATGTTAATTTTGAGTTACGGCAAAATGACTAAAAGCTAATTATATCACTTAAGGGATGCCCAATTCCTCAAGCAGAATCGGCCAAATACGTCATTTTCGCTAAGACATCAAACCAACTAGTAATCCAACACACCCAAAACAATATTCTACGATTAATTACCAATGCTTATCGCTACGTAACCAACCATTATTAAATAAGAAGCACAATGACCTTGAAATAAAATGAATACACGAAGTGATCCAAGATTTTGCCTTAACGCAATAAATATGGTTTCTAAATCACAGTGTCGAAGCAATACCGCTACAGGCAAGAGGCAGGAAATCAGAAGATTGAAGCACCAAACCACACAAACTAGTTTAGTGTATAAGTGTATTCTTAACTTTAGCTTGAGTAGATTAGTTTTATTTTAATTTGGCATCCCGCACTCGCGTTGCTTGTGTATTAAATGCAAATACAACAAAACAGTAGTAATAACTTAATTTATAAATTAGGATTGTACTAAGCATATCTAATGTACGATATAATTCATGAAAAATTTAACTATTGTTAACAAGTAAAATATTGGTGCACCGGTTAAACATATTAAAAACATATTAAAAAATTAAAATGAAGACTAGCACAGTAGGGTGCATATTGCATGAACATTTATACTTGATAATGATAGATATAAATAATAGAAATCGTATTAGAATCTTAACAAAGTTTAATTATGTTGGATGTGCAAATTTAATTAAAATAACTAAAACGGTTACTGCGGAAAAAAAAACACGTTTTTTTCTCTCTGATCTTGTATTTACCAAGAAGACACGCCAACCAAAATATACATTATGAAAAGATAAGAGATGGAGAAACATCCACAGTGCGACAGACTAGCGAACAAAGACAAAAGTTACACTTCTATGAAGTATTTTTTAGTAGCGGCCTGGAGCCGCCATTAAATAAGAAGAGCAAAAGCCAGTAACCGATAAATGGCATCTAAATAATTGTTTGCATACATTGTTCACTAAAGACAAACATGTTATACGTCTCCCATAGCTGTAATAACTCCTAGTGTTACGATAGTCGCGGGTTTGAATCCTGCTGGGACATGGTCGTAAACTTATGTTTGTGATTCCTTCACATTTGTGATTGTTCTTCACTCCGGTAACCAGGCTGGATGGGACTGGATATCTTCTGGGTTGATTTATAATTGATCAAAATTGGTCACACGCCAGTATGTAGGCTTAATGCCAAAAACCGCAGTTCGGAACCCGTGTTAAACTGTAGTTCGAGTCCGGATAAGCCCTCGTTGGTAAAAAGGAGACTTATTAAAATATTTTTGAAAAAATTTTTAGAAAGCCCTACGTTTGTGATTTTGGACTTTTTTTGCCAACTCAAATAAAATTTAGGGAAGGAAACCCTCTTCTTACTAAAAAACTAAACTATGAAAGAAGGTAATGGTTAACTATATACACATACCGTAAACATAGAAATAAACATGCTAAAAGCTTGATCAATCTCTTTATTTTCAATATATGTTGTTTGGTGCTCATATTATTGTTCTTGTGCCTTTTAAAACTATGCATACTACTTGCTGATGATAGAGCTGTAGTTAAATTAACATTATCGATAATCAATATTGGTATCTTGAAATTTATTCGACGTATCGTTAAATATTTAAGTTTTTTTTTCGAACGAAAGCAATTCTTATTATTTATTGTTGGTTCATTATATTAAATATTGCATCAAAATTTGTTAAGGTAACTGAGTTTTTGTGTCGTGACAAATGTTCTTTACTGTTTTTTACTATTTAGTATTATTATCTTATCTTATCTCATATGTTAAGTAGGTCACGAATCCTCACAGTCAGAGATATTTTAATTTTTTTTAAAATACATTTCTATTGACAGATATTCCATGTAACTTCTTCGCGTATGTATGTATAAATCTCATAAGATACAGCACAATGTATCTACATTTTATTCACATAAACAGTCGCCGTTTAATCGACAAGTTAATCATGTTGATAGACTTACGCAACGATTTTGCAGAAATGCAGCTGAAGATGACGCAATTTCGTTTCATAAATAATGTATGGGCAGTTAACCTGAAGTAATTGTTAGTTGTACGTCCGCCCGACTGATCTTGTCACTTTTTATGTTATTGTATTATTTCATTCGATTCGAACACAACAAAAATAACCTGAAAATTGAATTAAATTTCAATTTTTCCTAATCTATTATAATTAGTGTTGGGAACAACCGACTGAAATCGACTGTTTAGTAATTGACTACTTTTTACTATCGACTGTTTCGGTCGCTATTTTTGGTTCGACTGTTTTCAGTCGCTATTTTCGGTCCGACTGATTTTATTACTATTTACTATCAACTGTTTCAGTCGTTTACTTTTAGTTAATATTTTCGGTTCTACTAGTTCAATCGACTGATTTTTAACGTTCTGGCCTTCAGCCCTAGCCGCGACCTTGAAAGTAATGCGCCAAATTTATGCTTATATAGATTTATATGCAATATATGTAGTTTTATGTTTTTTTATAGTTTGCATGTGAATAACTACATATTGTAAATTAATATAGTAGCATTTTAGAACGCTAGTTTTCGAGGGCAAAAAAATAAAATTGTAAATGGTAAATAGTAAGATACTTTTAACTGGCAGATACAAAAAGTTATCACAAAAGAGGTATCTTCATTTCTAAATTCAAAAAATACAAATATAATTCCACAACTCGAAATTGAAGACACAACTACTGATCAAGAATGTATTGACATCTGGAGATATTTTGATAAAAAAAATGGCTAGAATGAAATAAGGTAATTATTCCAAGTACTGCAGTAACTACAGATTAAGCAGTATTTGGATATGCCATTTATTGGGCGTTTAGAAAACCCACTGGATTGGCAAGCCCATAAAATGACACTACCTGAATTATATCAGTTACACGTAAAAAAATCTGTTTTCAGACGTTTACATACGAAACAGACAAAAGGTGCAAAAATTGCTGCCAAACGAATTGAGTGAAAATGTTATTTGTGCTCAAACTACAAAAGAGAATATCCTGGGAAGAAGTGAGTGTTCTGAGACAATTGTGACTGGCGATGAAAAGTGGATTAAAAGGTCATGGGTTAGTCCCGGGTAACCATGTCTGCCACGTCAACCATAAAATCCTGTTATTCATATGGTGGGATCGGCAATATATAGTCTAGCAATGTGTAGCTAAAACAATTAAAGTGAATATCACTGCAGATGTCTATCCACGTCAGTTGAATAAATTGAATTACATATTATTGTGAAAAAGGCAGGCAATACTTAATAACAAACGCAAACTGACCCTAATGCATATAATAACACTCACGCACATAAGTGTTAAAATACATTAAAGTCGAAAAATGATCAGAATACATGCAAGCAGCAAATTAACGGACTGCAAAAAGGAGGAGGTTCTATGTTCGGCTGCATATATGTTTTTTTAATGTATGTTCGCTGACTTCTCCGTCAATTATCGCAAAAATTTCAACAAAATTTAAATTTGTAAGAATACACTTCCGAGGTGGTCCCATTGGAACCAATTCAGGATCTGTTGGGGGGAAAGGGGGGCTAATCCTTCAAATTTCAAAGACACGCATCAAGCTTTCAGATATTTTTTTATCTAAAACAATCACATATTGTGTATAATGTTATTGCTGAACTGATGTGACCAAAAATTAGAACTAGTTTAGTATAAAAGCCATCAAGTTTGCTTTTAAGGCACTAACACTATCACATGACAAGTCATAGAAATTTTACAAGCATGTTTTTGTGGTGTAATGATTAGAACATTAAGCTCACGCGCTAAGCTCGCGGGTTCGATTCCCGATGGGAGCAGCAACTTTCAGTCACAGTTTTTTCAGTCAAGTCATTGCCGAGCCCAAACAATACAAAAATAATAATATAATTTTATGACATTTATTGCTTCTTCTTGTTATATGTAATTTGTTGCTCGATACCGACTTAAGCTGACGTGATCAGTTGATAGTTGTTAAAATAATATTGTAACTGGATAAATAGGTTTAGGTAGGTATTAAACTAAATTGTGTGTGTATAGTAGAATATAAAATACGTGTAGTAGATGAGTTAAATCAGTTTCTTGTTTATTTTTATTTAATTATTACAACGAATATTGTAAACATATTATATTTTAAAACGTTTTTTTTTTGTACTAAAAATCTAAATTTTCTTATTTTTTACTTTTTAGTGAGTTCCTTATTTACTTTTTGAAGTCGGTTAAATTTTTTGACAAAATTATTTTTATATATAAAATATAACGTAATAAATATTTGTATAAAATAGACTTTTCAAAATTTCAAATTGATATATAGGATAAATATATTTGAATATATTTATTTACATTTAAATTTAACACATCTAAGGTGATACAAAATTTCAAATCATATTAATTTCTATATACGTATGTTTTTTTATATATTAGTTTATTATATATAGTTGATTTTAAAATTTTATATATATATATATATATATATATATATATATATATATATATATATAAACAAAATATAACAATACTAACGTTTTGAAGCGATAGAAGTTCGTCCTAGCTAGGCTATTATTAGAGCAGAGCGTAAATGGGTAAAAATTAGGTCATCTTACTCAACCGAGGTAACATTTGTTGCTCTCAACTGCATACGTGCAGTGGCGGAGGTCATTCAATTTATGTAAATCGGACAGGAGCCGCCTGTCTAGGGCCGATGGGCGATTTCCATTGTTGTCCAAATGATGGACATGAGGACCAGTTTATAACACGTACTCCCTAATTTTTTTTTGGTTTTCATTGAATTGGATATTTGGAAACTCTATCCCCAAGTTTATAAAACCAGAATATAGAAAAATAGATCTAGTTGTAAGATATGGTTTTAATTTTCGTTTAATTTTAATATAAATGAATGATTGTTATCTACCATACTACATGAAACCGAACCATTTTAAGACACATTAATAATAGAGTTTAAAATAGTCGTTTATATAATCAATAGAATGTAGCAGAAGTAATAAAAATAATTATAAATAACTACGAAATTGAATTGATAAAAAACAACAAACAATATTTATTAAATATTTAAGATATATACAAGAAAGAAGTAATAAAGAAAATAAGATATATAGACAATATTAACATATAGTGATATAGTAGAAATAACAATTATATATATATATATATATATATATATATATATATGTATATATACATATATATATATATATATATATATACATAATTCTAAGTATAGAATTAACAAATGGCAAAATCTGTTTTAATTAATAACGTTTGTTTAACAGCGTCAAGTCACAATTATACGCTAGCTAATAATCATCTCCGACCTACTGAAACTACTGATGATAAAATTATCTAAATTAATACATAGACAACAGCTTGTTTCAGTAGCTGTTGTATAATTTTGTAGAACCAAAGCTCATGTCTAAACAGTCTAAAAACTCTTATCGTACGCTGTTATGTAGAAAAACAGCTGTAAATATAGAAAATATAAGTTTAATGTGAAAAAACTATAGCAGTTGTCATTTACATCTACATTTACAGCTTCTCTTTCGTTAAAATGCTTTTTATTACTCCTTGCTGCTTTTTAACTCCAACTTAACTTTACTTTACAACTTTAATTAATTTGCCTTGCCTAATCCCTCAAATATAGTATTTGTTTTTATATATAAGATATTTCATTTATTAATTTAACATTCTGCATATTTATGATTCCAGAAATATCTTTGTTAAAGGTGTTACATGAAAATTTTTATTTCTTTAATAAAGACGAATAACGAAATAAAGAATTCAACACTGCTTATTGCAGCAGATTTTAGGAAAATATAATATAATAAATGTGTGTTGTAATATATATAAAAGTGTTCAATCAATCATCATTAATCAATTTGGCTTTAAAAATATTAGAGCTCGCTGGGTTTTAATGTTGTTGAACGAAAATCAAAAACAGGTCAGGTCGGAGATCAGTGAAATACATCTGAATCGATTCCGACAAGAAGGGGGGGCGTTTTTGAGGCGTATTGTCACTTGTGATGAGATGTGGGTTCATCATTACACTCTCGAATCAAAAATGGCGAAGAAAGGATGAAGGCTGTCCAGTCAAAGCCAAATCCCGTCCCTCAGCCGCAAAAGTGCTTGCAACTGTTTTCTTTGACTCAAGGGGAGTTTCACTCATTGATTTTCTTCACAATCAATGAACAGTGAATACGGCTTATTACACTGAATTGTTACAGTCCATAAAAATCGCGTATCGAAGCAAACGACGGGGTAGGCATGCCATTCGAGACGCCATCATCCTTCGCCAGAGATAAAACAAAACAAGACAAGACAAGACAACGCCAGGTCATAGACCGCAGTTTGGACAAGGATTAAATTGGAAGAAATGCGCTGGGAAACCCTAGAGTTGTCATCCACAACTCCCTCTCAAACTTTTGATGAAGAAAGAATATTCAAGCTTCCAAATCGGTGGCAAAAGTGTGTAGCGCACGGAGGTGACTACATTGAAAAATATTAAATGTTTAGTTTGTGTATACCATTGGTGATCAATAGATTTATTTTACAAAATTACCATTTATATTTGATTCCCCTTGTAATATAAATACCGCCTTCTAAATGAAAAGTGCATTATAGCAAAGTGCACAAAATTAGCAAAGTTCATATATATTAGAGGTCTATACTGACATGAGGTCTTTTCCAGCCTGTTTACTGGCATGACTAGGATTATAAGTTTCTCGTCGAAACTTATAGTAGTAGTATTCCAAATAACATAGGAGATTGATTGATATTATTTCCCACCCCTTTAAAAATGTTTGGAGATCATCAATACATAAAGAAATATTAACGAGAACTGAGAGGCTAAAACATTTCCCTCAGTTACGCGTTTGAAGGAACCCCAAAACAATAAGTCAGAGACAATTAGCAGTCATAATGTTTAGAATAATAAAATAATTAAACAAAATTAATAACCAACCTTTTATCTTTAAACGTAAATATAAACTTCTGCGTTTCGTTTGAAAATAGCGGAGACTCCCATGGGTTTTGTCATAATTGAGACACAGAGGTCACATTTCGATCCACCAAGGAGGAATATGTACATATAACAAAAATATAACATATTTATAATTTGTTAACCATATGTAATTGATAGTGATATTTCATAATGGTGAACGTTTATTGTGAATATTTAAGCTGTAAGAACACTGGATATAGATAGGCAGGCTGAAGAGTTTAATATGAGACATATGATGTATTACAGCGTCTAGTCCTTCTCTAAATAACCTCAAATTTGGGTACTCTGATAGCTTTTGAAGGAATAATGTCTAAAATGTTAGTGAACTTTTTGTTTATTATAAGATGGTAATGTGCAATTTCTTTTAATAATGGGTGAAGTCGAGGATGGCGGCTTAGATGTTAAATATTTTGAATCCTGGATGATAGCAAGTCTATTAATTTTTTTGATATAAGATTCTGGCACTTCGGAGCGGCCGCCAGTCTGGGCCATTATTCTTATATATTCTCTGAGAATTGATGCTTTGTTCTTCGAAATTTAAGTGGTTCTATAGACGTGAGGTATCACATGCTACTTATAAGACTACATTTAAGGCTCTCAGTGCCAACAATACAAAAGAAATACAAGAATAAATTGCCCAATCTTATATTTAAACATATGTATATTAAAGTTTTTTAAAAAGTATGTTAATAATATAAGTTATAGAATATAAGAAAAAAAATACATAGAAATTGAAGTTGGTTTCAATATATTTTAACTGGGGATACTAGTCCTTTTATATATGTTATTTTTGGCTATATCCTTTCGATTGGTCAGCGTAGAGATATTGTGCAGCAGCACGTGACCATTACAAATTCTAAAAGGAACAATAGGAGGGTTTGGAAGCAAAAATTGCACCGCCTCGTTTTTACCCACTACTTTAATGAGGGAGGAAACAACAATGACCTGGTTCATGCAGTTCTCTCCGATATTTGTGAAAACGAACGACGGTCTTTGACGTTCAGTGGGGTTAAACCCGCCATTTTATAGAGATTTTTTTGAGACAGATGTTTTTTTGTACACAACCCCAACTCGTTTTCTATTATTTTGCTTTATGTTAATGAATGCACTATGGACGTTTATCGATAAATAAAAGTTAATTGGGGTGAAATAAAACTTTGTTAGGTAAATACTTATCAATTTTGTCTTCAAATACAGCATATACCGTCGATCATAAGTTGTCTAGATTATTTTGTAGATTAATAGAAGTACGTAAGTAAGAAATACTTTCAAAAATAATGTTTATTATGTCTAAAAACTATTATTAGTTTTTTTTGTGCGATTATTAACCAGAAATGAAAATTTAAAAATAATTTAATATTTTTGCTGATATGTTTCGTCGCGAAATCTTTAATTTTTATTACCTTCGGATATCTTTCATCAGTATATATGTAATTTATTAATTCCACTTTGTCTAATGTAACAATCCAAATGAACAAATACATTTTCAATTGGACTTAAGTAATAGAAGTACGTAAGTAAGAAAGACTTTCAAAAATAATGTTTATTATGTCTAAAAACTACTAATAATTTTGTATGTGCGATTATAAACCAGAAATGAAAATTTAAAAATAATTTAATATCTTTGCTGATATGTTTCGTCGCGAAATCTTTATTTTTTATTACATTCGGATATCTTTGATCATGATGAATTGATAAAAAGCAACAAACAATGTTTATTAAATATTTAATATATATAAAAGAAAGAAGTAATAAAGAAAATAAGATATATAGACAATATTAATGTATAGTGATATAATAGAAATAACAATTATATATATTATTACATTAAAATTATAAATAATTATTATTCCTGGAGAATAATTCGGATAAATGGCTACTACAGCTAATTTAATGGTTGTTTAACTCCATTTCTAAGTGTAGAATTAACCAATGGTAAAATCTGTTTTAATTAATACCGTTTGTTTAACAGCGTCAAGCCACAATTATACGCTAACTAATCCTACTGGAACTACCGATGACAAAATTATCTAAATTAATACATAGACAACAGCTTGTTTCACTGCTGCTGTTGTATAATTTTGTAGAACCAGAGCTCATGTCTAAACAGTCTAAATACTCTTATCGTACGCTGTTATGTAGAAAAACAGCTGTAAATATAGAAAATATAAGTTTAATGTGAAAAAATCTATAGCAGCTGTCTTTTACATCTACATTTACAGTTTCTCTTTCGTTAAAATGCCTTTTATTACTCCTTGCTCCTTTTTAACTCCCACTTTATTAATTAAAAAATTATTGCTAAGAATTCATTAAAATATTCAATAATGTCTACTACCTTTTATCTTTTAACAGATAGGATTTTAATTAATTTGCCTTGCATAATCCTTCAAATATAGTATTTGCTTTTATATATAAGATATTTCATTTATTAATTTAACATTCTGCATATTTATGATTCCAGAAATATCTTTGTTAGAGGTGTTAAATGAAAATTTTTATTTATTTAATAAAGACTAATAACGAGATGAAAATTTAAAAATAATTTAATATCTTTGCTGATATGTTTCGTCGCGAAATCTTTATTTTTTATTACCTTCGGATATCTTTGATCAGTATATATGTAATTTATTAATTCTATTTTATCTAATGTAACGTTCCAAATGAACAAATACTTTTTCAATTGGACTTAAGTCAAAGAAGTACGTAAGTATGAAATACTTTCAAAAATAATGTTTATTATGTCTAAAAACTACTAATAATTGTTTATGTGCGATTATAAACCAGAAATGAAAATTTAAAAATAATTTAATATCTTTGCTGATATGTTTCCTCGCGAAACCTTTATTTTTTATTACTTTCCGATATCTTTGATCAGCATTGATATAATTTATTAGCCCCATTTTGTCTAATGTAACGTTCCAAATGAACACATAAATTTTCAATTGGACTTAGATCGAGGCTCTGTAATGACAATGTTCTTTAGTATGCCAAACAAATATTTTATTACTATGGCGGTATGTTTGAGGTTATTCACCTATGAAGCTTTGCAATCAAATATTTTAATCCGTACGATGTTAAGGTACTTGAAAGGACACTTAATTTTTACAATCAAATAATCTCCAAGAGCAAAAAGACGCCTCCCAATCATGATGTTGCCATCATCATGTTTGAAAGTTAATTTACATCTGATATACGATATTATAACCGAACTGATCTAACTTTTTAGCTACTCATCTAGCGTATATATTCGGTACACTTACGTGTCCTTTTTATATTTATATAGCAATAGTGGAAAATAACGTTTTTTCTTCCTGAATATCTTCTGATTAGTTGTTTTGTCTTTCTAGATATTCCAAGGTTTCGTAATGCACCTGAAGATTATTGATATTAAAATAACTCAAATGCTTCACCATGTGAATAAAAACTCCGGAATTAAAGGTATCTATCATAACTTGTTTTTGATGCATCTATAAATTTATTTTATAAGGCATTACAGGAAATAATATTTGGATCAATAAAATAAATGTTCGAGTTTGAATTGAAACATTATATAACAGGTAAAAACTTTCTCCATATATGAGCGCTATTGTATACATCTTTACAATTTAGATATCGGCATATATATATATGGACTCGATTCAGCCTGGAGTTATAAAAAAGCTACAAAGTGATCCAAAAATACAGCTTCATAGAAATAGAAATCTGTTCATGGTAATTCTGAATTATGGCGAAATGACTGAAACCTAATTATATTATTTGATGTTTGTCCCAACAATCACTTTGTTTGAATTCGTGAGCAAATAAAATTGGATTATCAGTCAATAATAAAGTTTATTTGGATTTGTAGGTGTAAATGTGACGCTGCACTAAGTCATCACCATAGTCTAACGCCCCTAAAATAAAGTTCCTCGGTTAATTATCAATGCATGATGATGTCGAAATCAAATATATCCATGAATTTGTCCAAAATATGGACGTAAAATATGACAGAAGGTTTCTAAATCGCAATAACGTGGGAGCAATACAACTACTGGATACCGAATAGGTGATTAAAACTTCCAAGAGAATGAAAGCACACGAACCTGCATGAAGTGTATAAGCATTATTTTAGCTTAAATTACTCTAATTTAATTTTAATCTCAGGAAATATATACTGATGTATCCAAGTCCAAGTCACAAGCACAAATGAAAACAAGTAATAAGTTAATTTGTAACTAAGAATGTAATATGTATTTATGGACTGAATTCACTAGTACCTAACTAAATTGACAATAATATAGCATTATTAATTTTCTTTATTAATATTTGAATTTAACAAACTTTAATGTATCAGAGCATAAGACTTGAGTTTATTAAATAACAAATATAAGAGCAAAAGTTATAATAATAACCATCATGTTTTCCATACTAAGTTCAAGAATAGGGAATTGAATGAAATATATTCCATATTAGTTTTGGTTAAGATGTATCAATCATTCAAGAGGTATGTCCCAAAATATCTTAATTATATACAATTATAATACTTTTATCTAACATTATAGTTATCATATCACAGGTATGTCATACAATACACGCCTTTAAAAAGAGAATCACAGTTGGGAACGTGATTAGAAAAAATTACATAGAATGATGCTTTTAATATTATATGTATATTCCAAGTTCGTTTAGGTCGTCTTTATGCTTTACGTCCTCGCTTCCCAAACTCCCAAACTATTTTCTTTCATTATGCCCACAGAGCTGTAAGATTTTTATGTATTCTATTAAAGATTCTATGTTGAGATATTTTTGTATTTCATTGTTTCTCATCTTCTCCACTCATGTCATTTTTCTCACCCTTCTGACATATTTAATTTTTGCTGCTTGGTTGTTATTACCTATTATTGTTGAAGCTGAACGATAGGATTGATTTATATATTGTCTTATATATTTTCAGTTTTGTTTTTATATCCCTTTTTTATTAATTAATTTGTTGATCGGTGCGGACTATAAATTCATAGCTTGTCCAATTATAGAATCAATGTACGTTTCCTAGTTATTCACTTTCATTTCTTTGCTCAGCTAAATACCTTGGAATCCATCTTGACGGTAGATTAAATTAAAAACGGTAGATTAAAGAACCAAAATAAAACAACTATACTGGTTAGTCGGAAGATAATCTCAACTTGATCTAAAATCAAAGAGGTTGATCTATGTTGTTGGTACGCTTAGTACAATCTTAATTTAAAATTAATTTATTACTACTTTTCCTATGTAGTTGAATTAATTAACAAGCAAGGCGAGTGCGAGAAAATACATCAGTATGTATTCCTCAATTATAAAATTACAATTATTTTTTAATTATTAACTTATAGCTATAGTTTACACTAAGGTATACACTTTATATAAGTTGGTATGGTTTGGTTCGATTCAATCTCCTGACATCCTACGCGCTGTCCAGCAGTTGTATTGCTTCCATGTTAGTATGACTTAGTAATCTTATTTCGTGTTTCAAGGTGACATCTTGGATAACTTTGCAAATCCATTTGATTTTCAGGTCATCGTGCAGTTCTTCGTTGGTTATGTAGCGAGAGGCATTGGTAATCAATCGAAAAACTTTGTTTTGACAGCGTTGTATGACTAGTTCATTTGAATTTTTAATGCAGCCTCATATTTGCACCCCATAAGTCCAATTTGGCCTTATAATTGTCTTATAGATCAACCCCTTTGACTTTAGATCAGGTTGAAAGTATCTTCCGACTAACCAGTATAGTTGTTTTATTTTGGTTCTAATAGGTTTTGCTTTTTGTCTAACGTGATGTTTCCGATTTAATGTACCGTCAAGATGGATTCCAAAGTATTTAGCTGATTCTGCTTAGGCGGAGAATGAAACTATCCTGCCATGCATTGGGATTAATGTCTAACTTGGGAGAAGAACATATTTGATGAACAAAAACAAGTTGTATTTAAGCAAATTAAAGTTATCCGTAGATAATAAGATACAACGGTACAAATCAATACTTAGATTCATTTGGTCCTATGGAATCCACCTATGCGGTATTTGTAGCAAATCTAATGTTGCCAACATTTAATAGTGCTCGGTACTACGTTTCTAATTAAGTGATAGAGTGTGATATACTTTCAAGACTTATACCGAGTATAATCGTGGTGGTTGGAGTACTTCGAAAGAGTGTCTGTCAGTACATCCCAATATACTTACCAATCAACTAAATCACCAGGTTGAACTAACAATAATGTACGTAGATTAATACATTTATTACCATCCGATCTGATTAAATAATCTGTATAGTAAGGTAAAATTAATTTTGGAAGTATTATACTGATATATATCTTAAAAATCTTTGATTCTGTGTATGATAAAAGTAAACAGAATAGCAAAAGGTAAAAATGAAACATCTTTTATTGCAACATCTAAATATAAAACAGCTTATGTGGATGATGTATAATTACATACTTACAATAAATATTTAACAAAAAAAAAGATTTAAAAAAACATTTCAAAATCAATAGTCTTCAACATATATATTGCACTGTGCTCTATATTTGACAGAGTTATGTTTAAGATAACATAAAATGTTCCATATTCTATAGTTTTTAGACATAATTAGAAAAATAATAGTTAAATGTTGTTTGTTTTGGTGGATGAGAAAAGTGAACAGAATAGTAAAGGCAAAAATGAAACAATTTTCCATATTCTTTATTTTGATTAAATTTTGTACATTTTAAAGTATAAGTTTTGTATTAAATCTGTTATATTGTTAGTACAATATATTGTCATTAATACATGTAATGTAAATTTTACATATATTTAATTAAAATGTATTTTTAAGCTTATATTGAATTTTTATTAATAAGATATTTTAAATTTCCCGCTATTCAAATTGTCAGTCTCGCCCTCTGGTGGCAAATTAATGCTGAACTTGTTCATATATGGGAGATAGACTTCTAATTCCTCTGTGTTTTGTAGGTACATCTTTTTATTAGTGGTCATATATTTTCGATTTTTTTTATGCAGAATATATAGTGCCCACCCAAATCCCCAGTGCGATTCTGCCAGTGTGTAGACTATTACTGATTTTAGTCTATGAGCTGAAAAGTTGCGGGCTTAATATATAGATAGCGCTAGTTTTATTGCAATCACCGCTTTTTCAGTTAGTACTAATATTCAGTAGAAAGCTATTAAAATTTCATGATATTCTACTATAATATTATAATTCTACTACTATATTCTAAAAGTTTGTGAGTTATGAGTAGAATAAGAGTGTTTCTTGATGGGGAAAAACTCCGTTCAAGCGAAGCAATGGCTTGAAAAGTGTTATAAGGACACTGCTCTATCAGAAACAACAATTAAAGTTGGTTTGCTGACTTCAAACGTGACCGTAGAAAAACCGATGATGCAGAATGCAGTGGACGTCCAAATGGGGTGCTAACATCAGAAAACATCAAAAATCAAAAAGTTAAGTTGCGCGAGTTAGCTAAAATCGTAAAGATATCAAAAGAAAGTGTTGGTTTTATATTGCATGAGCATTTGACTATGAAAAAGCTCTGTTCAAAGTGAGTGACACGTTTGCTCACTGTTGACCAAAAACAAGAACGTGTTGATAATTCTGAGCAGTGTTTGGTCATATTTAAACGTAACAAACCGGAATACTTGGGTCGATATGTGACAGTGAACGAAACATGTATCTATCTACTTCACTCCGGGATAAAAACAATCGTCATCTGAGTGGACATAAACTGATATGAGAATATTAGAGCGGCGCAGGAAAGATTGTGCAGCTCTTGATAGAGATTACGTTGATGAATAAAACCAATTTTTAACAAAAAAAAATCGCGTTTTCTTTCTTAGGTCCGGGACTTTTCAGTCCATGTGTTATGTGTTTATACATTTATAAGATTTCTTAGTCCCTCTATAGTAATTCCAATCCCTTTTGTCACCTTTAAAATGTACCTTATTACGAACAACTAATATCCGAATTACGAGAAACTAAAACATCTTATCTAACCATATTATTATCGATTGTGGTTAATGTTACATGGAATAGGTATGTTCGATAATACGACTAATAATGCAACCGATACAAAGTCCTGATGATGTTCTGATAACGGATCGATAACGAACAGAAAAAAAAACGTTCGTTTCGAAGGCGAAACTCCGAAAGTCAATGACCTTGCTACTAATTCCAATAATCAGTGACAAAATTTGAACGCACCCGGCCGATTCATTCTGTTCTGAAAAAAAAAACAAACCAAGCATCGCGGGTCATTAATCTTCTATTTACACAACTACATTTACGTGGTCGCTGAAAATGAGAAAAATTATATTTTTAGACGGACGAAATATGGTCGTGTAATGGATATAATCAAGAAAAATTCCGGTATTATTAATATAGTTGCCTGGACGATATAGACTGTTTGAAATATCTTAGTTCTGTCGTTAAGAATCTAAAGCTGTTATCGTTAAAATAATCCAGCCTTTTTCTATTTTTTTCCCTAATAAAAATAAATTTTATTTCCTTCTAAAAATAATATTTCGTATAGATGTTACTTTCTTCTATAAACATTTTGTAATATTCTGGCCGCTCGTCATCGATTTTTTTATAAACGCAATATCTTATGGGAAATCGTATATAATAACTTGGAATTAATTCGTAGCGTTACGTTCATTCGTTGCATACTTAAGTTTAGCGACATCTGAAAAACCGACAAAACAGCTCTCGATAGCTCTTAAAAGATTAAAAGGTAATTTTTAAAGATGTCTTCAGAATTATATCGGCACAATGACAGCTAGTAAAAACTAAAACCAGTGACAGAGCATAAACTACTATATATTTGAATAAATACTATAAATTGAATAAAATCAAACATGTTTAGCAACAACGAATATATAGTGTTCATGCCTTATATTTTTACTTCCTCTAAACCCTTTATATTAATTGTGTATAATATCTATCTTGTTCTATATACTATCTATATACTACTTCTTAAAAAATATTTTCTCAAAAGCCAGAAGTTACTTTTGACTTAAGATTGTTTGTATTTTATTTTAAATAGTTATAAATTCTAATAATAATATTATTTATTACATGTTAATTTTATTCTTAACATAATTGGTTGGAAACATGTTATTATTTTCAAGGTCATTATGCTACTAAAATTATCAATAGATGTTTCTGTTTTATGTTTTTTTAATTGTATTCGTATAAATTAACATGTTGAGCTTCACTACCTCTTTGCTATTGAGGCTGTAATTCTATATGGACTTCAAATAACGAATATCTACCACCGATTACTTTTGTTTAAATTTTTGTTGAAGCATATATTTATATATATTTGTACATGCTTATAAATCAACAGTCAAAACTTTTGTGTATATATCTGAGTATATGCGTGTGTGTTTGTTAACAAGACTTGGCAATGTTTTCAATAATAAGCCACAATGTCTAGAAAAAAGTTTAGGATCAGTATACAATTATGACGGATGGTCAACAACTCAATATAGTTAAGGCAGATAAAACAACAATTCGAACATAAATAATACCTTGGAATAGAAATTGAGTAAATCAGCGGACCTATAGAGAACACCAAAAACATCACGATTTTATTTAATCATGAGGTAAAGCTGGAATAAATTACCAGCGAAAATTGTGGGATCGCATGAAAAGAATAACGAGGAAACTTTATCAATCGGTAGAAAATGGTCAGTAGGACGATATTCCAAAACATAAATAAATTAATAATAATTCATAAAATCCTTAGAGGATTTGAAGATTCGATGTTACTTGTTTGAAATCCATGTTTCATAAGATGAGGAGTGACGCGAGTACAGCTCTTCATAAATGGGTCAAAAAAAGAAAAAAGTTTTGTACGTTTATAGCTTCCTCACTGATAAAACAATAAATTGAAGGTGAACGGATGAGCGTGGATAATTCAACTCTGAGACTTTTGATGGATTTCTGATAGAAATTTGTTTTTTTTCTAGTCAATCTAATCTTGGTTCCATTTTAAACATATTGATAAGACTGAAGATACTTTATTCATAGATTTCTATTAATTATAGAACCTAAACTAAGCATTATTAATCAAATCAGGCGAGTGAAAAGGTTGACATCCTAGGAAAGTACTCTCATATGTCAACATGTAGCCTAGAGTTATTATTTCGGTAAAAAATTGTAGTAGAAGAAAGACAAACATCGCTAAACGTATTGCCAGCAGATTATATGCTATTCATTCTTTTCTCAACCGTCTTTATGACCCTTAGACTATTATCTATATCTTCTCAATTAAGACTTGCTGAACAATTTAAAATTCGATTAGGAGATTATGATTATTTATTGGCTCCATTTGTACATCTCCTAATGATGATTACGATTTCAAATTTGAAGATATGGATTGAAGATACACTACGTTTCATATTCCCAAGGCCAGAGTTAGTTGTAATAAGTCCTTGTTCAATAAATATATTAATTCCTGTGAGTATTTTGATAGAAGTAAAGTTGAAATTTAATTATCAGTAACGAAGGAATTTAGAAATGGAAGATGGACTGATTTTACTAAACATAAATAAAAAGGGCTTTAATGGTAGTCTCACTCATGAAGTCTCATTCTAGACAATTCTAATAAAGGTAAAAATTAATCAGACGTATTTTTTAAATTTTTCTAAGAAAAACAATGGAATTAAATCAAAATAGAATAAATAAGATAATCTATAAACAAACATTCCAAAATTTAGTTATGAAAAATACAGATTATAAATTATTATCATAAGGAAATTTTACTACTATGATTTAGTAAGACGTAATAATCATGGCGTTGCTCATTATTTGTTCCATCCGAACATGTAAACAGCGAATATTGTTTTAGTGCTGTGTCTACTGCGTTTTGCCTTAAGAGGCGTGAATAATAATGCTGTATGCTTGTAGTCATGGTTCTTCGCGACATACACATTTAAGTCATATCATTAAACAGCAAACCTATTCTACTGATTTAATTCCGCCATCGATATTTTTAAATATTGACATTTTAAATATATGATTGACAACTATTGACTTATTATCTGAACTGGACCTACCGTTTAACGTGGGCTCCGAACTACGATCATCGGCCTCGGTCTACACATCTTGGTTACTGGCGTGATTGGAATGGTTATTCCATGTTGGATTTTCCACTGTTGCCCGTAAAGATATACAAACATAAAAGCTTCAGCAGGATTCGAACCCGAGACTATCGCAATAGTAGGAAGGCCGTCCTGTCGACATGGCCACTGCGCCAACCAAGCCAGCTTTTATCATGTTTATGTCCAAAAGGAAAGATTATAGTAAAAAAATATCGATAATCCAAAACAAAAAAAATCAGTTCCAAATAAATAAAAAAATTTTCAGAAAAATGTAAAAAATCCATATCTTGAAACAGTGTCGATATTATTGGGAGACTTATTGGGAATTTAAAAAAAATATTTTTTGAGAAAATATGGTTTCCGTTTACCTTTTCGATATTCCATAAATATACAGATATTTCTACACGTGCCAGATCAACTATTCCGAAAACAAAAATTAAAAAATATATGTTGATTAATTTTCAAAGATATAAGTATTATACTACGACCAAAAAGGACTTCAAAAACATAATAATCCCACGTGAAAAAAATCGATGTTAGCATTGTTAGTCATTTAGGATAATATCTATATTTTATGGATTTATTATTAAAACAATATTTATTGATATTCGGGGAAAAACGATTTTTTCTTATTTTAACCTAGTATATTTAACCTTTTAAGATTTTCACTTTCTTAAAAAATATCGATATTTTTGGCCGATATATCGATATTTTTTTCAATAGATGTTCTTCGATATATTTTTTTTATATTAAGATATTTCTTAAACATTATAAAAAACATTATAAAATTTGTACTTAATTTTAAAGATTTAGTATATTATGATACTTAATTTTAAAGGTTTTTCCTAACATTAAGCCTACCGACTAGCGAGTGACCAACTTACAGATCTATCCAGACATCCGGTCTTATCCAGCCGGGTTACTGACATGACTAGAATGATTTTCCTTATCGGATTTTGCTCTCTTACGTATGATAATTATAAACATAAATTTACAACCATGGCTCAGCAGAATTCAAACCCGCGATTATGGTAAAACAGTAGGGGAACCATCCTGTCGCACCACTGTGCTAACCAAACCGACATTATATAGATTTGTTACTTTTAAGATCACCCTCTTTTGAGATCTAAGAGCACAAGAAAGGTTTAAACACATCGAATCCAAGGGGCATTAGTTAAACGAGGAAAGGACATTTTTTTCTTAGTATACAAAAATTAGTAGATAAAAATAAACAAATAAAAATGTTAAATAACTAGCGGAATGTTTCTAATTTTACGATAACTAAAACTATCAGACCAGGGATATTTATAAATAACAAACAGTGGTTTTCATGGCCAATTTAAATCAACAGAATAACCACCAGCCGCCAACAATAAAGAGTCGTCGCATTTTTCATAAAATTTAACCGAATATCTAAAAATATAGATTATAAAATATGTTTTGTTACACATTAGAATAACAATCCCGACACCTCTTGAATGTGTCTTAATCAGGCGCAATGATGACAGTAGATTTATCTGGGCACTAAAAACCGTAAGATAAATGATAAATTTGAATAATTGTTTTACATCGGACGAGGTCGTTGACCGTATTGCGTTAGTCCGCTATATAGTATCACATACACGCATAAAAAATGTATCGTTTATTTCGAGAGTCTGACTGTTCCGAGATATAGCGATAACGCGTCCTCATCGCGGGATCCTTCAACTTGGCGGTTTTTATAATGAACTTGGAACACTTTCCTGCGTAATCGCCATTGAATGTTTATTGTGGAGTCGTTGTACCTAAAAATATCATTTTTTTTACTCGACTGTACAAAGAGATGAACGACCTATGGCGATGATACCGTTTTGTTTTGTTTGTTTTCTTTTCCTGTCGAACAGAATTTTTTTTGATAATGCCAAATTGGTCGTGACGATGGGTGTTTAAATACAATTAACATACGGTTATCGTCATATTCATTACATGAATGTTTAATTTTATTAAATAATAACACAAGTATACACGGATTTGGACCTGAGCGATTAAGGCAGTGGACGGTCCTCCTACTGTTGCGATAGTCACGGGTTCGAATCCTGCTGGGACATGGTCGTAAAAGTATGTTTGTGATTGTTCAATATTTGTGATTGTTTAATATGTGCGATTGTTCTAGGCAAGAGTGCTGAGTAAGACCGGACGTCTTCTAGGATGATTTCTAAGTTACTCGCCAGTCGGTAGGCTTAATGCTGAGGACGGTGGTTCGGAGCCCACGTTACACTCTAGGTCCCGTCTAGATAAACCCTCGTTAGTAAAAGGAGACTAATAAACTCATAATTTTACTATTTTTGACCATTAATGGTCATTTATTGAATAAAAAAGTATAAATCAGAAATTGACACAGTTTGAGCAGAGTCTTTTATATTGCTTGGGATCTGTTTCACGCATTAGGGTCCAACAATAATAACAGATCATACCATGATCCTCCAACTCTAATTTCTTTTAGATCACCTAGTTACTACTAAAACACAAATGATCAGCAAGATTCGGAACAAAAAGGCTCCGAGTTTCTATAATATCTTGATAGCCCAACTCAAAAAGCTTCCCTACAAGCAGCGAACTAACGAATATCATCCATACCATTCTGAGGCTTTAACACTTATCCACACGAAAACATGCATTCATGGCAGTTATCATCAAAAGGAAACTAACTCGTCACCTTCTGACTACGGACCTATCATCCTACTAAGTTCCATTTCCAAGCTTGCTGAAAGAGCAATTCTTTACGCTCTTAATGATTTTACAAAGACAAACAATATCATTCCAGATTCGGGTTCCGCGCCAAACAGTCAGCCGTTCATCAAGCCCATCGGCTGGCCTCAAAAATCATATGTGCTTTTAACTGATATGAAAGACTTGGAGCGATCTTCCTGGACCTAACCAAAGCCTTTGACAAGGTTTGGCACGAAGTTTTACCGATGAACTAACTGCTCTTATCAAATCATTTCTGTCAGGATGATCGTTGCAGGTGAACATTAAAAATATTCTCTCTAGCCGGAAAACCATTGAGTTCCACAAGATTCTCCCCTGAGACCCGATTTATTTAATATCTTTCTTTGAGATTGGCGCCGCACATCCAAGGCAGATTCCAAAGACAACTCGACGAGACTGTCCAGTGGTTAAATTTCTGGAGGTTTCAAGTCAACCCATAGAAAATCCAGGCCATGTTCTTTCATAAGAAGCTTTTCGCACCGAGCATTTCGCATTTTAAAATCGAGAACGTCGAAATTCCATGGTCAAAAGAAGCCACCTATCTCGGTCTTCGATCGTAAGTGTATGTGGAACTCCCAGATTCAAAGGTCCCTGCAGAAAGGTCAAGGTATTGTTAATCTGCTGTTCTCGCTCATTAACCGGACCAACAGGCCTAATCTCAATAAAATATCTCCTGTACAAAATGCTGGTTCGACCAGTCGCTCTATACAGCTCCAGTGTCAATTTCAAATGCATCTCACCTAGCCAGGTGGAATATCTTCAAGTTTTTCAGAACAAAATTCTCAGGAGAATAGTCAATGTCTCCTGGTTCGTCAGGAGTAATCAAATTCATAGAGAAACAGAAGTCCTCCAAGTTCACGATTTTATATCCGAGCTCTACTCGATATATTTCTCCACTGTTCGTCTCTCGGATAATAGATATATTACCCAGCTGGCCGATATTTTAGGCCAATAACTCATTCGGCTCTTCGTGGACTTATTCTCGCAGCCGACACTGTCCCGGCGTGCTCTAACTCCATATATTCTCGACCTTCTCTACCGCGAGCTGCATGGTCTGATTACGAAGCCCATGTCCTTGCTTAGTCGTTGGGCCTCTTCACGGTGTTACCGGTTACGGGCACCCTCCTTACTAACAGCAGGAAGTATCAGTTAGGGTCATTGGATCAGCTAATAGGGTGGGGTAGCCCAGAGGCAGTCTCCACATAACCACTCCAACTCGCTATTCCTACCGGTCTCCCCGACCAGAATTCCCTTTCCCGGTTTCAGGCCAAAAAAAGCATGTAACTGTGTATGAAACCCAAAAAAATGTGGTGGTTGCTGACAAAAATCTGAATTATTGCTCTGAAACAAATCATTATTTTAACTTTACTAAAGCTAATAGAAAATAATCAACCCCTAGTTGTTTGTAATATTTATCTCTAGTGCTATTTACGTACTTGCCATAACTAATATTAGTCTTGTATATGTTAATTATAAAATTAAATAAGATGTTATGGCTATTACAAAATAAATAACGGTCAGTTATTGTAGTGTTCAATGATTTCTCCAGTCTGTTGTACGAAAAGAGTAATGACCTTTATTGATAACATGGTTTCGTTTAATTTTATTTAATTTTTTCAGTTTTAATATACTTTAATATAGTATAAAACAATAATTGGTTATTATCATTCATAAATCAATGTACTCTTTAAATACTTGTAGTATATTTCATAATCTAAAATAAGTTTTACGAACAAAACGTTAAAGGCACAAAATGCAGTGTTCTTTACAATGACCGAAATAGAAGTCATTCACCACTATATTAGGTCACGTACTGCATTTTATCTAAATCTGTTCGAAATGTGATTTATTCTTTCTTTATTATAACGACCGTTCCTATAATATACATGATATAAGGCACACATTTAGAGAATATTATTCAAATTGACGACTTTACAATAAATACTGAATATTGAAATGTAGTTTTTGTTTTGTTTTTAGAATTTGAAATAAATATCAAGTAATATAATTTAAATGCCGGCTTGGTGGCACAGTGGTAAAGGCGATGGGACGGTCCTCCTACTGTTGCGATAGCCGCGGGTTCGAATCCTGCTGGGGAATGGTCGTAAATTTATGTTGTTGTGGTTATTTAAAATTTGTGAATGTTCTAGGCAAGAGTGTAAACTCCGACAAGGAAAATGATACCAGTCACGCCAGTAACCCGGCTGGGTAAGACCGGATGTCTTCTGGGATGATTTCTAAAGTTGGTCACTCGCCAGTTGGTAGGCTTAATGCTGACGACCGTGGTTCGGAGCCCACTTCAAACTTTAGGCCCAGTCCAGATAAACCCATAGTTGCTAAAAGGAGACTTTAAAATATATTTTAATAAAATATATAATTTAAATTAAATTTTAATAGAATAGCAGATATATTTAAATTAGCTTACTTTGAATAGTTAAAATTATTAGCCATTTTTAAAAGGGCCTGCTCTAGATGTGTATTTAAAAAAGAATAAAATATTTGAAAAACACAAAAATTGTTTAAATACTTCGATACTAAAACGATATGTTCATTATTTAAAAATTATGTCAATGTTGCTATTATATTAAACCGTTAAAAATAATAATATTTTAAACTTCTAATTCGTTCAAGCCTTTCCAAATTATTATTATTATTACTTATCCAATTATTTGGGACACATTTTAAGACCATAGTACTAGTAGTTATGAGATTTTTTACATTTTAACAGAGAAGAGTAAGTTTTTTACAACATGCAAAGTAAATTTTTGACTTGAGCGATATAATTTATAATATCATTTGATGATGTTGTATCCAGAGCAATTATCTTTAAGCTGTATAAATGTTGTTAAGAAAACCGTGGACGGATAATGAGCGTCTTGACCATTATTCAACATTAAATATGATAATATATGAGATTTGGTGCTTAAAATGACCTTAGTTGGTAAAACCACATTTCTGACAATAATAGTAATCACACGCTGGCATTACCGACATGAAAGAGAGATATATATTTAACAATCGCGCCAAATCAAATCAAACGATGTTGTTATCTTCAGCCAGAACTGTCAAAAAAGTACATTATTTGTGTGTCATGTGTATGTTAGTGTGAAACTATTCATCTCAAGACCGGAAAAAATAATACATAATACGTAATACCAAAAATTAATGTTCAAGAATGTCAACTCAGATAATCCACAACTGCCCTATTCCACTGATTTATCTCTATTAGATTTCTGGCATTTCATACATTGAAAAAAAGCCCTTTAGAACATCATATTGAGTATAAAATGATAAAACGGAAAGGAAGAAAACTAAACGTATGCAATATGAAGAGTATAAATAGTACATTTGACAGTAGTATATTTGTTAATACATTAGTTGCTTGTATATATTTGTTATTATGAATTTATTAATTTATATTTTTCCGCATATAGAAAAGGTATCAATTTTTTTAAAATTCTTTGTAGACGGGATAGTGAATTCATAATATATTTTTAAATAACTATATATGAATATATAAATATTTTTATCGCTTTCGAGCATTATCCATCTATCCTTATATCCATATAGCATTCGTCACTGGACACTGACGTAATTGAACAATGGTGTTCAACTTGTTAATCCCATTTCATTAAATAAATTCAATATTTTTGTGATTGTTTTGACAATCAACAATCTAAACAATATACTAACATAATAAATTGTGATTATTTATCAAATTAAAATACTATGTAATTATTTAATTAATAATTCAATTATAGGTATTCAAGAAGACATGTAAACTTATATCTTCTTCTTTATAGTATATATAAATATTTAATACCAATTTATGAAGTGAATTTGTATGTATGTATATGGATTTCAGTTGTAAGCGTCTAGAATTTTTCTAGTGATTGGACGTACAAAATGGTCAGGTGGGCTTCGAACCTTAGTCCTCGATATAAAGCCGACCAACTGTCAATTTACTGACTGAAATCAGAAGACATCCAGTCTTAGCCTTCCCGGTTACTGTCGTGCCTAAAGTTGTTTCCCTTGTCGGACCTTATTATCTTGCCTAAGGACAATCACAATTAGAAGTCTGGCGGCGAACTGAAATTACACTTATAAATTGGAAATGACCATTTTTAATATATACCCAATTTATTTAATATATTGCGTTATATCAGGATAGTGGTATAAAACTATGTGTAATAAGTAACCATTTATTATTAATAAAATGTTTATAGTATATTATTAATATATAATCAAACTTATTACGTATGTCATTTATGAAAAATGTAAAAAATCGAAATATAATTAATAAAAAAGTGTAGTATACCTTTTGATACAGGTTTGTTAGAAAATAAACATCTAATTAAACTTACACTAGACACAAAACGAAAGGTAATACAAAATGCAGCGCACTACTCGCAATCTGCTTGGAAAAACCTTTTATAACCGACGCAAATTAAGAAAAACATTTATTCTTAGCAAAAGGGCGTTTCAATGAATCTATTGTTTTTTGGAATGAGTTTTGTTCGGCAACAACTCTCTTTATTAAACATGAATTAAGTGGAGCTAAGGTTCATGTGATTAGTTATTGAGACTAATATGTATTATTAATTATACTATATATAGTACTAATATATATATTAATACATATATTTTTATGTAACAAAATATAATACAATTATTATTGGTATATCATTTATCTACCAAAAAAATTATGACCGAGGCAAAGTAGATGATCACAAAAGTATTGTATTTATCTAATGTAATTGTGTTAATATTTCATATTTAGGCTACGATTGAAATTTTATAGCAATTCGCCATGATAACTTCAACACCAATCAGAACGAATTACGTCAGTGTTCAATTACCAGTACTATGTTATGATGGATGTTAAAAGAGACAATGAATCGTTTATATTCATATGCAGTTATTAAGGAAATATAAGCTAATAGATTCACTACGTCGTTTTTCTGAAAAAATATATCGTTTTTGATAACCATCCTATATTCGAAAAAAGAAATGTAGATATGTCCTATATCATTGATATTATAAATATTTCAATACTTTTCAACAGGTCCATTTTGATCTGTGAGATCTAAATCAATATCTCTATAATTATTTCAATATATTTATTTTCATTACATCACAACCTGTTAATAGAACTGCCAAAAAAGGAAGAATTGGTGTATACAACACATAATTGGGGTTGTATATATTATGGAATAGCTCAGACATTATAATCAATATGTGATATATTTTACCATAATTGATATATTATATTGTATACTCATAACTCATAATCCTCACAACTGTAAAACAGAAGCACTGCTGCATAAATATGAAGAATTTACCAAAAACCAAGTAGCAACAATGATTATGCAAATATATATCTTTCATTCTATATTTTTGAATGTGCAAACATATTATAATATAAGGCATAAGTTTATGCCATTGGAATTTTATATAACATCAACATATAAATATATTATGAATATGTAATAATTTCCCTTTTTTTGTGTTTTTATTAGAATAAACAATAAAATATAGAAAGACAAATTAATAGAGTTCATGAAATCACATATCTTGAACAAAAACATTTAGAACATTTTGAGAAAATCAGAGCAAATTTATTAATATAAATTTCAAACGATAATTAATGACCCTTTGCCGCTTTTCCAGAAAAATATAATTCCGTTACGGATTAACTTCTTAGAATTGTGAGCTAAAAACTAAACCAAGTGATTTTCATACGCCTCTTTAGAAACCAGCTTTACAACATCATGAGGATTTAACATATGCAGAGACTACAAAAAATGGGAGTCCAATAGTAAAAATCGGGACTATACTGTTAAACATCATAATTCACTTCTGTTTCTAAGAAAGTGTAGACCATTATTTTGATTGAAGATAACTCCTTTCTTATTGATCAATACTTCTCTTGTATTACTTGTTGACAGTCAACAGTTGAATTATTGGCGTGTCCAGGTTAAAACAGTTAATGATGAAAAGTTCTTCTTCAATCCCACCAAGCACTGAACATTGAAGCCAAGGACTTTCCAACTATTTGTGAAAATTCTTCGTGTTTCAACCACGACCGCTTTCACACATTATTGGTTCACTTTTCATCAACCATAACCATTCGTTTCAAAAATTGTTCAATTTTGGTTCGTTTCAATAGTGATTCACAAAGTTAAACACTCATCACCATAAACACCACACATTTTCTAATCAGCCGGCATTTCATTTTATTATTTTGGTAAAAAAGCAAAATTTTGTGCTGGGTCAATCTTCATCTTCAAAGAGCAAGGATTTTATACTTAGTAAACGAATGACCTATAACTAGATGCTCTGTGGAATATATATGGAAATATTTTTACCATTGTTAATTGTTATCATGGTTTGTGACTTTAAAGCAATCTATTAAGGGAAACAATTAATTTTCGCATATCATACAATTTCTACCAATTGAAAAAAAAAATTAAAAATTCATATAATATTTTTTATATAGATCATAGAATATTTTATACAATAGTTTATGTTTTATGTTTATTATGCCTCACGAAAATTATAACAGGCAAGTGACAATATAAATAATTGGACACAAGCTTGGAAAATAAGAATTAATGAAAGTAAATCTGTACATGTGCAGTTTACCTATAAACAGACCGTACAAGCACCAATAACATTAAATACCGCTATCATTCCATATAGCAACAACGCTAAATATCTCGGAATGAATCTCGATGCAAAACTTCGCTGGAAGGAGCATATAAAGAAGAAAAGAAAAGAACTGGAAGTCCTAGTCCTGTATTTCAAAGGAAAATGTACTGGCTAATGGGAAGAAAATCACAATTATCAGTACATAATAAATTGCTATTATATAAGAAAATACTGAAACGTATATGAACATACGGAGTTCAATTATGGGATGTTCTGTAAAGAGTAACATAAATAAAATACAAATTTTTCAGAACAAAGTCCTTAGAGGTATTGAGGGTGTACCCAGATACTATAGGATTGATTACCTACATCGACACCTTCAGATACCCACAGTCAAAAAATCAAGAGAATTGCAGGGGGGCATGAAGAAAGACTCCATTCTCATACGAATATTGAAATACTGCAAGTTTTGGATACCACCAGAACAGGACACATACTCAAAAGAATCAAACCATTTGATCTTGTGTAGTGTTGTGTACTGAGGTGCATATATTAAAAAATTCAGCAGTGACATGTATAAACATTATTTCACCAGAGACTGGGTTAGGGCTGATGGGTCCTCCTAGTTATATATCTAGATTTAAGTTATCATAAAGACAAATTGTAGATTAGACGGAAACGACTAGTAACAATGCATTAATTAAATAATTTAAAAAATGTTTATTATTAATAACATATAACTACAATAACAAATAAAGTTGATATTCATTAAAACATGTCAAAAAAATCTTCAAAACTTAATTTGCGACCTTTATATAGAACCAAAAACTCTTGTAGCTTTCAATTGTTATTATGTTTATAATATTCTAAATATATTATTGTAATATATCGTTATGAATTCCTTATATTTTGAAACCTCCAGAAAATGTTTGAAAGTGCAAAACTTTTTACACTATGAAGCATAAGTTTATACTATTGTAATTTTACATTATGGATATATTATTTTCTGGATTCACATAGTTAAACACTCACCCTAAACACCACACACTTACTAATGAGCCGGCATTTCATTTTACAGTTTTTGGTAAAAAAAGGAAGATTTCCTGTCAGGTCAATCTTCATCTTCAAAAGGTAATGAATTTATACTGAGTAAACGAATGACCTTTATATTTATGGCTCTATTATTGTGAATAGCATCTAACTATCATACAAAATAAAATTTATATTCATTAAAAAAATCCAGTATATTTATGTTTATGTGATATTACATTTCCTTATAACTAGAAGGATTAGACATATTTTTTAAATATATTATTAACTAAATATATATTAATAACGATATTATATATATATATATATATATATATATATATATATATATATATATATATATATATATTAATAACTAAATATATATTAATAATTATATTAAATATTTTATAGATAATAGATTTATAGTAATTCACGTGTTAGGAACAGTATATTTAATAACTTTAATATATTTGTGTCATATTTATTTTCATTAAATACAGCAAAAAGGCGTTGATAAGTCATGAAATATATTAAATAAATGCAGCTTATGCTTCTCTGGTATTACTTTATGGATATTATGAACAAGGGAATTATATTTGTAGGATAATAACATAAAATTATAGGTAGCTATGTGTGAAAAAGAAGCACGTGATAACTGTCTTCTTGATTTTTGATAAGCATATCTGTAATGTACAACCGTTCATATTAGGCACAATCGGCGATGGAGCAACGGGATTGAAGCCAATATTGTCAGCCTGTTCGCGAATGGACGCCGTTCGTTTTAAAAATACCTGGGAAACGGCTATTTTCACAGCGACGTAACGATTGTAATGACATTTTACTCGACCAATGCGCAAACGTTAGCACCGCCCACTATTACTGACCTACATTACGAAAGGCCGATGACCTCTAGCAACGAAGCAACCTTTCCGAGCCTTTATTATTATTTTTTTTTTCCTTTTTCGAGGTTATATTTCGAAAGAGATGCGTGGGGGGCTCTCTACTTAGTAAGTGTTGGTACTCACATTTTTTTGGCGGGTCAAGAAATCCTATCTGGTGCGGATGAAAGGACATGTTCGACCGTTTTTCCGATCGACACCAAAACACTAAACAAAACGGTTGCTGCTGCCGGTTACTGACGAGATCAGGCGGCTGTTTTGGGGCGGCCTGTGTTATCGTTGCGTTCTTTCACGTTTTCCGTGGTTATCCATTCGTGGTGACACTTGTCGCGATTCGAACGGATCCACTGCGAGTTCACTGATCACACTGATGCCGGAACGTTTTCACTGGCGGGATTGGCGCGCGCTGTTGACCGGTATCGAGAAGGAAAATCGGGATTTAACGGCGAAGGACACCGCAGAGGGTGAGAAACAACCAGAGTCCGCCGGCTCTCTGGACTGTGCGAAAATATAATTTTTTTCGGGGTGGAAAGGCTGACCGAAGACGCTGCGGGGGGAAGCACGACGACGACGACGGAGGCTTTTTCCGTGCCGGGGCGAATGTCAAAAAGCGGCGTGTGTACCGTGGAAAAATAAGGACGACCGATCCGAGAGTCGTGTATACGTAGCCGTGTACGGCGGGACTGCGCGAGGTGAATGACCTGCCGCTGACAACATCGACGGTGGGGGAAAAGCGGCGGTACACGAGAAATTCGCTGCCGCCTTTCGGCTCCGTTCACGTCGCTGCATCCTCCGTTTCCGCTTTCGTAACCCGCCGGAGCAGACGCATCCAGGACGCCCGGGCCCTATGTCGCGCTGGACCCCACTGGACACTCCTCCACTTCTTGACTGTACACGTTGAATCCTTCTTCGACATATGGGTCAAATAAATCCATCAATGTTTTATTACAAATACATTATATATTAATTTAATACTCCAATAATAATTCACTATCATCCCAAAATTAGTCAATAAATATACCTGCTCATAGTAATTGAAGACAGATGAAAAGCGTTAATTACATGCATTAATGAATCATTCACTATTTTCAATAAAATAATCAATAAAAAATATTTGTCTATAATAATTAACGATATAATGAAAATTATTTATTAATTTACAACTCTTTTTGTATCACTTTTATTGTTAATATAAAATAAATCTAATTACTAACAATTTGTTTTGATGGTAAGATATAAACCAACATTCCTCCAGTTCTCAACTGTACACGTTAAATCCTTCTTCGACATATGGATCAAAACATTCGCTCTCTCAAATAAATGCATCACTGTTTTATTACACAAATAATAATTTAATAAAAATAGTAATTCACTACTTTGCCAAAACTACTTAATAAAAATATCCGTTTTTAATAATTGAAGATAGAATGAAAATCGTTTAATTAAATCTCATTTATCCATCAACGATTTATTTTACACATGAACCATTGACTATTTCCAAAAAATTTATTAATAAAATATATTTGCCTATAACAATTAGCGATAGAATGAAAATTATGTATTAATTTACAGCTCTTCTTATACCAGTTTTATTGTTAATATCGAATTGCTAACAATTTGTTTAAATGGTACAATTTGTTTTAATGGTAATATGTAAACCAACACTTCTCCAGTTCCTAACAGTACATGTTAAGTTTTTCATCAACATATGGGTCAAAATATTCGCTGTTTCAAATAAATCCATCAATGATTTAATTTATACATATATTATTCACTATATTCACACAATTATACAATGAACAATATCTACAACAATTAGCAATAGAACGAAAATTGTGAATTAATTTACAGCCCTTTTTGTATCACTTTTATCATTAATATAAACTACATCGAATTCTTAACAGTTTGTTTTAATAGTAAGATATAAACCAACATTCCTCCAGTTCTTAATTGTGTATGCCAAGTCCTTCTTCAATAAATTGGTTAAAATATTGCCTGGCCCAAATAAATCCATTATTGATTCATATACAAATCATTCACTATCTCCCCAAAATTATTCAATAAACTATATCTTTCTCTAACAATTAATGATAGAATGAAATTTATTACTTATATAATTTTTAATATTTAATTTACAACCTTTTTCAGTATTAATTTTATTGTTAATATAAACTAAATCGAATTTCTCACAGTTTGATTTAATGGTAAGATATAAACCAACATTCCTCCAGTTCTTAACTGTGCACGTTAAATCTTTTTTCAACATATGGGTCAAAACATTCGCTATCTCAAATAAATTCATCAATGATTTATTTAACACATGAATCATTCGCCATTTTTACAAAATTAATCAACAAAATTATTTGTTTATAATAATTAACAATCGAATGAAAATTATTACTTACATCATTTTTCTAATATATAATTTAGGAACCTTTTTGTATTCATTTTATATTTAATAGAAATTATATAATTTAACTGTACACGATCAATCTTAAATGTATGGGTCAAAATATTCGCTAAATAAATCCATCAATAAATTGTTTTACACATGAATAATTCACTAATAAAATTATTCAATAAAATATATCCTTCTATAACAATTAACAATATAATGAAAATTATTAATTAATATGGAGCCCTTTTTGTATCCATTTTATAGTAAATATAAACTATATGGAATTACTAATAGTTAATGGTAAAAATTAAACTAACTGTTTAATTAACCACTTAAATTTAAATCGTCTGAGTATTTCCAGTTGGGTTTTTTCGTTAAAATGATAAAATTAAAGTTAAATCTTAACTGCCATCTGGGAGAATAAATCCATATGAGGCAGTAATTAATAATTGTTTTTATTCAATAATAAATATGGATTCATCTATACTTAATAAGAGTGAAAAAGAAAACAAAGAAAATAATTTTTCGGCTTGGCAATGAAAAAGGCATTGAGTAAAAATAATTTGTAACTCTCTCTCTGGAAATGTTTCTGATGTACGAATGAACGTCTGGTCGGTCGGAATGTGTAGCTATCGATGCGATTGTTTGTCTGGACACTCACTACTATTTTGTGGAAGGAATTTGCCCGAGAAATGAAAACACTGGCTTAAGAAATACTTGTTTATTTCGATTTAAATTGATACATGTGGTCGACGGGAGAATTGACCGGATATTAGGTTAGGTAAAGGAAGTACTGTAGTGCTGTGGAAGTGGTACTGTTACAAGGTGGTAGAGAAAAGAAAAGAGAGCGAGACGTCGTCGTGGTGGTATTTTATATTCGGGACCCGCATGGTGTCAATCCACCAGCGTTACGAACCTTTGAACTTGGTGTAGGTGAATTGGTCTAATTTTATTGTTATCCTTTATGGCTAAACTAACGGTCCAGTGGGCAGAACATATTTATTTTGTTACTTATTATATATATGACATGAAGAAGATCACCTCAGAAGTGACTATCTGTGTAACATGTATTATTATAATATTGCTGTAAAGTTTATAAGTACTAATTAATAGTATATCGTTGACATCGAATACACTATCTACATCCAATATATTCAGGTTTTCGGCAGGGTACTATCCTTGGTCTGTTGTTATATCTATTGTATAAAGCTGACCTACCGACCTCAAGAAACACTACTGTTGCATCTTATACTGATGATATAGCCGCCTTATCATCACACGAGGATCCAATATCAGCCACAAGAAACATCCATCTTTATCTAAATAAAATCGAATTGTGGTTGAAAAGATGGCATACCAAAGCAAATAAGACGGAATTTACCAATGTGACATTCACTCTTTGTAAAAGAACTGATATAGGGCGTAAATTATCCTTAGATAATAAGATTTTGCTGTATAGGTCAATACTTAGGCCTATTTGGACCTACGGTATTGAACTGTGGGATACTACTAGCAAATCAAATATAGCTATCCTTCAGAGGTTTAAAAATAAAGGGTTCAAATGCATACTTCCTTACGAACTGATTAAGAAAGAGACTTATGTGTCTCTATGGAGTGAGATATAATAATGTCTAGAATAAGTTGGAATAGTTTTTAGAATAAGCTAGGATAGTCTTTAAAATAATATTTACATTATAATATTTATATTATTACGTTTGTACAACAGATAACATATTGAAACGATTTTCTGCATGTCAGTATAGTTATATTATATAACGGAAGTTCTAAGAGATTAATAATACTAAAAATGTTGGTGACATCACCATCACTTAACATTAGGGCTAATTATTCGAGTTTAGACTACTTGGGCCTCACTCACGTTTTCTTTCATGCAGAAAGAAGACAAATGCGTCGTTTATGCGCATTTAAGATCTAAAATCTACTACTGAACGAAAGTTCAATTTTTTTTTCATTAAAAGATTAAATTAAAAACACCCAGGTTCTATAGCGTACTTAACCCTAATAGGTACTCTTCCTCTCATTCCATTCATCATTTAAAAACGTCAGTAATCTAGCTGAGGTATCATCTCTATAATTTATTATACTTTTTTTCTTGGATTTTCAAGCTAAAACCGTTTCTTTTTTAAAATTTACTTTGAGTAGTCAACTATTGTTTTTGTATTTTAACCAAAATTAATAAATAATATATAATAAATTAAAATATAAGTAATCTAATTCAAATAATATTAGTGTTTGAATAATTGACGCAGCATATTGATTCTTCCTGCTCTTACAAATAAACTAAAGGTACTCTACCTCGAAAAAAGTATACTGATTACGTATTATTTATAACCAAAATAAAAACAATTCTTCTACCTATTAGCTGTAATCATGTAGCTATATTGGTTCAAATGTACTTATATTTCTGAAGTGTTAAATTATCGTTAACTAAATATTAAAAATCTTAATACCATTACGACATAGCTATGAAAAATTATTTGAAGTGTTTAAATTCTAAAATTACAATTTTGAGCGACGTTGATAATGTTTGTAATAACAAGAAAACTTATTAAATGTATTACCTAAATTAACAATATTAAGTGAACTTTAAAGGTGTTTTCCCGACAATGATTTTCTTAGAACAACACTTTCTCGTCGGTACTGCATGCGGAGGGGAAGAGGGCGAAGATCTTACATATTGTCACCTATAATGAAAGTAGCATTCATTCCATCTCACGTCAAGCTGATGTAATTCGGAGCTATATGATCGTGTCTTTTATTCAATAATAATTTGTTACGTTTACATCATCATTAATTAAATAGATGCACAGATGGCGCATGTGTCTTCCTTTAAATGACTCGTTATATGGTATTATAAATCTAATCAAACACCTTGACTGATTTTAATTAATTATATCTACAGGTGTTTTATTGAATTGTACGTTGAGATATAAATTTCGTTGTTCAAATGATTACATACATTTTTAACGTTTATGAAATAATGTTGTTTGTTATTCTTCATAGTTCAAAGCAGTTTCCAATTCAAATTCAATAAAAAAATATACTCATTTTTAATGCCTTTGTAACATACCGTATTTTGTGGTATATAAACTAACTATGACCAATTTTGGGATCGAAATCTCGAAATGCTGGTCATTCAACCCATGTAACAATGATTAGAATAAATGATTATCGGAAGCGTAGAAGCATTTAAAAATTTGTAAGTCTTCATGAATTGTGTACTTTAAAACAGTGATATTATAAAAGCACATTGTACAATTCTATTTGTATAATTAAATAATTTAATTAAATACAGAGGTCAATAGCGAGGTGTTTTTTTTTCATTTCAAATTTACATTTAATTACTCTCAAGTTCTTCGTTACACTATTCCATGAAGTACATTGGATTTTAATATTTCAACAACACAGCATGACTTTCATCGGCACTTTATACTGCATTAAACAGGAGAAGTACAGCTTTTCTAAACACACTCTTTTGAAGAAGTTTAATTTTATATAATAAAAACCTTTCTTCAATAAGCTTCAGGAAAATTCACCTTCAATATTGATATAGGCATATAAATGTCAGATGAAATAAGACAAATATAGAAAAATGATGAAGTATAAACATAATATAATTCTTATATATTTTCTATTAATTACAAAAATTAAGTTAACATTTAAACATTTTCAATATTCTACTCTGTATATACTCTGTATTTACTATATAACAGGTAAACCGAAAAGTCCCTTGCCTGACACATAGATGGCGCTTCTACAATTAAATCCATATGTTTTTAGTTAGCCCTAAGCGTCAAAAGATGCGTGTATAAATTTGACAGCTGTCGGATCATTAGTTTGTGAATTATAACATTTTGAGTGAAGCAACTTTTGTTATTGTGAAAAAATGGATAAAAAGCAATTTCGCGTGTTGATAAAACATTACTTTTTGAAGGGAAAAATACAGTTGAAGCAAAAACTTGGTTTGATGCCAAGTTTTCGAACACTGTCCCAGGAAAATCAACCATCAAGGATTGGTATGCTAAGTTTAGACGTGGTGAAATGAGCACCGAAGACAGTGGAAAAAAATTCACAAAATGATTTTCAATGACCGTAAATTGAAATTGAATGAAATAGCAGACACTCTAAAGATATCAACTGAACCTGTACATCATATCATTCGCGAATATTTGGGTATGATAAAGTTCTGCGCAAAGTTGGTACCGCGCGAGCTCACTTTTGACCAAAAACGACCACGGGTTGATGATTCGGAGCAGTGTTTGAAGATGATCAAGCGTAATAAACCCGAGTTTTTTCGTCGATATATGACAATGGATGAAACATGACCCCATCATTTCACTCCGAAATCCAACCGACGGTTATCCGAGTGGACTGCACACGATGAACCCACTCCAAAGTATGGGAAAACTCAACAGTCGACTGGAAAGGTTATGGCGTCTGTATTTTGGGATGCGCATGGAATAATTTTCATTGACTACCTTCAAAAAGGGAGGACCATCAATGGCGACTATTATATAGCATTATTCGACCGTTTGAAGGACGAAATCGCCTATAAACGACCGCATTTGAAGAAAAAGGAAGTGCTGCTTCACCAAGACGTCAATGAAAACGATGGCAAAAATCCACGAATTGGGCTTCGAATTGCTTCCTCATCCACCGTATTCTCCAGATCTGCCATCCAGAGACTATTTCCTGTTCTCAGATCTCAAACCAATGCTCACTGGGAAGAAATTTTCGTCGAATGAATAGGTGATCGCCAAAACTGAGACCTATTTTGAAGCAAAGGACAAATTGTACTAACTACAAAATGATATCGAAAAGCTGAAGGGTCGCTATAATTAGTGTATCACCCTTGAAGGGAAGTATGTTGAATAAAGAAA
Organism: Rhynchophorus ferrugineus; assembly: GCF_030347505.1. Taxonomy (NCBI): domain Eukaryota; kingdom Metazoa; phylum Arthropoda; class Insecta; order Coleoptera; family Curculionidae; genus Rhynchophorus; species Rhynchophorus ferrugineus. The sequence goes on from NW_027472581.1 coordinate 74,149,454, forward strand.
ACTAATTTTGCCAAAAAATGTCTTTTACTATGGTAGCCCGGGGATTTCTCAATTGAACTGTTATTGTATAATTTCTTTTATTTTAGCTTTTCTTTCCAAGTAGCTGATAAGAAATGTGGAAGTCGATAAATGTAATTAATAGTGAACTGAACTGAATAAAGTACTTTTCACTAGCCTCTTTTAAAGCCAACCTTATACCAGTAAGAGCGCAGAGATGGAGAATGATAGTTGGATAGGGTAAGATTCGAGCCATATGATGAATGTATCCAAATTTTTCAGCCAGTCTCTCTCAATTTTTGGCTAGCCATTAAATATTTTTTCTTTTAGTTATATTTTGGAGGTTCCTTTTAAGTAACTGGCGTTTATTTGGTCTGGACCTACTGTTTAACATGACCCAGTGTATGATCCTGTTTAACTGGTCCTAACTGCGATGATTATTCCTTGTTCGGTTTTTTTATGTTTTTATATTTAGGTGGTATAATCACAAACATAAAGTACATTCAAGCGGTGGCTTAACCGCCGCTGCTACTTATACAGCCTCACTAAAGCTGTCGTGGTCATTAGTTCTGGCTAAATTTGAACAGCCTATGATGAACAATTCCTTTCAATTCGATGCATTACCTTCTTTGTTTCGTAAAGCTTCTCCGGTCTTTCACCATGATATTTGTCACATATAATTTTTAATAGCCGTAATAAAGCTCAATTTATTGTCGTTTCAACTGGAATTTACAAATGGAGATTCAATCCATTACATATTTAACACATATGAAACACAAATATCGACTTTTTTTGATATCCAAACTTTAGAGAACGGTTAAAAACTGTTTTTTTTTGGGCAATTTTTGGTTCAATAGCGATATTAAGAGATGAAATATATGTAATGTCATCAATTTTTTCAAAGATTGGCCAATATTTTACATCGGAATATCTCGAAAAAAATAGGCAAATCCATTCTAACACTTATATTCACTTTAGTACTCATACTAAACAAAAAACAACTTTCAATGAACGCCCGCTAATTTTCTTTTCCATTTTGAGCGAATAAAAATAATGAGATTCTGTGCAAATCAAAATTATTTTTTTCTTAATCTTATAACAGGTAGGGCAAAAGTCCCGCTATCATTTTGAGTGCGCTCCATCTTGGTTATTTGACGTTTATCTCAGTTTCATTTTAATCATTGTATTGCGTGGATGTCCAAATTTTATTATGGATAAATATACGCGAAAAGAACAAGCAGAAATAGTAACAATATTTATAGAAAATAATCGTTTCATTATTGCCACTCGGCGGAAATTGCGCCAAAAATATCCCGATCGTCCAGTGCCTCACAAAACCACAATTTATCGTTTATATGCAAATTTTCGACAGTACGGTACGACACCACTCAGGCCTCGTTCTGAAAGACAACGGACGTCTCGTAATGCTGAAAATGTGGTTCTAGTGCGCGATAGTGTTGCAGTGTCTACAGAAAAATCAATTCGGAGACGTGCTTAAGTTTTTTTGTTTCAATTTATGGTGAATTTTAAAAATTGATGTGAAAATGTTAACATACAAAATTCAATTATTCCAAAAATTGCTACCGAGAGATCCTGATCAACGAGCTGAGTACAGTAATGCAATCCTAAGATTGTCTGGTGAGAATGAATATGTTTCGTCTAAATTGATAATGAGCGATGATGCCCATTTTCTTTTCAGTGGTCACTTCAATAAACAGAACAGCAGGTTTTGGGGAACACAGAATGCTCAATTAATTCATAAAACATCATTGCATCCGTTAAAAACAACTGTACGGTGTGGTACTCATGAAGGAAACCTTATTGGTTCCAATTTTTTTGAAAATGACCAAAATGTTGCAGTTACTGTTACTGCTGACCGGTATCAAGACAAGATTCGAAATTTTCTTGTGCCTGAAATATGGGCCTTTTTTTAGCTGATATAATTTTTCAATCATAAAGACAAGAAAATGTAAAGAAAATGTAAACTTTTTATGAAAACCAAAGTTACTTATCATTTCTTTGAACAAAGTTATAGGCAATCAAAATGGCAGCGGGACTTTTGCCGCACGTTGTATTAAAGTTAGTTATTCCCTAAAAAATTATATTGATATAGACTGTTTTTTATTATATTAGATATCAATTTATAGTAACATAAAATTCTAGAGTAATATAAAATATATTACACATTTTGATATAATGATTAGTCACTTCAATTCAACAAAATATAGTAAAAAACTACTTACTAGATTCCTTAATCTACACAAAATATAGCTATCTAAAATAACCATGCTATATAAATAAAATATCAAAGCAATATGAAGAATGCAAAGGAATATTCTAAAGGACATTGTCACAGAATTAGGTTAGAACTCATTAGCCATATTTAGCTTCCTGTGATACTTAGTTTTTTTCATACCCCTGAAAATTATTTCATGACAAATAATTCTTATCAAACAAAAACGCAACATTTTGTGTTATAGCTAACATTTTTTAAAAATTGATTAAATTTATTTGTTATGAATTATCTTCCTTTCAAGTGTTTGATAAAAATTATACGAACAAGATTAATTATAGTCGATAATTTAATAATAGAAATACATCAGTATAAACGAAATAATTATTATTATCTTATCTACAAAATATTTTAACGAATTATACAATATAAAGTTTATTAACTTATTTCTACATTACACATCTTTAATCGTAAACTTCCTCAATATTCATTTTCACTATTTGATTCATTACAAGTTCATGTATTTCCGGTAGTTTCTATTTTTATCAACAATTGGATAATTTAATTGAAATGTATGAATTGTTAAGCGGGAAATATTTATATTTCTCCATATTATATAAGACAGGGTTTGTTATTATTTGTCTAGTTTTGGATAAAACATATTTAAAATAATAATTTCAATATATCAAAATATGCAGTCTAATAATGATTCTTGTATTAAATTAAAATATATTAATAAAAAATAGACACTAGCTCAAAGTTTTAAATGTGTTTGTTATGTTTGTGACTGGTTATATGCAAGAGATTAAAATTCGGAAATGGGAACCAACTCTTTCAGTTATATCTTTCACCTAAACTTTAACTTGAATATAATATGTAATAAATTGAAAACTGTTTATTTAATTTTGTCATTGCTTTTTTGAAATTATTTTTACTAGTATTTGTTTCTCCTTTGGATCAGTTTTCTTTTTTATTTCTTAACTTAACCAAACCAAACGCAACCGTCTCTGCCACGTCAGCAATTAGGCTTCATACGTCCCAAAATCTTCTGTAATATTTTCTTTCCAAGTTGATTATTGGTAGTCAGTAGGCTTAAGACTTCAAAATCCGTGTTAAGCAATAAGTCATGTCGAAATAAACTCAAGTTGGAGTATAAAAAAGAAGACGAAATTTTTCTACCTTCAAATACAAATTATATAAATCAATATTTTAATTGATAGTTTAATAATAAAATAATATCAAGACGAAACTTATAATCATAATCATATCCAACAAATGTTTTAATATAAATCCATTTTAAAAATATAATTTAATTTAATTATATTGTTTAATAATATATATCTGCTTAGTTTGTTAACCTATTGCTTTCTTAGTGTTTTCGGTATAGTAGGCCCGTTAAAAAAATTAGTCCAATGAAAAAATATGGAATGAACCGTTTACTATAATTTCTCTAGTCTAAATTATCCAAAGCCCTTTGACGGTAATTTTTGTTAAGTGTAGGCTGAACGCTGATTGAGTAAAGATTAATGAATTACGTCGCTTTCAAAGACTATTGTGGACTATGTGGGTAAAATGTTATTCATGATGGAACTGTACGGCCGCGCTGCGTCGCCGTGGTTCACAAGAGAGCGCTTTGCGTAAAAATATTATTCATTTTTAGTATTACTCAAAATTATTGTCTTTCATTACAATTAAATTTTTAATATTTGATTTTAATTATCTGTCTGCGATTAGTCTATATATTTTAATAATCTACATAATCTAAATAATCGTTTCCAATTTGTAGTTTGATTATTTTAATGATATGAAAGTATTCCATAAGATATAAAATTTTGTTCATTGAGAAATGTATATCTTATATTATTATTTATTAAATTAATTTTATATTGTTATTATTTATTATATTATTTAGAACATGTGTAGACTTAAGTATAACTGTTTTTATTAAATAATATCTCAGTGATATTACTAAAAATTAAGATCTGAATAATTATTGTTCAATAAGTAATATGAGCAAGAACTGAGCTGAGAGACTGAGAAACTGAGCTACTACAATCGGCCTTTGAGTGCTGTACCCTGAAGTTCAAGCTTCTGTCTAAATGCCATTAGACTATGTTGTAAACCATAAATGGGATATTTCTACAAAAATGTATCAAGAAAACTCTTTCTTCTTTTTATCAAGAAATGAACTATTTATATGGGTATTTCATATACTTTCATACATTTAGTGTCTTAATTAATAATTTTTGTTTATGTTTTAGCCAAAAAAAGCCTTCACACCATCAAGTTTAACAACTCCAAGAATTTTTTGAAGTCACTTAATTTTGTGACCCATTTTGCACAGATTTTATGAAATCTTAGTATTTTTTAAATTTTTTAGTGACACAAAATTCTGAATATTTGTAAAAACACTATCGAAAACTAATCAAACTCACTCATCAAAATCAATCTGTGGTTGCCGCGAAAATTTCCGTCGAGTTTTTCAACAAGCGAATCAGTCTTCAGGGCGATGGTATGATCATTCGCAACACCATTTATACACACTGACATGAGTCATATATACTTCGCTATAAACCGATTTTATATCGTTAAAAATTTCAGACCGAGATTTTCACTTTTATTAATCTCTTTCGCATTTTGGCGAATTATGTCTGCCTGTGAGCATTCCAATACACTTAGTTTGTAAATATGATGCGTATTTAATTATTGGAATGTCCGGTTTCGGAATAAACGCTAAGATAAAATTATGGCAACAAATATTACGTTTTAGAGAGAGAAACAAGAAAAAATATTCTGATAAAGTTTTTTAATAAACCAAAGCCAGAGAAGGAAAATGTTGAAACAATATGAAACAAAATGTTGGAAACTGTGAAACAATTTAAATATGGTATGGTAAAGAATGATATAAAAAAGCAAAGAATAATCAAAGTAACAATAAGGTTTGTCTATTTAAATTTATAGATCCTGGACTCTCCTATAGGCTTTGTGTAGATACATTTACTACTCAGTTTGCTCGTCCAAATACGATGACAGACCTTTACAGGCTATAGTGAAAAGGCACCCAGTGAAAATCTTCGTAGCATAGATTCCATCCCACCTGAAAATATCTGCGAATAATCATACTAATGCTCTTCGTAAATAGGTTGCTTCTAGCCAATTTTCATACATCAATCGCTCCATCACACAGATTACATCCCCAGCATTAGAAGATATATCAAAAACACCCGTCAATTTCACCAACTATGTAGCCAACCTATATACACCGTCGCTCAGGATCCATGCCATTGGAGTCGATAGACTTAGACTGGTCCATAATCGGTTCGCTCACAGTCATTTAATAAACATATAGTTTATTCAAAGTTTATTTTATACATGCGTCATCGAAATTTGTGACGTCAAAACGTCGCAATGTTGCCGCCATCAACTCTGAGTTTTAGTTCAATTTGGCTTTAACATAAAACAAAATTTTAATCTAAATAAAATCATTAAACAAAAATAATCTAATGCATATATTATCGAAGGACTTAAAACTACAATTAAGAACACAGGTATAATAATTTGTAGGTTATTGTTGAGTTGTCTTATTATATTTACATTTAACTCTTTTCCACACCACCCATGAGGTAGAGTTCTAGGTACATATTTTTAAGTAGTTATACAACTATAATTGTTAATTAGGTGGATTAGACCTAATTAACAATTATATATCAAAGTAATGTATTTTACTTTAATTCGAGAGCATATTTACCTTTTTACATTTAGTTCTGGTTTCCTTCGATTGTGTGTTTACTTGTCAAGTCATCTTGATATCACTGGTTTTTTATTTCTTCTGCTTCTGCTACTACTCGTGTACACCATTCTTAATCATTGAATTCTGCCTAATGCATTTACCATATCTACAAAACAGTTAGTATTCATTCTCTTCGCATTTAATTTAATTTAATGCTCATGTTTAATTCTGAACAATTACAATCATGTCCTTGCACACAAATTGGCCATACCCTACAGTACCATTTTCTACAGTTATATTGTATTAATTATGTGCATATCTTTAGTTGTTTCCGTCTTTGGAGTCCGTTTTCCGCTATCATCACCCTGTCTCAGGAATTTCCAGCATTATCACATATCCTGAAAGTTTTCTTTAGTCACTTTCACTATTTGGGTCACTGTCCAAGTCAATCATTAATCTGTTTTTTTTTCAATCTGTCTAAAACATGTTCACGATCCACCATTTATCAATTACTTTCTCTGTATGTCTTATAGAGTTCATCCAAACCGAATGTGTTATGGTTGACAACGCTTCCTTCCACATATCCAAATAGGTCTTGATGGAATATCCTTCTCGACCAGAATATCTATTATATTCTTTGCTACCCCCCATATCACCTCGATTGGATTGAATATACAGTGATAGGGAGGAAGTCAAAATACTATGTAACCATATTGTTCAGCCATATGATGAACTGCATATCTTTTTTCGGGCTTATTTCTAAAAAAAGTTAATTGTAATAAACGCAATTAATACCTAGAAACAATTTGAAATAGTTCTGTTTTTTGGCATAGCCTCTTCAAAACTCAATTCACGTTTTGATAGCCATTTCTTCATTACAGCATTTGTTGATGCTAATGTTTTTCATTAATTAAAGTTTCAAACCATAACAAAAAGATGTTATGGTTCATTTCTCGATGGTAGTCGCCCTTGGATTTGGAGGAAAACACTAGTTCTGCACTAAGAATAAATCCATTCTTATTTCCTGCATGAATAACAATATATCTGCAATTAATTATTAATAAATATTATGATCAGTAAAACCTAACCAAATGCTATTGTAACTTTTACTTTTTTCGATCAATTTTTGTTGTCTTTACAGTTTTTTTGTCTCTGTCGTGCCAAGAGTGCCCCAATGAACTATTTCGAAATATCCAAGTTTCATCAAGATACACAAATTTAAATAATTGATCTTCCTTGATCTTATTGTATGCCTTTAAAAATTGCGTTATTTTTAAGGCATTGTCTGGAAGTTTCATTATACCTCTTCCGTGGTTATCTTTACACCATTTAAATTCTATGCCCTGTAGAGTGTATGAAGGGATGTCTTATAGCCCTTAAAAAACCGCATGCTCTAACCCTTTTATGTATACTTTCCAGACTAAACATTTTCTTTTACTGACTGAAATAATTTTATTAAATAACGATAACATATAACGATAAAATAGTTTGTGTACTTACTACTCTTATACATTTCGTATATTTGATTTCGATATCAATATCAAGATAGTCAAGTTTTCTTGGTTGAATCTAACATATTGTTTTTCGTTTTGTAAGCGATGTTATTCGATATTACACTAATATTCAACGCATTTGCAACAGGCTAAAAAACATTTTCAATAAAATTGCAGCAACTTATATTATTTAATATCATTAATAATTACCTCTCTAACGGAATGGACTGGCAAAAGGGGTCTTCATTATCTCTTTCCTTTTCGAAATAACTTATTAAAGCCGCAATTAATTTGTGACTCTGAATATATATTGTTTTCGGCATTTTCAAACAAGGTGATATGATATATTGCGGTGCCATTTAAAATTTATCAAAATAATAAATGCGCTAAAATAACGTTTGCCAGTTTATAACCTATAGTAATTATAACTAATATTTTGAATAATTTTACGTACGTCTAACAACCGGACGTTGTCAGACATATGCAAAATTCCTGAAATCAATAGTGATAAAAGGTTTTAACTCTAACCTATAAATTATTGTGGCTGAATAATTTACTGTAGTTTTTAGACATACTATAATGTTAAAATAAATTATACTTGATAACATTTTTGTTAAATTATTTTATTTAGATTACAATTTTGTTGTATGCCAAAGCCAAACTGAACTAAAAGTCAGAGTTGATGCGACAACATTGCGACGTTTTAACGTCACAAATTTCGATGACGCATATATAAATAAACTTTGAATAGACTACAGATAGTCCATCCCACTGCTACTTTTATTCCCACTTAACAACTTCTGTACACTATCTTATCGTCGAATGCTCTCGCTTAATCTTAATTCATTCTAACTACAATCAGGTAAACTATAGAAACACTCTTACCGAAGACTTCTAACATTAAGATCCAACTACTATTGAAATTGAAATCTACAACAAATCATTCAAAACCTATCTAATAGAAGCAAAAATACTAGAAATCATCGATATCTGTAGATTTCATCATAAATGGAGAGGGATGGTAATTAGAAGAGCCGAAAATAGAAAAAAGTGATTACAAAGCACGCTAATATAAAAAAACAAAAGATACAGTAAATGAGATGTATGTGTAAATGAGATACAGTAAATAATATTAATAAAACTACGATGATTGATGACGAATGCAAAACAAAAGATAACAGAATAATGAAAGAGAAAAACTAAAAATTGAAAATAAAAATAGTCGAAATATGCATGAGGGATGTACGAACAGTATTGGAAGTTGCGCCAAATAATAAAATAAGAAATGAATGGTCGGAAGCATTTTAAAAAAATCATTACAAGCGGCGACACCCTTCGCTGTCTTTTTCTTGCAAACTTGAAATCGGTGCTTATTTTTTCGAAATGTAAATATTTTTTAGTGTTGGAATCAAACTTCTGATAATAAAACTATGACGAACCATTATATTGTTTAAAGACTGTTTTTCTTTTATTGAAAATGAGGCTTTGTTTCAGTACAACTTTCAGTAATGAACATGGAAGTTTGGAGAAAAGGTAATTTCGATTATTAGATGGGTTCAAAGTCGCATTTTTCTAATACCTTTTCAATGAAAACATCATCTACAGATATACGATATACAGATATTTTTAATCTATTTATATCACTATGGAATTAAACATCCACTGAACCGTTTAAATAAAACTGGTCTTGTTAAAAAAGCTTGAAACTTGGGTTCGACATGAATTAAGAGATGTTTCTTTTTGTGAATCGCTGTTGAAACGAAACTTGAGCTATTATCGAAAGGTATGATTACAAGCGCATTGAATAATAATTGAAAAAATTATAGTCGACATTCAAGAAGCTTCACAAATACTTAAAAAGCTCTCATGGTTACCAAGGAAGATATGCTAAATGTTTGGCGAGAATGGAAATGAATTGTTAATTATGATCTATTTAATCCTGGCCAAATCAATCAATTTCAAATAATACCCTTAATTTTTCGTTCTTAATTTATTATTAACTTCGCATATTTTCTCCATATTGAATTCAATTAATTAATTTTTATAAAATGTTAAGTAAAATGTATACACACCCCGAATAATTTTCTGCAATAAATGGACATTTCATGGCATTAATAAAATTTATTGACATACAAACGAAAATCATTGCGTCGGTTATAAAAAATGTGAAGGGTTTAAGCAACACATTTATTTTACTTAAAAATTCCATTTTATTTTACTTGTAAAATTGGCGATTTCTTGAAGGACTATACAAAATAATACTGCGAGGTTAATCTTATTCTAATATAAACCAAATCATTGAACATGAAAAGACTGCTTAGCCTCCAGTATCCCATCGTTGATCAGCTGTTCCTGTTCAGCTGTGTTGAACCTGTTCTTTCAGCGCCACGTGTTGTTGCTGGAATAGTTAAACCAAATTTGGTGCCTCACATACCGCTGGGTAGAACAGAGTATCTTGAGCAATTAAATCTGCAAATTCAATAACTTAAAATCGCATTATTCACATAATTTATTCGTCATCTGGTACCATGTACCATGATACCTTTGGCAATAATATTGCGTAGACAACCTATACAGAGGTCTTCGTTTCTAAAAATGCTTTTGTCCATTTTTCTCATATTTTCTGGGCGGAGCTGAACAATCAATATATATACAGAAGAGTTCTCCAACACAGAAATACTTATCTGTGTTGGAGAAAATCGATTTTTCACCATAGAGTCACTTACATGGTATGCTATCGATCGTAGATTTTGGTTTTTTGAACAAACATTCAACAACTAACCAGGAAGAAGCCTACAGAGAGAAAAAAGTTTGCTCAGCTATATTCGTGGACGTAGCACAACATAAAGTCTAGAAAGTCCGTAACTTTTTATATGGAATTAAACATGAGTAAGCTTGCTAAACAAAACATCAGTAGATATTCTGTACATCTTCTTTACTAAAAATGCTTTTGTCTATTTTTCTAATATTTTTAGGGCAAAGCTGAACAATCAAAAATACTTACCTGTGTTGGAGAAAATCGATTTTTCACCATAGAGACACTTACATGGTATGCTATCGATCGTAGATTTTGGTTTTTTGAACAAACATTCAACAACTAACCAGGAAGAAGCCTACAGAGGGAAAAAAGTTTGCTCAGCTATATTCGTGGACGTAGCACAACATAAAGTCTAGTAAGTCCGTAACTTTTTATATGGAATTAAACATGAATAAGCTTGCTAAACAAAACATCAGTAGATATTCTGTATATCTTCTTTACTAAAAATGCTTTTGTCTATTTTTCTAATATTTTTAGGGCAAAGCTGAACAATCAAAAATACTTACCTGTGTTGGAGAAAATCGATTTTTCACCATAGAGACACTTACATGATATGCTATCGATCGTAGATTTTGGTTTTTTGAACAAACCTTCAACAACTAACCAGGAAGAAGCCTACAGAGAGAAAAAAGTTTGCTCAGCTATATTCGTGGACGTAGCACAACATAAAGTCTAGTAAGTCCGTAACTTTTTATATGGAATTAAACATGAATAAGCTTGCTAAACAAAACATCAGTAGATATTCTGTATATCTTCTTTACTAAAAATGCTTTTGTCTATTTTTCTAATATTTTTAAGGCAAAGCTAAACAATCAAATACACTTACCTGTGTTGAAGAAAATCAACTTTTCATCATAGAGACATTTACATGGTATGTTATCGACCGTAGACTTTGTTTTTTGAACATCAACAACTGACCAGGAAGAAGCCTACGGAGAGAAAAAAGTTTACTCAGCTCTGTTCTTGGGCGTAGCACAAGCCTTTGACAAAGACTAGCAACTCCGTAACTTTATATGTGGAGTTAAACAAGAATAAGCTTGCTGAACAATGAAAAGTAACCAAAGCAGGTGTACCGCAAGGCAGTGCTTTGAGTCTTGTTCTTTACCGACTCTATACATGTGACATATCACAAACAGTAAATATTTCTGTGTCTATATTTGCTGATACATACTGCGATACATTCTATTCGACATTAGGGAACAGACATGAGGAAAACTTCGAACCTGTGTTAACACCGAACTGCTGCAATGCTTAGATCACACTGAACTAGAACACAGACTCAAGAGAATAAAACCGTATCATCTTGAGGAGTTGTGTAGTACAAAGAGTATTGAAAAACACTGAAATGATCTACTAATTTTTATTTAATTTTATTAGAGACTAACTAAGGGTCCATGGGTTCTCCTAGATAACAACTAACTTTAAGTCACTGTAGAGATAGAAAATTGTAAGTTAGTCAACAATAGTTAGTAATAATATAATAATAAGTAAAAAATGTCTTTGAGACTTTTTCTTTCTGTTTCGCATGTTTCCAAACAAGTGATAATCTACTTGAGAATAGTTAAATTAGAACTTATATTGTACTATTTAGATGAAACGGGCAGTGGTCGTTGTGATTAATGGTATGTAATCTGGTTAAACAATTATTAGTTCGACCTTTGGGTAGATTCAAAAGATACCTCCAAAGTTATGCGATTTTATTAAAATTAAATATTTGCGAAGAAGCAGTGAAAATTTGAAATTGTAAACCTAATGATACATCTAAACCAATTTTTTAGTACATTCTATAACAATACCATACATTTTTATACCCAGAAAATGTACTTAATCCTCTTAACAAGTGGTTTACATACATAAATACTTAATTACTAGTTTGAAACAACTATGTTGGTGGATTAAAACAGTATTAGTACCTATTATTATTTACAAATAGACTTCATTTAGTTTTGTGTATTCTACTATAAGCCCAACAACTACTGAAGTCTTTTAAAATCGTTTTGGTAATTTTAGTTTTAATTTAATTTGAAACAATTTCCTTCACCATTCAATCATGAATGAATTTAATTTATTGGCTTAATATATTCTTTTTTTTAAATTAATATTGAATTTTAATATTAAGATGTAAATAATGAATTCCTACGATTTTTTTATTTTACAAATTAAATTAAATAATTAATTAAGTAAAAAAAAAATAATCATTAAACAGCAACCAGTAAAATATCTGGCATGGAAAATTTATTAACTATTTCCTGAAATATACACAAACTAGCACCTTCGCCATATGATCATAATTTTAATAGACGTATTCCTCATGTAGTAATGAAGTTCTTGATATATCATGTGGTCAAAAATAGAAGCTTGGTTTAAATTGAACATTAGCATGGATATACAAGTTCACGCTTTTCTTTAAATATTTTGGAAGTTAAATTTGCAATATTCGTTCGTAGTTACACTTACTCTGAAAGTTTGTTGTGCATCTATATAAAAGGATAAAATGTCTCATGGTATGTAGAATTTGTTTGTTTATATAAATAGATAAACAATGTTGTTCAAGAGACGTATGTTACGGAAGAGTTTAGAACAATAAATAATTTTATTTCTATTACAAATTAATTATTCAATTTAAAATTACTAAAAATAGAATTTTAAAGAAATATTGGAGCCATAAAATTTTGTTATTTGGCAATCCTTTTAGATTATGCATTATAGTGCTATTATAAATATAACTGATATTTCGATTAAAATAAATTATAAACGCTTAATATAACTATAAAATAATGAAATAGGAGATGAAGATAGCGGGAGCATCGTCCGTTCAGGAAAAATAACGACGGTATCAAATATCAGGTCAATAATTATAAATCTTGCAGAATAAATTTAGTTTTCAGTTCGGTTATGTCAATACCATCTCAATCACTATGTAAGTAAAATAAAAATTTTAAATTTAATTTTTATTATTTTGTTATTCAGTAGTGCATACAGAAAGGTGAACTTTCTAATGCAGAAGTTTCTGTGCATGAAAACTGTAAAAAAAATCTAACTGATACAGTGTCATATATATCGAGAATAAATACGGTCGAATATAACAATGTTTATTATTCTAATTAACTAGTTAAAACGGTTTCCTCCGTTATATCAAGTAGCAAAATACAGTTAGAATCCTAAAAATATTATTACAACTTTTTACTAAACAATTTGGGTATGAGAAACTTTGCAAAACGGGCGTTGCATTTGGTCGCAATGATTGAAAAATAATATGTTACTAAATATATCTTATTGGTTATTACTTTAGTATAACAAATAGTAATAAATTGTACTTCATACAACATCAAACCACCAGATGGTACATCACTGTATAAGTCAATATCAAGAACCCATTACGAGTACAACGTGTTAGTTAAATGTAGACAGTTATTTTGCAATGCATTGCATTAGTCAACATATATCCAGATTAAGATTTATAAGTTACAATAAAGCTCTGTACAGGTGGAAAATGCATACTTGTGTTTTTCTGTGCCAACGTTGTAGAGAAAACAGAAAAATCACGTAAATAATTAATACTTTTGCTCGGTGAATGTGGTCGGTATAAAGACAAAAAAAATGGCATACATATAAATATCCTGACGTATTATCAGTGTTGAAGCCAGTTCAACAAGCAAGTGGAAAAAATGCCTTAAGAACTTCGTCTTCATCACCAGTGAGCAATCAAAGCGATTTCATAAAATATCATAAGATCATAAAAAGCATGAAGAAATAAATTGGACACAAAATAAATTTTCTGCATTCATATCTTAACTTTTACGCGAAAAAGACTTGGGCGACACGAGCGAGGAACAGGAAGAGCGGATACACTAAGATAGAGCAAAAATCGAAATATCCTTGGTATCACAAGTTTAAGCTCTGATTATTTTAAATTCCATTCCAGCGTCTCTGGGTTTGTTTATCGACTGTATGTTGAATATGGAATCCTAATTCTATGGATCCTGTGGCAGTTTACACAATCTTTAGTCATAAACAAGCGGAATTTTCCTTTCGTTTCGCAAGCATTCCAAACCGACCATAGTGGACCGTTGTCTCTTCATTAAATTATAACGTTAATTTCAATATCTATGGTGAATTAGATGTTTGGACATTCAAGAACGAGATGGAACAGTTGTTTTTTTCCATTTTATAGTTAGAAATGATCCACATAAGGACCGGGCCACATATTTAACCCAACTAGAACGTTTATTGAGTGGAGTGCCGGCTTGTATATAGATTTCATAATCTAACAGTCTTTTTCTAATTATTTTTGTAGTTAAAAATGTATTATATAGTGTATCCAAAGTAGCAGTGAACCACGTCATCTCAATTTATGACGTAAACGGCGCAATGTTGCCGCGTTTAACCGCATTTTAGTTTATTTTAGCTTCGATATACGCAGTGATAGGGAAGAAGACGATCTCTTGTCATATCTATTGTGAATATTTTTCTGCCCTATTTCTAAAAAAGGAAATTAGATAAAACATAATTAAACAATTTATTTATATTTACTAAGTAACAATTTGAAATACCTCATTCTTTGATATGGTACCTTCAAAACATAATTAATATTTTGCAAGCCAATTCTTAATTACAGCTTATGCTGACCAGTTATCTCTGAAATAATTGTAAATTATTTTTATATTAAAAAAAACTATTCAACGTTTTCATACATTTCATTAATTTAATCATGAATAGAGATAGTACCAAGATACGTAGATACTAGGTGAATCCAAAATTATATCGTTACTCTTTAATATGGGAGATTTAGTTCTAGTGTCCATACTAATATTCAGCGCAGCTGCAAGACAATACAAATATTCCCAATAAAAACCCCAGCAGCCTAATATTTAATAGTATCAATACTTAATAGTTACGATACCTCTCTAACGCATTTTACTGGCAAGAACCGACTAGTTTTTTGGCCTTGGCATTTTTAACCAGAATAATCAAAAATATTAGCAGCGATTTTCAATATATCAAAACAAGCAAAGCGCCAAATCAACCGTCGGTTTATAACCCCTTATCACTAATGTTTTGAAGAATTTTCCAGACATTTGACAACCGAACGACTTTTACAGGCTGATTCGGTTATATGCTCGAACTTATCAGACATCATAGTATCTCTTTTTAACTGGAATAAAATTAGAAGGAAAATATTGTTTGATATAAAAACAAATTTACAAACTGGAATGGGCAATACATTATACATCTTGATGACGTAAGTTGGCTGCTACTTTGGGTAGGCTATATATAAATAGTATTTAAAGAAATGAATAGTAGAAATGCTTTTGATGTTTTTTCTCCTATTTAGAAAAATCTAAAATTTAAATCCTTATACCAGAATAACCCCCTATAAAAACTAATACATATTTGTTTTTTACCACTAACATATGTCATTTCTCTAAATTAGTGAACTTTCATCTACAATTCTATTAATTATTTTGTAAAACAAAATACCACTTTTGCCAAGTAAGCTTGCTTGAACAAAACATATTGATCCATGTACACGTAATACATAAATATTAATTAACAGTCCGTTAAATGAGCTGTCCGTTAATGAACGGTAGAAGAACTCTAAATGCAGAATGTAAATTTAAGAGACCAGGTTGGAAATGAAAATCAAAAGCAATACAATGAACGTCTCGGAGCTAATAGATTGAGAGAATGAAAAGCACACAGAACTTTTTTGGCCTGAAACCGGGTAGAGTTTAAAGAATCCTATTACGGATACCTGGTGGCGGAGACCCACAAGAATAAGCGAGTTGTACTGGTTATGTGGAGGCTGCCTCTGGGCTACCCACTTTATCAGCTGATATACCCCACCTTATCAACTGAATAGATGACCCTAACAGATACTTCTTATTGCTGGTAAGGAGAGTGTCCGTAACCGATGACATCGTTTAGATACACGAGGGGCAGGCAAGGACATAGCGTCGTTATCACACCATGAATCTTGCTGTACCTGAGTTAATCGCTCGACTGGAAAGGTCGAGACGATTGGGAGTAAGAGATAAGACCAGGAAGAGCCGGATGAGTTGTTTGCCTAAAATATCAGCGAGCTTGGTATATCTATTATCTGAGAGACGAAGAGTCAAGGAATCTTTCGAGTAGAGCTTGGATATAAAATCGTGAAATTGGGAGACATCTGTTTCTATATGAATTTGATTATTCTCGGCGAACCAGCGAGCATTAATTATTCTCCTGAGAATTTTTTTCTGTTTTTTTTTTAGTTTTAAGATGTTCCACCTAGACGTATTTGAAATAGACACTCGAGCCCTATAGAACGATTAAACGAACTAGCATCTTGTACAGGAGATATTTTATTGAGACAGGAAGCCTGTTGGGCTGGTTGACGAGTGGTGGTCAGCAGATTGACAATACCTTGACCTCTCTGGAAGGAACTTTGAATCTGGATGTTCCACCTAAACTCCTGATCGAAGAGAAGACCGACATGGATGATTCCTTCTGACAATGGAATTAGGACGTTCTCGATTTTTAGACGCGAAATGCTTGGTAGAAAACCTTTCTTGTGGAAGAGATGACATGGGTTTTCTGTGGGATGAATTGCAACCTCCATGAATGTAACCACTGGATCCGACACACACAGAGCATTCACGGACAAGTGACCATTAAATTAGTTCTTTGTTTTTAATAACCGATGATGATTCATTTGGCATTTGTAAAAGGGTTAAAAATTTGTAAAAAATTTAACACACGTTATTCAACTTTGGGGATGGTAAAATTATAACCAATTTATATAGTTATTCAACGGATAATGATACCATATATGATACGATAACGGAAGATAGATAATAAAACGAGAACTATGTATGTATCAAGTAATAAAAAACAAATGAACAGGACATCGTTGGGTCTGCTAGTATTTTATAAAGGCAATGGAATATTGAATGATATAAAAATACTTTTAATGTAAGATTATAACAAACGTTTAAATCATTCCTTCTAAAATTTCATTCTTATTAATTTCACGCGATATATGCTTGAAATAAAATATAAAGAAAAAAAGTGAAGTATTATTTTGGAAGACCAACTTAACGAACTGCTTTTCTATTATTTTAATATTTTGAAAGAATTTCTAATATTTTTGACCGAATGTACAACTTGAACTAATTCGGTAAATTCTTTTTGCCCAAGATTGTACCAAGTTACATAAACAGCAATACTGTTATGTGTATAGCAATATATTAGATTATATATTATAAATTAAAGACTGCTTACTAATCTTTTGTTCACCTTATAATAAAATTCTGTCACGACCAGATATCCCGATATATTTTTTCTACATCAGTTTATAGTAAATAAATTGTGTTTATTTAATATATAAGGTAAAGTAATTTTGTGTAGTGACGCTCATAAAAACCGGCCTTATATAATAAGGTAAATTTAATACCGGGCATTCCCGAGAGATGAATCTAATTCCCATTAAACTTTATGGATACTTACTCTTATAAATTGACGTTATGTTACTTTTTAATAGTTATGCCGAAGACCTGCGAGATGATTGTTGTTCTTCAACAGGAATGGATAGTATGAACGTGTCTCCTCTTAATGTAAATAATACTACTGAAAATGCCGATGTAGATGCGATGGAAGCATTGATCGGTGCCTTTAAAAGTAAGTGGAACGTAAATGAATGGAACAAGGGATGGTTTTTTGAAGAAAATATCTACGACATTAATACGCATTGGATGAAGTTCGATCCTCCAAAGAGGTCCAGTTTCACAATATTAGCTGTGATGTACACCTTTATTATGATTATCGGGTTTACTGGAAATCTGGTTGTGATTTTATTATTCATTAGGTAAGCCTATATTTCAACTGTTTCTATTGTGTTTCGATATTATTTTATTTGTTCGTAGGAATAAATCATTGCGCACATCGGCCAATACGCTCATAGTGAATTTGGCAGTTAGTGATGGTTTAATGATGTGCGAGATGCCTTTACTCATATATAACAGTTGCCATAGCGGACCAGTTTTAGGGAATATAGGTAAAAATATTTTTATAATTTTAATTTGTGTTTTGTTCAGTTACTCAATAGTACTGAAAAATATACCGGGAATAGGTATAATTATAGAGTACTAATAACTAGTAGGATGTAAAAAAATGATTATAAATTTATGTTGTTTATACAACACGTCTTCTCACACAAAACTAAATTTTTGCGACTTTTTCAGAAGTATTATTAGGTACTTGCTTATATTCTGATCATATTTTCACTTTAAAAAAACTTATATTGACAAAAATGGTACAAAATATATTAATTAGGTTTTCCCATATTAGTGGCAACATGATAATACCATACGAAAAAACGATATTTATTTGGTAGCAATCCAATTGTAGATCCATTTTCGCACTTTAAGCTATAACAATGCATCCTTTACAACTGTTTCAACGTGTGGCCAAACGTCATGCAAGAGAGTGAATTTTTGTTTGTTACTCGCTATTGATGGTCTCTTTTGCAACAATATGTCATTAAACTTATTCTACTGATGTTGGTAAATGCAATATGCTGCAATACTATTTCCATTCGGTTTTGGAATGTATAAATGCATGGAAGCAATTCGCTTATCGAGTGCTAAGCTATCAATAAAGCTAAGTCCTAAATAGTTTGAACTGAGTTGTCATCCAATACATCTTAAAATTCACATCCATTGTTATCGTCATCAAAATAACAATTTTTAAATCATTGAACCAAAACCTACAATTGCGATATAACGGAATACCATTAAGTTTGATGAAATTGTTATTATTTTATGCTGTGAGATGTCAATCCTATCGAATATAACATTTAGTTAACAGCTGTTTAACAGTTTTTTACACTGGTACTTTGCAGTATCACCAATATATTAAATATCGCTAATACATGCAAACACCTAATACTTTTTGGACCACAGTACATAATATTTTCTCTAATCTTTAGTGACTTTTTTTGGGGATGATAATTCAAAATTTCATTTTAATTATCACTAAAGTTATATTATTTATGTAATTTAAATTTTTACCGGTATTTTTATCGAAAGGCTTTCTGGCTTTTATAGTATTGTCTTTAATATTGTTTACAAACATCTGCATCTTAGCATTGTTTAATTTTCTTTATAGTTTCTATATGTATATATGATTCATATTATTCATTATTAATTGTTCATATCAATTACAAAATGTTTATTATTAGTTTTAATTATTTAATTATTGTTAGATAAACATTGAAAAAATGTATTTGATGCTGAATGAGACTGGTGATAACTTTCTGTGTTTGATCAAAGTTTGAGATAAAAGCTCAAATAATCACTGAATAGACAGTACTGAATGATACGATATTTCGTCATCGATTCATCACGATTACATCATAATAAAGTAATGTATAAAAGAAATGGGCATATTATGGATATGCTGATTGCTCATAAAATAATGTCGCTCTATCGCTGTTTAATGGATTGGGTACATCTTCTGTGTCAATCTTAATGAAACCCGAACTCATAGGATATATGAATTTTGCGTATGCATGGTTTAGGTCTAATTTTATGTGAATTTTATTCTAATTGACAAGTAAATTGGTTAGGTCATGTCTGCAAAATAAATGAATATCGACTTCCGTTGCAGAAAAGTATAGCTCCAATTTATTTACTTTATAATCAGAAGTATTTAAATAATAGCGAAGCATATTATTTTGTCATATATCAAAACAACACAGAACATAAACAAAATATTTCCTTAATAATTTTAAAAATGTGTAAAAATTTTAAATTAAATTAATTAATTTAATTTATCTATTTACGTATACAATAAAAAATACTACATTCTTTTATAGCTTTGTCATTCTATATAAATAATGCTTTTCCTGAGTTTCAAATGTTTTTCTTAAATAATGTTTCAATTGTTCCATTCTTCCGATTTTGTTCATTTTCTTAGTAATTCGATGAGCTCTTCTCTAAATAGATTTCTGACGAACTCGCACGTTTTCTACCAAATTTTTACTTATCTTTTACTCTCTGTTATAATTTTTCATTAGAGTTCAAAATAGATTATATACACAGCATTCTAAGATACAAGCTTCAGCCAAAATATCGCTACTATTATCTAAGAAGATGGAATTAAAATTTTAACTAAAATTATATAAAAATAAATTAATATAAAAAAATGAAAATAAAACTAAACTGTAACATAATAACATAACATTTTAATTTCATACATTCTAATTTTGTAAAAAAAAAAAACATTAAAAACTCTAAGAAATGATCAATCTTAAAAATTACAATCTTGGTATTAAACTATATAGATTAAAAATAGTTTAAATTTTCCTCATTTCTTCAAAATATTTCATAAATTATGTTCAATAACTGTTGAGTATTTATAGCTTCCTTCGAGTATAACGCACTGAACATTAAACATTTTAATAATTTGCATCAGAGTAATATATACATGATGAACGTTTTAGTATGCTGATGATAATCGAAATTAATTTCAGCTTGTCGAATTTATGGATTCATAGGAGGTTTGAGTGGAACGGTATCAATAGTTACTTTGGCTTCCATTTCATTTGATCGCTATTTTGTTATTACTTATCCGCTTAGACGAAAGTTTACGAAGATAAGGATAAGAGCCTCAGTGGTGAGTATGTTATTATCCATTAATATATAGAGAATGCCTCATATTAATTATTGTTTTAAAGACCATTACTCACACATCAGCTGAAAAAATTCCCCTCTGATCCATAGATCTAAAGAAATCTAAAGACTTTAGTTCAGTGATTTTATCGAGACTGTACTTATTTATTTTTTAATTTCTGGCAAATAAAAAGTACTAAGCTTGATTTAATGAGTTGACTTAATTTTAAGCTTAATAATGATATACAAAATGCGTACACCCAAGCAATATCAAAGACCGAAACATCTAATCACAGATTTTCATAAACTGTCACGGATAAGTAAACAATAGTTCGATTCACTTGATTCGGGAAACAAGAGAGTAAGTAAGTAGTAGTTACACCATCAAAAAAATTAGAGATGTAAAAAGAGAGGAGAAATGGAAACCATGCTCTTCAATATCGATATATCATTATATTATTTGGAAGCCGATGAAAGCTCTACTGGAAATGTCAAAAATAAATATTTCTCTAAATTGGACAGAACATAACCGGTAGCTTACAATCATTAGGAACGAGTGAGCTGTTGGCGTATCTTGATCAAAATTTCGTCACAAATGAAACCAAGATGTAATTCATGCGTTGGCTCGGGTATCGTTTTACAGACAAAAATTGTACGAGCACACCTTGATATTGGCCCTTAAAATCATTTTTCGGTTTCAAGTTCCAGTTTCTGGTAGCATAATATTGGACTGATTTATTAATATGTTGATTTCAGAATCTTCCACAGAAGTGGCCTACAAATATTAGAAATTATATCTTCAGTTTGCAAAAATATTCTTCCATTCTGAAATAGACTTATATCGAGTTAGACTCTCTTAATATCATCTAGAGTAATTGCTCACAACCAAACTATGAAAACGAGAAACATCATGGAAATCGGCCAGTTTGTATTAAGAGATAAATATTTGTTAATTCATCAAGTTGTGAGGTTAGCAGGTGAAGTAAACCGCATCATTCTTGGTAAAAATTTCATATAGGCGGATTTTTTAAACTTCTCCAGGACCTTTGATGGCCTGATTTGCCTGATTTTCAAAGTATCAAAGTTGAGTAACCTCAAATATCTTTTAAGTCTGATAAATTTAAGTTTAATATTTAATGATGTTTAATGGTTTGATGGTTTAATGATACTTATAGTATTTTAGAATCTGTTAATGTTGATATAAAGTGAATCCCTGTGTATATCAGGTATTAATTAAATTATCAAAATTTAAAAACCCATGTAGGTCATGTATGTTATGTATGGAGTATAATATTGTAATAATATCCTTTCTAACGTTGGCATTTGTTACATCTCTGGATATCTGCCAATGTTGGGTTCTGTATTTCTACACGGGTTGCAATCTGGTATCGATCTCAACCCAGCCAAGATAAAAAATTGCATATTTCTACAAATAAGATTTTAAGTGATGAAATGGTGTGACATTAGTTTCTGAATTCACGTTAACCGAGAATGTCTTATAAGCAATTAATAAGACAGATATTCATACATTCTCCAGAAATTTAAAAACACTATAAAACATACCCTTTGAATTCCTATTACTACGATATAAAAAACAAAAAAAAATATCATATTATTCCGACAGAAAATTAAACTCAAATAAAAAAATAGTTTATGTATTTTGGTTATCATAAATATTAGATTAGTAATTCATATATTGTCATTGAGCAACCAATAACTCTTTCTCGAAGACAAATTATATTATAAATCATTGTTTTGTAGCATTAATTGTATTCAGTGCATTTCACTTATCCGCAACACTTGCCAAGTCACTATTACCAAGAACTATTACAGAAACATTATTATTTCTCTACAGATCTTGATATTGGAATATTTAGCATGCAGTTTTCGCTATGTCTGCTTGGAAGCCAAATATATATTGTGTAATACATATGAAATATATAGAAAAGTTAAAACGTTATAAAAGTTATATATTTCCTAAAGGCATGTATTTCTTAGAGTGGACATTTTTCAGCTGATATGGTAATACTTAAAATTATAATTAATTAATAATATCAGTAATAATTCCAAAAAAGTAATATATTCAAGTAATTATGTTTCTCACTTGAGCTTCAATCTATCAGATATATACGATTTTCAATCTATAATTATTTAAAATGGAGAATTTTATACAATAATGCTAAAAAGGAAAAGGAAATTCCGAAGAAAGGTTCGGTGAAAAGAAAAATGACGCATTAAATAAGCTTCTACGGCTTATCAATGTTATAAAGAGTTTGAACAAGCTTGTAAGTACTTTAATTACTTATAAATTCAAAAATATTTATGCATTAAAGACATTGATGAAAAATAATAAGGACTATCTAAGTTATAATATGTGAAAGGATTTAGAAAACAAAAACTATTAATTTACTTGAAAATATTATTTTATTTAACGAAAAGAAGAAATACAAAGCGACACTGGGGGTAAACCAACCCGTCTCACTCATTCACCATTCTGGTAGTCAACAAAAACAGATAGCCGGATAGTCTGGGCCGTATTACATAACATCTATACCATCTATACAACATATTTGATGTCCACATTCACTAAGAGATCTAATATTTGAACATGAAGATGATGGAAAGATAATAAAAAATGACTATGATGCAATGAAAATAATTAAGCAAACAGTTTGAGAAGGATTAACAGAAGAACTGATCAACCGAATTATGAAAGTCAGAAGCAAAAGTGAAAATGAAGTAATTATTAATCTAAAATAGTAATTGAAGAACAAAAACTACGAACAAATGACAAAGAAGAATAAGATATAGTATAATAAATCTATTATTCTAATACAAATTAGTACAAATGCAATGGGATTTATATGGGATACATTTCTACATAAAATAATAACAGACTCCAAAAACCAACAATAATCTATAAACAAAAATGAAACAAGTTAATATTACATATTACATAATAAAATATGTGTATATACATTTCTTATAAATGGCTTTAATCTGAAGACGATAAAGAAATTGTACCCTGCAGATATTGTCGTCATAATTTTTTTGCTGGTAAGGATGGGCATGACATAACAAAATTGTCCAATGTTACTTGTCTTGCCTTCTTGTCTGTTCCATTCTTCAGCGATTTATAACAGCTAATGGATCGTTTTAAAGGAGGATGTTTAACACTTCAGGTTTATAACCACCTCTTTCAATAATACCCTTTAAAATGTTGGGATATTCCTTAGATGCGGCCTAATCGGCGCTAGCAGATTGTAAATATATTTTAATGTCTTCTTTTTTATTGCAAATAGTTTAAAGGTAGATTTCGCAAGTCCTATTGCCTTAAAAATTTCAACAATTTTCTCTCCAGCTTCTATACGACGTAATACTTCTAGTTTAGATCTTATCGTGAGTGATTTTCGGCATCTCTTTTTATCAGTCTCGGAAGTCGATAATCGTTTCGGTGGCATTTTGTCTGAAAAAATTAAATTATAAAATAAGTTTAAAAAAAAATACATATTAAAATTATTTAATTTGTACGTACTTACATATGTACTTACATACCAAAAATGACCCTAATTGTTTCCAATTTTTCAGTTAATGAGTAACAATCAGTAATAAATATGTACATAAAACACTTAACTAGCCTTAAGTCTTAACTAGCCGCTTTATGAGCACACACTGAATAACGATGGTAAACAAGAGGAAATAGAAAAGAATGTGAATCGAGAGTGCGCTTGCGTAAGATTGGCAACATGTAGATATACTGACATTGAAAAAAAGGTTTCTTTTGCTGTTTTAACGAAATATTTTAGGCTGTAAATCGAAAACGTGCCTTAATTGAAGAGGGCCGTTACATCTAGAAGAAAATGAATATTTATTTTAGTTTAATTGTGATAATGCTTCTATGATATAATAGTTAAGTGTACAATTGAATTAAATAAATGAAATCTGTAATAAACTTTGTATTTTCAATAATTGTAGTATATCCCTCGTAATATGTCCATTAAATCGAGTTGATGAATATTTTAATTTTAAAATTTAATTAGGAATACACATTCACGCGCTAGTTACCCAGAACTCATGTTTCAGATATGCGCTTGGGTTTATGGGCTGACCTTTTCGTCAATTCAACTGTTTGACATCGGTTTCGGGAAGTACCAGTACGAAGGATATTTGGTAAGCTGCAGTTTCGACTACTTGACCGAGAGCCGTCCAACGAAGATCTTTATCATGGTGTTTTTCGTGGCCGCATGGGTGATTCCATTCAATTTAATCACCTTCTGTTACTTAAGAATCCTTCACGTGGTTAAGAGACGACCATTTGGTTCGCATCCAAAAAGAGAATCGTTTAGGTAAATTATACAAAATTAGGACAGTTAAATTAAATATCACTAGTTTATTATTCTTAACTAAAGACTAGTTTATTATTCTTAATTATAATTGTTAAAGAAGTATTTTTTCACAGAATGCATTAAAGTAATTTGTTTTGATTATTATTTAGGAAATGGAATTTTCTATTCTGAATTGCTGAGAATATTAAAAATGGTAGTTACATCGAAAGTATATGCCTATAAATGTTATAAGATATCCCAAAGAGATATTGCCGAATACATTTTAGAGTCGTATAACCATATAAACCTATATCACTATTTATAATTATTATATTTTAAGAGAATTAACAAGTTTATTCGACCTATTTTGATAAATATTTAGGGCATGGAAGACGTCTTATGTTTTATTTTTTAACCGAACCGTATTTAGTTATAGTTGGATTGCGCCAGTTATCCTGTATTTCATTCATGCGTTCCTATAAATTAAAAAAATTAAGTGGTTCAGAAGAAATGGTGAATAAAGAGTACTATGAAGAAATCCTTCTGAAGCATTCAGATTTAGATTCGAAAAATTAATAAAAGGAAGGTCATGGAGCTTGATGATTAATTTAAAGCCAAAGCCAATTGTACTAACCAGATAAGAGTCCGTGTGACTAAAGTCGATGTTAGAATAGAAATCAATTTAAAAAAATATTTGAGGTATCAGTAAATCCTCACTGTTTAACAGGCAATAACTTCACTTCTAATATGATGTTAGACTAATATGAGGGCTAGGCATGCAGCAGTATATACTATAGTCTGTTCAAAGTTATTTTGTACATACGTCATTTAAATTTGGGACATCAAAACGTAGCAATGTTACCGCATTAACTCTGAGTTTTTTTGAAATCTATTATAATCTTCTGAATCTTCTAAATCTATTAGCATTATCTCCAATGGAAGTCTTCTTGCGCAACCAAGTAAAACTATTTGAAGAAAAGTTCTACTTCGTACACGGCACACTTTAGACCTAGCACCTTGCACCGCTGTTTCTATCGATGTAAAATGCGCTTATCGCTATATACTTTAGTTTACATATTTGAAAGAAGAAAAATTGCTACAATATAAGTCTTGTTCATTCGCTATCTTGGATATATTTGGATCCTCTAGGCCCTTCTTTGTCATTGATTTTAAAATCACCACTGTGAAATTATTGAAACCAAAACCTACAGCTGGGATAATAGGCGACATCATTATAAGTCTCTAAAAGCGTTTAGCGGGCTTCGACAGCAGATATCTTAAAATGAAACAATAAAAGTAATGAATGTAGAAAATGCAGTTTTGAGCGGTCTATAATTAACGTCTCTATGCACTGAATAATTGAATTATACTAAATGGAGAATGGTAATTTTATGTTCCAAAATCTCAAAACCATAGAATTTAATAGCTAGATTAGGTTGCTTAACAGTTGTTTACATTGGTTTATTGCATTTTCTCCAATTGACATGTTTTATGAAATTTAGTTGCAAATATCTAATAGATAGTAGACATCAAGCTAATCTTTAAAAAATAAATTGCTATTATTTAGAAACACTAAGTATATAAGGCAAAAGGTACTAGCTTCAAAAAAGTACTGAAAGGGTGAATCGATCAACAGCATTTTTCTTTAAGTTACCTTTGATCCAAATAATTTCCTTACTTGATTGAACTTATGCATTTATATGCTTTTTATCTATTAAGGGTTCGACAATAATCAATTCAATAAGGCATATATGCAATATTTTATTTACAATATAACAGGTCAATTGAAAAGTCGCCGGTCTACCATATAAAATATATTTTTTGGCAAAATTAGTTTTTTTTTATTCAACATAAATTCCCTTCAAGGGTGATACATTGATTATAACGACCCTCCAACTTTTCGATACGAAAATAGGGCAGTTTTGGCGATCACCTCTTCATTTGAAGAAAATTTCTTCCCAGCGAGAATTCGAGAACAGGAAATAGTTGCTGGGGCCCAGATCTGGAGAATACGGTGGATGAGGAAGCAATTCGAAACCCAATTCATGGATTTTTGTCGTTTTCACTGACTTGTGACACGGTGCATTGTCTTGGTGAAGCAGCACTTCCTTTTTCTTCAAATGCGGCCGATTTTCGGCGATTTTGTCCTTCAAACGGTCCAATAATGCTATATAATAGTCGCTGTTGATGGTTCTTCCTTTTTCAAGGTAGTCAATGAAAATTATTCCATGCGCATCCCAAATTGCACACGCCATAACATTGCCACCCGACTGTTGCGTTTTCCCACGCTTTGGAGCGGGTTTATCGTGTGCAGTCCACTCGGATGAAAGTCGATTGGACTTCGGAGTGAAATGATGAAGCCATTTTTCATCCATTGTCCCATATCAACGTAGAAACTCGGGTTTATTATGCTTGATCATCTTCAAACACTGCTCTGAATCATCAACTCGTCGTTGTTTTTGGTCAAAAGTAAGCTAGCACGGCACCCACTTTGCACAGAGCTTTCTCTAGCATACCTAAATATGTTATGATGTACACGTTCAGTTGATATCTTTAGAGTGTCTGCTATTTCATTCAATTGCAATTTACGGCCATTCAAAATCATTTTGTGGATTTTTTAAACATTTTCGTCGGTAACAATCTCTTTTGGGCGTCCACTGCATTCACCGTATTCAGTGATCATTTCACCATGTTTAAACTTAGCATACCAATCCTTGATGGTTGATTTTCCTGGGAAAGTGTCAGGAAACTCGTCATCAAGCCAAGTTTTTGCTTCAACTGTATTTTTTCACTTCAAAAAGCAATATTTTATCAAGTCGCAAAATTTTTTTTATCCATTTTTTCGCAATAACAAAAGTTGCTTCACTCAAAATATATGCTATAATTCAGAAAATAATGATGCAACAGCTGTTAAATTTATACACGCATCTTTTGAGGGTTAGGGCTAACTAAAAAACATATGGATTTAATTCCAGTAGCGCCATTTATGTGCCAGGTCGGCAATTTTTCAATTGACATGTTATATCTGGTTATATTAAATCTGGTATAACTAAAGTAAAACTAAATAGAATTATATAATTTTTCAGGCATACGAAAGAGGAACTCCAAAGAAAACAAGATGTTAAATTAGCCACGATAGTGCTGGGTGTCATATTCCTTTGGACATTGTCATGGACCCCTTATTCCGTAATATCCCTATTCGGTATCACCGGAAGAAAGGATCTAATAACACCCGTATCATCAATGATCCCTGCCTTGTTCTGTAAATCAGCTAGTGCTATCGACCCTTATGTCTACGCCGTTTCCCATCCGAAGTTTCGGGAGCATTTAGTAAAGATGTTTACCGGAAGACGACCTAGACAACAGAAAATTTGGTCATGCGAATTAACTAAATCGACACGCGTTCAAGACCTCGCCAACAATGATAACGTTGAAGAGGAACTGATTGATGTCGAAGTAAATGTTGATGACACCGATCGAGTCCAATATAGAAACACTGCAAAGCAAGATATTGAGTTTACTAGACAACAATCCTCCAATGCGTTGATGATCTGCTTTAGACCTTCTTTTAGCAATAGAACCTCGAGTTTAAGAAGAATTTCAAGGACCTTATCTGCAAAAACTGCCCATAAATCTAGGAGTGGCGATGAATAAATTTCAGGTAGCATCATAAAAAGTGTTAAGGAGGTTATAGTAGCTTGGTGTTCTGAAAAAGAATTTTTTTAAAGAATATTTCTTTCTACAATGTTGGGGCTTTTATTATTATATCTTCAATTACACCAAAAATAGCACCTTGCCTACTACTGGCCCTCAAAAAATACACTCTGGTGACAACTGAAATGCGTTATATTAGGTTTTTTTGGTCTCCTTTCTATCGTGCGATACCAAGCTAAAGGCTGCTACTCTTCCATTATTTAGTTGCATAACTCTGAGTGGAAATGAGTTCATAACATTTAACAGTTATGACCCGTCGTCAGCTCGATGTCACTTTGGGTACTATTGACCAGACGATGGCATTCAAACGTTCGTTGGCACTCTGTCTAAATCTTCTGTTTATTTTAGGATTTTATACAGTTTTTAAATATCATCAAATCAAGCCGTGGTGACTTCTGCTAACCATTTAACCATAAGATCTGTAATTTTTACAAAAGCCACTTACTCATTTTGTAAATTGAACCTATCTTTGTTCTTTGTTTGTGATTTGTTTTGGTGATGAGGTGTACCATAATTTGTTATAATCTCTAGTCTGATCCAGATCTCCTATAATGTTTTCTATCAAAATTTGCAGAAGAAATAAATACAGAGAGATCCTTTATAATCGTTCTTAATCGCGTTTGGAATAGAAGGAAGTTGTGGAAAATAAATCAATTACAATTGAACATTAAAGAAAATTAATATGAAATTTATTTTTTCATTATTTATAATAACATCAGACACAAACAAATAACAAAAATCGGTTATGCATATTTAATGATCAAATTTAAATAAGCATGTTATTAAATTTAATTAGTAATTTTATATTAAGTTATTTTATTATTAAGTTAATTATTATCTAATGCTTCATTAGTGATCTTATATCAGTAGCAATAATAATGATACTAAGTTCAAAATTAATGATAGGGTAACTTATTTCAGTGAATTCTACTTTTCTTTGATGTGCTATATTAAAAATGACATCAGATGCTGGAAATGAGACAAAAAATGAATATTGGATCATTTAATCTACGGCTACAGCACTTATGATTGCGGAAGAATTTTCTACTTCATGCATACGCGAGCGAGTTTCAATTGTTATACACATTAATTGTTCATATATTAATATTCCAACAGTTGTAGCTGTATTCCATTGCACTCTTCTACTTAGAGTGAATCATTTAAAAAATCAGGAACGTCTTGTTACTAAAAATATGACTTACTGCATATTTATCGTCAGTCTATTTTATGGAGCTATATGAGCATTTGAGAAAATAGTATAACCCCTTAAGATTAGTATGCTTATACACATATTTTATATGTATATAATATTTATTACTATATATGCATTATATTTTATATTATGTGCTATATCTTAAAATAATTATATATACCATAATAGTGTGTAAGAGTTAAACTATTTTAGGATTTTTAAAAAATAATTTGTATTTTTATAAAAGTGCGTGTAAAAAATATATGCATCACTTAGCAACATTTATATATATGCTAATAAATAAATCTTATTTATTGCTTTCTTAGAAATCTATAATGATATAATCAAAATATTACAGGATGGTACTAGAGGAAAAATTGTTGTACGCTGATAGTTATTGTTTACTTTTAAACATAATTTTTAAATAAATAATAAATTATAAAAAATCATTTAATTATTTTAATATAACTATTATCGAGATAAATTAACTAAAGTTCAGTTAAATTATATTGAATATTAAAATATATTTGTAATCTTATGAAAATCTTATTATTCATGAATAACAAATTCTGCATACTTTAACTTTACCGTAAGTAATGTATTATATACAATAAAATAATAGATATAAAAAAGGTGGTTAATATTTATATAGAATTCTATTTTTCAGGTAAAACTATATTCCGTTTTCAGAGACCGAAACAAAAAGTATCTGTACGGGTCCGAATTATACGATAGAACTCTCTCAATTTTTGCCCAATTTCTATTGATATGTAGGTTTTCTTGGAGGTAACGCCTTTCCTATTGATCAGTTCTAACAGTTTTTTGAATTGCCTACTTCGATTGCAGTAATTCTTGACGGTAGAGAATCGAACTAGGGTTTGGCCTTACCAATTAAACCAAACACTTAACATCATCTGCCTTGGTGTTAATGCCGACTCTGCAACTGATTGTGATACGTCCCCTAGTTCAGTCACGATATTTTTCGCATATTTTCGTCGTACGTGGCCTACTTTTCATCGCCCTGATCATTCGTTTCAGAAATGGCTCCAACCATTAAGCTTCTTACTATCATTCACGTGGAATTTAAATGTCAGGCTTCTTTTAGTATCAAATATTAAATAAATTCAAAACTGTTTCCGCAGCGTAGTCTCTAGATGAAATATGCGGGTCTACCTCGACGTGTTTAATAATTTCATAAATGATTGGAAAAAATTGACAAATAAACAAAATTTGATGAAAATTATCTTCGGCAATCTCCAAGTTCAAAGCGCAGTAAATTTTGAATAAGTGACCAATGACGTTATCTTAGTCTAGAATTATTCTATGTACTGTTGGCTTTCAAACGCGATATAACAGGGCTTAAGTGAAGAAGTATTACTTGGATATGGAACTCTAAAGCTATATACGAAATATTACTTTTTTCCCAACCTAGTATTGATATGTTTCAAATATTTCATTTTAATAATAACATCTGCATCATTATTTATCAACATATAAATTATATTTAATATCTTCGTGGAAATGATTTATGTTCTATAATAAATATTTTATAGGATGATCAAAACAGAATATATATATATATATATATATATATATATATATATATATATATATATATATATATATATATATATATCCATTATACTATTATTTTAGTTGTTATTGATTCATTATATGTGATATTTAATTTGATTTGCAATGAAAGAATGATTTGGTATGTAATTCAAACATTAACTTCTAATTTAAATTTAAATTATAAATATGTACCTTATAATCTGAGTATCACTTAGTAATGAGTAGTAATATAAAGTTTCGTTTCCTTATGTAAAATGTAAGATATTTCAATTTAAAAATTCCTTATAAGATTTATCGATTCAAAAAATTAAAAATATATCAAAGTTGAAAGTACTGGGTATTTTATTAATCGAAATGACAACAATCGGCCACATATTGCAAGAACTGTGAAGGATATACTGTTGAAGCTCAAATGGGAAGCTCTTCTGCTCCAGCGTACTCACCTAACAGCGTTTTCTGATTACCATGGGTTCGGATCAACGCGGCATGGCTCGGTGGGACACGGTGGCGAAATACTGAAAATACAAGTTCCAGACAATGTTGTTTATTTTGCGAGCAAAAGAAAATTACATCACCAGCAACTGATAATGATGCTATGATTGGATAGCTCAAATTCTGATGATTAGAAATCAGCAGTCCTAGAATATTGAATAAATATACTTGTCAACTAGTGACTTCACTCATCAGCAGCTAAATGTTCGTCTTTGGAGTTGGCAAGATTGTGTTTATTTTCCTGTGAGTATTAAATCTTTTCAGGGGTGTTATCCCTAATATTCTTCTAACTAACGTAAACTAGCTTTTATACCCTCTTAATTTGTTTCTCTGAAAACAGTTATATATATCTTTTAAGTACTTAGATATTATAATGATGCAAATTTATATTGATGTAATGATTTGTGTGAGTGATTTTATTATCAATTTATCGGTATGGATATGTATTCAGTATTAATACAATTTATTAATGTATATTATTTCGTAGATATTCACGCATCAATGCCTAAGCCGTTATAATAGTTTGTGCTTTACTATTCTTATGTTATTGGAATGTTCATTATACATTATTTCCTTTGTGCCAAATGTTAACAAATAATACTATTTGAGTATTACACATTGTTTTAATAGTTGATTCCGTGAAGCTATTCATTTTAGCAGGCTGCACTAATGATCGAAAACGTTTGTTTTTTTTAATCAAGTTAATACTCTTTCTTATGTGTCATTGGCATTAGTTCTTTGTGATTTTTCCATGCAGAATTCAACAATTTAGCTTCGCCGGCTTGGTTAACGCAGTGGTAATGGCGACAAGACGGTCGTCCTGCTGTTGTGGCGTAATCGTAAATTTATATTTGTACTTCTTTAACAGTTATAATTGTCCTTGGGCAAAATCCGACAAGGAAAATGATCCCAGTCACGCCAGTAAACACGCCTGGTTAAGACCGGATGTCTTCTGGGATGCTTTCTAAGTTGGTCACTCGTCAGTCGGTAGGTTTAATGCCGAGGACCGTGGTTCGGAGCCCACGTTAAACTGTAAGTCCAGTCCAGATAAACATTAGTTGGTAAAAACAGACTCCAGAAAATATATTTAAAAAAAAACAATTCAGCTTCATTAGATTTCTCGCTATTCCCAGAAATGCAACAAACAGTTATGAGAACGTTGTTTTGACCAAAACATCTTAATATATTTTAATGACATTTGTAGGTTTTCCATGAATAAGTGTTCTATTGTATCTGTGAACCCATTATACAGAATATACTTTAACATTTTACTGTATCTAAAGAAGGAGGAAAACAATGTATCATCATTATGTTATCGAGCTGGTGAAAATTGGTCAATTATCACCGCTCCAAACTGATTAGAAGATTATGCTACTAATTCACCATCAACTACGCTCTTTATTTTAAGCGCTGTAAATAAATCGTTGACAATGTTGTCACTTTTCGCGAACCACCCTGTAATATGCGAGACCGTTAATCCGTCATTCTTCTTGTTCTCGTTTAAACAATTTAAATAAAAGTGGGGACCCCTATAAAAAAACTGCCCACAGGTCGAACGGTTACCAGTAGCGAGTAATACCTGCAAATATCTAATCATGAAGTTGTCTTTGGTGTTGTTGGTAGTCCTTGGTGAGTATGTTATTGTTTTGTTACACCGTATAGCCGCACCAACTAAACGAAACAATAGTGTATTGTTTTCAAAATCATAGTTGAATATATTTTTCGATTAATGTTTATAGAATATGTGCATACCAATGATTTATATTATACAGACCATCTGCTTGCTGGCCAGCTTCAAACTAAACAAATTAAACAATCTAAACAAAATTAAAAATCCCAAATTATGGACAACAATTACATAGATATTCATAGCCACAAGCTTTTGTTTGTTTTTTGTTGTTTTAAATGGTTTAAAATTGTTTACCTGATTCCAATACCAAATTAATAATACTAAAATACAATTGACTCCAATTCTGTAATTGATTTAAAAGGTATAATTATTTTTTATTATTTAAACATATAATTATAAAAACACTTTTTAGGTAATCTAAATAATAATATTCGTTTATTAATCAATATGTTATTATTTTGAATTTGTTGTTTGTTTGTTTTTGAACAAAACTGTTAAAAATATTGGAGAAAATAATAAAAAATCAATTATATTAGTTATAGGGTCAAAAGTACAAATAAGAATCATAATGAACGTTCATTTTCTATAAAATGTTAAACATATTCTTAAATGTTTATCAATATAATTATTACTAAACCATAACTTACCATCTGTAAGCTAAAGCATTATTATTTCTTTATTTTAAATCGTACCTATAATATATTAAATCATTTTAACCAAGATATCTGGTTAATGCAGTTTATAACTATTTCTACCAACTATCCAATTCTGGATTATTTAATGTCCTAATATAGAAACATTTATTAAGAAAAATATTTTTATTCAATTCACAATATATGTTTAGTTGATATGAATATATACACCCAAACGCAAAAATAGTATCAATCACATAATTAATTTAAGGAAATAAAATTGATGTATATCAAATCCTTAAATATAATTCGTCCGTCAAGGATTTACTGTAAATTAAAAAAAAATAATACAAAACTTATTTTGTTACGGTTTCATCGTGACAAAGCAAAAATAATTTTAATGAAAACAGGAAAAAAAAACCATCTGACGAATAATTAAGGATAAACAGATAAAACCAATTTTATTTTTACGAAGAATAATATAATACGAATAGGTTATTGACCATTTTATCAAAAATTGATAATACGTTAATATAACATTTTAATGACAGCATCAGCCGTATTAATTAAAACCATGTTTTGTTATTTTGTTGTTCGAAATGTATTATTCATCACAAAATGGCGAAGTATTTTAATTAAGTTTTTCAACGACTTAAATATATTCATAGAGTAATAGAGATGCAACTCATTAGGGGACTCTGGCGTAAAGGTTTGCTTTACCCAACATCCAGAGGTCGCATAATTGGCCATTCCAGTAATTTGATTGGTTAATTTAAATCTCCATTATAGGCACCTGTAAGAAAAATATTTTACTGTGAAGACATTTGATTGGCTCATTAGTAATGCTAGGCACGTGACAGCCATGAGGTTATGTTTAATTGACCAATGATATTTAAATAAAAAACAATTTTTTTCTGAAATAAATTTATTAAATAAAATTCAATTAAATATAAATATATGTAAAAGTAAATAAATACAAATATAATCGATAACAATAAATATATAATGCAAATTTATCTATAATATATATATATATATATATATATATATATATATATATATATATATATATATATATATATATATAACCATAGGCAAAAAACTTTGGTGCATTACAAATCAAAATTATCGCATCCGTCTTTTTCATTTTTCATATTTGTTTAGTGCCATCAATTTAATCCATTAGATCCATACACCTTATTGTTTGTAATATTCTATATAGAAAATCATTTTGTAGGGTACAATTAAAATAAAAGGTTTTGAATTTACATTTTTTAAGGATATTTCACAAAAATATGTTATATTATCGACGTGGCAATATCGCGGGATAAAATAAGGGTTTAAAAATTGAAAATTAATTAAAAGGGCCCTACTGGCAGTATAATGAAACTATATTCTGGGGCATAAGATATTGCCTTGCCTCGTCTATTCATATAGGAACATTTGGAATTTCAGTTATAGAGTCATCTCCCGCTATTATAATTATTTAAAGAGCCCACATGTTCTTCCTCTTCACAATTTCCTAGAGGCCAATGAGATGAAAAAAATTAACTTGTTAAACGATTCAAATGACTTCTAAAACACACTAGCCGAGGATGTGTATTCCTGAATCCATTAGCTGGATC
Source organism: Rhynchophorus ferrugineus (assembly GCF_030347505.1). Lineage (NCBI taxonomy): Eukaryota > Metazoa > Arthropoda > Insecta > Coleoptera > Curculionidae > Rhynchophorus > Rhynchophorus ferrugineus. Next base: position 74,185,562 of record NW_027472581.1, read on the forward strand.
CAAAAAAAAACTCTCTTGGTTAATAAGTTCGTTTAATAGGTGACATTTTGAAAAAAAATTAAATAAAATTTAAAAATTCGCTCCCTTAATCCCTCTGTGTTATCTCCCATACCACGCGTTAGTCTATTAAAATTTACTAAGAATCGATATTAAATTAATCTTTTAATATAAGGCGTGATTTCGATGAAATAAAGCTCAATCAAAAAACTCAACCCTAGATAAACGTTTAGATCAGATGGACTGTGCATTAAGAAATTAATAAACATAATCATGCGTATACAAAATATAATAATACGTTCTTTGATGGATATGTGCCGATCGATACATTTGTTAAACGACATTTGTGCTACTGTGATTGTCAAACTATTAAACGCGCCAAGTTTAAATACTCTTTACTTTTATTAAAAGTATCAATTTTGTGCGGAATTGTGATTTTGCCTTTCGGTAAGAACCTTCTCCAATATATTAGAAATTTTAAAAATGATGTCGTTCTCTAGTTATGGAGTGACCAAAGGAAATAGGAATTAATTTATATATTTAGAGAAAACTATTTTATTTATTTACGATTCAAATAACGCCTATTAACTAACTAAAGTATTTTTTTCTTTTAAGTTTTCTTTTCGTAATACAATATATCCGCAACTGTTGGATGATCTGTGAATGAATTTGTGGTAGGTTGCGGTTAATAACTAGATCTTAACATATTAAACATAGTTAAAAGAGAAACTTTTGTTTAGATTATGACAAGGTTTAAGTACGTATTTATTCGAAAGTTGTTTTAGTTCTTCTCTAGTAATTAAGTTAAAGGCCGGTAAAAAATTAAATAAAATATTAATAAGAGGTCAATTGAAAAGTCCCCGGCCTACCATTGTAAAACAAATTTTTGGCACATTTAGTTGTTTTACGCAACATAATTCCCTTCAAGGGTGATACACTGATTATAGCGACCCTCCAACTTTTCGATACCATTTTTGTAGTACGATTTGTCCTTGGCTTCAAAATAGGCGTCAGTTTCGGTGATCACCTGCTCATTCGACGAAAATTTCTTCCCAGCGAGCATTCTTTTGAGATTTGAAAACAGGAAACGGTCGCTGGGATGAGGAAGTAATTGGAATCCCACTTCATTTTTCCATCGCTTTTACTGACTTGTGGCACGATGCATTGTCTTGGTGAAGCAGCACTTTTTTCTTCAAATACGGCCGTTTTTCAGCGATTTTGTCCTTCAAACGGTCCATTAACGCTATGTAATATTTGCTTTTGATGGTCCTTCTTTTTCAAGGTAGTCAATCAAAATTATTCCATGTGCATCCCAAAATACAGACGCCATGACCTTGCCAGCCGACTGTTGCGTTTTCCCACGCTTTGGAGCGGGTTCATCGTGTGCAGTCCACTCGGATGACTGGATTGGACTTCGGAGTGAAATGATGGAGCAATGTTTCATACATTGTCACATATCGACGCAATAAATCGAGTTTATTACGCTTGATCATTTTCAAACACCGCTCTGAATCATCAACTCGTTTTTGTTTTTGGTCAAAAGTGAGTTCGCGCGGCACCAACTTTCCATAGATCTTTCTCATACCCAAATATTCGTGAAAGATATGATGTACACGTTCAGCTGATATCTTTAGACTGTCCGCTATTTCATTCAATTTGAATTTACGGTCGTTCAAAATCATTTTGTAGATTTTTTAAATGTTTTCGTCGGTAACAACCTCTTTTGGGCGTCAACTGCGTTCACCGCCTTCGGTGCTCATTTCACCACGTCTAAACTTAGCATACCAATCCTTGATAGTTAATTTTCCTGGGGCAGTGTCCGAAGACAGGCATCAAGCCACGTTTTTGCTTCAACTGTATTTTTTCCCTTCAAAAAATAATATTTTATCAACAGGCGAAATTCCTTTTTATCCAAACCAATAATCCGAAAGCTGTCAAATTTACGCATCTTTTGAGGGTTAGGGCTAATTAAAAAACATATGGATTTAATTCTAGTAGCGCCATCTATGTGTTAGGCCGGGGATTTTTCAATTGATCTGTTATAGTGACTATAGCTACTATAGCTACTATATAACTGCTGAAAAGGAATAATGCCATTCGTTTAATCACTGAAAACTCATAGCGCCTTGAAATGGAGATTGTATTGTCGACATGTCTTGCTCTTTTATAACTCAAAATGGAAAAATCCCGGCTTATCGAGAATTTAGTAGTATTTAAGGTCATAAATACTTAATTAAAAGCTAGTGACAGAATCCTTTTGCTTGGTTCATTCAAGAAATTTAGATGTTTAAATTATTGCTGGCCTTTTCTGTAAAATATCTATAAAATTTATAAAAAAGATCGGCTATAAGACAGTTTTAAAGCATTTATATGAGAGAGTAATGTAACCGATTGGTTCGATGGTATATTAAATTGAGTCGATCAACCTCAAAATCAAAAGACAATACTGATTAGTCGGAAGAATCTCTCAACTTAAGATTAAATAGATTTAACATCAAAGGGACCAGTTCGTTAGTTAATTACAAATGTTATTTGAACTTATTGAGTTCAAATAGGATAACTTCCTAACCAATACATCAAACCGACTAACATCAAACAGAGTAATCTAACACTGCCAAAACAAAGTTCTTCGATTAATTGATAATTTTTATCGTTACGTAGCCAAAGAAAAACTGCATAATGACCTCGAAATCAAATTAATCTACGAAGTTATCCACGTTTTCGACTTAAAAGAAAAAGCAGAACAGTACACAGTAATTCGAAACAACAGTAATTTTTTTTTATAAATTAAAAGCATTCTAATGTAAGATGTAACGAAAATCAAATTTTTTTTAATAATTAATAAAGGTTCGCATTCTTATTTTGATATTATTAATATTTATATAAAATTAATTAATATAATTTGTATATGTAACTAAGGAATTCATTGTGTCGTTTTTCAAAATTTGCTTCAATTATTCAATATAAATTATTATTATTATTATTATTATTATTATTATATCGGCAAATTCTGTCAATTTTCACAAAGACCTTTTCGTTTAAATTTATGATAAAATTGTTTTTTTGTGTCCACAGATCGGACAACTGCGTAAAAATATTCGCGACTGTGTACGTAAATTTATAATCTTGGGCTTGTTGTGCAAAGATTGGAGTGACATATTTGCTTATTACGAATGACCGACATAAATGTTCTAACAAAACAAATTTTATTTAATTTATCCCGCTTAACGAGCCACTTGTCGCTAGACAACAAAATATCCGGCTTACGATTTTCTTAAAATCTCATTCGCATCGTTTCTGTTAATACAATCTGCTAGTTAATTATACGTACACTGCTGAACAAAAATAGTTACATTTAGGGAGATTTTCAACCTTAACTTTACATGTGTTTTAATGTTTTTTACTAAATATTTTAATATAATTTATTGTATTTGCAAAATGTACTTCGTCGAAAAAATCCAGCCAGCTTGGCAGAATTAGGCGACAGGATGGTCTTTCTACTGTTGCAATCGTCGCGGATTCAAATCCTGACGGTTGTAAATTTATCACTAGTGATAAAGCCCTGTGATCGAAGTTCGATTACAATGTATTAAAATAATAAAGTTTCTCTCATAATAGAGTAAAAATACTAATTTAAAAATGATATATTACTAAAACTTTTTCACACTATTTTCAAGGTAAGATTCAAAATGTATTTGATACATAACATTAATTAAAATAATAAATGTCTGTATATTAAAATATATGCAACCTATCTCAATAACTAGCACTCACTAACAATTGCATTTAATTAAATATAATTTCCATTAACTTTCAATAATCAACAAAGTATTAATTATTGTACATCGGTACGCTACTGAACATTATAACAAAGTATCATAAGTAAGAGTACTTTCAGAACTGTAACAACCTTAGCGCATCAAATATAAGATGATGACCTTTCTTAATGTTTATGGTATAAACATAAGTATGGAATAATATATGAAGTTATACATGTTTATATATTAAAACAGAGAATATATAAATAAAACAATTTTGAAGTCGGTAATTGAATTTAGCATGTACGTTAAACCAAAAACGAATAGAATTATAAAGGAATGCATAAATTAACTATTGATTTTCTGAACCTTATATATAAAGTAAATAATCAAAATAATTGATACAAGGTTATTGCATTAATCATTAAACACCTTGAAACAAAAATCTTTACAAATGTAATGTTAATAACTCATAATTTCTTCTATTTGTCCTATGTATGCCCTCTATACAAATTATGTAGTTAGTTTCATTAGAGATCAAGACTAATTGGTAAAGAGGAGGCTTTAAACTATAACAAAATAACATGCTAATATTGACTTTAATGTTCTTAGAAAGAATTATTTCAATGTAGTTGATTGAGATTGAATAAAAAAGAGCTAAATGAGACGAAATTATCATGTCATATCAAATCTGTTTCAATTTAGTGTTTGAGTTTGGAACGACTATTTAAACACAAATAATTGTTATATAAGGAAAGTACGATAAGGTAATTTTGCAACATAGTATTTGTTGGAGTCACATAGTCTGGCTGGCCAACTATAAAATTTATCAACTATTATTCATTGTTATAAAGTAAGTTGATTCTTAGACGTTTCAATGAAAAGCGATGTTTTTGTAACATAAAATGTAATTGGTAGGTTAAATTTAAAAAAGTCACGACTATTGATTTACATTTACTCCTGAATTAATAAATACAAATATTATTGTTCTACTTATCTTTAAAACATTTATGATTTTGATGGGATTAAAATACCGTACAGCATAATATTCTTATAATACTATGTTGATATTTTTTAGTAAATAATCTTGCATAGGGCATTAAAAATGTGAAGTCGTAAAGTATGTGTTCCTATTGAGAAGTAAATATTATACACTATACAATTATAAAGTATAATTTTATTGTTCAAAAATACTATAAAGTTAATTATTATGTTATAGATTTCAATTGTTTATTAATCACTTAAGATAAATTAAGTGTGTGCTTCAATTATAAGCCGTCGGTATTATACTAGTATACAGACTGGTCAGTAGTTACTATATCAAAAGACCTCCCTGTCCAGCCTGACTGCTGGTATCTGGGATGGTTAGTCCCTTATGGGATTTTGCACTGTTTCCAGATTTGCAGCTACAATCATAGACATAAAGTAAAATCCATAACCTGGCAGTATTCGAACCCACGATTATCGCAGCAGTGGGATGACCATCGGCTAATAACTCAGAATTTTACGAATTTTTACGTGAATAATATATCCAATTATTAGGGGCATTATTGGAGATTATTTTTACTTCTAGTTTTTTTTATATTGTAAAGTCTTATTTTTACCATCGAAGGTTTATATAGACAGGACCTACTGTTTTTAACGTGGGCTTCGAACCACGGTTCTCGGCATTAAGCCTACCGACCAACGGCCAGTGACCAACTTAGAAATCATCCCTGAAGACATCTGGTCTTACCCATCCTGGTTACTAGCATGACTGGGATCATTTTCCTTCTCGAATATTGCACTCTTGTCTAGTACAATCACAAACATAAATTTACGACCATGTCCCAGCAGGATTTGTATCCGCGACTATTGCAACAGTCGACCGTCCTGTCGCCTTTACCACTGCGCCAATCAAGCAGACTATTTCTAGTTTAATTGCATCTCTGAAATAAATGATCTTTGATGAAAGAAGTTTCCTATAAGAAGTTTCATATCTTGTGAACTCCCTGGCCAACACACTGGCTTACCATTGATCAGCGGTAGTATCTGGGTTTTTAGTACTCGCTTGTGTTGGTCTTGTCTCATTGTTCCTTCTATAATATATAGGCTTCCCATGCCTTTGACTGAGATAATAGACCAGACCCTGACACTAACCGGGTGTTTAACTCTCTCTTCAAGGCAATCTATGTGGAATTGTTCACCAATGCGTCGTCGTACAAGAGAATTTTATCAATCAAAATTTGGAAGGTTGATTAGCCGGAAGAGAACATCATCAACACTTGACTTCAGTCTGCAATAGTTATATTTCGATGTTGTCTAGTCCATTGGAGTCTTTTGTGATGTAGGTTAAGCGTGTTTATTTGGAAGGTCACTGTCCTATTCGATTATCTTCAACCACTATCAGAGGACAATGTGGAGGCGGTTCCACATTGTCATCTCCGAAATCTTAAATTCTTCGTCGATTATTATCGTAGTCAAACGAGCAATACTCTTTTTATAATTTCTGAGGTAGATGTTTTTAGATAGGTAAGAGGTATGGTGATACTTTTTCTGTCACATTTACCAATATGATTTGCTGAAGAGGCTTTTTATTATCAATTTTAAAATTAAAATTAGATTGACGACACACTTTGAAATTCCAGCAAAAGCTCTCTAGCAATGTATGGAGTGCAGTAACAAGGCTTGTATTATCTTGTATTAACTTTAGTTTTGTATTAACTATTAATAAAAAGTTCGTAGAAAAGACAGCAAGTGTATTATTATATGGAACATTACTTATCTTCTGATTGTTTTAGACACAAAAGTTTTTTAAAATTAATAAAATTATAATATCTAAATAATACAACAACTATATACTTTGCAAGCTGCAAATATACTGCAAAGCGCGCATTTTAACGGGCATTTACTGAATAATATGAAACGTCACACAATTTACAGATGACGTGCTTATACATCCGATGCGATATCATCCTTAGAGACAACCGAGTGAAAGCTTGAAAACTATGAGAAGAAAAGAGAAAACACCAATCTTTCTTTCTAGTCTTAATCTATAATCACAATTACTAATAACCAATGAAATATTATTCAATCCACAACTAACTTGAACCTAGTATACATTAAAATATAGTAGAACATTCGAAATATAATTATAAGAATGTTTATGTGTATCATTATTTCTTTAGCCAACTTTAATTAATACATTTTTTAATTATTTCAGCTTGACAGAATTGACGCTATTATTTTAATACAGATCGTTTACTATGTTACGTACTATATTATCTTTTCGTAGAATCTGCCACAGTTACATCCTATATATACGAAAAATCTAAAACCAGTTTATAGATAGCGATATCGTAATTCGCTCTTCAAAAGAAATATTCTCATAAGCAGCAATATGAGCCTTGAACCAGATATGATGTATAAATAGATTCAAATGATTCTTTAATCAAAATCCCATTACAAAATACATAAACTACATTCTAAGTTCATCTAAAATAGAGATATAATGAGATTCTATTTTGTAATTGTATAATTAGATTCAGTGTAATGCAGTGTAAATATGTAAATAATTTTAAAATATTTATTCTCGAATTTCTATTCTAATACAGTTGTATTAATATTAATATTTTTTGAATACACTGTGAACAACTAATGCTAAAATCGACACAGATTTGGCATTTTGACGTTACTCATACTATATTAATTACTTGAAAATGAAGTATATGTACAGTTAATACAAGCAACACTAAATAATAAAAAAGACAAAAAAAATACACATAATAAATATTTCTGGTCTCATGCATTTTAATATGTCCAAAAAATAAACTTAATCTTAGTTATGTAGCCTAAGACAATATATTGATTTTGACATTGTTCCATTCAAACATATTTCGAGTTTATTCTCTGGGCAATATATTTTCCACTAATGGAACCACTTGTTCTATTTATTTGTTGCTGTACATCCAGATACACAACACTTCTAAGATCGAGAATATACTATAACGAATTCATATTGACTATAATTTAGTCACAAAACCTAGAAAAACTAAATGTACTTTTCCTTATGTAATTCAAACAGAAAATGCCGTCCAAATCAAACATATAAATGTTTGATAGAAGTGAATTGAATCAATGAAATACCTTTGCGGGCCATAGCGATTCAAACAAACCTATAAAATGTAAGGAAAACAGTCTAAACTGGATAGTGGATATTGTGAGATGGTTCTCCAAATTTTTTTATGAAATTAACATTTTATTTACTTCATGGTCTTAGTTCCAATTACATTTGGCTGCTGTTATGTTATGAATGAATGTTCTCCATAAATTGATGGCCACGCAAATGGTACACAAACCAATTCGATATAATAGGCTGTATAATTTTATTAATCCTATTTTATTATATTCAAGTACTAGATTTCTTTTTATACAGTTATTCATTTAAGTTTATCACTGAACCATACGAACTTGGGTGTATATAAATATTACCGTTAACTTTAGCTTAAATAGCTTAATTTAAATTTAATTTGGGAAATACATATTGATGTGTTTATACCATACTCGTCTTGATGTGCAAGTACAACATAACACTAGTAGCAAATTATAACATTATATTTCGAGAATAAGAAGTAGTGACATGTTGGATTCACCTGCATAGAACAAAAAATGTCATTGAAAAGGCCTATGAAGGTTAAAATTATAGTCAGCTATATTCGAAGTTATAGCACAAGAGTTCGATAAGGTTTAGCATAACTGCTTCTTTTATAAGTTACAGAAAGTGTTGTTGAAGCGACACAGTAAACTATTAAAATATTACATCATAATTAGAATATTTAGAGTCAAACAAGAGCAATCTACGCTAATAAAAGAGGTTAAAACAGGGGTAACATAAAGAAGTGTATCGGGGCCAATTATTTACCTAGCTTACATATATGATGCCCTACAAATGGAAAATATCACGAGGCTACATTTGCTGTCAAAGACAATAACAAAGAAGCAATCCAAAAATTAAAACAGGCCAGTGACAATATAAATAAATGAACCCAAACCTGTAAAATAAAATATAGCCAAAGCAAAGATATGCATGTACAGATAACTTATAGGCAGACCGTGCATAGGACAGATCAATAAACAATATATATATATATATATATATATATATATATATATATATATAATGCAAGAGGACATGAACAAAGACTTCATTCTCATGTTAATATGGCAGTATTAATATTCCTAGTCAACACCAGAACAGGACACAGACTCAAAGGGACCAAACATATTTTATTTAGGTAGAAATTAAGTTAGGACCATTATATCGTAATAATATATTTCTCAGACCTTATAGAATATTCGGGATATGTTCAGACGGTTTTTTTACAAACTTGTTTAAAACAACTTATTACGCAACATCAAATATGACTGCCTGCATTGCCCGAAATTAGTATCACATGTTTTAGCGGATGTGGTCACAATGACTGCTGTTTTTTTGTGGTAATTATATTAGAAAATAACTTTTTTATTACAACAAGAAACTATTAGACGTAACATAACATTTAAATTTATTCTAAGACTGTTCTTATAAAAAATATATCCACATTATTAGCTTAGTATGTATGATTAATTATCTTTTAGTCTTCTCGTTTTCTATGAAAATATTTTTTGAGGTATAAGAGAAGCTGAAAATCAGAGGACATTAAATTAGCGAAACAAGAAGGATCTGAATATTCTATTATGAACATTAATGAAAATATTGTTTTAGTTATTGAAAGTACTCTATGAACAAAATTAGTAATTTTTAGAACACCGGCTTCCTACCACTCCTTAAACCTTTTGTTTAAATTTTTATTTAAATCAAACTAAGCCCAAATATGTTTTAAAGTCGTATACGAATGTATTTTTATTCCACTGCTGTTAACTAATGAATGAACAGGACTTAAAATGTTGATCATTAGTACATTTACTTTTCGATTTTAATTTCCATAGTTTATAAACCATTTTTCAAAGACTTAATTTGACTTGTATTTTGAATTGGCAAATTGAAATGAAATTATAATGTTATGTTCTTCTGAAATGTGAGTCAAATGGAATTATTTTAAAGAAAAAAATAGTATAATGCTGAATATGCTTTCGTGTATTCTGATAATGTTTCACTTTTAAAGGACATTTATCCAAAATTGATGCAATATATTTTAACTAAATTACTTGTTATCGTATTCTACAACTTTTCCCATCTTCATAGTAACGTGGCTATACTGTGTCGAAAGGAAGATATTGGTCCGACAGCAATCCAATCGCAAATCCATTTTCCCACTTCTTCAGAATTTGAAATCGTGTACGAGACAAGCTATGCTGCATCGGGCTGAAAAAGTGGTAATCAGAAGGTGCTACGTCTGATGAGTATGATCGGTGCTTTAGAACTTCTCATTCGAGCTGCAACAATGTATATTTCACAAATCCGACAACGTGTGACCGAGTGATGACAAGATAATGATTTTGCGTCCATTACTCGCTACCGTTGGTCTTTTTTGCAACAATGCATAATTCATTTTGTTTATTAACGTTGTTCGACCTATGCAGTAACAGTTTCTTTCAGTTTTGCCAGCTTTTAATACACTACACCTTACTGAGCTCACTATATGAAAAATGAATATGGCCATGAATATTTCGCTTTCATGTCGATGTTAATGGCTCTCCTGCACTAACCCATGACTTTTTGATATATATTATACCATTGAGATAAACCTCACTTTTTATCACTAGTCACAATATGCATTAGAAAACTGGTCTCTTTTTGTCCGGTAAACTTCGTTAAAAATGTTCGAAATAACCTTTTTAATTAAATTCGTATGGTAGGCACTTTCCCTTCTTTTGGGACTTTTCTATCGTCACATAGCGTTTTGGTATAAGTAATCCATCCATTGCTAAGCTGTCGGAAAGATCTTTGAGGGATTGAGCTGTAACTTTGCCCAATAAAAATAGAATTACATTGTCTTCGTGATTTTTGGCCGTTTTTAAGTAATTGAAAGTATGACGGAGTAGCATCATCAGTTCCTAAAAGCGTTTGATGAGCTTCGGCATCAATCACTTTTATTACAGCAAAAAGACTGTCGAAGTAATCCATCCATTGCTAAGCTGTCGGAAAGATCTTTGAGGGATTGAGCTGTAACTTTGTCCAATAAATATATAATTACATTGTCTTCGTCATTTTTGGCCGTTTTTAAGTAATTGAAAGTATGACGGAGTAGCATCACCAGTTCCTAAAAGTGTTTGATGAGCTTCGGCATCAATCACTTTTATTACAGCAAAAATGTCGAAAATACAATTTTGAGCGTTCCGTAATTATTGTCTGTATACAATAAATGAATGATACTAAATAGAAAACTGTTATTTCATGTACTTTGCAAAATGCAAACACTTAATAATCTAGCGTTCTCATTAGAATGAAATGTAAATATTTATAATAAGATATATGGACTAGACCTCGTACAAGTACAATTTAAATTGGATTAATTTGCGACAATATCAGTTTTAAGAGGTCGTGATCTGTTAATATTTGACGCAAATCTATCGAGCTTTCGCAACGCAAAAAAATATTTATTTATAGAATTTATTTTCGTTTTTGTTCTATTGGCGCGACATCGAACGATTATTGCGCGTTCGAGCCTCAGACGATATACAGAAGGTGTGTCAACGAAATGTTTATCAAACAACTGTATAACGATTATGCGTATGACTTATTTAGATTATTCGTTTCGTTTGAGACGATTTCACAATTTTTATCGATGGAGGACATTTAAAAAATATATTTAGAAGATCTTTTACAACTCAAAATCATAACGCTGAGGGATTACAAGATCATGAATCATTAAAAACTAGTGTAAATACTAATTCTAACTTACTGTTCCATTGTTGAGTGAAAATAATCGATTATCACTAAATAGCAGTATTAACTTTGATAGATGGATTCTTAGATCCTTTATTGTTTGCTCCCGAACTTTTGGCCGTGCTTATTTAGTAATGAAGCTGATTACGTGATTTATTGATGCTGGTCTTTAATACCAAAATGGCTTTCTATCCTGCAACACTCAACAATCTTTTTTGCATGTCCAAATTTTATTCAGCAATGAAACAACTCACTGAAAAAATGTGTTGTTCCTAGGCAAAGATGAAACGTACTTAATAATTGTACGAAAGTTGATACAGACGTTACTAGCACATAATTGTTTCATCATTCTAGCGATTGTTCCTTGTCTCATTCAGTTGACTGACTGATTCAGCGATTTGACTAATAAATATTATTAATAAATTTAATTATTAAATTATTTAATATAAATTTAGAGAAAAATTTAGTAGATCAGTTTTAAAATTAAAAAAAAACATAGTGGTTAGTCGGAAGATACTTTCTTCAAGATATTCTTGACTTAAGATAAAAAAAGTAGTTTAGCAGTTGGCATAAAGCCTACTTAGACTTATGGTGTGCAAGTATGAGGTTAAACTAAGATATTAAACCGACTAGTAATCTAACACTATCTTTTTTATAATATCTTTATTAGATACGCTTAGTACAATCTTAATTATAAATTAATTTATTACTATATTTCATTTGTACTTGGATTAATTCACAAGCAGGACAAGTGCGAGAAAATACATCAGTTTGTATTCCTCAATATCTAACACTATAAAAACAAAGTTATTAAACTAACTACCAAAGTTTTTCTCATACGTAACCAATGAAGTGTTGCGGGATGTTTGCAGTTTGCAATTAAAATTACAAGCATTTCTAATATAATAAAAAAATTATTTTTTTGAGTTAATTCTTGTAATATAGTCGGTTTATTATGGAATGAGAAAGGTGGGTGTTCTACCACTCAATATTTAACACAGTTTAATAAAAAAAAACTACATAAAAACTCTATATAAAATATACGCATATTTCACCGATATTTTTTGTCACACGGAACACTTTTCCAAATAGCAGACATTTATTGATTCCCAAAAAATAACTGTTTAATACTTACTGAAGTGTCTGTACTAAGCCGCGTTTGTTATAGTACCTAGTAATTTTTAATACTCTGTATTTCTTTAATTAAATAAATCTTACAGCTATTCTACTTGGATATAATTAACTGTCGCTGTAGAAAACTAAATTCATATTTGCATTGGTACATTCTAAGTCAACTGGGAGATAATCTGCTTCTGGTTTACAATGGTATATAGACTCCACAGCTAACCCCATCGAGACTGTATTGTCTAGATAAAATTTTCTGCTTTAGTTAGTTTGTTAAGTTATCTTTTAATGTTTTGATCTATTTGCGAAAGCGAGAAATTTTTATCACGTTATATATGGATGACTAATCAATTTTAATATGTTTCCAGAGTTCGATGTCGAATTCTTTAAACTCATGTTTTTTTTTGACATGAGACCTTTAATTTCCACTGAAGATCACCGTTATGTTATTCAGATTTTATTTCCTTTTTGATTTATTCCGTCCATATATCACAACTTCGAGATCATACAAACAAAAATATTGTAAATGTGTTATTTTGGAACACCCCGATAATTCCCCGTCTGTCTCTCCATCTAAAAAGTCTCTGATTGATGCTTTAGATGAATATATATGTTATGTATGTAATATAGTTTTGTTAGTGATGTGCAAGTTATTTTGACATATTGCTGTAAAATAATAACAGTTCAATTGAGAAGTTCCCGGCCTGACACATAGATGGCGTTACTAGAAAAAAATAAATCCATATGTTTTTACTTAGCCCAAAGAGGCATGTATAAATTTGACAGCTGTCGGATCATTAGTTCGTGAATTATAACATTTTCAGTGAAGCAACTTTTGTTATAGTGGATAAAAAGGAATTTAGCATATTGATAAAATATTACTTTTTGAATGGAAAAAATACAGTTGAAGCAAAAACTTGGCTTGATGACGAGTTTCCGGACACTGCCCCAGGAAAATCAACCATCAAGGATTGGTATGATAAGTTTAGACGTGGTGAACTGAGCACCGAAGATGGTAAACGCACTGGACGCCCAAAAGAGGTTGCTATCGACGGAAACATTAAAAGAACCCACAAAATGATTTTGAATGACCGTAAATTGAAATTGAATGAAATAGCAGACACTCTAAAGATATCAACTGAACGTGTCCATCATATCACTCACGAATATTTGGGTATGAGAAAGCTCTGTGCAAGGTGGGTGCCTCGCGAGCTCACTTTTGACCAAAAATAATGACGAGTTGATGATTCGGAGCAGTGTTTGAAGATGATCAAGTGTAATAAATCCGAGTTTTTGCTTCGATATGTGACAGTGGATGCGACAGTGTGCTGCTTTACCAAGAAAATGTACCGTGTCACAAGTCAGTGAAAACGATGGGAAATGTCCATGAATTGGGCTTCGAATTGCTTCCTCATCCACCGTATTCTCCAGATCTGGCCGCCAGCGACTAGTTCCTATTCTCAGATCTCAAAAAAAGTTCACTGGGATAAATTTTCGTAGAATGAAGAGGTGATCTCATAAACTGAGGCCTATTTTGAACTACAAAAATGGTATCGAAAAATTGGAGGGCCGCTATAATCATTGTATCACCCTTGAAGGGAATTATATTAAATAAAAAAAGGATAAACTAAAATAAAATATAAGAGCAAAAAACTACACTCAGATAGCGACATAATTGCGCTCTAATGATAAATAATATATGAAATGACGACTTAAATGACGCATGTGGATACAAATATTTTTATATATCAAGATAAATTGTTAAAAATATTTGTTAAGTTCATCAGAATCACTCGTGTTACAAATTATATAAATATTAAACCATGCACGTGCTGCTTATCACATTGATTGATAAAAAACGGACGTAGAAACACTGTATCTATTAAATTTAATAAAGACTGAAACTTTACTATTCAGTATTCAGTTGGTTTGATTACGATGGGACCGTGTGTTGACACACAACGATGATTGGGTACTCACATGCTATACGACTTTGATACAAACTGTTTATTGTGACCTGTTGTCCTTGTTCACCTGATTTCTATGTATATTGATATGCCGAAAACGAAAACAATATGGAAAAACTTCCAGGGCGTAAGGATATTTTCTACAATCCAATACTATACAATACAATAGCATGTTTTCGTAGACAGTTTAAAGCAGCTCTTCTTCATAACGGCAGTTTTTATGTTTCCATTCCTGAAGGACAATACTTTAAAGGAAGAAAACAACAAATTAAAATATGAAGATTATGGTTGGTGGTTGTGTGGCAAGTTTTCTGCATGGTGCTTGAATAACAAGCTGGGTTTACCAAATTTGTTTCTCTTTTATGTCTATGGGAGAGAAAGCTAGAGTAAGAACGGTTGCTGATGAAGCTTAAAGTTGGTGAATGTCCTCTAAGAACCTTCATAAAAAATATTTTACCATCGCTGCACCTATAGACATAGTCTTCAGTCTAACTAAGGAAACATTGTTTCAGAATTCGACTTATTCATCGACATATTGTTCTTCAAGAAGCCTTTTTCAAGGATATTTTTTGTAGAATGATTTGTTTGCTTTTAGCGCCTCCTTCTTTTAACTTCTGTACATTCCGCTGAAGTTTTTTTGTTAAATGTATAATAGTTCCGCTTTCGTTCATTTTCTTGCTTTAAAAGTTCCAAAAAAGCTCGGAATCGTTGACACATTATTATTTTTTGGACCAGGTATTATAAAACAAGGTCTTCAGTTTGAAGTCATCGTACACATACTCACATACATATTATGGTGTATAAACATTTTATGTACAGTACCTTCTGATGATTTGAAAATGTCGGCTGTTTTATTTGAATTTTGTTGGTTTCAAAAACAATTTGGTTATTTTGTAGACTTGTTTATATTTTTAAATCAAGACTGTTGATCAAAGCGTTCGGTATTCTCGGTTCTTCTATAAACCTGATTAAATTCAGTATGTAAGTCAATAATAATTGATTTATCTGGTGTAGATCTCCAAAAGTAAAGTTTTGTATGCAATGGTCTGTTTTTCTATGAAGAAACAAAGTATAATCAAGCAATTAATGCAAGCTAAAGTCAATGATAACACATCTGATTTCTTGCGTGTTGTCCATTAGCTGTATTGCTTCCGCGTTGCTGTAATTTAGCAACCTTATTTCATGTTTTGGGACGAAATCTTGGATCCCTTGGTGCATCTATTTGATTCCGAGGTCCTCGTGCAGCTATTTATAGGTTACGTAGCGATAAGTATTGGGAATTAATAGAGGAACTTTGTTTTGTCAGCATTAGATTGATAGTCAGTATAATATTTTAGTGCAACCCCATTAGTCTAAAATAACTGATTATAAACTCGTTGACTTATTATTCACTGATAGTAGCTGAAAAGGCATATAATTTTGAAACATATTATTTGATATTATCAGTAACTAATTGTATTCATGTCATTTATACCAATAATAGTATGTATCAGATTTTAGACTTTTATAGTAACGTAGTGTCATATACAATGCTATAGTCATAATTAGTAATACAAATTGAGATTATAATAAGTCGACTAATTTCATTTTTCAGCCATTCTCTGTACCGTTTATGGTGCACCATCCAAAGGTTCAACAAAGGCTTCCTTGAAAAAGAAAACCACCTGCGCCAAGGACTGCGGCGATACCTATAAACCAATTTGTGCCACCGACGGTAGCAAGAAAATAAGCTTCGGAAGCGAATGCGTGCTTAGCAACTACAACTGCGAAAATCAAAAGAGTAAGTTAACACAAAACCACAAATTGCCTCAGTATAATTCTCAGCTTGTGTACAAATATTGATAATTTTTTTTTCATGTCTGGAAACGGAAAATAATCAGAGGGTACTAAATCTGTAGAATAAGATAACTCTAATATTAATTTTCATGTAATTTCACTAAATTGACTCATTTTTTTGCATCAATTTATACGCAGATCCTAGAAAGGTTCTATTAACAATACGTATCAAGAATATTTTCAAATATTTTAAATGAAATCAGTTTAATTTTAGTTTTAACGACCTAAATCGTTTATGGTATATAAATGAAACGTGTGAAATATAGGAAACAGCATTTTGCATATACGCTTGATAATAAAAAGTAATTAAAATAGCCGGTGTTAAGTGGAAATTGATATCAATCACAGCCTGTTATGGTGAAATAATTAGCTCATTCAATTAGCCACCACAATAACAAAAAAGAACAAACAGGATGTTCAAGAACAATACGTTCAAGGTTGTTAATTGCGTGTCTGTATATTATTTATATAATTCCATTCATTTTATATCACACTGTTGGTTAGAAAATGTACTTTGTGTATTGATTTTTTTATCACATATTTGCTAAAATTGAGTGTACTAATCCTAATAAACAAAATTCATCACTTCAATCTTTGCTAGACTTTAAAAATAAATTTATATTTATGTTTTATATATTATATATTGTGCAAGACAAATATTGTGGTTTCATAACAGTAAATTTCCAGTGGAATAATTTTGCATATAAATAGATTGTGGTGTGATCAATTTTATATATATTTTTTAAATGAGAAAAACAGAAACCGTTTATTTCCATTACCGTTTTTAATGCGTTAGGTCGTACAAAATTAACTTTATTTGTGCATTTGTGCGGTTAGGATAATAAAGACAATGAATTTTAATGTTCTATTTTAAATAGTTGTATTAAAAAAAGTATTATCCAACAGGGCTCGCTACTTTTTCTCATTCCCCTTTCTGGAGGCCTATACATATTACCTTCTATAAACAGTAATTAGTAAGAGGCTTAATTAGATCATTCACTATTTGTCAGAACAAGTGATAACCAAAAAGATATCGTCTATTGAATATTAACTGTGGGGTTCCTCAAAATTAGTTGATTTTATCTACCTAACCTGGACCAGATTGGATAGAATAACTGCATGGAGCAAGAGAACATAAGAGAGGAGTGGACAGATTGTAGTGGAAATACGTCACATATCTGTCGAATAATGTGTTTTAATAAAAATTAATATCTACCAAATATAGTCAAAAACATTAAGAAGAAAACAATTTCTAAAGTTTCCTCATTAGCAATTTGTTATATTCTGCAAATTTTAGAAAAAGTTTACATAATAGAAAAGATGCTGCTGATTCTTTTTTTAAGTACACTTCACTGCACTACAAAAGATCAAATGGTTCAAGTGCTTCAGTATTTTTCTTTGAGTCTGTATCTCTCTGTGTCGAATGTTACCCAAGGATTGCAATACTTTGGTATTAACATGAGAGTGAAATTGAAGTTTCAGTATATAGCCTATCCAAAGTAGCAGTGAACTCAAGTCATCTCAATTTAAGACATAGCCACAATATTGTCGCTTTTAACTTTGATTTTTAGTTTATTTTAACATAAAAGTTACAACATTATAATGCAAACAAAAATGTTATAAAATATCATTTATTTTAACGTTATAGTTCGCTGTTCACTCGTACTTTGACTATAAATAATTATTCCGATACTATATAGGTACTTCTGAGAAATTTCTATTTTATTTATCATTTTTCGCCCAACTGGATCCCCATAACTGGATTATAATTATATATGTTTTAGAACTTGCTTGAGCAACAAAAATGTATTATGTACCTACAGGTAATTAAAATGTGCTTCCAAATAACCAATACATTTTGGATGATAGTATAGTTGGTGTTATATGCAGCTTGATTATATATAACCTCAATATGCACTGATTTGTTTTCGTTGACCTTTAATGTATGTCTGTTAGTAATTTCTATTAAAACTCACCTGTTGTAATTTTTTAATTGTATCTTGTCGGTTGTCTGTCCAAAACATGTATCGATATATCATATTCAAGAGTAAGTAGTGTTCAGATAGTAACCAACAAATATTTTATATGTTTATTTTAAAACTTTTTAGATATTTAACTTATTATATTTGACATATATACTATTAATATTAATTGGTGTTTATATAATGTTATTTTTGAATTGCAGACTTTAGAGTCGAAGCTCAAGGAGAATGCCCTGGTGGTGGTGGAGTACGTCTTTCCTAATACAGCAGAAGTCGATCCTACGACTTTACACCTAAGTCCAGTTAACTGAAACATGACCCTCATTAAGCTGTCGATACTCATGTGCTTCATAACAGCTATTGGACATTAACATGGATTTCTTAATTTGTTTTGTAAACATTTTGATAAAATTTGTATAGTTTCAACAATGAACTACTCGCTTTTTCGGTAGCTATTTATAGTTAAAATTATCAATCGCTTATACCAAAATAAAATTTAGCAATATTTTTAGTGTTATTGTTATTGATAATTAAATTGACATATTTTCCTATCAATTCTTCGAACGACTTCTAATGAACTTCTGCAAGTAATCCATGATGATTTAGCCAGTTATGTTATTATACGAAAATGTTATAATGGCAGATAAATGGTGGATCCTTGGCCACTTATGCACTTATGTAATAATAATTGTCAACAACTTAAGACATTACTTTAACAGTAGTTTTAGGATTTGAGAAAGTAAATTTAATCCTTACAAGAGAGACTATTATTTTAGAAATAGACAACTTACGCTAAATAATCATTATACATCGCTTATTTAAAACTGTAAACGTATTGTGCTCATTAAAGGCCCAAGATTGAATCTCAGAACCTATACAACAACGGTAATTCTTCAGTATCTAGCTAAAATGAAATAACAGTTTTAGAACATAATCCTTATTTATAAGATTTAACAATATGTGAAACAGTTTCGAGCAGAGGGATTCTACTCAGAATTGAATTAATATTCAAGTCTTATTAAAATACTCCTTAAGATAGTTAGCTCAAGGCTTTTAAATTATTGCAGCAGAGAATTAAGTGAATAATTATAAACGGCAATTACTTAAAAATGTTTTAAATAATAATTGTAGACTTTTATGTCTTTCTGTTCTCAATAGTTGTAGATGGTTCTTTCGAATACCATGTCTCAAATAAAATAAAACAAAACGTTTGGAAGTATTTTTTTTTCTAGTACCGGGAACAGTATTAAATGCGCCGTTCTTACACTATTACGTGATTGTTAGGAAACTGTTTAATATTCTTCTTTTCTCTGGAAAACCATTTTAAATAGGTGCAAAAAAATCTATTTTTCAAAAACTGTAGTTCCATCAAAATCAACACAGTTCCTGCTGCAAGAAAACATGTGTTTTTTGGAAAACTTTGGACTCCTAGTCCTAGGATTTTAGGCGCAAACATCACAGTTCAGTGTGTATAGCTACCAAAAGTGTATTGTTAATCAATAGCTTAGTTGTTCAGCCATCACTGCGTCCAGCTGAAGACTCCGAAACTTAAGAAGACACTTTACATAGGATATACCAAGGAAGTTTGGGTAAAAATACTGCATTTCACAAAACTATTTCACTAACACTCACAAATAAATTTACTACGACTCTATGCTGCCCAGACCAACCCATTTCATCGTTTCTTCAGAAGAGAGGTGCTATATAGTGTCACTAACATGACGAGTTAAGTGTTTACTGTCAAAGTTTTCGTCCTTACTTCCTTACTTCCTTCCTTCCGTCCTTTCGTCCTCCCGTAGAATAGGATCAGATCGCTAGGATCGACTATACCATCGACTCAACAACTTGCCGCTTCTTATCCTTAAAATAAAACAGCTTTAAAATAAATAAAAAGAATTTTAACTCCTACATATTTCTAACCTAAAACTGACCTATTTAATGTGAAATAAGATACAATCATGAATCTACATGCAAAATTTATGTTAGACAGAATATATTTTTATACAATTACTTATTAGTTAGAGTAAGGCTGTGTGAGATGTGTAATTAATCATTATTATATTGAAGAAATAAATGAAGTCAGTTTGAAAACACCACCTATATTGTTTATTGTAATAAACCTTTCTCTGTAACCTGTTTCAGAGCAACATGACTGATCAACATGAACTCATTTTCAATATTGTTAATATCTCTAAAAATATCTTTAATTTTAAATTGATCAAATTCAGTTAATCTACTGAAGCGTTTCATGAAGCTTTCAAGTAATGTAATGTAATTTTACCAATACTAAGAAGATTTAATCTATATTTAACAGAGAAAATTCCCGAAATTGAATACTAATGACAAGGTCAATGGAAGACTACAATTTTTTTTTCTTATATAGTTTATGCCAAATATTTCAGCATGTATTTGGATCGATGCCTAATTTGGTGTATATATTTATAGAACGTAAACAATTTAGGAACTAAATCAAGCCAACCATACTGACTCATCTATTATAAGTTGATTTTTTTTTATTAGACAACGTTAACACTTAAAGAAAAAATATTTTTACAATTCAACTGTATAAATCAATCCAGAAAATATTAAGTAGTTAACTTTGCACTATATGAGTAAAAATACAGAGATTGGAACGTTGGCTATTATTTGATTTGATTATAAATTATATAATAGATTCAAATATTGACCATCTGTCAATTTATTTTTCAAATACGTATTATTTTAATATTGGCAATAGTAAAGCGGTTAACAATGAACATATGAAATAGACCTTTTACATAGATACATATACAGAGATAATAGTATAACGTTAGGATATAGTGATATATTTCCGTACTGAATTTTCTTCGTTAAAAGATACGAAAAATATTTATAAATATTACAGACTCTCAGTAAATGCAAATTATGTGTTATTGTGTTATTTCAATAATTCACATAAAGTTGGGGGAACATTAATCTCAACTATCACTAATAGATTGGTTTAAAATTCGCATGTCTCTAAAAATGGTAAAAGCCAATAAGTTCTGATATTTACTAAAGGGGAAATGGGAAATTCCTCCACGGACATCACCTTATCTAACCCGGACAAGCGGAGCTTCTCGACAATTCATTCGAGAATAAAATGAAATACAATCCATCTCTTGGTCCAACAGTAAACCACCTGAAGAATCTCACTAGCAAGCAATTATCAGAGCTTGCCAACATCAACAACTCCATCCTGAGGTTAAAGCATTTTCCAAAGAACTGGAAACATGCGCTTGTCGCTATCAATCCAAAAAAGAAAGCCAAGTCCAATCCATCTGGAAGCGATAATACACTCTTTAAACAGTCGTGAAACTGTTTTCGAGGCACACGACATAATCCCGAACGAACAAATCGGTTTCCGCGTCGCAGCAACAATCCACCAGAGATTAAGAAAAGGTCGAAAAACTGGAGCCACCTTTTTAGATGTTTCCAAAACTTTCGACCAAGTTTGGCACGACGTCTAATATTCAAAGATAAACAGCTTGGTCTACCGAATGACCTAATCTCCCTGATAGATTAATACTTCGACGGTAGGTCCTTTCAAGTGAGGATCGACAGTCTCCTCTCGAAAACAAATCTCCACAGGAGGCCCACAAGGTGCTCCACTAGCCCTATTCAACCTGTACATGGCTGATTTACACATTCAAACATTTCCATTTAAATACTCCCACACAGTATTTTATGCAGATGACACAGTTTTTTTCTCAACCGGCTACAATTCTGACACTATTCGCGACAGACTCCAAGTGCAACTGAACCAGGCGATTGCGTGATACAAATTCTGGCAGTTGCAGATAAACCCGAGTAAAACTCAGGGTATTCTGTTCCATCGCAAGAAGGAGTTCCGCGCCTACCGCCTCCAAATCGATAAAGTTTCTATCCCCTGGCTCCAGAATGTTTTATACCTCGGTCTCCAGTTCGACTCCAGGTTTCATTGGTCAGCCCAAATCCAGTACGCTGTCTGCAAAGGCAATTGTGTATACAGTCTACTCTTCCGACTCTGTAGAAAAAAACTCCCAATCCACAGAAAGCGAGTCTGCACAAAATGCTAGTCCGTCCAGTCTCCCTCTTCGGAGCACAAGTGTGGTACATGTACGTCTCTGAGAGACAACTTGCACTACTTCAAGTGTTCCAATTCAAAAAAGTCGGCGCGTTACTCAATGCCCTATAGTTTAAGAGGAACGTCGACAGGCCCTCGAATAAGGCATCCCGTTCGTGAAGAGTTTCATGAACATGCTCAGGGTAAGATTCTCCCTAGGCGCCTTAGAACACGAAAATATCTTGATTAAATCCCTACCTATCCATAAACCTTGATAGATAACCAACTACGACAATCCCAGTCATAATTCAGGGCCTCTGTCGCCCGCAAAACACTTCACTATCCCAAAGCGACATCAGCAAAAGACCATTTGGTTCTCACTGGTCATTCTGGAGCAAGAAAAAAACTACAGTTCCGGCTTTGCTCAGTTCGGCTACCATTTGTTCTGGTTTTTTCAAAGCTTTTCTAATGGCAAAAATCTGACTTCAATAGAGGTACTTGGTTTAGATTTTCGCAGGAAATATCAGAATATCTAGAGTCAGAATAGCTGTAAAACTCATGAAAGGTAAAAGGTCATGAAAATATTAGGTGTACTTAATTTTTTTCAGATTTTTCAATAAATTTCACAAAAGCAATTGAATACAAAAAAAACTTAACTTTAGATATATTATCGATTATTTTCTATAACCTTCATATAATGTATGTGGGCCGTCGGGAAAAGCATTTCATCAGATACTCATTCTGATGTTTATCCATTGATTTTTTTATTCCATTGATCTTACTAAATTTTGTGCTACCCAACCTGAATTTCATCAAACGGCGAGATTATTCATAGATTAGGAAATTCCAGCTTTCTCTTTTTAATTTCATTCCATCTATTTATTCCTTTTATTATTTCTGATTCCTCCTTTATTTATTTATCTATTTATACTTTTATATTTATCTACTTCATTCTACTCTATATTAATATGTTTTCGTATATTTCCCAAAGTTCTAAAATTAATGTAAATTAAAGAAAACGATTTCATTGTTGCAACTGTAAATAATAATTTATACTCTTCTATAAGTCAGATACTGACACCAGTTTGGGTTTATTAACAAGCACTCAACAATTGACCAGGTCCACAGAATAACAAATATTATTGAAAAAGCCTACGAAATTAAAAAAGTATGCTTAGCTATATTCTTAGATGTAGCACAAGCTTTCGATAACATTTGGCATGAGGGCCGTGTTCATAAACTACAAAAAATGCTTCCAAAACTACACACCGAACTATTAAAATCATACATTACAACCAGAATGTTTAGAGTCAAACAAGAACAAGCTTACTCTACAATAAAAGAAGCTAAATCAGGTATACCACAAGGAAGTGTACTGGGATCAATGCTTTATCTACTTTACACTTGTGATATACCGCAAATGTAAAATATCACGATAGCTACATTTGCTGATGATACTGCGATTATAGCTGTCGAAGACAATAGTGAAGAAGCCTCACGAAAATTATAATAGGCAAGTGACAATATAAATAATTGGACACAAGTTTGGAAAATAAACATTAATGAAAGTAAATCTGTACATGTGCAGTTCACCTATAAACAGACCGTACAAGCACCAATAACATTAAATAATACTATCATTCCATATAGCAACAACGCTAAATATCTCGGAATGAATCTCGAAGCAAAATTTCTCTGGAAGGAACATATAAAGAAGAAAAGAAAAGAACTGGAATTGAGATATAGGAAAATGTACTGGCTAATTGGAGGAAAATCACAATTGTCAGTACATAATAAATTGCTGTTATATAAGCAAATATTGAAACTTATATGGGCATACGGAGTTCAATTATGGGGATGTTCTGCAAAGAGTAACATAAATAAAATATAAATATTTCAGAACAAAGCCCTGAGAGGTATTGTGGGTGGACCCAAATACTATAGGACTGATTACCTATTAACCGAGACCTTCAGATACTCACAGTCAGTCAAGAAATCAAGAGAATTGCAAGGGAGCATGAGGAAAGACTCCATTCTCACACGAATATTGAAATATTATAACTATTGGATACCACCAGAACAGGACACAGACTCAAAAGAATCGAACCATCTGATATTGTGTAGTGTTGTGTAGTGAGGTGCATATATTAGAAAATACAGCAGAGACATGTATAAACATTATTTCACCAGAGACTGAGATAGGGCCGATGGGTCCTCCTGGTTATGTATCTAGCTTTAAGTTATCATAAAGACAAATTGTAAGTTAGACAGAATCGACTAGTAACAATATATTAATTAAATAATTAAAAAAATCTGACTTAAAGTATCTGTCGTGAAATTAACCTATCCTTGGTATATTTCGTGTGTATTTTTTATATTATCACCCTTTTCATTAAAAATTGGTTGTTCAGGTATGTTTTCATTTCGTTTTCAGAATTGTCATCCTACTACATTGACATTAACATCTTGCACGCTTAGAATTTGCTTTATTTATTTGTAATTTTTTGTGTAACTAGGTGTTATATCATTCATATCTTTATAATTTTCGGCATCCATCACAATTTTCTACAAATTATTATTTTTTATTACCAAAAAAACGATTTCAATGCACGACAAAGCGACTAGATTTCATAAATTACTAACAATTATTAAGAAATATAGAAAATTCTTTGAAATATAATAAACTCCAGCGTGTTTTTTAATTTTGACCGACAATTTAGACGAATTAAATAAATTCAACGGAACATAATTACGCCATCGAATGATATCGATCAGCATCCGTTTTCTGCTGCGTAAAATCTAAATAAAACTTTCCAACTGCGATAGAAATTCAAAAAGCAAATTTGGTGCACTTTAATTTTTCCGAGAACATTCGGGCATCGAGTGGGCTTCGTATTATCACGGCACGTTTGGAAAATATTTTGAAAACGTGATTAAATTGGACACTGTTAATTCGCCTAGTTGCTTGATTTTTGCAAATATATTATCAGTAATTGACCTTAGTGAAAAAAACAAAAAAGTTTTAAAAAAAACTTAATAAAAAATTTACTATCCAAAATACCTTGCAAATTTCAGTACAATAAGGTACTATTCTAGTATTCTAGTACTTCATAGCTAAGAGAAGTTTGAGCACCTTCAGTCTATCTTTGGTGATTTTAAAGCTTAAACTGCAATACTTTTGCTGGAACTGAGGAACAACTATTTAATTTTTTGATAAGCAAATTGATTGCGATTAAGATAATGAATTCAAAAGAGAACAACTTTATGATAATCTTGGAACTATCCGCGCTGGTTATGCAACGTAGGGTTCAAAAACCCAGAAAATAAAACGATTTTATATTAACGGAACAAAGTGGTGACTTACTGGAATGGTGAACACTGTAGAACCAATTATATTTTAATATAAATAAAATTCAAACTATCCAGCTAAATATTTCTTAAAAATTTTAAAATACTATTTTAGGATCATATTAGTTATTATCAAGTTAGTTACCAAACAATTTTTATTTATCTGGATCTCTATATCATCAAATTATTAAGTAATAACCAACTGTTTCGTGGGGATTCTTGATATTTACTTCTTTTAACAAAAATATTGGTAACTAAAAATTTACTCAACTGCGCTATACTTTAGTTTTAGAGGAAATATTCTATTAATCGTATATATTTTAATATTTTGGCTCATTAACAATGGACAGTCGGTTCAGTGGCTCTATTGAGAAATATTGTGAAGATTAAAATTCCGACCAGATTAGCTTATTAATTATTTATAAATCTTACGGTCTATTTTATAGTCATCACTGTGTTTTGTCTTTCTCGAAACCCATAGTTATATAGATTATACAATTGATATTTTTATCAAATATACAAAATATATTAGTTTCAAGTACTTTTGAGGGTCAAAACAATAATACATTTTATCGGCGAGGCAGCACAATATTTAAAACATTGGTGGTAAATAGATTAATAACATTAAGTCAAGTCGATGCATAGAAATGGAAGATGTATATGGAATAAATTTCAATATCTCGATTCTTGTGTAAAGATTGTATTCAGAATCCATATTAATTTGTTCGAAGCAGAAGAGTAACCCTTAAGAAAGTGTCCATGGGTCAACCTGCACAATGGATGACTTTTTTGAATTTACGGATATGATTAAATGTTAGTGTAACTAAGAGACTTACAGTATAGTATGAAAGATTATATGAAAATCTTTATGAATCAAAATTCGTATGAAAGAAGGAATGAAAATGAAATTTCATAACGGGTCAATTGAAAAGTCCCCGGCCCGACACATAGATGGCGCTATTAGAATTAAATCCATATGTTTTTTAGTTAGTTCTAACCCTCAAAAGATGTGTGTATAAATTTGTCGGCTGTCGGATTATTGATTTGTGAATTATAGCATTTTGAGTGAAGCAACTTTTGTTATTGCGAAAATAATGGATAAAAAGGAATTTTTCGTGTTGATAAAATATTGCTTTTTGAAGGGAAAAAAATACAGTTCAATTAAAAACTTGGCTTGATGTTGAATTTCCGGATACTGCCTTAGGAAAATCAAGCATCGAGGATTGGTATGCTAAGTTTAGACGTGGTGAAATGAGCACCGAAGACGGCGGACGCAATGAACGCCCAAAGGAGGTTGTTACCGACGAAAATTAAATTAAAAAATCAACAAAATGATTTTGAATGACCGTAAATTGAAATTGAATGAAATGGCAGAAATTCTACAGATATCAACTGAACGTGTACATTCACGAATATTTAGGTATGAGAAGGCTCTGTGTATTACATAGCATTATTGGACCGTTTGAATCAGAGGCCAGTGAAAACGATGGCAAAAATCCATGAATTGGGCTTCGAATTGCTTCCTCAGCCACTTTCAAAATAATGCTTGCTGGAAAGAAATGTTTGTCGAATGAAGAGGTAATCGCCGAAACTGAGCCCAATTTTGAAGCAAAGGACAAATCGTACTACAAAAATGGTATCTAAAATTTGGAGGGTCGCTATAATCAGTGTATCACCCTTGAAGGGAATTATGTTGAATTAAAAAACTAATTTTGCCAAAAAAATGTGTTTTACTATGGTAGGCCGGGGAATTTTCAATTGCTATATATGTTCCTACAGACTGGACTTATCATAGAACATTACAAATTCAAAGAATTAGCTGTCTAGAATTACATCTGTTATTTCTTATTTTTT
The DNA here is from genome assembly GCF_030347505.1 of Rhynchophorus ferrugineus. Classification (NCBI taxonomy): domain Eukaryota; kingdom Metazoa; phylum Arthropoda; class Insecta; order Coleoptera; family Curculionidae; genus Rhynchophorus; species Rhynchophorus ferrugineus. The sequence continues at coordinate 74,213,359 of NW_027472581.1, forward strand.
GACATTTATGTATTCCCTTTTATGGTTTCTCCTGCATTCTTTTTTGTACCTGCGTGTTACCTTCGTCCTAGATTCGCTTAGATCATTTTCTGGTTCTTTTTTCGTCATTACTTCCCAGACTCTCTTAGAATATCTTATCTCCTCCATATACTGTAGGTATTCCAACTAACTAAGTTGTATATTTCCTATATAATTTCCGAATAGTTCTATATAATGGCTTCTCTTATTTTCGTATTTCTCATCTCCCCCTTCTAAGATCATGTTTCGTGGTCTATATTCTACTCGATCTATACCTCCATTTTCATATTATTCGATCTCTTTTTTTAATAAATATATTGTACTTGACAAGGACAATGTCCTCCTGTTCTCATTCTTCCGTTGCTTTTATTCTCTCTTCTCAGATAATAAGAATTTGATTTATTCCATCTTTACTTTATAAAATAAGAAATTTATTTCTTCTGGTTCTTCTATAACGATAAATTTTGGTTTGATTTCTTACTGTGTTCCATCTGTGTAAAGTATTCTGCAGATAACCGGGACTATCATTTATTATCAGTTTGCTAAAACTCGTTGAGACATTTATATATATTAATATTACGTGTTTTTTTAATATGACATTTTTTATTTTATCCTTACGTGTTATGAACAGAGTTGGGTTTGGGCCTCCCTTGTTTTAGTACTGCTTGAGTTCTGAAGGTTTCATTTCTAATTATCTGTAATTACATAATCTATGTTTGTCCCATATATTTCATAATTACTTTTATACCAAAACAGTAACATTGTGTAATTTATTGCTTTAATATTTTGCTTATTCTGAGTTGGAATAAAAACATAGATGTATTTAAAAGTGCAATTTTATTTCATAACCTAATTTTGTTGTATATATTATATGATAACCTTAGCTTAGTTTATAAGTTATCTTTGTTAATAGATCTAATGAAGGTCAAAAATGTATTCATTTCATAGCAATACGGTTTGTGTATATATTTTATTATCAATATTTTCTTCGTATGGAATGGAAACGACTTGATGTGAACTAAGTAAATATTGAAATTATTGACGTTATTATATTAATTATACCATTGTAATGTAGCTAATTTGAAGAGCTGCAAAATTGAACAAAAATCATTAATTGTTTTATTTGTTGATTTTAAGATGATAGGTAATGTATGTATTAATAATATAGAAATATATAAATATCAAATAATAATCAAAACGTGTGTTCAAAAAAGAATATAGCAAAGTTGTTTCAATTTGATGAAAAAATCAGCCTCTTTCATAATATGACAGAATAGTTGCGATAAAAATGCATATATGGACCAACTCTATTATATTATTTTAATATCACGAATTGTGCAATTGTTTTAAGATAGATAAAATTGATTTTTTTGTTTTAAAATATTTATTTAAATTAATTAAAAAAAAATAATTTGACTCGGTAATCCTACCCGATTCCATCTTTATCATTCAGAAATATAATTCAGTTAATACATCAGAAACAACCAAGTTACCTCCATCATTTTTTTTAAATTTTAAATTGACAGTTTCATTAAATGTTAATACTTTCGTATAGTTAATGGAACAAACTTCATCGTCAGGCCAAATTATTGAGAATAAATATTTTCACAATTTTTCACACATTTTAAGTTTTAAATAATTTTAGGTTCAACTGATTGAAATCCTAACCACTGTACCCATAACGAAATAGTTTTTAGGCAGATGTTTTTAGAAATACTTCCAAAAAAAGCCATACCATAATAATTTATTTTTCTGGCTGAAACCGTTTGTCTCGCAAATATTTCTTAAGCTCCAGAAATAACAGGGTCATATATGCGTTGAAAAGCAACAATATTCTATAGCTTAAAATTTAGAATATTCTTTATTAACATTTATAAATCATAACTGTAATGGTGCAAGATTTCCAAACCTTCTTTATACTCAAATTAGCTCATACCTTTTCTAAAGTCATAATATGAAGTACTCACTAAAATGTATTTCCACGTCGAAGTGGCAATGCCAAAATCACCGTGAGCTCAGAAAAGATTTTAGTTCTATTTTTCTTCTATTTTGTTCTACTTCCTGACGTACTAGGAAATGGTAGGTCATACTCGAAAAATAATATTTTTAATATAATAATGCATTTAGAATCCTCCAAAATATTTCTTCGACTATTTACTATTTCACACATTAAATCATAGAATAAACACTTTTGTGATTAAATATCTAATTTTGTTAAAAATAAGTTTCTAATTATCCATTGTAGTGTATTGAATTCTATTGTATTACATGCATCGGGTGCATGTACGAAAATATTTTTACTCTATAATAACATTATGTATTAATGAAAATGTTTTCCGGCATTTTCTAAAAATATTGCTCTAATTCTGGAAAAACGTGGCCAAGTCGAAAAAACGAGTCGGTTGTGTGAATCAGAACTTCCCATTCGATCTGGAGAAGTATCACTTCTTTCGCACCTTCACCACTTTTGCACCGTATTGCCGAGCGTTATTATACCATAGGATTATAGCATCTGGCATCTGTTACTCGCTATTGTTCAGTTGGTTGTCGGTATATAATGACAACAGGAACGGCACGGCAATTTTTACCAACGAAAAAGCGATACTAGTTTATTTGTGTTATGTAGTCCTATAAGTAATCCCGCACTACTCTGTAACACTTTTCTGATGCCACTATAAACATAGCAAGACTTTATTATGGATATTTCGTTTCGGTATCGATATGGAGGACTCTTCTGGACGAACCTATGGCTTTTTGTGCATGGAATTCTTGTAATAGATTCAATTATTTTCTCGAATTACAATGAATCACAAAAAGCTTTTTTTGTTTGCCTGCAAGCAATAAATCTTCGATGTTGAAACTTTTCGAAATGACAATTATAGTGAATACGTGAGGAATTTTCTCTTCTTTTCGATCTTTCCCATCGCTTAAGCTCGTGAGATATCTGAAAGTTCTTTCAGAACCTTACAATTCAGTGTCATCGATTTTTTTTTTAATCCACGAGGTTATTATTTGTTGACATCAAAATCATCAATTTTAAATGTTGAAAACAAAATCAACAAGTGGGATATGTCAGAGAGCGTTATCATAAATTTTTAAAAGTGTTTTGTGGGTTTCGCTAACAGATTTTTCAAATCAAACAAAATAGTTGTAAATATAGGAAATGTTTTGTAATTTCTTGCGTTCCTAGATAAGCGTCTGTATACACTCAACAAATAAATATAACACTAAATAAAAATTTGGTAGTTTATGTAGCGAAATGTCAAGAGACTTTGAATTTTACAGGTAAGTTTGGCAGGTTGTTTGGCAGGTTGTTTGGCAGTTATTTACATTAATACTTCACATGTTCAGATGTGTGATCTTACAAGTATCCTATTTTTTCACTAATGTAGGCATTTTGTTACAAATATTTAAAATTCCAGATTTAACGATATATGTTATAAAACTAAAATCAAATTCTTAATTATTAGTGACATATATTGATATATGATATTGAGTAGTGACAAAATATATAACGAGATATATAAACAAATCCGCGAAAATAAAAATTACAGGAATTATGAATACGTAAAATGAAAATTTCCAGGAAAAAAAACATTATTTAGATTATTTTTATATTTAGACTTGGTATAGCTGCAAAAAATCGGCGAGTAGTGTTATAAACAAATTATAATTATTTTTAAGGACATTCGTAGGACAGCAATTTAGTGTCAAGCTTTATCTTTAAATTGTTGACCGTCAGTACCTGTAAGAAGTACGAAAATTATGTTTTACAACAAAATAAAGAATACGAAGGAAAGAAAAAATATTTCAAGGGGAGGTCGATTTAGTCTATATTTTTGAAAACTTGGCAATTTGCTTAGTTAGATAGACTGGATGAATAAAATTTAAACATTATCAATGTTATATAACTACTAAGATAGCCGGATTTATATAGAAATAGTATTTAATAAAACAGCACAGCCAACGTGAAATATGGTTTATAAATAAATGTGTTTGTTGAATTCCTGGTTTAACATTGACGAGTATTACTCATAATAAGACATCTATTGATATGCAATGTCATTTAAGAAGAAAAACACAATATTGTGGTTGGAGATATATTTCAAAATGTATTACAAACACATCTTATTATTCAATATAATGTTCTTGAGTTTTAATATGTTCCAGTATTCCAGTGATTTTACGATGGATTTAAGATGAAGCTGACGACTAAGTGATAAAACGATAAGAGCACTGGTTTTCCATAGTTCCTTGGATAGTTAAAAAACCGATAGGATAGTATAAGGTGTAAACCTTAGCTTTACTGAATTAAGTACTGGGACAACTATTTATCCAGAGTTTAGCTAAAACTGACTCGACTATGTATCTACATCTCACAGGTTGTTGTTTTCAACTATCAGTCGCTCATAGGTTCCAAACTCTCAGGAGGCTTCTGTTCACTTTAAATTTAAGATTATATTCCTATATGAGTATTACTTATATCCCTATATGAGTATATATATTGAGAAATGAGCGTTAGCTCTTATTTATCAATCCCTTTTTGCAAATATTTTCATTTAAGTTCATTCAATTAATTCATTCAAAACGGAGTACGGTGCGACGCAGACTAATTTATCTGGTAGTGGCTTCCTGCAAACTTGATATTCCAGCTGACCATTATTCTTTCATTTAACTAAAGCGCTTAAGAAAACTATCTCTAAATATTCACGGTTCCTATGGTGAATGATTTCGAATGGGATATTAAGGATTCCCCTATATAATATTTTTGAAATATACGTTCCCAATTCCTATTAGCTCTTCTAAATCTATCGAATCTAAACCTGAAAATAGGGCAGATATTCTGTTAACTAATGTTTACTAAAAGGTTATGTTTTTACTATTTGTTAGTTTTGATTTCTGGGTCCTAACTAACTTCAGGACTTGATATCATAGTTTCAAGCAACTACAAAAAAATGCATTATAAATACAAATCCGCTATGTAAATACTCTTTTGAAAAGAAAAAATATGTGTATATACTAAATCTTAACAACAAAATTTTCTTAGTTGTTAAACCAAATGTTTTGTCAGTTTTACTGTGTAATAATCTTAACTTAATTAGTATAACATTTTTATTAGAGAGTATTGGAGTAAAAAAATAGTGATAACTCTAATTAATATTAACATTTAGCCAAATCATGCAATATCTTATCTAAATTGGAGGTCAAGTTTATATTTATTAAGTGTTTAATACACATTTTTTACTCATATTTTGCATGAACAACTTTTCTAAGAAATTAACCATTATTTTGTGTAAATAATTTATTTATAGAGACTGACATATATTATCTGAAATATGTTTATTGAAAAATAAAAAAATTATCAATAAATACGTTTTTTCATATTTTCAAAACGAATGTATTCATATAAGTTGACAATAAACCATAATTCCGTCATGGCAGAACTAATGAGATTTCTATACTAAAAAACTGATCCAAGCGATTTTCATGACTCAATTTTGAAGAACGTCCGTTTTACATTATTACGGGAGTTTTGTGGAGGTCGGAACAAAATAGTAGTCATAAATTAAGCATCACCTTCCTTGGCGTCAACACGAGCTTTGTAACAACTACCTCGGGCTTCGACAACAGCATTTTTCGCTCTTTTTGGTCGTACATAATCCAATTTTCATAGCCTGTAATCACTATTTTAAAATATTTCCCTATGATTCGACGACATTCGACTGCAGTTCTTAAATGAAGATCACCAAAATTATACTAAAAACACATGTTGCATTAGATACATTATCCCAGTTTTGTAAGCAAAAACTCAAAATAAGGCGAAAATTGCCTCATAGAATCTATTTATTTTACAAATATTGTGAGTGCAATATTAGGAGTATAAATTAACCAACCAAGTGTGAACAAAACATTTTCAGTGCGTTGAAAATGTATGAAATTGTACCTATATTTTTTTACATCCATATTATGAAAAAAAGGCGACTGAACTTCATCGAATATAGCGTAAAGCTTATGGCAAACATGCTTCATGGATTTTAACTTGTGAATATTGGTTCCGATGTCTTAAAAGTGATAATTTTGAAGACAAAGAGCGTTCTGAACAACCAAAATTGGAAAGCTGTTCAATCATAGGCTGTTTAAATGTTATCTAGTTCCTAAAGTTCCTTAAAAGAACAATATTTGTCGAAACAACGCTCAGGGTAGTTTCCAAGAATGGAAGATTTGACATATAGAGTATGCGTTACGTAATCTGAATTAGAGTTAAATTTGTATGAAATTATAATAAATTTTTAATAGCCACACCTATAACTTCATAGCTATAGATAGAATAAATATCAATAAATGTGTATGATATCTTAGGATTGAATAAATATTTAAATATTACAGTAATCTTCGGTCTAGACAGTCTTATTAACATTTTTATAATCTGTAGATATACTAATTTGAATATAATGAAGTAATATAACAGAATATATATTTGGTATTTCTAATCATATGGACAAAATTACTTTTTAAATAATTATATAATGAGTTGAATCATGAACTATATTTAAATCTAAATATTAATTCGCAAGCGCTTTATCTTTATAAATAATATTTAAATTAATATTTAGATCTAAATATTATTTTTATACACTAATTTCTTTAATCCAATTTATCCAACTGTTTACAACAGTTATCTGAGATATTTTTTCTAGCAGTCTGAAGGCCCGAAACCCGAAAATTATTTTTGCATTACAAGGAAACTCATTCACTACATTTTTTACCATCAACTCAGTTCATAGCTTCTCATCACCTCTTATTTTGATTTAAAATCATTATAGTACACATTACCTGTACACATTACATTAAGTTCACAAAAGCAGAGCAGAACACTACAACCATACTAGTTGGTGGGAAGATATTCCCAACTTGACCTAAAGCCAAAGATTATTGTTCTATCCTGGTCCCCAGCTGGTTTACAAACCCTTACTGACGTCAAATGATGTTCATGAATGCCCGTAAAGACAAGTATGCGGGAGAGCGCGAGGACCCGAGGGCGGTTTTTGGCCGCTTGAACTGAACAGCAAGCTGGGGGTTATCCGAGAGGGCTGAAGTTTGAAGGAATTTGTTGAATATGTGGCTCACAAAATCGATTACAATTGAGGTGTCAGTTTATCTGCGAATTTGGGAGTTCCAGACAAACCACGGGGCGTACAGAGCTTACAGGAGTAGCTTGTTTTGCATTATCTGGAGCTTTAAAATCAGATATGGCGCAGCGTAGCTGGACCAAGTTTTGATTCGAACAGGATCACTGATATAATTAGGCTCTTGTAGAGCATAATTTTGATAGTTGGTGGTAATTTACTCCTGCGACGTAATAGCGGGTATAACGTGGAGCAGATTGCGTAGCCTTTTGAAATGACCTTCCTGATGTGGTGGCACCAGGTGAATCGTTTATCGATAATTAAACCAAGGTATGTGGCCTTGTCGCACCAGGAGATTGGAGAATTATCTACTTCGAGCTTGTATATTCTTAGGTCTATTTTGCGATGGAACGCTACGACTTGGGTTTTTTGGGGGTTAATTTCTAATCTCCATAATCTTAGCCACTGAATGGCTGTTGGTAGTTGTCTCTGGAGTGTATTTTGTGCGCAATCCGAGAAATGAGAAACGGTGAATAAGGCAGTGTCATCCGCGTATTCTGCGGCTTCTACGTTCTTTCTGATTCCAATCAGGAAATGTAAAGGTTAAAAAGGTCGGCGGCAAGGGGAGAGCGCTGGGGGACTCCGGACTTGATTGATTTAGTTGATTTTTCCACTCTAACTTGGTACCTTCCAAATTAGAGTTCCTTTCCAAGTTCCTTTCCGACAAGAATGACCTCAGTAGAATTACCAGGTCTATGGGTAAACCTCTACGGCTTTATAAATTAAACATTGCCAAACTTTTAAGGCTAAAGAGAAAAGAGGCCAAAGTCCGCAGTTCTTCGATTAATTATCAATGCTTATCGCTATGTCACCAACGAACAACTACACGATGACCTCTAAATCGAATGGATTTGTAAAGTTATCCAAGATAGCAGCACCGCAATATAGCTATTGGATAATGCACAGGAAATCAGAAAAAAGAAGCGATTCAAACTACACGAACTTACGAACTTGTATATTGTATAAATCTTAGTCTTAACTTTAGTTTAAGTAGTCTAATTTAATTTTAATTTGGTAGATATATGCTGATACATCGATTTATTACTCATTTTTAACAAAGTAATTTGTAAGTTAAGATTGTACTAAGATATCTAGTGTGAGAAGAGAATAAAAAACAACTTCTTAAAAGCTACAAATGTTGAAAATGTGTTAGAGATTGTGCGCAACTTTTTAAAACTCAAAAATTCACGCTTAAAATGTTGCTCATTATGCTAAGCGAAATACTTTAATGAAATTCAAAAATTACCTATCAATAAACTATTCAGTTTACCTAAATTAAAAGACTATCTCTCCAAATGACGTCCAACAGCTCCAGGCCCGGATGATATATCTACTCCGCCTTTAAAAAATCTTCCTACACCTTCCCTTCTACACTTGCTCAAGATCTATAATAACATATAATGACTTACTGATGATTTGTCTAAAATTCTTCAACGGATGATTAACGAAAGCTTAAACTGACTTCTGAACTCTGAAGAATTAATTAATTAATATCGGTTTTCTCCTGGCAGATCCACAGTTGAATATTTAATCGAATTAGAAACTCTCATCATGGAAGGCCTTTCCCTATCTGGAGACTGATAATACCACAACATTATTCTTGAGGCATCTGGAGCAATATTGTTCTTACACGATCGAACATCTTGTTTACGAATTCACCGACATTTTTCATCTGTTTTTCCTCTTAAATCACAAGCAGCAACAGCTCTATCAATAGCAATAAACTGTTTGATATTCCCAATGTAAATACACATTTGAAGCTCTCTGCAGACAATTTCATGCTATTCTGTTCTTCTTTAGACCCCAGGGCGGCTTCTGAGAGAATACGAAGATGTCTGGATGGGTTTGCTCAATGAACTCGGGCAATTGGATTCTCAATATCCCTTGTAGTGATTAATTATTTTTGCAGAAAACGTCATTGTACTATACTTCATTCCTTGACTATGAATCATCAACGTATTTACAATCTGAGACGATAAAGCCAATGGAGATTTAAGTATATTTAAATTTATTGCTAATCGCGGAAACGGATTCAAACAGGATGCGTGTATTTAACACCTCCTACGCGTCTTATCTGTGATCACTTGAAGCGCCTTGAAACTGGATCTTGTAGCATATAAATCTAGCCCAGTTATTAGTCTACAATGTCATGCTGCCGCTGAACTACTAAAATATAGAAGATGCAAGCTACTTCACGGAGCGATCTGCAGATTTTGCCTCATATTATCAAGTAATAAAAATTAAATCTTTATATTAGAAACAGACCCATTACATCATCATGTAGGACAAGGTCTTTTAAAAAATAATTTTTTATGATTGTAGAAATAATCGACCATGACATACACAAACTGGATGTTTCCTGCTAAGTAATGTGACTCACATTTTGGCCCTAGCATCCTTAAGGATCTGTTTGGTCATCTCTTTTCACTATACTCAAGCTATCAAGTTTTATACACGGATAGTTCCAAACCGTCCGAGGAAACAGACACAGCTGGTTATGGGTAATTTATAATAAAAACTTATAAGCTTAAAAAATACTCATATACCCTCAGCATAATTAAGGCTCTACAGGTTGTACTGCAGGTTAATTGATTGAGATCTATTATTATTATTATTATTGCCCGCATATACTTATTCATATTCTTATTGATGTTATTGATCTCATATTGCCGGTTCTCACATTGCTATTTTATGACTGCCGATATTCCACATTTGTGTGATCGTTGTGGACTAATATATACGGTTCGACAAGTTTTTCTATACCCAATATATTCGGGTGTTCCGCAAGGCAGTGTTCTTGGCCCATTGTTATATTTTATGTATATAGCTGACCTACCGACCTCAAGAAACACTACTGTTGCAACATATGCTGACGATACAGCGGTTTTAACATCACACGATGATCCAATATCAACCACAAGACACCACCAACTTCATCTTAACAAAGTCGAATTGTGGTTGAAATCGTGGCGTATCAAAGCAAATGAGAAAAAATCTACACATGTGACATTCATCCTTTGTAAAAGAACATGTCCCTCAGTAAAATTGAATAACCATGAACTTCCGCAAGCAGACAACGTTAAATATCGGGGAATGCATTTCGATCAATGTTTGACATGGAAAAAACATATAGTTACAAAACACAAGCAGCTTGGGCTTAAACTAAACCAAATGTATTGGCTGTTTCGCTGTGTAAGTCAATACTTAGGCCCATTTCATGTTTAAAAAATGTTATTATATTTCATCCACTGTTTTTGTCTGAACATATTATGTATTATGAACTTTTTTGCTGCTTTTATATTATAATGTTTATATTTTGTTTATATTTTCATATTTATTCACTGTGTTATATATTTTACACCTTAATTTGAAATTTATAGAATTTATTTATAACTTACCTAATTTTATATAATGATTGGTTATTGTGTAATTTATACAATTTATTTTACACATATTTAATCTGCTTTGTTTTTGTTCCACTATCCGAGCCCTAATTAAATAAATATACATTTAAATTCGCTAAATAACACAAAAGTGTTGAAACGATTATATTTCTTTTTAATTAATTAATTAGTAAGTTAATATTTGGTGGATTGAAAGTTCGCAACAAGATTAACTTTATGCATTATTTGAATATATACAGAATGAAATAAAACTTGAATATTATAGTAGTACATAGAAGGATCTAGGTTTACGTATTCTAATTTTGATTCGTATACTTATTTTATACATATTTATTCTGTTTTTAGTTTGTCCACTAAGCAAAACTTAATAGATATAATACATTAATAGTGTATCAGTTAATAGGTAATTAAATATATGTATATATATATATATATATATATATATATATATATATATATATATATATATATATATATATATATATTAAAAAATAATTAATTATTTAATGAATTAATATTAGGTGGATGAAAAGTTACCAACAAGATTAACGTTATGCACTTCTAAGGTATATACAGAATGAAGAGGTCCTTAGATATTATATTAAACTACATAAAGGAATGTAGACCTTACAATGACATGTAACATCAACGGATTGATATAAGAAGGTATTTTTGTATCGTATAGTTATTTTATACATATTTATTCAGTTTTGCTTCTGTCCACCAAGCATAATTTAATGAATATACCAGAATCCTAATTAAATAAATATATTAATATCTTAATATTTGGTGGATGAAAAGTTACCGACAAGATTAACGTTATACATTCTTTGAATATATAAATAATGAAAAAATATTTGGATATTATATTAAAGTACATAAAAGAATCTAGGCCTTACAATGACATGTAATATGACCGGATTGATATGAGAATGTATTTCATTATTAAACGGTATACTTCAAAGTCCGTTAATGGACGAAGAGAAAAAATACAATAGTTGGAAACGCGTTTCGTTGGAGAGGCGTCAGCATTGTGTTCGTGCTATCTCGGTGTCCCCTATTCTTTACCAGGTAGGAAAAAAATTGTAGGCCGCGAGTCCAAGAGGGTGTTCCACATGGTTGACAGTTAGGTCCCCACCAACTACAACGGCGGCCGCGGCAACGACGCTCATCAAACGTTATAATTAGCGAATACGAGAGGAAAAAACACAGTTCAGTTCAGTTTTAAAGGCGATTAGTCCAGATAGATAACGTATAGCCGTCCATATTGCCGACGGTACGTAAAATTTAAATCATATTCTAAAAATATCTCTTTCATTAGGCATCGAACGCACGTCGCGAAGTTCGCGTTTTCATTATCTGTCCCCATAGATCGCGGTCCAGAAAAACGCGCACCGACAGAGAGCGGCAATTAACAATAAAAGAAGGAGAGGAGAAAACTACAAGCGGACAAGGAGAAAGAGAACGAGAACGAGAAAAAAAACGGAAAAAGGTTAAAACACAGTGATTGGTGCCCAGACATTGACCACCTAGCAGTTGGATTCTGATAGCGATTTAGATCAAGTTGTCGATTGGGTGTTTGTTCTGGGTGTCCGTTGAGAAAGAGAGAGGACCGTAGAGAAGGAGAAGAAGACGGACCGGACGATTTTAGCTGGTCGAGAATTGGGATACCGAAGAGGGATCCATAGTTGTTGCCCTTTCGACAGTGGTAGGACCACCGCAGAAGACTTTTACCGCTAATCGTGACGTTGCCATGCATCACAAAACGCTAGCCGTCCTCCTGTTCTGTAAGTATTTTTAGGTCTTAAGTGTGTGGTTTATTTTAAGCGCGCCTTGTTCTTATTATTCCAGTTGCGACATCTTACGCTTTTTACTTTCTATGAAAGTTACTTAACGGCCATCGTGAACCGTTTAACGTTTATCCTATTTCTGTGTTTGTTTCTTAAGATTTTCTCGAATATATCGTCTCTATAAATGAAATAATCACGATTACTTTTTTTGAACTTTTATTTTACTCAAAAATGCCCCATATCGAATATTAAGTTAAATTAGAACCTAAACTATTTTCTTTTTTTTTTAATAGTTTATAAATTGTTATATTTTATACAAACCTGAACCTGATTTTATTTTTCAATTTTAAATAAGTCAAATTTTATTTTATTTTATTTAAAAACGAAATTACTTTATTAACAATACCCATCCATATCACTATCTGATATATATCATTTTAACATAAAATTGCTATCGGGCTATGTTATAAAAAAACTGATATACATTTTTTAATATGTGTACAAATATTTTAAATATATTTACCGATTTTGAACAAATCAACATGAAAATATTCAAAGTTCGTGATATTATATTAAAAACAAAATACTTTTATGTGTCCCAATTTAATATACGAAACATTGCAATTTTACAGAGTAAATATGTTTGTCACAGTAGCTTAAAGTTCATTTTAATATTAGATTAAATTCACAGAAATATAGAAGAATTTGGACCTAGTTCTTGAAATGTGTATCAATTATAAAATATTAAATAAAAGAACGAAACGACAAATCCTTTAATTGAAATATATTGAAATATTCGATATTGAGTAAATTACGTTTAATTTTTAATAAAATAAAAAGTATAAAAATAGATATATATTATAAAGATTATTATAATACGATAATGATATCTAAATCTAATGATATTTAATGATAGATAAATCTCTTCAAATATAATGCAAACAGGTAACTTAGTTCTCCATATTTATTTTTTCTTTGGATAATTTCGTCTTGTATACAATACATTTTCGCCAACATTTTTCCCGTCTCCGAAACACTTGTTGAATTCAATTTATGGCATCTCCTCAGCAGGCAAAACGTAGCTAAACCAGCTTATTAGGGTGATTTTTTTAAATTTAAGATGAACATTTAAGTGAGGAACTAATGTTTTTGGGATAAAAATAATATTTCTTGTTGACACTTTGCTCTTGAGGAATTTTTATTTTACTTGAATTTTTACCAAATCATTTTGATGAAATTCTTTTCATTTTCGTTCAAGTCATATTTTTCTATTATTGACTAAAATACCTTTTCAAAGAAATTTGTTTCATTTATTTTTATGTAATGATGTCTGGCTGATAATTTGATATCTGAATCATGCACGTATCATTCACTGTCCATTCGATTTGTAAATTATATAAACTAATATCAGTTATTAATACCAATAGAGGTATTGAGTAATATTATTATTAATAATTACTTCAATTTATTGGACAATCTTATTTTGTTTAAATATTTATTCATTGTTTCATTTTAATTTTTTTTTATTAAATTACTAAAACTTAATATGGACTAGTAAATCAGTGCCTTTAAGAAATTCTTCTATTCAGATAGCATATTCGAATAGGTTTAATAAAGATTTTCGAATATATTAAATAATTTAGAAATTATACTATTATTTCTTTTACTTAAAATTGTATAATATTTTGCTAAATGAACAAATGATTAAAACATAACTAAGCAATAGCTTTATACAGTGTCAGCTACTTCACTGTTAACTATAAAACCGTAGCTTAATTTAAAAGTTACTTATCGCTACATATTATAAACAAGATGAACGTGGTCCAGATCATCTATATAAAATAATCATGTCAGAAATTATTGAAAAAGTCTACAATAGTAATATGAGATCAGAGAATGAAAGTGTATTAGTTTAAATTAGATCAAGAGGAAAATAATTTTACAAATCAATGAGAAACTAAAAAGCCTTTTACAGGCGCCGAAATTAATAACAATCTCAAAATATTTTTTCATCGAATCATAACTTTAACAATATATAGATTCCTCACATTTGACCAGTGAAAAAATACACCATAAAATGTGAAATTATGCTTTTAATATGAAAACTAGTAGGCTAACAAGGTTATAACTAGTGTTTCATTATATACTCACCATAGCAAATATAAATTATTTAACAATCAGTATATAGGGTCTCTTTAGCCACACTAAAAAATAAAATACTTACACAGTTGTAAATGCAAAATTTCATAAATTAGAATATAAATTCTATTTCACTCTGTTTTCTACATTTGCCATATTTTATACTCAATGATTTCTATTTCTAAATCGGGAAAAATGGAATTGAAGTGAATTAATTTTTATTAAACTAATATTTTGAGGGTGAGTGGTTATATTTTTGAGAGAAGAATACAAACGAATTTTATGCCCGATTACAAAATTGTAACCTATATTGATTAAGCAACACGTATATATTCAACAGTTAAAAGTTATTCATTCAGTTAAATAACAAATATAACAGATATGCTGCTCTTTATGAATATTGAATTTGTCTTAATTTTTTTTCTTAATTGAAGTTGAGATCATGTTGTGCGATTTTTTTGCATAATATAGCTTATTTAATGATAACTGTGAAAAGTACTAAAATAACTAATACAGAATACATACACCATTATATTTAATATTTGTGAAAGGTATTAGACATAATATTCAATAACTACAATCAATAAGAAACTAATAGTAATAATCTCATACTCTGTGATAGCTTCAAATAGGACCAACTTCAAATAATAAATAAGGAACCCAAAAATCAAACTTAAAATAAAAAAAAACGTTTTAAAATAAAATATGTACATAATAATCGTTGTACTAACTAAATAAAAATAAACAAAAACCTCATTTACCTTAACACGCATTGTATATTCTACTATATACACACAATTTAGCCTAATACCTACCTAAACCTATTTATCTATTCACAATATTATTTCAACTACTACTAACTGATCACATTGACGTCGGTACGAGCAACAAATTGGATTTGTTTTGTTCGTAATTTAATTTTTTGTATATGTCATAAAATTAGATTATTACTTTTGCATTGTTCGGGTTTGAATTTACTTGGACTGAACCTAACACTAATCGTAAATTCCGAAACTTAGAGATCGTCCCTTCATGTCAGAAGACATCTGGTCTTAACCAGCATTATTAATGACTAACTATATTTTTTAATTTCAACATTGATAGACCATGTACTCTGTTTAAATATATTCTTTCCATTAAAAAAAATTAATTAAACGTGACCGATTTTCCGATTCCAACATGATTGAACTTTGATCGATCGAGTGTTGCACAGTTGTTTTTGCAGTCGAGCGGAAGATATATCGCATTAATTACGCTCTCGCTGATACGATTTGCCCATCTGGATCAGACACTTATCGGTAAGAGCAACTTTATATCTTTCACGTAGGCATTTAACGGTTATTTTTAGATGAGTATTAAAAGGCGATCTCGCAAAAAAATTCTTGATTGATAACAATTCTTCGTATAAATTATAAATAAATGTACCATTCATACAAGTATTACTATCAGAAATTACCGAGAATACATGGAGACGATTGGTGCCAGAGAGGAAATTCTGTCGTATCCAAAACCTAATTATGATTTTCATATGAATATTTTGCACAAAAATATAAGGTAAATATTTTTGTGTTATTAACCTATTTCCTAAAAAATTTTATTTTGTGTTGCTAATTTTGACTTTTGACTTCATATTCTTCCTTTCGTTAATAATTTTTCAACCACCTTGTATGTATTCTGATCATTTTCTCCAGGTGGATGGCTCTGTTGGACCAATCCATGACTTCTTGCCCTTGGGGTTCTTTTAGTAAACAGTTGTTTACAGTAATATTTCGTATTTTTCGCTAATATGTATGTTGATACAAACAAGACGTAATATTTTATACTCAATATAATATCCGAAGTCTTACTTTTCGGACAAGGGCCTAGTGATATCGCAACAATCTATGTTTCCTGAGTTACTTGCAATTGACACCACAATTGGCCTGTTCCAATGTCTTAACCACTGCGCTACCCAGCCAGTGGAAGCGAAAGTTGTTGCACCACAGGTAAATTTTTTTAATAAGAATAGACACCTCAATTTTTTGGTTTAAAAATATTTGATATTTTGAAATTCTAATCTTCACAAGCCCACATTCTTCTAACCATATAGTTTCATTTTCTTTTCTAATTTCTAGTAATACAATAATTTAATGGTACATCTCAAAAATTTTAATTTTCTAAACTGCAATAATTCACAGCTTAAGGTATTTTTGATAATTCCTATACAATTGTCAAATACTTTTTGCAAAGACAGAATCATCATCAGTTAAATCTTATATTGGACCTAATTTAACAAACTTTTACAATGTTAACTTACAGGCAGGGCAGTTTTCTATAGTTGGAATCTTCGTAACGTATCCATTTTTAATTCACTTTTCTTATTGGTTATTAAAGTAAAATCCTCATTCATGAAAAATCACATTTCGTTGCTTTTAATTCATACTTAATACATTTAAAACTTTACTAACTGTTGATTAAAATCAAACTTCCTCTTTTTTCTTTTAATAATTAAGTCATTCAGGTAAAAAATTAAATCATAAAAACGTCTAACATGTTGTTATCGATGAATTACGTTCACCATGAACTTATAACAACACTCATTAATTTTCAATAATAGTTGGATTAAAGCATCATTCTGTAAATTATTGTTCATACTATAAATCTTGTATATAAGATTCCTCCAAGTTAGGTCATATCTGCTTTCTTACTAAGAATAGCATTTATAAAATATCATCTAACTTATTATAAATGTAACTGGAGTTGTATGTGATCAGCCGATCGATGCCTTTAAACTCAATATAACACAGACCATAGCTCAAATTCACCCGGATCTACGCGACAGAATCATTACGGCAGACACTTGAACGATGTCTTGATCCACATATAATTCCTTTCAAATAAAAAAGAAATTTCGTTAATACGTCACCCACAACTTCCATTCCATACCATCTCAACATAAACCAGTTCATATTGAAAAAGTTTATGAAGGATTAATTAAATACCGTCACAATTTTTTGGTACCCTATGATGCATACAAGATATCTTAACACATTATTACATATTTTTGTAACATAAATCAAAAGCCACAACCCTTTGTATATAATTTTTTTGTAACATGTAATCTTTTGATCATTTATTTATGACAATTTCCTATCGTTATTTAAGTAAGTTTAAAAATTTTTGGGATTTCCAGAGGAATCAATCTAATTATCTCATAGACTACTTATTATCCGATTATTGCATTATCTGTATCATTCGATCTCCCTACTCTACTATTAAAATCCTCCCGAAACTTTTATTTGTTATCAATCATATCATCTTTGCCTGGAACGTATACTATTATCATACTTTGTGTCTCATTTTTCTATTTCTTGCGCCTGTTTCTTACTTATTATGAAACTTACTCCTGCTGATACTCTTATAACCCAAACTCCCCAAGTTCTTCTTCCACCTCGCTTTCCTTGCCCGTTAGTCCAGGTTCCAGGTTACCATTTTCTGACGTTTTTCAATTTATGGTGCTTTCTGTCCTTTCCTCTCAACGCCTTATGCAGCACATTTTTATGTTCTGCCTTTTTCATTCGCCATGTCCTTGCCTTTTGTCATCATATTCATCTTAAACTCCCCTCCCCAATTTCTCTGA
This sequence comes from Rhynchophorus ferrugineus, assembly GCF_030347505.1. Taxonomy (NCBI): domain Eukaryota; kingdom Metazoa; phylum Arthropoda; class Insecta; order Coleoptera; family Curculionidae; genus Rhynchophorus; species Rhynchophorus ferrugineus. Next base: position 74,231,516 of record NW_027472581.1, read on the forward strand.
TTTCTCTTCTGTTCTCTGATTGATTGTCTCAATATACCATTTTAGTGTTTCTAGCATTTTTTTTCATATGTTTCATTTTGCATTTTTATAATAACTGGCAACTTAACTGCAACAAATGACAAATACTACAATATAACGCTTCCATAAATTCATATTAAATAAATAAATATCCAGAAAATAATACAAATTATCAGTCATAGATAGGAATTATTAGTATCACCAAATTGTTAGTGACTATGAAATGGTGGCTCTTCATGAAAATATGCACGAATATTCAAACATTAATTGACTGAATTTATTGCATATTATAATAGATTGTTTAAGTTAATGAAACATGAAACGACAAAAAAAAATGTAAACTAAAACAAAACACATAAATCAGAGGTTCTAACAAGTTACTAGTTACGAAATGGCGAAGGAGCTAAATTAAACGTTATTTAATTTTTACTTTCTAATATTGATATTTTTATTATTATACATTATAATTACTAATTAATAATAATAATAATAAAATTATACCTAATAATTTGCGATCTAAAATTAAGAAAACAAATTAATTGAATATCAAATATATTTAATTAAAAATAGTTAAACTATTCTGATTCTGAGCAGAATAATACCGTGTGATTTATATATTAATAATTACTTCATTTATAACGTTTTACATATTTTTTAAGGTATGTTGGCGTTTGCCCAATGCGCTCCAGGGGGGCGCAGTTTTAATCCGACATGTATGATGGCCGAAGTAGAAAACTGCGACATAAACGATGATCCCGTTTGTGGAATCGATCCCGCCGGTGTGGTACAAACGTTTGAAAATAGGTGTATGGCGCTGTCGGAATCATGTCGACGAGGAACACGTAAGTTCATCAATCATTGAACAACATTAATTTACCTTTCATGACAAAATATTTTTAACTCATAACTCTCTTTTAATTTTTTTTCATTGAAATTTCATTATTCATATTCATATTTCATATTCAATTTCATTACAATTAAGTTTCAATGCTCCTGACAGTTGACACTTAGAAAATAGTGTTATATATTTTTACAGCTCTTAAAATTGCATTAAAATTAATTGTTGATTAAAGTAAGCTAAGCCCAACTAAGTCAAATACTGGAAATTTCATTATGTTGATGAGAATATTAAATTCTGCATTATTCTTTCTTTAGCATTTGTATAATATTCTGTATAACCTAATCGTTAATTTTATTTCATTATTTATGGGTAAAACTAAAAACTATTTATTTGGTATGATCACAATTTAAAACTGAAAATCTAGCAAGATGCAAGATATGATATGTTTGTTGATATATTTACAAAAACTAAATAAATAACAAAATATGTATTACAGTTATTAATAATAATGTGGTATTTAAAATATTTCAAATATCCTATAACCTTTGAATGTTTTGATTATATTTTTTGCTTCATGTACCAGTTGTTGGTAGTAATTCCGCCATAATAGCAAGAAACTTATATTTTTCGTCAATGCTACATTTATTTTTAATTTGTTTAGGAGATTATACAAAAATACGTCTTTGCCGTTACCGAAGCCCGTCAAACACTTTTAGAAAAGTATTGTGATGCTTTTCTGTCATATTCCAACTGTCGGTTTTGGTTTCAACGATTTAAAAGTGACGATTTTAATGTTAAACAAAGAGCGGTCTTGTCAAAAAAAGATTGAAGGCAATTGCAATATTTACAGGACGAAATTCGAACTCAAAACACTCGAATAACTTTCAGGTACCATAGCAGTTGATGACTCAACGTCTAGAGGTTTGCATGCGATCGTATTGAGAAAAAAAATGGCTACTATACGAATTGAGTGAAAATTCCATTTCGACCCGTTTCACCATCGCGGCTTCATTACTTTAGAATTTTTTTTGTTGAATATTGTGGTAATTGTCAATATCGAGTATTGTATAAAAGATCAGTAATAGTGACTAGCGCCCTTAGGTATCGTTAGTAACAAACATCGTTCTTTCAACAAAGTATCGCCATGTTGCTAAAAAGAAAAAGGCTTTCTACGCCTTTTATAGAAATTTTCATTTAATGAAAATATTTCAATAAATGCATAAGTGTAAAAATGATCAGAATATTGATACAGCAATTAAAATTACTTTAGTACCCTATGAAATCTGAAACTTTTAATTGATTTATTCTACTAAGTCTTTAATTCTTCTCATCAATTCTTCATTCAGTCTATCAAAAATAAATAAAATATTTCTAAATGCATTAATCTCAATAATAAAGATACATAAAATGCTTTATTTAGTAGTCTATAAAAGCTGAAATATTTATAAATTTAATTCGTTTGTTCATTTGTTGACTTCACCATAATAACAAGAATCCGACGAATCTGATCCATACATTAATAGAGAAACAACTCAATAGGAGGCTCTGGAGAAAAGTTTTGCTTTGCCCAACATCCAGCTGGAGTAAAATCGGCTATTCAAGTAATTTGATTCGTATTGACCAAATTATTAAATTGTTAAATCTCCATTATAAGCACCTGTAAGGAAAACATTTTGCTGTGAAGACATTTGATTGACTCTTTGATAAAGTTTGATACAAATAATTACAATTTTACATTATCAAATAATTGGTCCAAAAATAAAAGTATATTACCGTTTGTATAGCTTCTTTCGGAAAGACATTAATTTCTAAAATTGAAAATAAATATATGACATTTTTTATCATTATTAATATGCATAAACGTACCTCAACTTACCACAACAAAACATGATATCTATGATGGTTAGTCCAGTCAGTTTGGAATTGTTAACGTTAACCTTATTAACCATTTTTTAAAGACAGCTAAATACTTCTTGAAGTAAAAAAAAACGATTCTGCATTTCTTTACTATCTGTGTATACGGCTATACACTAATTTATAGATCGAGAATATATATATAAGCAATAAAGGCCTTACAAAGAGGAAGTCAACCAATCGGGTCTCGTCGCTGCTCATGGCATAGCCATTAAAACAAGAAATAAGTTAAAAGTAGCGATGTGTTATGTTAAATGTTAAATCTATATTTCTCTATGATATGATCTAAGAAACGTTTACTATTTAGTAAATTTATTTAACACTCCTACGCTAAAATCAACATGAAAAAGTCTATCTGTTTTAGTAGTATTAAATAAAACGTTACGATAGGCATTAAACCAATAGTTCAGATATCTTAAATGGTCAATTGAAAAGTCCCAGGCCTGGCACATAGATGGGCTACTAGAATTAAATCCATATGTTTTTTAATTAGCCCAAACCCTCAAAAGATGCAAGTATAAATTTGACAGCTGTCGGATCATTAGTTTGTGAATTATAGAATTTTAAGTGAAGCAACTTTTGTTATTGTGAAAAAAAAAGGATAAAAAGGAATTTCGCGTATTAATAAAATATTGCTTTCTGAAGAGAAAAATACAGTTGAAACAAAATCTTGCCTTGATGCCGAGTTTCCGAACACTGTCCCAGGAAAAACAATCATCAAGGATTGGTATGACGGAATGACCGTAAATTGAATCTAAAGATATCAACTGAATGTATACATCATATCATTCACGAATATTTGGCTGCTCGGAGCTCTGAGCAAAGTGGGTGCCGCGCGAGCTCAATTTTGACCAAAAACAATCGGAGCAGTGTTTGAAGATGACCAAGCGTAATAAACCCAAGTTTTTGCGTCGATACGTAACAATGTGACGGTTATTCGAGTGGATTGCACACAATGAACCCGCTCCAAAGCGTGGGAAAACGCAACAGTCGGCTGGCAAGGTTATGGCGTCTGTATTTTGAGTTGCGCATGAAATAATTTTTATTGACTACCTTGAAAAACAACCAACCAATCAACAGCGACTACTACATATCGTTATTGAACCGTTTGAAGGACGAAATCGCCGAAGAACGGGCGCAAAAAAAGAAAGTGTTGCTTCACCAAGATAATGCACCGCGTCACAAGTCAGTGAAAACGATGACAAAAATCCATGAATTGGGCTTCGAATTGCTTCCTCATCCACCGTATTCTCCAGATCAGGCCCCCAGCGACTAATTCCTGTTCTTAGATCTCCAAAGAATGCTCGCTGGGAAGAAATTTTCGTCGAATGAAGAGGTTATCGCCGAAAGTGAGGCCTATTTTAAGACAAAGGACAAATCGTACTATAAAAATGGTATCGAAAAGTTGGAGGATCGCTGTGATTAGTGTATCAACCTTGAAAGGAACAAATTTGTGGTTTAATTATCAAATTCTAGAATTCTGGAAGTCTTAACGTTTTAATAAAATGATTATTTGAAAAATAATAATTATTGTTATTTAATTAAATGTTATTCATTTATACTTTTTAAAAGTAACTCTATTCTTTTTAACATTACAAATATCTGATATTTTTTATTCGACGACTTCTTTACATACTTGAGTTTGTATTAAGGAGAATACATACTAATAGCTTTAGAAATACCGTAATTTTGAACGATAATTAAATGGCTTATTTAAAAATAAGCACTTTTAACATATTACGACAGTAATACATTATTTATATTCAAGTTCGTTAAGGTGACAAAGATTAATGAGATATATTATTAAACCAGTATTAGTCAATGATTGGGTTTTCCTATAATCTGAAGTGGACTGATGCCTAGAGAAAGGCGAAAGAACAGGAAATCTCCGAATGATTAATACGCAAGTCCTATTCAGTAACCCGCAGTGAAATGAACAAAGCGAAAAATCCTAACCAGTAAAAATAGACAAATTGTACGATTTTCTTATTAGGTTTTTTTAATTGATCAACATTTTCAAGATCATGCGCAATGTGAATCATCGTGGATAATACCGTTTTGTTATTAGTGGTGTAGTCATACATTTATTGTTTCTTTAAAGATATATTTTAGATCTATTTTTTCAAGGCACTTGACATAGTACTTAATTATACCGTTAATTGCACAGTTCTTGGAAAATACTAAGCGACAATATAATTAATGCTTTAGCTTAAATAGATATTTTTACAGCAAAGATTTCTATTAACTTTCATTTAACTACAAAATTGTTCGATAAAATCTATCCAGTGGGCAATAGATATTTCTTATGATAATTATCATCAAGTCATGCCCTATGTAAAATATCATATCATAAATCTTACTCTAAAGTCTATTAATGGACACGTACATTAATCCAGCCGAATGGTGGTAATCGTTTTAGTCTATATATTTTAGTGTCATCTCATAATTATCTGACCAACAAGTATATTGGGGTGCACTGACACTCTGTCGAAGTACTCATCAGATTCTAGAGGGATATCACTTCATTAGAGACGTAATATAGAGTATCGACTATGGCACACAGCTCTGTATCCAATAAGCATACATATTCATTTGTACAGCAATGTCTTATTATCTAAAGATAACTTCTATCTGCGTTGGACAAACCAATTTAAGTTTGCGGAACTAATGTCCATAAGTTTTCAGAAACAGATATATCTTATTATGGCCGGTTTATTTAAAGATTTAATAGTGGATCTTCTTGAGATGTTACGTCTGTGTATCTAGCTACAATTTTTATGGTCTGTAAATCAGCAGTCTACAGAAAATACAATAATGGTCCCAGTAACTTGGGGAACTCCTAAATGTATTGGATGTAGTTCAGTATTTTAGCTTTATTTCAGCATGTAAAATCATATTAACAGCTGATAAGAGAAGAACTTCTTTAGTTTAAACTACAGACTAGTGAATTTGTAAGGTATAGGAATAGCTAAAGTTCAAAAGTCAATACATCTGAAGTATAGGCTGAATTTTAAAACAATAGGCACTTTAATTCACTAATTTTAGTGACATTTTTTGAGCAGTATGACTAAGTGTATTATTTTGAAGGAAAATTGTTTATTCGATCTGTAAACAGGGTCTTTTTCCGCAATATTTTAGGTCCATTTATTTGTTCGAAAAGTTTAGAGATAACCGACGAATAAAAGTCTTTAAAACAAAAAAATATTTTCTTACCCGATTTTTAAACACTTAATCACTTCAGAGTGAAAAAGCTGAGACATGTTTAGTGTCTAAAGTGATGGCATAACACATAAAATGCTTTTAATTAATCATATCTGAGTTAAAAAAAATAATATGAACAACAATATAAACCATTGATGTTTTTGTTTGTAATTAGTTGATACCCATTTTAACATTAACGAAAAGAAATGTAACACTAGCGTGTGATAATATGCGATAATAACGAATGAGATAATATTCTTACTTTTAATGTTCTTATCATGTACTCTATTGTAACTATTTTGTGCCAATTACAACAACAGTTACGTATAACCAAAACAATTCGAGGTCTCACGCGTCTTTTGTAACTCGTGGGAAATTCAGAACTTGATTTAGAAAGGAGCCCCCATATAGATCTGAGTTGACACCATGTGATAGTTAGTTCAAAATAAGCAAAATTCTTTCAATGATAAATCCGAGTTTGTGCTGATCACAAGAAAAATACAAAAGTGAAAACATTTTCATATAAACCCAAATTTTAGCCATAATTTTTAACAAATTAAGAAACAACTTTATTTATAAACTCTTTTGTCATTTTCAGTGTTCGTTGAGATGAAGCCAGGGAGATGTTAGGTACCACAACGAGTTAATATAATATAACGGAAACCAGTGAACTCCGCAACGAAATCATGGATATCCCTGATACACATGAAGTGACACATATTACAGTATTCATATAGCGGGCAATTTTAGACGTACGACTTAGTATTTGTGCTTAATATTTTAATGTTTTAAATTAATGTTTATATTTAAAATGGTATATTTCCATATTTTTATTACTTTATTTTCCTCTTTTACATTTTGTATGTGTATATTAAAACAACTAAAAACATGATTTGAATAAACAATCAGTCAATCAATCAATCAATTGTTTTATTTTATTGGTACCTCGCGGATTTCTGTATATTTCTATGATAAATCACAGTAATGCAACCATACCCAGTGCTAAAAGTTTTGAAGGTAAATATTTATAATTTCCTCTAAGTGGAAACAGATTTTTAAGGTGATAAAGCCAATTTTCATTCATAGTTTAAAGATGGAGTAAACCCATTTATACTATAATGATCTTCTGTCGGAAACAATAATCTGCATTTCGTTATTCTCTCGAATAATTTATCCTCCACAAAACAACTGTTATTCAGCATCTATCTCAGTAATTTTTTTAGGGTTAAAGATCAATTAACAATGACGTCTGTCTTTTCAAATATGTCGAATTTGGATTCGACTAGAAGTTTCCTTTATTATATTAATGAATGAATAGAAACTCAAGATCATTGAGAGGTGTTTTAGCGATTCTAAAAGTTATTTGCTTCAAATTACTACCAGCGATGGACAATGAATCTATTACAACAATCCTATCTATCGAAAACATTTGGGGAATAAGTCTCAATCAATGGCCTAACATTTGTTGGAAATTTTTTTATGAATATCCTACAAATGAGGCTTCCGAGATCCGATAAACTTCTGCAAAGCTTTTGACCGATTTGATATTCCCTAATGCACTTTCTGCTATATATTTTAATATTTTTAATGATATAATTTGGAATACCGAATTATATGGCTTGAAAATTAATGAAGAAAAGACCAAAGCATTGACTCCTGGATCGCCTGCTGTAGTAAATCTTAATGGGGTTCAATTAGGACGAGTTCATAGAACTTAGAGTATGTAGTACTTACAAGGAACAGAGTTACCATCAAGAATAATATCCGTCTCTTTCGAATGCTTATCTTGCAAATCCCTCTATATATCTCCGTTATTTAAACACTGTTAAGTAAAGTTCGACTTCAGTAATATTAATTGTATCAAATTTCGCGTAAAGGCAAATTTCAAATGTTTCTCTTGAAGTCTGTGTTAGAAATTGTGTCATCCGTTTAAGAGGCGACATTCAATACACAGTTAAGAGATAAATCCCGAGATGCAGATGACAATCGTTTAGACATGTCTGTCGAATGAAAAGTGAACGAATTCTTCACAGCCTTTTGTGGCAAAATCGAACCTTGCATATATACAGCAAGCAGTTCCAAAAGAGTTATGGGCTAAAACCATAGAAAGCAATCTAAAAAATAGAAGATTAACATTGTCCCACGCCCGAACATTTGCAGCCAATCTCTAACTATGACGATTTAGTTATGTATATTTGACGTCCCGCGGATTATACATTGATGATAATGAGAGATGCAATACGGGAATATAGTAAGTTAAGTAGACCATTAGAAGAGTGGGGTCAGAAGAAGTATACTGACAAAACTGGGACATATACTAACATAACACATAACTGAGACTACCATTCTGGTCAGTGGTGGCTGATGTATAAGCTCTGCAGTGCTGCAGAGCTCTCAAAAAAAATCCGAGAAAAGAATTATGCAATAATCTCACTAAAATATTAAACAATTTTGTAGTACTTGTAGTACCAAAAAGAAGATCCCACCTAGCTCTCGAATTCGTGAATTATTTTTGCAATAAATGATAAAAAAACCGCTGGGTCCTAAACTAAGGTTGTCTAATCTGAAATAAGGTTGATATTTAAGTGGAGATTTCGCTGTATTTAGTCCAGCGCCGTATGGACCATGTGTGATATCAATTATCTGTATCAGAATTTTGCACGACTTTCAGCCAGTTAATGATAAAAATATTAATAACTGGCGACTTGGTTGACGCAGTGGTAAAGGCGACAGGACGGTCCACCTGTTGTGATAATCGCGGGTTCGAATCCTGCTGGGGCGTGGCCGTAAATTTATGTTTGTGATTGTTTATTAGATATATTTGCAATGGTGGGCCAATTGAGCGTTTTTGGAACTACTTCCTTCCTGCAAAATATGACGCAAAAACACGTAGTTAAATAATTTTAAGCGTCATAGTCAAATTCACCCAACAAACTGATCGCATAAATCTGTGATAGAGCAGCAATGATGAGCGGCCAACATACAGGTGTTCAAACAATAATTAAAAAAGTATCCGTTTGCTCACTATATACACAGTTATGCGCAGCAATTAATTTTGATTATGTCTAAGGGTGATTCCTCAAATAAGCAAGTACGTGGATTTTTTGGCAATCTACAAGATATTCCTGGCTTTTTTAATAATTCACCCCAACGAGTAGAACTGTTCAACAAAATTGTGAACAAAAGGATCCCCACGGTGCTCCAACTGAATGTTCTCCTCTCTGAATGTATAGATGAAATAGAATATCAATTTTCCAGAAACACGATCTGTAGTGCAGCAGCGTCTATTCGCCGTACATTAAAATATCCAATCTTCAAATTTTGGCTACCTTTTTTTTCATCAGGTGATGCACCACATAGTTATCTTTATTAAACAACTGCTGCAAAAAAAAACAAACCTACAGGAATAAGAGACGTTGTAGATAACTTTGAACACAAATTCAAGTTCGAAATAATATTGATAACATCATTAGTGAAGCATCAGAAATAATAAGTCTTGGGCCACCAGAAAACAAACGCAACCATCCAGGGAACAATAAATTTGATCACCGAATTTCTGTTTTAGAGGTGTGTTATGTTATAATAAATCGTGCAAAAGACCGATTTCACTTTAAAGAGCACATATTAGTTTCATCACTTTTCTTTTCGGAATATTTTGAGAGTATTGCGGTAAAATTTCCTGAGGATAAATTCACTTCCGTATGGTCCTCTTATTCCACACTTGATAAAGAACGATTACGAACTGATCTGTAAGTTTATTCAAGAAGTGACTGAAGAACATTAAAGGGTGTATTACCTTTTCTAAAATGTTTAATAGCAAACAATCTAGGAGTTATGTTGAAGGAAACAATTATTAGAAATAGTGGTAACAATTCCTATATTAGACCGAAAGGTGGTTCTCAACACTAAAGCGTATCAAAACGTTTCTCAGGAATCCAATGGCCGAAGATTGTTTAACAGCTCCCTCCATGCTATCTACTGAAAAACAGTTTATCTTCAAAATATACAATTTTAATGACAAAGTAATTAAAACGTTTTAAAATAACGTATGTACATAATAATTGTTGTAATAACTAAATAAAAATAAACAAAAACCTTATTTAACCTATCTATTATCTACACGTACTTTATATTCTACTTTATATACACACAATTTAGCTTAATACCTACCTAAACCTACTTATCCATTTACATTATTCTTTTAACTACTACTAACCTAGATGTAAATTTAGAACTATTTTATTTAGTTACTACAATGAATATTATGTACATATTTTATTCTAAAACGTTTTTTTGCGTTAAGAATCTAAGTTAAATTTTTTTGTTTATTTATTTTTTGAAGTCGATTAAACTTTTTGTTAAAAATATTTTATTTTTCTTTTTTTAGTGTTAGATATTCAGTCGTTGAATTACGCAAATACTTTATTAAGTATTACAATGGGTAGGCCAAGTAAAGACGCATCCCGTATGAGGAAAAATAGAAATAAAGAAAGAATGATTGAAAATAAGGGACGCTCCAAGCCCCGGGGTCCGCTACTTAACCTAGGTTATTTGACAAATATTCTAACCAAATTAGAACAACAACAAAAATCAGTTGCCTCCGCTGGGAATCGAACCCGCTACCCCCACGTGTGAACTGAACGCTCTAACCACTACACCATAGAAGCAGTTGCGTGCAATATTTATACGACTTCTCATTTGATAGTATTAGTATTTAAAAAGCAAGTGGACGGCTTTCGCATTGAACGACTTCTGATTGGTTCCAATGGGACCACCTCAGAAGTGCACTCTTTCGAATAAAAAAAGAATTTTGAAAAAATCACAATTGAGGGAGAAATCAGTGAACATATATTAAAAATATATATATGTTACAGTCCAACATATAGAACCTCCTCCTTTTATGAAGTCGGTTAAAAAATAACAGCCTCTCAGAATCTTACAGACTGTGCTAGTTATAAAATGTAATCGGTTTAAGACAACAAAAACTTTTAATTTACATGAAAATCATCTTAATTTAGGAAAAGAAGTGGAGACATCGGTATTTCATCTTATTGTTGGTAAGACTAATTTATATATATTACGGTCTTGTTTGTTATTTTAAACTCAACAAGAGAAGAATAAAAAATAATGTGACTCAAACATATCCTTGATATATTTGCAAGTTTAAGTTTAATATAATAGGTAACCTTTTAAAGAAAAAAAATACATTGATTCATAAAATGTAGATTTCTTTGTTTTAATAATTAGTGCCTGTCCAAAATGCAATAACAAATAAATTGATTAAGTATTCCTTTATTTGCAGCTATTATGAATCCATTATATCCGCCTTATATGTACTTGTGTTTATTAAAAAAAAATTAATTTGGATAAAAGCATATTATCTAATACAAAAAATATTTTGAGTACAATGTTCGACAAAAATATTGCTTTGCTGACAGCTGCGCAATAATCAAGGCAACTAATATTGGGTTTATCACGAGTTCAGATACCTCCAGGGCATGGATGTGTTTTATGTTTTATAATTATGTCCGTAGAAAAGAGTGTAAAATCCGACACGGAACTGACCAATACAGTTACATCAGTAACTAATAACACATCACCAATGTTCTGAGATATTCGCTTGATTTAAGTTAATTATTTGACAGTCGGTAGGGTTAATACCGAGGATTGCGGTTTAAAGTCCATAAGTCTAGTCCAGATAAAACCACGTTAGTAAAAAAGAGACAAATATATTTTTAAAACAATATGTTGTTTTATTAATATTTGGTATTAAATGAACACGAGAGTCCTCTAATAAATATTAAAACCAAAAGTTGATGCTAATAACATATCATAATCTTAAATCTTAGTTTACTTACTAAGAGTGTGTATTGGAAACTAATGTTTTACAAAAAGTGGTGCCAGCTGAAATCAAGGGCTAAACTAGCCAATAGGCCTTTGTTACGTCTCTTGACTGACACTTATTTACTTTAACATTTCCCGCAAATTTCAAAGACATGAACACAGTTTTCACATATTTTTTTATCTAAAATGATCAGATATTTGTATATAATGTTACTGCTGAACTGAGGTGACGAAAAATCGTAAATAGTTCAGCCTAAAAACCACTTAGTTTGCTTTTTAAGCACTAACCAGATTATATGAGAAGGCTGTGCAATAGTTAGAGCGTTCAGCTCTAACGCGGAGGTCGGTTTCCGACGGGGGCAACGACTTTTTGTTGTTCTAGTTTAACTAGAACATTTGTCAAATCACCCGTAGCGGACCCCGGGGCCTGAAGCGTTCCTTATTTTCAATCATTGTTTCTTTATTCCTATTTTTCCTCATACGGGCTCCGCCTTTACTTGATCTACCCATTGTAATAATTAATAAAGTAGCTGCGTAATTTATTGAGTAAATATCTAAAATTAAAAAGAGAAAAATAAAATATTTTTAACAAAAACATTGAACCGACTTTTCAAGAAATAAATAAGGAACTCACTAAAAAGTAAAAAAGAGTAAACTTAGATTTTTAACTTAGTTTTATATGTAAAATAAAGAAAAATTATTCCAGAACATCAGTTTGGCCTACGCAATAAGCATAGGACTATAGAACAAGTGCATAGACTTGTAAACAAAATAACGCTGACCCAAATGCCAAAAGATATTGTTCGGCTGCTTTTCTAGACATATCCCAGGCTTTTGACAAAGTTTGGCATACGGGCTTGCAGGTTAAACGAAAGAAACTTCTCCCTCATCCGGACTATCAATTACTAAAATCGTATCTCACTGATATACATTTTATTGTAAATCAAGGCGATGAACATACCGAATTAAATCCCATATTCAGGAGTTCCGCAAGGTAGTGTACTGGGTCCAGTACTGTATCTTCTGTATACGGCTGATCTGCCCACCACAAAAATAAATACTGTGGCATGAAGATCCAGTCACAGCATCAATAAACCGACAAACCCACCTGGAGCAAATACAATTATGGTTGAAGACATGGCGCATTAAAGCCAATAAAACAAAATCCACGCATATAACGTTTACCCTGCGCGTATACCTTACTGAACCAGTTAGATCGTACAGGAGTATTGCGCTGCTACCTGCGATATCAAAATTATGTAGAAGGGTCATTCTCAAAATTTAAACCTATTTCGGCTAGAGTTCCCCAAGGTAGTGTCTTGGAATCACTCCCCCTGTATTTGCTCTATACTGCTGATATCCAACAACAAGGAAACAGTACATGGAAAATTTACCGACGACAGAGTTATCAAGGCAAAATATGTATCTCTGTCTACGGCTGTAGAAAAAATACAAGTAGCGGTCAACAAGATCTACAAATGGACTAGAGACTGGAAAATACCGCTTAATAACTCCAAATATTTCCATGTCAATTTTACGTTGCGGCGAAATGACAAAAACCTAATTATATAATTTGACGGATGCCCGACTCTTCAAGTAGAATTAGCTAAATATCTTGGAATACATCTCAATGGTAGTCTACATTGTAAACATTATGTTGGACAAAAAGCAGAACAAATTAGAATCAAAGTCAAGCAACTGTATTGGTTAGTTGGAAGATACTCGCAACTGGAAGTAAAATCAATAACATATATTGGTTTACCAGTCAAACATAAAGCCAATTTGGACCAAAGGGGCGCAAATATGGGGTTGCACTAAAATATCAAACCAACTCCAATTCACCCAATGATAAGTTCTACAATTAATTACCAACGAACCAACGAAAAGCTACACGATGATCTTGAAATAAAATGGATTTAAGAAGTGATCCAAGATTTCGCTTTAAAACATGAAATAACGTTGCTAAATCAGAGCAACGTGGAAGCAATACAGCTAATGGACAACACACAGAAAGTCAGAAGAACCAAACCACCACGAACTTATTTACTGTATAAGTGTATGCACAACTTTAATAGATCAGTTGAAAAGTCTACCAGAGTAAAACACATTTTTTGACAAAATTAGTTCCTTTTATTCAACATAATAACCTTCAAGGGTGACGCACTGATTATAGACACCCTCCAACTTTTCGATACTATTTTTGTAATACGAGTTGTCTTTTGCTTCAAAATAGGCCTCAGTTTCGGCGATCACCTCTTCATTCAACAAAAATATCTTCCCATAGAGCATTCTTTTAAGATCTGTGAACAGAAAATAGTCTCAGGAGGCCAAATCTGAGAATACGGTGGATGAGGAAGCAATTCGAAGTCCAACTAATGTATTATTCCTTCAAATGGTCCAATAACGCTATCATCAACTCTGGTCAAAATTTGGTCAAAAGTGAGCTCGCGCGGCACTTACTTTGGACAGGGCTTTCTCATATATTATATTCTTCTCTTCTCTTTATATATATATATATATATATTCGTGAATGATATGATGTACAGGTTCAGTTGATATCTTTAGAGTGTCTGCTATTTCATTCATTTTTAATTTACGTCATTCAAAATCATTTTGTGGATTTTTTATGGTTAAAACTGGTTAAAACACACTTGGAAAGATTAAAATGAGAAGTATTACCCACCACCCACTCTATTCTCCAGAACTTCCTTTCTGATTGCTGCTTCTTCCGACATATAAGTCGTAGCATATCCGAGCAATGCTTCCCTCGTCTTAGGAAGATACTAAAAGAATAAGTCAATTCGTTGATAGCCAAAAGATAACTCGTTCTTTTGAGATGGAATCCGTAAATTGCCTAAAACAGGTAGCTACTATCAGTGGAAAATATTTTAAATGAAATACATTGTACCGATTTTATTTTAAAACTAATGTATGAATCTAATATATTAATAATAACGGATTTAATAAGTTGTCAATAAATAAATCAATATTGCGAAATAACCTTTCCGCTTTCTTAAAATGCTCACTACCATAGATAAAAACAAGTCACATGCAACAGACATTCACCTAACACAAACATTTTCAAGTACTCAATCAAGGTTCAAAAATTATATTTAGTAAATTATTTAAATCTAATACGTTAAACATAAATAAATCCTTTTCAGCTACTTCCTGAAATGAAATACCCACGTACACCGCAGATCCTACCCGAAATGATTCATTTCAATTAAAGATTTTGTCATAATTAAATTAAATATTCGCTACTGATGACTTACAAATAACAAATTTATTACAAATTCATTATTTTACATATTAATTTATTTAAAATGTTCCTTAAATTGAAATAGAGATGACCTCATTAATATATAGTTATTAAAACAATTAATATATAGTTATAAAAATGGCTTTATTTTGCTATGCATTTTATTCAAAATTTCTCTTGTTCCAACGATCGTTCAAATTATTAATGACCGCTTTATAGGTTTTGCGATAGATGTTAGTTCTTCGTTAAAAGCTTTTAATATATTCTTTACGAATTTGGCGAAATACCGATGCTTGCTTAAGATTGTCATAAGATTTGTCATCAAGGTTTAATAATCAAAAGCTCTTGGTTCGATAAAAAATACTATATAAATAAAATAATAAAAATACTATATCAATTGATATATATGGAACTAAATTTAATGTTAATTTAATTCATTAAAAATCAATTGTCATCTGTTGTGAACTAAAAACTTTATAACCTTCATACGATTATTAAAAAGATGCTTGTGAGAACAAGAATTATATGCTAGAAGCCGTAATTGAAAAAAAACGAGACAAAAAAATTCTGCCAAAGTAATAAAATCACTATTGCGCCAAAAAAATCCCAAATATGTATATGCAGAGCACCATTTATCTTATTTAGCATATTTTATATTGAAATCTGAACAACTAAATAAATAGTAATCTGAAGGCGCTGTGTCTGATGAGTACGCTGAGTGAGTACTTTCAAGCCGTAACTGCAACTACCCTTACAATATGGGCTGAGTATTATTATATAAAAGGACAACTTTGTATCTGTTATTCGCTATTGCTAGTCATTTTCTATAATAATATGACTCACATCAATATATCAATATGTAAAAATCTTCTAAAAAAGTAACATTCTGGTTTAATATACTATAGCTTGCTGATCGCACCATATACACAATAAGACTTATTGCAATGAATATTCAGCTTCTTTGTTGATGTGGATGCTTCTTCTGAAGTAATCCTCAACTTTTGAAGTTTAAAATTATCGTACTAGATCTACTTTAAATCGCACTTATAGTCACAATACCCCACAGAAACCTCTTCGTTCTTGTCTGACAAGCAATAAAACCGCGATGTTGAAACGGTTCAAAGTAATATGTTCAGTAAATTCGTGTAGTGGTCATTGATCCTTCTCTTCGATCGTTAATACTGCTAAGTTGTAAAATTCTTTGATAGTTTGAGATGGGTATTCGTTTCTGTTTGTCTCCGAACTTTTTTGGTCATCCATGCCGTTCTTTTTCATTGGCATAACAATCAGCACGTTTAAATCATTAAAATGTAAACCAACAATTATAATATAACAAAGTAGCATTAATATAAGTGTCTATATGTAACAGGCCAATTAAAAAGTCCCCGGCCTGACACATAGATGGCGTTACTAGAATTAAATCCATACATTTTTAGCTAGCCCTAACAATCAAAAGATGCGTGTATAAATTTGACATCTGTCGAATCATTAGTTTGTGAATTATAGCATTTTGAGGGAAGTAACTTTTGTTATTGTGAAAAAAATGGATGAAATTTCGCGTGTTGATGAAATATTGCTTTTTGAAGGAAAAAAATACAGTTGAAGCAAAAACTTAGCTTGATGCCCGGTTTCCGGATACTGCCTCAGGAAACCAACCATCAAGGATTGGTATGCTAAGTATAGACGTGGTGAAATGAGCACCGAAGACGGTGAACGCAGTGGACGCCCAAAAGAGATTGTTACAGACGAAAACATTTAAAAAATCGACAAAATGATTTTGAATCACCGTAAATTGAATCTGAATGAAATAGCAGACACTCTAAAGATATCAACTGAATGTGTACATCATATCATTCAGGAATATCTGCGCTGTGCTCTGTGCAAAGTGGGTGCCGCGCGAGCTCACTTTTGACCAAAAACAACGACGAGTTGATGATTAGGATCAGTGTTTGAAGATGAGAGCGTAATAAACCAGAATTTTTGCAATGAATATGTGACAATGAATTATTTCACTTCGAAGTCCATTCGACAGTCATCCGAGTGAACTGCATACGATTAACCCGCTCCAAAGCGTGGGAAAATGCAACAGTCGGCTGGCAAGGTTATGGCGTTTGTATTTTGGGATGCGCGTAGAATAATTTTCATTGACTACGTTGAAAAAGGAAGGACCATCAACAGCGCAACCAGAAACGGCCGCATTTGAAGAAAAAGAAATTGCTGCTTCACCAAGATAATGCACCGTATCACAAGTCAGTGAAAACGATGGCAAAAATCAATGAATTGGACTTCGAATTGCTTCCTCATCCACCGTATTCTCCAGGTCTAGGCCCCAGCGACTATTTCCTGTTCTCAGATCTCAAAAGAGTGCTCAGTGGGAAGAAATTTTCGTCGAATGATCGACGAAACTGAGGCCTATTTTGAAGCTTTCAAATCGCATTACAAAAATGGTATCGAAAAGTTGGAGGGTCCCTATAATCAGTGTATCACCCTTGAAGGGAATTATGTTGAATAAAAAAACTAATTTTGCCAAAAAAATGTATTTTACTAGGGTAGACCGGCGACTTTTCAATTGACCTGTTATGTAATTGGTTGCCACAGCAAATAACAAAAATAATCAAATTCGAAAATGTAATTTTGAATGTAATTATCGTCTATATACACCGAATAGTTCAATGGTATTATATGGAAAACTTGTTTTATGTTGAGAAATATCAAAACCATCGAAGCAATCGAATAATTTAATAGGTTAGGTTAATTAACAGTTATTCACATAGCAATTTCGCATTTTCACCAATAGATAGTGCTAATCAAAATACATGTAAGCCCCTAATGAAAGTAGACAAAAGAACAATCCTAAGAAATGATGCATGTTTTTATGCATTCTAGATGGATTGATCACCTAATAAAAAGTTTATATACAAAACCTATAATTATAGTTAATATGCATACATACAGTATGCAATTGATATTGTGTTCGAATGGAATCGAAGTTTTAAATATTGTGCCAGTAATTCTATAATTTTAAGACGTTAAACCAGTCTATGTGAAAATAGTTGTCAGAAGATACTATAGGCAGCTCCATACATGACTGATCTTTCAATATTTCTTCTAAACCATTAACTATATCATCTGTTCTAATATTGCGTGTCGCTTTTTAACTTTCAACTGTTTTTTTTACCTGCAAAGTAAAATTAACGAAATAATACGTATATACTATGATATATATATAAATCTAAAAAAAATGTAAAAATTCTAAAATATAAGAACAAGGGTCTGAGACTTTATTTCATATGAGGAAACGTTTTAATTTTAATTAATTTTAATTAAATTTTAGAATAATTTGAGTTAACTTCAGTCGCTTATTAAAACGGGTCTTTGTTATAAAAAAAGGTTAAGACAAATCAAATATCTGTCCTTTTCAATCTGTGCTATAGTCTACAGCCTCTGCCTCTACTGCTTCCAATGACTGCATTGTAGAAAAGTAACAAAACACAGTTGGCCTAACAATGAATATTTACCAAATGTTTCTTCTACACTATTCGCATTAACATTTGAATATAGTCTACTATAGGGACAAGACCTATAGTCCCTATAGTACTATTGTATATAACCGGACAGAATATATTAATTTACTATATAGCCGGCTTGGTGGCGTAGTGGTAAAGGCAATGGGATGGTCCTCCTACCGTTGCGATAGCTGCGGGTTCGAATCCTGCTAGAACATGGTCGTAAATATATGTTTGTGACTGTTTAATATTTGTGAATGTTCTAGACAAAGGCGTAAAATCCGACAAGGAAAATGATCCCAGTCACGCCAGTAACCGGGCTGGGTAAGGCCGGATGTCTTCTGGGATGATTTCTAAAGTTGGTCTCTCGCTAGTCGGTAGTCTTAACGCCGAGGACTGTGATTCGGAGTCCACGTTAAACTTTAGGCCCAGTCCAGATAAACCCATAGTTGGTAAAAGGAGACTTTAAAATATATATAAAAAAAATTTACTATATAAATGTGTTAAACTAAACATGACTTAATTAAGTTAAATTCAATGTAGTATATAACCATGTATAATATATAGATCAATGTAAATTTATTTTTGTTTTACATAGTCTAAAAAGATGTTTGATAATGTATTACTATACTACTAGTCATATTTATTATTAGGGTGATGACTTAACTTAAAAATGCGAGCATCTATAAAGAATATGTGAAATATTAATAATTATTTAGTAATAAACCGTAACTAAACTATTAGTACTTTAATAGATTATATAGGCATTCTGTTTAACGTTTAACTAATCCTTGGGTATACACATATATAAATAACATCCATAAGTTCCTAAAATAAAGATACAACAAAAAAATTTAAATATTATGTGAATTATCACAAATAATATTTTGTAATGTTAAATAATATTTTATGATAAAAGAACTATTTCTGTTCGTGTTCGAAAAGTAAATATAAGATCTAGAGATTTTCCATCTCTGTTATTTTTAAAAGGTCTAATAAAATTTGTCGCCGGTTCGGTTGGCGCTGTCGTAAAGGCGACAGGACGGTCCAGCTACTGTTGCGATAGTCGCGGGTTTGAATCCTGCTGTGACACGGTCGTAAATTTACGTTTGTGATTGTTTGAAATTTGTCATTGCCCTAGGCAAATGTGCAAAATCCGACAAGGAAAATGATCCCTGTCACTGGTTACTAGCAGGCTAGGTAAGACCGGATACCTTCTGGGATGGTTTCTAAGTTGGTCACTCGCCAATACGTAGGCTTAATGCCGAAGACCGTGGTTTGGAGCGCAAGTTAAACTGTAGGTCCAGTCCAGAGAAACACTCGTTGTTAAAAAGGAGGCTTTAAAATATATAAAAAAATAACAAAATTTATCATTTTTTCACGTGATTATGGAGATGATTGAAGATACATGAAGTGTTGGTATTCCAGCAGTTGGTGCTATGACAGAAAATGACACGTGGTTTGATGTTTCTATTCTGCATTTAACTAAATTAGGTGTAATTTGTTAAAAGTATAAGCAGTTTTAATTGATGCATATAAAACAAGTATAGAAAAGAATACCATTATACAAGTAGATACCTGACAAACTAATTCTTTAATACAAACAAATGTTGGGTATGACGTACACATGATAATCTTCTCTTCAACAGGAAGTCATATATATTTATGGATTGTTTTTACATTATTTAAATACTATATTTCCTAATTTTGTGTGAAAGGGTTAATTACATCTTTCAAAGAGTTGAATATCACTAAGTTATCTGTGAATATTACCCGGACTAACAGTTTTCTCTGAAATAATTGTGTTAAATTAAGTTTACGTTGAAAAAGCTACTCATTCTTTTTATATATTTCATAAATTTGTTCTCGAATATCGTTGGATACATTATATTGTCTTTTTACTTTATGATACATTTTAACAACCGATATTAATATTAAAGCAGCTAAATGTATTTGCAATTTGAAACAGAAGTAACTTAATATTTAATAATCAATACTTACCCTCATTATCTCGTTCCTCAATATTGTTCGAAGGCACAATCAGTTTCTGACTATTACTGTTTAATGGCTCTAGCATTTTCAATCAGGATAATAACAAATATTAAGCAGTAATTTATCAGAAATTTATCAAAACAAGCACCAACATCAGTTTATAACTTCTAATTGCAACGTGGGGCAAAAGTACCGTTACCATTTTGATTGCCTATATCTTTGCTCAAACAAAAGATAAGTAAGCTTAGTTTTCATAAAAAGTTTATTTGGTCTTTATATTTTTTTTCGTTATGATTGAAAAATTATATCGGCTAGAAGGTGACCGCGATTCGCTATGCAACTTTTGGATCTTTTAAAGCATTTTTCATGACATCCTGCAATATCTGAAGCTGAAATTCTTCAATTTCCTAACGAATATTGTCTTTAAGATGTTGAATTGTTTGAGACTTACTCACATAAACTTTTGGTTTTAAAAAACCTCATAAGAAAAAGTCTGGTGCTGTTAAATCTGGAGATTTGGTTGGTCATGCTAAATCGCCACTTCGCGGAAAAACGTCATTAAATCATTGAATTGTCGAGCTGTGTGTCCTTACTCTGCCATTTCAGACAGAAGAAAATTTCGAATGATGTCTTGGTATCGTTCAAAAGTACCACTAACTGCAACACCTTGGTTATTTTCAAAAAAAAAGGGACCAATGATGTTTTCAGCATGAATACCACACCATACGGTTGGTTTTAGTGGATACAATGATGTTTCATGTATTAATTGAGAATTCTGTGTTCCCCAAAACCGACTGTTCTGTTTATTGACATGACCACTGAGAAGAATATTGGCTTCATTGCTCGTTATCAATTTAGACAAAAAATCTTAAATTTCACCAGACAGCCTTAGAATTACATTACTGTACTCAAGTCGTTGATCAGTATCTCTCGGTAGCAATTTTTGGACTAATTGATTTTGTACAGGAACATTTTCAAATTAGTTTTCAAAATTCACCTTAAACTCCGTGCAGAAATGTTTAACTGGGAACCACGTCTCCGAATTGATGTTTATGGAGACTCTGCAATACTATCGCGCACCAGAGCCACATTTTCAGCGTTACGAGACGTCCGTTGTCTTCCAGAACGAGGCCTGTCTGCTGTCGTATCGTACTGTCGAAAATTTGCATTTAAACGATAAATTGTGGTTTTGTGAGGCACTGGACAAATAGGATATTTTTAACGCAATTTTCGCTAAGTGGCAATAATGGAAGAATTAATTTCAATAAATATTGTCACTATTTCTTCTCGTTCTTGCGGCGTATATTTATCCGTAATAAAATTTGGACGTCTACGCAACACAACGGTTAAAGTGAAACTGAGAGAAAATGGTAGCGGGACTTTTGCCCCACACTAATTATCAAATAATAATCTAACAATTAATGGCAAATTATTACCCAATAAGTTTTAGGCGCCTTTAAAATACATACCCTTTTTAGGACTTAAGACTTAACTATGATTTCAAGCATGATACAAAAAACTAGACTAATAATGATGATACTGTTGATTCCACAGAAAAACGATAAAATATTCTTTACCAAACCTCGCCTTTCATTTTAGTCTTGGATTTTCATATAGCTCTCTATGCTCCTCTTATCAGTGCATTTTTTGGGTGTGCTCGTTGCGTTTTCCATTAGAAGGTAGATTTTGTCCACAATTCGATAAATATATTCAAACCATTGCAATCTGTGTCTCTAGATTTGTTTCTCGATTGTGCAATAATATTAATAATATCATATATTAATTTAATAGCTTTATTTTTAATCCAAGTTCAAAGTGACATGTAAAATTATCGAAACTGTGTACACGTATCGGAATCATACAGCTTTTAGTTGTCAGAGGTAATATATATAGCTTATATTTGACTAATTCCACTTATCCTCGCCAAGCGAATTTTTAATTTTTTTTTATAACATCTTTATTAGATACGCTTAGTACAATCTTAATTATTATTATTATTACAATTAATTTATTACTACTTTTCCTATGTGCTTGGATTCATTAGCAAGCAAGACGAGTGCGAGAAAATACATCAGTATGTATTCCTCAATTATAAAATTACAATTATTTATTAATTATTAACTTATAGCTATAGTTTACACTAATAATACACACTAAATGTTCACACAAGTTCGTATGGTTTTGTTCGTTTCAATCTCCTGACATCCTGTGCGCTGTCCAGCAGTTGTATTGCTTCCACGTTAGAATGATTTAGTAATCTTCTTTCGTGTTTCAAGGCGAAATCCTGCACAACTTCGCAAATCCATTTGATTTCCAGGTCATCGTGCAGTTCTTCATTGGTTACATAGCGATAGGCATTGGTAAATCAATCGAAGAATCTTATTTTGACAGCGCTGTATGACTAACTGATTTGAATTTTTAGTGCAACCCCATATTTGCACCCCATAGGTCCAAATTGGCTTTATAATTGTATTATAGATCAACCTCTTTGATTTTAGATCAAGTTGAAAGTATCTTCCGACTAACCAGTTGTTTGTAATAGTTGTTTTATTTTGGTTCTAATGTGTTTTGCTTTTTGTCTAACGTGATGCTTCCAATTTAATCTACCGTCAAGATGGATTCCAAGGTATTTTGCTGATTCTGCTTGAGGAATCGGGCATCCATTGAGTGAAATAATTAAGTTTTTATTATTTCGCCTTAATGCAAAATTAACGTGGACAGATTTGGAGCTAATAAGTTGAATTTTCCAATCTTTTGTCCATTTGTAGATTTTGTTGACTGCCACTTGCACTTTTTCTATTGCCCTAGGCAGAGATATATCTTTTGCCATAATAACTGTGTCATCAGCAAAGATTCCAAGAAGTGTTTCTTTTGTTGTTGGAATGTCAGCAGTGTAGAGCAGATACAGGAGAGGTCCTAAGACGCTACCTTGTGGAACTCCAGCCGAGATATTTTTAAATGAATTACGAGAGCGCCATTTCGTGCGATACTCATAATTTTCTTCCGAATAAATATGACTCCAGAAATTGACAATAGCTACGCGGTAACAATTTGCTCATCTTACAGATTAATCCGAAATGCCAAACCCGATCAAAAGCTTGAATTTTTAAATCAAAAACATTAATTTTTTATCAAACATCAAGGAATATAAATTTACAAATTTGGGTCAACTTTTGGAGCCGAGCAGTTATGACTGATTCTAAACATTATTTGATGCCCTGAACTCAGATCTGTAATCCGTGTGTCAAGGTTGGCACCACTGTCCTCTTATAAGGGCATCTTATAATCATCTGACGACATTGCATTAAACATTATTTGCACATGCAAAAGTGTGAAAATGCAGGGACAACGTTGCAAAGTCGATTGAAAGTGGTTTTGTTATGTTTGTGAATGCCATATGCTCGATAAACGTCGAAAAATACACTAAAAGTAGTTTGCTGTAGTAAACACTGACAAACCATGGATATTGTAACATGTATACACACATTATAAGGTATATAACTGATCACTTCGTGAAAATGTATACTTTTCATTTTCTGTGCCAACGTTATGAAAGAACAGAAAAATCAAGTAAATGATTGCTACTTATGCTCCATGAATGTCGTTAGTATATATGTAAAAAAGAACACAATATAAATATTCTGATGTATAATGAGTGTCGAAGATAGTTCCACGTACGGACAGTGCTAATTTATCTATAGTCTATTCAAACTTAATTATTGAAAGCAATAGTGATAAGAGGTTATAACTCTAACCTATAAACTATTGTGGCTGTATAAATAACTGTAGTTTTTAGATGTATTATGATGTTAAAATAAAATATATTTGATAACATTTTTGTTAAATTATTTTATTTAGATCAGGATTTTGTTGCATGTCAAAGCCAAACTGAACTAAAACTGGGAGCTGATGCCGTAACATTGGGACGTTTTGATGTCACAAATTTAAATGACGTATGTACAAAATAACTTGAACAGATTATAGTTAAAATGCAAAATGTCTTAAGATCTTCGTCTTCATCACCGGCGAGCGACGAAGCATAGAATACTTGTCGGAACTGATGTTCGAAAAGTAATGGTTATCGCAAAGTTAACCAAATGTTTAAAGTCTGATAAAGCAGCAGCATGGCCTTCGTTTCAAAATGTTGTTCATAACTCTCTCGGTAAACAAAAATAACCGGATTGCAGCACGTAATAGACAATTTGTTGCAAAATTACCCCTATTGGAGCTCGAATGTCTCTCAAAATATATTTTCAGCATGCACACATTGTTACCACATTCACATCTTCTTTTCCATAAAAACTTACTACTACGCCTGGATATAGCGAAAATTGAACGGCGATATCAAGAATTTTGGGACGAAGGCATGAGGAGCGATTACAGTTGGACCTCGATGCGTGAAACAGGTCCCAAGCAGTATACCAGGTGTGCCGGAATCAGTTTTCTTCTTTCAGAAAAGCCTACATAATTTTCAAGAAAATGGAAAAATGTAACAGGTCAATTGAAAAGTCCCCGATCTATCATAGTAAAACATATTTTTTTTAAATTAGTTTTTTTTATTCAACATAATTCCCTTCAAGGGTGATACACTGATTATAGCGACCCTCCAACTTTTCGATACCATTTTTGTAGTACGATTTGTCCTTTGCTTCAAAATAGGCCCCAGTTTCGGCGACCACCTCTTCATTCGACGAAAATTTCTTCCCGGCGAGCATTCTTTTGAGATCTGAGAACATGAATCTGAGTTAATGATAAGTTTGAGTTACTGTTAAAAAAATAATCAATTTTTGGTTCACAAAATATATAATAAGCAAAATAAAAGGCTCGTTAAGTGTGAAAAAGCATTCAAAAAAATTCTGAAGAAATGTAACAAAATTATATCCATCTTGAGAGAAACTATTTAAATAAACCTATTAGCATAATTATTTTGCAGACATTTAATTTTAAATTTAAGAAGTAAGAAACCACAAGAAAAAATCGCATAACTGGTTAACGCTTAAAGAGTGCGTCCTGCAAACTCACTGGTTTTCACAGCAAATCAGGTCTGGTCAGATTATAAACACCACGCTTGTATTATGCTTTTATTTGTTTAGTTGCCATCGCACGAAACGGGTACAAGAAAGAAACGGTCGACGTAAACACAAGACAAGACAAAATGCAGTCGTTCATATTCGGTAAGAACGTAAACAATTTTGTATTATTTATTAACTAATGTTTAACATATTACACTCTATTAGCATTTAATCATTTATCATTTCAGTGTTTGTTTTCATTTCATATCAGTTTCTTTATTAACAGTTTTTAAAATCTAAATTAATTCTTTGTAATAGTATACACAATTAATAGATATGCAGATCAGAAGAGTTAGTTGTTTTTATAATGCAGCTTTAATTACGATAAAACTTTAAATTTATTTTTATTTCAAAAATACTATTACAATATTTTTATTTTAAAATAATTTTCAGTATATCTCATAATTACCTTTAATATTCAGTTTCATTTTTAAATAAATTAGGGTCAATGGTGGCAATACTAAGCATTTTCTGAAAATTAGTGAATACTCTCTATAAATTTGCTTTATTTCCCAATAGTTTTTCTTGTCAATTTTACGATAATTTGTAAATACTTGTAAAAGACACTTGAAATAAAAACAGCCTAAACTAAACAAAATATGAAATGTAAATGTATTATATATTTGCTAATTTGTAATTCCATAACAATAAATTTAAATAATAAATTTTAATCGTAATATCTGAATAACAAGTTATAAAAATTGATTAAAACATAAACAACTATTTGAAAGAAACATCTCAGTGGTCAGAGGTACATTGCTAAAAAATAAATGCTCAAAATAACTTGCAATCTTATTTTTTCAAAAGTACAACCGGGAACATTTACATAATGACAACATTAGTGATATTTGTAGCTAAAATACAGAAAAAAGTAGATAACGGGTTGCCACTGAAAATACCAGAAATACAAGGTCATAGAGAGAAGTCAATGAGAACCATAGTATACTCTGAAGCCGGTTAAATTCGTTAATATTACCACTTTACTAGTATCCTCAATGAAAGAAAAACCGCAGTATATTATTTAACATCCCGACTCATAATTATGTCAGACACCTGTGTCGATTACTATAAGTTGTATTTCCCCCTTTTTTTTACTTGCTGCTCCTACAACACTAATGATAATTTATTATAATCATATATGTAGTTAAGAATATAATCTAAAATTATTCGATTTATCTTTAAGAATCACACTAGGGGTTATTTTTAAATTAATTTATTCAGAAGAACTTAAAAATAACCTAGAGTTGTTATGTTTTATTTTTTTATCATTTAATTTAATATATATTACTATGAAAAAGACTGCAAGCAATGAAATGATCCTTTTATAAATATGAATTATTAATGAAGTTTACAACAAGGAAAATCCAAGAATGCTAAAGAACGTGTAGTGTATTGCAATTACCTATAAGTGTCACTTTAACTAGGCATCAAACTACCTCGTACTTGTTATTGGATACGTTTAATAGTTATAAGGATGAAAACAATTAAATATTAACTCATTTTATTGATATTTCTAACGTGACCTAGGGTTTACGTGAGAGTAGCCACGAATTTTTTCCATGTATTTCACAAGAATATATAATATAATAAATATTAATATTCAAATGTATTATTTTGTTTACATAAAAGTATATTAAAAAATCTGTTCTGTATCTTCGGTTGCCTACAATAGTAACCGATATGAATTCACCTTATATGTTAATTATATTGTTAATAATGTGCCCCATTTAATAAATATCCCTTTATATTTAATATCCTTTATTATACATTTCAGGATGCCTAATAATATTATTAAATACAAATTTCATTATGTGTCGAAGTTTTCCAATTGATCACATCAATACTGACAATACTGGTCCTTTAGAAAGAGTCAAGAGACAGTTTGGACCTTTTCAACAAAACGGTGAGTACATTTCTCTCATTTCTCATTTCAGACTGAGTAAAGCCAATGACATAGTAATGCGTGGACTATTATGGAATTTTTAGATGACAGAATATTCTTTGATAATGATTATCAATTTAATGATTTCCTGCTACCAAACTGGCAAAACAATTTATTTCAAAATAACATGAGATTGCGAACGACTCCTAGTCTGCCAGGTATTTAAAATCTAAGCTCTTGTCGTTAATATGCGTGTTATTAATATGTGTTACACTTACACCCTTTGGCACGTTTAATCAACTAACATAAACTGGAGTTACACCTTTTGTTTTGTTTGCACGTTATTTGATAATTCTTAATATACCTTGTTGCCTTTATGTTATTTTATGTAATGTTTTTTAGACTGATTGAATTTTATTTAGATTGCTAAACATTTGATGATTTTCAGAATCAACTACAGTTGCCATACCAGGTATGGGTACAACGGTATCTGCTTGCGAATCACGTTGTTTGACCACACCACAATATAATCCAGTCTGTGGTGACAACAATATTACTTATTTTAATATAGAGAAATATCGATGCGCCGTCAAATGTGGAAGAAGTAAATAACTCTATATACATATCTATATGTTACATAAAATTTTCTTAATCTTTCAGACGTTAGAATTGTTGCCAACAGAGCATGTCCTAGAACTCGATAGCCAAGACTGCAATAATCAATTTTTATCGTACTAATCTAATAAACTATTTAATTATATCTATTTAATATAAAAACTGTGATTTTTTCAATAAAATAAATAAACCCTTCTAAATCCAAATTTTATTCCACCCAAGAACTATTTTTAAAAGTTAAAAATGTCAATACACTGGCAACCGCAGAAACACATTTTAAAAATCTGTTATCCTTGTCTAACTTATGACCTAACGCGAGATACAAAACAAACTGTAATTATGTCACAAAAGAATTGGCTTGTTAAATTTTTTTCAACAAATATTCAAAAATCATTGATTTATTCTATAGTATTTTATAATTTTCATTACGAAAAATGTTCAGTGCAATTTGATTTATTTTTCGAGTAGTGTTTCTAAGCTTTACGGTAATAAGCTTGAATATGAACGGACGAAATTCTCTTAGTGATAGAATTGAGGTTAATTTTAATGTTTACAGTATATAGTTTTAATTTTTATTTAATAAATGCATTCTAGGATTATGAGGTGCATAATTTACTTGGAAAGGGGGGCTTTGCTTCTGTTTATCGAGCCAGGTGTCGTAAAACCGGTACTGATGTTGCTATTAAAATGGTTTGTTTATATGTTACATTTAATGATATGTTGTGAAATTTCGTGGTTGTAGATAGACAAAAAGCTGATGCAAGCCGAAGGTATGGTAGGGAGAGTGCAGCAAGAAGTATCTATACATTCCCGTTTGAAGCACCCATCTATTTTGGAACTTTATACCTTTTTTGAGGATGCCAATTATGTATATTTGATTTTGGAACTGTGTCATAATGGAGAGCTTCAGCATTATATAAAAAAGAAGGTATGAGTATAAATTTATTTCTCTTAATTACATTTGTATCATTTTCCACGATTTGTAGATGCTTAATGAAGATGAGGCAAGTAGTATTATGAAGCAAGTTGTGGAAGGGATAAAATATCTTCACTTTCATAACATTTTGCATAGAGATATATCATTATCAAACCTATTACTTACTAAAGATATGCAAGTGGTAAGATTTGTGTTTATTACAACTCAGAAGTAAATTCAAATGTTACTTTATAATTTTATAGAAAATAGCAGATTTTGGTTTAGCAACACAACTAACAAGGCCTGATGAAAAGCACATGACAATGTGTGGTACACCAAACTTTATTTCTCCTGAAGTAGCTACTAGGGGTTCACATGGATTAGAAGTTGATGTATGGAGCTTAGGATGCCTCCTTTATACTCTTTTAGTTGGTTCTCCTCCATTTGACACTCAAGGTAAAATAGAAATATTTGATTTAATTATAGTAAGCATGTAATTTAATTTGTAGGTGTAAAAAGTACTTTGACTAGAGTTGTAATGGCCAGTTATAATTTACCTAGTCATTTAACACCAGAAGCAAAAGATTTGATTAATTCTTTGTTACAAAAAAATCCAAAAGATAGAATTAGTTTGGATCAAATATTAGAACATCCTTTTATCAAAAGAAATCAGGTATGTATGTTTTCTTATTTTTGTTTTTTATGAACATTTTAAAGTAAAACTGTGAAACTATTAGTTTTCTTATTTTAGATAATGATTTCAAATTTAACTCAAGACAGTGGCATTCATACTATGTCAAGCCGAAGAGATAGTGCATTTAGTGATGGTGTGCTGAATCATAATTTTTGTGTTTCTAATTTAGGACAGCTTCGCAAAGCTAGCAGTGATTGTTATCCCATGGAAACACCATATGCTACAGGCCGTTTAACTCAGAGTATGGAATATTTGAGTCAGTACCCAAATAGTAATTCCCTTCAACAAAATCTTGGTTATAGTGGCTGTAGCTATGGTGTAAAGGATCCTGTATTACCTAATTATGGTTCTACTTGCAACCAAAATAATTATGGAAGTATTAGTCAATGTAGTAACCATTATTATCATCCAAATGATCCTGGAGGAGGTGAATTTATTATTTGATGTATTTATAATTTTTTACCACAGTTTATTTATTTATTTTTTAATCTATTAATTATATTATTATTGTAGGTCATCAAATTTTGAATGGAATATCAAGTAAGTCACCACCTCTTCTCTCAGAATGCACAAGCCAGAATTATAAGAATCCATCTTATACTAACTCAGTATTTGGTTTGGATAATCTCCATATGAATAATGAAGCTCCATCCAATGTTCTTCGAATGCAGAATGGCGAACCTTTAGAGAAACCATTTAAGTCTCAAAATTTAGTTCAGTTATGTTCCCAGAGGTTACTTCCTACAAGACATCAAACAAAAAACGCTATTTTGAGTATTTTGAATGATGGAGAGGTGGTGATAGAATTTATCAAGAAAAAGGGTTCCACCAAAAGAGATGTCACATGTGAAGTTATGAGAATATCACCAGATGGATTGAGGTATGTTGTGGTTATTCTTGTTATGTTAACAGTCTTAATTAGTTTAATATGTAGGATAGTATTGTATGAACCAGAGGGTGGGAGAGGGGTTCCTCCAGCAGATGAGCCACCTCCTCTTCCAGTTCAGGGAGCTGATCAAATATACAGTATTGAGAATTTGCCAGAAAAACATTGGAAAAAGTACATGTATGCTTTCAAGTTTGTGGAGTTAGTTAGAGCAAAGACTCCAAAAATAACTCTATATAGTGATAAAGCAAAATGTCTCCTTATGGAGAATTTGTTAGATTTTGAAATGTGCTTTTATGAAGGTAGGTAAATGATTTAAAAACACATTTTTTTACATACTTAAAAGTAAATTTATTTTAATAGAAAGAAGTAGCCACTTATTTAATTGAGTATAAAATAATACCAATCTAATTTTTTTACAATGTAAACACTTTTAAACTACATAATACAGGCATTAATGAACGGATTTGTGATTCATCATTACAAACAAATTCCATTATTTTTATTGTCTTTCTGGCATACATTATATTTTTTAGGTGGAAAAGTAACTAGATCTACTACTGAAGGTATAACATTTTTGGATACCACTGGAAATAAGTTTAATTACAGAACTGAAAATGAGTGCAGAAATTTAAATGGAACTTTGGAATTAATGTGGACACATGCACAAGAATGTTTTGAACATTCTCTACTATTGGAGAACACCCTTTCCAAATTACAAGGAACTAATTTTCCTATTATTGTCGGTAGGAGACCAGTATCTGCTGGTAATGGTTTTTGCAAGGAGAATGTATCCAAATCTTCAATGGTAATTTACTCCATAAAAAATCTTCACTGCTACAGTGGTAATTTTTTTATAGGTCCCTTTTACCCTGTCAATGAACAGTACTACTCCTGGCACTTCCTTTGGTTCCAGCTTAAGCAAAGAGAAACGGGTATCAGTACCTGGTGTTGGGACAGCTGTCCAATTGGCGAATGGTGAAGTTAAAGTAAAATACAATGATGGATCTCAACTGTGGGTAGACGGCAAACACCATGTTCGATATCAGTATCCTGACGGTCGTATGGTCAACTATTTAGACACCGACAGCATTCCTAAATCGATAATGGAGAAAATGCAATTGATGCCCAAAGTGGTAAAACATCTGAGTACGCCTCAGACGACGAAAAAAATTCAGTATTTAAGATAGCGAATCAGTCAATGATTCTCCGTATAAAGTCACTTTTTTGGGAATGGTGTGGATTTACAATCTGCTATGCAAGATTATTTTTATATATATTTATATTTTATTACTTTCAAAGTGTATTGAAGAATTATCTAATAATTACTATATCTGATAAGTTGTTTTAAATTTAAAGATTAATTTTTCTATGTAACTTAGCATAATAAAGCATATTTTTCATATTATAAACTCTTTATTAAGATCTACTTTATAGACATGAACGCCACCTTTTTAATATACTTGTCAAATTTGAAAAATGTTTTTCTTCTGGTTACATATAAAAAATGTAATTTTATGGATATAAAAGACAAGCCATCAAAGAGAAAATATTCTAGGGAAGTATATATTCTGTAAAAGCACAGTATATGTACAAAAGCTTCAAAAAGAAATACAAGATCAAGTAAGTCCTCATATGTGAAACTTATTAACTCTTTTTAATTTTTGAAAAACTTGATATTTATTATATAAAAAGTAAGCAGAGTCAGTAAAAATGACACAGTAAGTTCATTATATATTTATTTGTTTAATACAAAACGTCTAGTCTAGTTGTACGTCTTTGAATAAAAATTTTAAATTTGTATAAAATACTATATCTAAAATGAAGTATACTTTTCGGCAGTCTGTAAAAAATTTTATTAATCGGTTGCCATAGAGACGAAGGTATTTTGATTTTTTCAACCCTATGATGTGGCCAATTTGTTGCCGCTTATTTTATTTCGACAGTCCGGCATATCTATTTTGAATAAACTTGGCAGAAATTTCCATTAAATAAGTTTCCTTATATTAGAATAGTTGTAATTTGATATTAATATATATATAATCGGGCATATCATTAAAGTTTATATTGTTATTGTACTATATAATTTGTTAAGTTGAATATAAAAAATGTGCATATTTCCTGATTTATTGACAACATTGCATTTCGGTATGCAAATTTTATAGCACTTCATTTGTTTATTACAGTTTAAGAGCGGTGTTATTTCGTGTAGAGTAACGCTGTCGCTATAGACATTTTTAAAAATTTAACCGACATTTAATTTTGGAATATTATATCTATATTTTTTTTATGAGTTGTGCTCCATAACGGGTAAGCAAAAACTATTTCCCATATTTTATTTGATTACATTTAGCCGATATTATAGTTATCCCAAAAGACTACTGGTATAGTCCAACCTCCGTAAGTAATAGACTCTCCTTGAATCTGATATTTCATTATTTCATAGGGTCGTTCGAATTATCAAAACTATTGAGCATCTGACGTTCATTTGTAGTTCCCTGTGATATTGAGGTAAGACTAAAATATATATGACAATAGTACATAACATTTCAGATGAATTTCCGTTCGCTGCTATATTTTACGTTATCGTTTAATATATCTTTGATTTAGGTGCGTAATGGCGATTGGTAATAAATAAATATTGCAATATTCTGTTACTGTTAACATTCCGGAACGCTTTCTATAGGACATTTGTTTCATAGAGTTAGGGCGACGTAAATGCATCAGTACTGCTGGCCTAGAATGGACTACTTGGAAACCACATTAGGATTGTAGTCCACTTCAAGTTACCTTTAGGTATATTTTGTTCTTTTATAATAAAAATACTATCCATGATGGGGTTTATCAGATAGAAAATCTTATCAGACAGTTTTCATCTAATTTCATCTGAATAATGGAAGTTAATATTGCTTGATCACAATAGGCAGAATTATTAAAATATAATTTTTTTAATAGTATCTTCTAACAACTTAATAATCTAATGTAATACTTTTTTTTTCTCATATAAATATAAATGGATGTTAAACGGGATTAATATGATGTTCAAAATGGTCGACCGCGGAAGAGAAAATAGTAAATGAAAGGAACATTATATAAAATTCAACAATTCAAGTACAACAGAAAACAAGTCAATTTAGTGTAAACTAAATATTTTACATTATATCTCTTAATATTTAGGAGTCGATCTGAAAAATATGATCATGTAAGTTAAGTCTTCAAAAGAAGTCAAATTATAAAATATTTTGCTGGTATCTTGGTATAATACATATACCAACCATAAGTATACCATAATAATTTAATTGCTCCTCCCAAAACTATTAAATTGTTCAGTTTATTACTATTTAAGTATTGGTAGATGTTACAGATTCAATATGTTCGAGTGTAGAGTTCCTTTTGTTCTAATTCTCAAGCTTTTATTATTAATTATTTGTAATTTGTTGTAATGCTTAATTTTTATTTCGATTTGAACTAATTCTTCTTTTTAAAGATAGTTTTGAAGAAGTTTTCCAGTTATACCAGAATGTTACCAGGTTTTCAATTAACAGTTTTAAGTATATTTGGTCCCCCCTTGGTCATTTGCTGTGAGATGAAAGTAAGTGTTACCAATTTATTATATTTTTTAAATTGATAATTTGTATTATCTATATACTGATCCGACTTGTTATCATTTTAAAAAATTTTTTTTCAACACTTTACTTTGTACTCCTATTTATATTTATTTTAATAGTTTTTATTAGATTAGGTATATTTTAAATTTAAAGATTAACATAATTTAAATGTTTTTAATTAATTATTGATAATTTCTGTGACAAATATAATTTCTAGCTCTATTTTAACCTTGTTGATATAGCACCTTTAATACTACAATATATGATTTACTCCTAAAATTAATTTACTATTTTTTATTAGTTTTTTTTTGCATTTTTCAGTTATCTAAAACATTTTAGTGGCGATTACCGTAATGCATTTTAGGTTATGTAACTATGGATTTTTATTAATATTTTTCGTATTTATGTTTTACATAACACTTGTTTTATTGATACAGTTCCTTGCATATCATAATATTATTTGAATGTTTTAATTAAATAAGTCAAATTTTTAACGCATCCTTCTTTCTTATTCGAATGTGATTTATTATTTTTTGATAGGAATAACAATATGTCTATATATATATATATATATATATATATATATATATATATATATATATATATATATATATATATATATATTCTATTCTATTTTTATTTTAGATAATTGGTATGATTTTGTCGTTGGAGGAAATCCTTATGATATTTCATTTATGTGTATCATATGTTGTGAATCTTTTTTTACAAATCCCTTGATTAAGACATATTTTAGATTAGATATGAAAATAATTTAAACATGAAAATTAATCTCTTGGGTTGTAATTAATGTAAGATTTACTAATCTAAGAAGGATGTCACATAACATGCTCTTGATACTGTAATATATAGTGAAGGAAAAGTTGTTTAATTGATAGTATTCCTCGTTATAATTTAAAGCCTTTACTAGTGATTTTTTATTGTTTGACAGGAATGAAAATATATATACTATTTTATTTATACAGGTATATGGTTTTGTTTTCGATAATTGGTATGATTTTATTTTTTGGGAAGTTCATATAATATTTCATTTATATGTTGTGAATTGTGAATCTTTTTATTTTTTATACAGCTATATGATTTCAGATTTTTTTTTAGATAATTTGTTTTATAAATCTATATATATATATATATATATATATATATATATATATATATATATATATATATATATTCTATTTTTTATACAGGTATATGATTTCATTTTGTAATATATATGAGATAATTGGTATGATTTTATCGTTGGAGTAAATCCATATGATATTTCATTTATGTTTATCATATGTTGTGAATATTTTTTTGCAAATCCCTTGGACATATTTTAGATCAGCTATGAAAATCATTTAAAGATGAAAATTAATCTCTGAAGGATGTCATATAACATGCGCTTGGTACTGTATTATATAATGAAGAAAAAGTGGTTTAATTGATAGTATTCCTCGTTATAATTTAAAGCCTTTACTAGTGATTTTTTATTTTTTGACAGGAATGAAAATATATATACTATTTTATTTATACAGGTATATGGTTTCGTTTTCGATAATTGGTATGATTTTATTTTTTGGGAAGTTCATATAATATTTCATTTATATGTTGTGAATTGTGAATCTTTTTATTTTTTATACAGGTATATGATATCAGATTTTTTTTTAGATAATTGGTTTTATAAATCTATATATATATATATATATATATTCTATTTTTTATACAGGTATATGATTTCATTTTGTAATATATATGAGATAATTGGTATGATTTTGTCGTTGGAGTAAATCCATATGATATTTCATTTATGTTTATCATATGTTGTGAATATTTTTTTGCAAATCCCTTGATTAAGACATATTTTAGATCAGATATGAAAATCATTTAAAGATGAAAATTAATCTCTGAAGGATGTCATATAACATGCGCTAGGTACTATATTATATAGTGAAGAAAAAGTGGTTTAATTGATAGTATGTGTAGAATTCCTCATTATAATTTAGAGCCTTACTAGTGATTTTTTATTTTTGACAGGAATGAAAATATATATACTATTTTATTTATACAGGTATATGGTTTTGTTTTCAATAATTGGTATGATTTTTTTTTGGGAAATTCATATTTATATATGATATTTCATTTATATGTTCTATATGTTGGGATTCTTTTTGTTGCAATTTCTTTGACTAAGACATATTTTAGATTAAAAATTAAAATCATTTAAAAATGAAAATTAATCTCTTAGACTGTAATTAATGTAAGATTTACTAATCTAAGAAGAATATAACATAAACAACACCTGCTTATTATAATACATAGTGAAGAAAAGGCTGTTCAATTCCTTTCATTATAATCTCAAGCTTTTATAGGAAGATAAATACTTTTCAATTTTAGTTTTTATTATAACTTATAGTGAAAAATGGCATTGATAATATAACCATGCAGGCGAACTAACAAAATCATTAATAGTAATGTATTGTAATGGTTAACTTTATATTGATAGGTAAATATATAAGACTATCTGTATGTAATTTGTGAAATAAAGCAACTATTTTTTCTTTAAGGACATTTTTAGAGCAGTTTTCTAGTTTTACCAGAATGCATGGATTTCAATCAAGAGTTTTAAGTGCATTTCTTCGTCACC
Organism: Rhynchophorus ferrugineus; assembly: GCF_030347505.1. Taxonomy (NCBI): domain Eukaryota; kingdom Metazoa; phylum Arthropoda; class Insecta; order Coleoptera; family Curculionidae; genus Rhynchophorus; species Rhynchophorus ferrugineus. The sequence goes on from NW_027472581.1 coordinate 74,268,414, forward strand.
GGTTAGTTTGCTGTGATATTGAAGTAAGTGATATCAATTATTATATTACTTATATTGATAACTTAAACTATCTATATTCTGATTCAAGTTGTTAATATTTAAAACCACATTCATTTTATAGTAAAAACATTAATGATGTATTTAATTTTGCAAGTTTCATGTTAATATATTTCAGCGTTATGTGCGTAACTGAATACATTTTGTTTAGGGTTGAGTGTTGTTCTGCCCTCTAATTACAATATCTTTATATTTTTATAAAAGTATTTCTTTATGGTTCATTTGTTATAAGTTTGAGGTCAAAGTAGATTGACTCAACTTATTATATTTTGTTCAAAATTTGTATGTAATAATAATTTGTTGTAAAGAGCTCCAAATTATCTCTTTGTTATTTATAAATTATCTATCGTTCAAGTAACCTCATACAAATAGTTTCCGTTTCTGCTAGTTTCTTTTTAGCATACCCTTTCCAATTGACCTTGACATCTATTGTCATGCCCAAATATTTTGTTGTGTTCGTATAGGGAACTGGAACCAATCACTGGAAGATAATCTATTTTTGTATGTGAAATCCACATGTTTAAACCTTGTGGCATTTAATTTTATTCGCCATTTCTTAGTGCACTGAGTAATTTTATTTGCAGTTGTTTGTAATCTATTTTCAGTTGTTTAAATATTGTTACTTGTAGCGATTAAGATTATAACATTAGCAAATGTGGCCATTGTCACTGCTTCACATTTAGAGATAAAATTGTTATAAAGTAAAAACAATATTTGCTCAGGGATGGGTTTTGAATCTAAACATTTGTCGACGTATTTTAAACCACTTTATTCTGAAGTGGCGATTAGAAATGTAGGATTTGCGAATCTGGCTCATCTGACTACGTGATTTGTTAGCTGAACAAATTTTCTTTTTTTCAAAAGCTTTCACAATTACGTCCGTAATACGATTGATGCTATTTCTAAATACAAATTGGCGAGTTCGGATGTTTAAGAACAACTTCTCTAACAATCTGGATATGATTGGTAGCCGTGATATTGGTCGATATGAGTTATTTTTATCGTTGGGTGATTTACCTGGTTTAGGGATCATCGTAATTTCCGCAATTTTCTAATACATATTGCAGTCGCAGTATAGCGTTGAATAGGCGTAGAAGTTTCATTATGCGTTCCCTGGCACCTGTTTAAGTTCTTGGCCACTTATTAAATGGAGACAATTTCAATTAGGTTTATAACTTTATCTTAATTTCTGTTTGGATTAGGTAATTTATCACATCCGTCAGCAGGGTAAGGTTGGAAATTATTTCTACTCAGGAAATAATTCGATTTTCTAAACGCCTATCATCTGCTGACTCCTAGTAAATTCAGAATATGAATTTTGTGTTTGAGTTGCTGGCTCAGTTTATTTAGCATAGTTTATCAGTTAGTTTTGTTGCAATGTTTTCCTGCATCACGCTTTCTTGCTACGAGCTTTCTAATTTCTATTGGTTATTTTTTTGGTTGGTTCTATTTTTTAAAATTTACCACAAATTATTCTGTTTCCGTATCCAATTGTTCAGTTATTGTTTCACTTTCATTATTGGTCGATTGTTTTTTCAACAAGGTAAGTGGTAAACGTTACTAAAAGTAGTGCTATATAGATATAAGCTAACTTTTGGTGGCTACAATTAGACGTGACACAGTCAATCTTGTTTTGAATATTAAACATTCTGGTTGAGTTAAGTGAACCATTTTATCGACCAAGTCAATCATTTAAATAAATATTATTTATAAATAACATAATTTATAAGTTAATTGTAAATGCATAAAGGAAAAGAAAACAAAGATTACGTTATTAACCCGTTTTTTTTTATTTTAATATAACAGTCATTAAGTATTTACATGTAAGCGATTTTGTTAGGTGTTTTAATGGGCAAATAATTAACTAATTTGGCATCCAAGCAATATCAAGTTCCTCGTGATCATTTTGTGGATTTAAGTATCCGATTCATAGAATCATCTACATAATCATCCGAGAACTTATAGCTGTTTTAAAAATAAATTCGCATTTTTCTTATTTTTAACTAAACAAAATATATCTTTTAATATGAAATAATTTACTTAAGTTGTAATTCAGAAGAAAATATTATTTACAAGAGGTAGATGATATTGTTTTAAGATGTGACAATGGTTTTCTGTAGCATTCATTGAATTTAAAGTAACAGAGTAAGGAACTTAATTTAAAATAATTAATTCTGAGTCTCCGCTGTTTTCTTCTAAAATTACTATATACAAATAGACCAACCTGAGCTATAAAGAATTCCCAGTTTGCTCAAATAAAGTCACAAGATAAATAGTCCTAAATAAATAAACTATTCAATTGTCTTTACCTCTTTTTTGAGGTTTTAGCTTGAAATGAACTGAGTTCACTATCATAGTTGGGTGATGCTATGTTTTCTAAGGGAAAATCATAGTCTGGAATGTGCCACATATTTTTTAAAGTCTTCAGTTGTTCAGGCTTCATCGTTAACATGAACTCTGTTAGCTGTTTGCTGTTGAATGTGTTTCCGAGTACTAAGGGATCTTCATCGTCTATTCTTTTGCTGAAAGTTTTACTGAAGAGGTCTACTTCGTAGTCGTTTCGAGAACTCCGTTGCTCTGAGAAAGAACAGGTGTTAGATTTAATACTTACTAGATTTGATAGTAAAAAATATGTCGAGAGTTCTACTAATTGTTAGTGACTTTTGGTCACCATTAACCGAGTAAGTTTGTGGCCTAAATAAAAAAATATATTTAAATATTCGAATGTATTTATCAATATTCTATTCCAAGATTAACACATTGTTTCAACTGTTCGATTTATTCTTAAGATCAGTAAATTCTTAAGAGGCACTGTTTTCACATGTTGTCCACTTAGTTAAGTCTTTTTAATGTAGATGTGTAGTAGATGCATTTTTCCGTATTGTTTTATAGACTTTTTATTTTTTTGTTGGAATTAATAGAGATTATGGGTATACAGAGCTTTCAGCACCATCACCATCATCAACTTGCACTACCACATTTATTCAGCGTATCATTTTGATGAGTTGATTTCCTTACTGCAGAGTCTCCATAACGCTTATTACGCTGCTTCAACTTTCATTTCTTGTTGCTTCAACAGTATTGTTTTCCATTTAGACAATGCATACGCTTAAACCAATTTTCAAAGCATTTTGAAATCGAGCCTTTTTTTGAGCGATTGTTAAATTGTGTGGGATCCAACGCGAACATAACTTTCGCACAGCTAAGTGTCCATGTAAAATCGCATATATGCTGGTGGAATTAATGCTTAGGGATGCCTCAATCTCACAATAGGTGACATAACTCACTAAATTCACTAAACCAGCGAAACTCGGTGGTTTTTGATGGAGCTTCATCGTCAAAAGTCAAATTAAGTTGATTGATGCTCTTGTTGTGATAATCCACGTCGAAAATCGTAAAAAATCATCGCATGAAAATGTTCACAATTCAGTTCCATTTTTTGTCGAGACGAAACTTTTAACAAAATTTAAAATAAACAAATAGCGTCCGTGCGACAAAATGTTGACAAAATGAGTGCGTATATCGTCAAAAATGTTAAACTTTACGATGGAACCATCAGGTGGACTCACATGACAACACTGTTGCCAATTCTCGAAATATAAATAGTGATCATCGTAGTCATAGGCGTATTGCATGAATTATTTTCAAGTCTACAAATCTTAAACATTCTCAATATACTTTTGAAAATTTTACAAAAAAGTGATTGATTGCAAATATCTTGATGTTAAAACAATTGGAAATAGTATTTTTGATAAATTCATATGAAAGTTTGGTTGGCTTTCAGACGGATTTTATTGCTGGTGATTAGTTGGATTAAGTCTTGAAATTCATCGTCTTAGAACTTTTTTGGTCCTCCAGGGCGTTATTTGCCATTGCCATCAAAATCATCGCTTGGAACTTCTCTTAAGGTCTCTTCTTCTTGCATATGGACTTCTCTTAAGGATCATAAAGAACTCTTGAAGTTAGCAAACCAACGTTTCATTGTTGTTTCTGACGTAGCGGAGTCTTTATAACACTTTTCAAGCTACTGCTTCGCTCGAGCGGTTTTATTCCCATCAAGAAGTAGTGTAAAATTAAAACACGAAATTGTTTTTGATGCATTGTTTTGAAAATAACAAAACTAGTGTCACTTTTAGTACAAAAACTCCAAAACTCATGGGTAGAATATCATGAAATTTTAACAGCTTTCTTTTGAAGGTTAGTATTAGTAGTAGTAGCATCATCTATGTGTTAGGTCTGGAACTTTTCAAGCCCATGTGTTGTGTATATACATATATGTAGTTAAGAATTGAGTTAATGAAGTTAACTTCATAAGTGCTCGTAAAAAAGTTGCGGTAGTGGTAAAATAGTAAAAGTATCAGCATATTTTGAATATTAAATTTTATAACGAATACTAATTTTTAGAACGTTATTATTAGCCTTTTTTTTATTTATTAGTATTAGAAAAAAAACCTTTTAATATTTGTTAAAGTTAATAACTATTACCATAGTCATGTGGTGGTAGTAATCCTACTTCATTTGGATCTGGACTGGTTGGTTCAACACTGTTAGGATAATTAGGAGTGGTCGCTTGAAAATCTGATGCAAAGTTAGTCGAACTGCTTTTGTTTTGTTTTTGGTATATGCTTGGTTGCAAATTCTTGTTTGACAGCGGCGGCAGAAGATCGATAGCAAGAGATGAAGGCGGTGCTGCTAAATGTAGTGTAGCGCATAAAGTAAAAATAAAATACATACATTAGTATTCTTACAAAATTCGCTATCCTTATCCTCTTTCGGCAATTCTATAGGTTCGGAGAATTTCGACAGATCTATATTAACTTCTCTGGGATATACTGGTGTAGTACCTGGTATAATTTAAAATGTTATTGAAGAAAAAATATTAACATTCAGATATACATTTTTACCTTTAAAACTTGAAGCAAAGTTAACAGAGGTAGGTGGATCTGGTGATTCATCTGCGAACTCCGTAAACTTTGTTAAATCGACATCTACATGTTTGGGATAAACTGGTGTAGTACCTAAAAATAATACGTACATAAAATTTTGATAATTCATCCTGAAAATTTTTGTTTATTTTAAAAGATTTTTTAATTTGAAGATTGTACAGTGTATTTTATTCAAAGTATTATCCATCGATAGCCGTTACTTTTTCCAGGCAATTTATCAGACAGGACTATCTATTTTTTTAGATTTCCCACGAATCTACCCATTTTTTGATATCTTTATAAAGAGTGAAGCACAGTCCAGATAGGTCACGACTCATATATAAGTAGTAATCAGAGAAAGGTTTGGAGAATACGACGGGTGGGATAGCACTCGTGTGTTTCAAAATATGTTTTACCGGTTTTTTAGAACATGCGGTCAACTTTTAAAACATCGAAGCTAGTATTCACATATTGAAATAGATAGGGCATGGTGGATGGGGCTTCACATAGCATTCCATGACCTTCAGGGGCTTTTATTGTTCAAATTAAAATAAAAAGTGAAGCCACATTAAGAATATTAAGTTAGGATATGATTCGCAGTAACAATCTGTTGTAAATCCTTTAAAATTAAATTACAAACCTATTACTTTTGATGAATATAATACCGAAAATGTTCGTGAAACACGATTTGAAGTTTTGAAATTCATAGTCGGTTATATAATCAACGAAAAGGCAATAGAAGCAAAAAAATTCACACTAAACTGGAAATATTCCAAAATTTTGGAAAATGTATTGAATATGTAAAAACATAATTTAGCCAATATGTGGACTTTTTGTAGTGAATTTTGACGGTTGAAGAAACATATATTTTTGACTAGAAGTAGGTTCTTCAGTGTGTTTGCTAAGATATACAGGTGCTTTATTAGGAACAATTGAGGAAACTGAGCGAAGTATTTTATTTATCAGAAATGTAGATTTATTGTGCAAGAATCGGGCTGAATGATAGCGCACCGTCTTATGTTGATGGCGTGATTCAGGATATTCTCTTAAACTTTATCTGACTTAGGGTGTGACTTAGACTTAGTATATCTGATTTGATTTTGTCGATGTGTGTAAATGGTCTGTTTTTTTCGCCACGATTTATTTGCATGTTACCTGAGAGATGACACAGGGAAGCAATAGACAATATATCCAAGATGTAGTTCGTTCTTGCCTATTTTTTATATAAAATCTATAAAAATGTATATATTAGATTGGCATTATGTCAATTGCTGTTTCGAAGAACATGCTATGTTGTTTATTTTGGATTTCAAGAAACTCTTGCAGTTTCAAACGAACATTCCTTTTATATCTTTATTCATAGTCATCATCAAAGTGCTATTATGAAACTTCCAAAAAAATCCATCATATACACAGCTAGACTTTATTGTCATAAAATTTACTTGTTTTTTTGCCTCGCAAACAATAAAACTGTGATGTTCAAAGGGGTTTGAAATAACATTTTCAGTTATTTCGTGTGATAACAATCGTTTCCTCTCCTTACAGATCGCATGTAAATGTCTGGAAACAGTTGAATCATCAAATGCTAAGATTCAAAATATTTTTAAAATTATTTTGTGTGTTTCTAAAAAAGTTTCATAATTCAATGATTAGAGCCTGTATACAATGAATAACTCAATAATAATAATAATCAATGGAGAACTGTTATTTAATTAAAAGAAAAATTGTTTACACTGATACCTCGCATTCACACTTCTCATTACCAAGATATTGCTGATCAAAATACATGCAAGCTCCTAATGAAGAGAAGATGCCATCGTAAGCTGGAACTATAAACATTAGATATTTTATACCGAATGAAAAGTGACAGGAATGCAAGTAAGGAGATATGTACATTTCGGGGTTGTTGAAAAAACTTTTGGTATTTATTGATTTTGTTGTTCGATATCGAAAAGCGAAAACCTAGCGCAGGCTCATTGAAAACTGTGTGGTATTTATGGTGATGAGTCATTAAGAGAACGCCAGTGTCTGAACTGATGAACTCGTTTTAATCCAGGAAATTTCGATTTCAATCGCTGGGCAATTTTTGAAAAAACTCACTTTGATATACTTAAACATATTGAGACAGAACTAAACATATTCATAAACTGGCATTTTGGGATTTACATAATGCTGGCTATCAAAAGAAGCACGATACTTGAATTTCATTTGAATCAACCATATCGAGCCATTTTAAACAAATGATTACGGGCCTAAAGTGCCGCTATGTTAACAAAATTATGATTTTACCAGAAAAGTGACAAAAGGAGATCGATCAAAATGAATGATAAAATTGAATGAGGGTTTGAAATGTATATTTATAATTCGTGTTTAGAAAGACTCGATAAAAATGGATATTACTTTTTCTCAAATTCATAATTTTATTTACGTAGATGCTTTTCTTTGACAAATGATATGTTTTGTATACTGTACCTTTGAAATTAGATGCAAAATTCACTATAACATCTGTTGGGTTTTGTGGAGGCTCCTCTGCGAAATCTGTAAATTTCTTTAGATCGACATCAACGTGTTTGGGATAAACTGGTGTTGTTGCTGAAAATTATATATTGACTAAACATATTTTGACAACAAATCGGAAAGTATCCGTTACACAAATAAAACAACTATCTAGAATAAAAGTGTACAATACATAGTCAGTGTTTAAAATTAATAGTGATGTTAGTTAACAAGTCACATGCTGTCTAAACAACAAATTTAACGTAAAGTACCTGTGTATGTCCCTGTTCATGCAATAATTGTTACAGAAAATCATAATGTTAGTTGGTTTGGCTTTTAAACTTTTGAACAAACCTTTAAATTTTGATTCGAAATTAATTTTAATCAAACCATAGTCTTCTTCGGCAGGTATATCGAATTCTGATAACCTAGACGGGTCTAAATCAACGCGTTGAGGATAATTTGGCGTCGTAGCTGTAGAGAAAATGTTTTAATTCTTTTTTGAAACATATCCTTGGATGAGAGATGATATTGCATGATTTTGTGTCTGTGTGGTAGTGTTAAGTTGATTGTTATATCCATCTAAATATCGTGATTGGTCAGTCAGTCAGTTATTTAAGTGCCCAAATTAAATAAAATATAAGTAGAATCTAAAATATAAGTAAAAAAATAACAAGGATTGGGATACGTATGTAAATATAGATCAGAAAGAACAGAAAGATTTTCTACATAGACAATACTTGAGATGTTATTTAATTTTAAATGTTTTTAATTATATTTTAAAATATAGTGTATAATCAATTTCATTATAACAAAAGTAGTCTGTCATTTTCCTTATTAATTCCAAGGTGACAGCATTGTTGAAGAAAATCTCAAAAGAATGTTTTTGAAATTTGAAATTGAATGAAAATATCATATTGTTTTTTAAAAATATGTTTTGGACTTTTTGCTTATATGCTTGATTTAGTTTAGTAAACTATTGCAAAAATTTCAAAAATACCATTTCGTACTAAACAAGACCACTAAATAATCTATTGGTTTGTTAATTGTTCACACCACTTTTGGCATGTAAATTCAGTATATATCAGTTTTCACTTAAAAAGTCTTGTAATTCATTGTCTCCGATTTTGGTCTTTCTGGCGTTCTTTACCATTAATATCAAAATCACAACTTCGAAAATGTTGAAACCAAAGTTAACAATTAGGGTATAACAGAGCAGCGTCATCATAGGTTTATAACATTGTTTCATGGGCTTCGGCAGATTTCTTCGAACTGAGCAACAAAAGTAATGAATGCCGAAAAACAATTTTGGGCGTTCCATGATTAACATCTATATACACTGAATAACTCAATAATATTAAACGGAAAAGTGTTATTTTATGTGGAGGGAGACACATCGAAACCATCGAATTCAACAGCTAGTTTGTTTAACAGTTGCTTATATTAATACTTTGCATTTTCACTAATAGATATCGTCGATTAAAATACATGTAACAATCTAATAGTTTTATCATATATTTTAGTTGCAATTTAGGCCTGCAACTCTATCCCTTATATTATAGTTTCAAGTAAGGTAAAACATTATTGAAAAATTTATGTAAGTTACTAAAAGTCAAAAAGTTTAGATTGTTGTTTAATTTAACGAAATATTAAAATATGTTAGGTAACTAGGCTTAGACTTATTTGTGGGCTGTCGTAAATCATAATCTTTCATATAACATTGTATTGATTGATAGAATAGTACAATCAATATAAATGGCATCTATAGATAGGAGCGTCTAGATTAATAGACAATCGGATAGAGTTTATATATTTATGTTGGTCACATAAGAGCATTATTATCAGAGGTGTAGGTGTCTGAAAATCTATACAATATGTATTAAACAATTTATTATTAGACTACTATTTTCCTTTATACTGTATACATGGTAGCAATAAATATCATTTAATATTATTGAAAGTATTCAGTATATAACTTTGAAAAGATATGATTATTATTCTTACTGTTATTACGAAATTAGGGGAAAATAATTTATAGCGATATTGTCTATTGAGAGTCTTATATTAGATATAAAGGGTTTTTCTTGTTGAAGTTTGGGAAGTATTTTTTATTTGAATATATATTATATATATATATATATATATATATATATATATATATATATATATATATATATATATATATATATGATTTATTAAAAAGGACAACTATTATAATTCAATATTCGAAATAAAGTTTTTTTGGGGTAACGTTTTACAAAAAATGGCGGGCAAAAAAAAATTAAGTGGTATTCTATAATACATTCATCTATTTTATTTTAGTGGAAGTATATAAAAAATCCTGAATCAGGTGAAACCTTGAGAAAACGCATAGAAAGAGGTTTGTGCGATCTTGAAAGGAATGATAATTATCATTCTTATTAATATAAATATTGATTTATAAAAGAGAAAAAGGATTGGACATTCGACACTATTCAGAGAACAATTAGAAATTACTCCATGAGGACTTGTGTTTTTATATCAAGCATTTTAAGAAGTTTAGGTATTAACTATAAAAAGGAAGATAATTTTGCATTGAATTATCGGTGGTAATAAAACATGGATCTGTCATAACAATGCCAAGCATCCATTAAAACATTTTCAATAATTCCGAACTATTACTCAGTTCCAATCAAAATATCCCATGGGTTTAACCTTGTACTGTATGTACTTGAGGAAGTTGAAGGTGATTTACAAAACTATTAAAACTATTAAGAACTATTAATAACTACAAACAACAAAACCATTAAAACCAAATGTCAACTACTAACTATGCAATTGAGTACTCTATTAAAAAATTCAAATAAAATGACTAAACTACTACAATCCAAGACCGGTTGATATTATTTTTTATCCGTGCAGATTTCGTCTACATGCCTTAAAGTCTGGCAAAATATTTCGAAATATTTAAATGAAAACTCCTACTTTACATCATTCGACTACTGTTTCTTGTTGATGTCACTTTGATTAAATCTTTACTTGTACAGTTGAAGTGAGTTTATTGCCCTATATTTTGGTACTTAATTCAAATGATACCTTTAGATCCAATATGGTCCCAATTTTCCTTAAATTATTTTAGACCATATCAGTCAGAATCCACAAGATTAACTGGTCAACTTGGATCTTGAGAAAAAATGTGATGGCGGAAAGTGGTGATGTTTATTCTTTAATGATTAAAAACTTGAAATAGACAAATATTTAAACGCCCTGAAATACAGGGTACTTAGAATTCACTAAGAAAACATCTTTTATTCGGCAACAATAATAGTTTTCATTTGATAGTAAAGTTCGGGTGTAGTGTTTGGGGTTCAATGATTAATAACGATCTGTACATGAATAGAAAACAATGGAGGTCCTATGTAATATTGATTCATGCAACGTTGTGTAATGATAACGTTATTATATTTTTATAATAATTCAAAAATCAAATAGGCACATACTTTCTATCAGCTATAAATGATTCTACTTTTCTTGTTGGCTTATGTGAAAATGTGTAAAGGTGTAAACAATCAGACTGAATAAAGATCGATGCATTTTTTGTGTTCTAAATGGTGCTGGTGAATTCGGATGCCAAAAACAACAAACCTTTGAATTTAGACGGAAAATTTATCGAAGGCAAATCCCTTTGTATGTCATATGCAGGTATGTCAAATTCGGATAATTTAGATGGATCAAAAGAGACATGTTGTGGATATACCGGCGTAGTTGCTGTTAAAAAAAGTTCTGGTCATTTTATCGTCTATAATTATTGAAATAATATATCCATTTCATATCAAGTTGAGTACACTTAATTAGAACACTCTAGAACTGCTGAATTATTTATTCTGATTGGTCTTACCTTTGAAGTTCGAAGGAAAATTAACCGTAGCATCATTTTTACCCAACTCACGTAAAGGATCACCAAAATCCGTAAATTTCGATTGATCTATATCAACATATTTTGGATAAACTGGTGTCGTAGCCTTGAAATTTGAGGGGAAATTTACCACACTGGGTGAACCAGGGTTTTGATTGTTTGATTGGCTATTCTCAAAATCGACTGAGAATGGTTTTGGACTGGAATTAAAGTTAAAGTTGTTATCTGAAAAAAAAAACAATGAATTTTAGAAAATAAGTCAGTTATTCATTAAAAATAATTTCGATTTTTCCTATTAGGTGGCTCTGATGTTCCATATAATTTAATAGTAATGCTTGAATGCAACCATAATATAACAGGTCGATTGAAAAGTCTCCGGTCTACCATTGTAAAACACATTTTTTTGGCAAAATTAGTTTTTAATTATTCAACATAATTCCCTTCAAGGGTGATACACTAATTATAGCGACCCTGCAATTTTTCGATACCATTTTTGTAGTACGATTTGTCCTTTGCTTCAAAATAGGGCTCAGTTTCACCTCTTCATTCGATCAATATTTCTTCCCAGTGAGCATTATTTTGAGATCTAAGAACAGGAAATAGTCGCTGGGGGCCAGGTCTGGAGAATACGGAGGATGGATGGATTTTTGCCGTCGTTTTCAATGATTTGTGACACGGTGCATTATCTTGGTGAAGCAGCACTTTCTTTTTCTTCAACTGTGGCCGTTTTTCTGTGATTTCGTCCTTCAAACGGTCCAATAACGCTATGTAATAGTCGCTGTTGTTGGTCCTTCCTTTTTCAAGGTTGTCAATGAAAATTCCATGCGCATCCTAAAATACAGACGCCATAATCTTGCCAGCCGACTGTTGCGTTTTCCCACGCTTTGGAGCGGGTTTATCGTGAATAGTCCACTTGGATGGCCGTCGATTGGACTTCGGAGTGAAATGATGGAGCCATGTTTCACCCATTGTCACATATCGACGCAAAAACTCAGGTTTATTACGCTTGATCATCTTCAAACACTGCTCCGAATCATCAACTCGTCGTTGTTTTTGGTCAAAAGTGAGCCCGCGCGGCACCCACTTTGCACAGAGATTTCTCATTCTCAAATATTCGTGAGTAATATGACGTACACGTTCAGTTGATATCTTTAGAGTGTCTGCTATTTCATTCAATTTCAATTTACGATCATTCAAAATCATTTTGTGGATTTTTTAAATGTTTTCGCCGGTAAGAACCTTTTTTGGGCATCCACTGCGTTCATCGTCTTCGGTGCTCATTTCACCACGTCTAAACTTAACATACCAATCCTTGATTGTTGATTTTCCTGGGGCATTATCCGGAAACTTGGCATCAAGTCAAGTTTTTGTTTCAAATGTATTTTTTCCCTTCAAAAAGTAATATTTTATCAACACGCGAAATTCCTTTTTATCCATTTTTTTCGCAATAACAAAGCTGCTTCACTCAAAATGCTATAATTCACAAACTAATGATCCGACAGCTGTCAAATTTATACACGCCTATTTTGAGGGTTAGGGCTAACTAAAAAATATATGGATTTAATTTTAGTAGCGCCGTTTATGTGTCAGGCCGAGGACTATTCAATTGACCTGTTATGATTAAAAAGAGGAAAATAAATGATCAGTGGGAAATATGTAGTAACTAGGTAAACATTGAGTGAGATTTGCTAGGAAGTTTTGAGGCATCCACCGTATGGGCCGGATTTTACACCGCTCAGCTATCATTTGTTCCGGTCTCCGGAAAAATGTCTTAATTATGTAGTTCAGAGGTTTTATAGATACGGAATCACTAGGTTTTACCAGACAAATTGGCAAAATATCATTGATTGAATTGATAAACAGAAATATGACTAAACGAGAAATTACTTTTTCCTCAACGCACAATTTTTTCAAATACATTTTGACTATCTTAAATTATCCCCTTTGTTGCAACGCATTTACTTCAACAATTTATCAGCCTTTGAAACAGTTCCTGAATTCGATGTCTGGATTAGTGCTTAAAGACTTCTTCGATTTGGTTTTAATCATATCACTCGATTCAAAAGAATGTCCTTGAAATCTATTAATCATGAATTACCAGAACACTGATGGAAACAAATCGGGCGAATAAGACGTTTGCCTAAATTATGTAAGTTAAATTTTGTATGAAAATAGAAATGTGAATAATTAATGTAGTCCGAGTTATTCTGCCCCACCTGTAGACACGAATAGCTTTACGCAAACGGTGCACAATATTGAAATAATAATCCTTGTTCACAATTAAGCATGGTAGTAGGAATTCGTGATGAACAACCCCGCGATTTTTTCTGTTCTTCTTTGAACTGTCTCTATCCATATATTGGCTGTTTTCTTGGACATGTTATACATTCTTTACTCTGTTACATATTTTTGATTATTTTGAAAAGGTTTATTAAAGTAAATATAATAGCAAACTTTTTAAGTCTATCTTATTAAAATAAATATTACATTTTGTTGCCACATACCTTTTTTTGGTAGTAAAATAATCAGTGAACCTCTAAAATAGGAGTACACTGATTATTTTTTCATATCGTTATACTTTCTTGGCTTAATTGAAAATATGCCAATAAGTAAACATTAATTTTGACGTTCCTTGTTAGGTTTCTCCTTAAAAGGTCAAGTGGTATTTAAAAGACGAGCACTAGCTACTTTATATTACGTAATATATCAACATGAGCACGTTCAAGCGTATATTGCTCTATAACCTTGCTGATGCTATTTAAATAGACAAAATGCATAGAAAATAAACAGTTTCTTGACATAAATGGTAAAAATATCTTGGTGAAAGAAGCGCAAATTCAGTGCATTAAATGTTGTGTTTTTCCTTCCAATATAAATAAGGGGTAGTTTTATTTCCAAAAAGACTATATTGTTATTTTTATTACAGTAGAATTTGAAGAATTTATATGACTTATATTAAACGATTTAAGTCAATTTGTTCACAGATAATAATTATCTGAATTGTTTAATTAGGTATTGTTGCTTATATTATAAACATATATGTATTTTTTCTCCATCTATTCAAATGTCCATAACAAATCTTACTTAATTTTATAATGCTTGGACAATAGGAGGAATTATTAAAAAAAAAAGAATTAATCAATATATTCATTAAATTGCGGCATAATATAAAAATGGTCTTATTATGATCATTGTGAAGGCCTAGACAACAGCTAAACAAGTGTGAAAAAGAAAGCTTAACATTTATAAATGTCACCAAACGCGGTGTGAACCGACCATTTAGGCTCTAAAATAATCTTGTTTTTGATCTAGAAAGTATCAGTTTGTTGGTAAACAAAAGGTATTTTTGTCACTGAATTTTCTCCAGATATATAAACGACAAGCAAGAATTGGAGACAAAAAGTAAAAAGATGAATATTATAAAATATTTCACCCAAACCGAATTAGTTAAAGTACATTGTTTCAATATCTGGCTTATTTGCCATATTTAGCTCTCTCTAAAAATTGGAAATTCAAAATCAGATATAATAGATATTATAGGGTAACTTCCAGAAAACTATTTATAAAAAATTACATTTATATATTCTTGTTATGATTTCTATTTTTGAACATTTCTGTTTCATCTTCGTGAATTTATAAACTATTAAAAACTTACTATGTAAAATATTTGTTCTGGCGATTATGATTTACTTTTGGCCTGATATAATACACAAAAGCGGTGGCAAAGAAGGGGATGAATATGGTTATTTTTAAAATATTTTCAAAAAGCTCTTCTATATATTTTTAAGTTGTAATAACATTTATGTTGAATTAAAATCGAATAATCTTATATATATTATATTCAAAGTTATTTTCTTCATACGTCATCTAAATTTGTAACGTCAAAACGTCGCATTGTTGTCGTATCAACTCTGAGTTTTAGTTCAGTTGGGATTTGATATACAATAAAATTCTAATCTAAATAAAATAACTGAACAAAAATGTACCAGAATGAGGTAAAAACTACAGTTAATTATACAGCTCCAAAAGTTCATAGGTTAGAGTTTATAATCTCTTATCACTATTAATTTTAAGAATTTTGCATACGTCTGGAAACTGAACGACTTAGGCATATTCGTTTACGTGTTCGAACTAATCAGATAGCATTGTGTCTCTTTTTAACTAGAATAAAATGAGAAGGAAAATACTGTCTGCTTCTGAACTGAATTTACAAATTGCGAGAGTATGTACAAAACAGTTGGAATAGACTATATTTGTAATCTAAATAACTCTACTTTGTGATGAAGTGTTAAAAGATTAGAGTCACAAATGATTAGGTTAGCTTTAAAAAGGTTTTTTACTTAACTTATATTTTTTTAAATATAATTGTCATAATTACCTTGTCTGTATACGTTATCTTGGGTTTCTTTGGAATATGTATCAGCAACATTCCTGTTTTTACTATTGTAACTTGTCCTGTAGAATATCTGTTTGTTGAACCCTTGAATACCAGTACCAGTTTCTTGCCGTTTGTAATGAACTGGTGTAGCGGTCGAATATGACTCGGTGACTTGATTGTGAGCTGTGAAGGATTTGTCCTCATTGAAATTTGTATTACCGCTAAGGTCTTCACCTGAAACTGTTAAATAATTAGTTTGATAAAGGTATTATTATTAATTCATTTACGTACCACTGTATGGCTTGATAATTTCTTTTCCTCCGACGCGGTATGTGCTAAAATCTGAATTGTTTGGATCAACTAAATCGGGCCTTGGCGTTCTGTTGTATTCTAGATCTTCTACAAACGCTTTTCCTTGCTGACCAATCAGTAAGTTAGCTCTAGATAAAGAAATATTATCGTATTAATGTACCTTTATTACGTCTTGCATAGTGGATTCGATATGAATTTAATTAGTTATATTGGGTTATTTTTAATATTTTAAAATGCTAGAGAGGTTGAATGTTAATTAGTTGATTTATAACATATTTTAAATCAGCTCTATTATAAATAAGGGGTTAAATAAATTCAAAATTTTGTTTCTAGAAGGTTTTGAGTATGTTGATAAGGTTTTTAGTAGTCCTAAGTTGTTAGTTTAAGGTACGCTATCCGGGAAGAAGTAAAATTAATTGATGATGTAATGTATCATAAAATAACATGAATTAGGAAATTTTGATTCAATTTGAAGAATTATTTTGAATGTTAGATTTTACATCGAAATACAATTCATTCTATAAATATAAATAGTGTTAAATTTCTATAAAGAAATTACATAAATTTTTGAATTCATTGATTTTTCGCATTCATTAAGTGAAATGGTATTAAATAACGTATGTACTTTTTATTATATGTAGCAATTTTACTCACATTTAGGGTTATAACAAAGACGTCAAATAATATATTGTAAAAGCAATAAAATTTACTTCATATATCAATTTTGCCACAGAAATATTATATATAAGTATATTTCGAAAGATCGAGAAGGAAAAGACATAAAAACTATTGTCAGACTCTTAATTGTTTTGTTTATGATATCATATTACTATCATTTAATAACTTCTTAATTCGTTTTAACTATTGCTGTTGAGTTTTTCTTCTTGTATATTTGAAGATTAATTTGAATTGTCTTGATTTTCAATTAATCAATATCAGTCCATTATATTATTCAATTTAAAGCCATTTTTTGTTATGCTGGTTTTATGGGACTGTATACTAATTGTGTAAAAATGTGGAACTAATTTTATTTTTTATAAATAATGTCATCGGACGTACCCATAGTCTTGTTCGGCTTTACTGCAATTTACCATATACCAATGATCACAGATTAACATTCTCTGCTGGAACAGCGTTTTACTGGGACATTTGTAGCTAAACTGACGCCCTAGTCCGTCACACATGTGGTAAACCTAACATAATAATTATATAATAATATCGCTTTATATATTCTCAATTATTTTTAAAGTTACCTGACATCCAGTAGAAACATCTGCGTAATAACCAGCGTTTCTTCCATTGCAGGAAAATGTGTCAGCCTGAAACAATATACAATTTATTAGAATTAGTGGACAAAATACAATTCTGATTATCCTTAGTTCAAATGCTAACACACTAAACCAATGTTTTGCGCGCTTTTAAAAAAATATTCCTTGACGAGGTATAAGATGTGGTATAGTCAAAGTTTCTAAAAATGTAAGGAACTAATTTATGTAATTTTAAATAATATTTCAATATGAATTGAAAACAGGCAGCAGAGAAAAATCATCAATCATGTTATCTTGCTTAAGAAATGATAGCGATCAGTGTATCATTATGTTAGAAGCAATTGTTATTAAGATGTTTCTGTAAACATTTTGTTGAGATTAAATTTAAATTCATCTCAGGTGTTTCAAGTAAACAATAAAACACAAACAAAATGTTGCAGGTAGTCAATAGATTTATGCGGTTTTGTGCACCAAGACTTAGAATGAATGTTGTTGAAAAGAAGGTCATTAACTATAAATAAATATTAATAGTAACAACTTGAAGAATGAATACGTAAACAAAAAAATTATAGGTAACAATTTGAAAAAATATAATATAGAGCAATTGTATTCTGTACCTTAAAAATGCTAGAGTAAGTCAAAAAAGACTGATATATTGATTGATTTTATTTGTATATTTTAGGTGGACAATATAATAGACCGAAGGATGAAGATTCTTTAGTATGTTGTATAGATTAATTAATGGAGAAAAATTAGAGAAGGGATATGACCAATCAAGTAAATAATTTGATAATTCTTTTAAAATTAGGTAAGTTTTAAAGTATTTATTATTTAATGCAGTAAAATATGTAGTAATATTAGGTTTTATTCTTTTGGCATCAATTCTTATTATAGTTATTTACTTATATTTACGTTATAATTTTCATTGATATTGTGTTTTAAACTTATTGATATATTCGTGATTATTGGGATTTGATACAAAGTTTATCTCATAGTTTATATAGAATTTAGTCTCGCCTAATAATTTTTGCCCATGGATGATTTAGAACAGTAATAATTGAGTGTGCATTTGGTTATTTAAAATATTAATCTTTGGTTAAAGACGCTTACTTTTTGGTGAATTATTTTCTTTAACATAATCAAAATATAAAGTTATTTTAAGACAGGAACAAGTTTTACACTACTACCGTATCTTTTAACTTATTTTGATTATGCATTAGTACTAAGATAACTTTACAAAATAAACAATAATTACCTCGAATGCAATTGGTTATCCATACTAGGTCATGTATTTGTATAATATTATATATATATATATATATATATATATATATAATATTATATATATACATATATATATATATATATATATATATATATATATATATATATATATATATATATATATATATATAGATAATATAATATTATATATATATATATATATATATATATATATATATATATATAATATAATATTATATATATATATATATATATATATATATATATATATATATATATATGTATATAGTCAGTTCAAAATAGCAATGACATGGGAAACGTCGCAATGTTGCCGCAGCTACTTTGAGTTTTTACATTTTAGCTCTGACATATAACACAATTTTAATATAATAATTGAACAAATATGCTATTAAATATAATTTATTTTAACATTATAAACAATCTAATACATATATTATTTAAGAACTTAAAATTACAATTAATTATACAACCACAATAATTTAGGGTTAGAGTTTGTTTAATGTATATATATTAAACTTTTTTCCACACTAGTATACACACGTTTTTTTATGTAGTGGTATCCCTTGAAGGCCTAATCCACATATTTAACAATTGTATATCTGAGTAATGTATTTTACTTTCATTAGAGAGCATATTTATGTTTTATGCTTAGGTCTTGTTTCTTTCCATGCAATGTATCCTTGTAAAGTCATTATGATATTACTATATTCTTTTAGTTCTGTTACTATCTGTATACATCTTTCTTGATAAACTATATTTAATCACATTCTTTTTAATGGATTTGCCATATCTGCAAAACAGTTAGTGTTATTTCTCATACCTGTTAACCAAGCGTTCATGTACATTCTGAACAATAACACACATGTTCATAAAGCTTTCACACTCTATAATACAATTCCCTACAACTAAAGTATATTAATTGTATACTGACCTTTAGTGGTTTCCTCTTTCATCACCCTGTCTTGGTAATCGTCAGCATTGAATCATGAACCAACATTCATAAAGTTTTATTCAATCACTGTCACTTTCAGAAATACTAATCAAGTGAATAACTAAGCTGTTTATTTCCAATATATCAAAAACTTGTTCAAGATTCTACCAGTGTCAATTTCTTCTTCAATGTGTCTGATCGACCTCACACAAATCGAAGGGACTCTTTTCAACAATGCCTGTTTCAATAAATCCAGACAGTTCTGGTTTCAATATCCTCCTCGACCTGAATATTTATTGTAAAGATTGTTTGCAATACTCCGTATAAACTCAATTGGATTAAAAATGCAGTGATAGGGAGGAAGATGTAATATTCTGTGGCCATAACATTCAGTAATCTGATGTACTATGTATCTTTTCTCAGGCTTATTTCTAAAAAGTAAATTACATAAAATGCAATTAAATATTTCATTTATATTTACCGAGTACTAATTTGAAATAGTTCATTCTTTAACATGATTTCCTCGAACTTATTTTATGTACTTTAAGCCATTCCTTAATTGCAGCCTTTGTTGTCGAACTTGTTAGGATTTTCCAATTATCCAACAATGTATGAACGGATGTTCTACGTCTCTCAAATAGCTGTATATCTTTTGGATCTTTGTGGATAGTTTCCAGACTAACAATTTTCTCTAAAATAATTGTATTAAATTAAGTTAAGTTTTATACATTTCGTATATTCGATCTCTGAAACACCAAGATTGATCTTGATTCGTCACCTGTTTCGCATATACACGGTTTCTTTACGGCGAATTTAAGGTTATATTATTTTTTATTTTTTGAGAGATTTTAGTGACCGTGTCTGTACTAATATAAAGTGCAGCTGCAAGGCGCAACAAAATATTTTCAATAAAAACCGCGGCGATTTCAAATTTATTAAAACAAAGCGTTAAAACAACGTTTACCGGTTTATAACTCGTAATTATAATATTTTAAAGAATTTTCAGAAGTTTGGCAAACGGACAACTTTTGTTGGTTCATTCCGTTACATGTTCGAACTTCTCTAACAGCATCCTATCTCTTTTAAAATATAGTAAAATGACAGAATTTACAACTTTAGACAGACATATATTGACACTCGTGTAACTGCTATTTTGAACTGACTATATATATATATATATATATATATATATATATATATATAAACATTTTTTGAAACATTTATATTATTGAAGTATTAGTGAAGTTTATCTCTAGACTTCTATTGTTTACTACTTTCTATTGTTTCTAAGTATTTTAAAAATGTAACTTCAAATATCAGTTTTATTGTTTTTTTTTATTTTTTTTTTAATTTTTGCTCAACCTTTCAAAATAAGCTGGGTGATTTTATTAATATTAATATTTATATTGTTATTGTTAACGAGTAAATTGCAACTCGAGGTGCATTATTTTTCATCTTGATATCTCATTATAAAAAGTTATTCCAAAAAAATGCACTGATTGTATTTTGTAATTGTATTTTTTTATTTTATTGATATATAATTATTGTGATATTAATTGATGATAAATATTTAGCATTTGTGTTAATGAATGCGGACTGCCTTATTTTCAGTAAATGAATAATCGTATTATATAAGTAAAACTTTAAGTCTTCAAAGAATAAATTATATTAGATAGTTTCATCACATTTACGAAATTCTTCTGATTGATAAGTTTTAATAAGTATTGATAACCTCGAGTAAAAACATTCATAGGAATTATTATTTACTGACTACTTTAACAGTTAATTTACAAGTGTATATTTATGTAATCTTGAAATACGCAGCTTCACAATGTTCTTTATACGGTTCGTTAGCCACATTTGCCGTTGAGAATCATATCCAACCTTGATAATGTAACAATGTATATTTAAAGATCTAGTTTATTCAGTTTTAATTTTTGTATGGCGTAGAAAAAAAACGTGTTAAATATCGAATCGCGCCTAGGATGATAATTGTTTTAATTTTTTACGTTCTCGAAGTGGGTTCGTCACGACATTGAGATTCCTAGATGGTACCTTCAACATTGACATCAATATTCATTTTGATATATATTTGATGAGTCTGGGTTTATATAATGGGAGGTTTTACGGTCTTTGATTTTTATCTATTTGTATTAAAGATGCTAAGGTTTGCCGTTAGATAAGATGAATACGGTTTTTTGATTTATAATATATTTTATTATTCAATATAACATCTCTGAATTTGCTCCACTGATCTTTATAATTCATAGATTCTAGCCTTGAAATAAGAATCCGGAACTTTTAGGCTTTTTGAGATGAAAGGATAGGAGAATCAGTTTGTTATTTTATTAGCTGGAAACAATTTGCAAAAAATCTTAAATTCTCTCTCGATAATCAAATTCCAGACTTTGATTCATTGCGGCAGTAGTGGTTACAGGACGCCCCATTGTTATAATTATTTTAGAAGTTGGATCGTGATGTGTTTCTATTTCGATATCGTGAGCACTCATTATGATTAACTAATAATCCAATAATAATTAATCATAATTTGCATATATTAGGTCAAGTATTCACATATAAATCGGCGACAGTTTTAATTTTTTTTTGTTACGCACCAAAACGATTTTTCGGTGAAGCTTAGCCATTTATTAATAAATAATACTATTGATTGCTGATTCTTTCAGGTCCAAAAAACAACGAACAGAACTATCAACTAAAACTATCAACTGAAATTTAAGAAAATATTTGACTGGTCGGTTTGAATATATTTTGAAGTTTTGATTTCGATTCATTATCCAACACGTAGCTTTTGGTTGTTGAACTAATGTATAGTAGGGTTTATATTTTCGTAAATCAGACGAGATTTTTTTAGTAAAGCATTTCTTATATTTTTGAAAAGACTGTTTATAAAGGTATCTTTTGATAATACGAAATTTTTTATATGCGTATAAACATTTTATTTTTTATAGTTTGAACAATTCTTTATGGATGCACACATTTAGATAAGAAGACATTTATGTAATAGATTCAGTAAAGAATAGATTGGGAAAATACGTTGACTGATGACTCGATTAATAAAAATTTGGCTTTAGGATTGTATAAACCTTGTTTTAGTGACTTAATTGTCGCTTATATTAATGTGTTTAACATATTCCAAAGCATTACCTCTAAACTATATGAGTTTACTGTACAAAATTTAACTAATTAAACTAAATTAATACTTTTACATAATATAGTAATATTTTGTAAAATAACGTTTTTTTAATAATGTTATCTTACCTATTAATTATTATGACGGGCGAATGTGGAGAATTTTTTTCTTCGATTTTTTCATACGCGGAAATTTGTTTACATTGAACAAGGACACATTTTTTACGTATTTTTTTCATATCTATGTTATTAAACAATTCTACCAAATTATTGTTTTACATGTATATTGTTTAAGAGACAAATATTAATAAAATTATAAATAGATAGCAATAAGGAAATGAAGGAATATAATCAATTATTATCGTTTTGGGAAGGATGACCTATATAATTCATAATTCTTTTCTCTTCGATAATTTACTTCTAGTAAAAGAAGCTGATTTTAAGTTCCATTTTACTATATTTTATTTGGACAATTTTGGAATAATAGTGGACTGAAAAGAACTGTTGCCAAAAGTCAGCGTATTTTAGCGGTCACCAAAAACGATGTTTTTGTGTTTTAAAAGCAGTGATTGTTGTATGTAAGGATTGGAACAGCGCAGATAGCCTACAAAGTTAATTAACGGAGAGTTGAAGACTGACTTCAAGCACGTCATTAATGATCTAATCTTTAAAATAAACCTTGTGTCTTAAATATTTAATCAATTTTAGATACAAATACAGTTTGCTTTTGTTGTAAGATCAGAAACGTAGATGTACCATAAGCTTTTAACTCTAAAGAAAACCGAAAGGGGGTTGGGTTAATATAGATTTGATTGGTGTATTTGAATCGTGCAAGTTACCACAAAATTATCTTTGGTTTTGTAATGCTCATACACATATTACGAATTTGAAAAAACTGAAAACGTTCGAAAGCTCTATCCTACCTGTCATATTCTTCTTTTTTAGTAGTACTTTTTAGTTGTCCTATTTAATTTTAATTAATTAATAAGCCATTCTGAAGTATTTTTTAAATTATAACATGTTAATTAGTGACTTTGATGATTTTAGTCTAAAGACAGATTGGAGAAAGTAAAATTGTTTTAACTTGCGAAAATACATATAGCTTGATATAAATAAGATTCCTCATTGAAAACTATTGGACATTTCATTAGAATGTAATTAAAGGAGCACACTATTAGATTTAGTTTCAGTAACTTTATTGAAAATCAATACTCCAGTGTTAGTAGTCCAACTCCAACTAGTTTAATACAATAGAGAAATAAACAGATTAAACACAACATATAGCTGTTTAGCTTAATATTTCGATAATTTCTTTTTGTTTCGTTAATGATCGTTTCATTGCGAATCCGGAGATTACCATTTCGATGTAATTAATATTCTTCGAGTAGTAATACATCTAAAAAATGAGTCGATGGTATCTGCTTCCGTTTGATATTCTTCTTGCACCAAGGTAACGTTTGAAACGTAATTAGTTGATCAATTCATGTTCTATTCATTACATCGTTTAAATACACGCCTGTTGTAATATGCAAAATCATTTTATGCATAGACGTACTTGTTAAAAAGGTAGATATTTTTGTTTTTGTAGTATTTTCTTTGAAATGGGAAGCTTTTTGGTAAAAACTTGGTTATAGATTTATGTTTCAAGGTATTGTTTGTTGCTGGTTATTAATTTCCTTTTTCTTTTGGGCAATTTTCATAAATAATAACATCCAGGGAATAAGTTGTTTTAAGTGTGACGTTTTTGTGGATATAGCTATGCGCCGTGATTTAGAATTCCCGCTTTGATTCTACAACTACTTTTCTTTCAGTTTCATTTTATGTTTTTTGACTTCAGTCAGTTTTTTATGTTATATATTAGTATAATTAACCAAATAGTCATTATGAAGTGTATTCTACAAAATCGTTATGTTAAATTTGTAAAAACTCACATTTAATATTGTTCAATTATTTTTTATATTTATTTTGCATATAGACAGACAAATAACAAGATATTAAAACAAAGCAAAATTTGATGGCATCGAATAATAATCGTTCATCACTATATTAGGAACCAAATGCGACAAATGTTTACATACTAACGACGATAAAATCAAACAGAATGTAAATTGTTGAGAAGAACAATGGCCGTTACAATGACGCAACGACTACGTAATGGCAAAATTAAGTCGGTGCGTAAGGATATCAGTTTGGTTGTGAGAAAAACGTGGTATTTAAATGAATTTTCCTCTAAATGTGGCCTAATTTTTGTTACGAATGAAGCAATATTTAAGTAATATCTCCATTTGGGACCTTAAGATGGATTTTAATAATCCATCACGTATCTTGAGGGTTTCCTGTTCGGTTTAAAAAAAAAATAGAAAGTTGCCGTTAATGATTTACTTTTAAATGTTATTTTTCAGTGTATTGTGTTGGTAATAATTTCGGTAAGGATTACATAAAAGACAAAATAGTAAATTATATATTTTATGAAAATAATTTAAAGCAGAATTTGTCGCAAAATCATCTAAATTTGATTAACTTAAAAGCTATGTTAATATCTTAAACAAGGTGTAGTTGTTGTTGGCTTTATTAAATTATCTAATTATGGTCTATATTAAAGTCATATTACGAGAAATTGTATTTCAGAAAATATAGATTTAAATAAAATAATATATAAACTTATATAAACAAGAATAATAAGATAATAAAATAAAAATGTTTAAGAAAATATAATTTCAAGAACTGTAAACTGTTGATGTGTGTAAAAATAATACCAAAACGATTTTGAATTACTGAATTTTGATAATAGGATGAATTTGGACAATTTATTAGGTTTATGCAGAATATATATCTATGAAGTAGATGTTGGGTTTTTTAAGTTGAATTTTCTGTAATTTATGCTAAAAAGGAGGCAAAACCACAAATGCACACTCTTAAAAAGGATTCTAAATTTTTTTAGTTCAGTTTACCAATGATATTAGTTAACAGTGAAAATATTATAGTAAAATAAGGCTATTAACATCAATATGGCACATACACACACAATAGTGAATAAAAGCAAAAAACTAATTAAATCCCACGTTGAAAAACGATGAATTGGGCATAATTCTGAATTATATAGAAGAAATAGGTTAACATATTTTGAATCCTATAATATTAATACGTATATCCAAAGTGAATACATATGTTATAACTCAAACATATTGATTGCATAGAATAGAATCAGGTGGTCTGTAGTTAAACACTTGAAAATACATAAAAATATTAATTTTATATAGCTGCTATAACTAACCGGTTTTTGCGACTAACAAATAATAAAACAGCTCAAAATTGTGTAATGATAGTGAAAATAATTGTGGCGACTGTCTGATTATTCATCTATTAAATAATATGTTAAAATTAGGACATATCTAGAGAAAAAAAAAGCTTGATTAAATGTATTGTAAGTAAATGGTGATATATATCTTATTTTTATCAATTAGGGCATATTTGGAATATGTTTACTGCTTAACGAGGGAACTGAACAACGGTACTTGGTATTAAATGTATCGTTTTTAAATTACCAACTTAGAGATCATTTTAGATTACATTTGATGTTACTTGGCGGATTTTACACCCTTGTTATTACATATTTATTTACTTTATCCAGCTAACTCTAGGCTGCTGGTCTAATTTTGACGAGACTCTTTTTAATGGTTTTACGTTGACATCTTCATCTGACTTGATTCATCTCATCTCATTTTTGTATTTCTCATTTTTTCCATTTTTATTACTCAGTCTTCTAAGATTTCTGATGCATAACACCTACTTCTCACATTGAAATGTTATTGGTTTGTATATCGTTTTGTGGAGTTCTATTTTTGTTTTATTTGATATCTCTTTTTGGTTAAGAAATTTACTATACATGGCAAAGTATAAATTCATTTTTCTTTTAGATTTGGCATTAATTTACTTCTTGAATTTCTATATCCAGATATTTAAATAAATTTAGTTGTTCTATTTAAAAACAATCAATTTAGATATTTATTCTTTCTGGCTCCCCATCACCACAACTTTCATTTTGATTTTATTCAGTATCATTCCACTTTTCCTTAGTACTGTGTTTAATATGCTTAGGGTTTTCTGCATCAAATACCTTCTACAAATTTATGAATATTAGGTATATCTGTTTTATTTTTATGTGGCATTTTATCTACTGTTTGTCTTAGGCAAATATATGGTTGTTTGACACTGTGACATTTTAGACGGGTTTCAATTATTTATTCACAGGTCTTTGTAGCTGTACAGAGCAGAGTATTCCTATGTTATATAAGTCTTTTTTGTCTTCCTTTTTATGCATCGGAACAATGAATGCTATTTGCCAATCTTGCGTGTTTTTTTCTTCCCATATTCTATTGTAAATTTTCAGGCATTTCTCACTTGCCTTCTGTTCGATTTTTTTTTCGGGTACTGTTTTAGTTTGATCCAGTTCTCTTAAACACTCTCTATAATTAATCAGTTTTTGCCTCTCCTGTGTTTTTTTTTTTGTTTTAGGGGTCAGAATATTTTTCCTATCTGAACTCCTGTGTACAAAACAAGTTCTGAAGGCATTTCTTCCATCTCTCTATTATTTTCTCATCGTCAGTTATTATGCCCCCTAGTTTATTTGTGTATGTCAATAATAATATTTTTTCCTTTTTCATTTTTTTTTAATAAAATGCCCTTTGATAGTTTTTCTTCTAATTCTGTCTTCAAATTCAATCCATGTTTTGTTTTGTAATCCTCGCTACTCTTTGCTTTGTATTTCTTGTCTATTTCTAAATATCCAGATCTTTTTCTCTTGTTTTATTTTGTCTAATACTATCTAATCATTTAATAAATATATAAAATAGATAGAACATATTTTTTTCCAGACTATGTTTAACATAATCCTCTGGTAAACCGCTACAGAATTAGTGGAAACCTAGGTATAAATTATTAATAACTATTTAAATTATATGTTGTTCAACTTTTCAGATAAATCGCAGAATTAGTGAAATCTCATCTGCATTAAACATTTAATTTAAGCCAAAACCGCATCATACATATTAAAAGGAAATGTTATTCTATATAAAAGGGAGTGGTGCATTTTAAATCCAAATAGTCTATAATCAGACCACTCTAAATTTTATTTATAATTGAAACATCCTCATGAATAACCCATTCCACACAATAAAACTAGGAAATTAGTATAATACATACGATTATAGACGATTATGTTATTTATTGCACAATTTCAAGTTGCAGAAAAGAAAATCCTTCATTATGCTGACGCCTAAAAGACAATGATCTTGACGCGGCTTGCGCAAAAATCGTGAGATTCGACTTTCAAATGTTAAACGGAAATAAACTACTTTTCCATTCGGTTGGTTCATTTTAGAATAGTCAATGACCTGTAGAATAGTAAAACACTTACTCAGGAAGAATTACTAATTTTTTAATTAGTCGTATTTTGAATAAATTGTTTAGATGAAAATAAAAGTGGCGTCGAACACGCAGATGTTTCCAACTTAATTAAAAGCGAAATGAATTATTTAAGCTCACATACTATCATGTTTAAATAATATATTGCTATTGATTTTATAGGCTGTGTATTTTTATAAATATATTAAAACTATTGTTTTTGATTGAAAATGGAGTAGTGACACTTAAATCATTGTAACTCATGGGTTGAAAATAGAAATGTTATGGATTATTAACATATTTGATTATTATTGTTTAATGTAATGTAAGAATTTAATTATCATATACAGTTCTTTCCATAATATTCAGCTTCTTTAATGAATTTTGTTATATAGATCCGTTTAATTTAGAAACAATGCTTGATAGACAAAAGTTTACGATAAGTTGTATGCCTTTTCGCGACTACAATTTTAGATTAATTATTTATTTAAAATAATCTTATAATATAACTGTTATTACATGAGGTATATCTCTTAGCTTTAAGCCCCTTGTCTCTATCAATACTTACTTAATACTTATTCAATAAAGTCATACTATAGCGCAGAATACTATCGAACTAGACCAATATATTATATCTCGCGACATCACCATGGAACTACACGTCGATCATTGTAAAGCTCTGTTTAACGCCAAAGAAGTTGACGCTAAGTATTTGATACGATTGGAAAGGAAATTTTCACCGTTAGTTGCTTCAATTTGGATTTCAATACATTATGTTACTTTGCCATCAACAACTAACGCGATTAAAGCATGTGATTAAAAAAAACGGCCAGAATGTATTAATAGGACAGGCGTTGTCTTGAAGAATGGAAATAGACGATCAAACATATCTTTATTATCATACACGACTATAAGGCTATTTTGTTCCGGCTTCCGGTCAATCAAAAACTCTTTTAATAGTGTAAATCTGGATTAAAAAGTTATGGGTATCATTATTAGTACTTAAGTTTCGGAAATCAGTGACAGAATTATAGTTTTTCCAAAATAGGGGTAAGCGGTTATTTGATCCTTGATTAGTGTTTGAAATTAATTTGCATTAATATGCTTTGAAAAATGTGAAAAATCTAAATAACTTTATCCCCAAACGCTTATAAAATTTAAAATTAGTTAACAGCAATTTCAATTATATATAGCAGTTTCCTTTTTTCAATATGCATTGCTTGTGATAAGCAAACGTTACCTTGTCTTGATTGACTACTTGATGACGTCTCTTAAATGCTGTGAAAATGAGTTTTGTGCAATTTTTGGTTACCATTTAATTTGGTGGGATAAAGTGTGAATGGATTTTTATAAGTCCAAATATATTAAACACATACTATTCAAGGACTTTATTAAGAGATAAGAATTCATACAATATATGCTTTTTTATATTATGCGTTTAGATAAGCGAATAGAAATAAATAGAATAGAAAAGTCTCACTGTCACTTAACACAACTCGTCTCCTAATCATCCATTGATCATTAAATTTTGACAAAATGTCAGTGAAAGGTGTACTCTTCAACTTCGGTGGTCATCAAGTAGTTTGGAACGGTTCTTTTAATTTATTTGTTAATATTATATATTATTAATTATATATTACGCATCGGCAATTTATTGGCTTCTTGATTAATTACTAAAGGCATTTAAAATATGATAATTTATTAATTTTTTATAAATTACAGTAATTTATAAGGTAAATATAGTGTTCTGTGTTATTGATATTTATAATATTTAGATTATTTGATTGTAAGTTTAAGTTGTGAAGCAATCTAGTTAACTGTACGAATGGAATTAAAAAACTGGTTGCGAGTAATGGGTATTCTATCTGCAAATATGGCTAACGTATTTGTAATTTTAAATGGTCTACATACAAATCTAGTCTTTCCATCAGCAACGTTATTATAATGTTATTATGTAGGTGCATGTAACTGCTGATATAATTGAAAAATGTTTATAATATATATATTAATAGCAAGTTCTTATTAACATTGATACTTTTATACATCTATTTAAGTTGACAATATTTTTAGGTTGAGTGTTTCTTCTAAAAAATGCCCTGAAATATATATGTCTTATCTGGTATGAGGCTTCTATATTTCTTAGTGGAGCTAGGTAGAACGAAAAGAACGATTTTGGTGAAAGTAATAGAGAAAGAGACGAAAGCTAAATAAATGATAGGATAGCAGGAGAAACAAAGGGCAGATATTACGGATAATTTTAAGTAAACTAAAGGAGTTGCTAAAATATTAAAGCGCAATGCATAATTCCATTCGATAGAATATTATCTAAAAGTAGTATTGATAATTTATCAATCATTTGAGAGTGCCTTTTGCAACGATTGTTTTCGAAAATTACTTTTAGGAATTTTTATTCCCAAGGCGTAATTACTCTTTTATATCTAGTTAATCAGCTCTGGGAATGTTGTTCAAATATCTGAGTGTATAAAAACAGTGAAAACCTTTGACGATAACAAAATAATATAGAGGATATGGCAAAGACAAGCCTTGATGAGTAAGACGAGATAAAAGAGATTCGTTTTAAAATAGTGGTAGGGGGTTAAAAGGGTTAAGAGGGAAGGGTTAAAATTGAATATGAATACAGTTCAATTTACCAAGTCGACACCTCCAATCTCATATATAAACATATATGTTATATAAAAACAACTAAATATGTAATAAATATGCTGTAATATTTTTCAAATGTAATATTGTAATACTTCAGGACTAAAATACGAAACTGTGATGAGGAATTGTATAACTTAACTCTTTGTGTAAGTGTCATATCATTTTCACTGAAGATGTCAAAGCAGACTAAGATCCATATTGTATACATGGAAAAGCTGAAGGATATGAAAAAAAACCAGATGGTTTTTATTTATGATTGTCAAAAATGGGTTAAATATAAAAAATGCTAATGCATAATTTTGCAATATAATTTATTTATAGAAAAGTTTCAAAATATAATGGGATATTAGTAAGAGATAATTCTGATACCTAATAAATAAATTTATTCACTATTGTATTATGTTGGCGTCTATTAATCAGCTTTTAAATTATGCTTTAAGTCAAAGTCACCCATTTCAATAACAACAAATAAATCCTACGTAATACTTTTTGATGAACTCATAATATATTTCAGTCCTATGTTTTAATAGGGTCATGTCGATGCATTCATTCTGATGTTATTTCATACAATTGCAACCTAATTATTGAAAAACGGTTTTACTCTCTTTCTAATAATCATATTTATCTCGTTTAAGGAATAGTTTAAATTTTTTAAAAAGTTTATTATTAATTTCTTCTGCTGTAATATCTATGAAAGGAATATTTTTTAAGTGTTAAATGTCTTTTGCGTGAAGCTACATCTATTGATATCAAGAGTATCTTCTCACACATTATTGGTTCTTCATCATCAAAAATAAACAAAATCAAATTTCCTAAAATTCTAAAACTCGACTAAAATCGAATCGAACTGAAGAACAATAAAAGTTAGTTCAGAAATTAAATAGATTAACTATTTTCAAGACTGGAATATTATTGTCATAAATGTAGTATACTTTGAAGGGCGAAATTGAGAAATAAATTTTAATAATCATCATTTATCTTCAGAAATTAGCACGATTTGCTTTGAGTAGAAGAGAAAAACCTTTGTATGCTCTAAATTATAATTATGTGCTAAATATTTCGATTGAATGCAATATGTAATAAAAAATGGTTTATGAAATTTATAGAGATTCGAGACAAAGGATAAAGCACGGCAAACATATCGCAGTAATATCTAAAAACAATTTGCTAGACTTTAACTGCGCTATTTGTTAATTTCTGGTAATATTACATATAAAGCATACAAACAAACATATATAGTTAGAGTGCCGTCAAGAAATTGGAAGTGTTTAAACACCAAAACCACATGGAGTACCATGCTTATTTACTTCTGTCTTTGTTTAACCTATTGGCGTTTCTCTAGTTCTATTCTGAAGGAGATGTCGAGATATGAGATGTGACTTATTTTTGAAACGAATTATTGCCGAATTCAAAAACTGAAAATAATGTATTAAATATATCGTGGTTGAAGTCTGGACAATGATTGTAAAGCTCGTTTTGACGTTAAAAAACGATGATGGCAAAATTTTGATGGCATTGGAAAGGAAATATCCATCAAGAACTACTGGAAACTAATTTGACTCATTACTACCAATAACAAATGCGGATATGGATGGAGCAGGATATTAAAAAAGAATGATCAGAATTGAGCAATTGAAAAGTCGTCTGCTATCATACAATGTTACATCACGCACATATTTAGTGATTAGGCAAAAATTAAGAGAGATTCCCTGCAAAACTTTGATGAACACACTGAATCTCTCTAATTGTAACTCTGGAATGTAGACCTTGCCCTGTCCATGTACCATTTATTTCGGTCTCTGCAAATTTGATTTAGATTTTCGCCCAGATTCGATCATGATTTACAAGCAATTTCACAAAAGATAATCGACCAAAATCGCACGTATATTACTGATTACTGTTAAATGTGTTACGTGTTATTACTGTTATGTATGTTAAATGTGTGTGAAATGTATATGCATAAGTTCGTTCTTAAAAACATTACTTTCTTCCTAGCCAATTTTCTTTTCTTTTAAAAGAAAACATTTTTATTTGTTATCTCGTGAAATATTGTTACTTGTGGATACAAATTTATGGCAGTTATGCCAGATATGCCAGGGTTGCAACCTCATCCTTTCTGGCTGTGCTACTAAAAAATTTCACTCAAAGACTTATTGGTTAGAATAGTCGCCGATCTCTATTCGAATGATAATGAATCTGGACATTTTACATATAAATATATTGCAGAAGAACGTATTTAACTGTTACAATATTTCTAACGATTTACCTTTCTTTGTAAGCATAGGAATGATGTTCTTAAAAAGCTGCTCTTGTTGTTTATTTTAACCATAGAAGAACCTTTTGACCTAAATAAAAGAGGTACACAGCATCTTAGTTAAATGAAAGAAGTTCAGAACGTTTTAACCATATGTTTTATGTTTCTGCTAGAGGGGTAATGAAATACGTAGGTGGTTTGACCTTGCCACACTGAAAAGTAATATTTGGATTGGTCAATGATGGTGTTTATTATATTTCCCAATCGTATGTTTGAATCTTATTAGTTACTGACAGATTTAATTATTTTTCAATCAAGTTGTTATGAAGTGGTTGTTATTAACACTTGGTTTTGTATCATATTTTTGTATTGATAATACATCTCACATTGAAATGAATAAAAAATATTGTTAAATATTTAATATTAAGTGTTGAATATTGTTTTGAGCTTAACAGACAGAAAGGATTCATGATAAGTCATCTTACTATTTTTGATTAAGGAAAAATAAGGACATTTGAAGAAATGATGAGTCGTATTTAACTTTTTTTCTCATATTAAATATTAAAAAAACGATTACCGGAAACGGTTAAATTAGGAAAAGTAAAAATTAATGAAATACTCAATAGTTTACACATAAAGTTACGGCATATAAAACAATTTCTAAAAATGCTAAAAAGAATATCAACTGCAAACGTATTTAGATTCAGGCAATTATTTCGATTTATCCATAAATATTATAAAAATTTAAGCTATGGGTATCAAAATTCGTGCTTGCATGCCTCATTTCACTAGTGCTAAAAGTGCTTCTGTGCTTGTATTTTTTTCACTGAAAGAACTTACAATTGTGTTTAAATTATGTTTGCTGTATATTATGTTTGTTGCATATTTGTTGAAATACATTTCTATGTCTAATCTTTGATGTGAAATATAATTTTTTTTAAATATGTTATAGAATGAAAATAAGTTCTTTATGTGTTAATTCGAACTAATTCAAAACTAGTTACATGTTAATTCGCAAGAATTATTATCAAATTGATTCCTATTTTTTGAAGGTCACTGTATATAAAACTATGGTTATACAGTTCATTATTGCTCTAACCTACTTCTGGTTTTTGTTTTCATAGAACGTAGACTCGTTAGTCAGAATTCCCTTAAATGCCGATGAGACCAGTTGGTGATTGTAGCCTTGGTCGAGCAACATCGGCACACATGCCATTGCAATAGAATTTTTTAATTTCAAAGAATCTGTAAAAACTACCTCTTTCCTTAAATGTCCGAATCAAGTCGCGTACAATCTCGCCGTATTATCTCCTGCATTGTTTTTGCGCCTGAATGTACTGCTCTTTACTAAGAAAAGTAATGTTGCCAAATTTGCCATTTGTCCTTTAATTGGTGAGAAAAACATTGAACGCATACTTTACGACATTAGGCAACATGTTACGATGCTCGCTAGGAGCTAATAAAGATAATTACGGCAATATCCGTTGCTCTTAACAACTAAGTTTCGTGATAATATGCGACAAATTTGGATTTATAATTACAAGGCCTGAGAATTATATATCCATTACATTCTATAAGACATACGTAGAAAACTGCGAGGTGATATATTATGGGATTCCAAAATATGTAGTAAGTGGTAGTCATTATCGTCAAAAAGTGTTACTAGGCTGCTGATTACAAGATGAAAAAGCCAGAGCTAAGTACAAGAAATTGTGTCTTGTGTAATTACATACACATTTTTTTGTGTATGTCTGCATATTAAAATAGGATAGGATAAATGCTATTTGTTATTAGTGCTGCAGAGTTTTTTTTTGGTTGGTTGCGTTAAAAATATTTGTAGCAAAATGTGGTTTGTTGTAATTTGGTATGGCGAATTTAGTCCATTGTGGTAGATACATGTGTAAATCCTCATCGACATAAATCAGCGCAAGTAATATATAA
The DNA here is from genome assembly GCF_030347505.1 of Rhynchophorus ferrugineus. Classification (NCBI taxonomy): domain Eukaryota; kingdom Metazoa; phylum Arthropoda; class Insecta; order Coleoptera; family Curculionidae; genus Rhynchophorus; species Rhynchophorus ferrugineus. The sequence continues at coordinate 74,303,354 of NW_027472581.1, forward strand.
TATGTAAAATTATATAAATAATATAGTGGACAAACTAAATATCAACTGAGATTGTGCAAGTTGTTAAAAGAATTATCTTAAGTGATGTGCTTAGATGTCCATAGATCAGAATGTATCTCAGCTACCGAGAGAGATACATATATTTTGACTGGGATGTAACGTTTAGGAAATAGCAGGAGATGTGGCAGATCAGACATGACCAAATAATCATACAATATCTTACTAATGTTTGTCATATTAATATCTCAATTTCACGGTATGTAGCATAGTGGTCTTGGTTCGATGTTTTCTACCACAACAGCCGTATCATCTATACATAGTATAAAACAAAGTCGCCTTTTCTGTCCCTATATCCCTATGTGCGCTTAAATCTTTAAAACTACGCAACGGATTTTGATGCGGTTTTTTTCAATAGATAGAGTGATTCAAGAGGAAGGTTTATATGTATAATACATGCATAATATACTAAGGCAACATTGCTAATTTTAGAGGTTTCTAACGTGATGTCGTAAATTAACCTATTTTTTTAGGCTTATTTAGCAATTAGCAAAAACGCTGCCTAACCCTACGAGTTAGATCAAATTAATGTACTACAGTATTGTACACCATAAAAAGGTGTACAAAAAAGTCCGTGATGGTATATGTTTATCTTTTAGGGATAACCCACATTAACCATTTTTATTGTTTACTTTTTACGTGAGAAAATGGCTTATTTACGAAGCTATTTTAAGCAATACGGCATTAATCCTTATCGAATTAAGTACCTTAAATACAGTATGCAATTCATATAGATCAGTATGGTTCCTTACAGCATGTAAATTAAGCAAATATTTTCGGAGATATTACAAATTTAAAATTTGCGTTTAAAAATGTGTAATGTAATAAAAATTGAATGAATTTAGATATTCCAAAGATAGCAGGAAATCTTCATAGTAAGTATAGGGGAAGAGGAATTGTTTTACTCCAAATTTAATGCGTGCAGGCCAAGGACAGTAATGAATGAACCAAAAATACTGGATCGATTTTAATCATGTTTTCATTGAGTGACATAGGCATATATATTTTATGCCCGTGCAAAGTCGGAGCGGGCCGCTATGTTTTTATATACAACGTTCATATTTTTTCTGTAGTGTATTTAATTTAGTATCAGCATTGCACCCGTGCGATGCCGGGGCGGGTCGCTAGTCACATAATATATTAGGTTCATCGATGCACTATTTTCTTGATAATCCTCATCAAAAGTTATTAAAAATAGTCGTAAAAAAATGTTGAAAATTGTGAATTACAAGTTGCTGTAGGCAAATGTTCTGAAGAAGGTATGCTCTATAATGTCAAGTTTCCAATAAAACAGATGGCGTGTAACAATATTTAGCGTTTTTACAAAAGTTTATTTATAACAAAATACACCGGTATTGTGCAGCATACTATTTGTATATAAATGTATATTAGGGAAAGGGAACCAGTATCGTTTTATTATATCTTCCCTGTTTTTAGTTTGTTTTTGTACAGTTTGATACCAACGTTTCAATACGGTACATCATTATTCGTGTACATATTTCATACCTTTCTGTAATAATAAGGCATTTTACCGGACCATTTATTCATTTAAAAGTTCAACTGAAAGGTTATCTGTATTAGCGGTCATGTATTTAATTATATATCAAAATAATTAAACATCCGAAGAACAAAAAAGATCATCGTGATATTCAAGAAGTGATTCTAAAATTTTGAATTTTGGTTCATTGGTTTTATAATCAAAATTAGTGATCCAGTAATAGTATATTAGTATATTAACTATTTATAAAAATACTTTATCTGTACATTAAAAATATAATATTAGGTCTTTTAATCATAAAAATCATATTAGTATATTAATAATAATTTTAATCATCAAAGCCCTCGCCGGTATCATATGACTTCAGTAAACTGTATACTGAAGTAACAAATGAACTTAGGTACAAAAGCGTGAAAATCATTTATTTTTCGTATTAATTATGAATTATAAAGTGTGTAAGTGGTGGGTGATTCTATATTGGTACAAATAAAATGATCAAAAAACCCCGAAGTTGACGAAGTTACATAACAAAATGATATTTGAATCCTAGGGTTGCTAAGAAACGTATCTAACCATATAATCGACAAAAATTTTTTTCTGAATGTAGAGAATCCGTGGAAAATCTAACCATATAATCAACAAAATATTTTTGTTTCTGAATGTAGAGAATCCGTGGAAAATGATTTTTTTAACAAATCGATATATTTTTCAGTTCAATAACCTTTTTTATACTGACGAATGTCCCTCTGATAGATGTCGAAGTTATCAAGCTATCAATTTCGACCTAGATATAAAAATAAATGAATTCCTTTATATCCATTATTTCCTATTTCGTTGAATAAATAATTTCAACAATTGCCACTATAGTACAACTTTGAAATTAACAAATGAATATACTTGTTATTGTCGCCGCAAAATGATTATTGAAAATAGAAATCAATGGATCATTTATAACAATACGAAAACGGATGCTGATGATGATTATGAAATGTTCAGATTGTATAACTAACCAAATATTGATTTTATCGTTATGATATCTAAGCCTTTGTGTCCGATATGACTCGAACTTTAGAAAGTCGATAGGAATAATGTAAATAAACCATTAGTGGTTTGCTGATTTTACTAATTGATATCTAAATCATGTTTAGGGGATTTGTTTAAATGTTACTGTCATATAAATTTCCTACGCGTGTATTTCTTAATAGAAAAGTGACTACTTGGATAAATTATTCGCAAGTCGAGGAATTTATGCTAAATTTTCATTATACATGAATATTAATGTTATGAGTGTGTGTTAATATAACATTAAGGTAGTTTTTGTAGTAGAACAGAAAAAAGAAACAGTTAATAATAAGAATATTGACTGTATAATAAATAATGACAAATATCAAACAACTCTGTATAGTGATGTGAACCATACCATATAGTGATGCTTGCGTGTATTCTAATGATTTTTCACTTTAAGAGAGTATTTATGGATAAAAATTGTTATAATGCATATTAATCAAAATATTGTCCAATATTTTCTACGACTTTTTCCTATCCTTTTGGCAGCATGTCGATACCAATCAAAACAACAATGTTCGGGAGCATTGTCGCACTTTTCAGCATTTAGAAATCGTGGTCAGGTCAAGCCATGTGGCATCGATCTGAACAAATCATAATCTGAAGGCACTATGTATATCTATATTTCATAGCTTTTGTAATGTGTGAGGGAGTGTTATCATGTAAGAGGATTACTGCGTCTGTTACTAGCTATCTCTATTGCAGTTGTTCTTTGCTGTTGTTACTACTCATTTTTGGCAACAATATTCCGTTTAATTTGTTGGTAGTCATCTGCAGTATTAGTTTATTTCGATTTTAGCAGCTCATAGTATATTATACCTTGTTGGTCTCGTCATATATACCGCAAGACTTTATGGCAATGAGTATTTTGCTTCAGCGTCGATGTGAATGACTCTTCCGGATTAACCTATTGATCTCATGCGCTTGGGATTATTATCGTAAATCTATATTTCATCGCTAGTGAGAATACGTTACAGGAAACTCTTCCTTTTTGGTTGGTAAGCATTAAGAAACAGTTGATTCATAAATTGCTAAGCTGTTCGAAAGTTGCTTCAAAGTTTGAGATAGATTTTTATCCAGTGAGTCTTGCAGTTCATTGGTTTCGAACTTATTGGTTCTTCGGACCGTTATTGTCATCATTTTTAAATTGTTGACACCAAAACCGATGGAAGTATATATGATGAAGATCACCATAAGTTAATAGGCTGTTGAAAATGCAATTTTCAGCGTGATTATGATTAGATGATTAGGGATTAGTGAAAGGATTGGAGAAATATGAAAATAATTAACACAAAATTTACAGTTTACATTTATACGCCGCATTTTCACCAATAGATATCGGTGCTCAAAATACTAACTAATTTTAGAACTTAATATTATGTTACTTGTCTTAATTGCTAGCTTATTTTGGAGATCGAGATTATTAGCTTATTTTGGTATCTATTCTTTTCGAAAATGAATAAGGGATATTCGTTTTTCGATTTAACATGATATTTGCAAATCAGCTGATGTAAGAGTTTGAAATAGTTAGCACTGAAAATTATAGTATAAGTTTATGGTGACAAATTGTTCGTGATTGTTTAATTAAGAGTTATTTAATAGATTGCATACCTGTAATTTCTTCGGTGTTACGTTTCAGCCGATCATTGAACTATGGAAAGGCAAATGAAATTCGGGATTTTCGGGATTATCAATGCTAATGATGATGATAATTGAGATTTGGAATACATATTTTTTAGTAAAACCATTAATTTTCGGGATTTAGCAAATGGCTAATAACATATTAAAAGTCGTTTTGGACGAAAGCCGAAATAAACTTGAACCTGTTATATTCGAGGAATTCATGTTTGAATCTATTAATGTTGCCCCAGTTAGATTATCCATAGTAGCACATTGCCGTTCCGATACTAATTTGTGCACGTCTGATGCTACTTTCGACTTTCTTTTTCAATATTTGAGCGACAATGATTGAATTTTGGATTATGTATTGAAGATACATTTATTAGACATTATACAAGATCATACAAAAAATTAGTCAAGTCGCGTTAAGTCGCAGTTTCTGACAATAATTACATAATTTCATTTCAGTCGTTTTGGCATTGTAGTTTAATAATTGATATTACTTTGATCTCCTCATTGGAATAACGTTTATTTCAAGAATTTAAGTGTAATTGAGTTAATTTTAGTTTTGCAAGTTTGAAACCTTGTGTTATATCCGGTATGATTTGTTTATTTTAATAAATTTAAGTGATATTTTTTAAGGTTTAATATCGTATTTTTTTGATACATTTTAATTATTTTTTCAATAAAGAGATCAATAGAAATCTTATTTTCTTATAGTGCTCTGATTTTTTATGATCTGTTAAATAAAACTGATGCTATATCAGGATACCGGTTTATCTTGTGATTGGAAAAATAAATAGAATTGAATCTTTTGGATTGCTATAAACAGAACATGGGACCAATTACATGGAAACCGCTCAAAATTACAATTACTTTGATTTCTGAATATGTCAATTTATTAAGGACGTTTCGCTTACATATTAAAATAGTTCTTAAAAGGTGATGGAATGGTCTGAGAGTAATTTCGGTTTTGTAAGGTAAAATTTAATTTATTTTTATGTTTTTGTATACTATGTATAATGATATTGTTTATTTCATTGTATGCAAAACAATGCAATAATTTTGTGCTCAAAGAACATATTTGTTTTATTATTTTTCTTTAAATATTCAAGTGGTGCCAAATGCTCCATATGGTGCTCAATTAATCTTGAATTAGAATACAATTTTAGGAATATAAGTTCCAAAAAAAATGTGACTTTAAATTACATGTTTCACTATTACGCGATTATATAATTGAGCATTCTCTCATCTCATTATACATTCTTTGATGTATTTCTTAAAGCTGCTTAAGGGAGATTCCATATTTTATTGTATTAGATCACTTAATCGGCAGTAAGTCTTAAAATTATCATCAATCATTTGTTCCAAAATGGTTTTTTAATATTTATTATTAACTTAAGTAAATTTAATATTAAGTTAATATATTAAGTGTATTTACTATTTAGTTTATTAATTAAGTAATTTCAAAATTTGCTATTGAATTAATCGACATTTTGTATTAACCTAGAAAAGTTCGCCTATAGGGAGAGATTGTAAAAATAATTAATATTAAATATGAATATAAAATCTAATAGGCAGAAATAGACTCACGTTAGTGTACTATTTTACCCCAACCATTAGCAATGTTAGTACATAATATACGTTGTAGACTATACATACATGGGATAATATAGACAAGCATAAAATTAAAAGTTTTTATTAATTTTTAAATTAATTATTGATTTATTTATAAACTTATAAGTAAGCTAAATTAGTCAAAATACGTTAAGGGGCAAATATAATAGATATTTTATATCAAATATAAGAATCACACTGATCCTATATTAATGATTTGGATCAAAACGCAGCGGTAAATTATTAAGAAAGAAAGTACTAAAAATAACTTGTTGAATTGCTCTTCTCAGACAGAAAATTAAGAAACGTTTAATTTTATTTGTATGCACGATAGTGATGAACTTAAAACGTATTACAACACCTTGTTCAAATATTACCCAACCGATTTAAACGTTCCATAAACTATCTCGGCGAGACGGTACAATCAAAAACCAATTAAAATCCCACCATGTGAATGATATTGGATCGAGGATTTTTAATAATAGTCCACGATAAATCAGAAAGTAACATATTAAGGCCAAAAAACTGGATCTTCTTTGAATATCAAAAAATATGAATTGGTTCCCCGTAGCATTGCAACATTACTACGCAAGGTGTATATGAAAGGAGAAGAAACGCAGGCATAATATGTTTAGGTAAAGGTCAGGGATATAGCCAGCGGAAGGTACCAAATAATCATTTGTATGTTATCTATATATGCATATATTTACATATGTATTATACTTATTATATTAAGTATTTGAGTTTTGTATTTCGTTAAATAGTTTTTTTATTGATATATTAAATTGTTACTAGTAGTTGCCGACTAGCCTACAATATATCTTTACACTGACTTAAATCTAAGGATATGTCTATGAGGACCTATCGGCCGTATCTTAGTGTCCGGTGTAATAATGTTTATGTATTAATACTGCAGGTTTTCTTAAATACACCTCACTACACTATAGTAACATACACAAGACCAAATGGTTTGATTCTTTGTGCTGGAAAACTTCTATTTTTATTATTTTTCGCGGGACATCCTCATAATTGAATTCAGTATATTCACATAGGTTTCAATACTTTTATCATCACTTGTGTAATAGCACTTTATTATGTACTGATAATTATGATTTTCTGCCAATTAATCAATACATTTTCCTATATTAACACCAGATCTTTTCTTGTTTACATGCTCTTTCCAGCGAAGTTTTGCAAAGATTCATTTCCAGATACTTGGCGTTGTTGCGGCTAATGCGGTCTTATTATACGTGGAGTGCACATGCACATGTTTACTATCGTTAATTTTTATTTGGTTTGGGTCTAATTATTTATATTGTCACTTGTCTGTTGAGTTTTCGATATCTTCTAGAGCAAGAATCGCAGTCATCAACAAATGTAGTCATCGTAATATTTTGTATTTGCGGCATATTACATCTGTAGAGTAGGCCTTCGGAAATAATTGGCCTCAATACACTTCCGTGTGGTACAACTGATTTAGCTTCTTTTATTGTAGAGTAGTCTTTGTCTTAGTTGACTCTAAACATTCTGGCTGTAATGTAAGATTTCAATAATTCAGTGTGTTTTTTCGACAACATTTCCCGCAGCTTATGAAAAAAGTCGTCATGTCATACCTTATCGAAGGCTTGTGCTACATCTAAGAATATACTAATATACTACTTTTTACCTTCATAGGCTTTTTCAATTATTTCTGTTATTCTATCCAGCTGGCCAATTCTCAAATGTTTGTTAATAAACTCAAACTGATTTGTAGGTATTTTGTCTCCATAATTGCTTTTATAATTTTCAACAGGAGTCTTTCAAATACGTTACATAATACTGGTAGTAGTGAGATAAGTCTATAGGTTTTTATATCGTGTAGTGATGATCCAGGTTTTGGACATGTTTTAGTCGAAATGCTGCATTTATTAGGACGGTGAGTCTTTTCAGCAATTGTCCTATTATTAAGTTAAAGTTGAGTTCTTTGGATTAATGTCAACTTTAATAATTTGTTCGTTTACTTCTTTCGGCCTAACTAATCGAATTATCGAATTTTCACTTTCTATGTCCGGCAAATTACACTTAATACCAGTTTAGTCTGATTTGAGGGTTTTTTTAAATAGATGTTCAGCAAATGCTTCTCTTTTTCTTTTATTGCCGAAATCGTTTATTTAAGATTAAATAAAGCTTGTATGAAATATATTTTCTGTTCATAGTACAACAGATCTTTCTGTAACTAAAAAATACATAGGGATCCATTCAATTCTGTCGCCGATAGTAAATAAAATAAGGCCCCACAATGGTCAATCATAAATCTTTATCAATTCATAAAGTAATCAACTGCCTTTCTTGTTATACTTAAGAATTTGAGCCATCTACTCACTGTGAATAAGTCAGTAAGATGTTTATTATAAAATATTTTTCACAAAATTACTTCGCTCATTATTGTTATTATATTTTGGTTATTAATTAATTATGAAAAATGTCAAATAACAAAACGCACCTCTTTTACTTCCTAAACTTCACATCTGTAACTTCTTTAATTTTTTTTTGGTGAAGATAACTTGATATCTGTCAGTACGTTAGTGTTTTCAATATCATAATAACGTGTATATTAGAATTAACATGCATAATATATTAAAATTATTTGTTTTCAAATTGTTTTGTTTTGAATTCTAATTCTTTGAATTAATTTATTTAGGATTAGATATTGAAAAAACATATCTAATTGTGATAGAAAATTTCATATTAATGTAAATGGACTCACGGTTTATGTTTTTTAATACGCAATTCTTCATTTTCTGATACATCAAGAGTCAGATTCAAAGTGGTCCAATATAGACAATATTTACTAGATGTGTTACTTAACGACGAGTTATGCTATTTAATCGTGCGTATGTTTATGCTGATTATCATAAATATTATTATTATTATATTTTAAGAAAGTTTTGTTTGAGCATATTAATATTGATATTAAGGTAACAAAAAAAGCACTTTCGATTTTCATATGTAGCAATGTTATCTACAGTTATCTCCATTAAAATGAATATTTGATGTTTTAGTATTATTTTTAGATAACAATACCACTTTTTGTAGCATTTCATTTACTCTCTTTAAAAAAAATAATGGAAAATAATGTATTGTTATATCTAATACTTTATTTTATTCTATATATGGGATATAGGAGTATAAAAAATGAAACAGCAATTAAATTTTAAAATAGAAAAATTTAGGAAATATGAAATGGCAGGGACTTTCTGATGATGTAGTGATAACAATTGATAGCCAAAACTATTTACAGAACATCCTAACTAGATGGATTGGGATACTAAGGGAATATAGAATACAACTGAACAGGAAAAAAACTCATATTAAAAAGTAAACATAGAACAAGGAAATTAATTTAATATCGGGAATTGGAAATTGAATGTTGAATGGATGCAAGGGGAAGGAATATGAAACAGTACATGTAAAAGAAATGGAGAGGATGAGAAACTCAGAAATTAGAAGAAACCTTAACATAGAACTGTTAGAAGAGAACAAAGAAAAGAAACAACTTAATTGGAATGGAAAAAACAAAATAGGATAGTAGTGTAACAAGGATGGAAAGGAAACAAGGATAGAAAGGAAAACGACTACAGAACGACTTAAGCAAAGCTCGGACGAGGGTACCACGAATAATATTCAGGATCAAAAGCAAGAAAGAATGGGCCCAATGTATATACGTGGCATGCAACAAGAGAGAGAAACATATTTTTATATTATGATATAAATGAGAACACAGATGAAAATATGTGTTATAAAAACGATGAAGCCATTCACACTTTTTTTGCTAGCATACGTATACTTCTGTAGTAAATTATTCGTTAAAATGCAGTGTTATGTTCAAAAAGACTCTGGATAACTATCTGAATATATAATGTAGAATATAATACAGACAACTACAGAAAATAATGAGATCATGAATCATAGTCTGCTGGTCAGTTAAAAACCTTGAAGGATGGTTAAACACGTTTTGTTTTATACTCACTGTTTTCATTGAGATTATTTTCGTAATTTGTTAATATTATGGTGTTATTTTAAAATGCCCTTATCGGGTAGCTAGAGTCATTGGGTTACGTATTTTGACCAGTGTTTACTGAATAATCCCATGTCGAACTGATCTGTCCCGCAAACACGGTAAATGCTTCTTGATCATTGCTCTTATCATTCCTTCCAATTTTTATTGTATATTTTATTAGGTAGCCTGTGGCAGAGGTTCTGACCTAAAGGTCTAAATTATCGCGACTGTGAGACGCCAGTAATAACTACTGAGTCACCCTTTCAAAATGGAAGCCAGAACTTCAAATATCAGCCTAGTCTTAAGTCTAAGATAATGTGTATTTTATCAAGTTAATTTCTAAATAACGGATAATCAATAATACAAATAACGTAAGGTTACTTGAATATGAAGAGCCTTATAGAATACATTACTGTATTATTGTAGTAAATAAATGATAATAAAAATACTTTTAAGAAAAAAATTGCACCGATTTCAAAAAATAAATAAGAAACTCACTAAAAAGTAAAAAATAATTAAACCTAGATTTCTAACACAAAAGAAGAGGTTTTAAAATAAAATATGTACATAATAATCATTGTAATAACTAAATAAAAATAAACAGAAAACTTATTTAACCTATCTACTACACGTATTTGATATTCTATTGTATATATACAATTTAGCTTAATACCTATCTAAACCTATTTATCTATTTACAATATTATGTAAACTACCACTAACTGATCACTTTGAAGTCACCCTTCTCCCTTCCCCCCAACAGGTCCTAACTAGGTTTCAATGGGACTACCTGGAAAGTGCACTCTTTTGAATAAAAAAAGAATTTTGAAAATCAGTCCATAATTGACGGAGAAATTGGCGAACGTACATTATATATATATATATATATATATATATATATATATATATATATATATATATATATATATATATATATATATATATTTACAGTCGAACATAGAACCTCCTCCTTTTTTGTTGAAGTCGGTTAAATATTTATTTCAATAATCTCTAAAAACTATTGATGCCTTCTAGTTTGGTCTATTAATTAAGGAAAATTGATATCTGAAATACACGGTTAAGAATAAATGTTAAATAATAGGACTACCTATTTGATGAACGTTAAAATATAGTAGTTACTTTAAACAAATCACTTTATATATAATACTAGTAGGATAATCAATAACAATATCAATTTTATGTTTATTAAATAATTTCACAATGCGCATAGTAATCTTAGTACGTCTAACTATTTAAAACATTCGTCGGTATGTGAGCGCCTTGTGAATCGACCTTTGATGCAAATATTATTATACAATCGGTGAAAGTGACAGAACACTTTCGAAAAAATACATCCAAATTAAAATTGTCCGAGAATGTCGTCTTCTGTGAGGCGCTTTTTTGAATTCGACTAGAAATCGGTCTAGTGAAATTCATATTACAAAACAAAAAAACAAACAAGTCGGTATAATGCTAAACAGCGTTAATTGTAAAAAGTTGTTTTGGAGAAAAAATCGATAGCAACAATGAATTTAAAATTATAGTTATATCGAATATATAATCATATATACTAGGATTGCGAATTATTGAATCTAAGAGAGCGGGCGTGATTTATAGTAGTCATATTTAGTATTACATTTGGGAGTCAAAATTAACTCTTTAAAGTAGAGCAGTGTCTAAAAACGGCTGCATCAGTAAACGACATTAAATATAATGATATTTGAAAGGTTTCATTTCAACGTGCTACGAACTGTTGCAATCAACCCACGATTTGTTCTCAATTATATAATAATATGTGGTATCAAAATCAGGATGTTAAAATTCGATACAAAGACTATTTTGAAAAATATTTTGGAAACTTTACGCAAACAGGTTTAATAACGCAAATTGACACGGGACCTTAAAATTGCATTGAACATTTTATTTGTTCTATTTTTTCTTTGATTTAGATGTTAAGAATTACTAAAAAATATTATTGAACTAAAGAAAAATCCCACTGTGTTTATTATTATATTACTGTTTCTATATAGTATAGTTTTTTTATTTATCTATCTAATTTTGATATTGTCCGTACACAAATAATTCACAATTTCACAACGTGCGTTGTTAAAGTAATCTACAGTTGTTTATGCGAGACGTATGTATTTATTAAATTTAATCTATATACGGTATATTTCTCCATCTTGTTGATGGTCAGTGCAAATGCGAATCGCTTAGGAGACTGAAAGTATATGAACTTGAACTTGTCGGAATTCATATTTGACGAAACTGAGCTTACAGTAGTCAACAGTAGATCTTCATCAACATATCATTCCTTTTAACCAGTCTGAAGCCGTTATAAAACCATGTTGAATTAATATTTTGGAAAATAATGCTTAACACTAATTTTTAATTACAAAACGTGTAACGGGATGTAATAGTTTGCAATTTTATTTGGATTCATTACAGCAATTATTAACTTATGGATTTGCGTCTCGTCTGGTATTATATTTTGAATGCTGTGATTTTGACATCGATATTTTTATCTGTTACCATAGTATGGCACGTTCACTGAGCCACTTGTGATCTTTGTGGTTCTGAATGACATTTTGTAAAATTTAGTAAATCATTTCGTCAGGGTTTATTAGCAGTGTTATATTGTGCAAATTTGCCCATTTCCATTTTGTTTATACACGTATATTTCTTTCCAAAGTCAATTTATTTTTGTGTTGATGTAAGAGTAATGATTGCAAGTGATGGCATTGTAATGAATGACATTTTCATCTTTTTATAATCTATTTATTGGATCTTCGATTGTTTTATTAACAAAATTACTTGAAGAAAATTTTTCTTTATAATTTTTGAATTTACTATTACTTTTTTCAGTTCGATGTTGGCGTTCTCAAAGTCAACCAAAAATTGTATCTTTACACCATTTTATTATTGCATCATTTTATATTGCATTCCATTTACCAACAATTGCATTTTACGTAGAATAGAAACGGTGCTTGGTTTCTCGTCCACAACTCCACACATACCTAACCTCCTAATACATATGTTGCTCACACGTTGGGAAACCGAATGACCCATGTGCATCCTAAAATATTTCAATTAAGAGATTATTTAACTAAACACTTTTTTACTTTATGTGGCATTGTGACAGTTTCGTACTATTAAATGTATTTAATATTATTTGACATTGAATTCTCTTCAAATATGGCAAATGTCCAATTACTTTTTAATTGTTTTTATTTTCATAGTCAAAATAGAATTTCAAAAATCTTTTATATATATTTTTCGGATAGGAACTATTGCGCTCCTGGATAGAACCAGTCATCAAAGTTTTATCACAATCCGTTCAATCGTTTAGGAATGCATTGAGGATAAATACAAAATTTTTAAATATTAGATAAAGTTCAGTCAAATATGACAAATGTTGTGATAGTTGTGGGTTCGACTCCTGCTGGGGCATGGATGTACTTTATGTCTGTGATTGTAGTTTTAAATGTCAGTATAGACAACAGTGGAAAATCTGACAAGGAATAATCACCGCAATCTCGCCAGTAACCACGCTGGGTAAGACCGATTTGTGTAGAAATTAGACTTTAAAATATTTAAAAAAATATATAACAGATGTCAAATAACTTTCTGCAAATTCCTATTTTCATGATCAATGGTTCAGGGCCGCATTGATGACATACACTTATTTTTATATGTTTATATGTCTTATTTAATTATTGTTAGTTTCGTTTTAATCTCATAGATCAATAGAGATAGAGATGAAGTAAAGGTCTTTCCTATTTCTTCTACATTATTTTTTATATAGATATTAATTCCTATAACTACAAAGCTGTTCTTATAGATATAAATTAAATTCTATTAAAGAAACTAAAATGACTGATGATTGAGTTTTAAATTAGCCCTAAAATACATCCATCTCCACTACTATCTCAACAATAAATCTAAAAATGTCTTATCAATACTGTTCTTATAATATGTATATGTTTATGTTATGTTGTAATATGCATTCGTTTGTGTATTATGTCTTAACATAAATGTCTTAATATAAATGTCTTAACTATCTTATCGCTTTGATATATATTTTAATTTTTCAATAAGCGCTTTTTCAACATTTAATATATTCAGTTGTCAGACTGAACGTTACACAATATTCATTATTTTTAAGTGGTGATTGTATTGTATATATAGAAGAAAATTTCTATTAATTTTAATATTAAGTTATAAAATATTCCAACATCCTTATATTGAAATTATTAGCAAACAATTCCAAAAATAATTTCTGGTATATTTTATAGCTATATTTAATTTATATTAATAGAGATGTGTCGAATCTAAAATGTATGGTATAATAATAATAAAACAAATAATATAAAAGTTGTATCTCCATTTTAGCAGATTTTATAGTAATCATTAAGTTATCTATTATTAAATAAATATCACATGAGATGAAAAGGCCACAAAAGAAACCTAAAAATGCTAGTTTTAAAATACTAAACATGAAGTAAATTCATTTTGCAATCAGTCATTGGTGTTTGTTTTGTGCAGGGATATAAAAGGAAATGCTAATATTTATAGTTAAATTTAAATTATATTAATAGGAATAAAGGGTTGAAATTGTGTGTAATAATAACGAAGCAATTGAAGAAATACTTTTTTTCTCAACAAAATTATTTGTAGTTTGACTGTTGTGTAATAATTTGGTTTTCAACTCATACATATGCCCATTATATAATAAATATTATATCTTAAATTTTTGAATAGAGATTATTATATTTAATAATTTTCATTGAATATTAATATTTTAATAACAATACATCGTATAATAAAATAAGCGTATAACTCCATACATAGATTCAAGTTATAGGAATTTGATCCACCAATAGGAGGAATTTATTAACCTGCGCGAATGCTAATTCACCATGAAAATTTATGGGAGAAAAATCGAAAGGTTACCATCGGCATGAAAATCCACTTTCAATATTTAAATATGAACAATCATATACTGACCAGAAGTTGAAGGTTAGATAGAAAAAATCTTTTATTCACTTGTTATTATTGGGCAATAAATTATATAGACTATAAACATTATGAACTTAATAATTTCTCTGTTAGGTATTCTTTTATTGCTAGTGTATTTTAAATCCAATATATTGTTACAGATTTTTAATGCCAAATGATCAGATCAATAAATAATACGAGTCACAGAAATTGTGTAAATCACATTAGAGGAATTGTCATTTTAATTATTCAACTTATTGTTGTTACCAGTTAATCCGTTGAATTATATAGCAAATTTTGCACTGAATTAAATTTATTCATAAATTCAAATAAGCTTCCATAAATACAGCATCCAGGATATTTTCTGAAAGTGATATTCTGCTTAGTATCTGGATTCCTCAGAAATATTTAAGTTTCAGGGTAATTTGTCCTGTAATACATACTTAAACACACCTTTTTTTATATAAATACTAAATGAAATATGTAACTAGTTTTAAAGTTATGTTATTAAGGCCGAGGAAAAGGTAACTGTATCAAAAATCTTTCACAGATTATTGTGCTTTGAAAATGAAGGTTTCGGTAGGTGATTTTCGTCGTATTTTGCTATTTTTACTTCCGAAACTGCAGACTGACGTATTTGCTCTCACGAAATTAAATATCCGCTATATATATATAAGTATGCTACCAAAATGTCGATAAATGGATGCTACATGAATTAGTAGTGAAAACATTAATTAACATTGTTTATTTTTTATTTTGTTTATTTCCATTGTTAATTTTTTTTGGAATTTCTGTATGAAGCTTAACTAGTTACTTCATATTAAGTTTGTTTCAACGATGACATTGACAATGAAAATATTTTACCGATTAGTCATTCCTTCATATTGGTAAATTCGGAATAAAAGTGGCAATAATAAATGAGAAACCAAATGGTATCCTCTCTTATGGAATATTTATTTGGCGATGTGAATTTTTAATGCAACTATTTTTTATTTTCTAAGTGGAAAGGTTTTTCTTTCATAGAAATAATTTAAATATATGGCTGGGAATTAATTCTTCTACAAAGTCATTTTTCAAGTAGTTTTTACATTTTTGGTGTTTTGTCACTTTTAAAATATGGTAGGATTTAGGGTTGCTGTACTGAAATTATTTTTCATTTACGGAAATCAACTGACGCCAAAAATTATTTCGATCATTAACATCGCTAAATATTGTAATTAATGATACTCGAATAAATGGTACTCTGCTACAATAACATTTTACTAAGACAGAACTACTAAATATTCTACATCGATATAGTTAATATGCTCACAGTTTCAGCAATCATATGTATTTTTAAACCTTAATATATAACATATAATATATAACCTTTATACTTTCAATAATTTTTCTGATCTGAATTATTTTAATGAAATATACTGGTACAGCCACACTTACATTCAATAATCCAATTCTTTCTATTCTCTGTTTTTATCTAATTATTTTAATTTCCCAAAATATATGATTTTTTGTTGTTATACTTGTAAAATCACAAAAATTGTTTCATTAAACCACATGCCATTTAAGAACTAAATAACGCATTGTCGTGATGTTTTGGAAGTAGTTTGTGAAACATAAAGTGTTAAGATATCAATATTTTAGTGCTATATCCATCCAAGGCTAGGTAATTATATGATAACTAAGTTCTTGTAATATGACAAAATGGGACGTAAATTCAGGCGACACTAGATATATCTCACGAGATTTGATAATAATATTTTTGTTTTTTTAATTTTTACATCATTAATTAGATATTTATTTCAGATATAGAGTTAATTTTATTACTCAATATACTTACAAATTATACTTTCACCATATTTCGGTAACATTTCAATTAGACACTTGATTAGCTCGACGGAAATATCTTTTCGTTACAAACAGGAAATATCACTAATTTTATGATTTGTATTGAAAAAAAAAGAGAATGTTAGACCGGGATTATGTGTACATATATACTTACATATATATAGTCAATTTAAAATAGCAGTGACACGGGAAACGTCGCAATGTTGCCGCAGCTACTCTAAGTTTTAGTACACATACAGTTTTAGTACAGTTTTAGGCTCTGACATTTTACAAAATTTTAATATAAATTTAATATAAATAAAATAATTGAACAAATATTCTATTAAATATAATTTATATTGACATTATAGTACATCAAATGCATTTACTACCGAAGAATCAATGATACAATGTGTCTGATCGAGCTCATACAAACAGAAGGTGTTATTTTAGACAATGATCCAGACAGTTCTGGTTTGAATATCCTCCTCGACCTGAATATCTATTGTAATAAGGCTTTATAATACCTCATATCAACAGTGTACTCCATTACATATATATATATATATATATATATATATATATATATATATATATATATATATAATGTAATATATATATATAAATAATCATTATATAATATATATAATGATTAATAAGAATTAATTTAATAATTTTCAACAAGTGTTATTCCTTTATTGATATTGTTAAATAAAAAGAAATAAAGAAGTACAATACCGGTATTTACTACCATTGCCGTTGTTATGTAGCAACACTTCTTCGAGCGTATGTGGGTTAGTTCGTGATAGAAAAAATAAATAAAAAAAGCTAGAATGGCTATTGTTAATAGCTGACGGGATATTGTATGCTAAACCGTTTCGGATTTTGGCTTTACACCATGCCGACATATTCTAATTTGTCATTCCGCACACTTTCTGCAGGCGAATTAATGCTTATATAACATTCTTGGGGATTTAACATTTATATGCGCGAAAAAGTCAAATCAAAAAACACGCCTACTAAAAAACCATCCATAAATATTAAATATAATACCATTAAACTAGTTCATTAACCAAAAAAGTTTATATATATTTAATTATCATATGAATGTTATACTTTCATATGTAATTGTTAATTATGATACTCAAAATTGTCATGATATTTTTATTATATTGTTCATTTTGTTATATTTAAACAAACAGCATGGTGGCCTCAAGAAATAGAAATTTAAATAAAACAAAAGAAGAGGCTACCTATGAAAATACAACAGAAAATTATTATACAAGAAAGCAAGGGTAAAACATATGGTATAAGAGGCAAAGAAGAGATTATGGATACAATTTGAAGACTGAGATTGAACTGAGACTGAACTGACAAACGATAAAAAGAAGAACATTTTTTATACATATTTTAAAATCATGCAGAACAGAAAGTCATAAAATTATAGATATATAAAAGATAAGACTAGAGATATAATATGTGACAATGAGAAAATAATAGAGGTGGAAGAATTACTTTCAGGAATTGCTTAGCTGAGAAAGGAAAATGACATCATAAAAAAGAAAACAATTGTAGAATTACCTTCTGTTTAATCTTTTTATAGAAAAAGCTGAAGAAAGTAAAAGCACAGAAGGCACCAGAGATATTATTGGAAATTTGCAACCGAGTATGAGAAGAAAAATTAACCATAAAGAAGACTGGCAAATCGCACTCATTGTTCCGATATATGAAAAGACAATATTAGAAAGTAAAGTCAGCAATAGATGAGACATTAACAGAATCCTAGAAATTAATGTTAAAAGGAAGACTTATACAAGACCATATATTCAGCGTACGAGATATAATACAGAAAGTATACCTAGATATACCAGATATACCTAACATTCATAACATTCATATATTTTTTTGTTAGAAAAGAAATATTATGGGTTGTACTGAAACAATATCATTACTAACAATAAGAAAAAAAGAAGTTTAGAACTCAAACAGGCAAAGACAATATGGTAGTCTAAGCGGATGAAACACGTTACTAAGTAAACACCGAAGGATATTCAATAACAGCGAACGAAATTTAGAAAATTAATGTAGGCCAGGAAAAGAAAATTTATGTTAGAACAGAAAACACTATGAGTTTACAAATCACAATGAATTCATTCTTAAAAAGAAACATGAAAGAATATTTTTAAAGGGTTATAAGAGTAACAAGGATGGACGGCAAACAAGAAAGTACCTCTAGCATAGAACCTTTAATCCATTTGGTAGAGTTACACAGAATATTGAAGAAACAAGGCAGGTTAAGAGAGTTTGCAAAGCAAGGACAGAAAAGAGAAAAACTGGAGGGCTAATCTAGGAAGCCTTTTCCTGACCGAAGCAAAAATATCGAGCAGAAACAAATTTGTACATGCAACATGAAATAATATTAATCAAATCCTTTGTTTTTGTAAAATTACTATTTTTCATAAATTTCATTATAGACGCCATGTATAATACTATAATTCAGAATTTTCATTTAACATTTATTAAGACATCCTGATTCGTATTAAATTAATTATTATGAGCTATGTGAGTTATATTAAAAATATCAACGTAAATAAAAAAGTTGCTATCCAAGAAATTTATTTAAAAATTTAAAAATTTATCACCAGGGACATTCTAATAGAAAAATATCTTCGTGTTTTGCTATTATGTGGTATATCACAAATCAAAAATCGTCTAATTAGTTGTGTTTCTAATTTACCATTACCAAGGTTTTCAGACGTTTGCCTAGTCCACACGATTCTACATCGAACAATTATTACTGAATTACTGAACAATTATTCTTCTTTGTTTTGCAAATTAATTAAATTATCACTTTTTCACATAAGCATAACATAAGCACCAGGTATGAAGTATGATATTGGTTGTATTAAGAGAAATATAGTGGAAAATATAACCGTGAGAATGCAACATGCTTTGGTATTAGTATGATAAGCATCAATGAGATATTGTATGATTATTTACGCATACAAAAGATTTGTTTGCACTTGATCAGTATAATATGTCAGGTTAAATAAATGACTTGTGTCGATTGGTGCAAGAAAACCTTAAAAATATGTTGAAGATGGATCAAAAGCTGAACATAACATTTACGCAGGTGACGAATCATTGATATATGTCTGTGTCTGTGTTAAAAACATACATTGACTTTATGGGTTTTCCAATACGGGTTAAACTCAACAATAGCTGTTCGCAGAAGGAACACTTCGAAGTAAATAGTTGCCTGTTTTTGGTTCTTCGGTATTATCGCTCACGTAACGACAATGGCGTTGGAGCAATGGAGAAATTCGGCAAAAGTCGAAGAACATGCGAATTCAACCAATTTCACAATGCAGGTGTTTACAATTCGAGTCAAACAATAAAATTTTTCATCAGTCAAAATATAGAATGATCCCTATGGATTTTTTTTAGAATACGTATAGTTAACTATTTTGATTTGTGAAGAATCAGTTTATGCGTTCAAAATGCTACTTCAATTAGAGTGGGCAAAGTTTTACGAATATTGGTTTCAACGCCTGGAATACTACAGTGATCACTAATAATATACTGAAAACAGTAAATTAATTTTCGATCATCAATGTTTGTTTTTGTTTTTCCTTGTTAGGTCAGAAATTTAAATAGCAACGCTCGGCAAATGTCCAAACAACTATATCAAATGTACTCAAATAGACGCTTAATAAAAGCTGTTGTTAAAAGCCATACTTGGAATAGATTGCCACAGTGAAAAATAGCATGATACCTACCTTAAACGTAAAAAATTCCCACTAGGGATACGAATATTATATTAAGAACATTTGCTAGATATATGTTCCCAGCAAACGCATATTTAAATGATTCTTTGTAATAAAATATTTTAAAATAAATTGAACCGATTTTAAGAAATAAATTAGTAATTTACTAAAAAGTAAAAAATAATTAAATTCAGATTTTTAACACAAAAAAAATGAACGTAACGTACATGTACGTGATAATCGTTGTAATAACTAAATAAAAATAAACAACAGCCTTATTTAACCTACCTACTATACGCATTTTATATTCTACTATACACACAATTTAGCTTAATATCTACTCAAACTTATTTATCTATTTACAATGTTATTTTAACGACTACCAACTCATGTTTTTGAAGTTGGTACAAGCAACAAATTAGATTTGTTCGTAATTTAAATTTGTATGACACAAAATTATATTTTAATTTTGTAAAGTATTACAATGGGTAGGCCAAGTGAAGTTGCAGCGCCTTTGAAAAATATGAATAAACGCTCAAACCACTACACCAAAGAAGCAGTTGGCTGCAATATTTCTCCGGCTTTTCATATGATACGGTTAGTGCTTAAAAAGCAAACTGTACGGCTTTTGCACTGAACGACTTCCGGTCTTCCATTACATCAATTCAGCAATAATATTATACACAAATATTTGATTATTTTAGATAACCAATATGTGAACATATTGTAGGTGATAATATTATATCTTGACTTGATTCCAATGGAACCAGCTCGGAAGAGCACAATTTCAAATAATAAAAAAAGAATTTTGAAAATCGGTTCACAGTTGACGGATAAATCTTTGGACATAGATAAAAAAATATACAGTCGAACATAGAATCTCCTTGTTTTTTAAAGTCGGTTAAAAACTATTTTGTTCGGCAGATACAAGTATGCTAAAATAAGAGAAAATAAATAAAATACTAATATGTTAATTAGTAAATTTCATCGACGACACCCGGAAGGTTATTTGACGTACCACAAGATTAAAAACGAGAAAAGTGTGGTTTACAACACAATCGGTCTGTTGAAAAACAACTAACACACGTGCAGACACCGACGTTAGTCAATAGGTGAGATTCTAATAATAGTCCCATCAATTAATTTATAGCCTTCTAAAAAATCTAAATGCTCACATTTAAGCGACTATTAGGCAGATCAAAGATCGATCCTTACAATGTATATATAAATAATAATTAGTCAAACTGCAGCTAAATATTTTAAATATATCTATCCGGTATATTTATATAGTTTTGGCAAATGCAAATCAGACTGAAATAGCAAAATATTCTGGCCATAATTTGATTAATAAAGATTCCTGTCATACCTCTCAATAATTACTCGTAAATATAATGTAGCTTTTGTAAGACGTAAATAATTGATTGTCATATCATTATAGTCTGTAAATGACTCTTGCACAAATATCCCTTTATTACATACTAGGAAATAAGGTTGAATTATTAAAATACTTTTTATCCAATTTTTCTATAGTAAGTTTTACTATTCCTTTAAATAGAAATTAAGGTAGAAAAAAAAATATATCGTGTAGTATTAAAACTCAAACTTATAATAAAATAAATTGAAGAATTCAAAAAGTAATGCTTTCCTTAGATTTATTTTGTTTTTTTCTTATAAGATGTCATACAACTACAATTTAAACTTATTGTAAATTGTTAAATGTTGCAACTTGTTATACCAGATATTTGTATATTTGTATTAATGCGTGATTACTGCTAGTACCTGAAGTATTCCGTTTCATCAATGATGTACATATTTCTTCATGTTTGCCTGTATGCTGACTGCTGACTTGTGAATGAATCATTTTAATCGATATAACAAAGCTAAACATATATTTAGACTTTAATTATTAACACATTTCTTAAAATAGCAATTTTATTTAAAATCTTCCAAGCCAACTAAAAAAATAATCGTAACATACATCTTTACCATAACATAAATTTATTGAAATATTAAATCATTATTGCCAACAATAGTCTTCAACATTTGTCATAAATAAAACAACAGGCTGCCATATCTCCTGTGTTAAACACAGTGTATTTAATTTACACTTTTTTACATGTAAATTATCGCTAATGATAAAATAATTGTTGTGATGGCGACATTAGCATTGGTAATTTTGAGGAAAAAAACTTGTAGTAGGTGGAATTATATTTTTTCAAAATAATTTTTTGTCTAATTTTTTTTACATTCAATTTAGTGCAGGTTTTATTTGCTTACTACCGACTACTATTGCTTTTATTGTATTGTCATCGATTTAGTTTATCTATTTATAATCTGCTGGATCTCTACTTTGAAATCATGATGTATAACTGCATGTTTACCATATTAAAAATCACTTAATTAGTATTCGATATAAATATTAGTTAAGCACTTCTAAAAATATTAATCCATATATGAGGTATTAATTCCTGTATTCTTTATATTGTAGTTAATTTTTAAGTGAAGATTTAAGTTATCAAAAGTTAATATATTAGTTTAAAGATCTCAGCTATTTCATATTATCTCAAAAACACGCATAGTTATTTTTTGTATTTTTTCGGAACTTAATAAGAACAGAAAACTGTCGATTTTGCGTAATACTTATAAAACGACTGCTTCTTCATCAAAAATACTTTTTAAACCACACACAACATTTTAGCTTTATTGATTTTAAAATGAATTTCATTAAAAACGAAGCAGCTTTTAAACTATTAGTCGAAATGATGCTATTCAAAATATATTTATTTATGATTAATTTTTGTGCATTGTGATAATAATATTGTAATGAAAGATTAAAAGCTTGAATCATTTTTTGAAGTTTTTGACGAAACATACATCTATATATTGAAATTGTAGGAGATGCTGCCTTTAACATTAAATATCTTTAATGAGTATTTACCCATGTACCATACATATACAACCTTATGTTATCCAATATAATATGTAATGGTTATATAACCATCCCCCTATTAGTGTTCTTTCTCAATGGTCAATAGTTATTGCAGATTTTTGTTATTAATGTTTCTTGTTAATGAATTATAATAGTTGTATAAAATGGACAAAAATGCTGTGCTAAATTTGCATTATAACAATCATTTATGCGCAGTAGTTTCGAGACAACGTCAGATCAACTTTTACAAAAGAAATGTTAAATGTTAAATATGAAATATGGTGACAATTATAATTAATAGATGAAACTTAAAACAATTGAAAATATTTAATTATGCTAACTTAAACTTATTGTGTTAATTTATTTTCTTAGAATTAAGATCAGTAATTGTTTATACCAAGTGATGTTGATGTTGGTATCTGCAGAAAGTCATACTAGATATAAATTATTTATAGACATATTAGTAAAAGGTATTTTCTAAGAAATTAGATTCCTTATAGGAACCAAAAATGTTTATGCATTCTGGAAATGGGGAATCATTATTCGTAGAAATACCACATATCAACGTCGCAGGATTCCTGAGTTAATTGACATTATATTTTGTGGCAATTGATGTTAGTCATTTATAAATAAGTAACCAATACCTCGTAATAACGTATCCTTAATTTTATGATCTTATAGTGTTGTGGCCAAAATATAGGCGTAAATATTGTGATATTGTTCATTATGAAATATAATTATATAACATTGATCAAAAGCAGAGGCAATAACTCTTGTAGTTTAATGGCCGTTTCAGAAATATCATTCAAAAATTTTCTTTATGAATTTCCAAAAAGTACATCAAATAATCAATTTAGTGATTGATGATATTTATACTATAAAGAGTTTACATTTTAACATTTGGCAATACCATTACACATAATCAATTAAAATTAATAAAGTTGTATAATGTTTCATATAATACATCAACATCATCGATTCTACAAACATCTTAAACGTTAGCGTAAAACTTATTGAAACATTCTAAAACGATTTTTTAATTAGAATGAAAGATTATTTTAATATAATTAATGACCACTTCATCGTGGTCAATGCTTCTAGTAAATATTTACTGTATTAAATATGTTATACATATTATAAAATAGTTGATAGTTTTACAGTAAAATTTACTAACTTTTATATTATGAAACTCTGTAATAACTATAAAATTACAAAAACATAGTATTCAAATTATTTAAATTAACCTCAAAAACAAATTTTCTATATTATGCTGACAAAGCAGCAGCTATCAGTTATATCAGAAAAAATAATTCTAATATTAATTGGGATATATTAATAGGATTGTAGAACGTTAAGCTTTATTTAATCTTATTCTAACATTTATTAGGAGACATGAACGCGCGAATAGAACACTAACCCGTAGTAACACACGAAGATCTTATGTTTAATATTAATTAGGAGAGATCATTATGTTAGTGGAGCAGTAATTCTATAAACAATTCCGCAATTTCGGCAATAACAATTTAATTTACATTAAATTAGAATAATAAAAAGGCTGCTCTCTACGATTTTTATATGGTTTGGAAGCAGTAACAATGGTAGTTACATTTTACAAATATTTATTTGTGTTTTTCTCTAGATATACTGGTCACGTTTATTATGGTTGTAGCAAGTTGGTATTGTAGACCGCAATGATTCTATTAATTTGCCACATTTATACATTTCGACGCCATAACTAGAATGATATTTAGTTGTGTTATGCACTTTTTATATAAGCTTTATTGTGACTCATTTATTTTTAAATTAAAATTATTTAGAATCTACATATTCAAGTGATAATTTATGTACAAAATTGTTATTAATTATGAGTCCTTAGGGTTACTAAATAACAAAAAAGACAAGTATATGCCATGAAGTACTTTTATATTATATATTATTTTTATTTAGTGTAGTAAAGAGGATAAATTTCATTTTGGTTTAGTAAATGTTCCAGATATCTCCTTAGACCCCATAACCAATGTGTTAATATTAAGCCTTATTGTAATAATATTAATATTGTTATATGATTAAGCAATTATATATTGTCAATAAGCTAAATGTAAAAATATCGAACGAAAGGTTATGAGATTATAAAATTTGATACTGAATTACCGAATTGATACAGCGTAATATTCCTCTAGACTCCATAATAAGTAATAATCAACATGTTAATAGTAAGTACTCGAAAGCGTATCAGTGCACTCAAATGTGTTAAGTTAAATATAATAATATAAAAAATTGTATTAAGAATAAATGTATAGAATATTACAGGCTGCGGTTTATTGTTATTGCATTATATTTCGTCGTGTAGTATCGTCGCAAAAAAGAATTTTTTAATGCTATATAAAACTCCAAATGCTTTGGGATTGCAGAAGAAATATTGCTGTACTCTCAGATCATGTGACATTGATCAGATTAAGTACTATTTTTATTAATGTGATCAATATATATATATATATATATATATATATATATATATATATATATATATTTCTTCTTCTTTTCATAAAATTCATAAAATATTATGAGCATAAACAAAGCTAGTCAGTAGTCACTAGTCACTAGTCAGTCAAAACAGTAGTTTCTACCTTATTTATGTTAAAAATATAAAATAAAACTACTGACTATAAATTGAATAAAGTCCTAAAAATTATCGTTTTAACACAGCTACTTAAATTGATAGATTTTTAAAATTTTCCAAGGAAAATTTTAAAAAATAGTCACAATTGTAATTAATTATATTTGAAGTGTTAACTCTGTTAGATAGTAAATTAAATATAATTGAATCGGTGACATTAAATAATTGCAATTAAAAAACTAATATTTTACTGAAGGCATTGTTTGTGTTATATTTTCAAGAAAATATTTGTCGATGATATTGATAGGAAAGCTCTTAATATTGACGAGTTGTGTCAAGCAAAATTAATTATAACAAATACTAAACATATATATTTTTACATAAATTTTTCGTCATCTATTATTCCAATTTGGACATTACCTTTTCTGCATCAATTTCCGTTGCCGCTAGGCCGACCAGAAATCCAACGATCACCACCTGTCCAACCGCCCCCAACATCTTCCGCTGACAATGTTCAATAGTGCGCCAAGATATCGCCACGAACGCCACTCGATCGGCTCGGAGTAGACTCGGACGTTAACTGATGGGTAAGATGCGATCCGCGAAAAGGACGACGACGTGCATCATCCGTCGACGACGAATTCCAGTGGGTCAGCGGATCACCGAAACCCGGCCGGGACGTGGGGGACTCGGTTCGGCGCCTCGATACCGCAAAAGGTCGCCGATTGTCCATCTTTGGGGATATTGCGCTTCTGGGTCTCTCCGCGTGAGCGTGCGATGTGTGTTTAATGATCACATGATACGGTATTGTTTGCTTTAGGTGATGTTGCGTAACAGACATTTATTTTCGGATCGGACCTACACTATCGGTTATAGTCAGCATATTAAACACTCTTTTTTTTTCTCTTAAATTTCTACTAAGAATTTCGTTCTAACTAATTATATATAGTATAAATAAATATACTGAATTATATATATATATATATATATATATATATATATATATATATATATATATAAAATTGATAAAATGGGAATGGGTTTTAATCACAAAATCTTTAATTTACTTGAAAAACCGTTTTATTTTATGGAAAGAAAAGGCCATTTGGTGAATGGCGACAAAAAGCGTTGCTAAGAGTGAAACGGTTTTTTTATAAACCTTTTCACATTTTGGCTGTTCTCTTTAATTAACTGTAATCAAATTAATTATCAACAAAAGAAGACGTTGGAAGATGATGTTGGATTGGTAATTGATCCGCAATTACTCGAAGCGTTTCTTGGTGTAGTTAAGTGGAGGTCGGGCAAGAGTATCGCAGCTGAAACTGTAAAGTCGCAGAGGTGGATTGAAGGTGCTTAATAACCTCTAACCATAAATAAATAAATATATATATATATATATATATATATATATATATATATATATATATATATATATATATATATATATATAATCATGCACAAAGAACTTGAACAAATCAAAATTATTTCTTCACTCCCTTTTTCCTTTTTCATATTTGTTTAGTACCATCAATTTAATTAGATGAGATCTATTAGAGTTCTGTCTTTTTGTTTTCTTATAGTGAAAGCAAACTTTTAAGTCTTCCCCTCTCAAAAATTCTGTTTATTTATTTTATTCAAAAATATATAACGCAAATTATTATTTTTAATATTCTATCTGGAAAATCATGATGTAGTGTACAATTAAAAGGTTTTAAATTTACCTTTTTTAAAGATATTTCACAAAAATATGTTACATTATTGACATGGCAATATCGTGGGATAAATTATAAGAGATAGCTCAAAGCCTTACTCACAGTATACTAAAACAATTTTCTGGGGCATGATTATTACCTTGCCTTGTTTGTTCGTATGAGAACATCTGGAATTGAAGTTATAGAGTCATCGCCCGTTGGACTAGAGTGTAAATTATCTAAAGAGTCCTCATGTTGATTCTCTTTACAATTTCCTAGGCGGATGAATTAAAAAAAATTAACTTGTATTGAGCGTTTCCAATTATTTCTTAAACATACTAGCAGAAAGATATATTTTTCTGAATCCAGGAGCTCTAATAGATCCAAAAAATTCAAACTATCTTGGTTAAGTAGTCTTAAGGCAATATATTTATTCGGATCATTAAACATTTTTTCGTTAATTAAGTTAACCCCTCAAGGTAGTTAATACATTGATGATATTTTAACAAATTTGTTCTTACTTGGGCAATAAATTTTACACCAAAATTCCTCGTGTATTGAATATCGGTTAATCTTCTCTTAATAGATTTGAATTCAGGAGCTATTATTTTATCCGAGTAGCAACTATCGATCTAAGAAGAAAATTATATTGCCGTTTGCATAGCTTCTTTCGGAAGGGGATTAATTTCTAGAATTATAAAGTCTTGATATTTATATATATATATATATATATATATATATATATATATATATATATATATATATATATATATATATATATGTATATGAATAAACTAACCCCAATTTACAACAACAAAACATACTGTAACGACCATAAATTTATTTGCTACTTAATTCAATCGGTTTGGGATTTCTAACATTATCAACTATTTTTTAATGATAGCCAAGTACTTACGAAAACGATTCTATCTATTTTTACTATCTGTGCATCCGAGTACATAACACTTCCTAGATGGAGAATTCACTTTACTTATATAGTACTACCGACTTATATATACTAATGAACTAATAATTTAATCTCTAAATGCCCTATTATTTACGTCAGCCATACTGAAAATGGCGCTCAAATTAAATAAACAATAAACGTACCATAGAAACGAAGTGAACTAATCAGGTCACGTCACGGCTCTTTGCATAGCGATAAAGCGAGTTAAATCTCTGTTTCTCTGTTGGTTCATGGCCACTAAAGGCGGATAGCTCTGTTTCTTAGCCATAGACTATTGGAACCTGGAGTCACCGAAGTTTAAAAAGCATTCCATAAAAGGATACCATTGAAATTTGGGCAGAACCAGTGCCATTTCAGAGATCTTCAAAGGCAAACTGGTGGACTAAGGCACAGGCTATACTCAAACATTTTGTAAAGAGTAAACTATAAGTTGTCCAGGCGGAACAATGATGACATCCAACCTTGTGGCCTTTCCTTTAGGAGGGAGGTGTTATATTATAGGACTAGTACAGTACCTGGCTACGGACTCCACTGCGTTCTGGAGGAAAGATCTAAAATCCATCTATATAAATGTATTGTTGTTGGTTAGTCTTCCTAAAGTCTAAACCATCACATAACAAAAATATAAACCTAAAACCTAAAACCTTAGCCTTCCTAAAAAAAAGTTTATATGATGAGAAAAAATGGAATAAGTACGATTTTGTTTTCCCGCACAAAGTGCATTGTGATAGGGGACTGATAAGGATTGAAATTCTTGTTGGTTGCCAAATATATGTGGGTGCTT
Organism: Rhynchophorus ferrugineus; assembly: GCF_030347505.1. Classification (NCBI taxonomy): domain Eukaryota; kingdom Metazoa; phylum Arthropoda; class Insecta; order Coleoptera; family Curculionidae; genus Rhynchophorus; species Rhynchophorus ferrugineus. The sequence continues at coordinate 74,332,827 of NW_027472581.1, forward strand.
TCGGAAATTTATTTTGTGACTAAAAATGTTGAAAACTACCGGACTGAAAATTACTAAATGGCGAATAGAATATATAATGTATTAAACGTAGAAGATAATTTTTCGATATTTACAGTTTATCACATTTATAGGTATTTTTGATAGGTACATCTTTACAGTTTTTGATACAATTCGGTAATTTATTTACACATTTATTATTATTTAGTCACAAATTTAGTACGCGATATCTTTTTTTACTTTTATTATTAACAATATTAGGGAAAAATCAGGTTTTAGGACATCGAAGTTAATTAAATGCATAATGTGCTACCTCACATGCTTAGCGTATTGATGACTAGCGATAGAATGAATATGATAACAATCGTATTGGTATGTAATAATTGTCTTTGAGTGTGACTGGAAATGAAGTGGATAGGCTTAGAATATTAGTTCGTGTATATCAAACAGAACAACAGCTAGTACGACACAACGAAATTGAGTGTACAGTCACAGTGTACGTATAGTCCAGATAAAAGCAGCAGTCCATTATCATCCGAATAGATTGCGGTGGCAATAAATCAATTACAAATTAATCGGGAAATGGCAATCGTTTATCAATATTGTAAAGCTGAATCAATTTGATTATATTGTATGTGAAGAAAAGTAAAATTGACACAATTGGTCCTACCCATATATAAATTTGTATCAGACATAATATCAAAAAGAAAGAAGCAAAATCTTTAATTGCAAGTATCTACCAGATCATCAATTATTATAAATTTATTTTATCATGATACTGTGATCGCAATCCAACAGTGAAGCAAACTATTGTCCAAGTAGTACAAACGCATCTTCATCAGAACAACGATTTAGTAAAAGTGTTCAAAATAACATTGGATCCGATGCCATCTGACAGCCACAATATCGTCATCAAATGTGACAACATGACACCTGTGCGGCTATACAACAATTGGCTATTGTTATTGTCTGAGAAAGTGTACAAGATATATGTATATGATACGAGGTTTACCGGGTGATCTAGAGTATATGTTATATCATATGAGTGTTACCGGGCCTGACTATGATTATCGTAAGTCTAGGCGGGATGCCTATGTAATTGAATGGTGGTGATGGGTGAGACTCAATAGATTGACAAGTTTGGTTTATATTCCAATATATTTAAATTGTCAAGGTAATTTTGTATCGCCGTTCAATAAGTCGCCTCTTCTTTCCTTATATAAAACAGTTTTTCAAGTAAATTAATAATTTTTGTGTTTAAACACTTTGTGGAAAAGCAACAGTTTGTGGAAACCAGAAGGTGTCATATCTTGTGAGCACGTTGCGTCTATCTTTCATAACTCTTGCAACGTGTGATCAGGAGTTGTCAAAGACCGTGAGAGAGAGTATGACAGTGGGTCTGTTATTTGATGTTTTAATTCAATAGGCCTATTTTATTGATCTATTTTAAAACAATAGGCCGTTTAATGTGTTCAATTAGCCTTCGTGAGCATCTGAATTAATAGTTTCATTCAGTTGTAGCAGCTTGTAATGTATTAGATCTTGATCTTGATCTTTCCGCTTGTACTAAATCTGTTTTAATCATCAGTCAAAAGACGCCACAGAAATCTAGTGTGGTAGCTATATTCCCTCTGTTTGGACCTTTCCCATGCAAACTTCTGAAAACAGTTAGGTCATCAATTATTAAGCTCTATGAAAGTGCTTTTTTAAAATTGTGTTATGTATTTTGGTGGCAGATTTCTTCAAAGCAAAAAACGATTCAAGGTTGAAAATGCAGTTTTGAGCGTACAATAATTAGTGTTTGTATATACTGAATAATACTAAGTGGAAAAATGCTATTGAAAGTTAGAGAAATGTAAAAACTACCGAATTTACAGTTGCTTATATTTCTATTTAGAATTTTCACTAATAGATATCGCTGTATATTTAATAACAAAAATAATATACATACAGGAAGTGCTACAAAAGCTGTGACTACTTGGGTAATTCCACTTAGAAAATAACGCAGCGTTCAGCATAAACCCAAGATGAATTAGTCATAATAAATACTTTAATAATCTTATTATTTATTCTTATCACATAAAAGTAGAGGTCGAATAGTATTACAGATCAGTACATAGTAGAAGACACGACGTATAAATAATTTCGCACAAAAGCAAAATATTTAAAAGGTTTAAAATAGCTCAAAGAAACCATATATAATTTAAAAAATTGTATTTAAATAAATGTATAGGAGTTCAGGTGATGGTTTTTTTTAAATTTGAAGGCTTATTGTGGAAATTGATTACTGTTTTTTAAATATGCTATTGTTTATTGTTAGCTATTACTTATCTGTTAAACACATTGATTGAGTGATTTATTGACCTCGTACTGTTTGAGCTATGCATCTTCAATCGGAATTGGATTATATTATAAAGAATAAATAATATTACCGTAAATAGCCCAAGAGGCTGGCGGGTTTAAATAAAAATAAATAAATAAATAATATTGTTTTGTTTTCTGGAGCATAAATACATAATGTTGGTTGTTTTGCGATACAGAAACAGACGACATATAAATTGGCCATATGGAAATCATGAAATTACAAGATTGATGCAACACTTAACGACACTGGGTCCGATTTGTATGTCATCAATTCCTCAGCTGCCTTATTTTGAATCTGAAGTCTCATTTATTAACAATATTTTTTAGAGTCAATATAACTATTTATGATTTTTGTAGTTTTGAGCAATACTATTTCGATAAGTTGGGTCTTTGATTGAGTAGAGTGAAAAAAATTGAGACAGAATGGAATTATTTATTCAGACGGTGGATCAATAGGAATTTTGTCATTACCAATATCGAGAAGTTGTTTGGAAAAAAACTTCTCCACTGTATATTTAATTTTAGTGTTTTGTATTGGTGCATTTCCATAAAATGGACGACTTCAAACATGCATTAAGCTCGTTGATCATGCAATCACTGACAAAGTTTGGCAAAAATCACCTGCCAATAGAATCAAGCCCACTATCAAACCGTTATTCTAATCGATTGCCACGTTATATTTGAATGCAGCCAGGCGGGGATTAAAGGCAACATTTCTATGTTGTTGATATCGATTTCCTCAATTCCATATAACTTCATTTAGGGCTTCGCGTTAGTCGTCAGTGGACTTATTGGTATATATCACTGACTTGCAACATCACAATTTCTGCGACCTAATTTGGTACGTCTAATTGGTGGTATTCTATAAAATAAAATTCAAATGAAAATAAAAAAATGACTCCCTTATTATTTTTGTATGACCATCTACCACTTGTTAATCCATTAAAACTTTATGCAGGCCACACTTGAATCCACCGATGCAGCTGTTAAACAACATTTGATAATGTCAACGAACTGTCAAACGCGCGAAGGTTAAATACGTGTTTTCGTTCGTTTTTAAAGTTTTTGGATATCATAATCAAAATTGCTGCTCGGTCAGATGATATGAAATACTCATTTTCTTTATAAAGTATTTGTTATTTAAGTAATCTTTTAAGTAGTACGCCATTTTTGTTACTCATGTTTACACCCAAGTTAATACTCATTTTTTATACTATGTTGATCGCATCCATTCCTTCATTAATGATTTTACAAAATTTTTCGGATGAATTATTTAACGTATGTTTAAGACATTACATATGCTATTATAACACTATGTTATATTTAATACCATTATATTAAATAACTTAGCTTGGTAAAGTGTAAACAATAGCTTGCAATATATTGTTAATTCGTGCCTATAACAAGATTATATTAGTTGGAAAATCCGGTATATTGACCGTGGAACAAATGTACTATATATAGAATATAAAAAAACTTTTGTTATTTGAACATAGAGTTTGCCATATTATTTTAATTAAGCTTAAAGGAAAGCAATGTATATATTTTGTTTGTATGAGCGGCAATGCAATGAAAATGTTATATCGTATATGCGACGGGCAAATTCCGTGGTAATCCCCATGCATATAACAAAGTCGTAAGATCTACATTTAACTCTATATTGAATAGTGTGCTTTGTTGTCTTATTTTATTCTTTAATTGTTGATCTTATTGTGCTTTGTTATACATTTCATAAAATAGTATATAGTATTTGACGATACATGTTTATTTGTTTTACTATGCTTTTATAAGGCATAGCAATACGTTTTGAAGGGTTTATAAGATGGAGTAAGTCATCTAAAATTATTGTGGATCACGTATCTTGTAATTATATTCGTGTTAATGGTAAGGATTTTCCTTTAAAACTATGGTATTTATTATAATAGTAATTATAATGTATGGTATAATGTATTATAACTGTAATTATAATGGTATGGTAATTATTACATCCACATGGAAATGTGTCAATTCTCTGAAGTTTAGGTAGTATATTTTCTTTGTGTCTTTGTGCCAACTAAGCATAATTTGCTGGAAACGCTGTTAGTTGTTTTAATTGGCAGAAAAGTTTAACTTATGAGCATCTTTTGATATATGACTACATTTTATATAGTTTTGACATTTTAATGTGGCGATAGAAGATGCTATTGGACTAACATTTATACAAAACTCAAGAGGAGTTAACTGAAACTTTGGGAAAGCCCCACTAAACGGACTTTTAATTTGTCAAAATAAATCAAACGCCAGTTTGCCATGGTAATTGATGATAGGGCAACAGAACTGAGCAAGGGACCATAATCTGCTGAAATATTTTTTTAACACGTGACATTTACATGTTGTAAAAGTTCGCTATGAAAGCTTGAAGGCCTGGCACTGGCACTTTATTTTTTACGAAGAAACTAAAAATTGAATTGGTTCTTGCATGTTTCCTCAAATGTATCAACTTTTTCTATATTTTATTGATTCCTTAAAGATTGTGAATATAGTGAAAATTATTTTGAAGTGTTTGGAGTTTGAAGTGCACTATGGATTGTAATTTACAACGATGGTTTATAATAGCTTCATGAGATAATTTAGCTAATTATCTACGGTATTGGTTTTGTTTTTGTGTTTGTGTTGAAATAATTTTCATTATCAGTCCATAGTCGACGTTCAGTGGAGGGAGAAAATGCCTCTATTTATTGAGAAATATATACGCTGTTGTTGGGGTATTAGGACTTCAAATATTTTTGATCACCCGGTCTTGGGCAATTTTTATTCGAAAGAAATATCTAAAACATTGCAATATGCGTGTCTGGGTTTATTCTGACTGTACTAGAAAATCGAATGACTTCATCGTATAGGATCTTAGAGAGAAAATATAGAATTTGCATGAAACAATCGTCGACAATCTCTATTCGGTCTAAACTGCCCTTCCGGGCTGAATTTTCCGAAAGTTTTTTCAGCAATTGCATCACTAAATTGCAACACTAAATTTACTTATAAATTGAATCAAAATGTATGATTCAGAGTAGTTATTATGTGTAAACAATTGGTTCTTGACATACCACGTAAGAATGAAAGAAACTTCATTTCCTGATGACGAGTCAACAAAATGGACGATATATATATATATATATATATATATATATATATATATATATATTTAAGTCACACGGCTATAATTTACATATAATAAGGTTACATACACATTCCCCATGTGCATCTACATCTTTGTTCGTCATAATTTATGGTCGTCGCTCGAAAAATGAACATTCTTTATAGGTGACTTGAATAGCAAACCTAACTGCCTTGATATAGAAATCGATTTCCCAATTACTCGTTTTATATATGCTAATTTATTCTGGGATTTTGGCCATTATTTCTAGAAAGGAAACGCTCTTTAAAAATTAGCAAAAATATTTATTTCAACAGATGGGTCTTTTACCGTTATAACATATACAATTTTGTTGTTGTATACCCTGCTATTTTGAAGGTATTGTTCGTGGTCTTTCGTTTTTTAAATATCGACTACTCTTCTACCGCTAGATAAAACGATATAATATAATTTTTTTAGCATTTGGTATTACCCATCTTGAGCTAAAAATATCACTTCAGTTGTTTATACTTCAGACAAGGAATATTGATGTATTATAGATATATTTATAATGTGATATTACGAAGTTATGTAATGTGTAGGATTTAGAAACAAAAACTTTTATTTCACTAAAAATTAGGAAGCTTAATTTATGAGGTATGTAGTGAATTATTGGGCCCTCAACACAAACTATACTGCCGGCTCATTACTATTCGAATGTAAAGGAAATTCTATATCTAGACACTTCACACCTTGTTTTATATATTGTGTGACATACATACCTTTCCTCTTGAACATCTGGGGGCGAATCAGTCGCCCAATATAATATCTTTCTCGCAAAGAAGCGACCAAATGGATGTCGTTGTTCCATTTGGTCAGTTTATAGTAAAATTATTTGTGCCTCCCGCTTGCCTTCAGATATCTACTGAATTACGTTTCAAATTTTTTGTTTTGTTTTTTGTATAGTATAGTTACTTTTCCAAGTTTTGGTGATTTTAAATTTCAGTAATCTACTGGTGGCTAACTGAGTTACTGCAATCCGTCTTTAATGGCCGTATATCCGGGACTATCCAAATTCTAGTAGACCTAAGTTACTTACACTCTTCAGTATGATGCTTGTGCCAGGGATTTATGAGTTAGGAGTGTTTTTCAAATCATAGGTGTTTACTTATTATTATAGTTTATGGTTAGGGGTCTTTGTGCACCTCCAAGCCACCTTGTAGCCTTACAAATTCAACTGCGATATTTTGTCCGAACTCCACTTGGCTCTATGAAGGAGACCTTCGAGTTATTGCGTAGCGATTGCCAATCCAACTTTAACTTGTCTTGTTTCTAATCTTCTTCATAATCTGTTTCTTTTCTTAATAAGTTAGTTGATTCAAGAAATCGTACATCTATCTCTTCTTACAGAATGCAATGCAGCGATTGGAATCTTATAGACTTAGGGACTTAGGGACAGTTTAGGGTTTCAAATATAATGCTATGAGTTATATCCAATAAAAATATCCAATATTGTTAAAATAATTAATATTACAAAAGTAGTGATTTAAATTAATTTGTCGACTAGTAATATAATTAATCATAATATAGTGTTGTATCACATATAAAAGTGCAGCATGGACATATCACTCAATAAGTCTCCATTCTAAAAACATTAGCTTCGAAATTTCTTTTCAATGACGATCTAGCTTTTCAATATCCTTTTTTCAGAATCATTCATGTTTGATCGCTTGAGTTGTAAGATGGAAACGGAAATAAAAACAAATTCATTTGTGGTTGTGGAAATCAACTCAATCAGCTCAATTTATTTTGCGGTGACATTTCACATAACTTCAATAGATTAATTTTAATGTTCATTTAATCACTGCTCTGGATTTCAGGAAGATTTGAAAAGAAACACATGCAGTACCTTTTACCTCTTTACTTATTGAGTTTTTGAGGTGCGAGTAGAGCGAATGAGTTAGATAACCTGTTTTTTACGATTTTTTTCACGTAATTGATCAAAATGGTTACGATAGCAACAAACATAATACCAAGTAACAATAGTAGTACAAAGCTGGAGGTAATCTACCAACAAAATTTTTTTCATCCTAAAAAACTGATCTCGACATCTCATTGACTCATTTTCGAACAGTAACGCGTTTGGAAGTAGGTATTTGGTTAGGTTTGGGCAAGTAGGGGCCTGATATAGTACCAATATTAGCTCAAATTTAATCCAGCCTTAACTATACCTATGGTTATCCAAGCTAGGGCTAAGATAGGATACACAGCTTGTGCCATTCATTGACTATCCAAATTCAGCCCAACTTCGGTAATTGGAAATAATATTTAGTTACATACATATTTTTTATTAATAATTATTTAGATGGGACATGATGCTATGTTAACTTATTTTATTTTTGTTACCGTTGCAGTTTTTCTATATATTATACCTGGAAATTCAATTATATATACCATCGGATATAATATAGGATACCAATTGGATATCATTATAGGAAAAATAGTCTACGATATTTCAAAAATTTTTGGTTAATGGTTTTTTTAAAATTATTTCTTAAATATAATGTTCTTAGTAAAAAGTGCATGAAAATGGAAATTTTGTCGCCATTGTTGAGTTTAACGAAGCGAACGAAATTGAAAAAAAGAATGAGTATAATTCGTGTGGTTGGCGGAAGCTGAAACTTGGTGTTTTTATTATCGTCAAAATGATGCTATAGAAACGTAAAATGGGTGGAATATGAATTTATTTCAGAAACTTTTTGCCAATTGTTTCCAAAGTTGTCCAGCACATTTCTCGTATGATTATAATTTGCATAAAGATCTTTTTAATTGGTCATAAGCTGGGGTAATAAGCGAATTATGAAATAGATGACGCCCAACAGAATTCAGTCAAAATCCAATATATATGGTAAAAGAAACAGAGGGACGGAAAAGAAAAGTTTCAAAGAAATTCAAGGTTTTCAGGACACGGTAGTTGACTTTCTGAGTTAAAAAATAATTGTCAGAATATCAAATTTCTAAAACAAGTAAATTTGCTAATACAAATTTGTTAATAACATAATAATTGACTACACTTATTACATTCTGATTACAGCATTACCACCATATTAACGTACGTTTTAGCTCTTTGAACATTAACTCTGTTAAAAGTTGATTAGCAATAAAAATGAAAAGTTTTTTTTTCGCCAATGAAATTTCCGAACTATTGGGCCTGCTAGTTTATTCATTTTTATTTTATTTCAATCTCAGCAACCAGTTCCTCTTAGACTCATTAGCTTTGGCTAGACTTTGCTGCTAAGCCTGGGCCAGTTGTGGCAAACCAGGCCTGGCCCAAAGTTATTATTCCGCAATTTTACAAAGGCTGGACCAGGATTAGTTTGAAGTGAGTGAAAATTCTACAAGGTTATTTCAAGCCTGGGGACACCACTATATTAGCTTTTATTTTAATTCAGGATCATAGCGGTAGACCTAGTAGCGCCAATTAAAATTTAAATAGATATAGTCAAGAAATTATGATTATTTTCTTAAGATTTAAGATGAAATTCAAACATTAAATGGTGTCGAATTTTTTTGTTCCACTCTTGACGAATAAACCTCTCCATAAAATTATTGAGCAACATAGTAAGCAGCAACAGATTCAAACAAAATTCCTAATTTGTCAAAAATTTTCTAGTAATTATTTCTACATAAACAAACATTTCCCGATTTAAAGGTCTGTAATAATATATTTTGTTTTTTGTCTCATTTTCTACTTTAATGTCAAATATTTCTTATGCTAACAATACAAACATTAGTTTTAAGTCACTAATTGCCATAACTACTGCTACTAATTACAAGAAGACCTTGTATAAAATTAGTATTTAATTAAAGATGAGTTCAACGTAATTGCAACAACACTAAAATAAATTGCAGTTACAATAAAGGACGTAAAATTGCTCTTATATAATCCGAATAGGAATTATGTTCTCCTTTTATTATGTTCTATTAAATATGGGAAAGCCTCGCGAGATATAAAAATGAAACAGATCCTAATCGAAATTTATATAAGGACGATCTGAATAGGCATATAGTAAGCGGATATGTATACGTTCTACTTTTTCTGTAAATGTTTGTGTTGCATAATTGCTAAATATTTGACGATACTAAATGTTTTTGCTTTCATTTTTTCCCTTTCATCGGATGTAATCCAATTATAAAATACATAGGAAGAAGACTGTTTAGATGGATTGCTCATTTATTGTACTCTGACATATTCGGATTTATACTCACGATGGCGTCTACTTTCAATATTTTTTTTGTAGTATAAACATCAACAGACAAAAGCGTACAAATATGCATTGGAATTTATAAAAGAAATGAAAGTGTTATCTAATAATGATAAAAATGGCTGTAATAAACATGAGAAAAGAATGTTCATGCCGTATTGTAATGATCTTATTTTATGTTAATATGTAATGAAGACGCATATATTATTGATTAACGATATTAATTATAATTATATATTGCGCTTAACAATATATAACATATATATTATTCCGAAACTATAGAAAAATAATTGGATATACACATTGTCAGTATTGAATCATTTAAAGATGATTTTTTACAGTAAGTGTTGAGACAAAAAGAGAAAATAGGGATTCGGGAAAATAAGACATATATAAGGATAAAATCAGGGACGAAAATAAAAATAAAAGGAATTGTTGTACAGGGACTGGCTGTAAAAACAGAAATTGAGAGTGAATTAAATATATCTACATATTCTCATGGAGTGCAAATTGGACCTAAAAGTATCAATGAAAATGTCAAACAAATCGATAAACATTAGTTTATTCCTAGGAAAATATATAATAAATGAAATTAATAAGAATATAGCATGGCTAGTCACGTCAAATGTTATAAACTATGTTGAAAAAATAGGGTTATTAATACTAACGAGATATGTTGTTCTTATTGATGGAGTGTTTTAATTTCAGTAACATTATCAAATATTTTCGGAATGTATGTTAGAGTGGACAGTAACTATATAAAAAGGGTCCCCTTTAGGCTTTGTTTGATATGAACTAACGGGACTTTATATAAATGTGATTGCAACCACTTTAATATCTGTTCAAAAAATTTAAAAACAAAAGAGATTGTTTTAGAACTTGCAGGCTATTCACTGTTGAAAAAAATACATCAATAAAATTTAATCTGCTCACAAAAAATAATTTTAATGACGTATTAAAGTTTTTTTATAATAATCTTAATCAACATAATTGACTTAATTAACCTCCAGTTGGTGAAAGGAACAAATTAATCAGTCAATAAATAATTTGTTATTATGAACTATATAATTTTTTTTAATGTATTCTAATGTAATCGATACTTTAATTTAGTAGTTAGTTATATTAGTAGTTTAATTAGTATAAACTAATTATTTTCATATTTTTTAAACTATCCTTTTTACCAACGAGGGTTTATCTGGGCTCTGAACGGTCCTCAGCATTAAACCTACCGACTGGCGAGTGACCAACTTAGAAATAATCGCAGAAGGCATCCGGTCTTAGTCTTGGTTCCTGGCGTGTCTGGGATCATTTTCCTTGTCGGATTTTACACTCTTGCCTAGGGACAATCACAAATGTTAAATAATAACAAACATAAATTTACGACCATGCCACAGCAGGATTCGAATCCACTGCTCCAACTAAGTAGGCTTATACTAAATTTTAATGAAAATAACAATTTTTCAATATGATCCTAATTTATAATTAAAAGATGGTTATTCATTTTTAAAATGTTTAAATAGAACATTTATAAAAAGTGATAAATTTGAATCATAAATAAGATATAATATTTGCTAATTTCTTAAATGACCGTCATGTAATCTTCAGAATATACTGACCGATATACTAATAGTTAGTGATGCAATGATTTGAATGCAGTATTAATAATATATCATTTAAAACATGACGAGTTATGCGCTGAACTTTATCAATATAGTTAATATTATATAGTTAACATCGAGGCAGTGAAAGGAGATATATTAATGAATGATTGACATATTGAACATTATTCTTCAATCTTTATTTTCTGCATTTATTTTTTCGAATTTACTATATCCGGTATATTCGTCATATGATCACTAATAATTTTATAACTAAATTTCAAAACATATAGAAAACAAAAACTAGAAAGGATGTGTTAATTTTTATTTAATTAATGTGAAAAAAAAAATTAAAACGCTTATCGTCTAGTTAATTTTTTTATAATATAGTATTTGTGAAAAATAAATTATTTGGCACAAACATCATAGAAATATTATTATGACAAATGGCTTATTATCTTATATGCAAATATGCTATAATCGATGCCATTGAAGAAATATCAGCTATTAGATAAAATGTTAGTCGGGCTATTTTGTTTTAAAAATAATGTCATTTTAATCCTTTGACTTTTCTTAAACTGGCCTTTGGTATAATTCGCGTAGGATTTGACAAGCCACTCAATGATTTATCAGTTGTTTGCTTTGACGTATAATTGAAGAAATATCAGATTTTTTCTTCAGTCTGAGTTTTATTCAAACATGACCTGTTTACTATTAGTTTTTTAATTGAATTATATTAAATTAATATAAGTGAAATATTTGTAGAAATATTATGTAATATTTCATAACTTTGTGATGGGTAATTTGGGCGATAATAACTTTTCAACATATTTTTAATAATCTTCATTTTTTTAGTTAGCCCTCAAAAGATGCGTATATAAATTTGACAGCTGTCGGATCATTAGTTTGTAAATTATAGCATTTTGAGTGAAGCAACCTTTGTTATTGTGAAAAAATGGATAAAAAGGAATTTCGCGTGTTGATAAAATATTGCTTTTTGAAGGGAAAAAATACAGTTGAAGCAAAAAATTGGCATGATACCGAGTTTCCGGACACTGCCCCAAGAAAATCAACTGTCAAGGATTGGTATGCTAAGTTTAGACGTGGCGAAATTAGCACCGAAGACGGTGAACGCAGTGAACGCTCAAAAGAGGTTGTTACCGACGAAAACATTTAAAATTTCCAAAATGATTTTGAATGACCGTAAATTGAAATTGAATGAAATAGCAGACACTCTAAAGATGTCGACTGAACCTGTGCATCATATTATTCACGAATATTTGGGTATGAGAAAGCTCTGTGCAAATTGGGTGCCGCGCGAGCTCACTTTTGACCAAAACAACGACGAGTTGATTATTCGGAGCAGTGTTTGGAGATGATTAAGCATAATAAACACGAGTTTTTGCGTTGATATATGACAATGAACGAAACATGGCTCCATCATTTCACTCCGAAGTCCAATGGACAGTTATCCGAGTGGACTGCACACAATGTTATGGCGTCTGTATTTTGGGATGCGCATAGAGTAATTTCCATTGACTACCTTGAAAAAGGAATTACCTTCAACAGCGATTACTACATAGCGTTATTGGGCTATTTGAGGCGGCCGCCAATTGAAGAAAAAGAAAGTGCTGCTTCACCAACACAATGCACCGTGTCACAAGTCAGTGAAAACGATGGCAAACCTCCATGAATTGGGCTTCTTCCTTTATGGATGCTCTTCCCTTAGATATTATTTGACAGGAAAAAACTCCTGCCGCTTAGCCGATTCGGCTTATTCCTTCAGTAGTAGATGCCTCTTACCCTGTAGTATTGATTCTAAGTACCTAAACTCTTGCACTTTGAGATTTACAATCGTAAGTGATTGGTCAGTTGCCAATACTTTCGTTTTTTTTTTAGTTCAGTCAATTCAGTTCAGTTTAGTTCATTAGTTATCAAGCCAAGTGGCTCTGCAGTGCAAACTCTATTGGGAAGAATAATAAAATAAACTTTTGCAAACGACATCAATTTGCGTATCAAGAAAAGAAGGCAGGTTAAAGTTGAATTTTCAATCCTTTCGCAGTTACCCCTACGGTTGAAGGTGTAACATAGTAGAACAGTAGAACTCATCAGTTGAAGTTGCTGTGAACTAACATGATCACTTAAATTTGGACAAAAGCTTACAGTTCACGACGTACGGTCACTAAACCGGTAGATTGTTGGAACTTAGAGTTACCAAAACGTAGGAAACCTTTCCATACAGGAGATACCTGCATGAAATAAGTATGAAATTTAGAGTAAAATCAGTGCTATTCCAAAGGCCATTAAAAGCTAACTGGAGAACGAAGGTACGGGCGATACTCACTAATAATTTTACTACAACTATAAGCTGCTCAGACGGGAGAATGTAGGTGTCAATGGAGTTAATCTCATTATGTTATGTTATATATTAAAAATTTAGGCATAGTATAACCTGATTTGATCTTAACTATATTTGTACAGGCTTCAAAAAACTAAAGACATGGTAAAAAATAATTATACAGTATATAATAGTTAAAATACTACAATATCGTTTGATTTATTTATTAAAACATATTTAACAATAACAGCACAATGTTGCCTTGATTTGGGCCTGATTTGGGAAATGGTTAAATTAATATTACAGAAAATTAATAATATTCGATTGGTATAGCAACAACGTATTACTAATATATTACGTTTTTCAGGATCAATATTCCTCAAGACAACCGACATCATAGTCAATAACCAATAATGATAGGACATTGAAAGATTAAAATCTTTATTAGACAATTTTAGCATATTGTAAAAATTTTCTTTCTTTTATTATGTCATAATCAATGAAACTCTATACTATGAACGAAGACTAGCTAAGAAATCAATAGTGATGGTGATGACAATTTGGTGGCGGGTATGTTGTTGTAGTCGTACCTGTTTAACCTGTATCTATAATTCAGTCGATGATTAAAGGCAGGTCAATTGATTGAATTCTATTATCAAAACAGATGTTTGTTAGAGCTATTTTAACCAAAATAACATATTTAACAACTAGATCCATTTTTGGATGAATGGCTAAGCAACAATACTTCATATGGAACGAGGCCAGCCTATGTAAATCTCCCCAGGGTGCAAAATGTTCACAAAAAGTTTCCATCATCATACTTTCACTGTCATAAGAGAATCACCATAGACACAGAATACATCTGTTGGTTTTGACATAGTTCCAACGGGATGACAATATATGGCGCAATATAAATTCTGGAGGTAACGGTTTTAGGTCTTAGGTAACTTCTTGACTACATGGGTAATTGAAATAAAAATTCACAGTTTATTTCGTTCCACTTGAACATTAGCGATTAAATGAGTTCAGCAAATAATTACAGAGCATGGTATTCTTCACAATGAAAGTTCTGAAAGTGAAAGAACAACATCCAGATATATCAATTACATATCTCACAATGAATAAACTATTGAGCTCAATGGCAACAAAATAATCTCTATTAGCGGAAGAGTGAACAAATCTAACCACTTGAATGCCGTGCATATTTTGATAATATATTCCTCATATATTAATGATGTTATAATGAATCATTACTAATTTATTCTAAATTCATTTTTTGGCAATATTACATAACACAAAATTCTTTAAATTGCTTTCTGACTTGAATTTTTTTAACTAACGCAGATCCTGAATGAGTATTATTTTTAATGTAATAATAATTGTATTTTTTCTGTGCAATTATTATTTTTTCTTAAGTAATTGCGAGTTGTTCTTTCTTATTAAAATAAATAACTATATAGCTGTTTGTTACAGGGCTGTATACACAACTTTTTATTTAAGAATTTCTTATATAATTAAGCAATAATAAATATAATGAATGCGTTTCTGTGTTTGTGTTCCTGTTTACAGCTCATTGGGCTACATATTCAACAAGACAGTGTCAAAAGGTTAACGATGACGAAAATCCCGAATCAAGAATACACAATGTGTTCGATTTTAATCCGGAATACCGCCAGTTTTATGTAATTTTCTAATGTGGAGACTTCTAAAAAATGTCGAGTATGAGAAAGTGACCTTTCGATATTCTGGACACGCTCCTCAGAAAGCGAGAGATTAAGAACAAAAAATTAAGACGAATTCTTATACAATCGCGACTAAAAAATGTTAGATCATGATTTCCTGGTCCAAACAATTGTTTCAAAACACGAATTCTTCTTCAAGGGTAATACAGGTACTATTCAGATAGTTTATATAATAATTTGATATATATGATATAGGCCATCCGGACTGTCCTATAAATGGTAAATTTAATAATTATTAACAAGAATTTAAATGTAGATGTTTATACACGGTATTGTTTTAAGTATTTTCATATAATATCTCAGGTTGCCTATAGAATTCAGAGGAGAAAAAATTATTTGATGTTACAATTAATGAATCCCTGCTTAGTTCAATATATTGTAGTTTTTTGACTCTTTGTGCTTTGTGTAAAACGACAAACGACACAATAGGTTTTAATTTTTCAAATTTAAACGGACGTCAAAACGTCATAAATGTGGCCGCATCATCTTTCAGTTTTAGTTCAGTATGACTTTTCCATAGCAAAAGATCTAAATCTAAGTAAAATATTGGAACAAAAACAATATTTTTGAAATATAGTTTATTTTAACAATGTACTATACATTTCATGTACATGTAGATCTGTTTCTAACTCTGATTGTCCAATGACTCCGACATTTTCAATTAGAATAATAATAACTAGCGATATACAATTTATCAAACAGGCAAAGCGCCAAAACAACGTTTGCCGGTTGTTAACCTGTACTTATTATTATTAAGGTTTTGAAGAATTTTGCAGTCGTTTGGCAACCAGGTGAATTTTGTAGGCTGATTCGGTTACATGTTTGAACGTTGTCAGAAAACATTGTATATCTTTTTAACTTGAATAAAATGGGAAGGAAAATGAAAAATATTGTCTGATTTTCAAACGAATTTACAAATTGCGATAGACAATATATTCGATATCGTGATGAAATGAGTTCACTGTTATTTTGAATAGACGTTGTATATATGATGTATATCTATAATATGTATCTGGTTAATATTTTTGTCAAAATAATTGCAGGAGTTGGTTAAAGAAACAAAATATATAGTCTATTCAAAGTTTTTTTAGTAATGCGTCATGGATATTTGTGACATCGAAACATTGCAATGTTGCCGCATCAACTCTGAATTGTTCAGTTTGGCTTTGACATACAAGAACATTCTAATCTAACTAAACTAATTGAATAAAAATCTTATCAAATATGCTTTATTTTAACATTGTAGTACATCCAATACATATATTATCGAAGGACTTAAAAGTATAATTAAGAACACACCTATAATAGCTTGTAGGTTAGATTTGTTTTGTTAACATTGAACTCTTTTCCACACCACCCATGAGGTAGAGTTTCTGGGTGCGTTTTTTTTTATGTAGTAGTATCCTCCTGGAGGCCGAATCCACCTAATTAACAATTGTATATCTGAGAAATATATTTTACTTTCATTCGAGAGCATATTTACCTTTTTAAGTTTAGTTCTTGTTTCCTTCGATGGTGTATTTACTTACACCATTCTTCATAAAATTAGTCGTTGAATTGTCTAGTGCATTTACCGTATCTACAAAACAGTTAGTATTCATTCTCTCTTCATACGTTCTAACGTAATGCTCATGTTTAATTTTGAACAATTACAGACATATCTGTTCACATAAATCTTTCACATTCTACAATACCATTTTCTACAGTTATATTCAATCAATTATGTGCATACCTTTAGTTGTTTCCACTCTCATCACACTGTCTCAGGAATTTCAAGCATTGCACAGCATTATCACATATCCTTAAAGTTTCCTTCAGTCACTTTCATTTTCTGGCTTACCGTCCAATTCAATCACTAAACTGTTAATTTCTAATCTGTCTAAACATATTCACGATTCCACCATTTATCAATTACTTTCTCTGTATGTCTTATACAGTTTATCCGAACCGAAAGTGTTATGGTTGACAATGCTTCTTTCAGATCCAAAATCTTCAGATCCAATGCTTCTTTCAGATATCCAAACAGTTTTTGATGGAATATCCTTCCCGACCAGCGGTATATCTGCAATTAATTATTAATAAATTTAATGACCAACAAAACCTAATCGAGTGCCATTGCAACTTTTACCCTTTTTCATCAATATTTATTGTCTTTACACAGTTTTTGTTACTATCTTGTCAAGAGTGCCACAATGAACCATTTTAAAATATTCAAGTTTCATCAAGATACACAAATTCAAATAGTTTATCTTCCTTGGTCTTATTTTATGCCTTTAAAAATTGAACTCTTTTTAAGACAATGTCTGAAAGTTCCATTAAACCTCTCCGAGGTTTCCTCCTCTCTTTACATCATTTAAACCCTATACCCTGTAAAGTATATGAAAAGATGTTTTGCATCCCTCAAAAGCTGCATGTATAATTCTTTTATGTATAATTTCCGGACAGCCAATTTTTTCTAAAATAATTTTATTAAATTATGTTTATATCGATAAAATAGTTTGTGTACTTCTGTTCTTATACATATTTGGTCTCGAATAGAGCCAATATCAAGATGATCAAGATTCGTCACCCACTTTTGTGTGGGACTTATATAACTTGCTATCATCAATAATTACCTCTCTAACGGAAATTAAAGGGAAAACCTCCATTATCTCGTTCCTTTTGGAAATATTTTACTAAAGCCGCAATCAATTTGTAACTCTGACTATCTATTGTTTTCGGTATTTTCAAACGAAATAATATCATTTATTACGGAGCGATTTAAAATTTATCAAAATAATCAAAGTGCTAAATTAACGTTTGTCGGTTTTTAATCTGTAGTAATAATAACTAATATTTTGAATAATTTTGCGTACGTCTGACAACCGGCAACCGTCCGTTTGTCAGGCGTATGCAAAACTCTTTAATTCAATAGTGTTAAGAGGTTTTAACTCTTACCTATAAATTATTGTGGCTGTATAATTTACTGTAGTTTTCATATATTCTATAATGTTAAAATAAATTATATTTGATAACATTTTTGTTCAATTATTTTATTTAGATTAGAATTTTCTTGTATGTCAAAGCCAAACTGAACTGAAACTCAGAATTGATGCGGCAACATTGCAATGTTTGGATGTCACAAATATCCATGACGCATTACCAAAAAAACTTTGAATAGACAATATTTATTATTTATTAAGATTTATTGTACCGCTTGAAAATGGGCCGTTCCCAAATAGTACACTAATGCCAATAAATAATTCAATTTTATAACCATTTTTAAAGGCATTTTTCTGAATTGACAGCAGTTCATGTTGCATAGCAGACAGCAGTTCTTTTTCAGATCTTCTATTAACTGAAAAGGATAAGTGATAATTTGAATTTTGAAAAGAGAAACCAGTTTGTTGGAGCTATATCAGGTGCATATACCTAGGTCTTTGAATAAATAAACTATTATGAAATATATTTTTTTTTTAATTTAAGTTCTGCTACACTGATTTAGATGTTGATAAAAAATTTCTTTAATACATTTTAGCATTTTTACTCTCTATTCAAAAAATAATTTGTTGATTTTTAATTGATGCAATCATAGGTTTCTCCATCAGTTGTCAGTCTGCTAACATCAACATATGAGCAGACTTACATAAAGGTTAAATAGTTCCAGGAATGTTGAGCAAATAAATCTAAAATCTCAAAGGGTAACAAACAGAAATGATTCAGAAAATTGAGGGGATTTATGATATCTGAAACAATTATAACATATGTGGATTTTCCATGATAAATTACAGATTTTTCAGTGATAAATATTTCGGTTGCTAGTACTCTAGTCTTATTTGGCAGTTTATGATATTGCTCCCTAGAGTGCGAGGCTGAATATTGATTTTTTGAGATGCTTATATATTTTCAATAAAATTTGTTCTAATGTATTCTAAAATATAGCCTTCCAAATGAGGTTGAAACTGTTCAGATTGCTTACCTAACGCAATATGAAAATTTGCATAATATAATTTAAATATTTTTTAATATATAAAAAACAAGGTTACTCCATAATAATAAAATATCTGTTATAATTATTTAATAAATATTATTTATTGTAATTAGTTCTCTTGTTTTACATATTTTCGAAATATTTAACGGAAAATCATTATCTAAATGAGAATTATCAATATTTTATATTAATTTAGTCCTTTTTATTACTTTATTATATTAATTTATACTAATTAATATCATTTTTGCTGTTTCAAGCCATTTGAGCTTTATATGAAGACTTTTAGTCGATAATATAAGGTTTTTGATAAGGGTGGGTTGATGTTGATAACCTGCGACAGCCATGTTGGTTTGGCAGCGTTCGTTTAATCTGTTGCTCATTATTTAGTGATTTGTGATTGATGTCTGGATAATAAAACTAATAATATGGAAATGAGTAATTAACAGTTTTTCTGACAATGCCACGTGGATGAAAACCCAAAAAGCTTATTTTGGCCGGTCACTACATAAATATGGACTTTTCCTTGTGTTTTGTTTACATTTTACCTGTGCTTTTAGTGTTCCATATTTTTTTAAGTTCTTCATACCAGTTAATGATTGTTCATTTTGCTTATAATTTGAGGTAAATTTGTTTAATATCATAAAAAAATATCATTTTTCCTTTATATTAAAATTATTTAAATATGTTTAAAAGCAGTGTGACTAAACTTAACAATCACAATATTAACAAGAAATGTTTGCAAGAGCCAATTTATACTCCAATATTAGGCTAATGATTGCCTTCAAAAATATTTAGGGAATAAAACTGAATCAATACCGATGATTGTCCAAGGCTGAAAAGTTCGGTTTTCTATGGGCTTTATAAGTTTGCGTACTTGCTCCAATTCTTGCTTTGACTCATATGACATTCACCTGTTTGAACTTGCATTGTGTGAATGGATGTGTGTATATCAAGGACGAGAAGAGTAATAAAGAACGACGATGACATTTGATATGGAAGGTCATCATATGACTGCAATAAACTGACATCATCCTCGCTATGGAATTAAGACCATATCGCTACTAATAAAATTGTTGTTTTCATTTGGCTTTATACAGTTTTTATTCACATTTTTATGGGAGCATAAATTTTTTATATAAGTTATTTATTTGAAAGTAAATGTTTATAAAAATTTTACACATTCCTCTTTACCGGGCTGTTTTTTAAGATAACTGTAATGAAACTAAAAATATATTTCTGTTGCTCCCATTGTGTAAATTTTTGTTATATTTTTATTTCAAATAATATATTAAAATAGAGTCCAGTTTTTGGTTATGTATGCTATTGGTACATCAATGATACTTGATTAACTCATTGAGACGAGTAATATTTTATAATTGCGATATGAAGATGAATGGTTTCTAAGTTTAATAACCGAAGAATAACTTTGAATAAGAAAAAGTCGATATTATAGTACATTTTTACATTCTGGATAAGTTAAGGATCATTTAAAATTCTCTTGAGATTAAGCGAGTACATAAATATTTCTAAATATTTTCTGGTTGATGATATAAATGATGAATAGACATAGGACTGGCTAGCTATTCTTTGACTAAAATGAATTCAGTTCAGTTTAGTGAATTAATTTATTTATTAATTATTATTAATTAATTTTGATAATTAATAAAAATGCAGTATAACTTATTTTGTATCATGTTCAACGATCCCTTTACTACTTTCATTTCAAATTTCTGTCACTAGGATTTGCTAATAATCAGATTGCTAAGCACATCGTACATTATTCATAAGAAAATAATGAAAATTACATTCTGACTTGTCAAATCATATTCTTTCCCCACAAGTTAGTTACAGTTGACTTATCGGGGAATTTTTCATTGACGTCGCTGTTTACAAAAAAATGTAAGGGCTTTGGTAATTCATACAGAAATTATATTTATTCAAAAATTATCGTACCAGCTTTGGAATCACAAGAAAGGTTTAAAAACTACATCAACACCACAAATCGTCACAAAAATAGAGTCTAATAAATTATAAAGGGTATTTAATAGTTTTGTGTATTTTATTAGACACAGCAACGAATATTATAAGTTGCGTTGTAAGTTTTTAAGAGCTGTGTATGAAATTTTCTATAACCGTTATTTCTTGCATTGAAGTGGGTTAATGTTTAGAAATAAGCCAAGTAGGTGTTACATGAGTTATTTTCAATGTAAAATGTATACTCTTCCAATCTGGAAAAGCAATAAACTCATATAATTATTATAACTTTTAGGATTCAAGAACTGGTTAAAAAAATATGGTTTACTGAAAAAAGGATGATTTTCCATAATGATAAGGCACGATAGTTCAAAAAATTAATACATGAATCGTTTCAACGGCTTATGTGGTATATATAACTCCTTCTGATATCTAGCTCTGCTCATTAAGAAAGCATATCCAGGGCAGTAATTTTATTCACTGAAAAAGTAATGGTGGAAAAATAATGTACCTCACACGGCACACTTAACTCTGAAATACGTCTACACAGATTGAGGGAAATTTTAGTGAAAATATTTTTTTTTTTCATTTTTGGTTCAAGAAATTGTTTCATTTCTGCAAAATTATTAAATAGCTTAGAAGTATGTGCACTTTATTGAAATATGAATATCAAATTTACGAATCAAGATAACACTATTTGTCTGAAGTTTTATTCTATTTGTCTAAAAATATATACCTAAATTTATCTACGGTAGGTAATTCTACAGTTAATGCGCCTGCATCGAACATTAAAAAAAAATATGTAAGACATATGAAATAAGATTATAAATTCCACATGGTGCAATATGACAACATCCTGCAACATCTTACAGAATCCACGTAAACCTAAATAAAATTGCTTAAAACGGAAGTTCCAAGAAATGGGATGGCCTGGTATTTTTTTATTTGTCAATTTTTATGAAGTTTCTCCAAAGAAATATATTTCTACTCAAAATATAAAGTTTTGCATATATTATGTTTTATATTTGGATAATTAATACACAAATTGTTAATTATCAAACTTACTTCTATATTTGTGTTATTTTATTAATTATATAATTTTTTATCATATACTGTATTAAAGGCTGCAAATAATACTATATGTACCTCGTTGTAACCACCTAGCTTCAATTTTAGATTGATATAGATGAATTCAAACGATCCCGATAATTATTGAATTTACTTATTGAATAATATATTATTTTATTTGACAGAATCAGGAAATGCCAGAGAAATGATCATAACCGAAAACCTATGTATCATCCACATCAACATCCGTCTCTGATGACTTATTTTCAGTGAAATTTCTTAAAATTTTATTTTACCTAGAATAAAATCTTCATGTGATCAATTTTAATAAATTAGTTAAAATACTATTTCAAAATAGATATTTTGTGGTACGAGAATATCCTAATTATTGCTAATATAATCTTTATCGCATGATTTAACTAGATATTTATTAATAAATGATTCATTATGTCATCGAATAGTTTGTGTGTTTATTAAATTTTATTCAGTATAGTAACTCATAAAGTTAAAATAAAAGATGATATAACAAATTATTTCTGGTTATTCTACAGACTCAGTTTTTAGTTTTGTGTTTGCTGTTGGTACTATATGCAGTTGCAAGTTATGTTATTATCTAAAGATTTATTGATTATATAAAGACGAAATAAAAATACTGCATAAGACTTTCTAGTTTATTTAATAAAATTGACGATATATAAAATAGCATATGTTTAGTAAATACTATTTGTAAGATGTGCTTGTTTAATATTGCATCTAAACGAATATGACATAATTAGTAATCTATTCAAAGATATAAGGTATACAAATAGCTTTTTATGTTTTTGTGTGTGTAGTTTTAAAGCTTTATTTGAAGACAGTCCACCAATAGATTTTCACCGATGTTGAGAGATATGACCAAACGTCATCATGCAGTAAAATCACTTCAATCTGTATTTTCCTTCTATTATAACTCGGTTTGGTGGGCGCAGTGGCCAAGGCGACAGGACGGTTCGTCTGCTGTAGCGATAGTCGCGTTTTCGAATTCTAATGTGGTTTGTATTTATTTGTTTATTTGTTGTTTCAGTAGCCAGGCTGGATAAGACTGAGTGTCTTCTGGGATGATTTCTATGTTGGGCACTCGCCAATCGGTAGGCTTAATGTCAAGGTTCATGGTTTGGAGACCACGTTATGCGGTAGTCCATAAACTCTATTTGATAAACTATGCCATGTTGATTTAGTTTGGTATATATTATTTAGTATTCATATATTTTTGTCCTCTATATTTTTTTTAATTTACTCTCCATGTTCTTTTAAAAATACTCGATATGTTCTATTTGCAGGTTTTTTACAAATTAAGGAAATAGATATACGGTGACAGCTCTATTAGAAAAAAAATGCCATAGTTATAAAAAATCGATAGCATTTGCATGTTATATTAATTGACCTGTCTGATTTAAATGAGATCAAACAATTTTGCATTAGTTATCCTTTCCTTAATTATTTAATTTCTTAAGCATTTAATGATAAATATATTTGATATATATGATATATATGGTATAATTTGATACACATATTTGAAAAAGTTAATTATGATGAATTGTTTCTTAGATTTTTTATATGTTAAGTTCTCCACTTGTATATTGTTACATGTACACTTGTGGGCTTATTTGATTTATCGTCTATTATATATTTCTGTTGTATACGAGTATATTATGATGATATTAAGTTTCTCATCCAGATGCACTCTCTGAAGTACCATACACGAATTCAACATGTAATATAAAATATATTTCTGTAGTTCCCGGACTCAGAATTATGTTATATTTATATTATGTATATATTATATATTATATATTATAAATATATTATGTAAAATATGATGATAGAATCATGAACTAGCATGATTATACCTAATTATAGTAATAATTATAGTTATAATTATAACTGAACTAATATATGGAATTTAACTCCGAAACTGGATGATTGATGATTGAACAACACAGAACACGTTCTTGGTAAAATTCAACTTTGTGTGAATCAGTGTAAGTTTATTCCATGTATTCCAGCGCTCCCTTAATATTATTTGACACATTTTTTGAAGAACTATTAATCTTTGCTTGCAGAACATGTTTTCTTTTTTACTTTGGAGAATCTAGACTTCAAGGCAATTTTTTCAATTTAACCGTTGTTTTAATCGACTTGTGACACGGCGCTTACTCTTTGTGAAATACCATTTTTTTGCTTTTTTGCGTTTTAAAATTATTTTTATTCTTTAATTAATTAAGATTTTAAATTTTCATTCAGTTAATTAAAAGCGTTATACTTAACATTCGCTATTTATAACTTTGCTTTTTTCTATATAGACTACCTTGCTAGTTGAAGTTTGAGTTTTTGGTTGCTTTGGATGATTTCATGGCTACTGTCCTCTCAGCTGACGATCTTGTCTATTCAAATATGTAGTAAAAAAAAAACAATTAATTTCGCTAAAACAGTTTGGAGCGTTCTGTATGGTCAATGTCATTTAAGATAACAAAAGTTGCATCACTAAAACAAATGTACTTTTTAAACTAATCGCCAGATTATCATGAAATTTTGACACGTGTCTTTTAAATGCTTTATCGCATTTAAGCAGTTTTTAGGTATGATAGAAAGATTATTTAAACAAGCTGAATACACTTAAGTTTAAATAGGATAGTTAATGCCAAATTCGAGTTAAAATGTAGAAATTGGACAAACAAGAGCTCTTTAATGAACATTTAACATCTTTCTTTACTTAATAAAATAATAAAGGTAAATATAAGTTAAAAGGGGTTTTTACCTAGAAAAATATTTTACACCCTTTTACATGTACTAATATATGTCTTACCTATTATAAAAATTATTCTTTTATGTTATATTATTTACAAATAATAGTTACGAATAATTCGAAACATTTATCTTTGCTATATCAAACAGTAAAATTAATTTAGCAAAATATTGAGTTTACTTCAATCAAAATAGTTGTTAACTAATACAGTTTTAAATGATTTAACAGAAATAATATTTTAGCCAAATAGTTCCAAATCATTTTATGGAGAATATTTTGATACAAGGGCATTTGAATCCTTATAGTTCTTATAGCTTTCCATATAGAGAAACTTTAAATATATGATATTCAAAGTAGAACTACCAATGTTCTGTACCCGAATTATATGAGAAATCAAATAAAGATATAAGAAGACTGCCCTTTTCATATGAAACTTTTTCATATTTCAGGAAACATTTTGACACCGTTTCCTCAGTCACTAGCATTACGAAAACAATTATTTAATATGGAATTAATATTAAACACTAATTTCATTAAAACAATATTAAAAGTTTAATATATATATAGTGGTGATTGTTAATTAAAATTGTAATTTTAACAAAAGTCAACAAAATAAATAACAAAATAAATGTAGTAATGGCCATTAGGCCATTTTCATTCACAAAATGTCACAGAAACTGCACTTTTTTTGCCTAGCAAGCAATGATGCGGCGATATTGAAATGGTTAAAAATTGCATTTTCTCTCATTTTGGACCTTTCTCATTACATGTAAATGTCTGAAAACAGTTGATTCATCATATGCTAGGCTATTTGAAATTTATTTGAGAATTAGAACTGCTTTTCGTCCAGTAAGTTATGAAATTCATCGTCTTCGGATACTTTTAGTCCTTCAGGCCATACTTTGGGATATAACGGTATAGGATCACTATAAATTTCTAAAAGTGTTATGGCTTTTGCAAACATATTTTCTTAAATTAAACGTTAAAAGTAATGTATGTCGAAAATATAATTTAGAGCTTTCCATAATTAGCGATGTATATATTGGTTAGCCCAATAAGTAAATAATACATACTTACTGTAAAAAAAGTAAATAATGACGGAAAACTATTGCTAATCAAAATACATGCAAATTCCTAATTTATCAGTGTAAAAAATACTTACAATGTCTGAAATACTTGGGGGAATAACATAATAATTATAGTAGTAGAGATAGTTCTTGCAACAAATAGTAAATATTTTATTATCTTTTTTATGTATTTTTATTAATATATTATTATATTTGGTACATAATATTATTACCTGTATATGGAAGTTTATTTCAGATTTCATGGTTTAGAATAAACCTCGTATATTTCCTCATGAAAACAGTTTTTTTATGGGTGGAATTAATTAGATGAATCGCAATCCAAGGTAAAACTTTGGTTAAATAACAAGAACACAGTGTAATTCGGCCCATCCTATCGAAATGGTGAACGATACGAAAAAAAAATTATATCATACCGCATGACATTCCTAAGAATCTAGTTTATTAATTTCGAGGAAGAAATGTCAAGGCGGTCTCGTCGACATCATCCAATCTGGCAGATTCCCCGTTCCCATCGCGAACCGTTCGTGTGGAATGACAGTTTTATCACTTTGATTTTAACAAATTGCATACACGAGTCGATGTGCACCGCAATTTTGTGGGCAGCAATCGAAGTAAGCGACGAATTGCGGGATAGCAAACGGACCGATAGAAAGGAGATCGCGAGATTCTGTAGGTGGGTCGTTTAACGCAAGGGCGCTCTCGGAGAACATAAACACGATGTATTTTTTATTCATATTTGCATAAACATAAAGATTATTAACATAAGTGATCTTTAATCGGTCACGCGATCTACATAATCCGCGTATTTTTTTATTATTTTTACTAGGGTTTTTTTTAATGCCATTTATTCGATATCTACATTAATATAACGTTCACCATTTATAAAATTTATTGAATATTTCATGTTAAAGTAAATGGTTTATTACGAACCATATAAAAGACATGGCAAATATATTAATACTATATGAAGATCATATCTCAAATATACAAAAAGTCCATATGCAACCAGAAATACAATAAAGGAAACTTATAAAATCAACAAAATATTAGTACTTTGAATAAATTTAAATATTCAGTTTGTGCATATATTACAGATATACATTTGCTACAACGTACAGAAGATAGTTTCGAGCTTTTTTCTAACTTTAGAGCTTTATTCAGAAAATATAATATTGTGTGTCTGTGTATAGTCTATTCAAAGTTAATTTGTATATGCGTTGTCGAAATTTGTGACGTCAAAACGTACGACAACATTCTAATATAAATAAAATAATAGAACAAATATGTTATCGAATATAATTTATTATAATATTATAGTACATCTAAAAACTATAGTTAATTATACAGCCACAATAGTTTACAGGTTAGAGTTATAACCTCTTATCACTGTTGTTTTCAAAATTTTTGCATACGTCTGACAACTGGACGATTTTGACAGGCTCATTAATTTATTTGTTCGAACTAAACAGACAGCATTGTGTCTCTTTTTAACTCGAATAAATTGAGAAGGAATATATTTTCTGATTTAAAAACGAATGTACAAATTACGGCAGACAATACATTAAACATCTTGATGACGCATATACAAATAAATTTCGAATAAGCTGTGTGGCCGTGTATATATTAAAAATCCCTGATTTTTTTAATACAGTCTAACTATCCGTTCTAAGAACTAAAGTGTTACTCGGTCGGGCCATGGAACAAAGGTGGTGGTTAGAAAGAAAGGTAGTGAGAATGCTGAAACGACAAGCAGGGTAGGCCATCCCTTTGAAACGCTCTCAGCGTTTCCTTGATGTTTTTTTTTTGAAATTTGGAGCCAAATGTCATCGTGTTGATTGTTTTGATTGGTTCAATTGTATCAGTTTTTATTGTAAACATATCATAGTGTGACGTTGTTAGGCTAGTGTTGCTCACAGTAGATTAATCTAAGATTATTTCGCCAGATATAGTGATGCCAAAGTCATCGATTTTAAATTCTGTGCTTTGGAACAACTCATATGATTTCATTCTTAATGTGCTTCATGCTTGATGTGCATTAGTGTTAATAAAATTGTTCTTTTGTCGGTATTGGAGAATTTTGCGATAGCTCCCGTAGTAAACTGACTTGGAGCTTTTTTATGTTTGTATTGTTAGCACCACCGATTCACAGGCTGAAGCTACCTTCAATTTGCTTGCTCACAGATGATGATTTTGCTGCTGATATGTTGTGCGTCTGCTATGCGCGCCCGTATACCATATTACATCGGTATAATGGCCTATTAATAGATATATTTAGGTCTTCAGGTAGAAAAATGAGGGTCGCAAAACTGTTAAAAAGTTTCACATAATTAGCACTAGTTTTCTTCTTATTAAAACAAGAAAGCAAAGCAAGAAAGGGTTTTCAGCACATAGTCTTTTGTTGCCTTGTTAGGTGATGTTTTGATGTTGATATTTTAGGCGTGCAATAAAATTATGTTTACATTTTAACGAAATGACACGTACTGATTTTACAGAAATTATGGCGCTTTAATACGAATATAATTAGAAGATCGCCAGAAATTCTTAAATCTTATTTATACATCTTACACATATACTTTTGACATTCATATTGCTATAACTAATTTATATCAACAATTACTCTATCTTATATAATAATTATTATATCAACTTATCAATGGTGTAAACAGTATTAAAACATTGTAAATCAATCTCATTATTAAGAAGATTAAATATTGAATAAAAATAAAATTATTGAATATATTTATTTAATTTTTTTGTAATATTTCAGGATTCCTTATGCAACTCTCAATACACTAAAATATTTTTTAGAAAATATATTAACACAAGATTGTAATAGTGTCGTAAAAATGCCAAACATATTTATTACAGTAGTAAACATTATAACTATAATTTTTAATTAATCATATACAGAACCTCTTACCATAAATTTATTTAATATTTAAGTTATTTGAACTTATAGTTCTGGAAACTGCTTTAACTCTAACTCTAATGGTTTTTTTCAGGTTATCTTAATTGAGAAGGTTGACTTGTTAGACTGTTAAAACTAGCTCTTGTATTTTGAGTTTAGTTTGAACTACCATGTTCAAATGGATCATAAAGAAAAAGGAATTTTTATGGGAGAATTTACACGGCATAAAATAATTATTTGAAAATAACTATAAATTAATGATCTATACAGTAAAATTAAAGGACTACAATCAAATTTTCTAATAATTTAATGTTGTCCTAAATTACATTATTAGTCAGTCAGGCAACTAATAATACAAATGTTGTTTTAATACACTGCTTTTAAGTTTATTTAAGAATAATATACACTTGAGTTACTTTTTCTTGAGTAGTGAAATTTAATAACAATTATGTTTTATTGTAGATTTTTTAGTATTTTTTCTGATTTTACAGAGCACCATAGATCCCTTGCTTTAATTAGAATATCAGATATTGGAATATGTACATGAAATAGAACTAATTCAGTGCTAGCCTATGTCCTTTCATGAACACTAGGTTTTTATATGTACTATCAGATAAACAGCCTGTTGTTAGGGACTGACTTGATAAAACTTGCTAAAGAAAACAATATTTCTACATTTTCTGCCGAGCACAAAAATGTATTATATTGTATGAACATATT
This sequence comes from Rhynchophorus ferrugineus, assembly GCF_030347505.1. NCBI lineage: Eukaryota > Metazoa > Arthropoda > Insecta > Coleoptera > Curculionidae > Rhynchophorus > Rhynchophorus ferrugineus. The sequence goes on from NW_027472581.1 coordinate 74,362,756, forward strand.
TTTTATATTTGGATAGCGTTCAGGTATAATAAGCTTTTTGCTTCTATCGTTTAGGAAGTTGAACGCTTCCTTTACGTTTAAACTAAACTAAAAATAATGAAATAATTCATCGTCCTTACTAGTACTCCTACTCCTGTTACTTCCAGTCATGTTTTTATATTTTCTTGTAATTTGCCTCTAAAACCTGAATTGTAAGATTTTGAATTATTTGCCTCTAATTTGCTGTGTACAGTACAGGTACAGTGTTGCCAACTTTAAAGATTGACATACTTAGCGGTCGGCATTTTGCTTACGAAGTTATCGAGCGCTATTTCCAGCACAATACCATTAATAAGATCGTCAAATGTATCTATGTTCAAATATATTTTAGGTCATAAGTATCTGAAATATTAGCTGCAAACTACCTGCGTATCAGGTATTTAAAAGACCACCTTTTTTTTCCAGACAAATTTCATTTCTAAGGAGTAATTGTAAACCACAAAACATATGGAATATTAAACCATTACATATACAGTTGTGTGTACTAATAATTTTTTAATTTACGGATTTCAGGGGTTCTCTAAAAGTGAGGAAACTACTTGTATTTTAATTTGATTTTGACGGTGATTTTTTGAGTTGTTTAAGATCGTACGTTGTCTCCAAATTGTTATAAATCTTGTCTTTTAGAAATAATTTTATAATAATATAAACCAAATCTTTTATTACGAATTTATCTTGTTATAGTTTAATAATAATATGGTTTGTAAAAGTAAATTTGTTAGTTTAAACTGCAAGAAACAATAAGTTCAGTAAAAATATTGCTCAAATTGAAATTATACAGTGATTATCATATAATTCATACAATTTTCTTGTATTGTAAATTAAATAATATAATTTAAGAATTCAATATCATACAGGTTTTCAGACCTGTGCCTGTAAATAATCTGTTAAATAAATTATACAAAAATTGTTTTATAGAAATGTTGCAATAATTTTCTATTTTTAAATGTTAAACATTGTAATTTTAAGCATTAAAAAGGTCAATGAGATTCCTTTAATTATCAACACAATTGTGCCATATAAGCTTCATTAGAATTAATCGCCTGTCTCGTATGGGGATTTTAGTCCTGATGGTTAAGCATAGATCAAATGTCCGAATCCAGCCACAAACCACCCATCTAATAACCTTGCAACTAGCCGTATTCATGTGTAGCGATACCGTAGTCGGGATTGATAAATGTCTTGTCCCTTTTCTGTAATTATCCCGACCGATTTACGTCCACAATTTACGTCGGTAATAATATAGACGTACTTATTTATGGACCAACTGAAAATAATTAGAACGGGTCGAATAATTAAAATACTTCTTAATAGAACAAAAAATACATTTATATTTAATAAAATTCATAATGTTTATTTAATTTAGATCTTTGGCTATTAAATAATTATGTTTTTCTATATGAATTTCTATACATGTTAATATGTGCAAGTTTTAGAACGCCCTGTCAGGCCCTCGGCCCTTCTAATTCTTAAACTAAATTCATAAATTTAGTTTTGGATTTTATAATATATAACGTTATTAAAAAATATTGAAATAAATTTGGGTTTTTCCTAATAGATGTTTTAAAAAGTTGCGTATACCTAGTGATGCTTATATCAAGAGGCTAAAGCTTATTCAAAAATTATGGCCCATAGAACATTCTAGATATAAAGGTAACAGGTGAATTGAAAAGTTCCCGGTTTGATGCATAGATGGCGCTACTAGAATTAAATCCATATATTTTTTAGTTAGACCTAACCCTCAAAAGATGTGTATAAATTTGACAGCTGTCGGATCATTAGTTTGTAAATTATAGCATTTTGAGTGAAGAAACTTTTGTTATTGTGAAAACAATGGGATGTGCATGGGATAATTTTCATTCACTACCTTGAAAAGGAAGGATCATCAACATCGACTATGAATATTGAAGGAAAAGAAAGTTCTGCTTGGCCATATTTTTACTAAAGTAGTATTAAGCAAATATTTGACTATCAATCAATTCATATTAATCAATACATGATATTTGTTTATGCGATTAAAGACAGTGTTTAAGATTTTTATTGCCACCTCCTGCAATGCCTATCAACATACGGTTTTGAAATTAATGCAGTTGCAGGTTTATTTCTCCCTGGTTTAGTATTTTGGGTAAAAAAATTGAACATTGAAACTAAATTTTACAGTAAAAATGTAGTTGGTGAGTTCAGTAAAATATTAAGAAATATTTCGAAACTATATATAAACTAGGTGAATTATAGCGTATATATTATTGTATTACTTTATTCAAACTATATGACAAATTATAAATGGTGACGCAGATAGATTTTCTTAAAAATATTGTATTTGTTTCTTTGGCTCTGAATATATTTATATTTTTAAATGAGCATAACTGTAGCTCTAACTTTTTCTGATCCTTTAATTTATTTTTTAGAGTTTTGCCTCATATTTTCGGCTTGGAAACATATAAGACTAATTTATTATTCTTTCAAGTTAAATACAGTTCGTTAAGTTCCAACATTTAATAGCACATCTTTCTGATAACATCAGATACGGAGTACTACATTGCTTTCTTTGAGGCGTCAAAGAAAATGTCTACAAGTAGTTTTAGATAGAGGATGTTCCTGGTAAAATTCCACAAAACTACTAGAATATTTAAAACTTATATATATTTAAGCTTCGATAGTTACATATAAATGATACTTAAGAAATATAAAAAAATATTGTTAAAAAAAAAAAGATTTCTGATTGTGTTAGAATCCCTTATGTTAAACAAACTTTTACAACAGATCCCAGAAATTTGGTCCAAATATGAAATTCACCTATATCCATCGATAAACGAGATTCAATTATAGAAAATTGATTTCCTTTCGTTCACCCTTTAACCTTTCCCCCAATATATATTCCTAAGGATCATAAATAAAAATATCAATATTGTATGTTTTCTACCATGAAAGCCTTGCATGTTGCATATATATATATATATATATATATATATATATATATATATATATATATATATATATATATTATGCAATTTTATTTATTTGAAGTAGTACACAGGTGGGGCTTATACATTAAAATATATTTGGAAAATTATGTTTACCTGATTTATTACTATTGGGAAATAAAACAGGCCAAGTGAAAAGCCTGACACATAGATGACGCTATTAGAATTAAATCCATATGTTTTTTAGTTAGTCATAACCCCCAAAATGTGCGTGTATAAATTTGTCGGAGCTGTCGGACCATTAGTTTGTGAATTATAGTATTTTGAGTGAAGCAATTTTTGTTATTGTGAAAAAAGAACGGATAAAAAGGAATTTCGTGTGTTGATAAAATATAGTTATTTGAAGGGAAAATATACAGTGAAGTAAAAACTTGGGTTGGTGCCGAGTTTCCGGACACTGCCCCAGGAAAATCAACCATTAAGGATTGGTATGCTAAGTTTAGACATGGTGAAATGAGTACCGAAGATGGGGAACGTAGTGGACGTCCAAAAGAGGTTCTTACCGATAAAAACATTTAAAAAAACCACAAAATGATTTTGAATGACCGTAAATTGAAATTGAATGAATTGAATTGAATTGAATCATTCACGAATATTCTGGTATGAGAAAGTTCTGTGCAAAATGGATGCCGCGCGAGCTCACTTTTGGCCAAAAACAACAATGAGTTGTTGATTCGGAGCAGTGTCTGAAGATGATCAGGCGTAATAAACCCGAGTTTTTGTTGGCTGGCAAGGTTATGGCGTCTGTATTTTTGGATGCGTATGGAATAATTATCATCGACTATCTTGCAAAAGGACCATCAACAGCGAATATTACATAGCGTTATTGGACCGTTTGAAGAACGAAATCGCCGAAAAACGGCCGCATTTGAAGAAAAAGAAAGTGCTGCTTCACCAAGACGATGCAGCGTGTCTCAAGTCAGTGAAAAAGATTGCAAAAGTCCATGAATTGGGCTTGGAAATGCTTCCTCATCCACCGTATTCTCCAGATCTGGCCCACAGCGACTATATCCTATTCTCAGATCTCAAAAGTATGCTTGCTGCGAAGAAAGTTTCGAGACCTATTTTGAAGGAAAGGAAAAATCGTACTACAAAAAAGGTATCGAAAAGTTGGAGGGTCCCAATAATCAGTGTATCACCCTTGAAGGGAATTATGTTGAATAAAAAAAACTAATTTTGCCAGAAACAATTGTTTTACTATGGTAGGCTGGGGACTTTTAATTTGACCTGTTATATTTGACTAGTTGTATTATTCTTGACTTATATGGTCTATGCTAAACTATATCTGATGTACTACAGACATAATAGAACAATTTAATTACTCGATTTCTTCTTTAATGTGTTATCATTTAATCACTAATTGCCTCATCATTAACATATAATGCATTTTAATTATTATTACCCTTAGTAACTCAATAAATTAAAATGTATTGTGACAGTTAAAACACTTTTAAATAAGTTAATAATGGCATAAGCGATTTTTTTCCTGAAATATATTAACGAAATTTGAAACCAAGGAGAGTTATCACCTCCCTCTACCCACAAAAGGAACACTTCTCAACTATTGAAGTTTGAGCAAAAAAATTTAATATTTCTTTTTTTTTGATTAATATTTCTGATGAATTTGAAATTTGACAAACCCAGAAATAAATATAGATAATAAATTTTTCTTGTTTAACACATTCACTGCTTCCAATTTAAAAAACATGCTACTGGTGCCATGAGGCCAATTCTGATTGGCAGAGAACGTGTTCTGAGAGTAATGTTGTTGTATTAATGATAATTGAAATGATTGTCGAGCCACAGTAGGCAATTTTATTTGATGTACTAGTAAAGATTTTTAAGAATTTTTGTAAATTATGTTGTGAATAATTTCAGGTTTATTTCAGGTTTCCTAAGTAATTGCATAAAGTACCACATAAATGTTGGCGGCTTGGTAGTCGTCAAGTCGACAGGATGACCCTCCTACTATTGTGATAGTTGGGAGTTCGAATTCTGATGGGGAATGGTTATATACTTATGTTCTTGATTGTGTTGTTCATAAAGCAAGAAAGTAAAATCCAACGAGAATTATCCATATTATGCCGGTAATCATGTTAGTTGCAGAACTCATGTTGATAACACGTTAATTGAAAAGTCTCTGGCCTACCATAGCAAAACAATTTTTTTTGGCAAAATTAGATTTTAGTAAACATAATTCCCTTCAAGGGTAATACACTGATTATAGCGACCCTTCAACTTTTCGATACCATTTTTATAGTACGATTTGTCCTTTGCTTCAAAATAGCCCTTAACTTCGGGGATCATCTCTTCATTCGACGAAAATTTCTTCCCAGCGAGCATTCTTTTGAGATCTGAGAAGAGGAAATAGTCTCTGGGAGCCACGCATCTTTTAGTTAGCGCTAACTAAAAAACATATGGATTTCATTCTAGTATCGCCATCTATGTGTCCGGCCGGGGACTTTTCGAACGTCTCTATAAATATTAATGTTTTTAACACGAAAATGAATAACTTGAATTGATTTTAGTATCGTCTAATATTTTCGGAAAACAGAAGCAGTGATTAGTTTAACTTGAGCTTACATTTTTTGTTTGATTTTTGATGGTTTTTATTAATGTAAAATCTGAATTGATTGATAATTTAATTGTGATTTTTTATGATATTATAATTTGAGTTAATAGCATGAAATACAATTATGTATTATTAGTATTTGACCTTTAAACGCCAAATAGCATTATTTAAATCTAATATTTGATGTATTTACTTACTGTTTATAATATGATATTCCTTTTAGGTGTTTCTAATATATTATTTATTGAATTTTGTGCTAGATATACCCTAACATTATTTGGCATCACACTATTGAAATGCTAATCATTAATTATAAATGAGAGGAAGATTAATGTATGTTTAATTGAAATATGTATGTACATATTTGAACATTTTTGAGTTTATATAACTTCTTAAATTTAGAGTCTTTTAGGTATTTCCTAATGTTATATGTGTAAAAGCATGAGTAAGTTTTCATTCTATTTTATTTTTATATAATATAAGGTTTTTTTTATAATATATATCTTCTCCAAGCAGCTAATATGTATTCGTTATTAAATAATACTTCAGTCATAATTACGTGTTGAATGTGCAAATCTTGTGTATCGAGTTCATTAGTCAGGAATTAAATTAAAATCTGAATATCTATTGAGGGGGTTTTCTAGTATAGAAATTTAATAAATCTGATTTTTTAATATTTTCGAAGCGTAAACCTTTAAGAATGTAACCTAAATTTTTCAAAATTCAAATTATTCTCGGATATTATATCAGTTTTAGGTCCGCGGCATCTAAAAGCGCCCTTTTCTTACATCTTTTTCAAAACGGTTGACATATCTTAAGTCGTACCGAACCAATTTACTTTATATTTGGTGCAAAACTTCTCTGTATAAACTTCTCTTTATAAATATATAGCGAACTATAAAAAAATGATTTTTTTCTAGACTAGAATAGTCTTGAAGCAATGTTTTTAAATATTTATCTGTATAGTCCTCTGGTCTGAAATGACATGAACAAATATTTCTATGCGGAAGCTTGATGTAGGAACTCATAAGGGAATTTCTTAAGTTTTTAACTCTTTACTTTAGAAAATTGAGTTAGAGCAGAATTATTTGGAAAATTATTCACTCTGAATCTTCAATAGAACGACCCATTTATTCTTCATATTTAAACAAGTTTATTAGTTATTTGGATGCTATAATTTATTATTATTATTCTCATAGTATTCCATAATCAATATATGATGGGATTTATGTTATATTATACAATGACATGTGGAAGATCGCTCCAATAAGTGATGTCCTGGACAAACTTGTAAACTAGTGTTATACTTAATTTAATTATAAAGAGTAAACCTTTAGTTCTATGTTTTATTCTATGTTATTCTATTAACTATTTTGTGTCTAGTAATCATATGCTATAGTATGATGCAATAAGTTAGTCAGAGAAGTTCGTTGTTTATGCTTTTGTAACTCCGGTCCTCTATTAAGTCAGACGCGTAATGAACATGTTTACGAGTTTTTCATTGAATTGTCCATTCTATGCCTCTATATTTTGCGTTTATGATAGAATTTTATCAGTTGTTGACAAAACGTCAAAAGTCATGTCAAACTAATTAAATTTTAGAAAACTACTAGAATTATATATTTGTTGAATATACTTCAGGGGAGAATAAAATATGCCTGGGAAGAATCAACATACTTCAAAATCAAAGTTAAACTTACGTGATCGTATTGGTTTTAAACATATGAAGGACTCAAGTGACAAAAAGAAATGTAAACCACAAAAAAGCGGATTATTCAGTGATATATTTGGTATAAATATACTGCCAAAGTCTAATAAGTAATAGCCAGTAAAGCTACAATTATATTTTAGGCGAACGTCCGAGATCGTTTAGAAGTTTAGGACCTCGGAAATATGAAGCCTTAAGTCAGTATAAAGCCAGCGCTGCCCTTTATATGGTAACATCCTTTTTGACCATTTGTTATTTTTGCGAGTGGAAAGCTGTTTTGCAATATATGCCTTTTTATAATGGAAAATATAAAGAAGATTGAAATAAAATTAACATATTAATTGCAAATTATAAGTATCACATTAAATGTTAAGTAATTTTCTGCGCAACTTTTCATTTTTGGATTTCATTCTGGATTTTCTCGATTATGTAGTTATAACAGTTTTGAGATATAGACAATAATATAAACCATATTATGCAAGAGCAACTATAGATTTAAAAGTTTACTGAATAAGTAACAGTAACAAAGTCTACTGAATGGCTGGTGACTAAATTAGAGATCATTCTTAACCTATATAAGTGCATTGTAAAAGTCAAAAATTTTTTGTCGTCAAATTACGGCTGATTAAGAAGATATTTTTATTTTTTTCTATATTTCCGAATTTCTTAAAGTAACTATTTAAGTAAATGTAAAAAATATTTTTATAGATAATAAATTATAGATAGAAAAATGTAGAGAGAAGGCATGTCATGTCAAGTAGTTTCAAGAAAAACGCATTTAAAGTTTCGGATAAAGTTACGCGCATTCTAAGTAGTGGTACTTTATAATTACCTTTTCCGGCTCCATACAATGGACCTAAAAAAAACCATTTTCCGAACTTATTTTTTTCAAACAAGCGATTTTTTCGAACGTTAAAGCTTGCTATAGCAGTTGCAATTTCAATTGAGTGTTCCAGCACGTATATCTTTAGGTGCAAAAGTCCATATCAATGAATTCAGAGATTCATTATTATAATATATAATAACTATAATATAATTATAACTATAATTATTATAATATAATAATTATAATATATTATTATAATATATATATTATAATATATATATATATATATATATATATATATATATATATATATATATATATATATATATATATATATATATATATATATAACGAAGTATCCATATCGTCTAATGTTCCATCTGTTCTGGCCGAGCCAGTTTAGTCTGCATCTATAATCAATCTTTGAAAATAATTTAAATTTTGAAAATTCCTCTTAATTTTTCTTAAAGGGTGAAAAAAGAGCTTTGAAAATATGATTTCTTTTTCAATTTTCTAGATTATACTGCCTCTTAACCAATCAATATTTAGTTTTACTTTATATAAAGTGATATTTAACTTTTTATTGCAAGTTATACATCAGAGCTGGACGCCAATGTGGATAAACATTCACTTATATTTTTATAATTCAAATATCTCTTTGATCACGATGGTACATGATTGGTTGGTCTTGGGTTTGATTATCACAATGACTTTCAAAAGTGTAACATCCAACTGTATTGTTTCAGTTGTTTTATAAATTAAAGGTTCAACAGCACTTGCATCATCTTGGACGTCTTTTTAAGTATGTCGTTATCATTTGATCTATTTTTGAAAATAGTAATTTTTTTCTCTTGGTCATGTAATGGCCAACAATGACGAATTTATGTAAATAGAGCATGTTTTGTCATCCAAAATAATTATTCGGCAGAGTAAGCAAAATTGAATCAATACCATTATGATACCGAAGGACGCTATGCAATGTTTTTTTGTAAATATATAATTAAGAATTTAATAAATAATAAGTATATCAACAAAGGTTGTCGACATATAATGTAATATACATAAAAAGGGATTATTAAATAACTGTGATGTTTAACACATTTGAATACATTCAAGTTAAATCACTGAAGCAATTCCAGTTTTATGCAAGTAAAAATTAGTGTGAACTTAATATTTTGCATTAGTGTCTTTATGTAAGCTCTCAGAATGATATAGTTTATGCAAAATATAGTAATTCAAATGCAGTATATTTGTTAGATATACAAGAAGCGTTGGGAAAATTTAAAAAACGATATGATTTGTTTTTAACACAATATATTTATTAGTCTTAATATTATGCTATGCTATGTTCTAATTATATATATATATGTATATATATATATATATATATATATATATATATATATATATATATATATATATATATATATATATATATGCGATATATTGTGATGTAAGAGGGTTGGTCAGCGAAATAGCTAATATACGTGACGTCCAGTAACTTCTTTTTAAGCAAAATTATTTACTTTTTACTTAATGTATGACAAATTGCAACATTATAAGCATGCTATGAATTAGCACCAGCAAAAACAACTTCCGTTGAATTTAGTATAAATTTAAAAATTGTCTTACTACTAAAGTTGGTCGGTTTTTTATTATATCACAAAGTGATTCGGTTACATTTTGCAAGATGATATGTAATATAATCTCTCAATATTAGAAGCGATTTAACACTACTACAAATTATTACCATTTTGTTTTTTTGGAAATACGGTGATGCTGTGTAGAAAGAATAATGTTTGTTGCTGACATGAGTGTAGTTTTTTTGCAGCATAGCCTCAAAACATTCACAAAGTGTGGCCGAGCGTTTTTATGGATGCCTTTGCGATTTTACTTATTTCTACTCTTCCTACGTCATTCAATTTATTCAATTGACATAGTTAATCATATGCACTGATTGTTTTCGAAGTCGAAAATTGAGATATGATGGAGTAGCATTACAATTAGTCTCCAAAAGTGTTTGATGGACATTTAGTTACAAGTAATGAATATCGAAGTATACATCAGTATACAGCCAACAGTTCGATAAATTGAAAACTTGTTTTTTTTATAGAGAAATGTCGATACGACTGAATTTAATAGTTAGGTTAGGTTACTTAACAGTTTTTTATATTGGTATATTACATTTTCACCGATTCCGTCCATATTTGACATCGGTCGGTATCTATCCATCAGAAAATTAATTTATTAAATTCTTAGTGCACAGTCCATTCGATTCGCGATATTATTCATTTATGAGTTTAATTAGTGAATTGTTTGAGAAATGTTAGTTCATCGCAGATCACGTATTAAAAGTTTAATATAATATCGATTTTTGAACATTCAAACTAATGAACCTCCAACCATTTGAGAAATTCTGGGATGGTCAGCAAAGGAAATTGATAGGTTGCGATGAATATTGTGTATAAAAATATAAAAAATGTTTGGAGGCGTTATGCCGCACGACGCAATGTTTATGAAACAGCTGTAATCCGTTTGGTGGTGCGATTCCATCGCCAGGTGATTTTCGACAAATACTGTCAGTGATTCTACAATCAGTCTTATCTGACGAACTTAATACATGTTTGAAGTCGGGTTTTTTTGTTAGATATACTTCAAAACCATAAACCAATATACAGTAGAATTGCATAATGACCGATCTGGAAATGCTTTTTCCGTATAACTGCTCTACATTGGCAATGGAAAAGTTCCTAAAAAACATATCGCTGGGATACATTACGTTTCCTGCCAATTTTTGTCGCTTTACTGAATCTAAAATCGAACTCATAGACATAGTGTTCCCAAATATTGCTCAAAATTATAGAAATCATGTTTGGTTGAGTGAATGTGTTATATCGGCTTCAAAACCGTTGATATCAATGAAATGTAATTGTTAGTGGAATGTTGCTGGTTCGTGGGTCACAGGAGAACTGCGCCTGCTGAATCGCTCAGCTTCATTGTGTAGTGCTCGCTAGTTCTAGTTTCCAGTTTTAGTTAATTATTTCAAGTGCCTCTCGAACACATTTGTGATGCATATAACTGTCATCATTTCTGGGTCTATCATTCGCTGGTCATCAGTGTGGTTAGCATATGAGATTAAGTTAAATAGTCTTTTCCATGGAATTGTTGATAATAAAGGTAAAGAAAGTTCTTAGGCACTAAATGTGTGACTAAACATCAATTGCGAAATATATGTCTGGCACTTTACCATGGAGTTACCACATATATCAACTCTATTCTTGGAAAATGTTTGTTCAATGGTAATTAAAATACCATTCGAAGTTACCGTTAGCACATAATATTATATAGTATGTATTTGAATATTACATATACTACTCTATTATTTTTCTAATAATATAATAATAACTAACAATAACCTATCTAATATTTTTATGAAATATATAATGTAGTAAAGTGTTTAACAGTGCCAAGAAATGATCTTCGATGTTCAATCCATTATATATTTTAATCAGGATTTGATAATAGATAGATTATCTTAAATGCTTTTAAATATCTGATATTAAATATCTATCGGGCATTATCTATTTCGCTTTTGTTTTTAATTCCTATGATATGATTCCTTAAAATATGATTAGAGGGGTTTTAATTATATTGCTTCGTAGTTTCATTATTCGAGATTTTAAATTATTTCTTATAATTACACACATTATTATATATTTGACATGGCATTTGTTTGGTAGAGAAATGTGATTAGTAAGTAAGTAAATTTTACGTACTGAAAGAAGAAAATAGTAAGCATTAATTACATAAAATGAAACTTTCCAATTACATGATATATCCTTACTTGTAAAAGGAAATTATTATTTACTCTGATGTGAAAACCACTGTAAAGGCCATCAATATGTTGAAATCTGATTAGCATCAAATAATATGCTTTTCGATTTCTCATGTTCCAGATATACCAGGGTAGATTTGTTAAAGTAAAATATTGGTAAATATACTAAAACAAATTTGAATAAGATAAGGCGATACCAAATTTGGGTTGTATATACCTGGTCTTCAAGTGCTTGCCCTATAAAAGAATAAGTGGAAATAAAATATATATAAACGCATATAATTACAATCCCTGTACAAATTCCCCATGTCTATGAGAAATATTATGTCACCAAAGTAAATCTGTTGCATAAACTGAAAATACATTATATACTTACATGACTAGTATCATATACAAATGTTAAAGCAAAAGGGGCTAATGCAATTCCAGCTATTTGTAATAATAATCCACTTATCTCTGTTAATTTTTCTTTGGTATACAATTCAGTAATGCTGTAACAATTTAAAATAAGTGTTTTTTATTTAGTTTATTATTCCATTTTATATAATTTACATTAACGTTTTAAGATGGTACATGTATAGCCATCTTAATTGTTTCTGTACGTCTTTTTGATAATATCTTTTCTTAGTAATATTTGAATTTTCTTTTGGATTAAGTGTTTCGTTGTTTTCAATGTTGTTTCTAAATTCTTCCAGCTGTAATATTAAAATTATTTTTGTTATATAAATGTTTGCATAAGAAATATTTTTAAATAACATAACTCTAACATCTAAGAGGAGATTCTGACGTTGCCATTCGATAAGTCCTATTCTTTCCATAAAGTAAAATAGTTTTTTTTTATTTTAAGCCCTTTCACATTTTATGTGATGCAAGCCGTAGAATTCCGATGAGATAAATGGCTGTTTTCTTTTCAATTCATTGAATTATTTGGATTCAAATAACACAAAATATTTGGTGTAGTTGAATTCGCAGCTGAATCTTCTTATATCTTTTCAATATATAATATATATATCAATATAATCTTATTCAATAATAATATCAAATACAAGTTTTAACTTTCAATTCCTTGACAGCTGAATCATTTAGGATATACATTTATACTATTGACAAAACAGGTATTTTTAGAAGGCAAAAACAGGAAATTTAACGGATATTTATGCGTTAGTAGTTTGCGTGTGTTCTAATCATTTTCATTTTTAAAAATGCATTAATTGAGCACAATTTATGCAATATAATAGAAAATTATATCAGAAATTGGCGGAATGGCGAAATTCAGATGCAAAACTGTTAGACTTATAACAGGTCAATTGAAAAGTCCCCGGCCTGACACATAGATAGCGCTGCTAGAATTAAATCCATAGGTTTTTTAGTTAGCCCTAACCCTCAAAAGGTGGGTGGATAAATTTGAGAGCTGTCGGATCATTAGCTTGTGAATTATAACATTTTGAGTGAAGTGACTTTTGTTATTGTAGAGAAAAATGGATAAAAAGGAATTTCGCGTGTTTTTAAAATATTGCTTTTTGAAGGGAAGAAATACGGTTGAAGTAAAAACTTGGTTTGATGCCGAGTTTCCGGACACTGTCCTAGGAAAATCAACCAGCAACGATTAGCATTCTAAGTGTAGACGAGGTGAAATGAGCACCGAAGACGGTGAACGCAGTGGATGCCCAAAAGAGGTTGTTACCGACAAAAACATTTAAAAAATTCACAAAATGATTTTGAATGACCGTAAATTTAAATTGAATGAAATAGCAGACGCTGTAAAGATATCAACTGAACATGTAGGACATATCATTAACGAATATTTGGGTATGAGAAAGCTCTGTGCAAAGAGGGTGCCGCGCTAGCTCACCTTTGACCAAAAACAACGACGAGTTGATGATTCGGAGCAGTGTTTAAAGGTGATCAAGCGTAACAAACCCAAGTTTTTGCGTCGATAGGTGACAATGGATGAAACATGGCTTCTTCATTTTACTCCGAAATCCAATCGACAGTCATCCGAGTGGATTGCATACGATAAACCCGCTACAAAGCGTGGGAAAACACAACAGTCGGCTGGCAAGTTTGTGGCGTCTGTATTTTGAAAATTCTCATTTACTACCTTGGAAAAGGAAGGACCATCAAAAGGTGCTATTACATAGCGTTGTGCTGCTTTATCAAAGCAATGCACTGTGTCACAAGTCAGTGAAAACGATGGCAAAAATCAATGAATTGGGCTTCTAATTGCTTCCTCGTTCAACGTATTCTCCAGATCTGACCGCTAGTGACTATTTCCTGGTCTCAGATCTCATAAGAATACTCGCTGGAAAGAAATGTTCGTCGAATGAAGAGGTCATCGCCGAAACTGAAGCCTATTTTGAAGCAAAAGACAAATCGTACTACAAAAATGATATCGAAAAGTTGGAGAGTCACTATAATCTGTGTGTCACCCTTGAAGGGAATTATGTTGAATAAAAAAGCTAATTTTGACAAAAAATGTGATTTACCATGGTGGGTGTGGACTTTTCAATTGACCTGTTATCAGTGGCATATTATTAAGTCATCTGTGGTATTATATTATGTAGCTTGAGAGAGAGAGAGATAGAAGTTGGAATGGCACAAAATGAAAAGGGACCAAATTGCCCAGTAAGAACAATTTTAAGACGAACAAAGTAGGTCTGTAGGTCACAGGTACTTATTAGGTGTATCTATTTAGTAAAATAAAATTACTGTAAACAAGTCTGTCTTTTATGCTGCAATTTGGAGGCAAATCAATAAAAAAGTATGATTCGCCCCTTACTACATTCAGGTGATCGAATAAATAACATGAATTCCAAATTGAGTAACTATTTGCTTTTAAAATAGCTGCAGTTCTTCACGGAATGGAACGAGTATTTGAATAGTTTCCAACGGAGTGTTGTCTCATTACCAAAATATCCACCAATTGCTTCAATAATGTTGGATATTTTGGAAATCCACCCCTCTCTCTTGGGTCTAAAACTCCTTATTACGGTTTAATTATATTGAAGCCCGGCGATTGCGCTGACCAGGGAATATGTTTAATGATACTCTGATGTTCCCAGTATCAATACTCGAATTTATTGCCTGTGTTAATGGGCCATCATCATCTTGAATATGGCACTAATATGCTATAATAAGAACGTAAAAATTAAGCATGTTGAGATATTCATTCAGCCAATGATGTGATTGAGAGGATCAGCTGAATACCACGACGATGCAGGCAGTCTTGATCATAGACTTATTTTTGTGTCTTCCATAAATACATCTGGCCGCTTATAGGAAACAATATGAGCGATGATTCCTCGGACCATACCACATTATTCTAATCATGAAGTGTTCATGTTGTATGGGCGTTGTACCAATTGTTTCTCAGCTTAGTTTCACAATCGGAGCCCAATGAATGTTAGCTTTATGGATGTTTGGCAGTAGTGTTTTTGTCGAAACGCTGACTGTTGAGTTCTGCTGTTACTTTTGCCGCCGGTAATTTTGTGTTGTCTAGCTACAATATTTTTAAAACTTCATCAGTCTTTGTGAGATAATTTAGAGTTTCACCCGTTATTCCTGTTCGCCAATGATGTTTTACCACGTCTTCTATATATCGTCACTACCTACCGTCAAAGATCTTCAGTATTTTGAAACCGTATGTTAATCAAGCACTGCCGCATCGATTTGAAGAAAAGTAAAATAATTCGCTGATCTCACCATATTTACAGCAATTATTTATGACTTTGAATATATCACTTGGGTGTCGATGTAGATACTCCCCCTGACTGCTTTTTGTGCTTGGAATTGTCGCAGTATATTTTTCATTCACAATGTGCCACATCAAACGTTTCTTTTTTGCTTGGTGAGTAAAGAAACTGCGATGCTAAAACTGCTAAAAGTGAGATAGCTATTTTCCCATAGTAATGCCTGTAAATACTTGATTCACCAACTACTAGCCATGTGAGAGTTCTTTGGGAGTTTGGCTGGATTTTTGCAATTAATTGTCCAATAATCCATTCATTTCATATCAATAAAATAAAACACCAAAAATAATTAACAATTTATATAATATCACTTTAATATACCATTAAAATAACCATTTTAAAATCGTTGAGACCAAATTAGTTAATAATTCAAGTTAATATTTCGCATCAGTAATAGCTATCGCTGACCAAAATAGATGCACCTGATACCACAGACCACTTTTGCGTTTGTTTTGTTGATTTGTTGATGGATTATGTTATAAACTAAGAGCTACTTTGTTATATGAACTAAAAATTATATATCCTGTCAAAATAGTTTGGGAACTGATAATTTTAAAAAGCCGCTTAAAGGAATCGTCAATATTTTTTATGCCAAGCTTCCCAGTGCTAAAACGATTTGAACAATGTTCTGTGAAAATCTTTTAAAAATTGCATTCTTTGTAGGCAAATGTGAGATATTACATTTTACAGCCAGTTGCAGTATAATGTTTTTGTATAATTTAATAATTTTAGTCGTGTAATAGTTACCACCATAATAAATTGAAGAGCACTCTCCATAATAATCCTTAATGAGTTCATTAATATACCGATTGTAATTTGAGTTTGCAACATTTGTATTATCAATGCATATAGATATGTTGATGGAATATGGATGCGGAGAAACTCTATAGTGCTAGTTGCTCTTTTTCCATCTAAAAAATAAACATTTTAATTGGCATTTTTAAATTCAATATATATTGGACACAGTAACTTAATATTTTAAGTATAAAAAAAATATAGAATCACATTACAATTTTCCTTGTTCTTTTGTCTGGAATATTTGTTTCCTCTATTGTTTTTTTTTGTGATACTATATTTAATACTTTTAACGTTAGACTTTTATATATATTTTGCATTTAACCGTTTATCTGCTAAGTTTTGTCAATGTATTTTCAAAAACTAATAAGAAAGAAACTAGGCATGCTACCAATTACACGGCATTGAGGTGTTTACAAAAAGAGAGATAAATGCTGTAGAAAAATTAATGACAGTAGTCAATTATCATTTATCCTTATTAAATAAGTTTGTGGCGGATAACAATGTATTCGAATACTCTGTGCATCATTAGCTATTATGAAAAAATCACTGAGGCACTAAGTCAGCAGTTTTAGATTTGATGTCCTGATTAACTTCCAATTTTGTTGGACATTCAACGATGTAAAAGCGATGCCAACATGTAACCACTATATTTTTCAGGCAATGGAAAAATTATGATTCCAACGGGCTAAGTAAGAAGTTGCATGCAAAAAATCTCAACTGAAGATACTTGCGAATCAAAACAGTTTGACATTGAACCCCATATACTAACTTGATATCAAATTCATCCCTGGATATCCGACCAAAACTCAACGAGCTCGAGAAGTACTGTAAACTAAATAGTTATTTTAGGCAAAAGTTAAAGCTAGAATGCCAAAAAGCTACTAGCGTTTCATGTGATGGCCGATTTAGAAGCCAATATACTCTCGAAATGAAACAGAAACATGAATATCGGAGTTTATACCATATACTTAGTAGATTGAACTGCTTCAGATAGCAGTAGAAAAGGGGATGGAACCTTCGTAAAATCACACGGTGAGCCGTTTACATAATGGAGCGGGTTCCACATTTAGTACCGGAGTTATGATAAACCACAGGGTCTCTCCATAGCTTGTCCGGTAATTGGCATTCCAGAAACATTATATCGGTACAGAAGTACAAAAGAAATTATAATCGGTATAAAAATCATTAAAGTATTGTAAGATTGCTGGAGTCGATTAAGAGACGATAGAAGTAATAAAAGCTGGTGGGGAAACATAGGGAGGCAGTAAGCATGTATGCGTGCATGGAATGATAAGAAAATTATTTATGAAAATCACACAAATGTGAGTTTAAAGAGCTCGCGAAGGTGCAAGACCAGAGAAACAAGCAGAATTTAGACTAGTTAGTTTAGGGGGTCGTGCAAATAATATTTTATTTATTGTCAGTTACATATTTAATAATTGAAAAAATGGGGGATTAACCTAGATCTAATACAGAGTGCTAACTATGGTGAAATTTGAATATTTGAAGTCATGTGGCACTGGTATTGATGATAATGATGATAACGAAACATTTGATTGAAATAACATGTTCAAAATTATTGATTGTACAAGAACTTACTATTAGCATGGTAAATTGCAGTTGCGATCCAAGCCATTATTACCACAAGCCACATCAACACACTAACAAATGATAATAATTTGTTAAACTTAATACCCATAATAATTTTTTCATGGTCATAATTATAATTAGTTCTTATAAAATTAGAAATATTTATAGCTTTTATGCACCTTGGTAGGATAATTATTGCGGCGATTAAAAATGATAAAATCTAAAAATAAGAAAGATAACTTAGAATGCGAATTATTATTGCGAAGGCTATATTAAAAATAATAATCATCTTATATGAAATGCCACTAACCCACCGATATCCCCAAGAAACCCCATCAGTCTCTCGCTCTGACACTAAGTGACGAGTTCATAGTATTTGGCATTAGAAAAGAGGGGAGGGTGTTCTTTTTTTTTTGAAAAAAAAAAGCGTAAGGATTTGTCAGTTAAGGTGGTCATAAAATACCAAGGTAGAAATCTGGGTAATTAGATCGGGAAGATATGGAGAGAATTGGAATTTGTCTCAGAGAGTAGGCCCGAAATTATGTAGGAGACCCCAGATAGGGGGGATGGTCAGTGGTGGACCGTTGGGACCAGGCGGAGGTTAGATTGGTTGAGTTAGAGCGATTGACCTAACGCAAATCTGAAACAGAGGCTTTCCGGTGGTAAGTTAGGGAAATGGTGGTAGTAAGGCTGTATAAAATGATTGCGAGGGAAAGGCTTCTAGGGACATGCGAAGTGCGGAGGAATAACTTTATGGGGTTTTTGTTAAGTTCTAGCGGCAGCGCTGTATAGGATGTAACCGTACAATTAAATGGGATATCTTTAAGATAGTCTCCTAATTAGTTCAAAAGTGCCACTGAGACAGCCATTGCAGAATGAAGGGGTAACGTGTACATTGGGATTTTGTGTCATCAATATGGTATTTCTAAGTGAGGTAACAATCCAGCGTGACTCCTAAAAATGGAAATCGAAATGCGGAATCCTGTGGAGGAAGACCATGTTGAGTGTGTCTGTAAAGATCCTTGTAGGAGTCTTTCCCCTAAATTAATGGATTCGACTACACCATGAATTAGTATATCGTCCGAAAATAGCCGGTAGATTAGCTGGGGATCTAAATATTCGATGATGGAGTCCATAGCTATTATAAAAAGAGTAGGGCTCAAAACGGAACCCTAAGTGACTCAACTGAGTAAGGGATTTGTCAAAAAAAGAATGGAATGGTTCCTATATATCCCATGGATTTTAGTTTAGCAATAATCAACCCTCTACTCATCCGGTTGAAAGCATATTGTTGATAGGTTGACTGATATGGCTGTGAGCTGTGAGGTAGTTGAGGATTGATCGACCAGGATTAAAGCTACAGTGGTGGAGGGAGATTTAACAATTGTTCTCCATAGGCCAGGAGAATCGGCAAGGATGATTCTCTCAAATATTTTCGACATATGGTCAGTAAGCGAAATAGATCTAAAACTGGCACAGAAAGAGCGATACTTACCTTTCTCCCAGATAGGGATGAGAATAGAGTGGAACGATGGGGCTAAAGATGGAAAGAGGATATGGACACTGGCGACGGAGAGCTTGAGATAGTCCCTCAGGAGTAAATGGGGTGTAGCCGGATGAGCTATCGTACTAGGGGGACCAGCGAGATCGAGGCATGGCGCTGTGCGGCTATGTCTGGGTTTAAAGTAATACTGTGGTAATACAATGCTCTTACCATAGATTTTGTATAGTAGCTAATTTCGAGTAGGTATAATACATGAATTAAAGTAATCATTATAATATTCAAAATATATTAGATAAAGTAAGTGGGAAAAAACAATTGTTTTTTTTATTATGTTAAGTCATATCTTTAAATCACACTTACCCCATATTCCATACACAAGGTTGGTAATAGTGTTATAATTTTCTTGTAACTGAAATTTATTAACAGTATACTATCAATTATAATTTTTAATAAATCAACTAAATATACTCCTTCTATTAGTTTTTCTTTGGACAGTATTTCACGAAAATATTTGTCTATTAGCATTATATATAGAAGCATTGATTTTTTCATATGTAAAGCTGAAACAGTTATGTTATTATTAAATTTGGAAAATACATTACTACAAAATAAAAACCTTTTTTAGAATTACAACTGTATATCTTAGGTTGTTTAAGGGTTGTTGTATAAAATTATCTTCAGCACTGTAATATTTTTTTTAGAAGAGCTGGAAAGTATTTTGTATTTTAGAACCTTGGTAGATGAGAAAAGACATAAATCATACTTTAAATAGCTAATTTTAGCAATGGTTTTGAGCTATTGAAGCAGATAACGTACTTTTATAACAGCTGAATGAGGCACTTGTATGAGTTCTTGTTTCATCATTAACGAATAGGATGTCAATTGTGTTTACAGCTTGTTGGATACAATTAAATTTAATTTCATCATATTCTTATGGAAAAAGAAGTATCCAAATTTTAGGTCTTTAATTGAGGAATGGAGTATGCTGTATGGAGATGATTGAGAAACCAGTAATATAGACAAATAGCATGCTCCTTTTTTAATTAATATTTTCAACAAAATTTGATGTGGTGAATTAGCCAAAATAATTTGTTAGAAATTTGATGTACACCCACGTTACAAAAAGTACTTTGAAAATAGATTTAATCGCTTCATTCACTCAATTCAAGGAACCTTCAGGGATGTTATGTCAAAAAATATCACAAACATTGTGTTAGAAAAGTGTATTAATTCTCATATTCCTGAATATAGTCTAAAACTTGTTTAGATAGCGTTTATGTGTTTAAGAATATAATAAGGTAGAGATAGAGAACTATATAATAAGTTCCCCAAATTTGTTCAAAGGATTATATAAACTTGATGTATAAATGATTTAACCATATTGTTCTTAAATTTATATATAAAAATACTAATAAAAATACGTGTGTAGAATTCCGTACAGGACAGACTTGTTTGTTCAAATTGGGCGTTTTGTATCAATAATTGAATTATTATTAGAATATTACAGGTGACCTGTCATCGACAAGGATCTACCAAAAATGAATAATAGAAACAATTTAAAACGCAAAGCTATAAAATATTCTGAGAAGAACTATGTAATTCCAATGTCCTTTAGGACGAGTATAACAATCGGCCAGGTCCATATCATAACAGATGTTAATGAGCGTTCTTTGGGATGAAAACAACTAGGTTGTGCGGTTTTCCTAGGTATATCACACGCTTTCGATAAAGTTTGGCACCAAGACTTGATATATAAATTAAATAAAATGCTGCCAAAGCAAAATGTAGGGATATTATCATATAAGAAGAATATTCTGAACTAAAATGAATACAACCACTAGTCCCATTTTCTATCTGCTCTATATCAGTGACACAGAAAAATTCTAGGAAATTACGATACCACAAAAGCCAAGAAGTGCCCATAAAGAGACCACAAGCAGCTAGCAATAAACTAATAGACTGGACCAAACATTATAAAATAAAACTAAGTGAGCTAAAGTCTATTTCTATTAATTTTACCAACATGAAGCTAAACAACCTAACAGTCCTAAAATTGAATGGTGCTATAATACCATATGTATATAGAGAAATGTCTGTTCACAAACTGAAGAAGACTAAACCCTGGGAGCTTATGCCATACTACGTGAGTAAACACGTGTAAGGTGTGAGAAAGAAACTATAGATTGGCACTGGCTAAACTGTAATGTGTGGATTGTACACATTACATTGTATGCAATTATTAGCAGTAAATTAATTATAAAAAATTATATATATATATATATATATATATATATATATATATATATATATATAATATTTTTGAAATATATAAAGCAATAGAACATAAACTACAAAATATAAAGTAGCAATTTATATATACCTTTTTTTGTAGCAATTTGAAAATAGTCCTGGACTGGCTGTAGCTCAATGAAGAATGGGAAGTTTTGAGTAAAATATAATAAGGTAGGAGCCCAATCTATGGTATAATACTTAGATTACAAATTAATGTGATGTTCTCTAATGGTCCTAGAATTTAATGATATTTTATATATATAGACAGTTAAATATCGTATAATCAATTTTGCATATCTGTTATGGATTGTTATATTATGACCTGTTATTGCATTATGTTAAACAATTTACGGCAAGTATAACTATTTAAGGAATCAGATCTGGAAGGTTTAAGAATAACAGGTCAATTGAAAAGTCCCCAGCCTACCATAGTAAAACACAATTTTTTGGCAATATTAGTTTGTTTTATTCAATATAATTCCCTTCAACGGCGATACACTGATTATGGCGACCCTCCAACTTTTCGATACCATTTTTGTAGTACGATTTGTCCTTTTCTTCAAAATAGGCCTCAGTTTCGGCGATCACCTCTTCATTCGACGAAAATTTCTTCCCAGCAAGTATACTTTTGAGACCTGAGAGTAGGAAATAGTCTCTGGTGGCGAGATCTGGAGAATACGGTGGAATGAGGAAGCAATTAGAAACCCAATTCATGTATTTTTGCCATGTTTTCACTGACTTGTGACATGGTGCATTGTCTTGGTGAAACAACACTTTCTTTTCCTTCAAATGCTGCCGTTTTTCGGCTATTTCGTCTTCCAAACGGTTCGATAACGCTAAGTAATAGACGTAGTTGATTGTCCTTCCTTTTTCAAGTTAGTCAATGAAAATTATTCCATGCGCATTCCAAAATACAGACTCCATAACCTTGCCAGCCGACTGTTACATTTCCCATGCTTTGGAACGGGTTCATGGTGTGCAGTCCACTCAGATGACAGTCGATTGGACTTCGGAGTGAAATGATGGAACCATGTTTTATCCATGGTCACATATCGACGAAAGAACTCGGGTTTATTATGCTTGATCATCTTCAAACACTGCTTCGAATCATCAACAACTCGTCGTTGTTTTTGGTCAAAAGTGAGCTTCGTACGGTACCCACTTTGCACAGAGCTTTCTCATACCCAAATATTCGTGAATTATATGACGTACACGTTGAATTGATATCTTTAGAGTGTATTCCACTCAATTCCAATTAACGGTCATTCAAAATCGTTTTGTTAATTTTTTAAATTTTTTCGTCGGTAACAACCTCTTTTGGGCGTCAACTGCGTCCGTCTTCGGTGCTCATTTCACCACGTCTAAACTTAGCATACCAATCCTTGGATGATTGATTTTCTTAGGACAGTTTCTGGAAACTCAGTATCAAGCCAAATTTTTGCTTCAACTGTATTTTTTCCATTCAAAAAAAAAGTTTTATCAACACGCAAAATTCTTTTTTATCAATTTTTTTCAAAATAACAAAAGTTGCTTCACTCAAAACGCTATAATTCACAAATTAATGATCCAACAGCTGTCAAATTTATACATCTGTTATATAAAACTAAAAACATTTGGATTTAATTTTAGTAACGCCATTTATGTGTCATCATTCAACGGTTCCAAAATAAAGTGTTGCGGGCCTTGGTTGATGCTCCATACTATATTTCAAATGAAGTGATACAACACGATATTCCTTTAGAACCTATAACGAGTGCAATTCAACCTGTTTCTGTGAAGTACTTCAAAAGTGTGAGTGCATCCCAATGTACTTGCTAATCAGCTAAATATGCGACGTGATAGTGAAATGCGTAGACTAAAACGTTTAACACCACCTGATCTGATTACTGGACATATATAAACTTTAGAATAAGCTTTGGAATAAGACTTATGATAATATTTTATACAGAAGATCACTTAATTAACGGATTTTCTACATGCTATATAAATGTAATATAGACATAAAAAATATTTATTGCCTATAGGGCAGATTGTGGAATCACAAAGAGTAAAAAAAAATTATGTGTCAGGCCGAGAACTTTTCAATTAACCTGTGCATGCATAAAATATAACTTATTTACTTATATATAATACTCAATATCCAATAAATTTGCTGATATCTAAATAATAAAAATAAGGAATAATTTTTTTATTATAACAATGATGGTATATTCAATGGGAGTAAAAGTGATTGCAAATATAAATGAATTTTCCATTTTCAAATTTTTGCGATTGCTACCAATGTTGGACTGTCTGGTTTTTCTTTAGTTAAAGTAAAAGTAGCTGTAGGTAGTTAAAGTAGCTGGTGGTTATATAGAAGTTATGAGCATAACATCATATAAAATACAATTGATATAATAATTATTTCTATTCAGATAGGGATACTAACTTTAACAAAACCAGCTAAAAAGACTTATGATTTAAATAAAATATGTAAGTCTAAAGGAAACATTATATAATTATATTTAATAATTTTATAATTGGTATAGCATGTTAGGGCTAATGATATTTTCTTCTTATTACTAATGATATTTAAATGTTAAAATAACGACTTCATTAGATTATGTTTTGTTTTATTTTTATGCTGATGCTTACCATTATTTAATTATTAAATAATTTTAAACTTTTATTTTGAAATATATTATTTTATAATATATTATCAGTTTTAATGTTTAATTAAATTAATATTTTATCAATATTTTATAATTTTTTACGGATATCATTAATAATAATCTATTGCAGCAACTGGCTTAACCATTTTGGTTTAATAATTTTGAACTAAAAATAGCTCCATGCAGTACTATATTGTTATTTAATGAGAACTTCGAATTACGCTCGATATATATTTCGTTTTCTTTAAACGAAAGTTGTTCATGTTTTGTGAAAATATGTCTTCCACTTCATTTTCTGTTTCTGACAGTACGTTTAAATTTGTTGTTGGAGTATATAATGTAATGTAGATTAGAGTAGATTTTGTCACTTTCGATTTAATATGCTTTAACCGTAATTTTACTCAATTTCGATGACAAGTTGGAGATGATAGGGCTGAATCATCGATATGTGAGCGGTATGTAGAAAATATGTAAATATAATAATAAGCCAAGGATACTGCCCTATGGAACACCTGAATATATATGTAGTTTAATTTTTTCAACTTTAATTAATATAAGCTATTATAAATTTATCAAAGGCTTCAGCGAATGTGGCTGAAAAATAATTTTTAGCATTTATTATTAATTTTAAAGGTAATGAACTGCATAAAGCAGTTGCTGAACTAAGATGTACATGTCAACTGGAAAACCAACTTATTGGCCGACTGATCAAGAGAAAACCTCAGAATTGTTAGATTTCTTCATACTAAGAAACACTATATGAAAGTCGAAGAAAATTTTGAGCTCAGTTCAAATCATACGCCAGTGATTCTGACGTTGAGCGAAAATATAATAAGGAAAGAAAGAAACCCAACGCTAACCAACAAGAGAACAGACTGGGAAGGATTTGCTGAAGAATTGAATAAACGAATTCAACTAAATGTACACCTCAATACAACTGAACAATTAAATTTTGAAGCAGAAATATTTGTAGTAGATACTCAACAAGCTGCTAGGAATTATACTCCAAAAATTAAGAGTACAGTTAAAGGAATTAATTATCCAAAAGAAGTGAAGGAAATGCTAGCGGAAATACGAATATTACGACAAAGATGGCAAAAAAACAGAACAAATGAAAATAAAACTAGTTACAATATGACCCAAAGACTGAAAAGGGAAATACTGGAAATTAAAAACAAATCCATAAATGACTATCTGAGAAATTTTACAGATGATAAGGATTACTCAGTTTTCTGATTATAGGAGACCTATGTGGTTAGTTGATAAAAAGCAGGAGCATTTGCTGAATATCTAGAAAAAACTTTCAAATTAAACGAAACTATTATTATTATGTATATTGATATATACTAATATTATATTGAAAATAATTTGCCGGACATAGAAGCTGGAAATTCGATTATTGGATTAGTCACGTCGAAAGAGTTAACTAAAGTTATTGAAACTGATATGAATCCCAGGAAATCACCAGGCTATGATTTAATAACAGTAGAATTACTGCAAAAACTACCAAGAAAGGGACTTACAAAACTCACTAACTTAATTAAAGAGACTAACTTAACTTAGAAAGAACTTAATACCAACACACCAGTTTGGGTTTATTAAGAAGTATTCAACAATTGATCAGGTCTACAGAATAACAAATGTGATTGAAAAATACTACGAAAGTAAAAAAGTATGCTTAGCTATATTCTTAGATATAGCACAAACCTTCGATAATGTATGGCGTGAAGGCCTTGTTCATAAACTATATAAAATATTACCAAAACAACATACCAAACTACTAAAATCGTACGTTACAGCCAGAATGTAGAGTTGAACAAGAAGAAGCTTACTCTACAATAAAATAAGCTAAAGCAGGTGTACCACAAGGAAGGGTACTGGGGCCAATGTTTTATCTACTCTACATTTGTGATATGCCACAAATAGAGAATATTACAATGGCTACATTTGCTGATGATACTGCGATTATAGCTGTCGGAGATAATAGTGAAAAAGCCACACGAAAATTGGCAATATAAATAACTGGACACAAGCTTGGAAAATAAAAATTAACGAAAGTAAATCTGTACATGTGCAGTTCACCTACAAATAGACCGTACAAGCATCAATAACATTAAATAATACTTCCATATAATAAATAATCATTCCATATAGCAATAACGCTAAATATCTCGGAATGAATCTTGATACAAAACTTCGCTGGAAGGAACTTATAAAGAAGAAAAGAAAAGAACTGAAATTGAAATATAGGAAAGTATATTGGCTAATTGGAAGAAAGTCACATTTATCAGTATATAATAAATTGCTATTATATAAGCAAATACTAAAACATATATGGACATACGGAGTTCAATTATGGCGATGTTCTGCAAAAAGTAACATAAACAAAATACAAATTTTTCAGAGCGAAGTCCTGAGAAGGATTGTGGGCGCACCCAAATACTACAGGACTGACTACCTACATCGAGACCTTCAGATACCCAGAATCAGTCAAGAATTCAAGAGAATCGCAAGGGGGCATGAGGAAAGACTCCTTTCTCATGAGAATATTGTAAATTTTGAATAAGTATTGCAAATTTTGGATACCACCAGAGCAGGACACAGACTCAAAAGAATCAAACGATCTGATCTTGTATTGTGCTTGTTTTGTGCTTGTTGAGACCGTATATATATAGATTCTCAAAAACTTGCATGTAGTAAATTCATAGGAATTCATAAGGAAGCCTGTTTTGGCTTTTACTGTATTTGAGAACAATAATTTCTGTTTTGAGCTCGTTTTCAATTATTACAGAAGTATGTGCATAGTCGAAACATACGATCGAGTTTTTGTAAGATTTTTCCAGATATTAAATCAAGTTTATTTTTTAGTCTATTTAACAGTATCTTGTATGGGATATACGGGGTAACTTAATTTTCCTACCCTATGAAAAGAAGATTAATTTTTTGTCGATTAAAACTATGTTTCATTTTAATACGTTTATTAATGTTTTATATTGTTAGACATATGACATATTATTATGTTATTATTACACTATACTACTTTATAACATGGTATTACACAGAGTATACATAATTATATATTAACTACAGCACTACTAAAATTCAACGTACCTAATATCCGCTAATCTTTTCTTGTAATATGTGCAATGTATAGTAGTTTAATTTTTCGAATTATATTGTTTGGTACAGGAAAGTAAACAAAGCGTATGATAGTTTCAGAAACTAAAAATGTCATCATTTCAATGTCAAATTTTATTGCGAATTACACAACAAAACAACTATAAATCGATTGAGTAGTGCGATAGTGACTAAAAAGTAAATTAACAGGTGGTCGGTTGGGTTGATAAAATGGATGGTGGACCGTTAGTCACCAACGGTTTTATTTAATTTTATTGTAGCGAATTTAATATACAATCTTGACCGGACCTACTGTTTTAACGTGGTCTCCGACCACGATCGTCGACATTAAGCCTACCCATTGACGAGTGACGAACTTAGAAATCATCCCAGAAGACATCCGGTCTTACCCAGCCTGGCGTGACTGGGATGATTTTCCTTGTCGGATTTCACAGTCTTACAATGATAAACATACATTTACGACCATGCCCCAGTAGGATTCGAATCCACCACTATCGAGTAGGTGGACCGTCCTGTCGCCTTTACCACTACGCCAAACAAACCTGCCATGCATATTTTTACTAGCGGACTGCATATATTTACCTTTAAAAGAGATATCCTATTTACTCTTGTATTCAAACCCACATAAACACCATCGATTTGTTGAAGTCTCATTAGAATAAGTAGATAGTTTTTTCGGTTCTTTGTATTAAATATATGCCATGTTAAATTTGAGAAATTTATATATACTTCATCATACTAAAATAGCAATTTTTATAGTTTTTATGTAAGTTAGGTGTTCTAAGTTATTTCGTACCTGATCTTCACAGAGTTGGCCAGCCATTGCGAATGCTAGAACACCAGCTACATAACTAAATATGGATGCAATCACTGATACGAATTTACCAATCTGAAATAGTATACTTGTCATATACAATCAAAAATGTTTTCTAACACAGACATTAATTTATACTAACATGTAAAAAATTTCATTGTGATTAAGCTGTTTTTACGTTAAGGGATATTTGTAACGATTACAGCTTAACTAAATGACAAATAAAGATGATTTTTAAATATATTTTGATTTAAAATTACATGAAACACGAGATTTGAAAGAAGCATTTTGAATATAGAGGAGCATACATAAAGAAATTACTGTATTCGTGTATAAAGTTTAGTTTCTTGTTATAAACAATATTTTACAAATCCAAAAAGTCATGGGTTAGCTCACATCGATACCGAAGCGTCAGATTTCTGGTTCATATTATGTCGGATTTCCGGTCAGGCAAATAACAGATGAATTACCCGAAGCTTACCATAGTAAAACACATTTTTTTGGCGAAATTAGTTTTTTTATTCAACATAATTTCCTTCAAGGGTGGTACACTGATTATAGCGACCTTCCAACATTGCGATACTATTTTTGTAATAAGATTTGTACTTTGCTTCAAAATAGGCCTCAGTTTGAGCGATCGCCTCTTCATTCGACGAAAATTTCTCCCCAGCGAGCATTTAATTGAGATCTGAGAACAGGAAATAGTCGCTTTGGGTCAGATCTGGAGAACACGGTAGGTGGATGAATTTTTGCCATCGTTTTCACTGACTTGTGACACGGTGCATTGTCTTGGTGAAGCAGCAGTTTCTTTTTATTCAAATCGCCGAAATTTCGTCCTTCAAACGGTCCAATAACGCTATGTAATAGTCGCTGTTGACGGTCCTTTTTCAAGGTAGTCAATAAAAATTATTCCATGCGCATCCCAAAATACAGACGCCATAATCTTCCCAGCCAATTGTTGCGTTTCCCCATGCTTTGGAGCGGGTTCATCGTGCAGTCCACTCGGATGAATATCGATTAGACTTCGAATTTTAAAATGATGCTTCATGCTTCATCCATTGTCACATATCGACGCAAAAACTCGGGTTTATTACGCTTGATCATCTTCAATCACTGCTCCGAATCATCAACTCTTCGTTGTTTTTGGTAAAAAGTAAGCTCTCTCTGCACCCACTTTGCACCAAGCTTTCTCATACCGAAATATTCGTGAATGATATGATGTACACGTTCATCTTTAGATATTTTTATTTTTTTAATGTTTTCGTCTGTTACAACCTCTTTCGGGCGTTCTCTTTTCACCGTCTTCGGTGCTCGTTTTACCAAGTCTAAACTTAGTATACCTTGTTGGTTGATTTTCCTGGGGTAGTTTCCGGAAACTTGGCATCAAGCCAAATTTTTGCTTCAACTGTATTTTTCAAAATTCTTTTTTATCCATTTTTTCACAATAATAAAGTTGCTTCACTCAAAATGATATAATTCAAAAACTAATGATCCGACAGCTGTCAAATTTATACACGCATCTTTTGAGGGTTATAGCTAACTAAAAAACAGATGGATTTAATTCTAGTAGCGTCATCTATGTGTCAGGTTGCAAGCATCGCTTTTATTATTTACTCAAAATAAAGCATTAATGGAAATCAATTAATATTTGCCAGGACATAGGGTGTAATTTTTTTTACTTATAACATCTATACCTACAAGATCAAAACGGTTTATAAGTAAAAGTTGACATAATGATTTTATAACGGATAATTTGCGACATAAAGTGATTGAAGTGATACTTAAATAAGAGTCGCAATGGTATATTTCTTTGTTTCATTGTTATAAACGTCTTAACATATTTTGTATAATGAATAGTTAATACTTTCAATAATAATATAAAATAATATAATTAAAAAAAAATTGCTCACCATGTTAAAGCTATTTATGCACGTTAAAATAACAGGCACAAAACAAAGTATAGCTATCTGCACAGTTCCACCACATATTTTTAATCTTGTGGATTCATTATAGGTATGTATAATCCTACAAAAGCGGTTAAGTATTTATATTATATATTTATACAGTGTATCTGGTGGAAAAGTTCGGTTTTCAAATTCCTATAAATAATTTTAGAAATGTGTACAATATATTTATAATTTTAGAAAGTTTTCAACTGTTTTCCGTCTATTCCTCATACACTCCTTTAACACAAAACAGACGCCAAGGTAAAGTAAATACAAAGTAAAGCGCCTTAAACGTTCGGGCTGTGTAGAAGTACTCTTTTAACTAGCTTTGGGAACTATCGAACGAAAACATTCGAAACAGTCGATAGTCAAAAAACCAGCGACTGAATCGACAGTTTTTTTTTCAATTCGTGATGTCAGACGTACGAATCCTTTCCAGTATATATTGTGAGAGAGGATAGGACGAAGATAATTGCTTGGGGCAGTTAATTTTATATGTAGTTATATTTTCTAATGGTAGTATAAGCGAGACGGAGATGTATAAATTCCTTCACGAACTAACTTAAATTATACAAACAATTACAAATTATTACTGAATACAGTTATAATTATAATACAGAACATGAAATTTATAATTTAACTTTAAACGAAGTAGAGTTACTTTTATATTTGAATGTTCTGTGGATCTGTAAAGTGGAATGGATTTTTTCTATGGAATCTCCATTCCCTTTTATGTACGTATATTATGTTCCTTAATAACCCACAAATGTTTTATTGTATTTCAATGTGTTAATTTCTATTTTTATAAATAATAGGCTGTAATAAATATAGACAGTACAATAGAATTTAAACAAAGCCTAAAAACCGAAGATGTACAGTAAATACTACATAAAAATTAAACATATATCATATTCCATAGAAATAAAAAACATGACATAATTAAAAATGATCTGATTGAGATGATATAAATGCTTTATTTATTATTGAACGGAAATATTTTTAACAAAAATCGAAAGAGTAATTGAAATAAATATTACCTATTATGCCATAAAAACAGTCAATATGTTTTATTATTTATCATTCCCAATTTTAATTTTTTAACCTATTATATTAACAATCTTGAAAAATATCGTATCAAAATGCTATAATATCAATATACAATATATTGTTGTACAATATACTGTTTGCAGAAAACTACCAAAAAATCATAAAACTATATATATTACATATAAATTTAGGTAAGCATAAATTGTATACATTTTTGTCAAGGTCGCGGCTAGCACGACAGACCCAGAACGTTAAAAATCAGTCAAATTAAACAAGTAGAACCAAACATAGTAACTAAAACTACGACTGATCGATAGTAACTGTCGATAGTAAGTAGTAACAATATCAGTCGGATCGAAACTAGGGACTGAAAACAGTCGACTGAAACAGTCACTGGTAAAAAGTAATAAAATCAGGCGAACCAAAAATAGCGACTGAAACAGTGGCTAGTAAAAAGTAGTCAGTTACTAAACAGTCGATAGTTTCCTACACCACTTTTAACCTAATTGTTAAATTTGATTGTTTTGATATTTTTTCACATAAAATAAGTTTTCAATTATATTTATTGGGTTAACATGAAACATTTAAATTATATTTTCAACATTCATTACTTCTGTTATTTGATTTTAATAAATCTGCTCTCGAAGCCTATCAAACACTTGGCTTGCAAAAAAGAAATAGTTTTCTGCGGCGTATTGTTGTTGGCGATGAAAACTGGATCAACTACGATAACAAAATGTCATGGCACAGTCCAGGAGAACCATAAAACATGGTTAGCGAAGCATATTTATGGTCATAACATCTTTCTGTGTATCTAGTATATCAATAACTTGTAGGGTATTAGCAGTTGTTAAAACAGAATGAAACTGTTGCTGTATATATCTACCGACATCAATTGAGCAGTCTGTATGTGAAATTGTTGCAAAAAAAAAAACAGCAATAGCGAGTAACAGGTTGAATGCCATCCTATTGTATGACAAACTCAGCTACGCATTGTGGGAGTTGTGAAGGATACACTATTACGAGAAGTTGTGCTGCATCTAGCGTGCGCATCAAACATAGCGCTTTCTGACCACCATATGATTAGACATCGTTCTTCTCATAAGGTATCTTCTCATGTCGGCAAAAAGATGGAAAAGTTGTAGAAATTGATGGAAAACATTTTCATTGATATATGTTCTAATTAATAGAAAATTTGTATTTGACCAATGCCACTTTTATAAATTCGTATTTAGCTAATTTAACACCTTTTTCTGGGATTCTTTTTACTACCTCCTTTTATTCATTCACAAGAAGGTTTAACTGAAGTAAACAGTTGTGAGTAATCAAAACAAAAGTCAATTAAGTTTTTAGTAAATAAAAGGACCCAAAAGCAGTAACACTAAGGG
The DNA here is from genome assembly GCF_030347505.1 of Rhynchophorus ferrugineus. Lineage (NCBI taxonomy): Eukaryota > Metazoa > Arthropoda > Insecta > Coleoptera > Curculionidae > Rhynchophorus > Rhynchophorus ferrugineus. The sequence continues at coordinate 74,395,637 of NW_027472581.1, forward strand.
AGCCATCGAAGAGTTTCTCCAATAAGGGAACACCATTTCTTGACATTTTTGGTCCATTGAGCTGGATCAAGAATTAGAGAAGAAACAATCATATACACGGAGAAAATCGATACTGAACTTTATAGGCAATTTTGGATAAATGTTTCGCGACCTCCAATATCTAGATATAACTACTTTGGACGATTTATTTGGTTTAATCACTATGCTAAGAGCAGGGAAGATATTTCATTTTGTTTCTATAGTTCGTTCGTTGTGCCATTTTCAGTTGTGACTTACATAGGGAAGAGTGTGTTGAAATTATTAGTCATTAGTTCATACTATTGGTTGGTAGTAAAATATAATGTAAAATATATGTATAAAGTGTAGGTAATAATAATAATGTATCTTCCAGGAGTATTCGGCTGTCTTTAATTAATGGCTGATAATGTTAAAAATCCCCAAAATAACTGGATTATGTATGTATATATGAAAGAAATTTATGATCGCTACAGCGTATTTTGAGTTTGTAAATTAAAATATTTAAAATAATAAGATGCGCCAAATACTTTCGGAGTCAACAAGTAAATGCATTTTAACTAATTTAGTTTAATATCAAATTTAATTTATAATGTTATGAGGGAATAATATAGAGGAGCTAATAGACCCTTTTAAATTAATTGCCCTAGAGAAATATGAAAAAAAGGAAAAGACGGAAAAGAAAATTTTGAATTGTATTTGCCATGGACCATGCAAGTTTTTTCTTGCATATTCTACTACGTTAGTTTGAATTAAATCCACATATTGGCGTGTTGTGGAACTTTGTTTTAGGAAATGTATCAAATTATTAATACTAACTAAACATACTTACTTTAGCATTCTTAAATGATAATTGTAAATATATTTGAGGTTCAGTTCTATAGCCTTTTGGTAGTAATCCCAATTTTGTTTTTCTATGTATGCCACATCTAAATTCAAAATTTTATTTTTACTTATAGAGATTTTAAAGTTTTTTACCTAAAACAAAAATATTAGAAATAACTATTAACTTGGAACTACTTTGGATCACTTTTGGGAACTTACCACCTTGATGAATATGTAAGCTATCTCAATTATTAATTTGGCTTCGTGTGTGGCCAACATAATTGTTATTTGAAAAGAACACATCTCTATCATTTGAATTAATGCATACATCGAAGGCACATTTATATGTATTAAATATTGAAGAGGTGTTTGGTCGAGTTTACCTAAAATAATGAAGAAAATTAAAAAAATATATATAAATAAATAGTTAAGTGTATAATGAGATACATAGATTTCCTGCTGAATAAAAATATTGCATATTCCTTTTAAGCTCCATTTTATATATTTGACATTTTTATTATAACGACATTTTTTTAACAAAAATTAATAAAAACGCTAACTCCTCGTGACTCTTCACCGCCCAGCATATATAGACTGAAAAAATCTGTAAATATTTCATCTTCCTTCGTCTAATTTTTTTTGCAATTTTTGTTTACAACATTGGTCTAACTTATGACGGGGGATGGGATGGGATCCAATGGGATTATATATAGGAACGGTGCCTTTGTAATTTGGATTCATTGAAGGAATAAACTCACTCAGTTCCTGCTTCATCTCAATTAACAACGTCCAAACACCTAATTTGTGTTTCTTGGACATTTTAGCTAAACGAAAGGACGATGGTTAACTGGATGGACTCTTAGATAATGATTTAAATAACCTCAGACGTGTGCATCTACAAATTAGCAATACGATTTCAAAAAGGGAAACAGAAGAAGATGGATTCCGCATCGAAAGGGTGTTAACTAGTGTTGGGAACTATCGACTGAAATCGACTATCAGGACTATTTAGTAATTCACTAGTTTTTACTATCGACTGTTTCAATAGTAACTGTTTCAGTCGACTGTTTTCAGTCGCTATTTTCGTACGTTCGTACATCTTCATCTGACATCACGAATTAATAAAAACAGTCGAACCTTGCATTTGACTGAAAATAGTATTTACTATTTTCAGTCGCTAGTTTTTTGACATTGGAGAGCTAATCTTTTAGCTTTTCTCTTCTAAGACATGTTGAGATCATTTCATAGAATACTAATCTTAACCCTTCGTTCTATTTATAACTTTTTTGTAACGAATGAAGATCTTGAATGTTCATTCAATTTAATGTCATTATTGATCAGTTGATCATTTTATACTCCAAAATCAGGATGATTCAGGTTTTTCGCTGTTTCTTTTTCATTGATAATCTTGCTTGCAGTCATTATGCCGGAGTCAAGCAAAAATAACATTCATCTTATACTAACGATAGGCATAGGCAGGGTTAAAAGCCACTGGTCGTTCTTTATCTTCCAATTACTTTCTTTAATAAAAATGAAAGTAAGATAACTGGTTAGCTATTTTTATACTAAAGTAATTCCATTAAATGTTAGTTCTCCAATAATGTAACAAAAAACTGAATTTACATAATTCACGGTTTCCATTTTTTTCCAGCAATCAAGTTGAACTCTCATTGTACCGTCCAGTTCTAGGTACCGTCTGTATTCTCATTACTTTGAGTACTTGTTTCGTAAGAACGAAAGTTTACAGTCCCTTTCGCACCTTCTCTCTTTGTATTCAATATTGCTACTCATCTTTTTATTCGTGTTGTTTAACCTCCAAATCGGTTAGTATATTAGACCACTAAAACTATCTTAAAGTATCTGTGCAATTATATTTGCTCTGTTCTACATGCCTCATGTTAAGGAAATGCAGAATAAATGGGTCATAAGATTCATATAGTTTGGCTGATTCGGCAATTACTTTTGCCGTGGAAACTACTTTATTTATCTGTAACAGTGACCCCAAGTACTTGAACCCTTGGACTTGGTCTAATTGGATGCTGCTAAAATTTACAGTAACAGATGATCCTTCATTTGTTGATCTTTTAGTCATTTTAAAAATATTTTTACTTCTACTATGCGAATAATATCGTGTATTCTACGATTATCAATATTTGTATCAGCGAGACTGCGAATTTCTGACATTTTTATAACAAAACCCGTACAAAATCAGTTATTATTCTTTTAATCGCCTACAAAAAACTTATCAATCAGTATTTTTGATTGCCCTGCTATTTTTATACCAATTTTTAAGCACACTTTGTGGTTATCATGAAACCATAGTACTATAATTATGCTTATGATTAAATTATGCATTCTTTATATCAAATATGCAACATTTTTTCAAAATTTTTATATAAATATAAAAATTACCTTCAACATGCCATATATAATTTCCTAGGAAACCAAATATAACCACAATCCATAGGCAAAAATGGAACCAAAATTCGGTCATTTTGTTGTAAATCACTTGGTTGTATTGAGATGGAAATTCACTTTTCAACATGACGAAAAAGTTTAGATACATTGATCGACATATAAGTATATCAATTAATATAATGAATAACTACAAATGAAATATATTAATTATTTGTATTCGATACAGATCATATTAACATCATCAGAATAATATTATTTATTTTTTATTTGAACTTGGCCTACAGTTTATTCCATATACAATACAATATTTCATTTTGCATGCTAGTATTGTTTGTTAACCCGATAATTCTGCTTCTTCTGTATAGTTTTAATATAGCAACATATTATTTGAACGTGACTACAGAGCTTATACATTGAATAGCTAATGATCCACAGATCTATTGTTCCTGAGTAATTGTTCGCAATTCTCATTAGCCAGTTTTTTTATAGAAATATTCTGCCTTGTGTAACTCCAAATTCCAGAAATATCTTTACTTATCCGGGACCCCTGTTGTTTTAAAATGATCTTCGTCCAAAAAATATCTTTCATGATCAGAGTCATTATGTCTTATATAATGGAAGCTTAATGCTATCGGTCACTGTCACAACTAGTTTTGAATTACGTTACCAATACATATAACTACTTAATATAATGTTCTTGTAATTTAATACACTTTCTTCTAATATGTCGTCCGTGAAGGTATCATTTGAAATTGCTGTCAAAACACGCTTCTAGTGGTGCTATTATTTGTCTTCTGATGAAAATTGTCTATAAATATTAGGGGCTTGCATATATTTTGACAAGTCACTTTTATTGCTGATGAAAATAGGACTTCCAATATCTAGATATGACTCTAATCGTCTTTTGGATGGACTTCATGGGTTTGTTTGAATCCGAGAAGGAATTTTATTGGTTGATTTAATTTCTATTACGCTATTTTCTGTGTACTATTTATGTATACCTGCATGAAGAACGGTGCTTTCAGCATTTTTCTACGTTTTCGTGACAGTTAGTTCAGTCAAAATTAGTTCGTCATATTGCATTTTCGTTCATATTGTATGTGTAAGTGGGTGAAAGTGGGAGAAAGCAAAAAAGAACATCGTCTCGCTTTCAGGAATTTTAAATTATTTATCTGGGAAACCCTAATTATCTGAATTAATTATCTGTGTTATTTTATATCTATATTCACATTCTGTCATTTCAATAACGCCGTAGTTACTTTAACACATAAAAATTTAAACCATTTGGTTGTATTTAATATTTATGTTTTTATTTTGTTATTACATTTTATTTAATAGATTTGATTTGAGATATTAAATTTAGTTTTTTATTTCAATTATGTTGGTCAATAGAAATGTGACTTCGGGTTGGTAACATGATGCCATGATGTCACGTGACGCATCTGGGTGGTAACATCTGTTTCAAAATATCTTCTTTACATTTTTCCATAATGCAAATTTAGATTAATCAATTACTAGTATAACATCATCTGGATATTGGACATTGCGAGACTTTTTCCCATGCCAATTTGAACTGCTTTAACATTACGGCTTCTTCTGGTTGCCATGCGGCCACAAGTGGTTGAAGAGAGCGCTCTACCATATGCTGTAAGTGTTGTAGAAGATACAGTAATACTAGTCCAGTTTGAAGCTTTTTTGCACCCAACTTATTAATCGGACATCGCGCTTTCTGATTACTATTTATTAGGACCCATATGGTGACACGATCAATATATTTACAAGGACTTAAAAAAAGGTTTTAAATGAGAACAACTATCAGAAATCAGAAGAGAGTTAAATCTGTTGACTTGGGCAGATCTTGGTCAGTGTGTGAGGTCTGTCTTATTACGTTACACTCTTTAGTCTGCTGCTTTGATCTATACTATCCATATTTCTTAAACAAAAGAAAGTTCCCACAAATTATAGTTATTCAATTTTATCGGTTAAATTATGTTGATACCAAATCGTTAAAACTCCAAGTTTATTTTGTTGGTATATACAGTTTTAAGATATGTTTTCGTTATAAGTTATTTGTGTGAAACTTTTATTTTACTCTTTTAGTTCGGAGGAATCTGCAGATGAAACATCAATTGGTTTTTGAAGCCAGTGGTTTCAAAGCCCCAAAGAATAATGAATTTGGCGTTGAGGCGAAACAGAGTAGTGGAAGGCGAAAACTGTTACACGAAAGACATTGAATAGAAAGTATGGATCGATCCAAATTGTCAGATATAGGGTCGCTGTAAATTCAAAGTGATACTTTGTCGAGAATTTAAGCCGAAGTAATAAAAAAATAAAAAAAATAAGTTAAAAATTGGGTCGATTCTTTTGTTGCTTCAAAGGACGATAATTTTTCAATTCGGAATTTGTATGACACCTGAAAAGATTCGTACTTAATGAAAGACCATAAACACAGTGTATTAATCTCTCTGAATAAATTTCCAATGTTACAGAGAAAACCCACAAATTGTATATGTACGCCCTATATATTTCACTTTAGAAAAGAATATTAAGCAACATATTATAAACACATACTTACACTAAATTGCACACATAATGATGGCAGAAAAACATTTATTTTAGATTTATCGCAAAATATGATAGCAGTAACATCTAAACTTGTTCTTATTGTCCATACCATAAATACGTATATTACCGTTTGTCTCTTAGAAAAAAAATTCCAAATTGATTTATTAACTATATTCAGATTTATTTCTTTTAAATGCATCTGAAATGTTGAATTATTTATTATTACTATCAATTATCTTGTGATATATGAATGACAGTTAAATTTCTTATTTGAAATATATGCTGAACTGTAATTTATTGATTTATGCCAGAAGAAAGATTTAAAATTCACGGAAATGTAAAGTTATTGCTATGTAAAATATTGCTAAATAAAATATATGACTTGGTGACTCCGTTAACCTTTGAATATGTAAGATTTGATGATCTGCATCTGATAGTGGTAACAGCGCTTTTAGCAAATAATAAATTTGTCCATATTGGCAACTATTTCAGATTTTGTTAAGTTATTTGTGATCCAAATTTGAATATCACCAAAAAACTTTAATGGTATAATACCTTGAAAGTGGACATGAAATTGTCTTTTACAATGTGCGTTACGCCAAATGCTGTTATTTGGAAACAAATATCACATTTTTGAATGTTGGTCAAGAAATAGTTAGAATCATATCACATTCCGGAAATGAATGAACAATTTTACTTTTCCATCGGCACAACATAACACAGTATATATTATCTTCCCATTCGATTATGGTCCTATCCAAAGGCTCAGGGGAATATACAAAAGTATCCATTAGGAAATTTCGTATTATAGTACAGTATTCGTCGCGAGAAGAGGCATCGTGAAAGCAAATGAGCGTCATAGACTACCAAACGTCGATGTACTAATTGAAAAGTCTAAATAAATTAAAAATTTAGGTGCATACACGGGTCTAGAAAAAATCTCCAAGAATATATGTATTGTGCAACTTGTTCTCAGGTTTTTGCTGAAATATCCAAAAACAATCTGAAAACGATTTATTCAAGTATCTTACATATTTAACACTGATACTATTAAATATATCTATAGTTAAACACAATTACATTTTCCTATTATTAGCATATATAAATGTTACGGTGATATATTTACCTTACAGATTGCCTATAATATGACTTATATTGACATATGCTTCCGTTCTACTGGTTAGTACCTACTAACATTAGGGTTTATATTAGAAAACATATGCACCTTAGATAAATAATACAAGATTATAGAAGACACTATCTTTGTTATTATAAATTATGCAGTGATGACTATAATAAAATAGACATTATAACAAATATATGCACCTCAGATACATGGAAAACAGATACACCTTAAATAAATAATTCAAGTTTACAGGACAAACTATCTTTGTTGTTATAAATCATGCACTGATGTCTATAATAAAATACACATTATAACTAAAATATTTCAAGAAATGTTTCGATCTCGAACTTAATTTTTTAAATATTCTACATACTACCTCGATAATGTTTGTTTAATAACTCAGTTGGATTGTATTAAGATACCGTAATCCTTTCTTAAATTGAATTGCTTGATATATTTTCCTTTTTATTATTACAATGCAATTTTGATACGCATTTCAGCTATTATTGTGAATTAATTAATTGAATAACAACAGATCATTTGTGGAAAAATCTTTGTTAATTATTAAAGTATACATTTTGGGAATGGATTCCTTATAAATAATATTGTATAAGTATACATTTAATTTCCAAATACAATCTTTAAAAAGTAAGAGATTCTAATTTCTTATGGCAACATTAATTTGGCCTTAACCCAAGCTTTTGACTTAGCTTCGGTAGTGGATGATTAGACAAATCTGGCCCTAGTATTGAAACCTTCTACTTGAAAAACAAGGCGTGGTCCACGAACCATGGAATTCAAAGTTTAAGGGCTAGTTAAAATATTTGAAAAATACATTTTTATTTTATTTATAATAGAATGGTTTACGTTCGTGTATGTGAGTAAATAAATCGTTGAATATCTCCTTGAGTAGGAAACGATTTTGTATACGAGTATATCTATTTCTTTGTGCACTAAACACTACTAAATAAAACACGAAAAAATGGAGCCATGTGATTTTATTTTAAAAGTTATTACCCAATTGTTTGAACATAAAATAATTTTAAAAATTATTGTTGACAATTAAGTGTGCATGAAATATGAAACGTCTATACGGTGTCTTGAAATTTGTCTTTCTCTATATGGCTCCTTATAATAAGTCGACAAAAACTGTTGAGTCTTGGAGGTTGTCGTGAAAATGATTAAAAACATTTGGCAGATAACTTGTTGACTAATATAGTCTAGAATATATATGGATTTTTTGATTATTTAATTTTTAATATAATACTTACACCTTAAACATCCTAAATACTGCATTGTAGTTAACAACGACTTAATCTGCGAGTTGTGTTTATAACAGAAAACAGTATTTTCCTTCAAGTCGAGTGAAAGCTCTTTCTAAATATGTTCCATCTGCCACAAATCCCATTGTTCCCTCATCCATATCAAGGACTAGTGTTATTGAGTCAAGTGTATGACAATATTTTATTTGTGGATATATAAGAGTTTAATTATAATCATCGTCAGCACCAGAATACTGATGGAGTCTGTTATTGCTGATATTCCAACCTCATGAGAGATTGTTATTTGCCAACAATGCAATCACTGTAAAGGAAAGTTATATAACCTTGGTTTGTAGTATCAAATTAATAATTGTCTCTTATAACTAAAAATGGTTATTTCGCTTCCTAAAATTTAAATGCAAATTAACTCTTATCTCACCGAATCCTGTTAATCCTTTTATATAATCTGTTCTTTTTGCTCTTAGGCTTTTCATGGAATCGTATAAATCAACATACATGTGCTTTTACTATTGTTCAAGATATTGCGGACATATCGAATAACAACTTTAACCTAGTAGACATATCTGAAGATAAAATTGCTAACTTGATGATGACTAATATTTAAATTTCGGGATAATCGATATACATTTTCCAAAACACTTGTAATAACTGAGTAGATTTAAACGGGGAAGACCTTAAAATACGAATAAAGTATATCTGCAGATAAATAGTTTTATTAAGAAATAATATTTAATCGCTTTATTGTGGGATGTTAGTATTAGATTATTCTTGGTTATTCAATTAATTGAATTCATTAATATCTTAGTAGTAATTGGTTTTAATTATTTTTCTTTCTCAAAAATATGGAATAAAGAAAGGAAAACGATTTCAGAAATTCTTGAATATATGACCATAGTAAGAGAAACTGTAAGGAAAAAACACCAGAGTAGAGGAAGATTTGTACATATGGTGGAGCAAAGAGAACCTTTTATAAACACTCTAGGGGATTGAAAAACATAGAATAGACGATAATGCGGCATGACACGCTGGTAACTGAAAAAAGACGCGATTAAGAGTTCAAGGTTAATTTTGAGAAAATATAATTGACCGTTTTATTATGTTATGGATAATTTTTCAGCATCAGAAAAAAATATTAAAAAAAGTGTTTACAAGTTACCATGAATAATAGCAATGGTATACAAAATATATTTGGCACTGTTTATAAAGATTAAAAGTATGTTATAACAATAAGTAGGTAAATATAATGTAAAATGGTTTTTAGATCTTAACCAAAAACTGGAATCTGGTATAAAAGAAAAATATTTCCGAAATATATTTCAGTAAAATTAATATTATTAAAATTATATATGTATATATATAATTTTATATATATATATATATATATATATATATATATATATATATATATATATATATATATATATATATATATATATATATATATAATTTGATATATTTATATATATATATATATATATATATATATATATATATATCTATATATATATATATATACATAATTCATTACAAAGATACTTCTCAATAAATTATTTCAAATTATTTCTTCTACTAAGAATTGTTTTGCTAATTTATTATACTGGACAATTTTATTTGCATTTTTACAGCCAAATAAAATACAATACAATAAAGTATTAGAAAAATAAGTACTAGAATAAAACTGCAAGACACATTATTAAAAATTAATTAATTTCAACGTGTTCTTCAACGTAGTATTTACTTACAAGTATGTTATAACTCTTAAAATTGATAGTAATATTTTTTCGATCATTAATACATCTTTTAGAATTTTCATGTCCTGTTTTTCCTGACTAGTTTCTTCCATATTTTAGAAAATAGTTGACTGTTAGTGAATAAGGAGTTTTAGTTGACCGACCTGTTTTGTGTGCAAGTGTTTTACTCTTTACAGGTTATTTTGAAAAACGTTATAACAGTATATTTAACACTAAGCATAAAGGTTAAAAGCATATTATAAAAATAAAAAATATATCTGTAGTCGTAGAATAGTTTATTTGTAGTAAGTAAAAAATGGAATCTAATATAATGGAAACGAATTTTTAAAATATATCCCAACAAAATTAATATCATTAAAAATTAATTATGTATTATAGATACATATGTCTTATTATTTTTTATAATGCAACTTCTTATTTTAAGAAATCTTAAATTTTACTACACTGGCTATTTTATTTCCCATGTAAAATAGTTACTAAAAATAAAATTTCTAAACACATTATTAAAAATTAAATTAAATCCAATAGGTTTATCAAAAGAGTAATTAATCAAATATTTTATAAGTTTGTAAATGAATAGTAATATTTTTCAAACAATAATATTAATGTGCATTAAGATGTTATAACATTTTTTCTTATTCGAATTTTTGATTTTTCTGTTTTATTGTATAAAATAATTAACCAATTAAAATATTAATGTATACATTTTGAATTACTACACAGGTGCTTGATTAATTACAATTGGTATTTATATGGGGATAAAAGAAACAACCACATAATATTCTGATATAATTGTTAAGTACATTTGGCAGTGAGTCGAAAACAAAGAAAATCAACTTAGAAACAATTGAAAGTGTCTTCTGTCTCATTATTAGGATTAAAAGCTAAATAATAACAGATCTACATAATAAATTTTACACTTACTATACACATGTACAGGGTGTTTACCTTAAAATGCCTCTATTTACATATATTATCACATAACATTTTATTTTGCTTAATGTACATCGCAAACAGAATATAATGATTCACTTTATTCAAACTTAACACCATTATATTAGTAACTAGGTATTATATATGTATGTATATATACATATATATAAAAGATAATATCACAATTTTGTTAAAGTTGTATGAGATTGGTTCGTATTTACACAACAACACGTGGGCAGATTTTATGTGATCCGAAACAATTTGAGCAGATAGAGTAAAATATTTAGATAGCTACAAAGATTTTCTAGTTTCTGAGCTGAGTTACTACTGCTTGGTGACGCTTCTAGATTTTCTTTGGTGACCTCCTCGCAGCGTGCTATGGATTCAATGTCGATGTTGTTCATGTACATTCCATTTACTTCCAATGGAGATATACAGTAGTTTTTCGAAATGAAGTTTACTATGCTACCGTTGGCTAGGGGGCCTGCTAGCAGCGAGTGTAAGTGACAGTCACACGGAAAATGATTGGATACGACGGTTAATTTTTCCACTTCGATTAATAGAGTCTCTGGTTTGGGGATTTCCAATATATGATTCCCCTGGAATCGCACGTGGCCAATATGTTGCTCCCACGTCCAATTCAGCCACTGAATACTATCGATTTTGTTATTGAGAAAATTTAAAGATCGCACATAAGTCATATCATCAAACGCATCACCTTCAATGACACCCAAGTCAGACTCCTGGATCGATAGATACTTCACGTTGGTAAAACCCCGGAATATACCTCTTTTCAAGCTTCGTAAATCCATGAAAGCCAATTGCATGTGACCCAATGTATCCAACCCGTTAAAACAATCGGGTTCGAGCACTTTAATACCCGATGGTAACGCTATTCTTTCCACTTCCGTGATTCCGGTAAAAGCGTTACTTTCGAGAACAATTAACGGATTGTGGGACAGCACCAACAGTTTTAAGTTCGTGGTTCCAGCGAATGCGTATCCCTCGACGGATTTGATTTTGTTGTAGCTCAAGTAAATGGTGCTGATGTTCTGGAGGCCGGCAAACGCAAAGGGGGAAACCGTTTTCAGCGGGGTGTGTTGGATTGAAAGATCTCGCAGTTTTGGCAGGCCTCTGGAAAAATAATTAAATAATGCATTAGTTACAAATATTATCATTTACTCTAAAGGTAATGACTAAACATTTATTCTATATGGGATATTTAAGAATAACAAATATTCGTGAGAACTACTCGCTACTACTATAGTAATATTTTAACAATTTTTACTCTTCATGAAGCTTGACATACGTGTCATTGTTAACACCATTGCACAATGCTACCGATCTGTGATTAAATTCTTCAATGATACGTAACGCTGTTCTTTGTCAAGTGACATTCATGGTGTTTTATGTATTATTTCAATAATTTACCAGATGAACCGGAAAGTCATTATCAGTTTCTTTAACTCGCTAGGCTTAAGTATGCAACGTTGTGATTTAACACATTTTTCTACTGGCATCAAGCTTCGAATCTATACGCGTTATATTCACAGAGAAAATAGAGATTTAACTTATAGGCAATTTTTGACACAGAGAAATTTAGGATATTTATAGGAAATTTTGGGGAAATGCTTCGCGACGTTTAGATGTCGCTACTTTGAACTTATTACTTGCTTTAATCTGTATGCTAAGAGCCGCGACGGGATCTGATTTGGCACACTTTGTCTCTATGGTGCGATTATTGTTTATTTACGTTGGGTGTCATATATTTTAGGTCGATAATACAATAAGTAAAATGAATTCTCGATCAAGGAAGTATTGTGTATCCGGATGCACAGTAGTAAAGAAATGCAGAATCGTTTTATTTTGAAGTATTTGGGTGCGTTTAAAAAATGGTTGATAATGTTAAAAATTCGAAACTGATTGGATTAAATACATTTATGATCGTTACAGCATATTTTGTTATAAGTTGGGATAAGTTAATTCATATTAATAATCGTATAAAATATCAAATATTTAATTATTAATTTTAGAAATTAATCGCCTTCCGATGAAAGAAGCTATGCAAACGGCGATATACATTTGGATCAATTATATGATAGTTCAACAACCACTGAAATACTAGCTACTGAAACCTTTTAAGAGAGGATTAACCTAAGTTCAATACACTAGGTATTTTGACATAAAGTAATTAAGGACTTAAATAGTGTTTATTGCCCAAATAAGAATACTCAACACAAGTGCCATCAATTAAAATTTAATAACTACCTTGAACACCCCCTCATTGTATTGAAGAAAACAAACTATGTAATTATCCGTATAAATATACTAGCTTAAGACTACTTAATCAAGAATTTTGAATTTTTTTTGAATCTATTAGATCTCCTGGATTCAGTAATATAGATCCTTCATATAATTTATTTGATAAATCATTTAAAGTGCTCATCATCAGTACATTCAATACTAACGGGACATGAGGAATTGAGAAATTTCAACTTGACTCTATACTTTCAATTCCAGATGTTCCTATAGGAATAAACGAGACAAGGCGATAATCTCATGCCTCAGAAAATTCTTCTATTATACTGTTATTAAATCTTTGAACTATCTGTTTTATTTTATCACACGTCTTTAAAAATGTAAATTTAAAGCCTTTTTATTCTACACTACATAATGATCTTCCAGATAGAATAATAAAAATAATAACGCTATATAATTTTGGATGATACAGGAAAACTGAATTTTAATAGAGAAAGATTCATAGTTTGCTTTTAGTATAAGAAAATGAAATAAAAAGACAGAAATCTAATATATCGTATTAAATTGATGGCACTAAACAAATATTAAAAAGGGAAAAGACAAACATCGTTCTTTATTTATATATATTGCCTTAATTCATCAGAAGTGCTTTGAAGCTGATACGCACACGTATCTATTTTTTAAAACATAGTAGCACTATATAGTGGCAAATAGTAGTAGTATATCGTGCACTATAGTATTTTAAAGTATACTAATACACATACTATCATTTATGTCTAAAACAGATTTAATTTTAAGAGGTTAATTATGTTTTCCTAAACATATTTCAGTTATGTTTCAATTCTCTAATTTTTGTCACCTAGTATAATTTAGAAACATTCAAAAGAACATTTTGCTAATCAATGTTTAAGGATTTTAAAAAATGCTAAGGTTAATAACAAATCTTACCTGAAGGCAAATGGCTTTATAAGTGATATGTTATTCCCGTCCAGAGACAATTTTCTTAGCTGGCGTAAACCTGAGAATGTGTCACTCTTTATTAGCGAAAAACTGTTTCTGGTCAATGACAGATGTTCAACTGTCGGTGGGAATTTTTTCAGTGGTATCTCGACCAAGCCTCCCGAGTTGCAAAGGACCTAAAATGAATATTTTTGATAAGCATTCCAAAATCTAATTTAAGAAATAATATTAGATTAATATAAAAAATTTAAATTTAATTCAATAACTCAAAAATATTATTAAATATTAATTATATCGCATATTTAAATACATTTATAGGAAAGTTTCTTCATCAAGATTATCTTTTTTATTTTTGTCGTTTTATTGAATCCTTAACAAATCTCAAAATGTTTTTATAATCTTTCAATATATTGAATAAAATACCATTTGTGCGTTTTACTCTTTTTGTTCAAATAAAATTATTGTTGAACATCATAGAATGCTCTTACGTTCTATTAAACAAAACTTACTAATAATGCATACAATAGCAAAAAAATGAATAAAAGGATACATTTGAAATACAGGCCGATTTCTTTGAGGATCTGTAGCATGTTTAATTTTACTTGCAAATCTCTATGCCCTAAAGAGGTAGAAGGGGAAAAGAAGTCCTTTTTAATAAGTCAAAACTTGTTTTCCACTTCCAGCAAGTCTCATTCAAGCTACACTACTCTATCTACCCTATCATCAATAAATAGGTAAAGATCCTTAAAATATAAAATATTTACAATTTGTTGACAACTCGCAATTAATAGCGCCTTTGGCGAGGTCATCATCAAATTCGTTCCCAGGTATGCCCTTGTGGCTGGGCATATATGATGTTGTTTTGTCGAGATATAATCAGAACGTATAATTCGAGGATCTGCACCACCACGGATGTGAGGAAAATATATCATGGACAGCTTGAAGCGAGTTTCGTAAATCAGGGCATATAAGCTATGGTCTACCATGGTTGTTAAGTAATATTATGAGCAATAGGTATAGTGGGAAAAGAAAGCAGACTATAGAGTTTATTTTTGGATCTATAGTTTATTGTAACGCCTACTCCTATACTGGACATAGATCCATCCGTATAAACCATCTCTGAATTCGGGTATTCAGACAAGATTTGAAGGAACAATCTCCGAATCTACTAGCAAACTCATTGTATTTAGTATAAGCCGCAATGTAAATACATTGTGTTTTCTATATTTTAGATTTATAGTTACCAAGATTAAAGTTAATCAGTATACAGTTTAAGGACGAATCCAGAGATGCAAATTACAATGTTTCGTCTTCAAACTCCACATAGGTACTTTTGTAGCGAAATCGACCATTTGGAAATATGCAATAATCAGCTCTAAAAGAGACATGAATCAATATCAATAAAACAATATTTATTTGTTGCCTGGCTTGGAACTACAGTCTGTAGATTTGGACAATATTCAAATGTCCGTTGGGGCATGACCCGGACTATATATAATTTTTATCCTACTGACTAAAGGTATGTGTGGTCTAGTATTGCGGTAGAGACAATGCCTTTCGGGCATTTTTTAAATTTCTTGTGTCAACCTCATTAGCTGTTATTAGAATCTCCATAATCAAAGCTTAGTAATTTTCAACTGAATAAACGGTTTTCATTTCCTCTATACTTAGAATATTCTAGGACCTGTTTTCTCTAAAACACGCTATAGTATAGGTTCATTGAATAAATATTACTAGAAATATGTGACTTTGAAGTCATTTGTAAAGGAAAACCCGAAATTTCCTTTTCCTTTTATATTATTAAGATATTAAATATTAAAATTAAAATTAGTCTTACTTAATTTGTTAAATATTAGATTATTAAACGTATCAATATGTACCTGTGTTTGGGAGAGACAAAGGCACTCACTGGGACATGTAGGTAAAGATGTTGTGAAAATTGCCACTCGTATATATCCTAGTAAGATTAGTATTGTGATACCCTGCTTAGCCATTATCTGAAACAAAAAAACGATTTATTCTAATATTGGATTAGAAACGTTTTGGGTAGTCAAACGTTAAACATTAGAACAATATGAAATTAACCAACTTATTCATAATCATATAAATTATTATAGTTTATTCTTCATATTTTATTCTATATATCAGTATTATTATATTCGAGCAATTTTATAGAACCATAGTTTATAGCATCGTAAGAAATGGTGGGCAATCTTTTTAACAAAAATTTTCTAAAAATATTTTAAAAGCTTAGCGGCCATTGTTTGCGAATTTGATAGTGTTACATTTTATGATATGAAATAAATGGTTTATGTAATTGGCTTATATATTACTGGAATAGACCGGAAGAGAAAATATAAAGGTTTCCTAATGTATATTAAGGGTTGCGTTTATGTCAATGCCCCCTGGTTCGTCAGGAACAATCAAATTTATAGAGAAATAGACGTCCGCCAAGTTCACTATTTTATATCCGAGCTCTACTCGAGATATTTATCCACTCTTCGTAGATATATTAGATATAATAGATGTATTACTGAGCTGGCCGATATTTTAGGCCAATAATTCATTCGGCTTTTCGTGGCCTTATTCTATCACAATCAACACTACCCCGTCGTGCTGTAACTCCAAATTGTCTCGACCTTCTCCGGCGAGCGACTAACTCATGTACCGCCAGCTGCGTGGTGTGATAACCTTGATGTCCTTGCCTGGCCCTTGTGCCTCTTAACGGTGTTACCGGTTACGGGCACCCTCCTTACTAACAGTAAGAAGTACCAATTAGGGTCATTGGATTAGCTGATAGAGTGGGGTTTAGTGGGTAGCCCAGAGGCAGTCTCCACATGACCAGTCCAACTCGCTTATTCTTGCGGGTCTTCCCAACCAGGTATCCGTAACAGGATTCCCCTTCCTGGTTTCAGACCAAAAAAAAAACTTCACGATGACTTCGAAACCATATAGATTTACGAAGTGATCCAAAATTTTGTCACAGTCGCGGCAACTAATAAAGCTACTTGACAATACTACAGGAAATCAGGTTGAAGCTAACTGAACCACACCAACATGTATAGCGTATAAGTGTTACTCGTAACATTAGCTTAAGTAGTTTAGTTTTACTTTAATTTGGGTAATACAGGTTGATGTATTAATCCCAAACTCGGGTTACTTACAGAACAGTACAACAGAACAGTAGTAATAAAATTAATTAAAATTGTACTAAGCATATCTAATGTAAGGTGTACTTAATAAAAAATATTCTATATTCTATACCATTATTAATATAAAAAAATGCTGATAAAATAATGTTAAAATACTATTAATGTCAAAAAATCTGTTCATAGGCCATTAAAATAAAATAGTAATGAGTGTGGAACTGTGTCTTTCCTATAAAACAAAAGGAAACCAAACGCACTTACTAACAAACTTTAATTTAAATTTCAAAAGTAAATTTGGTATTAGGCATTTAATAATAGGTATTAATTAGTTAACTAAGCTAAGTTAGTTAAGTATGATTAATACACTAAGAGGAAGTAAATTAAAGTATTACTACTTTCAGAACTCAATAATACTCTCCGTGTTTTTATAGTAAAAAAAACGTCACCAATCTTCAAATATATGATAAGCCGAAAGTTTCGCGTTAAAAAGTTCCTTGTTTAAAGCCTAAACAGCTAATATATTCCGATGAAGGATCAAATTAGACACTGGATGTGTGGCAACATACAAAGCAGCTCGGCATTATCATACATCAGACCGCCCTTACATGGGATCGAGGCTTCATTAAGGCCTTTAACTCGAACGGAATAAGCAATAACCCTCTTTATATGGTGCAGAAGGTGAACCGTACAAAGACTGGAAATCCAAGCTAAAGCCTGTCTCCATCCTTAATCATCATCAATATGCAGCAAACACGATCCCTTTTGGTATTAGTCATTTAGATCACGAAAATTTCGCCATGGCGCAATGACTCCTGACTACCGCTAACACTGAATCGGCACCTAAAGTTTGATATGGTATCAGAGTCAGTTAAAATAAACAAGTTAATTAGATCGACATTTTGTATGTTCCATTTTAGAGACAAATTACAAAAATAAATAACATTATTACTCTAATAGATAGCACACATTATATTTGATGTAAAATACTATTATTTCAAAACATATTTTTTTAAAAAAAATTTAATTTCAATGAGGCATTAGAAATTTATAAATAAAATAAAATATTAATACAATAAAAATTAACGGAATAAAAAGTCTTTAATATATAAAGTTTTGAAATGTATCTGTATGTACTAGTAATCGTTTATAGACTATGATTTATCATGTTTCACACAAAATAGAATAAAAATTATTATTAAAAAATGTTATTTTAGGTTACTAAAAGTTTTTTTGACAATATTTTCTATCTATATCAAGAAATCACAGTCATTAACTTTTTAAATTGCATTTAATACAATATTATTTCCATTAAGTTTCAATAATCCACTAATCCATCATAAGTTACTGTTAAAAATTCGTAATTTCTTCTACTTGTAATATATTTTCCATCTATGAATTATGCAATTTGTTTAATTTTAGCTGCTGCATATTTTCATTAGTTTACTTATGTATTGATGTAATATTTACTTTTAAATCATATTTCTCACCTAAAATATATATTGAAAAACTATGAATATACCAGGCTGATTAATATTTACGATATAGCGGACACATTAATTTATTTTCTCTACAAAAAGATGTAAAATGTAACTTGATGGCACTATTCTTAATCGTTCTACCTAACTCTTTAATACTCGTAGTTCTAACTATACGGGGATAACCGAAGGTAACAAAAAATCAGCTCTGCTTAAAATTAAATAATTTCCTTTAAGAGTGTTTTAACATACTTTTTACTTTCCCTTTTAATATCGTTTAAAATATTTGTTCAAGGATTTTTTTAATATATTTTAAAGTCTCCTTTTACCAACTGTGGGTTATCTGGACTGGACCTAAAGTTTAACGTTGGCTCCGAACCACGGTCCTCAGCATTGAGTACATTTGTACGAGTGACCAACTTTAGAAATTATCCCAGAAGACATCCGGTCTTACCCAGCCTGGTTACTGGCGTGACTGGGATCATTTTCCTTGTCGGATTTTACATTTTTGCCTAGAACAATCACAAATTTTAAACAATCACATAAATTTACGACCATGCCCCAGCAGCATTCGAACCCGCGGCCATTGCAACAGTAGGAGGAGGACCATCCTATCGCCTTTACCACTGCACCACCAAGCCGACAATTTAAGGATTTGTTTTCTGGTTTAAAATAGCTCTGCCGGCGTTTTGCGGTACAGCGTGTGCAACTTTATGTGCAACAGAAGCCACGAGTAATCTACTGGATAAGAGTTGAAGTTGGCAGCGAGTCGGCCAGATCCAAATGAAAATAGAGTTTAAAATAATTTTTTATATTTTTTGTGTAACCGATCTGACGGCTATTCCTGGTTGCTTGATTTGGACGTGTTTCGTTTTATTGGAATTTACTTGTTTGTAGGGCATATTAAGATTTTATCCAACATTTTCACTAAGCCAATTAATGTATGGATAATAGACATGTTTTTTATTAGATTATTTAAGCAGTAAAAGTGTTTAAATAATTAAATAGACTTAGTTTTTTTTATTTAATATACATTTTGTTGGGTAGAGTAATAAAGCAAAACATATTTGTACATTGAGTAGATTCTCTCCACAAGATATAATTTAATCTAGTTAACTATATTACCAGGGTTGTAATATTTATTAATTTTCCTCAATTTTGCTGAAATTATTTTAGACATATTTTTTGAAATTTGTTTTTTAAATCAATAATAACATAGGTCTACAGAAAATTATTTTTTACATTTTCAAAACTAATATTAATAAATATTATCTACTTTTGAGTACTGAAACCGTAATTAGCAACAGTGCATCAACCATTACTTTACAATATGAAATTGTTATATACGAAAAATATAGAAATTTTCATAAAATTAAGAAACATTTTTAAACGAAAGACTTTATCTTTAGTTATTACTACCAACAATGCTAAGTTAATTAGTTATCATTCTATAAAATGGGTGTGAAAATAATATAATATCAAAAACAATTTGCATATCCATAAAATATTAAAATATAGTGAAATATATTAGAGTATGATTGTGAATGAAATAGCAGATTTCCTTTTGAATAATATAAAATAAATGAAGAATTTGAATAGTTCACCTTAGGAAATGTAATAGGAAATGTAGCATGCAGAGCGATATTAAAGAATCAAAAATAGAGGCCGATCAGCAAGAATGTAGCGCCATTTATTCATCAATAGCAAAAACATTGTGACAATTTTGATGTCCTATTGTTTTTAAAATTCAGTTGGAAAATTTGAGGTATAAACATTTTTTCACAGAATTTTGAACTCATTTAATCACTATGAGTACACTTGAAAAAGACTGATAAAATAATAAACTCTTATTATTATTTGTGGATTATTAGTGGAACTTCGTAAAAAAACAAACTTAATTTGAAGAAGAAAGAATTGTTTTCGTTCAAGATATCTCTAGAGTTAATATAGTTAAAAAATACTACTCAGATAAGTTAATTAAGACGACTGAATATTTTTTCCATACCTCAGAAAATTATTTAATTAAGAATATTGCAAATGAAATAGTTGCAAGATTCAATTATTGCATATATTTGCCTTTAATTTAGATTGAAAAATAAAGTTAAAATAGTTTAGAAAAATTTCCTTTTCTGAAGTATTTAGTATTTGTTTTTATTATAAATTCGTAAGATTTAATTTAACCCCTTTGTTGCAAAAGGAACGAGACCATGTTATGTATAGTTTTAAAGATATCTTGACTGCTTTTAAGATTTAATTTTAAAAATTAAATTAAATATCGAGCTTAAATATAAAATCATTGAAACTATTTGTGTTCAAGATATACTATATAAAGTATATGAAATAGCGTTTCAATAGGAAGTGGAAATATTTAGCCAATCTTTATACGGTAGTACAGTTTTATATTTCTTCAGTTGACTCAACACGTTATATAAGTGGTTTCTTATAGAGTAGTCAATGTTCGATGGAGCTATATCGGATAGTTGAACAGTTGCGGAATGATGAAGGATAATTCCTGATGAAAAAACTAAGAGTTATATGATCACAGATTCATTGAATGCAGCCTAAAGTGATTATTATTAGTGTAATTTCTTGGCGATCCCAAATGATGAATTCAGAGAACGTGATTTTGTTCCGATGGAGACAGATATTTTAAAGGCAAGAGACTTTTATCCTATGAAACAGAAATAAAGTCGGAAAATTGCTTGAGATGGGCTAAGAATCACTGACTTGTGATTTGCACCCTATCTCACCTAGTAGCTATATACGTGAGGGGTTGGTAGTTAATACATATTTTCAGTATATTCACTAATAAGTGTAGCTGAGAATTTAGAATTATAATAATCTTATATGATATATTTAATTATCGAAATAAATTAATTCATCCAAAAGAAAAGCTTATTTTAAGCCAAGACAATGTCTGTCGAGTCCGCTAGTAACAATATATTTTTATATTATTCTTAGTAGTGATAATATGCCCAGAAATGTCTATATATGTCTAATAATCAGATCGGATGGTGTTAGAAGTTTTAGTCTACCAACTTCACTGCCATCTCGCATATTTAACTGATTATCGAGTACATTGCGATTCACTCACACTCATTCCAAATACTCGATACAAATACGTCGAATTACACTCGTTATCACTTCGTTTGAAACATAGTACGGAGCATCGACAATGGCACTTTATTTTGGAACCGTTGTATGATGGATTTATTAAACTTGCTAGCGGTTCCCCATATTAGGATTCCATATGATCGAATAGGCTGAAGTATAGGTTTATACAATAATATCTTGTTATATAAAGATAACTTGGATTTGCGCCCGATAAGCCACTACTTTTGGTAGACTTTAGGTCCAAGTTGTTTTCGTTTGGCGAGTATTAACTTTTTCCTATGAGCATCCTCTGCTTACTGGAGTTGACAATTATTGATGTAGACTGGTGGACATATTCTACTACGGAGCGTAAAAGATATATGACTGGATTTTGTTTCGATGGCTTTTACATGCCATCTTTACAGCCACATTTGTATTTGATTTAGGTGTGTTTCTAGGTTAATTGATGTTATGGCTGGAAAAATATATTTTATAACTTTTATTTTAAGAACAATTACAATATTTTATAAATAGAAGATTAGGTATAAGCATGTATTTCTTGATACATAAAGAGCAGCGTACATAATATACGAACAATAAGTATTCGTTCAATTTGGTCAACTTAATGCACTCATGACATGATGGAAACCTCTTGGATGACTTGTACTTGGACAGATTAAGGTGGGCTTCGAATTACGATCTGCATTAAGCCTACCGAATCGCAAGTGATCAACTTAGACATCATCCCAGAAATCATCCAGTATTGCCCAACCTTTTGGACTGATTTTAAATTCTTCCTTATGGTCAATTACAAATATAGATTTACAACCATGTCATGGCTACTAAGTATTCGTCTACTGGATTTAAAAATTTTAGGAGAAGGTTAGCAATCGATAAGCGTATTTTAAGTGAATTAATTTTGTATTGGTTAAATTGTGCTTTTGTTATTTACTATTTTAGACACATTTACGACATTTAAATTATGTATATCCTATTAATATTAATCAAATTATTATTAATAGCATGTACTGTTAAGGTACATATTTTGATAACAAATTTCATATTTTTTCATTGCTATTTTTCCATTTTAGAAGCGGCGGTTAAGTATATCAACAGTGGTTTTGTTTAATTTGAAAATTCTTGTGATATTATGAGAAAACCTAATTACGTAGATATGTTTTATTAGTAAACATAAATTAATAATACGTTTTTATATGAGTTTTTTATTTTATAAATTGTTTTGGTTACCTTAATTTAATAGTTACTAAGAATCTTTAGGCTAATTAAGGACTAATAAAAACTAAGAAATAATAAAATCGTGACAAAAATGACTTAATACGGTAAAAGGTTCTTATAATGTATTATTGAAGGGTATTATTAAAAAGTAATTAAATATCATGGGTTTTTAAAAGATTTAATATAACAAAAAAACTGGTATAAATATATATAAATAAAGCAGCTGAAGATATGATTGTACCCTATTGACTATTATAATGGTGCCTTATACCAGGGGTACCAGAAATTTCTAACACATGTCAATAGACCTATGTATACAATATTATGATTTGACACATATGTTATTTTATTCTATTAACGTCAAGCTTCAAAGCTATACATGTTATATTTTATGAAAGTAACACCATCATAGATTTATAACCCTTTGTAAATGTTAAGTTTCATACTTGAAAACATGTATATACGGCACGTATATACTACGTTATTACCTTTGTAGTGACCTTGAGGCATGTCGAATTTTACATTGTGGAATAACGGCCTACAAAATATCCAGAAATCTAATCTCAGATATTGGACACAGGCAGGGTGCCAGCAGCGCCAACTGGAACACGATAAGAAATAGCTGGCAACCTCGAGACGTTTATGAGGGAGGTTATTGTAGGGTACTTTCAATCATTCATTAACCGACCATCGTTTGGTTTAGACGTGCAACCATCGACTGCCCAAGCCTCGTCGCCAGGTAACACCACTGCCTCTTTACCATTCTTTTATCACTTTTATTTTCTCATTTTTAGATTACTTCAATAAGTAATGGTCGCATAATGTAAACACCACTGTTTCATTTCGTTTTACCTCCTTTCACCGAAACCCTAAACCTTTCTTATTTAATTAAATGGAGAAAGCCCTTGAAAGTCATGGTTCGCTGGTAGAAACTTACGGTGATTGTGCTTTAACTTTAAAATATGAGAGGAATGATTTTGAAAATTTAAAAGTGGTGACTCCGATGTGCAAGGCAGCGAACGTTCTGGTAGACCGAAAACGTTCGACGATCGATCGTTCGATTGCAAGGGTAGTTGGATGACCCAACTCAAACACAATTGGCAAAAGTGTTAAATGTGACCCAATAAATCATTAGTGACTTATTACGAGCAACTGGAAATTCCAAAGATGGGAAGATAGCTTCCACATCAATTGAATGACAGGCAAATGGTAAATCGAAAAGTCGTCTGAGAAATGCTGTTTCAAACGTATGATCAGAAGTAATTTCTGCATATAATATGTAATTGGTGTTGAAAAGCGGATTTATTTTGAGAATCCATCGCAAGAAATCATGGTGAAGCCGGCCGGTCGTCTTCAGGGCCAAATCGTTTTGGTCGCAGACAATACTCGGTATTTGGTTAGACCAGAGTGGCGTGGTGTATTAGGAACAGTTGAAACAGTTAATAGTGATCGCTACCGTCATCAAATCCTTAATTTGAACCGTGAGTTGATCAAAATATGTTCAGAATGTACCATAAGAAAGGTTTTAAATTACGATAATACGCCGTCTCATGAACTAGAACCAGCCAAGGAGACGCCGAAAGTACTTGATATATTATGGCATTCGCCATACTCTTCAGATCTTGCTTCATCCAACTATCAATTTTTCGCATCAATGGGACCAACAAACATCAACGCTTGCAGAGCAGCACTTCGCCAATTTTGAAGAAGTTAGAAAATGGCTCGATAAATGGTTTTGGGATGGCACCCATAAAATGCTTGAAAGATGCCAATTATTTGAATTTTTTGCCATTTTCGTGAAAATTACCTAAATTTTTCCGACAAAACCGGTAATGACTTGTCTTTGAATCTGTTCTGATCATTTGAAGTTACTATCTAACAATATATTAAACCAAAGGAAAACCATTTTTATTAGTTTACTATAATTTTTATCAAAAGGAGTGACAATATTCGTGTTCATAAAAACAAATAATTTCCTAATTTCCTAATCTATATAAGTAAATAATATATTAACTTATCTAGAAGCAGAAAAATTATAATTTGTTGATATAAAAGTATTATTTACCTATAATTTCTAGGAAGTAACTCCGAATTGCATGAATCTTGTCACTGTAAACAAAGGAAAACAACATATTAGAACACACATATTCATATTAGAAAAGCACATTAATTAAACTTTTTTAAAATTATTTTAATTCATACATTTAAAGGGGCTTTGAGACATATGCCTAATAGTTTAACGTAGAAGATATTTAGGTTTCTTAATAAAGTGCATTGTAGTATATCCAAATGAGCATCCTAAGAATGTATCTATAGTTGAGAAGGCGATTAAAATTTTCATTTTAGTTTCTTCAATACCCTAAGATAAATAGTATTGTTAATTTTACTGTATGTCAACAATAATGAACAAGGATATAGGATATGTTGACACTTGTTATTTTAATATCTAATACCTAATAAATTCTAGGTCTCTTAATGATAATTTTTAAATTATTAGATATATTTATTATATAGCTAAAAACTAAATTCATTTTATAATTCATAATGTAGTTTATGGCTTAAGTTTTTGAATTCCTTCAATCTACTTAGGAGTGCTCCGAGTGACTACGAAAAGATTGTCAATCCATCATCAACCTGTCTTCGTTTCTTAATAATTATTTTGCTACGATTTAGTTTAATGAATTCAAAAGAGAACAGTTTTTGAGTCTTTTGATCTCTCAGAAATCGTATCGGCAATATCAGTTATGAAATGTAAAAATATTTAAATCAGAAACACTATTAACTAACTTAAAAATACTATTGTATTTCATGGAAAGATGAAGCGACTTGTTGAACGGCGATACAACACGACATTGAGGATTTAAATATTTTCGAAAATAGGCTAAATTTCCTGTGCCTAGACGTTTCGCTCATAACCACCATTCAGTTTTAACATAAACATAACCTAATATAAACCCTGTTGGTCTTCGAGTACACAATGTTTGTAATCAAGCCCGTAACAGTTGCATGGAAAACATGTATAATAGGAGCTGCTTCGTTTTAATTATTGTTATCTTTGTAAATATTACTGCCGTGAAGAGGCTAAGTTATTTAATATGGTGAAAGAATCTGCTGTCATGATAAGCCTAAATTGAAGATAAGGCCCTTGAAAGTGAAATCAGTATTATACCTACTTTTATATAAGTTATGAAAGGTGTAGAGTTTAAATCAAAAAATTATTTACAACATCTCTCAGTCAAGTTAAACACACTATCTTTTGGAACAATTATATACCATTTTTGAACAAATTAACTAAGGGACGTGCTAGTTTTCTCGTCTGCATATCTTTCAGTTGTTGTAGAAATAATAATGAGTATAAATAATATATTTCTCCAAGAACTTGCCTTTGGTAATCTATATTGTCCCAACTGTATTTAAATTTCTATGATATATTCTGTTTGGAACGGTGTCTTCTAAATTCCAATAGTCGGCGACTGAGAAACCGAACTACTGCAATCCCTCTTTGGTGCCTTTGCTTCTGACCAAATTTTAGTAGAATAGGTTAGTTCACAGAAGCAGCTGTCCATTTTAAATGACCTTACACTCTGAACTGCGATGATTCTACTAGAAATTCGCAAAGGGTTGCTTTTTAAAGCTCGGATTTTCCTAGTTCATTGTTAGATTGCTTTCAGTATCTTCGATCTACATTTGGTGACCGTTTAGCCTGAGTTAGGGTAGTTGTCTGAACTCTATTAAATTATATCGAGGAATTTTTGAACTAGCTGCGAAACCATTGCTAGTTCAACGTCACCCTTTATTAATTTATTAATAAACTTAACTATTTGAATAAGTTAATTCCGGTTGGTTGACTTTAATAATATAGGATTTTAGAAGAACAGTTTTATTACCTGTATCTTACCGTCTGCGTCAGCTAAGAAACATGTAGGGGTATGAAACAAAATTTTACTTGCATGTTGGTTTATTTTAACGAAAAAAATTCTTGATTTGTTGGAATGAACGTATGGACTATAGTGTTGATCTAATCCCATTTTAATATAAAGGAAACCGTTAACATTTTACTCATGACACCTCATAGGTATATTAAAAATACTATATTTTTTTCTTTACAACCGGGACTACACGCTATAGAAAAATGAACAAGAAGCAAAACGTCTTTTACAAAAAAACGGTTTAAATATTTTGTAAGTTGGAGGTCATATATCATAATTAGTCATATTTCGGTAACTTTACTAAAAAGATCTAATTGAATGCTTTTAAATCATTATCCAGGTCGTGAATTGAGAATTCACATTACTATAAACATATTTAAAACAAATTGTAAATACTGTTATACTATGATTATTTCTTTTCTCAATAATTGTATGTTGTAAAGCCCATTAATTTTAATTATTATACAAATAAACAATATAAAAAAGCTGAGGACTAAATTAATTTACTAGACTTTCTCTTAAAATTAATAAACGTATAAATTCTAATCCTATCTTCTTACATGCAACATGTGCTTTATAATTTTTTTGCAGGAAAACAAAATGATGTTGCAAGTGCTACTCAACTTCATAAAAACAATACCTGATTTATGAACTTTTTAAAGCATTAATCAAACTTCGCAAAGGTGCTTCGCTGATTTCTATTCAAGCTTGATGATTGATATCGACGTCTCGGGCATATCGGATCATAATGGACCTTTTTAAGGCTTTCAAAACTTGCCATTATGTTAATAATATCAATGGAATTACAATGAGCGAGAAACGCGAATGGACCGATTAATAAAGCAAACGTTTTTCTGTTATTATTTCTATTTGTTTGTCTTAATTATTATTTTTTTCAATTGTTTGCTCAGATTATGTGTTGAAATTAAATTTTATAGGATTATGACTAGCGTTGGGAACTTTCGACTGAAATTAACTATTGACTGTTTTGTAAGTAACTGAATTGATGACTTTTTACTATCGACTGATTCAGTCACTATTTTTGGTTCTATTGATTTTACTAGTTTATACTAGTGACTGTTTCAGTCGACTGATTTCAGTCGCTATTTTCGGTCCGACTGATTTCATTATTATTTACTATCGACTGTTTCAATCGTGTATTTGTAGTTACTATTTTTGGTTCGACTAGTTTGATTCGACTGATTTTTAACATTCTGGCTCTGTCGTCCTAGCAGCGACCTTGACAAAGATGTACCCATTTTATGGTTACATAGATTTATATGTAATATATATAGTTTTATGATTTTTTTGATAGTTTGTTTGTAAATAGCAATATATTCTACATTAATATAGCAACATTTTGGAACGATATTTTTCAAGATTGTTAATGTAATAGGGTAAAAAGATTCAAATTGTGAATGATAAGTAATAAAATATTTTGACTATTTTCATGGCAACAATAGGTAATATTTCGATTACTCTCTCGATTTTTGTTAAAAAATATTTCAGTTCAATAATAAATAAAGCATTTACTTTATTTAAAAAGCTTATTAGGATTAGTTTTTTTTTCTTAGATTAGGTATATGATTAATTTTAATTTAGTATTTATGGTTATTGTACATCTTTTGTTTTTAAGTTTTATTTAATTTTATATAATTTAATTAATTAATTATTTAATTAATTTTTATTTTTCTTTTTTAAGTTAGTACTTGAAGGAATATGTATATCTCCATCTCGCTTATACTACCATAGGACAATATAAGCATATATAAAATTAACTGCTCCAAGCAATTATCTCCATCCTTCCCTCTCTCCCAATTTATATAGGAAAGGATTTATACATGTTCGTCAGACATCACGAATTAAAAAAAAAACAGTTGAATCGTGAATTTGTAATTACAATTTTACTATCGACTGTTTCGACTGTTTTCAGTCGATAGTTCCCAAAGTTGATTATGACAATGTTTATTACTGAACAGGATAATTTTGAAATTTCGCGGGCATTGCAAATTTAATGGATTATTTTTAGCATGTTGGTTATTTACATTTTTTACAACCAGTACGCTGCTGTCCTTCAACACTGTGCAAATACCTTCAACAAAATTTCGCCATTGTTTCAATATTAAATCCATGTATTTCATAGACCTATAACAATCGTTCATAATTCGTTCAGCTTTCGATATAGTTGTCCAATCCGTTGCGAACTGTGTCGCTGAATTTCTTCCTGAACTTTACACTGATTGTCGCATATTAATAACGTAAGTTTATATCTAATACTATTTTATATTTAATCCCGAAGAGAAATATTTAAAATTTATCTTAAGCATCTTATTTGGTTATCAAAAAATCATAAAAAATGGTTAGCAAAATAAAACGTTCAAAAGGGCCAAATTTTAATTTTGTACCATTTTTTCTCTTCTACTAGCATTATCTTAGAGGCTGAGCTCTTTGTAAGTTGGATCATTCGGCATATTAGTTCAGCAATAGATGCTACGATGCTACATTCGCCATTGCTTATTGCTATCAAGTACCTAAATTTATGAATTAGCTTTAACTGGACTGCATTGAGATTAACAATAGCAGATAGTCAATATTTTAGGCTTTTCTTCATCAATTCCTAAGCTACATGGCTTTGCAATGCGAACTATACCGGAAAGAATTCTCGAAGCCTCAAAATCAACTAATTTAGAATAGTCTCTCAGCGAGCATTAAATGAATAAAAAAGTTTGTAACATCGTATTGAAGGCTATGTCTCCTTTTAAATATATTTGTATAAGTGCATCCACAACTATGTCTAAAAAGAATGGAGAGACATCTCCTTGGTGAATACCGGCTCGGAGTTCAAGTGAATTTGATACATATTTTAGCACTCAGACGAACGATGAAATTTAGTAATATTTAAGAAAACATGTTCAGCTTCAAAGGCTGCATAAAATGAGTGTATAATCGATAAGTACTTTTTCGATAGTTTATAAGGTCATGTATTTGGCAATGCCTTTTTTCATGTTGACGATACTCTATTCCATCGACAAATGTGTATACACTGGCACCGATGTTGGTCACTTAACAGTTGCGCTTCGAAATGTTTTTTCATCCACCGTATTCTCCAGATCTGCCCCCGAGCGACTATTTTCTGTTCTCAGATCTCAAAATAATGCTCACTGGGAAGACATTTTCGTCGAATGAAGAGGTGATCTCCGAAACTGAAGCCTATTTTGAGGCAAAGGGTAATTTTTAAAGGCAAAGGTTCTACTATGGTAGGCCGGAGACTTTTCAATTGACCTGTTAACCACGAAATCGCCGAAAAACGGCCGCATTTGAAGAAAAAGAAAATGCTGCTGCACGAAGACAATACACCACGTCATAGATCAGTGAAAACGATGGAAAAAATCCATGAATTTGGCTTCGAGTTGCTTCCTCATCCACCGTATTCTCCAGATCTAGCCCCCAGCGACCATTTCCTGTTCTCAGATCTCAAAAGAATGACCGCTGGGAAAAAAAAACTGAGGCCTATTTTGAAGCAAAGGACAAATCGCACTACAAAAATGGTATCGAAAAGTTGGAGGGTCGCTATAATCAGTTGTTTAATATATTTCAGCATCTATACTATTGAATATTGCATTTTCAAGTTCTTGTAAGTTCTTTGAGATTCGTTTTTCGATTAATGAATTGACAGGACAATTTAAATAATTTTTATCTTTAAATTTCTTTAATTTGCTACTAGTTCGTTCAATTAAATTAACTGTTTAATATTGGATTCTGCGTTAAATGTAGTACATATTGCTGTTAGATGCTAACTAACGTTTTAACACATATAGTTGTCCATGTGAGGGATATGGCTTTTTATAAATATTATTTGAGATTGCGGTGTAAGCAGAATGTTTTCATTTATCAATCACAGACAGTAATTGTAATTATTTCTTTTCCATATGTATCTTCGTGGATAGTATAGGATTTGTTAGAGAGTTATATAAATATTGTTTAAATTAATTTTAAGCACATTCTCAAACAAATATCAAGCTGTAATCAAAAGTATTTCGAAACTTGCACACTAATTAGTGTGTCGTTTACAAATATGTATGTCTTGCTCGTACGTTGGGAAAAGGCGCTGTTTATTTATTTATGGCAATTTTTTTGTATTATGAAGCACTTTAATAGATATATTTTACAACCAAATACTTTTTATTTTACGTACATTGCAGAGCATGCCGAATATCAGTAAATTTTCTATTGGATTTTATTAACTCCCCTTCAAAATATGACACATATTCAATTACTTTTTTATTATTTCCACTTTCAGAATGTAAAATATAAACTAAAAAATCTTTATTTTTATATATGTAGATTTAATGGATTACTTCGCAATCGATAGGATATTATGTAAATCGCCATTAGGATTTACTCTCAATGTAATAGTCAGTGACTTTTATAGTCCAGAATTATTAGAGCAATGTCATTTTAATAATAATGCAACTATTTGGGTGACAGTATCGTTCAATAATATAAACAAAAATCAAAACCTACAATAAAGCCGTATATTTACCGCTGTAATGCATATCGGCTATATTATACTGACTATATGGCAGTATAAAAAGAAAAATATATATAGTCATGACCGTAAAATGTGTTATAGGAAGAAATATTTTATCGATATTGTTTTATATATATTTTTACGAGTCCGTAGTTAAATTTACATATCCCCATGGGATATACATGAAAATAATTTGAGTATCATTAATGTTTAATTAAATTTTTATTCTATAGGGAAATACGAGTATATTGCCGTAATTTTTTTAATGTTCAGTAAAACAAACAGTAAATGTTTGAAAATCAGTTACAGTTCTTTTAAAATTAATTTAAGTAATAAGATCATGACAGCATAATTCATGCTTCTTACTCGTTGAAAAAAATTACTTCAAGTATTTCTGTTATACTAGTTATCGCCCCGTGGTCGATAACACAGGCTAAAATTATCTAAATCGCATTTAATTAAATTAAAATTCCATTAACTTTCATAATCAACAATTTGTACATATACAAATTGTATTAAGAAGTGTAAATTACTACGCCACTGAACATTATAACAAAGTAGCATAAGGAAGATTATTTTTAGAACTGTAAAAACTTCAGAACATCAAATATAAATGTACATAATTCCTTACTTTTATGTTACGAACATAATAAACACATAGAGACAAACATATAAACATATAGAGTATATTAAAACAATAAGGAACATAATTAGGTAATTTATTTTTTACAATTTGGAAATGCATATTAAAGGAATGTCATTACAATTATAAAATTAAATATTGATTTTCCATATGTGGTATATGCGGTATACTAAGTTTAGACGTTATGAAATTAACACCGAAGACTTTGAACGCAGTGGACGCCCAAAAGAGGTTGTTACAGACGAAAACATGAAAAAACTACACAAAATAATTTTGAATGACCGTAAATTGAAACTGAATGAAATAGCAGACACTCTAAAGATAACAACTGAACGTGTACATCATATCATTCACGAATATTTGGTCATGAGAAAACTCTGTGCAAAGTGGGTGCCGCGCGAGCTCACTTTTGACCAAAAACAACGACGACTTGATGATTTGGAGCAGTGTTTGAAGATGATCAAGCATAATAAACCCGAGTTTTTGCGTCGATATGTGACAATGCATGAAACATGGCTCCATCATTTCAGTCCAATCGATAGTCATCCGAGTGGACTGAACACGATGAACCCGCTCCAAATCGTGGGAATACGCAACAGTCGGCTGGCAAGGTAATGACGTCTGTACTTTGGGATGCGCATGGACTAATTTTCATTGACTACCTTCAAAAAGGAAGGATCCTCAACAACGACTATTACATATGGTTATTGGGCGGTTTGAGGGACGAAATCGCCGAAAAACGCCGCATTTGGAGAAAAAGAAATTGCTGCTTCACCAAGACAATGCACCGTGTCAAAAATCCATGAATTGGGCATCAAATTGCTTCCTCATCCACCGTATTCTCCGGATCTGCCCCCAGAGTATATTACATGTTCTCAGATCTCAAAAGTATGCTCGCTGGGAAAACATTTTCGTCTAATGAAGAGGTTATCGCCGAAACTGAGGCCTATTTTAAAGCAAAGGACAAATCGTACTACAAGAATGGTATCGAAAAGTTGGAAGGTCGCTATAATCGGTCTATCACCCTTATCACCCTCAGGTAATTATGGTGAATAAAAAAACTAATTTTGCCAAAAAAATATGTTTAATTATGGTAGGCTGGGAACTTTTCTATTAACTTGTTATATTTGAGTCTTATTTAGTAAAAGAAAAATATTTTTTATTTGATTATAGATAATGTTGAGATATCTCAGAAGATATCCTGCTGATTGTTGATAATGACAGGATAGGCGATTTCATGTATGAGGATTTTCTGACTATGTTTTTATAAGCGAAATTTTTAAATTTATAAGCTCTTGTAGGCATTCCAGAGGGATCAACGTCCGTTAAGTAACTATTAACCGGTATAACATACACTATAAAAGTCAAAACGAATATCGTTCTTACAGTTACTGTATAGTATAAATTACTCTACTGGGAATATTTATTTCTCTATAGATTAGATATCTTATGATGGATATAATATTTCTATAGAAAAAAATAAAATAAAAAGTTACAAAAGTTGTTTGAAACAATTTAATCGTTTAAATATTATTAACTTCGCAGTATATTCTAGTGTTATAATGTTATCAACAATATTAAAGTTTTGAGGTCTGTACTTCTGACAAATTAGAGATGTGTTTTTTTTTCAATTACTTAGTTTGACAATAAAGCATGGCAAATTTGTGACAACACATTGGCCCGTAAGGAAATATTTAACATCTGACAAAAAGAACATTTTACCTAAAACTTAGTTGGCAATAAAAACATTATTCTGCTGCAACTACAAATAAATTTGTTCTAAATGATTTCTAAAATTTTGGTGTAAAAAATGTAATTTTTCATCATTTATCACTTCAACTAAACAGTTAAAGTGAAAGAAGGATTTGAGTGTTGTGTCTTATATTTATAAATTGAAAAAGAGGATGGT
This sequence comes from Rhynchophorus ferrugineus, assembly GCF_030347505.1. Classification (NCBI taxonomy): domain Eukaryota; kingdom Metazoa; phylum Arthropoda; class Insecta; order Coleoptera; family Curculionidae; genus Rhynchophorus; species Rhynchophorus ferrugineus. The sequence goes on from NW_027472581.1 coordinate 74,429,737, forward strand.
ATAGTCTATCCAATAAAACACCTATGTACGATTTCAAAATTTATGACGTCAGCACGTATTAAATTATAATTTTGGTTTACAACGATTGCTGATATGTAACCATTCATTGTTATAACTAAGGTTATGGAGAATTTTGTGGACATAACATGTCTAATACAGGCTAACAGGGTCGACCAGTCCCAACATAAAGCGATTTTCGAATTTTGTCTCTGTTTTTAACTAGGACAACTTAACTTGTAAAATGAGAAGGAACATTTTATTCAAGCTAATATTATAGACAAAAAAACAAAATCTTCAAAAAACGAAATCGTTTCCAATTCCTACATTAGCATTTTTTTTGAAAATTTGGGTGCTGCGGTTAAAGATACCGAGACGAATGAAATGTTAACGTGATTGGTAATTACTGCTGATCACTACACAGAAAATAACAAAAATATATGCGATCAAGGGAGAGAAACCACAATAAATAAGTATCCTTATATTAGTATTTTAATAATCTAATATTATTGCTCAAAACTATTTCATGAGATGTATAATCGAGAGAATTGTGGGGATACAAAAATATTGATTCAGTCTACAGAAGAAAAAATACATAGGTTATAGTTAAATTCTTTGAAAATTAGGTAAAAATAATTTTAAAACATGTTATTGATCTGTGTAGTCATTATGAATGATTACTAGTTAAATAATTCTTAGAAATATGATACATAAAATATTTAAATTTTAATTAAAAATATAATTATTAATCATAATAGTAAATAATATTTTAGATAAATTACAGAAAAGTTATATTTTGCAGGCATACAATATCGCAAAACCTGTGCACTTATTAAAATAAAATTTTGTCCTAGGACAAATATCAGAAGTCAGATATGCTAGTGAGGAATATCAACAAACGTAAAACATTGGTTCTTTACTACTTGGCCAAATGGAGTTCGGGTGTTCTTCGCTGTAAAACTTCTATGGTAAGAAATAAATTTTGAAATGAACGAATCCTTTATATATATCTTTTTTGTGGGTCGTAAACAAAACTTCATAAACCTTTAAATGTTGTAATTTACAGTTATAGGTAGTTTGTACTAGGTTACAAAGAAGTATAGAATTACATTTTAAATCCACTGAATCAAATCATTTAATGGATCAATAATATCATATCCTTATAAAAAATATATTTTAAAATATTTTTGCCTTAAAGTATGATGAAAATATTAAAGCGAAATTACTTTGTAATACGACAATAAAAATATGATAAAGTTTTATAATACTCATAAAAAATATAGTATGTATTAGAACCAATAAAAAGAATCAGAATAATATGGTGAAATTTTCAATCCCTTCAGCAAATAGAACAGATTAATCAACAAATGAAATTAAATTTACGGCAATTTATAAGTCATTATAATAAAATCAATTTCATAATTTTTTAAATTTTGATAATCAATTATGCACTCTAAAATACAAATGAATAAAAAAGTAAAATAATTCTAACAATGTAAATTTAATTGAACAAAATTTAAGTAAATTAAAGGCCATATTTATTAAATAAGTAATATCAAAAGTATAATAATCAATATCATTGTAATTTTCATAAGATTATGGGATGTCGGTTTTTTATTGCAACAATTGTATAAAATATTGATATTAATAACTATAATAAACTCCTGTATATGAATAGATTCTTCAGCTGTATTTTACACTTAAAATGTTTCGTATTTAGTTTATCATCTGTATTCTGATCGTAGGTATATAGATATGTTGTTTATTTGCTATATAATGGTGATAAGTTTATAGGTACCTGCTATTTCAAATAGTTAGAATAAGTGAAAATTAAACTATAAGGCAAATTTCAGTCATCACAAATTTCAGCTGGGCTAAATGGTCCCTAAGATCAGAAATAAAGTACACACGTAGTATATATTTATGTTTTAGTACTATTTATCGTTTATTATATAAGATACATTTCACACATTCAATATTAACGCAACATTGGTACTGTGTACAGTCTAAAAATATTTTCGATATAATTGATTTTTCCTTGAGTGTTTACATTTGAGGAAACACGGTGTAGAATTTAATATGTTCGTTAGGATTAACCATTGCTACCGCAATAGCAAGAGAGAAATCAGAATATGAAGTACTTTACCCCCTCGAAATTAGAGAAATTATAAAAGAAAGGCGAAAAGCTAGAAGAGTATGGCACAGGACCAGAAATGCTGCTGACAAAACTACGTTTAATAGAATTAGTAATCAGACGAATCAAAAGATCAAAGAATATAAACAGAATTGCTTTCAAAAGTATTTAAGTGAATTAAGCCCACAAGCAGACAAAGATTATTCGCTATGGAAAGCAACTCGAAGATTTAAAAGACCAATTATTCGAGTACCGCCAATTAAAAATGATCGAAATGAATGGGTTCGACGCGACAATGAAAAAGCTGAATTGCTCGCACAATACTTAGGTAACATTTTTCGGCCTAATGATATAGAATCCACTATGGATACATCACCTATTTATCAACTCGATGTAGATCTAAATTTAATTTCTCCACTGGAACTTGCCACTGAAATTGATAACCTCAATCCTAAAAAGGCACCTGGTATAGATGACATTTCACCTGGATTATTGAAAGAACTGTTCTGGCGTTCTCGACATTTAAAAATATCTCGGCTGGAGTTCCACAAGGTAGCGTCTTAGGACCTCTCCTGTATCTGCTCTACACTGCTGACATTCCAACAACAAAAGAAACACTTCTTGGAACCTTTGCTGATGACACAGTTATTATGGCAAAAGATATATCTCTGCCTAGGGCAATAGAAAAAGTTCAAGTGGCAGTCAAAAAAATCTACAAATGGACAAAAGATTGGAAAATTCAACTTAATGGCTCCAAATCGGTCCACGTTAATTTTGCATTAAGGAGAAATAATAAAAACTTAATTATATCACTCAATGGATGCCCGATTCCTCAAGCAGAATCAGCAAAATACCTTGGAATCCATCATGACAGTAGATTAAATTGGAAGCATCACGTTAGACAAAAAGCAAAACACCTTAGAACCAAAATAAAACAACTATACTGGTTAGTCGGAAGATACTCTCAACTTGATCTAAAATCAAAGAGGTTGATCTATAATACAATTATAAAGCCAATTTGGACCTATGGGGTGCAAATATGGGGTTGCACTAAAAATGCAAATCAGTTAGTCATATAGCGTTGTCAAAACAAGATTCTTCGATTGATTACCAATGCCTATCGCTATGTAACCAATGAAGAACTGCACGATGACCTGGAAATCAAATGGATTTGCGAAGTTGTGCAGGATTTCGCCTTGAAACACGAAAGAAGATTACTAAATCATTCTAACGTGGAAGCAATACAACTGCTGGACAGCGCACAGGATGTCAGGAGATTGAAACGAACAAAACCATACGAACTTGTGTGAACATTTAGTGTGTATTATTAGTGTAAACTATACCTATAAGTTAATAATTAATAAATAATTATAATTTTATAATTGAGGAATACATACTGATGTATTTTCTCGTACTCGTCTTGCTTGTTAATTAATCCAAGCACATAGGAAAAGTAGTAATAAATTAATTGTAATAATAATAATTAAGATTGTACTAAGCGTATCTAATAAAGATGTTATAAAAAAAAAGGATTAACCATTGTTTATGATTGTTTTTGATGCATTGAAGTGCCATCAAAATAGGGTCGTGATCAGGATAGTTGCTGAGGAACTTGTGGAATTCAACTTTAATGAAAGAACAACAATAATTCTTCTTGGAGTAGATGTGTAAGTAACTTATCTATTGGTAATTCGTAAATGTCAATAGTGGGACATTTGGAAGGAGAATGATTAGGACTAAGAGATGCTGGTGGCATCTGCTTAGAGGAGGATTAGTCCTTTATAGGTTGAGATAGGTTTCCTTATGGAAACTCGGAAAAAAAAAGAAATGAAAAATAAATAATTAGCATCTCAAAATAATATAATGTAAAAGACGGATATAGTTTTGAAAATATTAACTTTTTAAAAGTATTTATTTCCTGAACTATTACTAAGTATCATTGATGTTCTAGAAATGGTGATGAATGTAGATATGAGTCAAGTCAAATTACAGGTTATAAACCGACAAACGTTGTTTTGGTACTTTGTCTGTTTTGATGAATTTCAAATTGCTGCTAATTAATACTCTGTTTGAAAATGCTGATGCCATTTGATTAGTCAGAAACATATTAAAAGCAGTCTCTAATTAGTTACTTTGAATAGCAATGAAATAATATATGCATTAGATGTACTATATTTCGATTAGAATTTTGCTATATGTCAAAGCCAATGAACTAAAACTCAAAGTGGATGCGACAACATTGTGACGTTTTGATCTTTGATAAATTTGGATGACCTGACTGTTATATCGAAAAGACTATAACTTGATATGTATATGGCATGTTATCGACAAACTAATATGATTTTTAAGTTGTAATTATATTAGCTAAATATTTTTTGCTACCTCCAAAACATATAGTTAATGAAAAGTGTTTGGGTTAAATATTTTTGATGGAGAAATCATTCATGGCTTATTTACATTACTGACCAAACTGTAGACATTTCAGATATTATGCTGTGGAAACGTGGTTGGCTTTAAATCAGTTAATTGGCTTTTAATTTAGAAAAAAGTTCATAAAATAGTTCTTAAAATCATTAGGTGAATTGGTTTGGGACAGAGACTGACCTAAATACATCAGAAGGTAACAAAGGTGGTTACATGAAGATTTGAGCATGCTCACTATTATTTTTGTTTGCTGAGACTAGACCATTCTCACTTTGGTATGTGACAATTGATGAAATCTGGATCTATTATTACACATCTGCATATAAAAGAACATTAGCTGAATAGACAGCCGCTGGTGAAAGCCATCCAATGTGATCTAAAACAGTTCGCTTAATAAAAAATTTATGAAAGCGTTGAATTAATCAGCTTTGTTCTAGTTAGATTTATCGCCGATTCACTACCGTTTGACTTTTTGTTTATTTCAATATATTAAATGACCCTACCTTATATGTGAAAAATTGTATACATAATATTTCATAATAATATATTAACAGTAACAGAAATATGTACAGGCAATTTTAAAATATAACTAGAAATATTACCGTATTTCCATCCAACAATATATATTCATAACATAAGCTTAATGGCAAAAGTGATAAGGGTTGTAACATAAGAAAAATATAACTTTTCCAAGTACAAAACCTTATTTATTTCATTGTAATAAATGATGTGTCCGAATTTAAAATCGATCCTGGAAAACATATTAGAATTTGGTCAATATAACAGGCCGGAATATCCTTTTGAACTTTTACGTTATTAATTTCTCTTTTACCATAATGTTCATCCATAGACTTCCAAAAAATACAACGGGCCCTCTTAAAAAATTATTGAAAGAAACTTTTCAGCAAAGTTTCATTGTAATATTATTATTGTAACATCAAAACGGCGGGGAAATAATGGATTTTTTCCCGTCGAAAGTTGTAGCAAAAATGAAAGATGAAGTCTTTTTTATGCCCACATTATTAATATAATCACAAGCCTTAGAATCGCTGAGGGTATCTTTTTATGATACGGTATAGCCAAGACGTGTTCAATGAAATCAATCACTGAAGTTGAATAGAAAACGAACTTTCAACCATTTGTAATTTTTGATTAGGTTCGGGTCATATAATCCATCAATGGCGCATTTTTTTGTTATTCGCATTTAATAACAATACATCATATTTTAATTTTTATAGAAAGGTTTGATTTATAGAAGCCTACTTAAATGTCATTTTAACCCAGATATGCCAGACCTGATTTTTTGCAAGAAATTTTTAAATATTTGAGGAAATCACATAGTTTTTACACTAAGGATAATTAAAAAAATATCTCTAGCCAAAAATGAGTGTTCTTTTAAACGTACAGTAGGCATTTTAGTCTACTAAATAATTAAAAAAAAAAACGGTTATGAAACGTAAAAAAGTATTTGTTTTTATAGAAAAAATATATTGTATAAATATTACGAAATGCTTAATAATATCTAAAAAAATATTTTGAAGTATGGTAGATTTTGTTCCTTCATATGGCTCAAACCAGAGTATATAATATTTGGTATCCTCCCAGGGTTTATACCCATAGTGAACAAGTGTCCCTTTTATAAATTGTTTACCCGGTTGTCTGTTAAAGTAAGAGACTTATTGAATAAAGGTCTAAATATAGCAAAGCGATCATTTTTATCCAGAGAAGTATTGTTATATATTCAAATTGATCTCTGCTTATAGTCACTGTTTAATATCTACTAACTACTAAGACACCCAAAAAAACATTTTATTTACTCAGTACTTATATCAGCATTTTTGTTTCTTTTAGTAGCAAATTGGTTAATATAGTGGACCAACATTGATATAAATTTGTCATCAATAGCATTTAATGAACAGCCATTAGTGAACTTTCGTTTGCTTCAGAAAAAAAAGATGCAACAAGGGTAAAGAAATATTTTCAGTGTGTAGATTTTTTTTAGCCACTGGTACGACTTTATAATTTTTTTTGCTTAGGTATTATATGTTGCAGTAGCGGCCAGCAAACATCATCTTCCCATTGTTCCCTAGGTCTTTAATTACTTTGTTGGTTTTCTTCGCTAATAACTGGGAGGCAGGTAATTTACTAATGACAACGTCTCGCTCATCTCCCGAACCTGGAGGTCTTCGTTTGCGTTGGTTGGAGGTAGAATAAAAATGTCATGATTATTACTAGGGCTGTTATAGATATTTTTTATGGATATTTTCTTCTACTTCTGACAACAGCTCAGTGAGGGTTAAACCACTAGAATAAAGTAATAATGACATAATTGAGAAATAATTCCAAAATATAGGTACCTACAATAGTTTTCTATTTTATAAGTACCTAACTCTACAGTACGTTTAAACGTACAGCAAACATTGGCGCTCAGTAGAAAACGCTAGAAAATAAATTTGTGTGGTATATTTATAAAAAATCTAACTTCAATAGGTTTTAACTCTATCTAATACCCCACAATAGATTTTTAAATAATAAAGTAAATGAAAAAACCTACTTACCCTATAAACTTTACGTCAATTGGATGCACCATTTTTGCGAATACCACAAAAGGAAATCATTTTCTTCAAAACAATTCACTTCAAATCTGATTTTTAAAGAATGTAAATACTATACAGTTATTTTCAGAACTAGAATCAAGTGACACCATCTAGCAGTCAGTACTTCTCATATGGAATACAGTGGAATGTAGAAATCTTTACGATGTTTGTTATAAAGAAGCAGTAGGCATACTTGAGTAAAGTATATGTAGTTAAATTGTAATTCTTTTTTAAAAGAGGTTTTCTGGGCTAATTGGTTTAGATACAGTGTAGAAGACGACAGTAAAATTGGCAGTTTGGTCACAACTGCTCATACGCATTTATTCTAAACTAGAGTGACAAAAAAATTAGCAGCAGACAATATCAAAAAGGCATAAATCAAAAAGTAAAATATTATAATTCTGTAACATTATGTTCAAAAAACCACACTAAAATACAACACCAAAGTAATACACAAAAACATCTGATTGTTTAGTATGTTCTTGTTTGTAAGGTGCATAATTTGTTGCCACCTTCTTTTGGCTTTTCTCTTTTTATTTGGCTACTTCCCGTATCATTGCTGAGTAGTTTACACTTTTAGTTATGTGTGTCTCGTGAAATTTCCATTTTCTTCTTCCAGTTGCTACGTTGCTGTGGCACTGTGTTTTTTTCTGTTAATTTTGTATTGAACTTTATATTGAACCTATTCAATCAGGGTTTTTGTATGTTTTCTAGTCCAGTCTATATATTTGTCTTTTTTGTTTTGATATGCAGGAAATTGCCCCAATTAGTATTTTTGTTCTGTTCGCCTTATTTTAATTACTGTTAATATATACTGCAATGGTTTACCGTATCCTTTATTGGAACTACGGTACTGCCTCTAGTCTTGTTATTAGGATGTTTTATGCCCTATTATATAAAGAAATATGGTTCTGTTTTAAGTTGTGCGTTTAGGAATACCTCAAATTGCACATTTTATTTAGAATACTATTATTATTTTCAGGTATTCGAAGATAATTGGTAAGTATCTTAGCTATATAACTCCTTTCGTCTGTGATTTGGTTTTTGATTCTGTCCTTTAAACCTTGGATAGAGCTCTTCTATTTCATCTGCAGCATCAGTTGCACTATGAACTTTTTACATGTTTCTGAATGCTTTATTTTATCTGAGTCTGTTCATTTATATTTCACTTTTAAATTTCCTTTTATCTTATGACACCACAATTTCACACACTAGATGTAAAGTCATAAAGGATATATGTTAAAAGATCTAGGTCCCTATAATTGCTATGTTTTATCATAATCGATATGGATAGCATTTACATATTCATCAGTTAATATATTAGAAATGTTTTTTGAGAATTTAATTTCAGGAAAATTTTCAGATAGTTCATGTTTAAAATTTATATTTCATCGCTAAATTTATATTCCCCCAAGGGATTGCGATTGCAATAAGTAAACTTTTGATTTACGATCTGCAATTGTAGTGCGGGTGTGACGACCCCGGGGCCCCAGTTATCTATTGCCTTTTCTCTCAATAAAATCAGCGTCAAATAAAGTCAGTGTAATATCGATGCAGTAAAATATTTATTTTGATGGGTATTTTTAATTGAACTGTTCCCACAAAAATGTATTCACTTAGTTTTCACATCAGATATTATAACATATACAGAAATCGTAGACCATGGACTTGAAGAAATAGTTACACTATGCTGTGAATTAGTAGTATGTTGAGTGTAATGGTGTAACGGTTATTTCAACTGATAGGTTGTCAAAAGGGCAAAAGTATACCACATCAATTGACCGAAAATATGATTTCGAACCGTTTCAATGAAATCAGGTTTTTTTTACGGCGTATCGGATTTATTATGATAATTGCAGTAAACTTTACCAATGCCTTACTCTAGCGCATTTTCAAATATTTCCAAATTTCCTGTATTCCTATCAACAATTTCAGGAACTAGCACTCATGCGTAGTAGTGGTTAGGTGGTATATTTTTTGTTAATTTTCTGTTTACATTATTCTTGGATTAATTTATATAATTATTAATTACTTATCAAAGAAAATTAGCAGTAGTCAAAACGCGTGTAAAATATGAATTATAGGTAAAATGTTATAAATGTTATATATAAAATGTTAATATGACTAAACTAATTTTGAAAATAGCTATGTGAAGAATATGTTTACATTTATATACTTGCCAGTACCCTGAAAATAATATCAAAAATATAGTGTATAAACATATTCGTATTGCCTGATTTTTTTAACAGAAGCAGTTCTACCATAGCTATAACAGAAAAATGTGAGTGTAACTGGTGAAGATTACTGTATGCTGATAATTTCAAGCCAAAAAAGTCATGGGTTAGTCCAAGAGAGCTATTTATTTATAATGAATCGGAATATTCATGGCAATAATATCTTGCTGTGTATATATAAGATCGGAGGATGTAGTTTACTACGAGCTGTTAAAACCGTATAAAACTGTTACTGCAAACGTCTAGCAACGTTGATTGAATGAATATAATGATGTATTGTTAAAAAAATTATCAACAATGCCGATTAACAGGCGCATAACAATGCTCGGCTTCAATCATCATCTTCATCATCAATCCATAGCCGGTGTTATGCCGAGTAGAGTGTCTACTTCTCAACCATTACGTGGCTATTGGTGTAGCAGGATTTCGGAATATTTTCTCTAGAACAAATTCGATTTTGGATGATCTGATTCCAATTTTTGGAGCTTTTCGCTTTTTTCCACCCAAAGGGTCGATTTCGCCACAGAGTTCAATGAGGAATTATTTCACATTTTATTCGACAGACAGGCCTAAACTATTGCGAACTGGGAGCTGATTGGTACATCTTAAACGGATGACCAATTATTCTATTATGATCGCGGAGAGAAGCATGCAGATTTTGTCTGAAGCATCTCATCTCAAAGACTTCCAGTTTGCATATGTCAGACTATGAGTCTAAATCTGGGAGTCTTACAGAAGAATTGGCAAGGTAAACATTCGAAAGATGGAGATTTTAGTCATAATGTAACACTCCTTCCCTTCTACATGTACCATTTAGAGAACTAAAAGCAGTATATGCCATTTTTTTCTCCTCTTTCACTAATTCCAACTAGCTGAACTGCTGCATTTCCTTGAACTGGATCCCGCTCAGATTTATAATAATAGACGATATGTTACTTGTCAGGACTTTGGTCTTTTCTTTATTAACTGTCAAGCCATGTGGTTCTGGGACGTAAATTATATTATGAAAAATGGTAGAAGTTTTATCATCCGCAAAAGCGAATATAGCTCTATCATCAGCGAATATTAAAGCGGCCAAATATTTTGTAGCGCCATATTGAATGCTATGTCTGCTTAAAAACTTCAAACAAATAATTTCATCCACTACTACATGAGCAGTATGTTCAGCTTTCAAAACTACCCACGGTGAAGACCAGTACATACCATCGAAAACAGAGTGAAAATCAATAAATACGATAACCGCGCGCTTTTCACATCTATCACTTTCTTCCATCAGCTGGCGTATCGCGGAAATCTTGTCTAAGCAGCCTCGATTGTTTCAAGACATATATAATCTAACAATGTTTTTCCACTGACCTTGATCATTTCAATGTCATTGCTGATGGAGTTGCTAAACCCTGTGGTGCGTCATTATTGCAAAGTTGCATGAAAAACTTGTCATTGAAAAACATCGTCCCTCTATGGCGTTTACGTATGAAGGTTGCATCTGTCTTTTGAATGTTGTTAGTAGATTTATACCCGCTGCTCAATCACTTTTCGCATTTTGCCCATTGGAGTTGTAGCTGAATTGATGTATGAAGGAGAAGTCAGATCCACAATCAAGTCCTTGCATCGCTGAACGTCAAAATTAATCGGATGGTAAGCAAAATATAATTCGACACCGCTGAATCAATACCTCTTAAATTCCGCGATGCTGATCGGCGTAAGTAAACCCATTAAGTCCATCTGAAATAAAGGCAAATGAGTGTTCAAATTATCCCAAGTAATTTTTGAATTCAATTGATTTTCTGTCATTTCGAAAGAAACATTTCCAGACTTTCTGTGAGAAAGATAGTATAACTTGGGGTTATTTTGGTTATTTGATAAAGATAATTGAAGGGAAAAAATGGAGAGTTGCCACGTATTCCAATAATTCCGATAAACATGCTAGAGGAGTTAACATAAAATGCTTGCAGATTCCAAAACAACTCTTAATTGTATTATCCATCCTAAAGTGTAGGAACAAACAGAGATGGAGGCTAAATTTCGAACATCTATGCTTTTATATAAACAACTGCGGGTTGTTTTCCTGTATTTTGTGAAAGGTTGACACTAGACGGAATAATAAGTAATATTCTGTATCCAAAAAGACTCCAATATTATCAAATGATTTTATTTCAAAGATTACAGCTAGTATTTGTCATAAAAACCATAAACTATGATATTTAAAATAAATTAATTTAAATAATTGTACAATTGCAAAGCATACGCGTGTAATTGTAGAAAATTTAGATGCCCATATCAAATAACATAAGCATAAACATCAAAATTTATCAAGACCTTTAATTATTATTTAATTTTCAAATTAGACCTCACAGTAAATTCGGTGATATACATATGGGGCGAATACCTTATTTTAACGAGAATGCGAAGTTAACCAGTTACTGATGATAATTGCTGAAAAAGGGATGCGTATTTATCAATCCTAACTAGAGACAACGCTACATATAGGAACGACAAGCCATAGGATTATTAGGTGGGTGTTTTGCGGTCACAAACCTGACATTTGATCTATGTTTAACCATCGAGGCTAAAACCACTGCACACAATAGGTGATTAATCCTGATAAGATATATTGTTCGGCATTTGACTATAGAGCGAATAATTTGATCAAGGAATACCAGCTTAATAGGAGAACAGTTTAATTTTTTTAGGTATAACGTAATAAGAAAGTTATTCATCATAAAATAAAATAGTATATTCTTTCATAACATTTGCTTTTTGTTAGGGGAAAACGAGAATAGGGAAAATATTTTTTTCTTATTGATTATAAACTAAAAACTATAACCTATAAACTCCTTATTGATTATTTTTTCTTAGTAAAAATTTCTTCAAAACAATTAGAATTATTTTTAGTGAATATATAGTACTAGGATATTCAATAAATTTACGAGATGAAAACAGTAACAAATTAGATTTGTTCTGTTAGTACTTTAATTTTGTGTATATGTCACAAAATAATATTATTATTCTATTGTTTGGGCTCGGCACTGACGTCAAAATTATTATTTGGTAGTAATTAAAATAATATTGTAAATAAATAAATAGGCTAAGGTAGGTATTAAGATAAATTGTGTGTATATAGTAGAATAAAAAATACGAGTATGGATAGGAGTGGATAGGTTAAATAACGTTTTCGTTTGTTTTTATTTGGTATTACAACGATTATTATGTACATATCTTATTTTAATAAGTTTTTTTTTGTGTTAAAATCTATGTTTAATTTTTATTCACTTTTTAGTGAGTTCCTTATTTATTTTTTGAAGTCGGTTTAATATTTTTCTTAAAAATATTTTTATATTTTTGAGTCATACATCATAAGGAGCTAAATCTTCTAAATAAGCTGAATGTTGAAACAATTTGTGCATTAGTAATAATTTTTTAAATTAGACAAGACATAAGAATTTTGCAACGCAGGAACCAGCCAATATTGTTTGAATATCGGTAATTTGCCCAGACGAATAAGATCATACTTAAGTATTTAATATTTCAAGTACCTTTTATTATATTTAAAGAACTCATTGTATGTTCGCTGCTCATTGCTCCTCACTACTGAATGATCACATATCATCAAAATACATTGAAAATTATTAATTAACTTCAAGCCTTCAACATATGTCAATCAAATCTCATCATGGTTAGATTAGAAAAAGCAAATATCAATTATCTGGTTTATTGTACAACAAATAAGTTGATGGGCTATACTTCACCAGATTAAGGGTATCATATATATTTGATTGAATTTTTTTTAATTACTCTTCGTGATTCCACAATCTGCCCTATTGGCAATAAATATTTCTTATGTATATATTATATATACATGGCATGTAGAAAATAACTTCATTAACCAATCTTCTGTATAAAATATTATCTTAATTAATTAGTCTTATTCTAAAGCTTATCCTAAAGTCTACATATGTCCAGTAATCAGATCAGGTGGTGTCAAACGTTTTAGTCTACGCACGTCACTATCACGTCGGATATTTAACTGATTAGCGAGTACATTGGGATGCACCGACACTCTTTTTCGAAGTACTCCACACAAACACGTTGAATACTCGTTATAGGTTATAGAGGAATATCGCGTTGTTTCACTTTATTTGAAATATAGTACGGAGCATCAACAATGGCACGCAACACTTTATTTTGGAACCGTTGAATAATGGATATATTAGCTTTGCTAGCGGTAAATAAGCTTGAGTATAGATACAGATATAGCAATAAGTTGTTATCTAATGATAACTTGGATTTACGCCCGATGAGCCAATACATTTGATACAATTAAAGTCCAAGTTGTTTCCGTTTAGAGAGTATGTGCTTCTTCCAGGTTAGGCGTCGATCTAAGTGCATACCAAGATATTTAACATGCTCTGCTTGGGGGAGTTGATGATGATTGATATACACTGGTGGACATGTTCTTCTACGCAGGGTAAACGTTAAATGCGTGGATTTGGTTTCATTGGCTTTAATGCACCATGTTTTAAACCATAATTGTATTTGCGTGGGTTTGTAGGTTTGTTGATGCTGTTACTGAATCTTCATGGGATGCTAAGATTACTGTGTCGTCTGTGTATGTTGCCACAGTAGTTATTTTTGTGGTGGGCAAATCGGCCATATACAGAAGATACAGTACTGCACCCAGTACACTACCTGCGGAACTCCTGAATATATTGGATTTAATTCGGTATGTTCATCGCCTTGATTTACAATAAAATGTCTATCAGTGAGATACGACTTTAGAAACTGATAGTTCGGATGACGGAGAAGTTTCTTTAGTTTAGCCTGCAAGCTCGTATGCCATACTTTGTTAAAAGCCTGAGATATTTCTAGAAAAGCGACCGAACAATATCTTTTGGCATTTAGGTCAATGTTTACTTTGTTTACAAGTCTATGCACTTGTTCTATAGTCCCATGCTTATTGCGAAAGCCAAACTAATGTTCTGGATTAATTTTTCTTTTTCCTATTATATATAGTTTAGCTTCTTTATGTATAATTTCTCTAAAACTTTCGAGATTATCGGTAATAAACTTATAGGTCGGTAGGAGGTCACATTTTCTGGTATTTTTCCTGGTTTAAGAATCATTAATATTTTAGCTACTTTCCAGATACTAGGGAAGTAATTAATTCATAGCATAGCATTAAATATAAATGTTAATAGTTTTATAACCTTTTCTTAAGTAATTAAGTCACAACCAGGAGCTTTTATAATATTGATCTCTCTCATTATTGTTTGTTTAACTTTTTTGACCTTTAATTTCTCGTGCGGCAAGTCCATTTGAAATGGCGAATCTAGAAAACTAGTAATTTTATTTTCCTCATCTTTATGTAGCTGAGACAGGAAAGGTTTAAAAACATTTTTTAAGTGTTTTGAGAAAATGTCGGCCTTCTCTTTACTGCTTCTAGCCCAATTATTTTCGTTTGTTTTAATAGGTCGGTTATGCTGCTGGGATCTCCTAAGCTATTTTGTTGCTTTCCACAACGAATGGTCTGTAGCCTTAGTTGGTGTCAAGTTTTTTGATTGAAAAATGTATTTTTATCAAGGTTTTACAGCCTGGTATGTGCGTGTTAAGCCAAACAAAAGTTTTAAACATTTCAAACAATACATACATCTAGAAAATGTATGGACCCAAATGTTGCCACTAAAGTTAATTATTGTAAAAGAAGCTAAGCAGAGATCTAGTTTAAAAATATATGAGAGAACCTAATATTTTAAAGCCTGTCTAAACACATATTTTGTAGAATACCTGTGAAGTATTGCAGTTAAAAGTTTGTGACGCTATTATTAAAATTAACTTCATTTTATTTACCCAAATACTACAAGGTAATTTGATACTGTACTAGATACACACTTTTGTTCCACAAAGCTGAGAGTTCATGAGTTCAAGAAAATCAAACATGCATTATCAAGTGTATTAATTTAAACCTTTTTTATATTATAGTTATCACCAAATAGTTGCAGTTATGATCTGAATATTTTGGTAGCCCTCTCAAAATTTGTATCAGTATCTTGGAATTATCATCAAATTTTCAGTAGGTTTGCCATCAATACAATTTTGATTTGTATAGCAAATATAGGCCAATTGATTTCTATAATACTGTTCTCATAGTCCCCAACTGACCCTTTAGAGTTATTACATGCATTTTTTAATTTTCTTGTCAATGTTCATGGTCAGTGTGTCTGGAGTACTCACTCACTTAAATTTTATAAAAATTGTATTACTCTTCTTAAAATTATTACTTCAGTTACAGTCACACAGTAGTCACTAATCAATGTATATCTTCTGTCGATCGAATCGATTTCCGTTGCTAGCATAAAACCAATTTAACTGAGAGTTGTAGGATAAATAACCCAAATAAAATCGAAACGCGCTAAACAGCTCAAACGTTGGAATGCGAAAATGATGGATAGGAAACGGAATCACGTCAATATTTCGTAGCGCTTTTGATTAGTGTCTGAATTAGTATGGCGAATTTTGAAATTTTGTGTTTTTATCTCTAGTAAGATCTTGGTAATCCTGCATTTGGTTTGGTTTGTTATAGAATAAAAAATATAGAATAGATATATTTTTATTATTGTCATTTAGCCTATTGCAAGAATTAGATTAACGAAAGTTTGAATGGTGAAATTCAAACGGGTCTATATTAAGGACAAAAGTGTTTTAGTAATGAAAAAATACAGAAATGTTGAAAGCTAAGCGGATATAGGCAGAATATAATAGAATAAGGACGTATATATTATCAATATTTGTTCTCATATATATATTTGGCATTTCTTAAACAATATATTTTATAAGCTGATACGTTTGAACAAAAAGCCAAACTTGTTATTCTTCTCAATATTGAGAGTCGTATGAAAACAACATATAAACGTGTCGATCTATAGAAACAACCGCACTCATCTTATTCGTCGAAAATGGGATCGTTGGCAAATAAACTTCTTTAACCGTTGACCGCCTGATAAAACAAGCTATACCTTTCGAAATTCAAGTTACCCGGGCCGTACGTGATTCAGTATTATTACACTAAACAGCTGGTTTCGATCGCGATTTGCTACTTAGAAGAAAGTTTAAGGACTTTCGGAAGTTAGAGCAACCGAAGCACACGGAGGCGAGAACTTTTTGATTGTCGTATAATTAAGAAAGATCACCTACAGTATCATTAACGTAATCAACTTATTTTTACGGTTACGCCTCATACAAGAACTTTTTCTTCCCTATTGCCGTAAATGTTAAGAGTCTCAAAAATGAAGTATAAATATTAGTGCATTGAAAAAACATTTTTTAAACAACAAATTTTGTAAATTATTAAATGTACAATTTGGGAATTTTTCCAATGTAACAGGTCAATTGAAAAGTCCCCGGCCTGACACATAGATGGCGCTACTGGAATTAAATCCATATGTTTTTTAGTTAGCCATAAACCTCAAAAGATGCGTGTATAAATTGGATACTTCATTAGTTTGTGAATTATAGTGTTTTGAGTGAAATAACTTTTGTTACTGTGAAAAAAATGGATAAAAAGGAATTTCGCCTATTGATAAAATATTGTTTTTTGTAGTGAAAAAATACAGTTGAAGCAAAAACTTGGCTTGATGTCGAGTTTCCAGACACTGCCCCAGGAAAATCAACCATCAAAGATTGGTATGCTAAGTTTAGACGTGGTGAAATGATCACCGAAGACGCCCAAAAGAGGTTGTTACCGACGAAAATATTTAAAAAATCCACAAAATGATTTTGAATAACCGCAAATTGAAGTTGAATGAAATAGCAGACACTCTAAATATATCAACTGAACGATGAGTTAATGATTCGGAGCAGTGTTTGAAGATGATCAACCGCAATAAACCCGAGTTTTTGAATCGATATGTGACAATGAACGAAACATGGCTCTATCATTTCACTCCTAATTCCAATCGACAGTCATCCGAGTGGATTGCACACGATGAACACGCTCCAAAGCGTGGGAAAAGCCAACAGTCGGCTGGCAAGTTTATGGCGTCTGTATTTTGGAATACGCATAGAATAATTCTCATTGACTACCTTGAAAAAGGAAGGACCATCAACAACGACTATTACATAGCGTTATTGGACCGTTTGAAGGACGAAATTGCGAAAAACGGCCGCATTTGTGGAAAAAGGAAGTGCTGCTTCACCAAGACAATGCAAATCATATCCATATCCATCATATTCTCCAGATCTGGCTCCCAGCGATTATTTTATGTTCTCAGATCTCAAAAGAATGCCCACTGGGAAGATATTTTTGTTGAATGAAGAGGTGATCGCCGAAACTGAGGCCTATTTTGAAGCAAAGGGCAAATCGTACTACAAAAATGGTATCGAAAAGTTGGAGGGTCGCTATAATCAATGTATCACCCGTGAAAGAAATTATGTTGAATAAAGAAAAAATAATTTTGGCAAAAATATGTGTTTTATTATGGTAGGCCGGGGACTTTTCAATTGACCTGCTGTTCTCTTACGCGATCTAATTACAGTTTCACAGGAGTAACCTCTGACGTCAGTTCTTGCTGGCCAACAAAATTGAGACACAAATGAGTTTGAAAAAAGTATTTAGGGAGAAAAATATATATTAATCATAAAATATTTTTAACAAAAAAATATTTAATTTTGCTCTTTTTAGTGTTAAATATCTACTCAATAAATTATGTTGTTCTTTAGTTAAGTATTACAATGGATAGCCTATATGAGGGAAAATAGGACTATAGCAACAATGATTGAAAATTGGGAATGTTTCAGGCCCTGGGGTCCGCTACCTAGTCTAGGTGATTTGGCAAATGTTCCAATCAATTTAGAACAAAAAAAGAACACTCTTAATATCAATTTTTACTTAGCAACTCAAAAGTTCGATACTCCCTTTTACAACTATTGATACTGATTGAAAATTATCGAAAAATATTTGCCAAAAGAATATCGGCAAAAAATATGGATATTTCGGTAATTTCTCAGGTTTGTTGCGATCTCTCAGTAAGTTATACAAATATAATCTGTTTCTAATATATAATACATAGTAACCTTAAAGTGAGATAACCTGTATTATATTTAAGTATAAAAATAATTAATTTTCGATATAAATGAATGAAAAAGTAATATTGCGAACAAGAAAATATTTAGCAAAAAAGCAAAACTTTAGATGAGATTTTGTGTAGATATACAAATATATGTCTGAAATGTGATAAATATTCTCCTCTCAATATTTCTCCACTCTCACCCACCTTTTACTTTGAAAAAGGGGCTTTACAAAATAAATAAGAAAATGATAAAGTATCCACACTACTACAACTTGAGGATTATAATAGGTGGGGGCTAGGAGTCTCGTGCGCCTAGGGGATTGATCTCCGGATAAACTTTTCGTTTTGTAAACTGAACTCCTTATTGCTTAAACATGCTTTGTCTAAATAATAAGGAATTGAAAATTTGTATAAATTTTACCGATGGTCAAATTGCTAGAAAAATATCCTTGTAATGAAAATGATTGAGTGAATTTAATAAAGTACTGAGTGTTTATGACATGATTTCGTTGTACTTCATTAATAACTCATACATTGAAGTTGATTGATGTGAAACACAAGTATCGAACTATCTTGCTGAAGATTATTTTTTGTTATCTGGTATTAAATTAAAGGTTCACGATAGTTTAAGATCAATAATTAGTTCTGTAGAATTTTATTTTACTTTTTGATTTTAGGAATTTCATTGACATTTTCTGTAATTTTCCGATCAGGACGAGGTTGAGAAGCAAATCCATTTTTACCCAATCATTATTACATAATATTTATAATACAAATTTATAATTTGCTCGAAAATAAAAATACAAAATATGACAAAACGACTTTCCAAAATGTCCAGTCTCAAAGCACAACGACCTTTGACTGTGCAGAGAAGTGATGGTACTTTTATAACTAAAATGTAAATGGACTGTTACTAGTGTCAGGAACTATCGACTGAAAACAATGGATAATCCCAAAACAGGTAATCTAATGAAAATATTAATTATCTCTAAATAATTAATACTGGCAAGTGGCTGTGTAAAATTATTTTATTTAATGCTTTAGTGACACTTTGAATTTACAAAAAAGGATAGAATAATGGTCTCAAACCCATTTTATCGTATTTTAATTCTTCGAAGGTAACAATGATATAATATAATAAAAGGGAATGATTTATTTCTAGTTCACTCAAATGTGCGTTTATCAATATTTTTAAACAGAGACCACGAATTTCTCCTGATACTAATTTTAGGAAAAAATAAATGAGATACTTGCTCGATTTATATTGAATAATGTAAATTATGTGAACGTTGATTTTTATTTACAAGGAACTCTAAATAAGTGGATTTCTAAAAGATTGGAGTAAGGACCGCAAATATAATAGTATTTTGATAATATAATAAAATTGAAAATAATAATAATTTTATAAAACTTCAATAAAAGATGTTTTAACATTCAAAATGTTTGAACAAGCATCAAAAGTCTTTGAAATTCGAAAAACTCAATCAAGAAGAGTATTGCATACTAGTTGGAAAAATAACATAAATACAGTGAAAAATACTTCACTATTTATTAATAAAAGTTTAATTCTTTTTACCCTATTACATATAACATAATATCATAATAATGTTGAAATATGGAGTTCCTAAATGCTGTTATATTGTTGTTCATTAATATTTACAATCATATTGCAATATATATATATATATATATATATATATATATATAACCTTATATTTACATATAACAACATATATGAGAATATACGTTATAAGTATAAATTCGGCATATTATATCAACTAGATCACTGCTAGGACGAACTAATGTTAACAAGCCAGAATGTTAAAAACCAGTCAATATAAAATTACTCCACAAAACATAGCGAGTCATAAAAAAAGAACAGATTCAGAACACAGATCTATTTATTTTTTGTAAACTAGTCAAACGGTCATGACTGGAAATAACAAATAAACGAATTCAAAGTAGCCAATTACAAAACAGTTGATAGTCGTTTCCACTCGATAGTTTCCAACGCTCTTATATGTCAAACGTCATTGAATAAATGTTACATGTGCTATTAAAAAAATCATTTATTGGGTAAACATATATATGTGAGCATTTAAATTCAGGATAGAGCCCTGTACAACAACCAGATACTAGGTCAAAGTAAATGGGCTAGGCCAGAACCACGGAATGGTTCCAGAATAATCTTCTTTGATTCAAACACATTGCTCTGTCTTACCCGTCGGACAATTCAAGCAGTATTTGTATCGAATAAAGGCTTTTTATTTAGAAAAATTTGGTTTTTTTATTTCTAACATATATATGAATTATATACTTGGAAAAAATATATAAATTAAATTTACAGAGAGATAAGTATTCCTAACAAAGTTTTTTTTAAATCTTATGCGTGGACTTTGCCGTAATCCTCAATAATCCTTTATTAAAAAGGATCGGCTTTTACCGAATGACGCACACTAAATTTAACCCAAAATATTAGGGGTCGTAGTCAGTTCGAAATAATTTTAATTCGTGGTTTAGCTAGGATATTCCATGATATATATTGACCATCATACCTATTTCATAAACTGCCTACAAACTGTAATAATTCATAATATGGTATATTGCTTTTAGCAGAATATTACTATTTTAGTTAGCAAGGAAGTAATATCGATTTTATTTTGAATATGTAATGCCTATAAGAAATAACCTGAACTTAATTTGGAGTAGTTTTTGTCTCATTCGCCTTGATACGCCATGTTTTCAATCACAAATGAATTTTGTTGAGATAAAGTTGGAGGTTCCTTATAGTTGATATTATATACTTGTGAAGTTATAAAATTGCCCTATCGTCAGCATATGTTGTCACAATAGTGGTGTTTGAGGTCGGTACAACAGTTGTATACAGGAGATATAACAATGGACCCAGAACACTGCCCTGCGGAACACCTGAATATATTAGGTGTAGTTCAACGTATTTATCACCCTGTTTCACAATAAAATGTCTCCCTGTGAGATATGATTTTAGTAGTTGAATATGCGGATGGGGCAGAAGATAATTCAGTTTAACTTGAAGTTCGGTGTGCCGTACCTTATCAAATGATTCCGATATATTGAGGACTGCAGCCGAGCAATATTTTTCTCTCAAAAACCTTGGATATTAAAAATAACAGGCTTATAGGTTTTTACGAGGAAATGTATTCTGACTTTTTTCCTGATTTCAGAATCATAATGATTTGGGCCAAGCGCTAGGACAAGTGTGCCTATATAATTGATCGTAATCACGTGTCAGCGCGTGTTCAATATTTGTTGGTGTAAAGAAATTTCATAACTAGGAGACCTGCAAAACAGGCTAAGCTTTATGGTATGCTGGGATATATCAAATGACCATAGGCAGCAAGGATATACATACATCAAGACATGCCAAAATTAAACATGTTTTATATCAAGCTTTGATATGTAAATTTCCAATAATTATCAATCCGACCTCTGTAAAAATCCATAACGACCTCTCGAATCTGTTGTAAAACAAATTACTGGATCACCTACAAGAGGTTGAAGAGAGTTTCCAAAAGAAATCTGCATTTTCATGTAACTATGCCCCCATGTGGAAATACATGGAAAAATATACGTGGCATAACCTGCCTACACTCCCACCTGATTTTTCTAAGCAATTTTCTCAATAATCGTAAATATGATGGAATATAAAATTAATATGTATGATAATACAAATATATAACGTACAAGTGGGTGCAGTAACTAATAACCCCAACACGTCGATATGACATTAATTAAATAAATAAAAAATAGAACAAAATAAAAAAATTAAAACTCTATACAACTCAATAATTAGACGAAACTGATAACTGTATAAATTACTACACGCTTCCTATATCTAAATCCTAGTTCCTTATTTTATGCTTTAAATAAGCCATCATATTGGCTTTGATGGTCTATTTACATATAAATTGCTTATAATATTGAGAAACTAATTTATATTAATGTTAAAGTCATTAGAGATTCCGGCAATTATAAAGTTTCAATGTAAAACCTGTCAACAAAATTTCAGGTCCTTCCAGATTTGCTTTATAACAGGATATTTCGAAACTCTGTTAATGAGAGATTATCAGGTTATCACTAAAAGTGTCGTTGCACTTTTGTAGGATGCATTAATGAATTTGCGCCACAATATTCAATAAGTTTCCAGATTAACGTAATTAAGTCTATAAATTGACTTTAAATTACCTTTTTTTTTGAATTTCAACCTTTATTGTTAAAAATAGGGACAATGTATTTCATTAAATATATTCTCTATGGATAGCCGCTACTTTTTCCCATCTTTCATGCAATTTACGGATTCTATCTCGAGAAAAACTATGTATCTCTTGACGTTAACCACGAAGCAACCCATTATTTGGTATCTTCATAAAAAGATTAGCTTGGACAGATTACAATAGAAATCAGAAGGAGCAAGGTCTAGAAAATACGGCGAGTGTATGCTGAAGATATTCTTCGTTGGTGTCTTTGCTTGTATTCTGACCCTTTTTTTATCAGTGCTCGGCTGATAACATGTCGGCACATGTTTGGCTGTCCAGAACGCTCTTTGTCTTGGGTGTCAAACTCGCAACTTTTAAAACGTCGGAACCAGTATTCACATATTGAAAATGATGGAGCATGGATGTCATAAGTATCACATGCACAGCGAAATTAGCGAACTAGGGAATTTTCTCTTTGCGCATGTTTAATTTTTCGGTATTCCTGTGGTTTCAGTGGGTAGTGCCTTCGCCCCACGCGATTTTGTTTATTATAGTAATGGTTAGTTGATATGTTTTAGACTAGTTTTACGTTTAAACTATTCTTCAATTAGTTAATTGATTTATTATATTATTTAATAGAGCGAGTTAGCAGCAGTTCTTATGAAAATATGCTTTTTAAAGTTATTAACCTCCATAGTTCAATATTTTGTCCAGTGGGAAACAAGTATTTCTTATGACAAATAATGTATTCACGATATGTAGAAAATCATCTCATTAAGTTATTCTATAGCTTATTCTAAGTCTTATTTTACAGCATAAACAAATCGGATGGCATTTAACATTTTACAAATTTCACTAAGATTATGCGATATCTTTTTTTTTAGCTGATCAGTTCTTCCAAGTTCCAAGTACTTAATACATTGAATCCTTGTGGGTTCTAAAGACATAATTGCACTGTGCCACTTCATCAAAGATATAGTATGGAGTATATACAATTATACGCAGCATTTTATTTTGAAACCGTTGAATAACGGCTAGATTAGATTTCTAGCAGTACCTTATAGTTAGAATCCATATGGCTAACCTTCTCTTCCTAATTAGGCATCTGTCCAGGCGCATGGGATCTAGGACATTCACTGGTCGGCATATTCTTCCACAGCAGATAAACGTTGCATGGGGAGATGTCTTCATTTGCTTTGATTCGCCATACTTTCTCCCATAGATTTAATTTATTGAGTGTGATGCTAAGACTGTTGGATTATCTGCAGTATGTTGGCACTGTGCTAGTTATTGTATTCCGTAGATAGGAGCTACAATATCGGGCACAGTATACTGCCTTATAGAGCTCCTGAATATATAGGATAAACTTCAGTGTGTTTTAATTTTTTATGGTTAATTGCCTATCTGCGAGACAAGATTTAACCTAATTGACTGAAAGTGAGGACTATTGAATTATATTTAATTTAACCTGCAACCCTGTATGAAAATATGTGTGTAAGTTATGAATTATTGGTGACATAAGATATTATAATTTTGTAACATCAATTTGTTGATTGCTATCAAATAAAGGAATATTTTGTTTGAAGATTATACTAAAAGTAATAATGGAAAGTTGTTACTTGGAAAGTTGTTTAAACCTATACTTAAATATAGTATTCTGATTTCGCAAATAATTGAAAATATTATCAAATGGTACATGTCTGAATGAAATGTTATGAATTTTTAACATAGTGTAAAAGTAAGACGGTGAATAAAAATGGTGTGAAATAAAATAATAGATAATATAACAAAATGTATTGTAATAATAAAATAACATAAAAAGAGATAACATAAGTAAGAAACAATAGAATTATATAAAGCATATTTAAGTTATCTAATAACTAATAATAACTTAAATTTAATTTAGAATTTTTAGTGGAAGAAGCTACCTACTAAAAAAACCACTGCCTTATATAACACATTTTATTAAATATTGCTGTTTTCTAAAATTTATTGATTATTATAAAAAATGAATAGTTTTTTAATAACAAATGTATTTCCATCTGCTTCTTTCTCAGAAACTAAAATTGTATATATTGTATCATTAAATATAACTGTAATTAAATAATTATATTATCCCAATAAACAAATTAAAGAATAACGTAAAAGTAATATTAACTTAAAAATACCATATAGGCCCCACTCTCGTAAAAAAATATCGCGTGCAGCTTGCGCAGAAACTGTCGCGAATATTCCTGTGTTTATCAAGTCACCGTTTGACTTCAACATTCATTTTTGTCTATTGAAAAGCAATCTGTAATTAACAAAGATAATTCGTGTTCATTCACTACATTATAGTTTATATATCATTAAAACTGTAATTTGTATATAGATATCGTTTGACAATTAGAAGGTTACGAATTACATAAGAATATCAACAGCGGTATAATTTATATGCCAGACTGGACACCTATTGACTGATTTGCTACATAAACATTTAAACACTTTAGACAATAGGAAAGTGCCATATTAAATTGTTTCAATAAAATTGTAGTAATATTTTTATCACTTAAAGTTATTATGCATCTATAATTTCGCTAATAATTCACATTTACTTACCTGAATTAATTTACACATATGACCGATATAGCTAATTGTTCAATGCCCTCTTGATTTGCAGTCTCATTTTAGTTTAGTACTGATTTGGGTTTATCTTCATGCTAACCTAAAAATGAATGACTAAAATCAGTTTAATAGTATAACAATATTTGTTATATATGCTTTATAAAGTTAATTATTTGAAATTTCAGGTTATCATTTCCTAACCATATTTTATATTGTAGTGGCTGTGGAAAATATGTGGTATTTTATAAGTTTTGGCAGTATCTTTGACTGAGGTCTCATCATATTTTGCTGCTGAATAATCGGTATTTGTTTATTAATAATATATTATAAGATGCTGCTTTTTCCAAGAACCAGACGTACTTTAGTATAAATCAGATCAAGAAAATATTCTTATTTATTTCGACTGAAGAGCATATTTAGTCTCACTCTATTTGATTTGTCAACTGTCCCCTGTTATACTGAAATTTATTCGGAGAGTGCCTGCGAGAGTGTGGGCATTGGGATCTACAGACTGGAAGCGATAGCAGGTCTATTAGGTCTTTTTTTTATTTGATTTTCTCATTTTCACATATATGATTTGCATCATATCATGGCATTATTATGGATGGCATTTTTTCATATTAAGTATATGATTTTCAACAGGAAATAGTACATTTATACCTCAAAGCAGTCACAGCAGAGTTAAAGAGATATTAAACTAAAAGCCTTTAATGGCTTATCAGTCGTAACTATTTGAGCCATGCTCATGTTTTTACTATTAGTCTCACAGGTTGCAGAGTCACTCACACTAACAAAGCCACATTATTATTGCTAATATATGATTTATTTTTAAGGTAGTATTATACAAAATCATATATTTACACAACCTTTATAGCACGAATGATAAAAGATGTATGAAGACAAAATGAATAATAAATGAGACTTAATTGAAAAATAAACTAGAAAATATTAGAGTAATATATTATAGGATGGTGTATGTATTGATATTCAATGTACTACTTAGGTGATATTTGGTAACTATACTTACTGCCTACTATTATATAAGGGGCTATATGTAACGATGATGATAATCATAATTTTTTGGTGTGTAGAGAACAATAAGCAAACCATAATACTACATGAGGAGCGTGAAGCATGTCCTTAAGTGGCTCTTAAGGAGATGCGATAAAATTGATAAGGATTAAAAAATCATAAATATATGGTTAAGGAGCAGTAAAGCCAAATAAAGAAGGGCGTTAAACATGAATAATTATATCGATAAAGAAGAGAACATGATAATATATGTGTTTTCATATAATAGAAGAAATTTTAGTGGTCTCCAGTATAAAAAATTGGCGAAAATAAATGCTTAATCTAACACAATCACGCGTATCTTAGTTCGAAATTTCAACACGTGGCAAATCAATATTCTATCAATGTGCCAAAGTGCAAGTATTGTGTAAATTTTTTACACTTTTCTATTGTGGCGATTTATCCAAGGTAGGGGAATTTCTTTTTATTTTTCCCGTGCGATTCGAATTGCGAAAATTGTTTCCACAGCTCATTTCAGCTGTTGTTCTCGTTAAGCCGATATAAATTGGTTTGTTTGACACATTGTTCGAATAAAAATTAATATCCTTCTAAATACCAGGTAGGAAATTATTATTGAACGTTATTTTCCGCTATTACGGATATATATTTTTCTGGAATTTGTAGCTAACGTAAAATGCCGTTACAAAATTGATTCATAAATACATTCACATTTGGAAAACAATTGAATAAAAGTATTTTTAAAACTTTAATACTTTAATGTAATGAATTACTACATGTTTACAACGATTGTACCTGGGGAACGTTTAAATTTTCCCAATTATTTCAGAGAGAAATACAGCTAAGGATTAATGGGTCCTGATAGTTATTTAAATATATAGTTATTTTGATATCGACTTAATGAAATCTAAAATCCATTTGTTAAAATACGCTGTCTCCGTGAAAAAAACATCTGAAGTTGCGATGGATTCGCCTTTAAATCCTGTCATAGACAACACATAATTGAAACATTTTTCCTTACCTTCTGTCTGGTTTAGACATATCGATCACACCTTTGTCATCTAGCATAACGGAATAGACCAGTCCACCCAATTCCCAAATCATCATTACTCTCAACACCATCTAAATTTAAAAATCACCGAGCCGACCAAGAATCATTGGAAGATTACTTTCTCATACTTTTTAGTTCGATGAAAGCACAATTGTCAGTTAGGATACTAGGTTTTTTAGGTTTATATAGGAAGTACATATACAGAGAGATCTAGTCTACGTGGTACCATTACTATGGCGTCTTTTATATTTAAAGACGCTTCTATTCTATAATTTGTGGTTTATACGTCGATGAGCAATATTTCTTTTTTCTATGGTTTCAAGGTACCAAGTTCAAGATGCCTTCGTTATAATTCGATATATTAGTTGTAACGTTTAACATATATAATAAGAAGTTAGGTTAATAGAGTATTAAGAAATGAGTAAAAGAAACAAGTACAAAATAGAAAATAGTCATCTAGCATAATGTGTACAATTAAAAATAGTAAATTGTCCATAAATAGTTAAGAACGATGTTTGATATTTTGTGCACTGAAATCGCGAGTTAAAAACCCAAACAATTAACTATCCAGAATGTCTTAAATTACAGAACATTGGAAACCATGAAGCAGCGCACTATAGAACAGAAATGGAATGGTGAATCTTGGAGACAGTAACTAAAGAAATTAGCTTATGTTTATGGTTTGAGCAGATCAATTTTCATAGGTACAAATAAACGGAAGGAATATGTTGCTTTTCTAGAAAATATAAAGGGCCCAGCTTGAGTACACTTGAGTTTATTAATCACTGCTTGCTATGTCACCGAATACCGAAATAAAATAATTTTTATTTAAGAACAGAAAATAATACTCGCATTTCCAAAGGATGTCTCCATAAATTGTAGTAGCTCAATTCGTATAAAGTTTCAATATGATGGGATACATTTATCATAAAGACAGCTTCCAAATTACTCCTTGTCAAATATGTTCTACAGAAATTATTATACATTTTAATTGTATTTCGATTAGTATCAAAACAGTTACATATTCTCCACAAGAAAATAAGTTCAGTATATTTGTTCAAAACTGTAATTAGCATGACGGATATAGTTGATCTGATAAATCCAAGATGACGTATATTCATACTGACAAAACGTCAAAATTACTCAACACAGGATATAGCTAGAATATAATCATAACCTTGTGGAGTTGAATCCTATATTGTTTGATTTCAGGGCTTGATTGACATTTTTTTATATTTTAAAGTAACCTTTTGACTAACTAGGGTTTATGTGGATTGAAGCTACTGTTTAAACTGGGCTCCGAATCACGGTCTTCGTCATTTAGCCTACCGACTGGCGAGTGACCAACTTAGAAATCATCGCAGAAGACATCCGGTCTTATCCAGCCGTTACTGGCGAGACTCTAATCATTTTCCTTGTAGGATTTTTCACTCTTGTCAAAGGACAATCACAAGTATTAAACAATGACAAACATAAATTAATTTCCATGCCCCAGCGAGATTCGAACACGTGACTATCGCAGCAGCATGAGGACCGTCCTATCGCCTTTACCACTGTGCCAACCAAGCCGGCTTGATAGATAATAACACTGATTTGATTTTATTAATTGTCATATTATAATTTTTGATTATTTTAGATTTACTATATTACACAGTCATATCATGACAGGTCATTTACACTTTCTCAAATCTTAATTAGGTTAGAGACCTGGATAGATACTTACATTAATGATGAAGAACTACTGATAAAATATGATAAATGTTCATATATACATTGACTAAACAAATATTCACATACCAAACAGTTAGCACCAAATATTTCGCTGCTCAACATTTTAATTAAAGTATAATAAATAAAGTGATCTGATGCATTTCTAAGCTTTTTTTATTTTGATGTACTCGTGTAATTGGTTATAGACTATCAGGAGTTCTGGTTTGTAAATATTAAGTTTTGGTTCTGTTCTGTTGCATGCCAGCTTTTCAGTTTTCAGTTTAAAGTCTGCCAAATTTAATATTCAAGAGATTATAAAATTATATAGAACGCATGTCGAGGTAATATCAGTTCGATATGAGCAAACTTTTAATTAAATAACGGTATTTCTTTGTGAATATATGGTCTATAAACTAGAATTGATATTCATCGAACATTCGGTTTTTATATTAAAATAATGTTTATATGCTATATGTAACTAAACTTAATTTAAATTTAATTAAAATAAATTCTATTAAATTTTATAACAGTTTCTAAAAAATTGATAGTTATCCTATATATGGATGGCTGAACTCACTAAAAATGTTCATTAAATAATAGCAACATAACTCTTATGACTACTTTATCTACTAGTGTTCTCATTAGATCTGGTTTTATCTTGTAATCACTTTTTTCAATCATTATTCCATAATTCGGTTGGGAATCAAGAGTAACGGCTATAAGATATTTTTATATTTTTAAGAGAAGTGCTCAATTTAAATTATTCGAATTTAAAATAATAAATTTAGATGTACTATTTTATACAATTTATCACACTGAAGCCTTGAGCCTAAACATCAATCTATCCTAATACATTATACTTCAAAATCCATATATAACTAAATTTAGATTTATTGATGATTAGATTTATCTATGATGATAAACATTAAAAGTAAAAATGTTGTTTTCGAAAAAAATCGGACCGACGCTAGCAATTATCCTTTTTGTGGTTTTACCTGTTTTGACTTTGCATAGTAATTATGTTCGTCGATATGAATAGATATATAAATAGATATTATTTTTTAACCAAAATTGTCTTTTTTTCTAACACTCTGAAATCCAGTGAGCGAACGAATCTTATCAGTTAATTTTGCCTTTATTTGACGTCTTTTATTCGCTGATATTTTACCAAACTCTAATAGTTGTGTTTAATTCCGGTACTAAACTGCGAACGGCCAGCTCTGAACGAATATAAATTTTGTTTTGTTTTTTTGACGTTTTCTCAGATTTGTTCGCGTTTCTTAATCTCAAAAATCACAACGTGCCCTGATGATTATAAATATCAGTGACGTCGACTCTTCCCAATTCAAATAATCTATATTAACGTAATCAAAATGATATACAGGATAAATATTCATGAACAATAACATAACATGAACATCTGACATTAAAACAATATTTATTTATTAATAAGATTTGTATCACCATTTACTTTTAGAGTAGAGTTCGTAGAGTGTCTGAATAGCTTCCAACGTACTCGTACATTCTTCTGTCAACACCATCGCCACATTATTGCTTCAAAGATATTGGAGATGGAAATATACTGAGACTCAACCTTTTTAATTGCGTACACCGACCTATGATCTTCTTTAAATATAGTAGGAAGTGTTTAGCAGTAATATGCT
The DNA here is from genome assembly GCF_030347505.1 of Rhynchophorus ferrugineus. NCBI lineage: Eukaryota > Metazoa > Arthropoda > Insecta > Coleoptera > Curculionidae > Rhynchophorus > Rhynchophorus ferrugineus. The sequence continues at coordinate 74,460,481 of NW_027472581.1, forward strand.
AGTACTAGTAAGAACTTCATCACTGACATATTCATTTGTAGTAATTCGGTCAATGATGGGAATGAGAAGACCAGCTGAATACCACGATATTGCCGCTCAAATCATAACAGAAATCTTATTAGGTTTTTGGGCTTTTTAATAAATAAATCCTACTTTCTGCAGGAATAATGTAAATGATGATTCATCGGATTATACCACATTCTAGCAATTATCAAATATCTAGGCTTTATGAACGTTGCACCATTTTTTAGCTTCCGTTATAAAACATGTTGAAATCGCAGCCCTTCTATGAATGTTAGCTTTGCGGAGCGCCATGTTACCGGTTTTGTTGAAAAAGTATTACTCAAATGAGAGTTGGAATCTGCAGTCACCTTTGTTGTGGTAGTTTTATATTGCCTGACCACAAACCTTTTTAATGTCCATGAGTTTTCATTAGTTTAGCCGATGAGGTTGTACTAAGTTTCGTGTATGTTGTAATTGCCTGTTTTCGTCAGAGATGCTCCTGCTCACTCAGCACCAAAGATTTGTCCTCTATCGATGTTTGAGAGATCGTACATTTCACTGATCGCCTGTTTTAATCGTCGCGGACTATACTGAAATATAACCAACAAGACCGAGGCATGTAAACTAAATGCTACATATGTCTCGCCACGATGTAACAAGATGTACTATATTGCATGTAGTTCTTTAGAAATAAATTACTGTACAATTCTCAACAAGATTTCTAAATATAAAGGATAAAGCAGATATAATTATTTTTAGGTGCCTCAATTAACAATAGTTTGATGATTTTCATTTACTTTGTTCAAATGAAGATACTTAAGAAAAACTAGGAGTGTGTTAAAAGTATATTTCAATTTTCATTCTGCGGTTTGTAAAAGACTCAAGAGAACTAAATATCTAGAGCATGCCTAATACTAGGAGTATTAAACCTAAATAGTATAATGGAGTAACATTAGCCAAAAGCATAAAATACGCAAAAAAAACTGAATGGACTGCAGCTGCTTACCATAATGTGTCTCATATAATTAAGTACACACATTATTTAAATGAATAATATGATAACAAAACCGAAAGCATTATGTTTGTTCCTTTAAAGTTACATTTATATTTCATATACTCAATATGCTAAAGATTGTGAGGAGCAGAACAAGAAACTTTTTTTTAATAAATACACCAGTTACATATTTTAAATTGAATTTAAAAATGTCATCATTAATACTGTTAAGTGAACCATAATCTTGAAAGCATTCTTATATGATAAAGTACTTTTATTTTGTATACAAATATATCTAATTATGTTATATAGCAGTCTCGATAACGTAAATGCGCGCTGATTAAGAGGGTCTAAAATTGTATGTTTTTTCTTGAAATATTTATTTAATATATTATAAATGTTATATTAATGCAGAATTAGAAAACATGTAATTGTGGAATAATTATTTTTATTAAAAACTTCTTACATTATTATTACATTACACATAATATTACATTAAATATAAATCGCATAATTAATATCACATTACAATAGAATACAAGCAAACTTATGCATGTGAAATCTAATTGGTATAAATGAAAATTATCTAGTCTGAGGCATATAAATAAATAAATCAATTATCGGAGTCAAATTCCTGGAACATTGCGCTAGAACACTGGTGAGAAAGTTAAACCATCTCGAAATTCTCGCAGGATAAAGCTGGATAACAAAGATTGTTGCCTAGATAAATACAGTTAGGGCTGAGTAGTGGATATAGCTAAGACACACTGTTATCTTATAAATAATTTCACGTAACCTGATTCTCTAAGCAGCGAGTTCTGTTTATTACGATAAAGTATGCCTTGTATGTATGTACTGTTTCAATATTGTGAATATTTTACGCTTTTAGCTATTTATTTGTACTCAGACTGTATTCTAAAAAGTGTCAGAGAAGAGAAAATTAATAATTAAATTAAATTTTGGTTTCTAGTTTCTATACTGTTTAATTTTCAGTATAGGCCAGAAAATATATTATTAAAAATTGAACGGAATTTATTGTATTTAAAGGCGTTAATTTTTGTTATAATGGGAAGTTGATTAAATATATTTTGAACTTTCATGTGTTTTGACCAGCGATATCTGTTGGTGACCACTCGAAGTATCAATATAAACAACTATTAGAAACCTAACCTAACTGTTAAATTTGGAAGTTTTGACATTTCTTTTCATAAAATAAGGGCCTTACATTCAATGTTGTTAGGTTATATACATTCAAGGTTTACATACTCTAATGAAGCAACGTTAATGAAATTAGCATATTCGATATTTGTTCCTTTTGTGTGTCGAAGAAAATTAGTTGAAATACTTATTGGAGCAAAATCCAGCTCAAACTCCAGACAGAACCCTTGAATCAACTATTTTTTCAGGGGTTTACCTACAATAGGAATGAACCAAATGGATCGAACATGTCTACCAAATGAAAGAACAGAAAAGTCCATTTTGAACCGTTTCAATATCGCGGTTTCGTAACCAGATATAGGGCTTTCTAATTAACACTAATTTAGGTGTACAAGATCGGCGCGGCATGGCTGAGCATACGGTTGCGAAATTCTACCAAACCAACATCGTTCTTTCGATACGGTATTGCAAAATAAATACAAAAACTTGATATATTAGTATAAGACCGAACGTCAGTATCGTTCATACTTTAGGTTCAACAAATTTTATTTTTTATCAGAATAAATTACAAGCTACTAAAGAATTTGTGCTTGTTCAGTCCGCGAGATCTTTTGAGAGAAATATAAATAATTTATCTTAATTTTTAGAATGTTAAGATAAAGGTTTATACGAACTTACAGATTATTATCTCTCATTTCTATTATGATTAGAGTAGAACTTCATATCATGTCCAATCATGTTTACAGTCATTAAAGTCAAAGAATCTATGACAGACCGTCAGCAATACTAGTATTAGGAGAAAAAATTGTAAAGAGATGTTATTTTTTGCATTTCTTATTTAATTTATTTCGACTCCAATATCATTCGAAAAATTAATTATTTCAATTATTATAGATATGAGTGTCAATAACCGCAAATTAAAAATAATCTTCTTGTTAGCGAAAAAGCCTAATTATATAAAAGCATCTTTAATTAGGAAAAAGCCCTCGGATCTTTGGAGAAACTCGTAACTAACAGAATTTCAATTTCGTTGTCTTATCTGGTGCCGACAAAGAATTGTTTAGAGACGTTTGGCTTGCAAAAGTAATCTGATTCTGGCTAATTATTATCTGAGTTCCTTCAGGACAACGTTCTTCTCGCAAATAATAGCTCTTTCTTCGGAATTAATACTTAGAAGAATTAAATATTTGTATTATTTTGCGCGAAAGAATATCGCAGCCTCAAACTCTGTCCGCAAGTTATAGAATTAATATTAATGAATTACATCACATATAAAAATCAGTTTATTAATCAATATATCTTAAATAACTCTAAATTTCTTCCAAATTTATGGCGTGTAAAAGATGCCGAAGATATGCCTGAAAGTTTTAATTACGAGGGTGATTCAAACATTCAAACTTCGGTATTGAAGAATTCCTTGGGCAACTCGGTCAACCATGTGCGCACGAACTCCTCCACCTAGTCGTCGGTGTTGAATATTTGACTTCTGAGGGCTTCTTTTAGTGGTCCAAACATGTGATAGTCGCAGGATGATAAATCCGGACTGTACGGGGGTATTCCAGTACCTCTCACCCTAATTTCGATATTGTATCGAGCGTGAGACGCGTGGTATGAGGGCGCGCGTTATCATGGAGAAGAATCGCACTTCGTGCTGGAATGCTCCTCTGTTTCGAGCGATAACCAGGTTTCACATGTGTTTTTAGAATGTGCGCTCGAAATCGACGTACAGTACGCCCCGCCGGTTCCAGAACACCGTACACAGATCCTTACCCGCGGACTTGGTTGTCTTCGCGACCCCTTGACAGGCGCCCCTTCCTCCTTCTTCCTCCACTCTTTAGACGACATCTTGCTTTCGGGAGTGTAATGGTGTACCCATGTCTCGTCTGTAGTGAAGGTTCGCGTTAAAAACCGCCCCCCTCCGCATCGTACTGCGTCATCAAGCGGCGACAAACTTTAAACCGCGTAAATTGTTGCTCGACGTTCAACAGTTTAGGAACCCATCGTGCCGTTATTTTCAATATTGAAGGTGTTCGTGGATGATAGACTCTACACTACCAGCACTGATGCCGAGTTCAGCCGAAATGTGTTGAACGTTCATCCTATGGTCCTCCAAAATGATTTGTTCTACGAGGTGAATATTGTCTGGTATGATGCCGGTTCGCGGTCGACGATCATGCGGCTTATTCTCGACGGTTTCGCGCAAACGCAAAAAAAATTCCGTCTTTTTAACGCCTAACCACACTAAAAAATGAATGATAATACGTTGCCCTACGGCGGCAGGCACTTGACGTTCACTCACAGTCGCAGCACGCGTGTGAAACATGCATTTCCGACGAGAACTATGCGACATGCTATCACACACTCAAGCCACGACCTTCATAACATACATGCTCGCCATCGACAGCTTTTGTCTCCATCATATTTGAACCACCCTCGTATATTTGTAAAATTTCAATAGTAATATCTCAAAGTAGCGCTTTCATAATATCTGTATTTTTCTAGCTTTATGGTGGTATTTTGGTTTCTCCGGCATATAATCGATCCATATTACATCATGTTTTGTGACCGCTACCTAGCCTTTGTCTTATTTGGGATATGGACTTTATAATTGACCATTGGTTATAAGAGAAGATGATCGGTAAATATAGTATTCTCTCAGAGTAGGCGTGACATACATGCCTCCTTCAATAGTTCGAACCGAGGTGTTCAAGTTCGCTAAACTCATAATTCGTGATAATTCCTGAGATCAGTGTCGAGAAGTCTAGATAAGAAGCCACATATGAAAGATAGCCTTGGTTCATTTAAATTGTAATTAGTGCAAATAAATTATGTAGTGTAAAGGTTTTCATTAATTCGCAAGAAAGTATAGTTGAAATCGTCAGCTCTGAGCAACCAGGGCGCAAAGTTAATTAGCAACAATAAAGAAATTAGAGGGCTACAAGCGCAGTTCGCTATGACCAAAGAAGCGGCAAAAGAAAGGAAAACAAGTTTTTTATTTAACATGGCGTAAAAATAATCTTCCCTGATTTCATAAAATAATATGGCTTGATAAAATAGTACTACTTTTATTTAACTCAGTAGGTAATTTTTAACAAATGAGTTCTAATGTATTATAAGAAATATTTTTCTATGATAATGATGTCTAGTAAGTCTGACCGAATTCCCAATTAATACAATTATAATTTGACCAAGCATTCAATCATCGTAATAACGAGGTTGAAAGATCTTTTATCATCTGTAATAATGCGAAAATGCTTTCATTGATTCTATCCAGTTTTGAGTTCTATGATTCGGCGATCATTTCCCCCTGCAAAGAAAATATCTTCCCAACGAGCATTGCTCTGAGATCTGAGAACAGGAAATAATCGCTGGTAGCCAGATCTGGAGAATACGGTGGATAAGGAAGCAATTTAAAGCCCAATTCATGGATTTTTTCCATTGTCTTGGTGAAGCAGCACTTTCTTCTTCTTCAAGTACGTCCGTTTTTCGACGATTTCATCCTTCAGACGGTCCAATAACGCTGTGTAATAGTCGCTGTTCATGGTCCTTCGTTTTTTAAGGTAGTCAATGAAAATTATTCCATGTGCGTCCTAGAATACAGACGCCATAAACTTGCCAGCCCACTGTTGCGTTTTCCCACGCTTTGGAGCGGGCTCATCGTGTGTAGTCCACTCGGATGACTGTCGATTGGACTTCGGAGTGAAATGATAGAGCCATGTTTTATCTATTGTCACATATCGACGCAAAAACTAGGGTTTATTACGCTTGATCATCTTCAAACGCTGCTCCGAAACATTGACTCGCCGTTGTTTTTGGTCAAAAGTGAGCTCGCGTGGCACCCACTTTGTACAAAGCTTTCTCATACCCAAATACTCCAGTGTCTGCTATTCAATTTCAATTGACGGTCATTGAAGATCATTTTGTGGATTTTTTAAATATTTTCGTTGGTAACAACCTCATTTTGGCGTCCACTGTGTTCACCGTCTTCAGTGCTCATTTCACCACGTCTAAAATTAGCATACCAATCCTTGATGGTTAATTTTCCTGGGGCAGTCCGGAAACTCGGCATCAAGCCAAACTTTTTCTTCAACTGTATTTTTTCCCTTCAAAAATCAATATTTTATCAACAGGCAAAATTCCTTATTATCCATTTTTTTCACAATAACAAAAGTTGCTTCACTCAAAATGCTATAATTCACAAACCAATGATTCGACAGCTGTCAAATTTATACTATATAATTACACGCAACTTTTGGAGGTTGGGGATAACTAAAAAATATATAGATTTAATTCTAGTAGCGCCATCTATAGGTCAGGCCGGGGACTTTTCAATTGACCTGTTACATATTAATATATTAGTGTATTGCACTCTTATTGTTTTTAATGTTTATTTTCGTTATGTATATGTATTCTCGTAATATTCAGATATTCTCTAGCTTAGTTATTGTTTTATCACCAAAAAATAAATCAAAATAATTGTTCAAATAATTCTTAATCGAATTCTTGGTTTTAAATAATAACTTAGCTTTAAGGCAGTAATGCAGTTTTATTTAGGAATAATTATATATATGTTTAATGTTTCAAAATATACCTATTATCTATAATTCTATAATATATGATAAATGAAACTATGTAAACATTATTATTTAAGCTAACAAAAATGCGACATAACGTAGCAAAATAATCTGGTTTAATATTAAAGAGACTTTCTTTTGGCAAAATAAATAACCTACCCCTTGAGGGACGTGAACCATACTTTGAGGACCTTCGTTGAGATAGGCGGAAATTTTTGCCCAAATAGCTACATCAAGAAAGGCAATATACTTTTCCAGACGTGTTATATTTCATATTACACTATAGAGCAATATTTACGTTTAGTTAGTTTTGAGGAATGTGACTGATGTGACTGCGTTTTTTCAACCGTTGGCCCAGTGGAAATGATTAAAAAAGTAAAGAAATATGTTACATTGTAAATTGTTCCTTAATATGATTAAATTGAGTAAATGTAATAAAGATAGTATATTTTTATATGCAAAAAATTCCCTACGCATTAGAAATATTAAGAAAGAAAGTATGATAGGGAACATAATTTTGAATTTTCTTATTTTTCTTATATATACATTATTATAAAGAATGCAGAATTTATTTATTAAAAATTTATTCAGGTACAATATACACCGTTGCTTATATAAGATCCGGAGTTATATAGTGATTTTGAAAAAATAAATCCCTCTTATTTTTAAATGCGTATAATTTTTTTTTGTACATTAGTGATATATTGCCTTTAAAGTGCACATAAGGGAGTTGAATGCGAACTAAAATCATCATCTAGGTAGCGTTCTGTTTATTGAAGCGGTCACAAAGGACTCTGGACTCTTGGCCATTTGGACTCTTACCAGGCTACTAGGCTTGTTACACAAGATCGTCACCTTGAAGCAACAGACATGCTTTCATCAGATGCTATCCTAAATTATACTATTTTGAGAAGTACAATTTAAGTAAATTTTTAAGACAAAAGAATGAAATTATTATTCATTAGCTACAGTTTTAAGCTCAAATAAACCTTTGTACAAATAATAATGTGCAAAATTCGTCGAACCAATGGCGATTACATGGTATAATATATATGCAGTTTAGTTAACCTATATTGCTAATTATTTGAGTAAATACAAATGGATGAATGATGAAAATATACATAATATGTATTTATTAATAGCCTGTGTAGATTCGCAAAGTGTTTGAATACTTTCCAATGGAATGTTGTTCCACTCTTGCATCGAAACAAACACCAATTGCTTGAATGATCTTGGAGATGGGACTGTTCTCCTCGTTCTAGGCTTTAGAAGTTCCCATAAGGATTCAGTTATGTTGAGAGCTGATGCCGCTCAAATAAAATATCAACGTTTTTGGCTGTATGAATCGACGTATTATCTTTTTTGAATATGGTGATGTTGGTATCATAGATCATAGAGGATTTAGAGATATTCGTTCGCAGTAATCAGGGCAGTAATTTGAATACTACTTTAATATTATTCTCTAAATTATAACGGAATAATCATAAGTACCATGTTTGATTGTTATTTTGAGGTTTTCCACAAGTAAACCCGTCCGTTTGTTTTTCTTCAAATAATCAAGTGTCCAAGTTTTTTGGTCGTTGCACAACTTTTTCGCAGCTTAGCGTTGGTTTCCGTTATAAAGAACTTCGTAATCGCAGCCTTTTCATAAAAGTTAGCTTTGTAGAGCTCCGGCCGTACTGTTTTTGTCGAGACAGTATTACTGATAGTGAGTATCGAGTTCCACTAACTTTTTTGCCGCTGTAGTTTCATGTGGTCTGACCATAATACGTTGGAATATTTGTTAGTTGCCTTTGGCTTTCGCTTATTATTTTTATTCGCCGTTGATGTTTTACAGTTAATGTGTATACTGTCAATACTGGAGACACTGTTACTCGTAAGTATTAAACAACGTCTGAGAGATCACATATGTTACTTTATAACGGTATAATACCTTGAAACCTATTAGACTTAGGCATATAATACGGAAGCAGTATCGCCAATATGTAACAAGATGTACTTTATTACATGGTGTTCGTATTATGTATACCCTCAAAACATTGATTAGGCAAAAAATAGATGAACAGGTAAAGAGGTCAGTGATGACATTATAATACAACTATCTAATAATGCCGAAAAGCAAAAACGCGATTGACTAAAAGCCGGAAGTGATAACTTTTAATCTGTTTATTCTGTTTCAGTTTAGATGATATATATCACATTTAGAGGCTAGATGATGATAGTGTTTTAATGCAATAAATGTCTAATTATTACTTGTTACTACAGTTTTTGCTACTATACTTGATGGACAAACTTCATTAATGACTTGACTACTTCCTACACAACAAGAATCATTTTCTTCTCTATTCTTGTTATGTTGTTAAATTTTGGCATATGTCGATACCTATTCCATGTCGTTGAAAATTATGTGTTATAAATTTGGCAGCTAAAATTCCCACTCTAAATAAAATTGATGCTGTATGGATTTTATAACTTTTAAAAATTTAACATTCTGCACTTACCCTTATTCTTTCAAATTTTAAAACCAATGCACGTTAGATCACCAAGAATAACTTTTTAATAACAACAATTTAATTATTATTAGTATAGAATTATTAATGTAACACAAAATCAAAATATTCTAGATTTGTTTGTTGTTTTGATCTCGACCGAAAGAGTGGACCGCCATTAGAGAAGGAAGACAATATAGTTTTATATAGTTTATTCTTATCTGTGCAGGAGAGTGCGCATACGCCAAACCCGGAGATGTTGGGGTATGTATGCCGGAGATGTATCCTCAATAATATGACTGGTTTTTAATCATACCTTATTTCTAATGTATTACTACTCATCCTTTCGGTATCTTTTCACAATTTTATCTTACATATAATGTCAATTATATCTGCCTCTCTCTTCTTGTCAAAGTACATAATGTATTTTAACTATTAACACAATTATTTTTATTTTTTCCTATTTATTTAAAAAATTGCATATGAAACAATAATGTTACAAATAGTCACGTATAGTCACAAATAATGCAAGATTATGTAATAATTACAGGAGAATTTATACAATATTTATACACTATTTACACAATATTATAAAGTTGTTGATACAACTAACTTTTTAATGTCTGTTTGTACTTTTTTGCAACCTTGTATGTGATTATTGTTTTTGAACTGATCAAGTGGAAAATATAATTCCGAGAGAATTTCCAAGATATTGAAATCTAGTACTTATCAGTCCGCATTCTGCAAACTATAAAATATAAGTTGGAAAATGGTCTTTCGAAATTAGCCGAGTGCAAATTATTACCTAATTGCTTCAGTGCACTGAATCGTACAACGGATAACTTATAAAGTGGACATATAGATAAAATATGTTCTATATTTCCGAAACAAATATGGTTATAGAAAAACACTTTCAAATGTTCAGTTTTCGCAGTTTTATTGCATTTTCTTATGAAGAATAAAATAATAACATAATTAATTTTTTCTGGAAAATAAATTTTTAGTTTACATATGTATTGTAACAAATATATTATTGTATTTTACATTTATTCATATTAAATATTTTCAACAATAACTTATTTTGTATATATAAAAAATACATTTCATGATATTGAGTTGCTTTTGAAATTATACGAACAATATATTAATATTTTGCATTATTATGCTTATTCGATAAAGTGTAAATATATCTGGTAATCGAATCGCATGTAAACCGCTGTGTAAAAATATTTTGCATTTGTTAGAAAGACTGTTTTTCAATATAACCTTGTCGCTTGCGTAATTTTTTATACGAATTTTATTATGTTTATGTTCTTTTGATCACATGTTATTATTATAGATATTGTCTCTTCACTGCTTTTCAATATAATAATGGATGCAGTTAAACGAAAAAAAAAAAAATTAAAACCAGATATGGCGTTCGATATGTTGCTACAAACTCTTTGATCAATCTCCTGTTCATTTATCATAGCGCCTATATTCGCTAATACATATTCTTTATAATAGTTATAGCATTTTTCAAAATATAGTCCACACTGTTAAGCTGTTTGTCTTGCAAATTAATGAAACAAACACTAAAGTATTGATAACAGCCGATTAGCCTGTTATTGTTAAGTCTCATTGTGGTCAAGCTAGTTCAGGTACAAGAGATGTAGAATCAATGATAGTAGTAGCTTTACCTTCTCAAAGATAGTACATGTGAAAGAGAGAAAATATTACAATCAAGATTAAAATCGACCTCTTAAACTGACTTAGATATGACTCCAAAACTTGGACACTGTTACGGTCTGATATATGTAAGCTTGTAGGTCTTTCAAAAGCGATGAATTTGCTTTATTCTACATGTTTTACTCCGATATCATATTAGAAATTAAGTTATTGGTTTAGGACGCGAAGATCAGCGCACAATGGAGAATCAAATTCGGAGAAGCAGATTATAATAGTTTAGATATGTCTGTCGAATGAAAAATGAAATCGATCTTTTCTACTAGAATGTAGACGCTCTTCTCAAGCGTCGACCGTGTATTGCTGATGATGATGATGATGCAGAAAATTAAAAAATATATTAATTTCAACATTTCAAACAGTTCTGAAATAAAATTCAGAAAATATTGAATAAATAGCGCAAGAAGATTAGATTTTATTTATAAACGAGAGAACAATACCATGTCAACAATTCAAATATAATTTTGTTATTAATGTAAGATCAATTTATAATACTAATAATAACGTCCATAAGAGAATCAATAATCTCATCATCCCAAACAGAATTATAAAGTATTTGGCCTGAACAAATAATTCCAATAAAATGCGGAATGTACTGTTTTAATCCTCGTCCAATTACACAGAACGATTTACGTTCTGTCGGCTTTTAGCCGACTGAATTCATTGATCAAGTTATATAGAAGACAGGTAATTGTCCCCCATGCGGCTGTTCGTAAATATCTCGGTAAAGACCTTTTACACAAATCTTTTTTCAACCTGCAAATAATCGATACCGCATAACCCCACAAAGAAAAGGAAATTAGTATGAACTTGTTCAGTCGTAGAAATCCGAACAAAGGCCCGATATTAATTTGGAAATGTTGTAGAAACTAGAAATATAACATACTAGAACGTTTAAAGAAATCGTGAATTCCAGATATAAATTAGTTTTCTTACTATTATTGGATCAGTCAGAAGATTCGTGATAACTTATTTTTAATTTTATGGCAACGACAAAAGCAATAGCTATGTTATTGATAATTATTGCTCTAATTTTATTAGAAACTAACCTGAATCTATGTACTTAATGCTAGTAGAGTGAGAGTGTTGAATATATAAATAAGTTTACGGTTTATAAACAAAAAATTGTGAAAGTTATTATATAGGGTGATTAATAGTAAATTTAAATTTACGTATTAATCACCCTATATAACAACTTCCTCTTGAAGAAACGACCTAAAGATGTACAGCTTACTATTGTAATTAAATTAATTTTGAATATCGCCTTATTTTCGTCCGCCGGTTGATTGTCTTCTGAACAGCAATATGTTTATCTCAATTTTTGCGGTATATTTTACGCGGATTCCTAAGCTTATAGACTATAGCTAGCAATAGACGCCATAGAGGCTGAGCAAATGAACTACGGCAATCTGGCTTTAATATTTATCAACGCATGAATGCTTCCTAATCATAATAATTTATTACTTTGAACTTTGACTTTGAACACCTTTGATCCGCATTACTTGCCCTTGAACTGTGATGCTTATGTTTTGAATAAGAGAGAAACGACTGCCAGTGCTACGTCAACCTGTCATCTATTTTTGATAAGTTGTGTATTTTCTTGATAAATAAACTGATTCCATTTAAGTGAATGGATTCAAAAGAGTATAGGGTATAAAACAAAACTTTTATTTTATTTTAAAACTATTTTATTTTACGAAAAGAAGTACAAAAGATATGCATGTTCAATCCTATCCTAATGGAAACGAGACTCTGATAATGCAAACACATCCTTCGTTGAATCTTGAAAATAACCAGTACCATATTGTTCGTGTTGATAACAAAGATACACAGAAAATAAAACAAAATTAATATTGTAATACAAAGTGGATAGAACTACATATTCTGTACTTTATGAAGAAGTATAGCATTCCACGTAAACTATGGAAGCTACAGCATATCCATTATCTTTGTATATTCCCTCCATTTGTCCGCCCGTAGCCTTTTTAGTGATAGAAGCCATTCAATATTATCCACTCAGTTTGTTGAAAGACCCTTTGATTTCTTTTTGGAAGCGTAACTATAACCGAGAATGTAATGCGGATTATTTTTTTAAAATTTTTAGTGTATATATATTTGTTTTTACGTATATTTTATAGTATTATTAGATACATGATGTATAATTTGTATATTTCTATATTTTACCTGGTATAAGTATTAAGTTTTATTGAAGTTTGTCTGTACGTTTCCTAATTCAGTAATAATTCATTCACTATGATAACTGTCTTAGTATTTAGCAACGTTGTAATCGCCAATACAGTTAGAATTAAGCTTAACTACTATTCACAACCCATAAATTCAATAGGATTGGTGAACAAATTATTTATTATATACGCTAAACTATCGAATTTTATCACTAAAAAGAAATATCTGAACAAAAATTCGATTGATTTCAACGCTTTTTGTCGGTTTAAGAAAATTTATTATGATTGATTTGATTCACTCGGAAGGATTTATAATAGATGATGCAACTTTTATTTTCTGAAGAAATATATTTTGGTTTTGGTTTGTGGAACTTGTCCAATATTAAAGAAAAAGGAACTTTCTGCCACACTAGAATTACCTACCAGAATAGAAAGTATGATGCGACGGACATACCATGACATATATAAATGTACTTTTTAATAAATTAGAAATAATATTGAAAAGTTGATAATTTCAATGTGAGAGCTAAAATTCAAATTATTTGTTAGGCAGAAATACCAATAAATCACATTATACTACATACTGAAGAAAGAATAACCTGAATGTGTTCAAAGATATATGTATGCTATTCGTAAAATATCGATTTTTCTATTAATAATTCCTGTTGATATTATGAAACATTTTATTAAGGAATTATATAAAAATAATATTTTATTCCCAGATTACATTGTTTCGAATGATTTTTGTATTATTAAAAATTACATACTAATCCGAACAAATAATATTTAAAATTATATGATGTAATATAACATAACAAAAAATTATATAATAATAACAATATGAAAGTAGCAGACCAAGATTACTTTTGAAGTGGTTCATGTATGGTGAAAAATGCGTTGAGGTCTGCTGAACAATCTATTCTATACAGTGTAATTTTTTTTCTAATTCGATTCAATACGGAGACGATAGTCTTAAAATTAATAAAATAAATAAATGATTAAAATTATTAAATAAATAAATAAGAACTAAGTAAAATATATCCATGACTACGTCCCCCAAACATTCTAAATGAAGAAGACACCAAACTATTTTATTGGTATCTATATTATTCAGGCGCAGAAATTAATAAGAAAGTTGCGATAAACTTCTACGTATACTGATAATCTGTTTCATTTAAGATAATATTCTCCGATGCCGCCAGCTATTTCATCAAGTCATTATTAATATGTGTGCGAAAATTGAAAGTTAGTGATTGATATATATTATGTTTAATCAAGCGAAGTTATCTTTTGTGGCCTATATATTTTACATTCACCTGATATTATCATCACACGATATCAATGCATCTTCACGATACCACTGTGCACGTATGTTCATGATTGAAAAATTATATAGGCTAAATGGTGTTCGCGATTCGATATGAAACTTTCGGCTCCTTTTAAGGCATTTTTCATGACATCCTGCAACATCTGAGACTGAATTTTTGCAATTTTATGACGAATTTTTTCTTTAAGATGTTGAATCGTTTGGGCCTTATTCAAATAAGCTTTCGATTTTAAAAAAACCCATAAAAAAAGACTGAAGCTTTTAAATCCGGAGATCTGATTGACCATGCTATATCGCCACTTTGAGAAATTAGTCTTCGTGGAAAAACGTCATTCAATAATTAAATTGTTGAACTAGCCGGGTGTATTGTGGCCCCATCTTTCTGAATAAGACAATTCAGGCACAAGACAATTTCGAATAGTGTCGTGGTACCGTTCAGCAGTAACAGTAACATCTTGGTCATTTTCAAAACAATGGGGACCAATGTTGTTTCCGGCATGAATACCTCACCAGACAGTTGTTTTTAGTAGATGCAATGATGTTTCATGAATTAATTGAGGATTTTGTGTTCCCTAAAACCGACTGTTTTGTTTATTGACGTGACCACGAGAATGGCCACTCATTATCATTTTAGACGAACAATGTTCAATTTCATCGGAAAACCTTAAACTGCATTCTAACTGGGAACCACGTCTCCGAGTCCTTCTGGAGACTATGCAACACTATTGCGCACCAGAGCCACATTTTCAGCATTACGAGACGTCCGTTGTCTTCCAGAACGAAGCCTGTCTGCTGTCGTACCGTAATGCCAAAAATTCGCATGAAAGCGATAAATTGTGGTTTTGTGAGGCACTGGGCGATTATAGTCTTTTTGACGCGATTTCCACTGAGTACCAATAATGGAAAGATTATTTTTAATAAATATTATCACTATTTCTGCTCGTTCTTGTTCCGTAATAAACGTCTACACAAGACAATAGTAAAAGCGAAACTGAGTTAAACGTCACATAATAGTAGCGGCAATTTTGTCTCACTCCATACATCACTCGGTATCAAAATTGACGTTTTAAAAAGACGACAGTAAAAGACCTCGCCATCCATGTCTATACAAGTTTATATTGGCTAGTACTGCACATGCGCACTTGTTCTAATCTAACCTGATTCACAACTCGCGCCCTTTTCTATTACGCCTTCCGTACTTTGTTGAGGTAATATAATTATTTCATAGCAAAACTAGCGGCTGATAATGCGAAAATAAGTGTATAAGGTATGAATTATTAGTAAAATATTATCATTTTATTACACTATAATTCTGTAGATTGTTATGGAATAAAGGATATGTTAAATAATATGGCAACAGAACTTATTTGAAGGGTAAAGGTAACAATGAAATATGATCATGTTTGTTTACATTTTCTGTTTATTTGTTATTATACTTATATCTTCTTGATTTTACAGATATTTCAAAAAAAGAAAAAAGATATAACGAAGCTAAAAGCTAACGAAGGATCATGAATTTTCAGCATAGTGTAAATAAGTATAAGGTATATTTAATAGAAAGTGGTTGGAATAAATTGATCACAGAGTACTTGAAGCTTTGTAATTTATTATTTATTTCGGTTTATATAACCCCTCGAAGCAGATAAATAATGACGAAATATTACAAGAAGAGTATATATTAAAGGAACTATAACAAAAAAGACAACAGGTTATTCGTTTGCATACTTCTTTATTATATTTAGATTTAACTCTTCTCCACACCACCTACGAGGTAGAATTCTAGGTGCTTTTTTATTTTGCCGTGGTACTCTCTGTAGGCCAAATCCACCTTTTCTAAGTATTCATTGATATTTACTGTTAAAAGTAAGAAAAACAATGTAATAATACATTGCACTTTTAGTATAACATTTATACGTTTGGGTGCTGGAAAGTATTGCTGTTTCCATCTTTCGTTTTCCTTTTAAGTCACTTTTTTGTTGAAATATCTGAAGCATAACCTCTATGTTCTTAAGCATTTGGCCTTATGATTGTTGATCGATTGATTTCAAAGTGTTAATTATACTGAAAACTGTTCTTCCGCTTCTCCCATTTTTCTTACAAGATTCTTCTAGTTTCTTCTTTGTCCTGCGATTTAATCACTGACAGCTCTCCTAGATCACTTGCTACATTATCTGCAAAATAATTAGTGCCAATTTTCTCCTCATACATATATAACAAATGCACATGCTTGCACAGAGTATTCTTTATCGTATACTCTGGACAGCTACAGATATACCTATGTATTTCAAGTTTTCTTCTGTTATTCTATTCATAAAACCGACAGTAAAATCTTCTTTTTTTAGAATACTATGCATTTCACCCATAACAAAAACTATACTCACATAAAGCACAATTATAAGACAAATGTATATTAATATTACCTTCTCGTTTATTAAAGAATGCGAAATTTTTCCCATTTGCATTTCATTCTTTTATTTATAAATCAACGGCGATCATTTCAATAGACTTCTAACTGAATTGATGTTGTGTTTTTTTATTAAATAGGATAGATCAACTTTAATAATATTTACCCTTTTCATTTGTGGGGTATGTGGTAACCAGATTTAAATTTTTCAATAATAACATTTTTCTCGGATTTCAGAAGATACCTTTACAATAATCTTCAAATAAGTTCTGTTTCCATATTATTTAACATATCCTTTGTTCCATAACAATCTACAAAATTATAGTGTTATAAAATGATATTTTACTAATAATTCATATCTTATACACTTATTTTCGCATTATCTGCTGCTAATTTTTCCTAAGAAATAATTATATTACCTCAACAAAATGTAAATACAAAATTAACCTAAAAATGAGATTTAACCACAACTAAGACTATGGTACGGAAGCCGTGGTAGAAAAGGACGCGAGTTGTGAAAACTGTCAGGTTAAATTAGAACAAGGGGGCATGTACATATAGCCAATAGAAACTTGTAGAGACACGGATGGTGAGGTCTTTTACTGTCGTCTGTTTTGACCGGGCATCTGTCGGGTCTGCTAGTCATTATATAATACTATGGTTTTTTACTTGAAGTAATATGTTCTTGGATGATCTGGTATTACAACTGTTTTAGAACTAAATACCACTTAATAATGCAAAGTGATAAAAAATAAGTAACCTGCAGATTTGATAAAGTATTATTATTTTCTGAGTAGAATCTATAGATAATTTCAAATAAAATTACTTTATAAATCTATACTGCGCCTAACACAATATTTCCTTCGGAGGCCTCGGATAATCCTCGAAAACATCACAGTGGCAGAAAACGATCGCTATAGTATCTATCAATAATAATTACCACGAACCCTATTTTAATCGTGTTTCCCAGATGCATCATGATCGGACGTCTGAGGGAGGCAAAGGGCCTGTCTAAGAAAATCGAGACTGATGGTTGTGTAATTATATTTTAGCGAGCATTTAGGAATCTAGAATTGAAAGGAAATTGGAAGTAGCAAACATCTGACAGTCATTAAATTTGTCTCGATAAATTCCGAGGATCGAGAAATTTGGATAGAATAATCGGCAGACCCTTGTTCTTTAAGTAAAGGTCCTATTTTAGAATTCGATAACTTGTCATTGATTTTAAAATAATATGATATTCGGTGCTAGTTAACCTAACCATATTTTATATGTGGATAGTTAAACTTTATATTAGCATTGGGAACTATTGACTAAAAATAGTCGAAAGAGTCGATAGTCAAAATAAAATAGTAATTACTATTTAAATAATATTAAAATCCTTCCCAATAGAAAATGTGAGAGATGAAAGGACGGAGATAATTGCTTGGAGCAGTTAATTTTATATGTGCTTATATTTTAAAATGATAGCATAAGCGAGACAGAGATGTACATATTCCTTCACGTACTAACTTTAAAAAGAAAAAAAAATAAATGAATGCTATTAAGATGCAATTAATAATTTCATTTTAAAGGAAGTAGAATAACTTTTATATTTGAATGCTCTGTGGATCGGTAGAGAGGAATGAAATTTTTCTATGGAATAGAATAATACCCTACAAATATCTTATCGTAGTTTTATATGTTCATTTTTATTTTTAAATAATATACCATAATAAATCTAGACAATACATTAGAACTTAAACAAAAACTAAAAGCTAAAGATGTACAATAACCATAAATGCTAAATAATAATTAAAGATATACCTAATCATAGAAGAAAACTAATCCTAAAAACTAGAGCTTTTTTAAATAAAGTAAATGCTTTATTTATTATTGAACGGAAATATTTTTTAACTAAAGTCGAGAGAGTAATCGAGATATTAGGACGACAGAGGCACAACACGACTGAAAAATACACGACTGAAACAGTAGATAATAAATAGTAACAAAATCAGTTGAACCAAAAAGAGCGACTGAAAAAGTCGATAGTAAAAAGCAGTCAATTACTAAACAGTCTATAGTCAATTTAAGTCGATAGTTCCCAACTCTACTTTATATCAAATTTTTTACAAATACTGAATATTATCTTGAATAATATATATCCAACAGTGATATATTAATTTTTTGTGTCGGTCTTATAGATGATTTTAAAAATATATAAAAACATATTCAACAAAAACATGACAAATTTGACAAATATCTTCTTCTATATATTAATCGGCTTTGGTTCCCTTTTTGAGGAAAATGGAGGAATGAAATTTGTCATGGTTAAAGCTTATACGAAGGAGTGAATTTTAGGCCTAAAATTTTGTGTTTGCGTGTGCACCTCAAATATGAAAATTCTAATAAAACGAAATACCAACCAGATCTTGCTTCGTCCGAAATCTACTTGGTTCCGTGGGATTCGTCTCTCATTTGAGATTGAATAAAATATATTCAATTATAAATAGGTCGTTATTTAAGAGTTAAAATAAAATAAAATAATATACTCGTTATGTCTAAGAGTAGATGTAATTTATTTTCATATTTATAACATTGTATATAACATTGTTATATTTTATTACCGTGATTACTTCTAGCTTTTTGGCTTTTATTTAACCCTTATATGTTTTGTTTCAAAGAATTCCTTGAAACTAGAATCCTTGGAGAATAAACGCCAACTTATCTGGCAAGAAACGGAAACTTTAAAACTAATCGTGACAAAGTAATTTTCCGAATCATTGAGTGGAGAATAGCATAATATAGTTTAATAACAGGGAAACCATTTTAAAAATAATTTTATTTAGTGAGAAACATTTTGTATATATTGTAAATATATTTGCACAAATGGAATTATTAAAGAACTATTTTAGGAACAAATGGTTATTTTTTATAATTCTTGTATTGAGAATTATTGTTGAGGGATTTACCACGAATATGGTATGAGTAATAATTGAATTATACATTGGTAATTTTGTTGAATTAAAAGATTGATCATATTATGAATTATCTAAACATAAATATTCTGTTTATAATTCCAACAAAAAAATATCGTTGAAAATTTTAATAGTGAAATATGAAATAAACACGGGAATATAACACCAAAATATTTAAAATTTCAAGCATTCTGGTGTAATTTAACTACGGCTTTTGATATATTTAAAAATTTAAAAGTTTATATAAAATCTGTGAAAAACTAATAGTATACTGATTATATAATATGTAGTATATGCTAAATGCATGTATGTAGTATGCTATAACTATTTTTAAAATTTATAGTACTAATATTATAGATTCATTTATTTGTAATTTGTCACTCTCTGTGTTATTTGCTAGTACACTATTGTGTTAATTATTGACTGAACTGTATGTTTTATTCATTACAAAATATGTCTATTCATTACATAGGCCAATAAAAATATTTATAAAACAATTTATAAACGATTTATAAAAACCATTTTCCAAATCATATATATTTTTGCATTTTTTTTTATCATTCACATTTCGTACGCAATATGGTTAACATTTTTAGAAAACATTTAAATAACAGTTTTTAATTTAATTATTATACTAAAGTGCGAATATTATGTGCTCATTTTTTTGTATTTCTCTTCCAATTCAAGTGAAATGTCTGGCATAGCATTTTTTACGATGTGATTAATTTTGTTGTTCTTTTAAAAATAATATATCTCACATACTCTCGCATCATCTAGGTATATAGGACGCAATCAAGATAATGGCTCAAATGGATATTCCGGATCACAACCAAGAGTTTTGAAATTGTATATCATATTAGTTGTGATAATTAGGGGATTTGTGTATAGAAGGCTAAGTAAAGGAACCTAGACTGTTTTCTATGAAGATTTCGAAGATTAAGACCCAAGGATTTGAGAGACGCCATTGGCATTTGGTAAGGAGCTTATGGAATTTGGTTCTAAGAATAGAATATTTTCCTTTAGAGTATATATGTATTGATGACCGATAATTTGACCTATGTCCAGATGTTGCCAGGAAGAATTGGTAGGATTTAGAGATGTTGAAGGCCGCTGCTAGTAAGGGGGCTCCGGACCCATAGGAATGATGAAAAGGTGTGCACTGAGATTGATTATATGAGCTCCGTGAAGATGAGAAATATAAGAATTATGGAAAAATTATATTTGGCTAAAAAATTAAGGGAAAGGTTGTTTTTCCTGAAATAAATTGGAATTTTAGTGGGGCGGCTACGGCTTCCATATATTTGATGTAAGTCAAAGCAGCATTGAAGAATACTATATCAAATATAGTTCCTAAAAAGTAAATGCAGATATACAAGGATTTTATAGTGATTTAACAAGAAGAGATGATGTAGATTTGGAGGGACAAATATGGAAAATAGTGAAGTAGTGAAGATTAGATAGAGAAGAGAGAAAAAGCGGACTGAAGTATAGTTCATTTGTCACCATATTTAGACGTGCTTATTGCAAAGTATATTAGTATATAGTCAGACTAAGAACACCAAGTAGCGCCATTTTTAAGATTATCACACCAACGACACTTTTAAACCAGAATGAAAGATCTCTTATAGGGAAAATTATAAAGATAGAGTGGGAAGGAAGAGTGGGATCATGAGAAGATTTCTTATGATTACTATATAGATATTTAGCAATAAGGCAAAAGGGCGTGTTAATAGTAGGAACAATAGTACTCCGAATATTAAACTCAAATATTATTTATTTAAAGATGACCTTTATAAAATTAGTTTCCATAAACCAACTAAGGCGATTTGAGAATGAGCGTTTACTTGTCTCTAGAATTTTGCTCTTCTCTATTTCTCTATACTAATTTTTCATTATTACCTTTACTTTTAATTATTTGGACCCTATAATCAGTTAGTAATAAATTAAATTGCCAATTATAACATTTCAATTCAATTTAGAAGAAACGCGAATTTTATTGGCAATATTTCAAATTATATTTGTATAATTTGCATCGCTATTTATGTTTTCTACTCTGATTGCATCCTGGATATAAACAAAATTTATTTCTACAAATAAATTACACTTAAGTTTTGTATATATCATAAAATATTAATGTAGTTAAAGATTTGACGTAATTGTTTTTATATTATATCTTAAGTGGTTAAGAATTAAGCACCACTTATTGTTTGAGCACCACCTTTTCTAGACCTAAATACTCGTGAGAAAGGAACTGTCTTACCGAAGAATATAATTATCATCAAAAAAATACAGAAAACCCATCGCAAAAATCTGTTGTTGAAAAGATAAATCTCATGTTTTGTAAAATTTATTTATACAAATATTATTTATTTAAAGATGACCTTTATAAAATTAGATTCCATTAACCAACTAAGTCGATTTGAAACTGAGATTTAAGTTGTCTCTAGAATTAGAATTTTGCTCTTGACTAGAATTTTTTTTAAATACTCTCTTTCAATGAGGCATGAGAATAGGATGTAACTAGGAAGATGTAAAATGTATACAAGCTCAAATATAATTTCAAGTAAGAATGGGAGAACAGAAAATTACAGGTGACAGAAAACGTCTTCAATTTCTTCAGTTTGGAGTGAAAAGGAGATTTATCGGCTAATCAGCATTATTCAGTGATAATGGTTATCAGTATTGTAAATAAACTTATAAATAGGGTCAGTGAAAGTACTTGAGATGTGAAAGATTGTGATATATTATTATCTAAAACCTGATTCAGTACAGAAAAATATGAATAGCAAATTATCCGACAAAAAGAAATTGTTATATTACATTGTGACTGTAATGTATCAAATATATTCCAAGGGGATAACATTATGACAGCTAATCGTTATAAATAAGTTAATAGCTAACACTAACAATATATAATGATGAATTGTTGAAGTAAAAATGCACTATTACTTACTAGACGCCCTTTTATTTATTTACTGTATTGTCAGGTCTGCGCATTACATTTGATTTCATGAAGTGATAAAATGACCCAAAGTTCAGCACTGAATACGTACAAATAAATAATACCTTGATATAAAATCAGTTTCAAAAACTAACGAGATTTTTTTAAAAATTAAGTACAATATTAAATATTTATCATTTTGTGAGATGCGTCATATCCGGGGATTAGGATGACTATGCAGTTATAGAGGTCTTGATTTTGAATACATATTGAAAGTTTTTTTATATAGCATTTGGTATCAATAATATATGTTAATAACAGTGCACATTTCATGTTTTTCAGTTGAAAATATGCTACTGTATACTGCATTCTGTACTGGAAGCCTGTCTTGAAATATTGTTTATAATTGAAGTCCAACATTCGGAATAACACCATTATTAACATTTTGTCTTATTCCACCTAGTAATTGATATCGATATCATCGTTAAAAATCATGCTCACCGTTTAATTTTTCATATATATATTTATCTCATATGTAGCGCTATACTGAATATTAAGAATAATATGTTCCAATTCATCTTCGTTTATATAATATTCGTTCTGCTAATATTAGACATTTATCACTCCATAAGGATCATAAAATTATTTATGGTTTTTGGATAATATATTACCGGCTGTGAAAGCCTTACTAATATATATGTAAGAGAGTATTTCTTATATTATAACAACATGTATATCATTGCGTGATGGTTATATTAATTATATATTATTATAAAGGAATTTAAGTTGAATATTAAACATAATTTTGCCTATAGACTTTATATACAATATATTTAAAGTAAAATATGTAGTATTAAATTATTCAGGCGCTTATATATAAAATACTCTTTGCATAGTCGTATTAATTTTATTTTAACATAAATATTCAAATATTTGATTCCCTTCGGGGCTTAGATTTTATATCTAACGGGTTTATTTTATACATAGGTATGGGGGAAACACCTACGATATCCGAAGTCGTTTGTTATATATTTTTTTAATATACAAAAGCCTTACGTTTGAAAAATCAATTATCTGGTCCATGTTATTATTTATGTTATAGTAAAATTTTATGTAAAAATTATGGGTGCAATGAAGTTTCAATAAAATATTTAATATCCACAAAATCAATATTTCATAGCAGTGCCTATAATATATCAACGGTAGGATCTAAAGTTATTAGCCCTTGGTTATATTTTTTCTATTTTGTATGCAATATATGCATTTGTCTTTATACTCCTTCCAAAGCCCTTCTACAATATTTGTCAATATTATTGTTAAGAAGTATAAACTTTCAAACTAGTTAGTAATAAATAGTTAAGATAGATAGTAAGTAATATATAAATTCATTGGGTCATTTTAAGTTGTACAAGGAATTTTAGTTTAAAATATTAGGTAATTATATGTTATAGCGAAATATCGTATTGGAATCAATCGTAGCTAAATTGAGTCATTTATTGAATCGAAATTGTGGTTCAACAGTTTGTCTATTATTGAATTGAAATTATTTTAAACATTAGTGAAAGAGAAACTATCGTAAAATATTGTAGAGCAGTTACTAAAATTCTAGATATATAATAGATAGATAATGTTCTAGATTTACAATAAACATAATCGAAAACTAAGTTTAAGTCATATATCATTATTGTTTGGCTAATAGAGTATTAAATAACTTATAATGACAATTTATATAATTCGATTATTCATGTAAAACATTATTATATTTGTTTTCATAGATAATTTCGCTGTTATTTAAATAGCTGATGTTAAGTTATCAAGTTGTATTTAAGAAATATTTAGTTCAAAGAGGTCAAAAAACGTACTCTATACAAATACGATAAATTTATAAACAAAGCTAATAAATAAAGCTAAACTAAGTAGAGAATTAAGAGAAGCATTCTAAAAAGGTAGTGTTGTTGGTGCTCCTGTTATATAATAAAAACTAAAGTAGGATTAAGCAATCAACAGCCTAATTAGAAAACAGTACCCTAGTAAAAATATAAGATTAAAGGGGTAATTGATAAGCTATTATACATGAACAAAAAATAGATGTTATTTCGTATCTGATACAACGAATTAGAGAAGATAAAATGAAAAATTATGAAGAATGTGGAAAATAACGGATAAAAGATTACAAGTACTAAAGGGGAGAAGAAAAATCTGATAATATTTGGCCTATAATAGCTAGAAATCGAAAAGCTAACCATATATTAAAATCATATAAAACTATATATTTTCTATTAGGAATTACAAGAGAACATCGAGAGAAAATTATATAAACTAGTTAACCTAAAAATAGCGAGAAGAACAAAAAAAGAAATGAATGGAGAAGATAATGAACAACAGAAAGAAATACCAAAAAGTTGAAGATATTTAAACAAGGGAAAACGAAAGCGCAAAAATGAAAAACAAAGGAAATTAAAAGTGTTTCTAGAGCATCCTAGCACCGAAAGAACATAAAAGGAAATAGAGCAAACGGCCAAGATAAACCAAATACGTAGTAAATATTTAGAAGACCAGAAAACCAAGAAAACTAAAACAGAAGGGAAAATCTAGAAACCAAAAATGGACAAAAGACATCTAGAACATTTTTTTAGAGATAACTTAGTTGTCTTTTATGGGTTATTTAATATATCTAAAAGGTGGAAATGGAAAAATTATATTTTTTGTTCTTACATTTTGAAATTCTCTTTTTAATCAACTAGAGCTTCTACTCAACTTTGCATGTTTCTAAACTAACTAACTTAGAAACCTCCCCAGAAGATATCTGGTCTAAATACAAAATGCGAGAATCGTTCAATGAATTATTAGAAAGAGATGGCAAGAATATCTTAAGAAGATAACTTAGATGTAATTTTTTAAATAACATATTTATTAACAATTCCAAAATTTGGTATGTTTACATTTTGCTAAAAAAACAAAATATTCTAAAGGTTTAGTCAACAATAAATTAAAATCATGAGATCGATATAGCTGAGATTGTGATAGTTATCTAGTTAGTTATGGGCCTGGCTAAAAACAAAACATTTTCGATATTATGAGAGCAAATTGTTAGGTTTTTAAGGATCTATTGAACCAATCCCGTATATTTATAAATTTTTCGTTATTACCTATACTTTTTATTCTTTGGAGACTATAATCAGTTAGCAATAAATTAAATTGCTAATTATAACATTTAAATTCAGTTTGGGAGAAACGCGAATGTTATTGGTAATATTTCAATTTATACTTATATAATTGGCATCGGTATTTATGTTTCTACTCTGATTGCATCGTAGATATAAACAAAATTTGTGTCTAGAAATAAATTACAATATATTTAAGTTTTGTATATATCATAAAATATTACTGTAACTAAAGCACCATTATTGTTATATCCCTTTGAGTTTTCTCGATATAAATACTCGTGAGAAAGAAATTGTCTTATAAAAGAATATAATTATCATCAAAAAAATACAGAAAAACTCATAGCAAAAATCTGTTGTTGAAAAGTTAAATCTCATGTTTTGTAAAATACAAACCTTCAACAAAATGTTATTTGTCGGATAATATCAGTAGATAATTAAAAGAAACTTCTATATAATTTCATAAGGGCGGCGAAAGTAATCTGGGATATAAGAAGAGATCGAAAATCGAATATGATGTTCGTAACGATGGGGATTGTGGGTGTCGATGAATTTAGTTTCTCTTATGAAAGAACGCGATCCTATATATAAATATAGCAGTATATTTTGTACGTAGTGGCAAATAGATAATCCAGGTAGAAGAAAAAGGTATATTTAAATCTGCAAAAATTTGTAAAAACAAGAAAATGGAATAATACTTTCTTGTATTGACAGATTAACACTATATGTAAATTTATTATAGAAAGCCTGGATGAAAGAGTTCGAAGAATTTTGAGTCAAGCAAAAATAGTAATAATTTACGTGTGATGGTCTACCACTAAAACAGGGACATAACAAGATCTATTAATTGTTTTTTTTTATAATTCAGCCATTCTCTCATTTATTCTATTATATATAAATATGGATTATAACCTATTCTGGTAGTATCTTATCTGGGAGAAAAATGTTTCGTGTCCATTCGTCGCCAAGTTGACTTAGTCCAAACTTTACTAGCTTTACTCTTTCAACTTTAAGGAAATAGAAAATTAAATAGTTTTTGAAAAACTCAGAACAAACGTAATACAATATATTAAAGAGCAAACATTCTAGGCGAAAAATATTAACGTTTTGCAAATGTTTTATCAAAAAATAAAATCCAGAGACTTCAATAAATCGCAAATATAATTCTATTAAAACTAAATAGTTGAATTTTGGGTAACCGACAGTAAATGTAAACTACAGGAGCAGGCCCATTACTGGTCTAAGTCATCATAAAATTTGTAAAAATTAATTTTAATAAAAATAATGCATCGTTCTTTTCATAATAGCCCCAGAATTATGAATTATTAAGTATATTTAATAATATTTTATGATAAATTATTTAATATCTACAAAAAAAATTCTAGTGGTATTTTATATATCTTAGTAAGTGAAATTTTTAAATGTTTTCTTACGGGAAATTTTACGTCATATTATTTCTTGTTTATTTCATGGCTTTTATATTTTTAGGATGTAGATCCCCAAGCTCATATTGAAATGCTTTTAATATAATACTTAATATCAACTTTTTTGTATGTACCATATCCGGCTTAAGTTATCAGTTTCCAATTTCCTTTGCCTTTTCCTTTTTATTTTTATTCCTATCCTTATACCTTCTTGTAATAACGATCACCTATATTCGGGATTCACATCTTCACCGATATTCGATTTCAATCTCCATTATTAACATCGCCATTTATTATCGCATAAAACCGAGTATTTGTCAACGAACTGCACGTATTTTTATATTTGCTGATATTGTCACTTCTCTTGTATATTCCATATTGTTATAAGGTTATTGTTTTGTATGATAAATAACTTTAGAATCACAATATGAGTCACTTATATAATAATAAAGAACAATAATTATATGATTTTTAGACTTAACCAGTATTGTTCATGAGAGAAGATGGAATAAGACAATAAAAATAGATAAATAAGAGAGGTGAGATAGCAGTTATTGCCATGATTCTAACAATTTTATACTTTTAAAAGGCATTTATTGGGGAAAATTTTAATCAAAACGTTTCCCATGGCTTTCTAAAAATGCTTCCTCTTTGACAACATGACTATACTGTGTCGAAAGATCGTTACATTTTCGCACCTGTTCAGGCACCTTCTAAATTGCGTCAAGTCAAGTCGTTGTGTATCGATTTCGAAGAAGCAGTTAGAAGGCACTGTGTCTGGTGAATACACTGAGTGAGGCGGAATTTATCATTCGAGCTGCTTGTTCTGCAAGAAAATGGCTTTACATCTATTACTCGGTACCTATTGCTAGACTTTTTGGCAACAATATAACTTCAATGTATTCAATTAACCTTGAGAGATATCTGGGATAACAGCTTTAGTTCATTTTGGCAACTCATAATACTCACATGTGACATTTTCAGTAAGTCAGACTAATTTATCTTTTTTGGTCCTCCCTGAACTAGAATACAAAACTATTACTTTGTGTCGAGAAATGTAAAAAACCGTAAAATTTAGTAGTTATTTACATTGGTTCCTCGCATTTTTGCCAAAGTTTATATTGCCGATCAGAATAAATTTACCCATCTATAAACTAAAGGATCCGATCCCAGTTAATTTTTCTGATCTCAGGATTTCACACTCAAATCCCTTAAAATAAGCAATCAGATTCTCTGTATAACATAACGTTTCAAACTTTCAGGAAGAAAAATTATTCAACTTACCGTTAAAATTCCTAAATAAATGTTACTGTAATGTAGAGATCAAATTAATATTATCAATATATTAAAATGACCAAATTATTGTTAAAGTATGGTTAGAAAAGGCAAGCTGTAAACAGCAAAATGGCACAATATTAAAATATCCAATATTAAACTAAACCTACTCTTATTCGTTGTGCTTAATATTGAAAATGTTAAGTTAAAGCTACCAAAAATCTGATTTATTAGAGTTATTTAGAGATCAAATTAATATTATAAATATATTAAAATGGCCAAATTATTGTGACCAGATATAATTTAAATGAACGGATATATTTTTTTGTTTGTAGCCTCCAATTTTACTTATTATTTATAAAAATGGGAAAAGGTCAATTTCAGCAGCAACTTGTAGGAGGCGTAAATACATGTTTGTGAATTTCATTCAAACTAGGTACTTTGTTGGAATTCGTCTTCGAGATTAAATTTAACAACTTTTTGGCCCAGAAATACGACGGGATTCAGGATCCCGGGATTGAATTCTATACTAACGTATTTTTTGCCTTTGTTCCATCGTTCATTTCAAGAAAACTAATTGCATGAAATTTACTTCAGTTGTAGCCTGTTTGTCTTCAAGCACTTTCTATTGACCAGGTTGGTAAACTGTATCAAGATTATTTCTCTTTTCCGCAGCTATGATAACACAAAATTATCTTGAAGAATTAAAAAATTATTTAAACCTATTAATATTCTCCAAAAATATGCTTCTTGGAGTATTTAAACCTGGCGGGTTTTATAGTTTAACAGTGACAGTTTGACAAAATCTAATTATTAATTACATTTTAATATGTTTCGGCGTAAATATTTTAAATGGCTTCACATTAATACTTAGAAAAATGTATATTTATTAAGTGCTTGAATGGATTGGTGAAGTTGGTTTTGATGTTGCCCTACATAAAATAACAATTTTCTGTTTATTATATTATTTTTTTATTTAGATTATATACAGAGGATAATTACGTATTTTTTTGTTTCATCAAATTTATTACCAAACGCTTTCAGTTACTACAGTTGTTGACTTTGCTTTAACCTACGATTTAAAAATGATTGTGTCAGTATCAAAGGATGGTGTGGATAGGCTTGTTGGACGAAATCCAGACGCAAACCCTCAAAGGATTTTCAGGGCAGCTTGGCAGCAGATATTTGCTTGCGTTGGGAAAGATCCAAAAAACAGAGGAAAAATGGGTAGCCACGCAAATGTGTGACTGGTAATGAAAAGTAGCTACGACAGTCTCAAGTACAAAAATTCATGGGTTAGCCCAGAAAAGTTATCCGTATCGAAACCGAAGCGGAATATTCATGGACCTAAATTCTTGCTGTGCACATGGTGGTATCAGCAAGGTGGAGTGTATTACGAGCTGATAAAACTGAATGGAATTGTTAGTGCGGATATGAACCCACGTTAATTGAACAGATTGAATGACGTATTGTCTATATCTTGAATCTTGCAATGACAACGCTCGGTTAAACGTTGCAAAATTTCTGAATAATGCATTGTTGCAGCTTACAGGTTTTATGTAGTCATCATTCCAACCAGATATATCGGCTTCTGATTACCGCTTGTTCAGATTAACACTTTTTGGATATGCTGAAGGGCACGAAAATGGGTCGATGAATAAATGCCAAACCAATATTTATAGCCATTTTTCCAAAAAAAAAATGAGAAAAATTTGTAGTAAAAATGTGGAAATATTTTGATATTCAATAAAAGTAAAACATATTATAATACAATATATAGAAACAGTTAATATAATTACTGTCATTTTACTTAAATAATATTTGAACTATAATTTTAAGGAACATACGGTAGAATAAATCTTACATATATATACTTAATTATAATAACACAATTTCCTGGAAATGTTCCAAAGTAAGGCAGC
Organism: Rhynchophorus ferrugineus; assembly: GCF_030347505.1. Taxonomy (NCBI): domain Eukaryota; kingdom Metazoa; phylum Arthropoda; class Insecta; order Coleoptera; family Curculionidae; genus Rhynchophorus; species Rhynchophorus ferrugineus. The sequence continues at coordinate 74,491,021 of NW_027472581.1, forward strand.
CTAATGTTGATTGACCAGGACCTTTTCATTTTAACTCCAATTTAAATGGATATTTGTATGTTAAAACAAAGTTTATCATTGGATTCTGAGAACGAGAATAGTAGATGCAATGTTTAAATTAACTCAATATTTGATTATTCGATTTTAGCAATGAAAATGTTTCAATTCTACGGCCAGAAATTTTCACCGTATGCAACTTGCTTTATTACGAGAAATTTAATTTATTCGTTTGTGTTCGAAAGTTACACATTTCAGGTGATTGGAGAATATCTTAAATTAATTATAATGGGAACATCATATATATATATATATATATATATATATATATATATATATATATCCAAGGAAGAACTAAAACCTTCTCCCATCCTATTATTATTTTTCCCAATCTTTACAATACTCTCTTAGTGATAGTTCTGTAAAACAAACTCTAAAAGATCTAGAAAGCACTTGCTTTAGCTTTATAATGATGGATTTTTTGTTTTGCCATAACGCAATCGTTTTTTTGTTCCAAAAATTGGAAATCAGTGGATTTTAGATTACTTTAAACATTCTTGAGTGATGTAAAACTGGCTTCAGAAGAAGCTTGTGGAAATCATCATTGATTCAGTTTTTCATTTTAAAAATCTCTAGTGTTCTACTAGAAAATTCTACAGTGAGAGAATTATTTAAATTTCCTTGTTAATATGAATTACAATTAACCTAAATTTAATTTAAAAAATATATTGAATAAAATAAATTTAATTAATCATTAATATTAAGTCTATGAAATACATATATATATATATATATATATATATATATATATATCTATATATATATATATATGTATATATATATATATATATATATATATATATATATCTATATATATATATATATGTATATATATATATATATATATATATATATATATATATATATATATTATGACATATATTAAAAAGCATATATTATTTAAAATTATATAGCAAGCAACAATAAAGCTTACTGAATACATTGGAGGCACTAGAAGAGATAGGTTGTGAAGTATGAACAAACAGTGATGGCAAATAGTCTTTTAATCTATTAAAAGAAATTTGGGTATATGTAGGATGCTTCAGCAGTTTTCGGCAACGCTCCCTCATATTTAGCCCGCCACTTAACCTTATATATGGTCTGACGTTGGGATTCCGTTAATTTAACAAGGTGTCCGCACCTTACGACGGCAACCCTTATTTTATTTCACATCAGCATTGTTTACAGCCTGACCTTTTTAAATAATAAATTGTAATACTTTTATTTTGTGTTATCTTTTGAAAAAATGGCTTCGCTTGTTTAATAACGAACATTTTGTAACCACAAATGTTAAATTTAATAAAGATAAAATAAAGTTTAATAGTTCTAAGGTCATCTAACATTGCCATATTTCTAACCGTATGATGTTTGAATTTCCTGGCTAATATCTAGTTTTCTGCTATTCGTTTTCAGTTGTTTTTATTTTTGGATTCTGCGTTGGAACTGTAACACATATAAGCCAAGCAGCATTTCATATATGTAATATTGCAGTATATATATATATATATATATATATATATATATATATATATATATATATATATTGCATTAATCCTGTATATATAACAGGTCAGTTGAAAAGTCCCCGGCCAAGAGATGGCGCTACTAGAATTAAATCCATATATTATTTTAGTTAGCCATAATCCTCAAAAGAAGCCTGTATAAATTTGACAGCTGTTGGATCATTAGTTTCTAAATTACAGCATTTTGAGTGAAGCCACTTTTCTTATTGTAAAAAAATGGATAAAAAGGAATTTCGCGTGTTGATAAAATATTGCTTTATGATAATTCAGATTACTATTAAATTAAAAAATTTTTGTTGCCTGGTCAAATATCAATGCATCATCATTGAACTATATATTACTACTACTGTATATCTATAGAAGGCTAATTTTGGTTATTAAGAGAGGCTAATAATTGGCACCAAAAAAACACACGTCATTTACGTACGTTTATATAAAGAAAATAATATTTTTATTTTATGAGACAACCATTTTAATTTTCAAAAATTTTACCCGCGTCTATACAATTTTCCGTTGTCTTCAAATGTTATATTTTTAGTTTTCTTTGTATTATGTAGACGTGAAATCTATGTCATATGACGTAATCAAAAAACCTTAATTTTCAACTACCCTATAGAAATAATTAATATATTGGAATATTGTAGACCAATTTTTCAAAATAAGTCATCCTTATTATTGGGTAGTATGACATACTATGCCATGTTTAGATAATCTTATAATGATCGCAAAAAATAGTTATTATTTAATTTTGTTTAAGCACTTTATGCTTTGTATACAGTTGGGTATTTGGTTCTAATCAAGTATCTAGAAATAGCTCCGTATTTAACACTATGTAAGGAATTCCAAGAAGTCCCGTTCTCTATAATTTGGATATTGTTACGTCTTGCAGGCCAATTATATCCAAGTTACTCTAGCGTCTAATTAAGATTCCTTCAACTGCTTCTATTACTTTGTTACTACTGGCACTATCACAGTCTTTTTTGCAATCATTGGGCTTCTATTTTTGAAAATGCTTGAGTTTTATCTATTGTCAGCTCACATTTAAATCAACTTTGTGATTTATTTGTATTACATTTTATTGTATTTACTATTGTTTAGTGTTATAAGCATTATTAGTCTACGGAGAGAAGTATAAGTTCCTCCATTTCTTTATTAAAATATTGTAAATATTAATTTGTATTCGCTACTGCCGCTTTCTTCTTATTATCATCCTTGCTTCAGTCATTCCTGATGATTTTAATCCAGATTTAGGCGTAGTAATTGTATTTTAAATGTAGTATTATTTTTTGGCCAACATTTACACCAAAAATATTAAGGAATATCAGAATTAGAACATTTTAGTTCTATATAGTAATACATAATAACATATTTACTGTTCGCATATTTTACTAAAATTTCTGTCAGCACTAAGATTGAAGTATATTCTTGATATATTGGAACGTTAAAATATTCTACGCGAAGAATGAAACAATTTGTTTCGCACAAAAGGTAGATTTATCGTAACACACACATGACTTTAATTTCGCTAGAACATTCAAATTCCATTAGATCCCAATGAAATAAGATTCCCTGTTCAATAACTCAGTTGGTGAAAATCGACTTTCAAACAGGTTGAATTTTGTTATTCACATAAAAGAAGAAACATATATACAAATAATACCGATTTTTACACGTTAGATTGTCATTGTAAGTTATATGTGATTATATTATATTAGGTTGGTAAGTTTCCGTACTTATTTGTTTCATAATTTTTACATAATTATACTTTACTTACAGATTTCTTAAATTTATTTTTAAATTATCTATTTAGAGATTACACCTATTGTTTTCTAATATTTTTTGTCATGGGGAATTTTCTTTTTTGAGGATTCAGCTTTTAGCTATTAGAAATGAGAAATCTCTTCCGGGATTTCTTGATCCGGGCTCCTACTATTGCGATAGTCGCGGGTTAAAATCCTGCGATCCTGGGGCATGGTCCTAACATTTATGTTTCGGATTGTTTAATATTTGTGATTGTCTTAGGCAAGAGTCTAAAACTCGACAAGGAAAATGATCCCATTCACCTCAGTAACATGGTTGGGTAAGACCAGATATCTTCTGGGATCATTTCTAAAGTTAGTCACTCGCCAGCCGGTAGACTTAATGCAGAGGACCGTGGTTCGGAACCCACGTTAAGCTGTAGGTCCAGTCAGTAAAAAATCCAAGCGGTTGGCGTGACTAATATCAATAGAACTTTACTTTACTTCTTCCGCACGGGGCTTGGTTTATCCAAGTACGGTGAGTGACGCCACCGGGGCCCGAGTTCTTTCTTCTGTTGAAATGTCGTTATTTGGAATTTGGACTGAGCGCCAAGCATACATTTTAGATTTTTAGCTGTAACAGTCAGTGGTGGCTAGTATTCGGATTGAACTGAAATAATGCGTGAATGAGTAGATCCGTCCCTACTAACTCTATCGAGTACCTCTCACTTTATAATAGTATTAGAACTATTGCCGTATTCTCTGTCATGAATGTAACATATTTATATTGTCTGTCAGGATTCGTATATTATATAATATATCCGGATATGATTATACTCAGATCCGTGGTACCTCGCAAGAAAGTCGCTCTTGTGAAAACTACAAATTGTGTCTTCGTTTTTCTTTTTCTTTTCAGACTTCGTTTTCAGTTTCTAATCTAATATGCTGGATCGTTGAGCCCATGTTCTGATGCTATTCAGTACGTTAAAATGCAGTTTAACTAAATATTTATCCACTGGTAATACTAGTATTGTGAACAAGGTAACAAAAGTAACAATACGGTTTGTATTTTAAAATTTTTGGCATATCGCAAAAATAACCATGATCAAATATACACTGTCAGCTTACTGGTAATGCTATTCTGGTATTCTGAACATACATAATGAAATTTAGATTTATCCAAAGCAAGAAAACTGCTAATATTTGTATTTCTAACAACTCGCTAGTGTTTCTCTGAGATTATTGTCCTGTTTTTTAGTTACTTCAAAATATAAGATGCATAACAAGAAAAAAACAGGTATAAATAACAATATTAAAATAGAACATAGAGTATTAAAAATGCAGATGGACGTATGTTACATCAAAAGAACGTTATATATTCAAATATCTCTGTCTACGATATCAATATTTTACCTATGATACCTAGTTATTAGCATGATTAGTATAGTATGTTGTATCTATAGTTTCTTAAATTTGACAGCTGGGTGTCTGAAACTGGGTGATAGGCCATTCGGCACTAATAGCGATGAAGAATTAACAAAACTTAAATTCTTTATTCTCTTTCTGGTTATCCCGTTATCCTAAAATCGCACTAAATTCTGCATTACTATTGTGAAATGATTAGACACCGTGAACTATCATTGTGTACAGACGAGAATATCATGGAAAACTTAACAAACTTGTGTAGTGGAAATAAAGCGTAGAATTACTCAAATCAGAGACGGAGTTATGTTACTACTATCATTAATAATATTAACCCAAATATTAAAAGTATGCTACTACTAGTTCTCGGATACTTTCCACCTTCTCTACTATACTAAAAGGCCTGGAATTTCGGGCACGAATGTTCGCTCTGACTAACTCATATATGGCTTATATGGCTACGCATCTTTCAAGAACCCGTGTATCAAATACTACAGCTGCATTCTAAATGATTCCTCTCATCACAAGGGATATCCAAAATAAAAAATAATACTAGCAATATAGAAGACAACAAGGGATAAGTAAAATACTAAATAGGACTATCGGTCCAACATACCTGCATTACTGAACGCGTTTCATAACTAGAGGCAAGACATTCGTCTTAAAGAAACCCCTGCTGCTACCATAACCACGCTGCCGATTCTCAAAAAAAAAAACTGACATGATTTGATTTGGACGAGGGTTTGGCGATGCTTTGGCAATAAGTGATCAAACTTTCCCATTAAGGAATCCAGAACAAATCTCAACATTGACTGCCAAGCTCATTTCAGTTTTCCTCACTGATTCTGGCAGCATTCTTAAATATTTCCTAGAGCAAAAATATAAATACCTCTTAGTTTTTAACTTTTTACCGGACCTTTTCTTTATTATTTGGACCATTCAGCTAATGCTGCCTTTTGCATATCTGCATTCTTGGGTGCGATCAACGATGCGTCCAAACGCTCATTGTTTGGACGCATCGTTTGGTTCTGGAAAGCAGCTTGAACAAACTATATAAGATCAAGGTTTACTTTTTCTTCTATCTCCCCAACCTATCCCTCTGTTCTTACTCTGTGATGCTAAATTGTGTCAGAATGGTCCACTTGATGGTTTCGGACCCACTTGTCGTTTGTGAGTTTTGTTCTCTACCTCCGTGCACCAATTTGCTATTTTGTTTTATCTAATACATCATAATTAATCCATAGCAGGTTCTCTATATTAAATATTAGTGCTATTAGTGACGCAAAGCTTCGAATATTCTTCACTACATCTCGTGACAGTTGTCGATCGGTTGCAACTGTCCTGGTCTCAGATAAGACCTATTTCGCGTCGGCCGTTTCCGATTTTCAGGTCGGTTTCTTTAAGCTTAATCTATATTCGTCCATTTTCTGTACATTAAAATACCAATTTACTGATAGGAAGAAGGCCTGTGAAGAATTCGCTCACTTTTCATGCTACAAATATGTCCAATCTACTTTTTTGAGTTTGTTTATTAAGCACATTTATTTGCACCAATTTTCATATCACAATTTTCATATCGTTACTCTACACAATGCATTTGATATAAATTAGGCTTACAAATGTCAGACTGTGTGTCTAAATCTCGGAGCCATATGCAAGGATTGAGAGGATTTGAGTGAGACGGGTTCCACTATTCTACAAGCACCATCTTCGAGAGCTCCTGCGGCTTGACCGATTCAACTTTTAAACAAATTAATTTCAAATCACATGGCTCCGTATTACGAACAGTATTATGAAGAATACTTGAGAGCTCAAGATTTGTATAGAAAAGATAGAAAGATGTTAGATGTATAGGATAGAAAAGATAGTATAGTAACTATCAGTAAATTATTGTTAACCATTTTCAGCTCATGTCGTTTTTCGTTACTTTTCGTATAAGTGCACCCATTACCATATCGAAAAACAATGTATAGATATCAGATTGGTTCGTCATATCGGATTTGGCGTGGATATCAATTGAATTTGACAAATCATTTCACGCTAGAAGACGGATTTTTTAAGGAAACATGTTCAGATTTCTAAGTTTGCCAAAGTGGGAGCCAGATTTCGCCTGGTCGGTTCTAAAAATTTTACCATCCGTTGTAAATTCGTTAGAAAATGAGAAAATCAAGTTTCAGGAATGCCAGTTGTAAAATTATGTGGTAGTTCACGACTGTAGAGCTGCATGAAGAAAACTCTCTATTGTTAGAGATGTTTATCATGGAACTTAACTAAGTTTATATTCTCTTTTTGTATCTGAATTCCATCATTGTTAAATTTACTCCTAGCGCTCAATATCCTTAATATTCACGTTTGGATGCAGCAACTTCTAATTCGGCGGCTGCACAATTCCAATTCCTCTTTCTAGCTTTAACATCTCTTTCTTTGGAGTATTTGTCAAGTTTGCTCTCCTTCTATTTCTTCTTCTATTTCTAAACATTCATCGAATATCCAGCGCTGTTTTTTATATCTAGCTGACCTAATACATACTCAACCATTCGTATAATTGTTAGTATTCTAACCTAGTTTCCCGTCTTGTATATTAGTCCATCCACCCGTATATTTTAATGTATTTATTTATATATTTTTTGACCCACCGTTTGTACTATATTATTTATATTATTATTTGTTCATTTATACATATTTCTGTTTCTCCCCGTCATGTTTAATTGTTATAGTTTTCGTCTCGCTAAAAAGAATGTCTTGAATGGTTTGGATAATTTTGGTTTCGAAATATTTGTGGAAGTCCACAGTAGGTTTATATGATATTACCAATGATATTATCACGATTTATATAAAAGAGTGGGTATTTTTTTGATAGGTTCGATAACGTTAAAATCAAGTGAAAAATAATATGTGGAAGTGAACTGATGGGCATCACGATATTATACAGTATATCATATACAGCAATGGCAAGTACGATACAATGAAACAGTCAGTATTGTTAATATTATAAGGCATTAAAATACTGCTGCGAATCTACTGGGTTATGTTGTCCCACTGAAAAAATAAAATTGCCAAATGTAAAATGTCATTTGGCCCGACTTATATTGTATAGGACAATTTCAAGCCCTTTTAAAGGGCATTATTCTATACAAGTTTTTTTGTTAATATTCGAGTTTGTATTAAAAATAAGTTAACAAAATCAATTAGTAATAATTCAATAAATAATTACAGATGCAAGGACTAATTTATCATACACTAGGGCTGCTGTTACCACTACCAGATGCAGATAGCTTAATTATTATAAACCTATTTATAATAATTAATTAAATATTGTTTTTTTTTGGAAAACTACTGTTCAAACTCAACAATGATTTGAAATCCTTAACGGAGGTAAAATCCAAAGCAGCAGGGCGTGGATTATTTAATGTGATATTAGGAGCTATTCAACCAAAATGAAATAATTTCTTAAAATGTGATAATTGATGAAAAATAAATATATTACTACTGATCTGAATTTGAAAGACCATTATCTAAGACTATAGCAAAACAGGTGTACCTATAAGCATTTAAAGCCCTGTACATGCTAGTAGCTATATTTTATTAAGGTTAATAATTTTAATCAAAACAATTAATAAAAAAGTTAAAGTCATTATTTCAATTTCATTGCTGAATCGAATTAAAAAAAAATGCGAACCTTACGATGCAGCAGTAACGGTTTTGTATGAGTATTATGGTTGATATTTTAAGGGGTAATTAACAGCTTATTACGGGGGAACCTCATATATCAATACCGCTTAAATATTTATACCATATATTCCAAGTTAGTATCACAATATACCGTATTGATTTTGTAACAGCGTTTATGGTAATTATAACGTTTATTATTCATGAATGACTAGTTTTATATTAATATATTATGAGGAGGTTATAGTTCGAAATTGAATGTACTTAGTTAATGATGTGATGTTCATTGATCAAATATTTAAACACAGTCTTATTTAAATGTACATTTATCAATAACTTAAACGAAATGTAGTTCAAGGAGTAAACGAGCAAAGCAACCCTATGAGTTTTTTTAATTATAAAATAATTTTTTATTATACCCATTTTTATTACAACTATTATGATAAGAACTTGGAGAATAGCTTTCATAGACGATCATTCTATCTTAATAAAGCTGAACTATACCCTCAATCATTTAGATGTTCATTAACTGTAAAAAGGTCTAAAGAAGTTGTTAGTTGCTGAACATTGACCTCAATAGATATTTATTTATAATGTATATAAACATGATGTTTATCAATATCAACATCTACCACACTGTTAGGCCATGGAGACTCGCAAACCAAATTTTAGCTAAAAAATTAAAACGATTTTAATAGACATGTTCTTTATGATCTAGAAGATCCTTGTAGGAGAGTTTATAGCTAATAGTAAATATTATGTATTGATAAAGCTTTAGAAAATAACTGGCATTTGAAGAAAAATAATAATGTTGTATCGCTGCTGTTACAGTAATGCTGATTACCTTCTTATAATCCTGATGAAATAGCAATATCACCAACAACCATAATACAGAAAAATAATTAGGAAACAAAAAAATTGCAATAATATTCCGAAAAGGTTTTAATATCAAAATTATACATTAGGCTCGTGTCCCGGCTTATCACCATTTGTTGCGTCTTTAAATATAAATGAAAAGCATTAGGCCTGTGACCACTAAAACCCGAAATGGCAAATAAAGATATTCGAAGAGCAATTTGGAATGCTAATGGAATCCAGCAACATCACGCTACCCTACAAGTATTCCTAGATATGCAAAAAATAGATATTTGCCTAATATCTGAAACCCATTTAACAAAAGTATCCTTTACAAAATTTAGAGGATATGCATTATATCATACCATACATCCAGCTAACACCGCAAGAGGAGGAAGTGCAATAGTAATAAAAAAGAACATTTCCCACCATCAAGAATCCGGGCTCAGTACAGCAGAAAATCAGGTAACAGCAGTAACTATTATATCAAGCAGATAGAAGGTTACAATAGCCGCAATTTATTGTTCTCCAAGATACAATCAAAAAAGGAAGATGGGGATGGGCAATATGGGGATCCAGAATGACAACAAGTAAAGGCAATGAACTGCATAAAGCAGTTACTGAACTAAGATGTAGTTACATGTCAACTGGAAAACCAACTTATTGGCCGACTGATCAAGAGAAAACCCCAGACCTGTTAGATTTCTTCATAGTAAGAAACATAACATCCAACTATATAAAAGTCAGTGATTGTGACGTTGAGCGAAAATATAATAAGGAAAGAAAGAAATCCAACGTTAACAAACAAGAGAACAGACTGGGAAGGATTTGCTGAAGAATTGAACAAGCGAATTCATCTAAATGTACTCCTCAAGACAACTGAACAATTAAATCTTGAAGCAGAAAAATTCGTAATAGATATTCAACAAGGTGCTTGGAATAATACTCCTGAAATTAAGAGTAAAACTAAAGGAATTAATTATCCAAAAGAAGTGAAGGAAATGGTATCTGAAAAACGTAAATTACGAAAAAAATGGCAACAAAACAGAACACCTGAAAATAAAAATAGTTTAAACAATATAACCCAAAGACTGAAAATAGAAATACTGGAAATAAAAAACAAAACCATAAATGACTATCTCAGAAATTTAACAGATTATAAGGAAATTAATTACTCACTCTGGAAAGCCACAAAATATCTGAAGCGCTCATGTCTACACAGTCCACCTATAAGAGACCTATGTGGGAATTGGGCACGTGACAATCGCCAAAAAGCAAAAGCACTTGCTGAATATCTAAAAAAAAATCTAGAAAAAACTTATATAACGAAACTAATATTGAACATAATTTGCCGGACATTGAAGCTGAAAATTGGATGATAGAATTAGTCACGCCCAAAGAGTTAACCAAAGTTATTAAATCTGACATTGATCTCAGGAAATCATCAGGCTATGATTTAATAACAGGATAATTACTGCAAAAACTACCAAAAAAGGGAATTAAAAAACTCACCAACTTGATCAATACAGCATTTAGATTAAAACATGTCCCAGACATTTGGAAGATGGCGGAAATTATAATGATCCCAAAACCTCGGAAGTCACCAAACGAAATAAAATCCTATAGACCTATATCACTGCTGCCAGTAATATCTAAGGTTTTTGAAAAATTCCTGTTGAAAAAAATAAAACCGATCATAGAGAGAAAAACCTAATACCAAAACACCAGTTTGGGTTTATTAACAAACACTCAACAATTGACCAGGTCCACAGAATAACAGATGTTATTGAAAAAGCCTACGAAAGTCAAAAAGTATGCTCAGTTATATTCTTAAATGTAGCACAAGCCTTCGATAAGGTTTGGCATGAAGGCCTTGTTCATAAACTACAGAAAATACTACCAAAACAACACACCGAACTATTAAAATCATACATTACGACCAGAATCTTTAGAAGGAAGCAAGAGGAAGCTTACTCTACAATAAAAGGAGCAAAAGCAGGTGTACCACAAGGAAGTGTACTGAGACCAATGCTTTATCTACTTTACATTTTTGGTATATCACAAATGGACAATATCACGATGGCTACATTTGCTGATGATACTGCGATTATAGCTGTCGGAAAGAATAGTGAAGAAGCCTCACGAAAATTACAACAGGCAAGTGACAGTATAAATAATTGGAAACAAGCTTGAAAAATAAGAATTATTGAAAGTAAATCTGTACATGTGCAGTTCACCTATAAACAGACCGTACAAGCATCCATAACATTAAATAATACTATCATTTCATATAGCAACAACGCTAAATATCTCGGAATGAATCTCGATGCAAAACTTCGCTGGAAGGAACATATAAAGAAGACAAGAAAAGAACTGGAATTGAAATATAGGAAAATGTACTGGCTAATTGGAAGAAAATCACAATTGTCAGTACATAATAAATTGCTATTATATAAGCAAATATTGAAACCTATATGGACATACGCAGTTCAATTATGGGGATGTTCTGCAAAGAATAACATTAATAAAATACACATTTTTCAGAACAAAGTCCTGAGAGGTATTGTGCGTGTACCCAAATACTATAGGACTGATTACCTACATCGAGACCTTAAGTTAGCATAAAGACAAATTGTAGGTTAGACGGAAACAATTAGTAACAATGTATTAATTAAATAATAAAAAAATTAAATATAAATGAGATGCATTGCATGATAATATTTCTATATTCTATGAGTTGATGTCCTCAAAAATTATTAGATTAGGGTTTAGATATATATATACAAAAGAATTTTTGGGGTAATTCTGTAATTTTATGTAAAACCTTTGTAAACAGCTCCTAATTTAACATAAGTTGCTAAATAAGACGTTAAACAGGTCCATTTAAATATACATTTATCAATAACTTAAATGAAATATAGTTCAAGTAATATTAACGGGTTAAAATAATTCTATAGGTTTTTTTATATTATACAATCTAGAATTTTTATTACAGCTATTATGATAAAACTTGGGGAATAGCTTTTATAGGCGATCATGCGATCTTAAAAAAGCTGAAATAAACCCTAAATCATTTGGATATTACATATGTTAGTGTAAACGCATTTGGTATGATTTATAAACTTTAATTGGAAAATCGGAGGATTCATGATATTCACTATTAAATAACTGAATCAAAAGAAGTATTTTTAAAGAAGATATTCATATTAATTAATGGAGCTTTAGAAGCCGTACAAGGGGAATTGAATTCTTTATTTCTTCCATATCTTTCTTTCAAATTAGTCGTGTTTTTTTAGACAAGGTAATTGAAATTAAAGTCAATAAAAAGAAACAGTCAGATACGATCAATCCTAGAACGACAGATAAGCTAGAATTGTGATTTGTTCAGGTGGAAGCACAATTTTTCTAGAATAATATTACACACGAAGAAATTAAATTTCACCACTTAATGTACAAATCGTAGTTTCATTTTATCAAGTGCATATCAACATAATTTGAAGCAAAAACAAGAAGAAATATACCCAAGCTTTTAGGTACTATTGTTGAGAATCCATGGAGAGACCGTAAAACATAGATTGAAATGTCCGGCTAAATTATGCCATTGCGCCTGAGTGTAGATACCAAACCATTTGTTGCGACAAATAAAATTACTAACAGGTATTGATATAGCAAAAAACGCAATAAGCATATTTGAAGATGGAAAAGCTACCTGAAAACGTAAGAAATATCCCTGTTATTTGAGCTCAATATTTAAAAATTGATTTAAACAACTATAATTAGTACAGGAACAGCTTTTAATGAACACGACCGTTTCGTTCCAAAGTAACTTCCAAAAGTCGGATAATAAAGGATGTGAAAAAGAGAATTTTATGGGCAAAAATTATTTATTGAGTTACTTCAATGTCTCGCTAATTCGTCAAATTTAGCTCTATCTTACTTCTAATTGTTCTTGTATTAAAATCACCTTGTTCCAAACGCAATTTTTATTCGTTGTTTAGAAATTTATTCGATTTAGTTTCTCAAACTTATTGAATCATAATTTTATGATGAATGTTAAAAAAATTGAAATAAGTTGAGATAATTAATTTTATACAAACTAAAAATATTTTAGCCGGCTTAGTGGCGTAGTGGTAAAGGCGACAGGACGATCCTCTTTCTGTTGCGATAGTCGCGGGTTCCCATCCTGTTGGGGTATGGCCATAAATTTATGTTTTTGATTGTTTAATATTTGTCATTATTCTAGGCAAGAGTGTAAATTCCGAGAAGGAAAATGATTCCAGTCACGCCAGTAACCAGTCTGGGTAAGACTGGATGTCTTCTGGGATGATTTCTAAAGATGGTCACTCGCCAGTAGTTTGGAGCCTGTAGGTCCAGTTTTTAAAAAGTCCAAGAGTTTAACGTAACTAAAATCAATAAAAGTCTACTTTACAAAAAATATTTTAATCCCAAATTTAACATTAATACAATAGGATAGAACAATACAAACCCAATTTTCTCCTTAAAATAATGGATAATTTACAAGAAAAATTAAAAATATTTTTCATGTAGACCAGGTAATAGATTAAATTTTAAAAAAGTATAAGATAATTTAAGTAGAAATTTGAATATTTCTAATATGAAATTATGTATTAAAGAATTTCTTAAATACCGTATGATTAAAGAAACCCCTTAAAAAGATAACCCGTCTCAAACGATGTGGATATACCAACATAATGTAACAATTAAGTACTACACAGTTTTTCTCTTCTGACTTCCCTTCTCAAGGCAGTTCTTCAGACATTCGGAAATAATGGAGTAAGCTTTTCAAGACAGCTCAACATAAAACAAAAACGACTGTTTTGTATTTAATTAAGCTAAACTCTTCATTATGACGCGGAAAGTTAAACAAAGGGTAGGCACTGAGCTATAAAATTATATTTATCTTTCAACAAATGCCGGCATTATTAAGATAATTATATATTTTTATTTAATTAAATAATTCCGGAGCTTTGTTGCACAAACGTTCCTAAAAAATAATGTAGAAAATTTAATTTATTTTTATAACAATATATAAACATATTTAATTCTAAAAGCTACGGTTTTAATTTTGTTATTCATTAATTGTAAAAAGGTCTAATAAAGTTGTTGATCTTTGACCTCAATAGATACTCCCTTATAATTTATATAAACTTGATGTTTACCGTTATCTACAACACTGTTAGGCTATGGAGATTCATCTTGCAAGACAAGTTTATGCTGAAAAATTAAAATGATTGCAATAGAAATGTTCTTTATGAGCTAGTAGATACTTGTAGGAGAGTTCAATAATAGCTGAGGCTAAAATGGTAGGTGCGTATTCCATATACCCAAGAAGCAGTACACCAGTTTATAGCAAAAAGCAACTACTATATCTCTATAAAGTTTTAGGAAGTATCTGTAATCTGGTTATTCATTAATTATGAAAAGGTTAAATAAAGCTGTTGAACTTTGAGCTCAAAGATATTCCTTTATAATTTATATAAACTTGATGTTTACCGTTATTTACTACAGTGTTAGTTTATGGAGATTCGTTTTGCAAAACAAGTATATGCTGAAAAATTAAAATGATTGCAGTAGAAATGTTCTTTATGAGCTAGTAGATACTTGTAGGAGAGTTCAATATTAGCTGCGGCCAAAACGGTAGGTGCGTATTCCATATACCCAAGAAGCAGTACACCAGTTTATAGCAAAAAACAACTACTATATCCCTGTAAAGTTTTAGGAAGTATCTGTAATCTGGTTATTCATTAATTATAAAAAGGTTTAATAAAGTTGTTGAACTTTGAGCTCAAAGATATTCCTTTATAATTTATATAAACTTGATGTTTACCGTTATTTACCACAGTGTTAGTTTATGGAGATTCGTTTTGCAAAACAAGTATATACTGAAAAATTAAAATGATTACAGTAGAAATGTTCTTTATGAGCTAGTAGATACTTGTAGGAGAGTTCAATATTAGCTGAGGCCAAAACGGCAGGTGTGTATTCCATATACCCAAGAAGCAGTACACCAGTTTATAACTAAAAGCAACTACTATATCCCTGTAAAGTTTTAGGAAGTATCTGTAATCTGGTTATTCATTAATTATAAAAAGGTTAAATAAAGTTGTTGAACTTTGAGCTCAAAGATATTCCTTTATAATTTATATAAACTTGATGTTTACCGTTATTTACCACAGTGTTAGTTTATGGAGATTCGTTTTGCAAAACAAGTTTATGCTGAAAAATTAAAATGATTGCAGTAGAAATGTTCTTTATGAGCTAGTAGATACTTGTAAGAGAGTTCAATATTAGCTGAGGCCAAAACGGCAGGTGAGTATTCCATATAGCCAAGCCTCCAGCAGTTTATAGCTGTTTTATTGTTTGTAGCTATTTTATGAAAAGCAGCATTGAACAATACTAGAGAAAAATATAAAAGTACAACTATATGCACCAAAAAGACAAAACACGAGGTATAAACAATTCAAGATAAATTAAGCAACTAGTAGCAATAAAATGTAAAACGCGAAAAAATAGCGTATAGCAAGAAACAGCAATTTCTAAAAAGCTTAACACATGATCAAGATATTGATTAATCTTCTTCAATGGCTGTTAAAAGTTATATTGACCAAAATACTAAGTCTTGCCGTTTCTTAATGAAAATGGAGAACGGATGAACAAAATATGATAATGGTGGAAATGTGTACTGAGTTTTTAGATGGATGACACCTTAACTAATACAAATTAAGTAGATCAAATTCAAATTGTTCCGAAATTCATCTCAAATCAAACAGTTGTTGAAGAGTAAGCAACTGAAGAGGTTCATTAATTTGGATTTATAAATAAACACTTGACAATTTATCAGGTACATCGTATTAGAAATGTAATACGTACGTACGTAAACTTCTTCAGTGATATTTCTGACGTAGTCTCTTTGATAAAGCATGACGCGAGAGTCCTGACTACATGTTAGCAAATAAGTTACCTGGTCAAATAAGCAAGATGGTCAAATCCTACATCTCTGATGTACTACGAGGTAGTGTCTTTAGACCAATGTTGTACTTACTTTATGCTAATGATATACCTAAATACAAAAGAGTAACAATAATCACATATGAAAGTAAGTGACAATATTGACAGAGTAAAAAAGATCCATATGTCATGATGCATGCTCCGTGTATATTAGAAATCAGAAAAACCATACCTATATCTGTAGACGTGGATGAGAACAATATTAAGGAAAAGTTTAATCATAGTGAAAAATTAGTTGAATTATGGGTGACAAGATGTTGCCGAATGGAAAAAAAAGCCGTGGCAACTTACAACATTTTGTATAATAAGAGAGGTTTGCTAATTTTAAAGGAATTAGTCGGTTGTGCGGGCATGGATGTGACCTCAAACAAAAAAACGCATCAGAAGAGTTGCAGTGGTGTCAACTCTTACGATCTTGGTAATTTGGGGAAAAATCTGCGAGAGGAAATTAAAGTCCTTCAAATTGTTTATGCACACTGTCAAATGTCACGTTCGCCATTAAATCAGTACATTGTCGGGGCCTATATCGTTTGCAATTATGATTATTATTTTTTGTGCAACCTGTAGCATAATATAGTATACGATAAAATACAGTATACAGCTTTTAAAATTAACCGATTATTGTATTGTAAACATGAACAATAGTCACTACTACGAAACAAATTTACATTTTTATATTAACATAAATAATAATTAGGATGAATTTTGTTTTATATAAAGTATGTTACGAATAATGTTTAACAAATCTAATTATTTTGACTAATTAAATTATTTCAAATTAGAAACGTAATTAATTTTCGCTTTTCCTTTACTTTATCTTCTTATAATATTATTTTCGTTGATGTTATCAGTTATGTATAATTGAAATATTTCATTAAGGCCAATTTAGTTTTCGCTTATACTGAACGGTAGTAGGGTGAGTAATGTTTTAGGCTCGTTTCGTTACTTCATGGATAGATATACTGATTTTGTAATTGATAAGTTGAATTTTATTTTATTAAAAGAAACCAAATCCATTCAAACATTTGTGAAAATGTACCGGAACCCGGATACTGGCGAACGACAATCATTGTTCATCAATATATCTTACGCCAAAAAATCTTTCGTGGGAATTTTCATCAAAAGAAGTGCTGGTCCCTGTTACAGAGGAGAATAGTTTGTATTGCGATTCTATAATATTAGAATTATATATTAGGTTTTGTACTATTTCTTGTGAGTATGTTAGTTATTTTAATTATAATTTGTTACGCCATTTAAATATTTTTAGTATAATTTGTTTTTGGGAAAAGACTTATGACTTGAGACGACATACATATATACCATTGTATCGAATGTTTGGCGAGGTCAAGTCAATGATAAGCACCAAATGAAATAGTAAACACATGGCTATCTGAAAAATAATAGTATAGATTATGACCCAAAGGCAGGCATGTGATTTAGTAACTGAATCCAACTCATTTCATACTTCTTTTTCACCATATATATATATATATATATATATATATATATATATATATATATATATATATATATATATATATATATATATATATATATATATATATATATATGTAATTGTAAACTTTTCCTTTAATCATATTTTTCTTCGTATTTTTTTATATTTCTGTTAAATATTTGGTTAATTGTTTAAATAAATAAACTCGCCTTTGTGGACCAATTTACACAACGAAGAGGCAGAATACATTGTATTGCATTGTTTTCTATCCCTAATATTTTTGTATCATCTTCTTATTTTAGTTGTAATGTCACATCTCAAAAAATTAGACCTTATTGAAATAGTCACTATTCGGTGATTTTACATAATTTCAAGGTCGTATAAAGGCGTGCAATTTCTAGTCCAGTTGAATAGCATGAGTGGGGAGTGATGTTTAAGCGCTAATGGCTGAGTTAAAATGAGTGTGAAATGTGTATAAAGTCTATTTTCTCACTTTATTGTGTATTTTAATCCGCAAAGATGTATTTAGTTTTAAAACATTTATTTATGAAATAGCTTAAATTAAAATTGCAGTATGAATTAACTAAAGTATATTAAATTATCAAAATTAAGTAGTACAAATGATGAGAATTTTATAAAGAGATTGTTGGTGAGCATCTATCTTAGGGTGATATGACGTGTTTATATAATGGTGATTTCTAAATATGCTGATAAAAATTTACAGCTAAAATGTAATACGAAAGATATTACCCACTTTATAGTACCTGATTTTATAGAAGATTCTGTTTTCAACCGTTTTTTTAATGATGATGATAGGATGGCAGCTTTGATGGAGCTACGTTTTTTACAGACTGATAACTGTAAATTTCGGTCAATTTTTAACATCGCATTTTAACCCTGATTTTCTTCCCGTAAATTCTCTGTAGCTAAACACAAGGTTAGATTAGCCACCGTTTTCTGCAATCTGATTTATCGAGATTTCTAGGGAGATACAATCGTATCAAAAGGCGACTTCAGGTTAAAATCTCGATGTACTTCCTCTGATTCCCGACGTTTGTTTTCTCTATTCTACTTGATATGATCAAAAATCTGCAGATTATCTTCGCCCTATTCGTATTTATTCATTTTCCACCATAGTTAGTATTGTGATTTTTTTTATCTCTCGATGTTGATCGCTTTATTCAAAAGGTCGATTTGACGCAGAAGTCTGCAAGTTCACAAGTTCGTTCACCTTTCATTCAACCCACCAATCCAAACCAATGTAATCCGCGATTCCGAATATTTCTCTGAAATGGAAATTAATGAGGATACGAAACGGAACGCCGAACTCATGATCCCAGATGCCAGGCTGTAAATGGTACTTTTTTCTCCTATATTACTGATTTTAAGTACTTGAACTCCTGCCCTTACTGTACTTGGTTCCCGTTGAGATTTGTAATAGCAGGTGATCCATTACTTGTGTTGACTTTGGTTCTTTTCCTTTTTGGTTCACAAGCTGGATGCTGCAATGCAGTGCAGGCACACTCTAATATGTTCTTTCATACATTGGCGAAACGCAAATATGTTGTACAATCGTGATTTTTTAAATCCTATCTGCTCTTATCGGCTTATTTGTTTGAGAGCTTTTCGAAGTTTCATTTGGTTGACTACCATAAGTGTTTCTACAATGTTTACTATCGCCTTATTTAAATATTGTAACAATTATTGCTTTATTTTAAAGTGACTCTCTCGCTCAAGGACATATTGTTCTATCATCAATTTCAGATATTAAAGCCACTGCAATAATGTTTCCTTTCTGCATTATTTCTGCTGTACCGTCGACTTCAGCGGTCTTACCATGCCTTAATGGTTTTATTGCCATTCGCCGTGTAGTCTAGTTAGTGGAGATGTTTGTATCGACTGGAATGCATGAATTTTGCTATATGCTACACAAACCAGTATCTTCAAAAAGTTGATATTCTGTAATATGAAATTTTTTATAATTTATCAATTATCTATAGTGTTCTGCTAAAAGTGGGTGGCCTATTTTCCAAAAAAATTTTTCATTTACAAATCCATTCATTTAATGGTAGTGTTTTGCATGTTAGTGTGGAAGTAGTGGAAACTAATTCTACAATGAAGAATGAAGGTTTCTCTAGCGTAAAATCCGATGAGAAAACTCTCAATATTTACGAATTTCCATGTTAGTAAAAATGTTATATTATTTTTATTGTCTTGTTAATAGTGCATAAGTTACGGACAATCTCAAATAATCATAAAAATAAATTAAAAACGCCCATGAACTGAACGGGATTTGAACTGGAGTATATTAGTGATCATAACAGTAAGAATTACTAACCCCATACCTTGATTATTGTACCATTAACTCGGCAAAATATTATGTTTTTGGCTAATATCTATTCAGTCCAATGTCCAAATAATATACAAAAATATAATAATATTATCAAAGGTAAATACCTTTATCGCTTACTTCAAATTGATATATATAAGAGGACGCAAATACATACAAAAGCACATGTAGAACTGTAAAACTTTTACTGATTTTCAAATCAAACTTTGCTCGAGATCTCCGGAAACTTTTCATTCACAAAACAACCTGAAAAAAAACTTTTAAACAGGACAGATCCAATAAAACAAACATTGGAAAGAAATGTAAATAGAAAGAACGCATTATGAGATATCGATTTTTTAAAGTAAATCGAACAAAATAAATATTTTTTCAATTTTTTCAAAGACCGCTTGTATGCTTTCGACTGCCCGTACAATGGTAACGTCGAAATATCTAGAAATCGATTTAAAAGCATTCTTGGTTTCATCCTTTTAAAACATTATTTATTATTCAGTCGTTACAACTTTGCAGTAAAATATTTTTATTGGTGTTAGATGTAAGGTAGGTTTCACGCAAAAGTAAAGTAATTGCTTGTGTTTATTTAAGTTTATACATAGTTGTTACAAAATCTGGTTATTTCTAATCCAAATAATTATAAAATTATGTAAAACTTGTTCTACAATAAATGTTGGTCACTAACGGACCAAGACCTGAAGGGCCATTACTTAGTGGTTGCACGTTTCTGTTTATCCTAATATCATTCAAATTAGCATATTGCTGATACTTACCGAATGTCGAAGTAGATTATATTTTTGTTCTATCTCTTCTGGTAAATTTTTGGTCAATTTAAATTACTGTTGCGGATAATACCATTAACTTTTTGTCCCATGTTGCTTTTTCGGAAAAGTGATTTAGTAAAAGGAAAAAGTAAGATAGTTTCTACTTCCTATAGGGTAAAATAAATTGTATTGATTAATAAACGCTCCGCGACAAATCTTAAGCACACCGCAGATATTTCATTTCAACTTTTAATCAAAATAAATGTTTGGCTTTTAGATTCGCAGATTCTTTTAGATCAGATTGTTTTAAATCGCAAAGGTTTGTTAGAAGGAGGAGTCAATGTATTGGATTACTATATATTTTGTAGCATATACAGATATACAAAACATTTCTGGAAAAAGGTGTAGCGACCTTGAGGCATGTCGAATTTTACATAGTGGAATAACGGCCTACAAAATACTCAGAAATATAATTCCAGATGTTGAACACGGGCAGGGTGCCAGCAGCGCCAACTAGAATCCGATAACGAATAGCTGGGATGTTATTGAAGGGATTTCCATTCATTCAGTACTCGGCCATCGTTTGCTTTAGACGTGCCACCATCGACTGCTCAAGCCTTGTCTCCAGGTAACACCGCTGCCATCCGTTTTGTCTAATTGTATTTTTCACATTTTCATATAGCCAATAAATAACGGTCACATAATGTAAACACCACTGTTTCATTTCGTTTTACCTTCATTCACCGAGCCATATCATTTTACCCTAAAGTGGTGACCCCGACGTGATCTTTCGTAAAATTGGGTTTGGACTCGTAAATGGAGGGTACGTGCAACATGGTGTATTTTACGTGGCCGTTATATTTTTTGTTTCAATATTTTTAATATTTTTAATTCAATTCATTTTCGATTTTACCGTTATTCCTTCAACACTATATTCATTCAAACATTTGTTCCTCATTAAATTTTATTTTAGCGCTGGAACAATGAAGCTTCAATTTCATTTCATTATTTCCAATTCACTTTTTTTAAATTTTTATCCAAATTTTATTTCTTTCACATTCTTTTGAACTCAACCTCTTTTGAACATTCTTTGAACGGCTTTGGGCAGCTTTTGTCGGATACCGTCGTTATTGGTTTTTTCTGAATTATCGTAAAGTATGTGACTACGGATTAGTCACAGAGTAGCTCCACATTAAGTTACATCGTGGAACATAGAGTTACATCATCGGAATGATGGTCTACAAAATACCTAGAAATATAATCCCAGATGTTGAACACGGGTGGGGAGTCAGCAGCTCCAACTAGAACCCGATAACGATTAGCTGGCAACCCCGAGAGGTTTATCTGAGATGTTATTGAAGGGTATTTCCATTCATTCAGTACTCGACCATCGTTTGGTTTAGACGTGCCACCATCGACTGCCCAAGCCTCGTCTCCAGGTAACACCGTTTTATCTAATTGTATTTTCACATTTTTTATATAGCCACATAATGTAAACACCAAAGTTTCATTTCGTTTTACCTCCATTCACCGAGCCATATAAAATTTACCCTAAAAATGTATATACAAATTTCTGATGAGAATTATATTTTTCGGCAAGACAATGCTACTGTTCATACGGTGAAGCTCTTTAAAGACTCTTTCCCGGAATATAATATTCAAATTATAAAATGGCCAATGCTTGTCTGTTTTGCTTCTTATTTTGTAAATTACTGAAAATTGTTAGGGTAATATAGCATCTGATATGCACTAGGCTACAGTTTTATCGTATCCTTCAAGTTGCAAATATATTGCTTATTTATAGTTTATGTAAATTAATGGTTCATTTACTACCACGCTGAGAGTTTGCTTCTCTAAGATGTAGAAAATGAACGATTACAATCAAGACTAAAATCGGCCTTTGTAGAACACTACTTTTGCCAGCCCCTTTGTAAGGCTCCAAGGGATTCTTGGACACTGTTACAATCTGATATACGTAAGTTTGAATTTTTTCAAAATCGATGGTCAAGTCAAATTCTACATGTTTGTCTCGCGTCGAGATCGCGTTGAAAATATTAAACAACAAATTCGGAGATGTGGATTCCAAAGGTCATATCCCAAAAGAACATATTTGTCGAAAAAATATGAAACGAATTCCTCACAGACTTCTCGAAAGCTCGGAGAAAGACATCGATCAAGATCATTGAAAACTATCTAGCCGGAGACTACCATTGTCTTTGGCCAGAATAGTTGCTGCCAATCGCGTCAACTGTTATGAGATTTAATGAAGAATGTTCGAAGTCCTGTTGCACCAACAGCAGAGTATTGATTGAAAAATAAACGCTCTTACCGGGCGCAGGTTATGGATTGATGATGATGATGATGGATATGCTGATATGGATTCATTGAATAAGTATTACTAGAAAGATGCAATTTGAAAGAAGCAAAGATGATTAAAGCTAATTTTTCACCTATCTACCATTTGGGTCCAAAAATTGACTTTTTATTTCAGAGGATAGAGAAACAAAGGGAACTGTCTGTTTTGCTTAATGGTAGCTTTTCGGATTATATTTAAATGTGTTTACGTACATTAGGCATACTTTTGGTAAGTGAATTAGGATTTTATCACTGGTAGTTACAACTAGATTTATTTTAGATATATTTCTGTTTCCTTAACGAGAAACAAACAATTAATGTATTTAAAAAGATTGATTTTTTAGAACCTAGCTACCAAAATTATA
Source organism: Rhynchophorus ferrugineus (assembly GCF_030347505.1). Taxonomy (NCBI): domain Eukaryota; kingdom Metazoa; phylum Arthropoda; class Insecta; order Coleoptera; family Curculionidae; genus Rhynchophorus; species Rhynchophorus ferrugineus. The sequence goes on from NW_027472581.1 coordinate 74,514,599, forward strand.
CTATTTAAACCTGGAAGGATCTTTTCTTTGGGGCTACATGAAAAGTCATTTGGGAATAAATTATTGTGCAAAATTGAATTTGAAAAAATATGCTACATCTTCCCTTAAAAATAATATAAGAAACTTAAATTTTCTGCTTTTTTAAGTAGCTAACTAAGTAATAATAATTTGAAACATAATATTTACTAGGATAACTTAAAAAAATAGAACAATTGCAAATAGAATATATGAAATTACACAAACAACATTTTGACTACTACGGGATCCGGAAATTATAATGTGACGTTTGTTCGTTAATAATTTATAACTTTTTTAATAATGATATATAATTAAACAATATTGAACATTACCAAGCATTTTCATTATTTGTTAGACTAGGATGTTAAGTTTATAACATAGATAGTTAAGTTATTAAGTTATAAGTGTTTATAAGCATATAAGTTTATCTAGTATAAATAATTTTTTTAGTTATATATACAGTCACATTTTTAAGAGTTAGGGTTTATTTGAGAGAATTTCGCTATTTAAAGTTAACAATTATGATTACTGTCCGAAATATTACATCCATTTCCTGGCAGGATTTGAACCCTCGACTCGCCGAGCAGTAGCTGGATCGTCCTCTTGTGTTAACATGAAAATTGTTCGGATTTGAAACCCAGTTTGTGGAAAAACATATTCTCCTTTACTATTAAGGATAAGTAAACAACATATTCATTTGTATGTCAATTTTAGTCACTACTGGTGTACGTTGATTGTGTTGAAACATCGCCATTAGATTGCCAAACAAATGATAATTAAAAATAATTGCAAGAAATTAAGACAAAACCTTCTATAATATAAGTGGGGATTTATAAGTTTGGTATAATTGAATTTTAATTATGTTAATAATTAATAACCCAGTGGTATTGTGATAATTTATACAGTAAGTGTCTGTTAATACCTGAATAATATCAAAATGTATCTGACTTAAGAGGAGAATAATAAATAAAAGTATAGTAAGGGTTAAAATAAATTTACGACAAATAGCAAAACAAATAAGAGCACATGCTTCGTAGATCCCTATTTTGTGTGTGAAAATAATAGTTTCCGAATCATATTGATTATTTAATTACATCGCATTACATCTCAAAAGCATTTAATTTGGTTTCGGAACATAATTTTACTTCCAAATGTATTTTGCGTATATGTTAAGCGGATGACGTATGCGGAATATATTAAATGAAGTATTATAATACGTTTGTCTGTAATAGCATTAACATGAAATATATATCATATGATGCATAGATGAAAAACATAAAAGGTTTTTCCTATATGTATGGGAAATAATATATAATAATATTTTTATTTACTCTTATATTAGATAAAAGTCACTTATATTATATCTATATCTTATAAAATGCAACGAGGACTCAAAAAGTCACAAAATGGCAGAGACATTGTGAGTCAACCGTGTAACATTGATGATCATATAACATTGAAGTGAACATTGATGATCGCTAAATTAATGGACATTGTTTTGGATCTAATCATGCGTAGCTCATAGAAGCAGCGACTATGATCTTTCATTTTGCGAATACGATAATCTCCTTCCAGGATGGTGTTTTGTTCATACATCCTATGTTCTAATACAGAAGTATTTCATTTAGTAAAATTATTAAAATACAGAAAAGTTAAAACATAAAGTAAAATTTGTCAAAAGATTTGAAGGAAATACCTAAATCTTCATTCGGAATGATAAAATTAAATAATACATAAAAAAAATTCGGTAAATTTGATAAGAAATATTCTGAAATGAAAATTTCGTAACGGCTATGAAAAGAAAAACGATGATCCTGTTCAATGAAGTTATATGATAAGTGAGGACCCGTCAGTGTATTTTGGTTCATTCACAATAATATGAAGGTAGAAAGTATAACTGAGACATCATACGACTTCAAACCATTAGACAATGTCCAAGATTTTAATCAAAGATAACAAGAAAACTTTTATGGGGGCTGATATTTATATTATGATCCTAATAATGAAAATACGATAATTTATTAATGAATGTATGCTTTATTGTATTTCGAATTATTCCGATGGTCAATCCAATTTGCGTTCACTTGAGCCAATATTAGTAAAACTCTGAGTCTTGTCCACTCTGTATCTCTACTATATACAATCAACAGACCCGTTAGAAAAACGTTTGTGATTGTTATTTGAGACTCATATGCATAGATCCTAGGTTCGTCATCTGTATAGATGTCACACACAATCATTGATAAACCATTACTGCATTTTGTAATGATTTCCTTTCATCAATTTTTATTGCTTGTCAAAATATGCGGGATTCAACAAATCTTTTGCACAACTAAATGTTCACCTAAAGACTTATTGTCAAGTAAGTTGATCGATGCACTTCTATCTTGATACCCCATATCAAACAACCTTAAAAATAACAATAAGAAATAACGACCTATTTTACTCGATACTACGATATTAACTCTTTTTTTTAGTAAGATAAAATTTTTAAGTCACTGTTATAAATATTAAGATGTTATAGAACTTCCAACCGGAAACATCAGACTGAGTTTTGCAAAGGCTTAAACTATAAATAACAATCCTCATATAAGACACACTCATTTAGCTGATGCATTCACAAATTAAAAAAAGCTATAGGAATAATAAAATTAAAATCTTTCCCCATTTCATATACCAAACAATTGAAACTTATAGTTTATATCTAGTGATCATTAATAAAAAGCTCTAGGCCCTATTAAAAAGTAATTACAAGAACTCCTATCAATATAAATTAAGCAACGTATATGAACGCCAGGAATACTAATCGAAAAAAGAAATAATTCTGAAGCATGTTATCAAAATATTTTTTTACAATTCTTCTCTCTTTTAAATATAACATAGAATATTATTCGAAAACAGCTCAGTTACGGTTGACGGGCGACTGTTAATACAAATAATAATTACTATTATTTTACGTTTATAATACTTACAGTAAGCAAGTGCATTATAAGCGGATAGTTTACCATCAAACCATGCTGCTACATATAGGATGGAACCTGTAATAAAACACAGTAAATACATTTGATCAGTTTATATGATTATACTTTGTTATATCAGTTACAGAATTAATGTATTATATTCGCATGTTTAGATTTTAATAAACATTTGGTTTATTTACAGAATAGTTAGGGTTTAAAACAAAAACTTAACAAATGACTTTAACGTATTTTGTTACACGTTAGTTAAACTAAACTAGTCGAACAAATGATTAATATCCATTCAGGATAAATGAGGTTGTTCATAAAAGAAATCCTAAATGCGCGATATTGCGTTGACTTATAAACCCTTCTACACTATTTAATTTAGATATACACAAGTTCTAAAACAACAAATATAGGGTTTAAAACAAAAACTTAACAAATGACTTTAAAGAGTTATTTTTTTAATAAACATTTGGTTTATTTACAGAATAGTATATATATATATATATATATATATATATATATATATATATATATATATATATATATATATATATATATGCAAAAAACATATTTTGTTACACGTTAGTTAAACTAAACTAGTCGATCAAATAACTATTATCCAATCAGGACAAAAGAGGTTTTTCATAAAAGAAATCTTAATAATATTGCGTTGACTTATAATCCCTTCTACACTATTTAATTTAGATATACACAAGTTCTAAAACAACATATATAGGGTTTAAAACAAAAACTTAACAAATGAGTTTAAAGAGTTATTTTAATTTAACAGAGAAATGTGGAACGATTGTAGGCATAATACTGTAGGTTCAGTTATAGTTTAACATAAATCAACCCTTTAACTCTAAATACTTATTAATTCATTATATCTCACATTCAGACGATCATAGATCTATATCTACTCTTTACGTTGGATTGCGAGTTCGTGAATTCGTGGCAGAGGTATTGTAGTTCAGTATGTAACGTACGTCACCAATGGTGGCTGAGGTTGCTGTGAACTAACCTAGTTTATTGTGCTTTGGATAGAAACTTCCAGAGTAACATTTTTAAAAGCAGGTTACATTAGCTTAGTTCTTAGCCATATACTAATAGAGTTTTCCACACATACTATACCATAACTTACTCTATTAGACTTGCTGTTACTAAATAATTGTAGACCTCCGTGTTACATAAAATTCAATATATCGGTTTGCAGAATGCCACTGAATGTATTTTTCAGAATGTGATATGCTAGTAACCATTTTTATATTTTAAAGTCTCGTTTTTTCCACGACGGTTTATCTGGACTGGTCCTACTGTTACGTGGGCTCCGAACCACAGTCCTCGGCATTGAGCCTGCCGAATGGCGAGTGGCCAATTTGGAGAATATCCCAGAAGATGTCCGGTCTTACCCAGCTTGGTTACTAGCGTGACTGGAATGGTTAGAATCACAAATATTAAACAATCACAAACATAAATTTACGACCATGCCCCAGCAGGATTTGAACCAGCGACTATCGCAACAGTAGAAGGATAAACATTGATAATTAATTGATAATTTGGTTTTATTACATAGTGCAATCTCATATTAGCCGCCCATAACACCAAGTAAGCTACGAATATCAGTCATTCAATCATCATTGATTAGTCTTTTACATGAGTAAATTAACTTTCCGAAAAAAAGAAATCGCTTATATCCCTGGCAATTAAAAAGTAAAATTACGTTTCCTTTTCCGAACCTGTGCTTCCCTGAGAGTTCTACTACTGATTTCTGGATTTAGGTATACAAATTTAATTAGAGCTTCTAAAAATCGAACCCAACATCGGAGTGTGATACATAATTCAGGTGATCTCCAATGATTATTTTCCCATAATTTCCTTTTATAAAATTTTTAGCAAAATAATCTAGAGAAGAAAAATATTCAAGGATGCCCAGTTCCAGTCAGTTTTATATTTATTTAAAACTTATATTCATAATTTTTCCATTTATTTTAATTAAAGATATATTATCGCATAATATTGTGTACGAACATATTAACCTAAGTTTCTTTAGAAATTGGTTTAAATTTATATGCGATAGTAAATTCATTCATTTTATATTTATAGAATTAACCAGTGAAAAATGTCGAAATCTGAACGTTTTTTTTTTGAATCAATGTATTTTGATATTAAAACTGTTACTATTCATAGAATTTATTAATGTTTTTAGAATGTATATCAAGTTAAAAATAATCAAGAAACAATCTATACCACGGTCTGGACAAGCTTAACAAGCAGTTGCGAAGCTCACACTGATACCAAAGATGATGCTTGTTGCACTTTCTTAATCACCATCTGCATTTTTTTCATGAATTTTTCGAATATAGCGAAACCATTATCGACCATTTGACTCTTTACTATCAACAGTTAAGGCGATTGTATCAACATATTTTAACAAACTGGTGAACAAGACAGGCGTTGTCTTCCATGATGCCTAAACTAGATTTCATATATGTTTGTATGCGTCCCCATATACACACCCATCATATAGACGGAAGCCCCAACTAGCTACCATTTGTTTCACTTTCTACGAGTTTCGTTTCAGTCTCTCGGACAAAAAAGAAATATTGGAGAATCTGCAGCGACGGAATTATGATTTTAAAACAAAACTGCTTAATGGTCATTGATATAAAGTTCAACAAAGCAACAAATGAATAGAAAAATATTCTAGGATGCCCAGTTCCAGTTAGTTTTATTTTCAGTTTTCCAGTTAGCGGTATTTAAGTAATATATTCATAATCTTTCATATAGTTTAATTTAAAAAATATTATTGCATTATATTGTGTATGAGCATGTTAATCTAAGTTTTTTTTTTTAGAATTTTGTTTAAATTTATATGGAAGAGTAAATTCATTCATTTAACATTTGTAGAATTAACTAGTGAAACATATCGGAATCTAAACGGTTTCAATGTTTTTTCATTGAATCAATGTATTTTGATATCAAAATTATTTAATTATATATATATGGCATTTATTAATGTTTTAGAATGTATATCAAATTAAAATATTTTCGCAAATAAACCGTCATATTACTGAATAACCTCTTTTAACGGGAATAACTTCAAATAACTCGTAATTTGTAATTATTTATAACGGCCTTTGCTTATCGGACACTCTACATTCTCTGATGGTTAATTGGTAGCGGTGATGATACTGAATATAATACATCCAAGGTTGTCTTGGATATGCTCTTAGCCATTAACGTTCTACTTCCAAACCTGGCGAAATAAATGAAGGTGAATCTTATTAAGTTGGTCATCGATCGACGGAACGCCATATCGCTTGCGGATGACGTGTAAGACAGATAGCTAATACTCAATAGTGACAGGGCACACAGTATTTTTTAACACCATCTGATTTAAACTTTAGGCTTTTGATTTAAACTACGGGCTTTTGGTATATATGTAGTATATAAAGTATATAGTATGGCGGATATAATGTTGAGGAAAATTTGCAGTTCAGTATTCGAATGTTTGAATCCCTCTTCAGGCATGGATATATGCAATTACTTATTTTATATGAAAAGGTATATAAAAGGTAAATAAATCTAGTATGGTAATGATCCTCAGGAAATATCTCTTAGAATTTTAGTTACAATCTTTTAGCTCAATATGTTAGGGCAAGGAAAAGTAATTTTGGATTTTCTTCTAATAGTGGAATAGTAATAGTGGAATATCTCTAGAAATACTTATTCAATGAAACTTTTAGCTCTAGAGCATTTGAAATACAATAGCTTTAAACGTTGTTTCCTAATGAAAGGTCAGTTACGTTTTCAAAATACTATTTCCAGAAGATTAATTTCGTCATATTTTGCTTTCATTATTTCCAAAAAGAAAAATATTCAGTATAGGCTCATAAAAAATTATGTAGTGTTTATGTTGATGGATGCTTAAATGAATGCCAATACCGCCAATCGCTGAAAAAGTCGATAAATAAAAATCTTAAAGTATCGAAGTGGACCGTGCAACTTCGATAATGTCGACCATGAAATATTTTTGAACCATTTAAATAAGACTAAATTTCTTGGTATTGTTGTACAACGCTGCTAAAAAGAAATTAGTTTACAGACGGTTAAAGGTGGATCGCGTAGGATGTGAGAAGGCAGGCCATAATGTGTGAAAAAAGTCGTGAACAGAGTCTGAAATAGCTTAACAAGTAGCTTTTAATTGATGTCAAAGAAGGTGTTTGTTGTACTATCTTGACCACCACTTTCCCTAGGTGGTTCCAGGGACTGGAAAGAAAGTGGTCATCATGAACTGCTCAAATCTGGTAAAATTATTAATTTAAGTCTTTATTGTCAATATCTAAGACAATTTTAACAAGTTATTTTAAAATAATTGGAACTCTAAACACGATATCTTCTATCACGCCACAACTAGCCCATATACATGTTTGCCTCCACCATATAAGTTGGAGCCCTAGTTACCACCTCCTTCAGTATCTTAGTACCTTCAGTATCAATTCCTCTTCAGTGTCTTACCCAAAAGCGAAGTAGCGAAGTATGTAGTGACGGAATTGATCTTAAATGATCATCGATCTAAATTACAGTATGATAACTAATGAAGAGTAACTTAGAAGGAAAATGGATTATTTAAAAATATACAATATTGTTGATGTCAAATATGATATCATTAATTACTATTATATAATTAATTATTATGTATTATGTATTACTATGTATTATTAGATGCTTGCATGTATTTTGACCAGACATATCTATTGGAAAATTGGAAATAATGTAAACAACTGATCATGTCCGGCAACTGTTAAATTCGAGAGTTTTGACATTTTTCTAGATAAAATAACAGTTTTGTTTAGTTACAATTAACTATATATACCCTAATTATTGAACGCTCAAAATTGCATTTTGACATATATTGCTTTTATTGTTTGATTTGAATATCTCTACTGGCGAAAGTCATCTCCTTTATAAACTTGTGGTGATGCTGGTCTGTTAAACTCCTATTATAGATTTTTGGTAAATTATTAGTAGGTAGTTGAATATTTAGCAGTTTCCACAGGCTTTGATGTGATGTATTCAAAAGGATGGAAAACGACTCACAAACGGCATATCAATTGAATAAAATTGTGATTCATAATCATATTCATTCATTATAATCAGGGAAAAAAGGTATTTTTGTGATTGGTAATGAAAAGCGGTCATTTTACTATAATCCTAAGGGTAAAAAATCGGATTAGTCGAATTTAGAAGTAACCATATCGATGTTAAAGCGGAGGACTCATGCTAAGTCTCGTTGTAAAATGGCATCATTTAGAAAGGTGTAATGTTTTACAAACTAATACAACTGAATGTAACTATTACTTCAGATATTTACCGATGCCCATTCAATTAATTGGGGAACACATTGTGGCAAAAAAACGCTATAATAAGTCATAGGCTCAAAGTCATTCTCTTGTATGAAAACATTCGGCCACACGTTGCGACAGTTGTAAAAAATATACTGTGCTATTCTGCACCCATAGTACTTACCAGATATAGCCCCTTTTGGTTACCAATTGGCTTGCCGGCACAGAGTTTTAAATTTATTTATGATTAAATAGCTGCTAACCATCATCTGTAGTTTGATACGTTAGTGCCATGTTTCCAAAAGAATGGTAACAAGTTATAGGAACTCATGGAAATACAATCCCAATAAGTGTCTATTTAAAGTTAAATAACCATCAGAATATAAATGATGATATATGATGAATATTCAGCGTCTAATATATGTTAAGAAAACTAAATTCAAAATAAAAATATTTTCGCGGTCTGTAGTGGTTGTATCGTCTCAAAGCTATACATATTTTTTTGAAATGGCTTCGTATCAGCGACATGGGAGAGATAATGATATAGAGGAAGTAACACAAGACACTGGACAACATATCCAACGGTAAATGTCTGATGTATTTCTTTTGTGATATTCATGTTCACTAAAATTCTGTAAAAATTAAGACATACAACTAATAGTAAGTTTATTAAACGAGGATAATTAAGAGGATTAATTCAAATATTTCGAGTACTTATAATAATAATTTATTAATACCAGTTATTTAATAAAGTCGGTTTATTGCGAAATAAAATATTTTCGGTAAAGACTTTCCGTTGCACTTTGAAGAACATAGGATCGACACCATTGTGCTTACTGCTAAAAACTAAAAATGTACAAGCAGTTAAAACTATTGAAATGAAAATTCCGTATTAACGAAATAATATTGAAACCATTGACTACCAAATCAAGATAATCTTCAAATGCTAATTCATAAAACCTACACTTTGTGTTCTTCGTCTTTACCCATTTTTATCAGAGAAACAACACTTTTTAAGGGATATTCACGAAATTCGAACCTTTGCGATCAGAGGTAACATTTGATAAACTCTTGATACACAATAATTATTTGTTGTCCTCCATCGCCAAAAGTGGAATTAAAAATTAACTTTTTACAGATTTCTGTACTTTTTTAAATTGCTATAAATTAATACTTTACCGAAAATACATAATAAACTTTTTGTTTAACTAAATCAACTCTCATCCTGAACTACTTTAGCATTGATCTAGTACATATAAGCTAAGCTCTGCTGAAGTTTTGTTGCATCATTTTCATTATCAAGTAAAGAGTACCACATGAACGTCTGTAATTATAATTTACTCTGGAACTCGTGATCTTTCCCTGTTTTATATAAAAACCTGCCAATATTTAATTAGCATAATTTATTCTTAATAATTATTGTTAGCAATGATACAATTCTAATCATTGTGCAAAAGGACTAGGAGGGATGGTACACTTATGAAATTGATTGCGTCATTTAAATTTCTAGTATAGGTACCTAGGCAATTTGATTCATCCTTAAACTTAACGTTCTCAAAAGTTTACTCGGTAAATACTACATATATTACACGATATGACGTTTTATTGGCCAGCAAAATTTAAATTTTAAAAATAAGATTTTGTAAAAATATCGAAAAACAATGGAGAATAACATAAATACTAACATAAAATCTAGCTACCATTATGTAAACAAAATTTGTTTTCGAAAGATATATGTAAAGAAATATACTGACATATAAACAATATTTACTTATTAATACGGTGTTGAGCCACCATTTTCATTAAAAACATGTCATTACTAACAATTCTTGTCGAAATAAATTATAGAGTCTGAATAATTTCCAACGAAATATTGTTTCATTCAATTCTACACCTCACTCTTTGCCCTAAAAGTCCCCTTAATGGTTAAATTATGTTGAGGTCTGGCAATTGTGCTGTGATATTTTGATGCTCCTCAAATCAACACTGAACCATTTGGTTTGTGTCTATGGGCGTTTTATCATATTCGAATATGACACGTTTGTGATGAGGAGTAGTTCAATACCACCATATTTGTTCCCAAAACTGGCTGTAGAATGTACGGAGTTCAGATCGTAGTCTTCTTCTGGGTTTACCCATGCATAAACCTGTCCTTTCGTAGGGAACAACTCTAGTGATCGACGACTTCTGCTGTCAATTTTATGGGTTAGTACCTTTGTCAATCAAAGTTGGCCTCTCCAGTATATGTCTTCGTCGGCGATGTTTTACTATGTTTCGTGTATGCTGTGATTACCGTGGATATTGTCGATCTTGAAGCGTTAACTTATTCACCTGTTTTCGTGACAGACAGTCCGTGTAATCGAGCAGCAACTATTTGCCCTCTTTCAAAGTGTCGTGCATCTTTTAATACTCTATATACGTTTGTAAAGGAACATTAAGTTTAAATTCGTCACTGGAATGTCGATGTCACACACGATAAAGCTTATCAATTTGTTTAAAGCTCCATCCAGATAATTTATGATTTTTCACTTTCAAATAAAATCGGATTTCATTTAGGCAAACGATGTCTCATTTCTTTATTTTTGTGTTCGAGTAGTAGGGCGACCGAAGAAGTTTTCTGCGGATGTCAAACGGTTGATTGTGTCGTGTGGTGTATAGCTCTGGCGAGACGATAGACAATCTTGTCTGAGGACGAATTCTATAAACAAGTTACTATGAATCTTGAGCTAATTAAATTTTATAGAGTTCAACGTAATTTTTTGTCATGATGGAGTGAAGGAATTCATAAAAAGGCTGAATATTTGCATATAGTATGTGTTGGATCTCCACTTTCTTCAAAATAGCAGACACAAATCCCGACATTGGTTTGTTTAATATATAACTCGCTTTAGTGAACTAATCAATTTTTTTTTGATTCGCCCGAGTTTCTTGGACAATGAATATTGATCTCAGTATAAAATTGCAACCTAGTACGTGAGGCACGTCGACCAAAATCCCTAACTACTGTCTCACATTAACCATTTCAGCGCAATTCAAATTAAAATATAGAATGTTCTAAGGGATACTTTGTGTATTTAGGCAATTTTTTGTTATTCGTAGAGGTAGTTTTCTCGTATATCTAGAAGTCTTAGGTTATTTTAGATATCCCGTTATAATTTTATTATTACTACTTTTTAATAATTATTACATATTAATAGTTAATAATTTCCCAAACATTAATTTAAATTAAACTCAGAGAAAATATATTTGATGTTGTTTTACCTATAATATGGCTTGATTATAGAAAGTACATAAATTAATATTACTATTAATCTTAATTTATTGAGCAATATTAATCTCATTTTATAATATTACTGGGAAGTGCTGTATTTTACAAAGTATTGAAACAAATACACTTTTAGAATTGATGGTTTCAGTCGAATATTAAAACGATTTCAATATTGGTTTAGTCGGAGGGAGCTCGATATGAAAGGTATGTTCTGGTAGTAAGATTTTGCAATAGGTGGAAATGTGAAAAAGGCGAACATCTTAGCATATAGAAATGGATGAAATACAAAGTTAGTATTATTAAACTATCCATTGAATAAAGTTTCAGCCGTATTATTAGGCCCTAAGGGTGTCTGATATATTAACACTATATCATTTTAATAGATAGTGTTACAATATTATTTACCTAATTTGTTAAATTAGCAATTCAGAAATCTAATTGAAACTGGATAAGTCTCTAATGAAGTATTTAACCGCGTAAAGCCATTTTAATTGAAAATAATACTACTCTTAAGTGTTGTATACATTTTTATGGTTCTACATTATTTTCAGATAGTTTCATCCTCTGTTGGATACTCAGTTAATAATAGTTTTCCTCGTTGATGATACCACCAGCGAGGAAAACCTTGATAAGAAGTCTGATGTAAACAAGATCTATTATTTGAACAAGTTGGTCGCAAGATGCCAGAAATGTAAAAAGATAACTCTTAGATTTTACAAGTCTCGACAGCGCAACATACAAAAAGGTTATTTTCGCTAAACCACAATATTCACCTTATATGGCTACCTATATGGTCGATTTCTCTATTCATTCTCTGTTCGAAACTCAAATTACCACTTCGAGCTGACCGTTTTCAATTATAGGAAACATAATTAAGTAAAAGAACTCTCAGAGAGATCTTAAATAAAATTCGGATAGTTTTTAGTACATGGGTATTAGTCAAGTCAACCTCTTGGATTTTAGAGAAAAAGAGGGAAAATGGGTACCACTTGAATTACCATTTCGCCACCGAATGATAGAGTTTTGTTACTTGTGAGTTTTCTATAGTATATTGTTACTGGCGATGAAAAGTGAATATACTGTCACAACCCTAAATCTAAAAGTCATAGGTCAGCCCAGAAGAGTCATCCACATCAATATCAAAGTGTAATATTCGTAGCCATCAAGTCTTGCGTACATATGGTGAACACTTAGGTATAATGTTTTACAAACTACTAACATCGAACGAAACTGTTACTCCAATTGTCTACCGATGCCAACTAAATAAAATTGAACGACATGCTGTTGCAAAAGGCCATCAATAATGATTAACTATGCAAAGTCGTCCATTTGAATGACATGACTTAGACACACATTACAACAATTGTGAGGGATACACTCTTAATTATCACATTTTTAAATGGACGCATAATGGTTTGGTTGATGCAATACTTTCAAAATACTTAAGAAGAACAAAAATGAATCGATGCCAATATAATGAAAATCATCTATGAAAGAACGCTGCTTTTGACACAAAAGTTGTAGAAAATAATGGAAAATATATGTATTAATATGCATTGTATTAATTATTGTCAACAAATTAATTCTTAACGTGAAAAAACTATCAGAATACATGCAAGTGCCTAATACGATATATAAAATTACATAAAAATATATTTGATTTGTTCTTTTGTTGTTTCATACAAATAAAACGATTTTGTTTGCAAAATTAAAATATTTATATTACAGTATGGCAATAACTATCAATATTTATTCGTTGAATTTCGACTGTGCTTTAGCTTTTTACTAACGTTGTTTTTGTTCCATGACCAAGTTATAAATTGATTACTGGTGTTTTAATTTTTTTACTATTCGGGTTTAAATTAGATTCACATATAGATACTGAATCGTATGTAATTAATGTATTGATTTATAAATGATAAATATGAAGGGAGTATCAGTTTTTGTTGTACATTTAAGGTTTTATATCTAGTTATATTTTGATCAAATGAAGTGATCAAAGTGATCAAATTTCAACAGTTCATATCCAATAAGTCGTTTTTGTAATCCAATAGCATTTGAATTCCACAATTATTCTGTGTGGAAGCGTGTGGCTATCCAGTGTTTATTTTCAGGTATTTCCTGGCAATGATAGTTGAAACAAGGAACACCACGACGATTTTGTCTTGCTTGAGTTTTTTGTCATCGTCGATTTTTTTCGCCTGGTTGTTCCATAATCCTGTTTGTCGATAGTATTTGTCACAAATTTTAAAATGGATATGGAATATATTCACATAAAAACCGAGTTTTTAATGGTATTTGATTATTTTAAGCAGCCATATAGGTTTTATATGAATATTTAAGAAAATATTTTTTTGATATCATAATAATGTTTATTCTAATTTGTTATAAAATACATTCAAACAAAATATATTGCTGCATATTATTTATTGTTACTATACAGATTAAAACAGAAAATGTTTTCTCTCAATAAGTCCCCATTTAATTAAGGAACATACTTTCAATTATGATATTTTTTAAAAATTTTCGATGCTTTTTTTATTCAACGATTGCTTTTGACCCCTTAAATTGCATTGTCTTATGATAATTGCATACTTAACCAACAGTACTCATAATTTACACGTTTATTAGTAGATCCATGTGTCATTGACGGTTAAATACCGATATATGAATAAGATGATGTCATAAGCTAATAGGTACCTTATGCAACTTCCGGGTAGGAAGAACATTCAATGTATTATCTATTAAGAGTGTCCGATTAAATCGCCCTGAAATAGCAGTCATATTTCAAACCCAAATCAAAATAAAGGGAATTTTAATATAATTATTTGTTGAACGAGTACAAAAATTTGATGACTGACTAAAACCCAAGGAAAGTATCGGCCTATAATTATGAAGACAAGTGCTGTAAGATTTGCTTAAGAGAAGCATATTTACGTATTCCAAATGTCTGCAGCATGTTTGAAATTATTATGATTCCAATACAAGGATCACCATCAAATGAAGTATTGATCTACATATTTAGTTCACTGTTACTGGTAATAAATAAAGTATGTCAAAAGCTCGCGTTAAAAAGATTATAAACAATTACAGGAAGAAGAAATGTTAGTTTTATAAACACTCAAAGTTTACGAAGATAAAAAAGTCTACCGAGCTATATTATTAGGTATAGCCTAAGTTCTCGACAAACTTTGGCTTACCAAATCAACATGCTGAACTGCTAAACTCTTATATATTAGTCAGAATGTTTAGAAATAAACCAAACGGAGCTTATTTTACAACAAAATTTGCTAAAACCACAAAAAAACGCAAGTAACAATATAAATAACTGGATTCAGATATGAAGAATAAATTTTAAAGAAAGCAAATCAGTTTATATTGAGTTTCCATGTAATTAAACTACATAGAACAATAACAATAAATAATACTAATTCATATAGCAACAACGCAACTATCTTTAATCTAACATACATAACTAACAACGCTTTATACTAAAAAAAAAAAAATTAATTTTAATATAAAGAAAAAATGTCTTAGTTAATGGGAAGAAAATAAGTTTCTTTTCTGGAGGCAAATTTTAAAACTGATCTGGAAGCCTGCTATGGGGACATCTCTCGCAAAAAGTAACATAAATAATCATATACTATAGGAATAATTACCTACACCGAGACTATTTTGACTCACTTAGGCTACTCACTTAGTGAATCGTAAAGAGACATGACGGGAGACTCCACTTTCATGTTTATATTGAAGTATTGCAACTTTGGTAGGGCACATACACTAAACAATTAATCGTTTCTATAGATATACCGGATGTTTAAGTTCTTATAAAGATTTTAGGTTCGTCGGGAACGGCTAGTAACATATATTAATGAAAAAATCTCTATTAAGTAGTAATACATAGCTTCACTGTCCATATTAACCCTTTGTCCAATTAATACATAATTATTGTCAGTTGAATCACTTAAGTCACTTAGTAAAATTACTTCGAGAAGCTCGAAATAAATTTG
The DNA here is from genome assembly GCF_030347505.1 of Rhynchophorus ferrugineus. Taxonomy (NCBI): domain Eukaryota; kingdom Metazoa; phylum Arthropoda; class Insecta; order Coleoptera; family Curculionidae; genus Rhynchophorus; species Rhynchophorus ferrugineus. The sequence goes on from NW_027472581.1 coordinate 74,530,206, forward strand.
GAAAAATAAATAACCTGTCTGCGATTTATTTTTTGATCACATAACTTACACAGATATTTTATAACTTGAATATTCAGTGGTGAAATATTTTTATTACCGTCAGTTCATTAATTTTTAGTTATAAAGGAAACGAATTGGATGATGAAAAGTTGGTGATGAATGTTGTATTGGTTCTGATTAAAAATAATATAAAGTTAAACAGAAAAGGAAAAAATTATACACTAGTAAATGTTGATTAACTAATTTTATATAAGCAATAAAGAATAGAGATATAAGCGATTGTCAGCGATAATATCTCACAACTTATAATAATACTCTCTTTCAGACCTGTGTTTCAGATACTCTCTTTATCAGACCGCCGTTAAAAATAATTACTCATGGATTAATTGTCCTTCAGAAATTAATATTATAGATCAATATTAACAAATCCAGTAAGGTATATAGTTTTTGAAAGCTATTTGTCTTTACGCTTTACCAGAAAATTGCATTATTTAACACCCTTAATCATTAAGTTTAGTTAATTTTATTCAGAGTACTCTACTGTGTGCTTTTTAGTTTTTGGTTATATGTCTTATAGGTAAAAGTTGCTTTAACGAGAAATATGGTTTAACTTTATTTTTATATAAACAGTATGTTGTTAATGATGCACACCCTACTCAAAAGAAAATATATTACATATATATGTGATAAGAAACTATAATCTAATTAGATTTTCACGAATGTGCATGTGTATTAAAAATATATATTATTACTAACCTGTAGATAACTATAAAATCTAAGCATCGATGTCCTATTGATTAAATAATAGAAACTGCTACTAGCACAGTCGTGAACAATAATGTATTTACAACGAGTTTGGTACCGTATAGATCCAGATCTCTTATCGAAAACGCGTAATATCAACTAAGAGCGTGTTATCATCTCGAACTCGCACGACGTCCGGTGAAGCACTGAGAAAAGCTAGCTGTGAACTTTACAAGAAAATATCCATGCGTTTGCGCTTTGCTATTCAGCGGCATTGAAAGGGTAGACCTCTATTTCCATTATCCTGCAATTCATCGAGCCTTAATCTAAAAATGTTGGAAAATTACAATAAGGTAGGAGTGTCTGGAAACTCTTATACAAAAGAGTTTTTAAAACTATTGGTTGAGTGTACTCGATGAAAAAATACTATATATATATATATATATATATATATATATATATATATATATATATATATATATATATATATATATATAGTTACATCGTTTTCTATTATATTAACATAAAGTCATATAAAGGTAATTTCGTTTTTTAAAACTTATTTGAAACATCAGTCAATGTTGACATTTTATCATTTCTGCTGAGAAAATGATAGAGCAATTATATTGTAAAACTTCTGAGTGTACTCGATGAAAAAATACCCCAAGTGATTTTCACTAGTCTCTTTTGAAACCAGACTTTACAAAATTTAGATAATTTTGTAAAGACCGGAAGAAGGATCTCATCATCAAAACATCCTAGCTAGTCTCTCCCGATTTTTTCAACTCGCTTAACATGTCTAAAATCTAGCATTGTCGTAATGAAAGACAACGTTTTGTGTATCGAGATCTTCTGGTCTTTTTTTGTTAAATTCTGCTTCTCTAGCTTTTGTCGACAGATTCAAGGTCGTTTGCTAGCACATCTCAACAGGATCTAGTTAGAACAAGTTCAGATACTTGCTACTGCTGAAGTAATAAGACGAATCGGTCAAGGTGCAGGATCTTCTGCTTCTCAGCTACATGATGAGTGTAAATGAGAGGAAATATTACAGCCCTCTGTATGACTCGGAAGTTTGAACATTTACATTCTATCATCTGTGTGCTGAAGCCTTTTAGATGTTTAAATTTTTTTAAATCTCCAAGATCGTATTTGTGAGGAGTAAATTCAGAGACGCAGATAGTTTGAACATGTCTATCATACGAAAAGTGAATGAAATTTCAAACTAATTAAAGAATAAAATATTTCACTGTTAGTATTTTCATTGTTAAGTAAGGAGCTTCATTTGGTAATAGGGAGAGTTTCATATTCAATATCGAAATATCCGGAAAGAAAATGGACAAACCAATTTTGACACGTTTGCGAAACATGATGTACTGACGTACTGAAATCGTCAATTCTGTAGCGTAATAACTTTTTGTTGAGTAAACGAATGACTTGCTATAGTATGGTTTCATTGAATAAGTATTACTAAAGGACAAATTGATAATCTTCGTCCTCGGCTTTTTAAAAATGTTTTAAAGTATTTTTGAAATGACAAGTATGGTAATATTCTTATTATATCGTATTCCTGCTCAAATATTAATTTTATCCTCCAGTTATCTCAAATTTCGTTATTTTTAGATGATCCTCTCTCCTCTCTCCTCTCCTGTTATGTTGGTCTTAACGCGAGTGTCGAAATAAATTTTGCAAAAATTAAAGATGGAATTTGAATCTGATAAATAAAGCTCATGAAAGAACTCATTCAGTGAATTGATTTTTACAAGCTTTTTTTGAGCTATATATGAACAGATAGATAAAGACTAGCGTTTACATCCAACGATGCAATGGTTATGATGATAAGATGGTATGTAATAGATCAAAAATATCATCATCCGACTTTAGAAGCGATCTTTTTCCATGTTACTAATGCACTTCGGAGATAAAGTACCGAATTTACACATTAGCTTTCCATTTTAATCATAGTGTAGGAATGTTCGTCGGGTCTGTCAGTCGGTCGAAATGTGTGGCTACCGCTGCGATAATTTGTCAGAACACTCACTACTATTTTTGGAAGGAATTTTCACGAGAACTGAAAACACTGGTTGAAGAAATACTGTTTATTTTTAATATTAAATTATACATGTGGTCGACGGGAGAATTGAAAGGATATTAAGTTAGGTAGAGGAAGTACGGTAGCGCTGTGAAAGTGGTACTGTTACAAAGTAGCGGAGAAAAAAGAAAGAGAGCGAGACGTCGTCGTGATGGTCTTTTATAGCCTGGAACTGCATGATCCAATCCACCGGCGTTGCCAACCTTTGTACTTGTTAATAAATTCGTGGTGGCCTAAAGAGTCGTGGCGGTCGCCACAATAGCAATTCATCATATTAAGATCATGGTATATACATGAAACTAGCAGAAACAGATTATGTTAATTCTTTATAAGTCATATATTTAATATTTAACTCACAATTCTATAGCTAATTGAGAAATAAAACAGAAAAATTTTACATAAACTTATTATGCAGGGAAAGCTCTTTATTGACGCTATCTTATACACAGCTTTAAAAATGGTGACCTAGTTTCTATATTATTATTATTTTTATAAAAAGTATATCCCGGGAATAAAGAAACTTTTACTGTATATGGTAACACTAGTTTTAAATATTCAATTTAGTTCCGAATATTTTGTTATAAAGTGAGAACTACAGAATATACACGATGCATCATGAAACATGAAAATAAAAATGTATGCATGAAAATGTAAATTCCAGTATATTTGTTTTTTCGGCTAATCTAGTTTCTATTTATTATTAGATTTATAATGATTAATACTAGAATTAATTATTATTATATAAAATAATAAATATTACTGTTATATATCCAATATATTAGTGTATATAGCTTTAATGTGTTAGTATAATAAGATAAAGGCGATAATTCTCCTATGCATATCAGAGAAGTTCCCTTCTAGATATGTTTTTAATAACACCAGGGATGTACAAGTGGCTTGGTTAGTCACAAGTTAATTTTAATGAGACTTGCATCAAAATACTTGCATAATACGGCTATTGAAAAAGCACTTATTCAACTACATCTTCAATGGCTAAAATGTGAATGTAGGCTTTCATTGTGAATATTCATGTGATTCTAACTGGCTGGTAAACCGCCTACCTCCCTGAGTCAATATTCCCACTCTGAGAGCGTGTCATAGAACCATCTTCCAAGAATCTATTACATGTTGACTCTTCAACAAATCCATTAACGGATGTACACAATGGGTCTAAAATATTTAGATGGTCTCCCGTGTAATAAATAATATTCGGAACAGAGCGACAGCAACACACACAAAATATTCTAAAGAAAGAAGACCTAACATAGGACGTGACTAATAGCGTTAATTACTTAGAATATCGAAAAGAGATCTTTGATCAAACGGTTATATCAGTTGCAAATAACACCTATAACATTTAGATAAAAAATTCTACTAGAGGAACATATGAAAATTTAATGAGGTTTCATTCAACAAGTTTTTTCCAATATGAGCTGTACAGCATCAGCGGACGACTTTCCTTGGAATTTCCTCCTGGTTGTTTTATCATCTAAAAACCCCTGCCTGGAAATCCTATTTTATAAAATCTGACATCGCTTATCTCAAGATTTTCATTCACAACCATGTTTATAAAATAAAAAACCATCTAGGACCGGCCTTCTACTACTATCTCGGAAGAAAACACTGCAAGCTCATTTCAAAATATTTGACTACAGAACTACTTATAATTCACAGAACATCAAAATTCATGTAAAGTCCTAAAGATCGATTATGGACTCGTTCAATATTCATTGGCTTTTAGGTTTCGTTATTAGAGAAAATGGAGCTGCACTACGTAACTGTGAAATGATTGTAATATTGATGTGAGTTCCTCCATACTATGAGATAATATGTAACAGAGAAACGAACGTACCGAACAGATGGCTAATTTAACGTGCATATTATATATTATGGAAACTGAACCTAAATACAATACAAATAACACATTGTCGTTCTATTTAGGCATATGGGTCAAGTGAAAAATAGATGGGAGATAATAATCTATGGCGGGTGAGTAATTTTGTCTATCAACATCCAAATACAAAACACGTTCTTAAATTTTCTGGCTTGACTGGGACAGTGGTAAAGGCGACAGGACGACTCTTCTGTTGTTGCGATAATCATAGGTTCATTATGGTCATATGTTTATATTTGTGATTGTCCTAAGAATACAACTTAGTTTCAATTTCGTATATGGTTATTTTATATTTATTTCTTATATTTGTCTTTTTTAGTGGCCAATTGAGGCAATAATTAGTTGATTATATATATATATATATATATATATATATATATATATATATATATATATATATATATATATACTTCAATTGATGTTGGTATGTACTTCAATTGATGTTGGTACTGTAGGAATGTTCGTTTGGTCGGTCGGTCCGAATGTGTGGCTGTCGATGCGATTGGTTGTCCGAACACTCACTAGTATTTTGTGGAAGGAATTTGCATGAGAACTGAAAACACTGGTTGTAGAAATATTTGTTTATTTCGATTTAAAATGATACATGTGGTCGAGGGGATAATGGACAGGATATTAGGTTAAGGTAAAGGAAGTACGGTAGCGCTGTGGAAGTGGTACTGTTACAAGGGGATAGAGAAAAGAAAAAAGAGCGAGATGTTGTCTTGCTGGTTTTTTATAGCCGGGAACCGCATGGTGCCAATCCACCAGCGTTGCCAACCTTTGAACTTGGTGTAGGTGAATACGTGGTGGCCTAAAGGGTTGTAGCGGTCGCTACAGTACCATCCCTTGCTAATGTTCTATAATTCTTTGAACAATTTTCTTTAACCCTATTTATTCCTTACCGATCTCAAGAGTTTTTAATTGATTCTGTGAATATTATGTTAGCCATTATGATGGCTCTGAGGATAAAACAACGCAACTATAAATAAATATTGAAGAATATTGTATTTTGTCATGCGTCTATGATATATTATTTTTTACCGAGAATATTATTTCCCCGGATATTGCTTCATACATGTTTCGTAATACGGCGGGATTTTATATAATTATGTGGAACATATATGTAGAAATGTATTATATTTAATAACCATTAGCATATTTAGCGCTATGTCCAATTTATAATCACTTACATTATTCTGAAGGCATTCGGTTACAACGAAAAAGCCATTTCCGCTGAAAATAAACGGTTTCCGCTTCGTTAAATTGTTTTGTATTCCTTTTTTCGCGTCGTTCTTGTAATCAAAATTATCCCTGAAACTTCGGGAACGGCACCACGATACACATAACGTAAATTTTTATAAAAATACTAATCAATTTATCCCAAGGAGACCTCAATCGATATTGTCTAAGAATTAATCGTGCAACGAAGTAAGGGGACATTTTTATCTAATTATTCCTTTCACGATTTATAATTTTCGGTACCCAATTAATAGATTTATAATTTAAATATAATTTGAAAATTATATTTCAGAGTTTTCTTTTTTACCAACAGAGTTTTTCGGGATTGAATCGATCCAATTAATGTAGTCACCTATAATATGCTTGAAAATAATTATATTAATGCATGGTAAAAATGTTCACACCAAGTGTATGATACCATTGCACAATTTTAGGACTTTTATTAAGTCTCAATAATATAAATATGCTACTCAGCACTAAGCCTATTTTCTCATCTCTGGGCAAACATTTCCCTAAAGAATGGAAACATGTGCACGTTGAATTATCCGAAGGAATAAAACCAAATGGAATCTATCTGATTACAGGTCCATCAGTCTGATCAGCTCTCGCACCATTCCCTTTTAATAGTTTCATAGATGCAAACCACATAATTTACATCAAGCTGCTCGCGTCGCAACCAAAATCCGCCGCCCTTTTAGATGTTTTCAAAGTTGTCGATTAAGTATGACACGATGGTCCAATTTTCAAAGTCAAAACACTAGATTTACCGAGGACCTAGTGTCACTACTTCACTCATGTTGGGAAGTTAAGTCTTTTCAAATAAAATGTAATTTATGATGTAATTTCTTCACGGAAAAAAAATTTCCTCAGGAGTTCCACACGGTTCACATGGTTTTATGCAGTCGATAGTCCAACTAAAATTCAGGCCATTCTGTTCTATTGTAGGAGTTTATATTTCCACGAGTACCGCCTTCAAATTGGAAAATAGCTATATCCTGGCTCCAGAAAGCCATATACCTTGGTCTGCAAAGATAATCGTGTGTATAACCTTTTATATCCACTACTCTGCAAAAAAAGCAAACTCCCAATCCCACAGAAAGCTGTCTTTTTTGAGTCTGCCTTTTTGAGAACACCTGCGGTACAATTTGCAAAACTTCAGCTTTTCCAATCCAAAATCCGCGCGTTCTTTAATACCCCATTGTTTATGAGAAACGCGAACACCTATCTCAAATGAGGCATCCTATTCGTGAAAAGCTTGACAAATACACTCAGTGTGAAGTTCTCCTTTGGTACGTGAAAACACTCTCACCAGCTGATTAAATAACCTGCCATTCCACTTCCAATAGAGCATTCTTCGCAACTTGTGATCGTGAGTTATCATGCAAGAGGATATCTGCGTCTGTTACTTGTCATTGATGGTCTTTATAGCGACAGGATGTCACCAAATTTGTTCAATTGACGTCGGTAGACATTCACAGTTTCATTCGGGTTTAGCAACCTAGGTAATGCATTACCCCTTGACCCCACCATGTAGAGAACAAGACTTTATAGCAATGAACATTTCTCTTCAGTGTCGAATAACTTTCCTTGAACAATCTATGACTTTTTGCCTATTGACTAATCTATTGACTTTTTTAAGTCAGTAAGACTAACTTAGGTTTGAACTGGATTTTTGTCCAATAATCTTGTAATTTATTGCCTGTAACAAATAATGAATGTTGAAAATGTGTTTTTGAGTACTCCAATATTACCGTCTGGATACATTGAATCAATAAAAAAATACTAAATGGAGTACTATCTAGTATATATATATATATATATATATATATATATATATATATATATATATATATATATAAAGGAAAAGCCTGCCTAATGAAACAAAAACCAATTATAACGAAGTTGGCATTTTCATCGTAACCCAAAGTCGTAGATATGAAGGACACATTAGCTGTAATTTGACAATTAAGTTAGGGCTGGGATATCAGAACTTTAAAATTAAGAAATTTCAGTAATATTGTAAAATGCGAAGGTCATTTTGTCGTTTAATATAACAATTCCTTTTTTGCAGCAAGGACATTTATTTTTAGATTTTTCTGAGAACTTTCTGGTTTAATTTTACATATAAATTTGCTAAAAATTATAGATATAGAAATATACTGTGAAATATATTTGATATGTTTATGTCTCTTTTGTTAAGCTATTAAATATTATCGGTTTGAGTATTATATTATAATAAATACAAACAATTAGAGCAGGCATGAATAGCAAAAATTAGTTCATTGGCGTCTCTTGGTTTATACCAAAACTAAGAATATATTTTAACCAATTATCAAAAAATACGGTAGAGTAAAAATTTTACGAAGGATGCTTTGCCCTTATCGATATTTACCATTTTTGACATTTCTATTTATATATGGATGGACTATCGTGTAATAAGATAGCGCTACATTTATTGGCAGGTTTATTAAAGAAACGTCCTCAAAATAGTATTCTAATCTAAAAGAATATTTTTTAAAATTACATCTTACATCAGATATGCTTAGAACAATCATAATTTACGAGATCAATGTATTGCTATTTTTCTATTGTACTTGTCTCAATAAACAAGCAAGTCAGTTGTGTATACATAATAAATAAAAGTATACATTTCTCAAATTAACGTTAAATTAGACTACTTAAGCGAACGCTAATATTGAACCTTATATACTATACAAGTTAATGTGGATGAGATCGCTTCAATTTTCTGATTTCCTGCGTGTTGTCCAGTAGCTGTATTGCTTCTACTTTGCTGTGATTTAGTAAAAAGATTTAGTAAATTTAGTTATTTCATGCTTTAGGCCGAAAGCTCTTCGTAGTTCGTTGATTACGTAGCGATAAACATTCATAATTAATCGAAGAATTTATTTAGCTGAATTGTTTTATCATCATTGGTTTTATGGTTTAATAAAACTCTATCGATATCAAAACCATAAATCAGGCTTCTTTCATAATTCATAAATCCGACTAACCAGCACAGTTCTTTAATTTTATGTCTGATCTACTGTGCTTTTGTTTAACACAATTTATTTATAACCTTTTCCATTTTAATCGACGAGATTGTTTCCTTTTTATTGGGTTTTGAGCAGTATATAGCAGGTACGAGAATGGTCTCAGTCGAAATGGCTTAAATTCAAATAAATCTATGAATGTCAAAATATGCGTTTTATATGCGTTTCTTGGTGTATTCTTTTAATCAAGTATGAAACAATAGGATAGATTACAAATATAACGATATGACGTTCTACTTTTTCGATATTTTCAGTCATTATAATTTTAACTTATCAGTAAATAGCCTATTGCTTGATAAGAATATGTTAGATTATTTTCAACTTATTCAGGGTTTTATTGAAGAATCGTCTCAATCCTCGAGTAATGTATATTCAAGTCTTACTACTGAGTCAGCAAATTTGCTACTGACCTATAAAGTGCTAGAAGGACACTTCAGTGGCAGTGTTTAAAATATCCTTTGATAAGCAGTTTTTAAAATTATTTTTAAGATGGCTTTCAGAAGACCCTGGTCTGGATTGTTCATATATTTTTACACGTGTCCTCATTAGAGTCTGCGAAGAAAATTAATCTTCCTCTCTATCTGTCTCCGAGACAATTTGGATCTCGATTTTTATATATTCGCATTTTATATATTTTCTAGCAAAATTGAAAAAGGAACTTATACTACTCTTGACCCGTTGGAGAAAAAAGTGATACGTTTTATAGAACAAGTAAATAATACTTATGCGGTTGATGTCAAGTTAACCATAAACTAAAGGTATTTGGATGGGCAAAATTGATCAAAATATATATGTAGGAAGCAGTTTAAAAACTGATGCTGATAGCAGAGATCTAGCTGCGGTTAATACAAAATTGTTCTATTAGTTTTCCTTTATTTTCAATTGCGTCACCAAAAAGATAACATAAATAGATATAGTGAGTATGTTACTATGTTAGTAACAAGTCGTAGTAAAGCTCGAGTAATGTTACTATTGACCGCTGTTCATCAACTCAATCATTTTGCATTTTTTCCTATCTTTGTGGCAACTCTGTAATACCATACCAAAAGAATGATGTTTTTAGCAGTGATCCAATCACCGATGCATTTTATCTCTGCCAGCAAGCGGTATCATTCAAGAGGATGAGTTTGCGTCTGTTATACTGCTGATATGGCTGATCTTTTTGTGAAACAAGATATTCAATTTATTCAGTTGATATTGATAGACATCTACAGTAACAGTTTTATTCAGTTTTACTTATTTATTTGTTTATTTATTTATTTATATATTATAGACCCATCAGCCTCCTGGATTATTTAGGGTCTCTATACAGGTATACAATATACAGCCCATTTACATCAGTTAAGGTAAACAATGTTATTACAAAAATAGAATGCAAAGAAAAATATAAATACGTGGTCGGAAGATAAAAACTATAGTTAAATGTGTAGGATAAAGAGCACATATTGCAAGATGATAACTAAAATATGTAATACAGATGCATGAATATATGAATGCTACCATGCCGGTGATAAGGATACAAGAACAAAAATGTTACGAACATGCATTATATTACATAGATGCACCCTATTATATTTCTAGGTAGTACTCCTGTTACGGTTAGAAAATTAATCAGCTTGTCCAAGTTCTCCAGCCTAAGACACTGGTCCATCGTCTTTCTCATGTTGGCTAACCGTCTTTATGAGTTGTATCTTCGACATTCGATTAATATATGTTTGATAGACAGTGAGAAACCACATTCGATGTATAGTGGTGGACTTCTTTCCTCAAAGAGAAGCTCATGGGTCAGTTTGCAGTAAGTTGCGCTTACTGATGTTACTGATAATAGTCTTGTTTCACCCCCACAGCTTGTTACTTCACGGATAAGCACTCCTAGCGGGTGTAGAGGTAGATATGGCTGGATGCACTTTAAGGAACTTATTGAATCGGAGACGACAACTAATCATTTGTCTTGAAAATCTTGTACTGAGATCAGGGCCTTATACATGGGAAATAGTTCTGTCATCAATACACTTGACGAAACGGGGAGCCCGAAGTGTCCTTCCGACATCACCCATGTAAATACTGCCTCCACGTAGTCATTGCTCTTGGACCCGTCCAAGATTATGACTACTGATATTGCTATAATCAGAATTATCCCTTGGTAGATTCCTCGTGGAGAGATGGACAGCTACCTGCGAGAGTCGCCATGGTGGCAATTTATCCTCAGAGGTGTATATCGGTGGAAAAACCAGCGATAAGCATGGAGAAGACATATGACAAGAGCTCCTGTGTTGCTCTCTAGAGGGGTTGAGTTTAGTTTAGTGGTGGATAGAAATATCTGTAATGAGACAGTCTTGGTACTCGGTTTTAGCAGCTTGTAAGATATTACAAATTGCTGATTCTACCATACGCACATTGAGAAATTATTGCCATTTATATTCCGGTTCAGTATCGATGTGTATGGTTCTTCTGAAGTAACCTATGACTTTTTACACTTTGGATTATCATAGTAAATCTATCATTATCACCAGTCACAAATACGTGATGACTCATAAACCAATCTCTTTGTTTTTAAGTCATGTTGGGAGTATTTTCCGACTAACCAGCACAGTTCTTTTATTTTGTGTCTGATCCAGTCTGCTTTTCGTCTAGCGTATTTTTTTCTTAACGTTTCCATTTTAATTGACCATCGAGACCGATGCTGGTGTTTCGCTGATTTTGCTTGAGAAATCGGACATTTGCTAAGTGATATAATTAGGTGTTTGTCATTTCGTTGCAACGTTTGTCAAGTTGATATGTGAAGATTCTAATCCATTTGTAGATCTTATTGACTATCATATATACTTTTTCTAGAGCCCTTGGGATACGTTTGGAAACACTTAATTCATCAACTGATAAGCTGTCTCTCTGTTGCTTTAGAGCTAGAAGCTTTTGTTTTTCGTCCAATGGGTCTTGTAAATCATTACCTTCAAGTTTTCCGTCTTGTTCTTTGACAGTCAAGCATTCTTTGATGGTAGATTCTTTAATATTATAATTATTAACAATTAAATATGTGTGATGTTAATGAGTTGCAGATGACAAAGCTACAGTAGTATCAATTGGGATTCATACAGACTGAAAAGGCATATAAACTCGATATTAAAACGTAGATATAGTTTGTAAATAATATATTTTTATTCTGTTTTAAGAACTATATAAAATGTTTTAATCGGATTACAACATCATATAATAGATAATTTCTATTGTAATCCCAAAAGCCTGATCATAAGCAGCATATTATTTGACAGTAATCCGGGCTTTGCAGTCGTTCGAAATCACTCACCATATTTTTACTATAATCTCCTTCAAATTATATTCTTTAATCTTATCCATTTTGATTCCCTGTAATTAATTTTCTTAGAATTATTTCAATTGAATAGATTATTCATTTTTATATAAACCATTGACATTATAGTCGTAGTTCAGCAACTTAGTATTTTTTTATAGATACAAAAAATTGCACATGTTAATCTTCAGAGTGGATTTTATAGCGTGGTATTTAACCATAATTTTAACAACAGTTTCAGTAATAATCAGCAGTAAATAACATTTTATTTAACAAGACAAAGTAACATTGAACATATATTTTGCTAATGTTATTAATAACTAACACTAGTTGTTAATAACTTATTTTATAATGTACATATAAACTATACACAACATAAATAAACAATACGATAAACATCTAAGGTGCATAATCAAGGCTTACGTTTAATGATACAGTAATTTAAGAAAAAATTATCGAGGAACATTGCGAATATGTTCTAGTACATTATAAATAATATCGAAATATTTGAGTGAATAATACATACCTGACATTAAGGGAATTACAATTAACTTAAATATGAAGAGCCACGAGTAATAGTTATCCATCATAGAGTTGAAGCAATTTTGTTCCTTGAGAACGCCAATTTAAGTAGAAAACTCTGAATAAGGCATAGTTTTTATTCATATAAAATTATTGCTATACACCAAACTGATGTTTTTAAACTCTTTCCCTTAGGATCAAGTTATCTTGACACCCACTAGATTTTCTTTCTTAATAAGTTATTTTTAAATTGTGTTGATTAAAATGATATCTAATTATTTTACTCTTTTACTACTTGGACTTTCAAGTCCACTTAATTAAGATATTAGGAGTATAACTTCTACTGCATATATACGTTGTCTTAATTCTTATTTGGAGTTAAAATTATTCGAAATGGGATGTTTGAGAAGTCTGCTACTACTTGTACACAGTTAAATATCCAAACGATTTATGTATTAATTAGTTCATTAATCGTTAATAGTATTAGTAATTAATTCATATATAAATTCAATCTTAGCCTTTAACAGATAACGGTATAGGTGGTACTGTAAACTGTTGTTCCCTTCAACAATTTATAGCGAAAAAAGGCTGTTATGTTCAACTGTTTGCCAATTTAAGCATTTTGGCGAAGAATTTTACTTCACTACTTCAAGTAGCTGTACTAACATTGAAAGTAGTTTTCTTCACTTACACAATGCCACCAGGAATACCGCAAAGTTATCTGACGAATTATTGGAGAAATTGCTAGATGAAGATTTGTGTAAAATACTTTAGGAGTTCCTTAAAGATTGATTTATTTACATTAAGCTGAGATGTAAAAGGCTTGTTGAATTTAGAAGCAAGAATAAATTTGGAATGGTCCGTAAGACAATTAACATGACTAAGAAGTGACAAATCAAACTGAATGAAAATAATTCTGTCCAGATAGTTTCCACTAATAAAAAAACTCAACATGTGTCTGTTAGTATAAGTAAGTTTCGTATACTGATACAGAAACATATACACAATACATATATGTTGGTATAATCAAAGAGGTTGATATATAATACAATTATATTATCTATAATACAATTATAAAGCCAATTTGGACCTATGGGGTGCAAATATGCGTTTGCACTAAAATTTCAAATCAGTTAGTCATACAGCGCTGTCAAAACAAGATCCTTCGATTGATTACCAATGCCTATCGCTATGTAACCAATGAAGAACTGGACGATGACCTGGAAATCAAATGGATTTGCGAAGTTGTGCAGGATTTCGCCTTGAAACACGAAAGAAGATTACTAAATCATTCTAACGTGGAAGCAATACAACTGCTGGACAGCGCACAGGATGTCAGGAGATTGAAACGAACAAAACCATACGAACTTGTGTGAACATTTAGTGTGTATTATTAGTGTAAACTATAGCTATAAGTTAATAATTAATAAATAATTATAATTTTATAATTGAGGAATACATACTGATGTATTTTCTCGTACTCGTCTTGCTTGTTAATTAATCCAAGCACATAGGAAAAGTAGTAATAAATTAATTGTAATAATAATAATAATTAAGATTGTACTAAGCGTATCTAATAAAGATGTTATAAAAAAAATATATGTTGGTATGATTACACTGGAAAGCTCATACCAAGAAGGAACCAGATGAAAGGGATATAACAGTAAGAAAAATATAAAAGTGTTAATTGCTTCGAAGAGATTGTATTCTGCCAACCTACAATATAACAAGGTACTTTTCCACAAACAAATTATTAAATCCATGTAGACAAACGACATACAAAAATTGGGTTTAACGCTCTATTGTACTTCATAAACCATGATGTCTCAATAAAAACTTGGAAATGAACACCGTTATCCGATTTCAAGGTAATCGAGCTTCTTATTGGCATAGAGCCGGCAAGATGAGTCAAGAGGATCAAACTTTTTGATCTAGTACAAAAGGTAACAGATTGTAACATGAAAATCTCTGGTTTGTAATTATGAAGTTAGTTATTGTAGTTTAAGTAATATTATTAAGATATTATTTAATGATTTCTTGCTAATATCATATTTAACAACCTATGAATTACTATTAAAGTTGCTATGAATTAATTAAACATTTCATTTATGGTAGTATTCCGAACATGTTTGTTAAATGGTCAAATATCCCATTCCTCCTCAGAGTGGGTTCTCTGATTTCAAATATAAGCAAGAAACACTGTTACTGAAGTAACAAGGCTAGTTTTAAAAATGTCCTCATACCACCAACAGTGTCATATTGTTTAGATAAATTATATTACCCATATTAATTTCAAAACACACAAAAATTTGCATTACATTAATTTCATAGCTGAGTAAAACTAGCGTATTCATTAAAATGCATAATACATATACAATTTCTTTTATAATAGCGATGCCAGCAACCGGTATATAACATTAGTATTCTTATTTTGTCGTCGCTTGGGATAAATAAGTTCGAGTAAAATAAGATGGAAGAACCAATTGACTATATTCGAGACGTGGCCTCTCTTGAAGTTTAATGATATATTTCGTTTTTTTTTATTTTGAAATTTAATAAAGGCGCAAAAGTTTTTCAATTGGCTCGAATCCAAATCTTTTAAAATGAATAACTGAAGTTGGTTGCAGCCATTTGTAATTCAAATGAAAGCAATTGAGACACCCTCTTGGCTGAAATAAAAAAATAATCCTTTGCCAATATTATCTGTACAAAGAAAATATTGAACATCGAATACACCAGTTTTTATTAGTAAATTATGTAGTTATTCTCTATAGCTTATATATGTATAATGTCTAAACTTATATTCATTGTAACGGCGATATACCATATATATACCAATTGAGTAAATTCAAATTTCTTACTAGGTTTTGACGCTCCGCCAACTCGATTTGTAAATTTTTTAATTTAAACTATTTCTTTGTAAAATGTATAGACTAATCAATGGTTAAGTACGTAAACAACCATCCAAAATATTCGGAATATGATCGTTTTTATATATGAATATAAATACATAAACAAGATAAATAGGTAATTACAAAAATATACACCGCACATATTCTGATACCCAAACTCAGGTCTAGATCCTTAATCCATTTGATCTTTCAATTATTTTACTATATTTTATCACTTGGCATTTTGTTATTTGGTGCTTGTATGTTACACATGGGCGGGATAAAAAGTCCTGGGCGTAAGAAAGAAAACGCGTTTTTTTTAGAAATTCGCTTTATTTGTCAACGTCCAAGAGCCACACAATCATTCCAACGCTGCTCTAACATTTCAATACCACTTTTGTACAACGATTTATCTCTTACCTAAAAATAAAAAAGTCACCAGTTGACGATCGTTTTGATCCCAGAGTGAAGTAATAGATCCATATATAATCCATTCTCACATACCGACGCAGAGATTTTGGTTTTTTACGTTTAAACATGGCCAAGCACTACTCAGAACCATCAACACGTTCTTGTTTTTGATCAACAGTGAGCATGCGCGGCACCCACTTTGAACAGAGCTCTCTCTTAGTCAAATTCTTATGCAATATGAAACAAACACGTTCCTCTGATATCTTTACTTTATCATTGCTTTTTTTCGATCATTCAAAATTATTTTTTGGCTTTTATTTAATGTTTTCTGATATTACTTCCTAATTTGGACGTCCACTGCGTTCTGTATCATCGACGTCTCTACGACCACGGTTGAAGTCAGCAAATCAAAGTTTTATAGTTGCTTCTGATGGAACGAAGTCCTTATAACAGTTTTCAAGTCGTTGCTTCGCTTGAATGGTAAAATATACCATGTCATTAAGAAGCAGTACTAAATTAAAACACGAAATTGTTTTTGATCCATTGCTTTGAAAATAACCGAAGTTGTATCAGTCTTAGCACAATAACTCTCAAACTTATGATTAAAATATTATAAAATTTTAACATCTCTCTTTTGAAGGTTAGTACTATATGCTAGGCCCAGGACTTTTCAGTCCATGTGTTATTTTGCACATATATCATGCACATCCCTAAAGGGTAATTTAATGACAAAATATGTAACAATATATTTTAATAAATATATTTTCCATAATTTTAAAAAATCTTTATCCTTTTGACAAAATAGCGAAACCGTTTCGAAAGAACTACGTTGGTTTATTAGGGATCGGATAATCTGCACCATATCTGATGTCTTGCTGCATCGATTTGAACTAGTCGCAATCAGATTGCGCTATATATAGTGAGTATGCTGGGTGTATCAGAACTTCCTATCAGATCTGCAACAGTGTATCGATCACAACCCTTGCAACGTGTGGCCCAGCGTTGTCATGCTACATAATGGCTTTGTGATTGTTGTTTGTTATTGTCAGTTTTTTTTACGACAATACGTATTTTAATTTGTTCAATTAATATCAACAAAAATCTACAGGAGCAGCCTCATTCAGTTTTAGCTACTATTTATCTCTTCTAACAGCTAATTAGCACCCCATATGCACCACAAGATCTTAAGGTCACGAATTCTTCACTTCAGTGTCAATGTGGGTAGTTCACCTGGAGTAACCCATTTTTTTTTTGTGACTTTGACGGATTGTTTCGCGACTATACAGTTGTACGATGTTGATCGAAAGGGAACGGGGACGGGGACAGACATAAAATGTATTTATAAAATAATAAATTAATAAATAAATAAAATTAATAACGCAAACAGAGGGGTTAAAAGAATAAATAGTGTATATACAATTTAAAAAAAAAATACAAACATAGGACTACAGACACAACCATAACGAAGTAAAGGCTCCATCCAGACAGCAGACATTAGCACCCACAGCGAAGTGGTGATAGTTATTTGATCAGTAACTCTCAACTTAGCATAAGCTAGATTCTATGGAGAAAATAAATCTCTCGTAGAAATCCGAGGAGTCTGTTTGTATTTTTGTAAAGGCATTTTTAAAATTTTGCAGCCCATACTTAGATTTTTGTTTTTGGAATGTCCATAAAAACTAGTTCCATCACCAGTCATAATACGCAAACGAAAACTTTTACATAATAATTAATTCATTCTATTTTTGTATGGCTGCCATGTTTTTCGATCGTCCAAGCCATTCCTTGCCAATGACATCAAAATCACCACTTTAAAAGGGTTAAAATTAAAAAGACATTCAGGATATGATGGAGCAGCATCATCATAAATTTATAGTATTTGATAGGCTTTGACAGCAGTCATCATGAAACAATAAAAGTAATAAATGTCGAAATTGCAGTTTTGAGCATTTCATGACTAGCCCTATACTTAATAATACTAAATAGAACTGTTATTTTATATAGGGATATTCAGTATTAGTTTTTACCCTGATTATTCACACTGTCATAAATAGATCTCGCTGATTAAAATGCATGTAAACATCTAATATAATACGACTTATGATTATAACTTTCATTAATATCTTAATTAAACCAATAAAAAAATTTTTTTCAATTTTTACCAGCAGAAGCTATATGATTACATTCATAATATCATTGTCATTGAGACAGTGCAGGAAAAAATGCTTTCCAGGGGGCAAATACTGTCAAAGATATTGGAATCAAACACAATCCAGGCCAATATGGTTTTATCGTCTTCATTATGAATATAATAAGGAAAAGACAATGACTCAATGACTGTTGGTATATTACTATTCGGTAATTGACTTTTTTGTTTCACTGATCTAAGTGAGTTTCATATCCTTTAAGAATAGTAGTTTTCCACGGCAACTGAAAAAACTGTGCATTCCTCAGTGCATTATATATAAATTTCAACAAGGAATTATGCTCCTATAGCACTTAAATCAACTCTTAGCGTTATATGTACTGTATCTTATCGACGCATAGATTTTCGAAGTTGTTATTAGAATTCGCTAAGGTATCGGGAGCACCATGAACACATTTGTAAAATTATAAGTTTTCTTGGATGAGAACTAAGTCATTCAAGAATCTATTTCCAAACATTTGTACCAACTACAAAACATCAGCGACCGAGCATAATGTGGGCTAACTTATGTATATGTAACATTTACTGATTACCCGGTAGCGAACAAGAGATTTTCGTAGAAAATTGTATCAGGTGACAAAGATAATATTTTAACTAGAATATTAGATCGCATGCAACCCAGTACTTCGATGACAAAGTAGGATATATATAAGGAAATATTTCGTGTCTATATGATTTAGTATGAAGGGGTACTTTTTTACAATAGTGGTTGCGGGAAACTTCTTCTGCATGATAAAATTAAACTTCAGGTTGTTAAGATACCTCGGACGATCTTCTGATTTAAATTTGGGACGGCAATGAACGGGAATTGAATTCCTTTCGCACCTTGCAAATTGATCAGACTTGGTTCAATCAGACTAGGAATTCTTCGGTTAATGCAGCACACCTTAGTGTATATACAGTTTAAATCTCCAGATGATATTATCTAAAGTCATATACCTTATACGAGATTAGGTTAGGGGAAGATATTTTTCATGACTGCCAAAGAAAATTTGTTCATATAAAGAAGGTATTTGTAGTTTTTGGGTTGCATCACGTTGTTGAAATAGAAGTCACTGCTTTCCTGTGGATCAGTTCTGGCCATTCCCATTATCGATTGCTTAAATAGATGTTGTTGATGGATTCAAGATTCATTAGCGTCAATACCAACTTTGGTAACCGTTTGAATTTCGCTGATCCTCTACCATCACCTCATATCTTCACCACCCGAAACCATTCGTTCGAAAAATGTTGTAACAATTCATAAATGGAAAATCAGCCAATCATTTTTTTCATTTTAAGTTTATGTGGAGCCAAAATATTAAACTTCTTGTGGCATCCAGTCTTTTTATATGTTCTAAGAAGGCGAGATTTACTCCAACATTCATATATATGAAAAATCCAAACTGATACGTTCACTTACGCATTCATCATAAACAGTACATATTTTTGATGAGTATGTGCAGTTTCTTTTTCCTTTTCGGAAGTAAGAGATTAAAATATTACAAAAATTAGCTTTTAATATCTCTATTTTCAAAAAACTTTAGCTACTACGCTATTATTATATCTAGAATCTCCGGTGATCTGTTAACTTCGAAACTAGCTGTAGTATTGCTTCACTAAGTAATTATTACTAGAGAAATGCGATTTTAATGTTATGAAAAACTAAAAATTGATAAAATTCATAATTAATTTTCCCCTTAACTTATATATTTAAGCAGAATATTCTAACATAGCAAAGTTTTTGGAGAGCTTCTATCAACAAAGAAAAAAAACTAAACTAAATTTATTCTGTAGAAATATTTCAGAAATTATTTATGTAGAAACACATTATAACATCCTTTGCATTCAGTAATTTAAAAAATGCTCATACCTAAATTTCACAAGCGAAATGGAACATATGTATCATGTAAAACTATATTAAATATTGCTACTAATCCTGTTAATATTGAATCAGTGAATAATTAAATCAGTAAATTAAATAACATAAATAATTTAAGATCCCATTTTATTTTATTTATTAAAAAATATATTGTAATTTCCTTTTTTTTTGTTTGCTTCAGAAATCTGTAAATCAATTTTTTTCACTACAAAATTCTTTCGTGCCTTTATAATTTATAAAAAGAACGCTAAGATTACAATCGAGAAGTTATCCAATCGCTCTAATCCTTTAAGCCATTCAACTAACGCGTAGGTGGGTCGAGTTACCTGTGAATAAATCCTTATTAAAAGTGATAATATCTGTAACATGAGAGCTTGTCTAACGCCATTTTTAATGTTGTGGTGTAGTTTATCTCGGCGAGAGTTAATTATTAGATAATAATGGAATTAATGTAAATAATATAACTTCTTAATCCTGCTGGCTGTGTGGCTTTTTAATTAATACGTACTACACACTATTACTGATTTCCTATTATTTCTTCCTATATTTTCGCAGCTGTACGCAAGAGAATTGTCCCTCCGTAACTATTGCAATCTCTTTTATATTCCATTTCTATATATTGAAACAATGAGTACCATTTGCTTATCCTGTAGAGTTCGTTATTATCATACACATTGTAAATTATAATATTGTGAATAGTCTCTTCTAACATTCGCTTGATTCTTGTTCTACTCTCTTGTATATTTCATCGTTTTCAATTCAATTTTCGTAGACAGGTACTTTCCGCAGGTTTTTCTTTTTTATTTAATTTCTTATTGGATCAAAACGTACTAGGTAAAACTATAATGTTAGCATATATTAAATAGTACGCAAGTGCTCAAACCTTTTTCTGTTGGTCTGAAGTCTCCAGTGTTGCTACACGAACTTCCAAAGTAATATCAACCCGCGCAAATTCTCACTAAATCACTTTTTAGTCATTGTACTAGTGGAGCTAAAAATTCTGCGGGACACAGTTTTGCTTATATACCACGTCCGTTCACGCTGAAATGCCTTATCTTTTCATAAAATAATTTAGTTTTTTCAGTGAAAAAAATCTTTTCTGTTTGAATTCCTTTTAAAGTTCATGAAATCCGTAGAATTCCAAGATCATAAGGCTGTTCTCTTTTGAATTCATTCAGTTATACGTAATTAAATTAATTATCAAGAAAGAAGACGATTTTTTTAATTGGCAATCGTTCTGTAGTTGTGGTAGTTAGATGGAGTTCACTACGGTACGACCTTCTCAGTTCAGGGTGTAAGGCAACCACAGGGGTCTTGAATGTTTACTGTGAACTAACATAATATGCTATAATTTGGACAGAAGCTTGCAATTTAGGGTGTATGGCCAGCAAAGGCAGATTATGTTAGTTTACAGGGATATCATGGATATTTGGGTAAAAACAATGTCATTTAGAAAATCAACCAAGGCAAACTGGCGGTCGAAGATACAGATGATACACAAAAATAAATATTAACAACTATAAGCCGTCGAGACGCGAGAACGACCACGTACATATCTTGGAGTGTTTCTTTAGGAGGGAGGTATTATATTACGAAACTATTACCTCAATAGCTATCGCGGCCATGCACAGGGATTATGTGTTTTTTTATTGACTGGATGGTATAACAGGTGAGAAAGGTTTGGTTAGTTTTCTAATACATAAAAAAACTCAATATAATTTGGTATCGCCGTTCAATAAGACGCCTTTTATCTCCCATAAAATAAAGTAGTTTTTAAGTAAAATAATAGTTTTTGTGTTTGAAACCCTTTCATGTTTTATAACTCGCTGGTTACTTAAAATTACTTCCCATTGTATAGTAATGAATGGATATTAGGATATAAATTGTCGCGGTATAGATATGGTTAAAATATGGCGATAATATTTAATTTTTGTCCATTGAAGTTCAAAAATTGAGTTTTAGAGAAACGGAAAAATAACAAAATGGAGCAAAAAGAAAATATAGGAACGTATCCTGGAGTTGGTATATAGATTAAGAATTTTCAACTTTAAAATAGCCAATTAATATGCATATTAGAAACAAATTATGACAAATTATGTTTCCCTATAACATGAATGTTTTTATTTCCATACAATTCCATGTTCGACCTCTAGTGTCTATAGTTTTTTTTCAGGAATAGCTTTAATTCAACTCAGTCAGGTGACAATTCAGGTGACACAATAAGAACTGTAACCTATTTTGAGAGCAAAGACAAACATTATTTAATGAGCGTTTAAACTGTGATCGTAGTGAATAAAATTGATTTTTAAAAAATGCACTTACATGGCATATAAAGCTTATTACATATATAATCGTTAGTATTTTACATAATTTCCCCAATCTAATGATCTAAATATAATTGGTCTTAAAGTTTTAACGATTTTGGTGAAGATTTTATCTGTCATAAAATTTTACAGACTATATATAAAATTAAAATTTAAACGGTCGTAAAATAGCAAACGACTATGTAACCGCAGAGAGTTCTTTAAAACAACTTATCTAATTATAAAAGCTCAATAGGGCTTAGCACGAAAGACAGAGGTAGAGCAGAGCACGAAAGCTTTCTCTTCTCATCTAATCACGCTATAGTCAATAGTTGCATGAAATATTAAAAGTAATTATCTGTTCCTAAAAAGGTATATTGTAAATTGCTATCACAAATAATATTGTATTTCGTTTGATATCGA
Organism: Rhynchophorus ferrugineus; assembly: GCF_030347505.1. NCBI lineage: Eukaryota > Metazoa > Arthropoda > Insecta > Coleoptera > Curculionidae > Rhynchophorus > Rhynchophorus ferrugineus. The sequence continues at coordinate 74,553,146 of NW_027472581.1, forward strand.
AAACTATCTTTAATAAAGTTTGCTAAAACTTATCTTGAAAAATACGATTAAATGTCGAAGTGCTATTACAATCTCATTCATAGTAGAATATTAGCGCAATAAAATCAGCGAAACAGTAATCTATGATATAATAAACTAATCAATGAACTAATGAAAAAAAATAGTAAATATTGCAAAATAAAATGATATTTTAATTTTTTATGTTCATTAATTATTAATTACCAACTTACTTCAATATTAAATCGCAAAGAAAAAACCCCTTAAATGGCGGCTGTTTTATACAAAAGCCTATATATAGGCTTTTTAGTATAGCAAATAATATAAATAAAATTAACTAGTTCTGATAATTAATCAAGAAACATAATAAACCTTTTCTGTTGTAGTTTATAATCTATCTGTCATTGTTGATTTAGAGAAATATTAATTGGAATTATTTATATTACTGTTACATATTTTAATCGATAACTTTTTTAACATTACCAGCAATTTTTAAAACATTTTACAATTGTACCTTATTTTTCTAATTAACTTTTAATGCTCTTTATTATTCCTCTTCCATAACTATAATAAGAATGCAACTATGTCTCTAACTCTAGGTTCTAAATATATTTCACGCAAACCATTGGGAATTGAGTCTGATCTATAGGCTGTATGATGACTTTAACTTAATAGTCTGTTAATTGGAAATGTTATTAGACATTATGAAACCTTATTCCAAAAACCTGATAAAACAGTTAAAATATAAGTTTATTCTTTTATTATTTTTTTCTACAACTTTTGAAACCTAACTTTTGTCGTATGTCAAAGGACCTAAGAATATGCATAGACTTCTTGCTAAAACTCTTTAGGAAAGAACACGCAAAACTACATACTGCATTTTTGCTTTTTTTGACATGCTATTTTTGAACAGCTATGAATATATCAAAATATACTGAAGCAGTTGACAGATCTATATGACATGTCAAACGTGTTCAATTTTTTTTTAGAAATTTGATAGCAATAATAGCGCCCATCTATTGTTGAATTAAACAACGTATGATATTATATATATATATATATATATATATATATATATATATATATATATATATATATATATATATATATATATATATAGTGGATTTTGTAATAAAAACGGTTCTTCATAGAAAAGAGTAGACCCGTATCTCAGATGAAGGATTTTATTTAAATATATTTATTATGTTCATTGCCTACTAACTATATCTCTAGGAGGATCCATTGGCCTTATTTTAGTCTTTAGTGTTATAATGTTTAAGTATTAATACTGATGTTTGTCTATTAAGCGCACTTCACTATACTACACAAGATCAAATGGTTCAATTCTTTTGAGCTTGTGTTCTATTCTAGTCTTAGCCAAGAGTATTATTTATTACTTCGATATTAATATGAAAATGGAGTGTGTCCTTATGACTCCTTGCAGTTCTCTTGATTTCCTGTGTGACAGTTGATGTGAAGGTCTCGGTCTGCCTAAAATACAGTACTTCTCAGGATTTTCTTTCTGGAAAACATGTATTGTATTTATATTAGTTTTTATGTGTTGATAATTGTGATTTTCTTCCAATTAACTAATACACTTTTCCATATTTTAACTCCACTTCTTTCATTTACTAGATATTTAGCGTTGTTGCTATATGGAACGATAGTATAATTTATTGCTATTGAAGCCTGTGCGGTCTGATTATACGTTCAATTACTTCTGTTGTTACTTGACTGTTGAAACTTTCGTGTGGTTTCTTTGCTATTGTCTCCGACAGCAAGAATGACAGTGTCATGACCTAATGTAGTAGTAAATATATAAATTGTGGTATATCAAATGTATGAAGTAGGTAATTTTTTAGTGTTTTAGTGGTAGTAGGCTTCAATGAAAGACAATTATGCAGGTTACAACAAAACATTATTGAACCCATGCCTTCAACCCATGTCACTTTTCTATTAAAATATTTACACAAAAATATACTCCATTTAATTGGACAAAGTTAACTGAATGAGTTAAATTCTTAAATACAAAAATTTTAAATTAAAAAACGAAACTCAAGAAGAAGCAAACAAGTGACAAGCGAAAACAACAAAACATCATGGAAATATATATATATATATATATATATATATATATATATATATATATATATATATATATATATATATATACATATATATATATATACATATATATATATATATATATATATATATATATATATATATATATATATATATATATATATATATTATTTTCAAAAGTTACTTCAATATATTTTACACAAGTATATTAAACAATTTTCATTGCAAGACATAATACACTCGTGTTGTTGAATTATATCAATTTATTTCCTGAGCCTTTGTTGTATTTTACTATTGTAGTTAATTTTACTATATGTTCACTTTTATCATGTAAATGTCAAACGATATCATTAAAATAATTGTTACTAGCTGCAATTAAAAAAGGGAACAGTATTGTTATATAGTTTCTGTGGTATTATTAAAAAAAATAAAATTGAATGGTTGGGATAGATAGTAAACAGACTATGTGACTTTGGGGGCTCATATTTAATTCTATCTGCATTAACTTGGATAGTCGCTAGAGCCCAATAAGGTTCAGCACGAAAAACATGGACATAAGTGCACATAAAATCTTACTACAATACGTTTACAGTCACGCTATTGCAGCATTTTCTATTGCATCAAATATTGAACGCTTTTCCACTTTTCTACGAGGTGCCACAGTGTTACACACAAGAAGGAATTATAAACAAATCGCTTAATAAACCACTTTTTCGTTTTCTAAGTATGTTTTATTCTTTACTTAAGTTTTTTATTTGAAAGTGGACAAGTGAACTGTGAATATATTTTAAATTTGATTTATAAAAATATAAAATGTAAAATGTAAGAATCCTTCAGTAGAAAATGAATGAAGGGGAATATAAGACATTGAAGAGTTCTTATTACTTCTTTATTACTGTAGGTTTACCAATGTCCATACTGATAATATACAATTCAATGCACAAGGATATAAAGAGTGATGAAAATTGAAGCTTTAGACGAGCAGATGTTAGAGAATACGCTAATTTGACTCTTGAAATAAAATATAAAATACTCGAATTGGAGAGTGACCTTATATTCATCTAATACTGGATTTTAATTTATATCATTTGAATTGATGATTAATTTCAATTACTGTAATACTATCGTGATCAAAAAATATTAAAACAAAAAATATTGTCGTTCATTATGAATTTGATTGTTTTGTGTGATGCTATTTATTCTTCCTTTTTATTAAGATAATGGTTCTTTGAAATTATTTGATATAAAAATTATTATAAAATTATTATATTAGATTAAAAATTATAATTTATTAATACATCATTATTCCATAATCGCCCTATTTGCCTGAATTGATTCCGCCGGACTTCTGGTTTTTACCTAATATCGAGAACAACTTCGAGTACATCATTTTAAATCGGTTAATGAGATTAAAATAGAATTTAAGAAGGTTTATAGAAGACCAATCGGTAAATCAAATTCAATAAATATTTTAATGTAAAGAAATATTAGCATAAAATAAATGTATTGTGTATTGTGTAATTGTGTAAAATAAATGTATAATGTAATTTGCATGCAGAAGAATAATAGTGTATAAAACTAATCTCATTGTTTTATAAAATATTTCAGAAGCCTTAGTCAATAGCACAGTAGTAATCATTTGTTTAAGAATTTACAATATAAAACATATTTTTACCAATCATTTTGTTCGGTTTTATGTAACACTGTAGCGCTTCAAGAATACACTGAAGCTCAAGAATGTTGTGTTATATTGTTTTTCGTAATGATATCATACCGCTATTGTCAATAAGCTTTATTAAATTTTTTATGAACTAAACGATTTTTAGACATTTCTGAAATATATCTAAGAACAAAAAGCCTTAGATTAATTTTTGCTAAATGTTATATGGTGTGGATGCATTTGAGTATCAATAAATGTACATTAGTGATAAGTAATAATTGCCAATCTTCTTAGGACCATTAATTTCGCTTTTTAGTCTGCAGATTAGAGGTTCTTTAATGGCACATTTATGATCTAAAACAAGCTGCATTTTCATCACTTTACATATAAATTCACGGCTGATACAAATAAACGATATATTTTAAATAAATTATTTTAGGTTTCTAATTTAAAAAGAAAATGCCTAGAATTTGTAACTAAACTAAAAGTCAAAAATTAATAAAATCATCATCGATCCTCATTCATCAGACATATTTCCTAAAGTTAAACCGAAAAATATATTTGAGTTTAAGTTTAAAAAATTGAGCCTACTGAAAGCGATATACTAATTCTTGATAAGCGGATTTGATAACGAACGTGATTATTCGCCCGTGAAGAAATAGTATAACAGTAACTAGACTGATTATGAATGGCTGTTTTATGGAATAAGTTGATGAAATGAATAATGAAAATATATCCTATTAACTAGGAGCTTAATAATAACTTAATGACGTGGACAGTGCTTTGGAGTCCACGTCCAATAGTAGGGCCGAATAAACCATGTTTGGTAAAGAGTAGACCCTAAAATGCATTTTAAAAATCTTGATAAACAAATGATAATGGGGAGTTTTCGTTTAATAAATCTTTATTCAAAATGTGTATTTTTAATAAATAAGTAATTCCAGTATTTCATTGAAAAGCATTAAAAATAAATAAATTAATTAAATATTATCTAAAATTATTTAAATTATCTTCTTGAATATTAACTATAATTACCAGACTATTACAGAACGTTGACAAAGTAATGAAGTTCTTAATATTAAGTTATATAATTGCAAATGTTCTATACGGATAGACCAATAGAGCTGCCTATTAAAATCCACTGCGATAAGTCACGATATTGCCATTTTGTTGGTTGCATGAAATATTGAGTGACATGCCTATTTCAAAAATATCATGTCTGGTAACGGGATACGTAACGTTAAAATGTTATAAAACATGTATTATGTTACTTATTCACCAAACGTGAAATAACAAATATATTGGTAAAATAGATCGTTCAATAGATCCATACTTGATGGGGAAATATATTTTGAAAATCTTTATATATTTTTTATATATTTCTATAAGAAATTATTTTTAAAAGTGTTGTGTGAATACTTGGACCTTGGAATACTTGATCAACTTAACATCTCGTTTTATCTGATACGAATGCAATTTTCTTAATATACAAAATTATTAGCAGTACATTGATTATATTCCTTTATTTTTTAATTTACTGACGCGCTTTTAATATATTTATCTGTAACTGAATTTTATACTTAAATCTCATTGCTGATTGCTGAATATGTTCGTCCATTATTGTTGATTCGTCTTCCACAATTATATCAATATTTAAGTGAATCCATTTTAATCTTACGTATTACACATTACTTAAGAGCGCCTAGAATGTTATTTAGTGTTTAAATTTTTTTTTATTAATTATATCTTACATTCCATATGTTTAGTACAACCTTAATTCCCAAATATATGTATTACTACAGTTCTGTTCTATCTATTAATATACAAGCAAGGAGTGTACGGGATTAATACATCAGTATATATTTCCCCAATTAGCATAAAATTAATCTACTCAATCTAAAGTTAAAGATACATTTATACACTAAACCAGTCGATGTGATTTGGTTCGCTTCAATATTCTGGTTTCTTGCATGTTGTCCAGCAGCTCTGTTGCTTCTACGTTGCTGTGATCTAGCAACCTTATTTCGTGTCTTAATGCGAAATCTTGGATCACTTCGTGTATTCATTTGATTTCCTGATCATGGTGCAGCTCTTAGTTGGTTACGTAGCTATACGCATTGGTAATTAATCGTAGAGCTTTGTTTTGGGTGCGTTGGATTACTAGTTGATTTGATGTTTTAGTGAAACACCATATTTGCACCCCATAGATCCGAATAGGCTTTAAAATTGACTAATAAACCAATCTCCTTGAGTTTAGGTCAAGTCAAGTCAATCTTCCAATTAATCAGTACAGTTGCTTGGATTTCACTTTAATTTGCTTTGCTTTTTCTCTCACATGATGTTTCCAATTTAACCTACCATCGATATATATTCCGATTTAGCTGATTCTAATTAAGGAAACGGGCATCCCTCATTTGATATAATATAGTTTTTGTCAATTCGCCGCAACGAAAAACTAACATTTGTTGATCTTGTTGGTCGATACTTGTACTTTTTCTATAGCCTTAGACAGACTTTAGACTGTGTCGTCAGCAAACGTGTATAGAGCAGATTATAGAACCCCAGCCGAAATAGGTTTCAGTGTTGACAATTCCCCGTCTTGCGAGACTCTAAATTTTTTTTCGAAAAAATATGATTCCAGCAGTCGACAGTAATTCCGTGGTGGCAATTTGCTCATTCTGTAGATTAATCCCAAATGTCTTACCCGGTTAAAAGTTTGTGAGACATCCAGGAATATTGCAGGGCAGTATCTATTTTCTTCGAGTGCCTGTTTAACAACTTAAAAATGACAATAACAAATATTTATTGAAAATTGTATTTTGAGATCTTCTTGTTAAACTTGGGTTTATGTAGATTACACCTGGCACTTAATGTAAGCCCTAAATCATTATACTTGCCACTAACAAAAAACATTCAGTTTATTTAGCCTGGTAACTGGCGTTAATTTGGATGATCGGATCAATAGATTTTCTAAAAATTTTCTTGCATATTAAGAAACCCATACTGTTATGGGACGAACCCTTTTATCGAAAAAAAAATGGCTTTTTTATTTTAATTGGTAGCAACAGAAGGGCGGTCCTTATCCAATCAAGTGTGTGTGGTTAAAATGAAAGCGAATATATTACAGACTATATTTTTTTGACATTGCAGATGTGTAACATAATAGAAAATTAAATAGGAGTTGTTCTATTGATATAAGTTTCATAACAGTGACAAGGAGACGGATCACAACTGTGGGGATGTTGACAGTTCAGAACAGTACTTAAACCTTTCCTACTTGCAACTATAATATTATTCAGGCTGTAAGGCTAAGAAATCGGCTTGGTATTTGGTAACATGAGGATTGAACCGTTAGCGTATTTTATACTTTCGGTTCAATAAGTCGCTCGCTAAGTTCAATACACGTTTTATAACTGGCGCAGTCGGTAGGATTCCAAAAATAACACAAATATCATTTTTTAAATATACCAGAATCAATTTAGTTCATCATCAGGAAAAGAAACAGATTGTCTTTAGATTGACAATTGTTGCACAGTTACTCAAAGCTTTCCTTAAGCTGGTTAAGTAGAGTTGAGGCAAATATATCATAGTTTAAGTTAAAAGAAATGGTGTTCAGAAATTTTAGCTAATAAAAACCTTTAAGCTGTATTGACTAACTTCTAGAGGCTAGTGGCGCGCCAGAACGTAGCGTCTTGGAAATAACGACAGTCGAGAAAAAGAGTCGAATTTGTGATGCCATAAGAAGAAAGTTCAAGTCCCTTGTCTTGTCCACATATTGTTATACATTAGTGCTGTTAAATAATTTTTTTTCTGTTGGAGTTCGACTTTTAATAAAACAAAATAATGTCTAGACATTCATGCGTTGAAAAATACCTGAGTCCTAGAATTCCTGATACAAGACTTGCACTTTAAGGTGTAAGGACACCAAAGGCAGACTGCAATTGCTGTGAATTAATGTTTGAAAAAATAATTTAGCACTACACTTTTCACAATTTATATATAAATATAGTAATTACATATGTAATTAAAGATTCTTATCTTAACAGGTAAAATATAATGTAAAAATATATACTTCGACAAAAAATGGACAGATTATCATTATAACATGCTTACAATATTCCATTTTCAAAATAAAAAATTAATAACAGGTCAATTGAAAAGTCACCGGCGGCCTACCATAGTAAAACACATTTTTTTGGAAAAATTATTTTTTTTATAAAACATAATTCCCTTCAAGGGTGATACACTGATTATAGCGATCCTCCAAATTTTTGATACTATTTTTGTAATATGATTTGCCCTTTGCTTCAAAATAGGCCTCATTTTGGTCGATTACCTCTTCATTCGTCGAAAATGCTTTCCCAGCGAGCATTATTTTGAGATCTGAGAACAGGAAATAGTCGCTGGGGGCCTGATCTGGAAAATACGGTAGATGAGGAAGCAATTCGAAGACTAATTACATCGCATCTTTGAGGGTTAGGGCTAACTAAAAAATAAATGGATTTAATTCTAGTAGCGCCATCTGTGTATCGGGCCGGGGATTTTTCAATTGATCTGTTACAGATACAATTTAGATTTTTGCGATGCAGAACACGATGCGATCCAGCGCAGGCTTATCGAACTATTGATCATCAATGTTAAGTAAACTAGCGTCCGAATTGGTTTGTTTGTCCTTGTTCTGAAAATATCGATAATAAAGGTGAGCAAAGGTGCCTTGGTTAATGTCAATAAAATCGAGGCAATAGGACACATTTCTATTAGCAAAGTCTCTATAGATGTGAAATACTAAATACCACAAGAAAATTGACACTTCAATCCCACATGTAAAAACAATCAAAAATTGAATTGGCCAATTAAATCGAGTTTCTCCAATCGATTAAAGTTTTTGATGGGACTGGAAAATAATTATTGGTAATGAGCTGCTTAAATAATTAACTCGACCCTCTAGAACCGAAAACTAATACAATTGAACCAGACAATTAAGAAATGGCTAGAATTGACCAATAGGAAAAGTAAAAAGTAGCGATAACACCAGACCTAGATATCTTTAGTGGCTTTTAAAATTCAAAGAGCCTCAAAATTCAATTGCCTCATGGTTTTTATCAAATGAAAACTCGTGTCTTTCTCCTCTAACTACCATTTTTTCAGGTCACTCTCCAAGTTTCTTAATGGTGTTAAGCTGGTTTCAAATTAAAATTGTGAATTTTATTACTTCAGTTTTTCGTCCAGAAATCTCATTAGTTCTACAGTGTTAGTGAATTGTACTTAGGGGATGAAATTTTCTTTAAAAAGCATGAAACATCCCAAATTGCATTTTTTATCGTATTATTTAAGACGTTATATAATATACATATTTTTCATGCAAGCCTTTACTACAACATTTTAAAAATATTTATTTTAAAAATTGTATAGTTAAAAATATATAGTTTTCTATAACATTCCGATATTTATACAACGATATAACATATATTTTATTACTTTGTTTCTTGTCGAAAGTGATCGTTAATAATACATTATTGATATAATATCGATATAATAGTTAATATAACAAGATACTACCCCTAAAATTGGGCTCGCATGACACAGTATAACAGAATATGTCTAACGAGAACTGAAAATATTTCCGAGTAATTTTAACGCTGTTTCCATGAAATTTTTATACTAATGTATTCAAATTAGAAGGACCCCTATTTAGTTAGAACCATTGTGTAGTATACCGTGGCCCTTGAAAACATAATTTGTAAAAAATTCCGCCCTTGGCTGAGCGAATGCTTCAACATAAAAGCACCAAAATTGGAAAAATGTTTTTGATATACTTATTAGATCTGAATATTTTTCTTTTAGTGTTTTTTGTTATTACTATATATTTTATTATGAATTTAATGTCAGTAATGATATGGTGATTGTAATTTTTTAGTTTGACTTATCTTCATTTCGTGACTGACAAAACTTGTTATAATAATATAGATGCAATTGAACTAATCAAGCTTAATTAAACGATAAATACGCTAGGACTAAGCAAGGTGTATCTTACCATATATTAATTTTTGTATACTTTTATTCAGTAAGGCCAGTAGTTTTAGTATTAATATAATTTGATTGACCATTGGTGGATCTATATTAGAAACTAGGTAATAACTGTCGTCTGAAAATGAGTGAATGGGCTTAGTATAGTATTAAATACGAGGGTGTTTCAAATATGATCGAGACAAATATTTCCCACACTAAAAAACGAATGTCAATACGTTCACCCATGGTCGTAACACGCGCGTGAAACATACACTTCCGACGAGAACTATGCCACACTGTTCGTAAGGCACCCAGCTATCACATACTCAACCACGTCTTTCAAAACATACATGTGCGTCATCTACAGCGTTTTTCTTCATCATATTTGAACCACCTTCGTAGTATGTGTTTTAAATTAGATAAGTAATAGAAAAATCCACCCTGGCAGATTCTTATTGAATTCAAGGAATGAGGGAGTACAAAGTGGCCATGAAATTGCTAGTAGAGCTTTCAGTATATTTGTAATTTAGAAAGCACTAAACACGTTATCGAAAAGGCTTAACCAATTCATATTATGTTAACATGAGATATACAGGATGTTTACAACTGCATAAAATTGCAATAATCTAAGGGATTTGGTTAGAATATTTCAGTGGAAAAACCTCATATTGTGTATAGAAAGAGCTACCTAGCCTACAAGATAATTAAATATAAGGTCATAATATGCCCAGAGGAACTAAGAGTTGTAATTCTTCTCCTAATATTATTGTAATAAAATGAGTCGTGTTAATATCCGGTGAAAGTGGTGGAGAGGGAGAATTGGAAATGGCTAGATAGTTAGAAATAGGCTAGAGCATTCTATTTGTATTGCGTTTGCTATTCATGTTTGTGTTAAAAAGGTTAATTATTTGACAGAAAATTTGTGGAAATGAGCGTATTTTATAACTCTATTTTGAATATTAGATTGACTAAACTGCGCGTCCCCATTGTTAGAAATATTTGAATATTTTCAGTATTGCTTGTGACATCGCAAGTAGATCTGTGTCTTATCTATAGCCAAACTTCTGATATCGGCATAGTGTTACTCTTCAAGCGCAAAATATATTCCGCATTAGTTATTAAAATAAAGGGTAATGTTCATAAGTTTTATATTAACATATATATAAGAATGACCTTAAATAGTAAGAACATGACATTGATTTACGAAACCTGTTAGCGGAGGTGAAAAGAAAAATAAAACATAATACTAAATTTTTGTATTATATTGATGTATACTTTATATTTTTATTTATATACTAGCTGACCCGACAGACTTCGTCCTGTCAAAAAGATTTGTAATGTGGCAGTTTTTGTGCCTACGTATTTTAAAAAATTCTCCTGAACAGAACCATCACCCTGGTGATAGGGCGTTGTGAATAAAAAATAATTAAATAAAACATATATAAGGATTGAAAAGTAAGTAATCGCTTTATTGTTAATCATGTGAATCATAATTATTATTATTATTATCATTATATTGCTTTGTGGTATACGATGTTTTTTGTTTGATTACCTGGCGCATAGATAAACAAATCTGATGGTTTTCCAACACGGGAACAGGCAACATACAATTGACCATGTGAGAAACATGGGTTTTCTAGATTAATACCACAAACACTTAATGATTGCCCCTGGGACTTGTTTATAGTCATAGCAAAAGCAAGCCGTCAACATGTCTATAGGAAATTTGCCATTACCAATGTCAATGAGTTGTTTAGAGAATATGTTTCCAGATTGGTCATTTTGCAACTCGACACGCATATTCTTGCTTAAATGAAGTACTTTAACATGTTTCCACAAATTGGAGGACTTTAGACATGCATTGAGTTCATCAGCTGGCGTTGATCGTGGAATCACTGGCAATGTTTGACGAAAATCTCCTGCTAATAAAATCATTGCACCACCAAATCGGTTATTATTGCTACGTAGATCTTTTAAGGTTCTGTCTAAAGCCTCCAAAGATTTTTTATGTGCCATCGTGCATTCATCCCAAACAATCAATTTACATTGCTGCAAAACCTTTGCCATTGCAGAGTTCTTCGAAACGTTGCAGGTTGGAGTTTCATTGCTTTGCATATTTAATGGCAATTTTAGTGCTGAATGGGCTGTTCGACCACCTTCAAGCAAAGTTGCTGCGATTCCCGACGAAGCGAGTGCAAGTGCAATTTTATTTTGTGAGCGAATTGTTGCTAATATTAATGAAATAAAAAAAGTTTTTCCTGTACCACCAGGTGCATCTAAGAAATAAATCCCTCCAGTTTCATCATTTGTTACTTTCATAAGAGTTTCAAATACATACTTCTGTTGTTCATTTAACAGTGGAAGATTTGTTTGAATTTATTCTTTCAAAGCGTTGAGATCATACAGTCTTTCTCGATGCAACTCTTGGTTAAAAGCGTCATGCATTGGACGATTGGGCGCGGTCAGGCCTAATTGAATTAATAGTTTGTTTGACATTATCAAGCACATGTCCTCAATTGAAATCAATGCTTCATTGTAAATTTCTTCACTGATTTGTATATTTGGATTTCCCATTCTATTCCGTATTTGATACAAAATATCATCACACATATAATATTTGTACTTCATCCACAAATCAATTGGGTTTGATGGGAAGCATGTAGATATGATTATAGAAAACAATGTTCGTATTTGATGAGTGTGTGATGATATTACAGCATCATTGAGAGTTTGATCCCAATGAGCGTCATTTTCAAGCAATTGCAAACGTTGACAGGCTTCTCTGTAGGATCCACACAATTCACCATCAACAGTTCGTAACTGTTGGAATGATGTTGGGCCACGTACATTGACTAATAGCAGTCGTAAATAAAAACATTCATCATTGCTTGGATGTACTGAATAAATCCGGCCAATCGCATCGGTGGAATATACATCTGTATATCCTGGAACTGGTTTTCCTTGTTTCCGTCGTATAAATCTCCTTGAGGATTGATTCCAGGTATAATATTTTGGCATTTCAGAATATAGCAATGTTTGTGCGAAATCATCGTTTTGGCATGTCTCAAAAAAACTGGTTAATGTAGTAGATGGTGGCTGAGCAGCTCTTTGTACTGCGTTCTGTGCTGTAAAATACACTCTTTGTCCATTTTCTAAATGCACAGCTAAGTGAACAACAGAAGGGTGTCTCTCATGAATAGGAAAAGAAAATATTCGCCAAACTGCTTCATTACTACTGACATAGCGGCCCATTTGGTATTGGGTAACTTCATCATTAGAATTCTCTGCACCAATTCCAATCACAGCCATATCACTCCCTTTGGTTACATATTTGCAAATGTATTTAATCGATTTCACTGAATGGCAAGATTCAACGTTGATGTGTGCTTTGAATGTCTTTGATAAAATGGGTGAATATGGAACAATCCAACGATTATCTATTTCAATATCTTGTTAATTTAATTTGACAATTGTTGATTTTCCATTGTCTGCTGTCGATCTGCGACGATACAATGGATAACCGTCATTACCAGTAATGTTTCCGATATTAATGTCCGTGGATATCGTTTTGAACATTTACCATCCATCATACACGGTGAACTACCTCATGCAATCCAGGATCTACTTGTACATTAGGGATTTCAGCTGATATCACTGCATCAACTTCATTTGGCCTTATCTTTTCAACCAACCAAACCAAAATGTGTGCATGTGGCAATCCTCGTTTCTGCCACTCCACAGAATACATCCAGCAGCGTGTCTCACCAAACACATTATGTTTTACGATGAAATTCATTAAAGATTTCAACTTTTGTCTAAAGACTCTGGCTGTAATATCATGACGATCAATGGATGATTTCCCAGGTAATAACTCCTGCTTAATTTGTATCCATTGCGGATTGCATGTAAATGTGATGAACAAATCTGCTGTACCATAATGACGAACATACGACATGGCATCTTGAGCATATTCGTGCATATGCCGAGGGCTTCCGATGTATGTTGCTGGAAGAATAGTCATCCGACCGACATTCTGTGCATTTCCATCAGTATTAATCGCATCTCGAAGGTGAATATACTCTTCAGATCGGAGTTTGGTTTGATTCAACCTGATGAATGTTAATCTCTCCGTTTCAATTTTAACATACATGTCATCAACATATTTGTGATATAATCGCCGACATTTCAATATGTGATTATCTGCATTTTCCCGAATCATTAGGCGGTATGAATAATAGTTCATTGAACTGACTTTTTTGTTGGTTTCAGAACCTGTAAACAGATTTTGTTTTAATAACATTCAAATATAAAATTAAAATACATAATATAGTGACTGAGATATTATCGCCATAGCTAAACTAATATTTTAGTTACCTGTAATGGGATTTATCATTTTTATTGATAAATCGTAGCCATCTTCACCTTGCCAAAATATAATGGGATATTGCAGTGCATCATATGAGCGGTGTGTTTCCTTTATAGGTTGTAATTGAAAATTCCGACGATGTAAAAAATATCACGGGATTCCAAGTTTTCTCCAACTACAACGATAGCAACTTCATCAATAGTTGGTGCATTAAAACGTCTTGTATGTTGACCTGCAGGTGTTTTATCAGCTCTGATTACAATTTTGTGATTATCGGATGGCATCAGATCCAGGGCAGTTTTAAACAATATAATCAATTGATTGTGTTGATGAAATAAAGTTTGTAATTGTTCTACAATAGACCTTTTTACTAAATTGTTATGTGCACAACGCAGATCAATTTCTTGTGGTGAATTGCCCATAAAATAAATTTGCAGGAATTTGTTGTCGCTATCTGACACTGGTAACAGTGAACCTGCTCTGTGATATATTTGCCCTTGTATCTGTAAATAAAAAAAATATTATAGTGTGGTATAAATTAATGGATTGTCAATGATCAAACTTAAATAATATTTGATCTTAAAAAGTATATATTTAGTTTTAACTAATATCTATCAAATATAAAATATAATAAAAGTGTCACTGAAACTGAATCACCATATAATATGATGACTAAGTGATATATTTCGTAATGATTAAGAAATTGAAGATTAGTAACACATCTTAACTTTGGTGACAGAAAATTTTGTTCGCTAAAATAATTATGAGTAACTGCTATAATACATACCTTGAAAGTTGGCATAAAATTTTCCCGAACTGCATTTGTTGCCCCAAATGAAGTCATTTGAAAGCAATTGTTATATTGTTGAATATGTGTCAAAAAGTGTATAGAATCTGTTCCTATTCCTGAAACCAATGAGTACAATGGTTCTGGTGGTGGATCCAATTGTATCAATTTCACTTTACCATTTGCGCAACACAATCCATTGGCTTCGTTTTTGTATTTTAATGCCTTACAGTGTGAGCAAACCAAGTTCATAGAACCAATAACAACACATTGGTAGTTACTGTAGTCAATTGACACATCGTAACTGAAAGCAGCTGGATTCAAACTTGCGCGATTATTAGTTGAATGTCGCGCTCGCGCTTCACGCGTTTGTGATATCCGAATTCTTTCACGTTCATTTCCGTCGTCACGTTCTTGTGCAGTACGATTAGATCGGTAATTAGCTTGGTTTATAGCATTTCTGGTTCTTCTACCTAAATTGCTTCGTCTTATAGGAGGCATATCAAATATAAATTATTTTTTCACTAATCACGAACTAAACAAACACTAACTAACTAAACACTCTGCACAAAACACGATATACGAATTTGTTTCGTGTATCACTTGACAATTCATCTGTCATCTGTCAAAAGTCATCTGTAACAGACAACTTTTTTTTTTAAATTTGATATGACTTGAACTCAAATCCTTTTAAGCCGTACGAATTGTTTTATTTATTTAAAATTTGAATTAAATTTTAAACAAATAAAAAATTTTAAATAAATAAAACAATTCGTACGGATTAAAAGGATTTGAGTTCAAGTCATATCAAATTTAAAAAAAAAAAGTTGTCTGTTACAGATGACTTTTGACAGATGACAGATGAATTGTCAACTGATACACGAAACAAATTCAAACAAAAAGGGCTATTTTTAGGGTTTTTCCAGCAATAATTCTAATTTTTCTCGCCGTAAAAACCATCCCTGAACTTCAACGAACATTTTAAAAAAAGATTTGGCCAAATTGGTCCAGGCGTTGTTGAGTTATGCGCTTAGGAACATATTTTGCGATTCATTTTTATATATAAGATTTTAAAATTTAATATTAATTTTAAATTATAAATTAAAGGATATAAAACAATGAACCTTAACTATGCCATAAACCATTTACTAAATTACCACCTATTTGAATATACAATACTCCAAATATGTTATATATAAATACAGTATTATAACAACTTCCTTGTAGATACAGTGCTTTATACGTCTCACACTAATTTATAATTAATTACAATACAATAAAAGTTGCAATAGAACATTTTCCCAAATAAGGGCATGGTTAACATATTTTATAGTAAAAGGGCTTCACTAAAAACCACCACCATACTTAATGAAATCAAGGACTGAAGTACCTAAAAACCCAATGATGTTAATATTTTGTGTTTTTTTTAGTATATATACATTTTTATTTCTCCTTAGGTCTTTTTTCTTCTTTTATATTTTCACCGATTACTCTTCCTTATCAACAAATCATACAGCTATAGGAAGTACAATCCTTTCCTGAATAGCTACCTTTTCAGGATTAATGGTATGCAATATTTTTATGCACTTCTGCAATGTCTGTAAACTGGACGATTGAAATGACTTCAATATATAATTCTATATTACCTTGTCAAAATTCAATTGTAGAATATTATTCTGGGATTCATATTGGCTAATTGTACTTGCTTCGATATTGAGTCTTATAACTTTCTTAATAAAAAAAACTTATATAGACAGACTCAAATAAATTTTTTGTCCGTAACTGTTCTTGCTAAGGTAATTAAGTACCTAAAATTCATTTGTAAGATAATAATTACATCGATAGTTTTATGGAAAATACTATCTTCATGATAACTCCTTATACAGTGGTATATAAGCTTCTTGATATCTTGTTTTATGAAAGAAATTTTAAGCCATAATATTTTTTTCTTTATCGTCCCGTGACTTCCTACTTTCAAAGCTTTTTTTCAAATACTTAGATTGTAGTACCCTGCAGTGTTGCCAAATATAAAGGAAAGAACTATACTAAACTACTAAATAGTACTATACTAAATGGTAAAAAACGTTTCTAATCTATTATAATTTTTTGTTTGAAGACAAAATATAAAAGTTACTATCAGAAACTCTTGTTCAATAAAGAATTTTTTTAAACATGGACAGTTTGGTTGTGGAAATAGAGTAGTGGAGCGTAGGACAGAAATTTGTGCCGTAAACGAATTTCTGCATATTTATTTTTAGAAAGCTCCTTCATAAGGCAATATTGTTAACTCGTGGCCCAATCGATAAAGCAGTATGATCAGCTGTTGTTACTTATTTACATTCAGTCATATGACTCAAATGCTATATTACTGTGTTACAATATTAACATAGTTATGGAAATATCGATGCGATGATGATGATCATATAAGATTCGCTCCATCAATTCAGAGCCTTATTGATGAATCTAATAAAATAAAACAGTAATTTAATTTGACGAAAAAAATTATTCAATAGATTTCCAAACTGATAGTCTGTTATGACATAGTAACAACGATACTATTAACTAAAATAGATTTTTTGTAATTGTTCTACTTTTTCTGACAGCACTGCACGGCGTTAGTGAGTTTGATTAATAATATATCAAGCCAATGAGGTTGGCTAATTCGATATATCCTGATCAAGAAAATCCATTAAGCATTAAAAATTAATGGCTATTGTCGATTTTCGAAGCTAAATCTTAAACCTATAAATAAATTTCAATGTTTGTATATTTGTCTTTTTAAAGCAGAATAATTGAATTGTTAGAACATAGGAGCAAAGTCACTAAATTTATCGATACTGGATATTTTTAAAGAACTGATCATGCTATATTTATATAACATTAAACTATATAAAAGTCGAAGAAAATTTTAAGCTTAGTTCAGATCATACGCCAGTGATTCTAACGTTGAGCGAAAATATAATAAGAAAAGAAAGAAACCCAACGTTAACAAACAAGACACTGGGAAAGATTTGCTGAAGAATTGAACAAACGAATTCAATTCAATTAAATTTTGAAGCAGAAAAATTCGTAGTAGATATTCAACAAGCTCCTTGAAATGATACTCCAGAAATTAAGAGTACAATTAAAGCAATTAATTATCCAAAAGAGGTGAAGGCAATAGTAGCTGAAAAACGTAAATTACAAAAAAATGGCAACAAAATAGAACACCTGAAAATAAAAATAGTTTAAACAATATAACCCAAAGACTGAAAAGAGAAATACTGAAAATTAGAAACAAAAGCATAAATGACTATGTGAGAAATTTAACAGATGATAGAGAAACTGATTACTCACTCTGAAAAGCCACAAAATATCTAAAGCGCTCATGTCTACACAGTCCACCTATACTTATGTGGAAATTGTGACCGTGACAATCACCAAAAAGCAGAAGCATTTGCTGAATATCTAGAAAAAACTTTCAAACCAAACGAAACTAATATTGAACATAATTTTCCGGTCATAGACAAGTTATTAAGACAAGAGACCAAGAAAGGGAATTATAAACTCACCAACTATATCAATACAGCATTTAGATTGGAACATGTCCCAGAGATTCGGAAGCTGGTAGAAATTATAATGATCCCAAAACATGGGAAGTCAGCAAACAAAATAAAAGTCTATAGACCTATATCACTGCTGTCAATAATATTTAAGGTTTTTGAAAAAGTCCTGTTGAAAAGAATAAAACCGATCATAGAGAGAAAATAAACTAATACCAACACACCAGTTTTGGGTTTATTAACAAGCACTCAACAATTAACCAGGTCCACAGAATAACAGATGTTATTGAAAAAGCCTACGAAAGTAAATAGTCTGCTCAGCTATATTTTTAGATGTAGCACAAACTTTCGATAAAGTTTGGCATGAAGGCCTTATTCATAAACTACAGAAAATGCTACCAAAACATTACACCAAACTATTAAAATCATACATTACAACCAGAATGTTTAGAGTCAAATAAGAAGAAGCTTACTCTACAATAAAAGAAGCTAAAGGAGGTGTACCACAAGGAAGTGTCCTGGGACCAGTGCCTTATCTACTCTACACTTGTGATATACCATAAAAGGAAAACATTCCGATGGCTACATTTGCAGATTATACTGCGATTATAACTGTCGGATACAATAGTGAAGAAGCCTTACAAAAAATACAACAAGCACGTAACAATATAAATAATTGGACACAAGCTTGGAAAATAAGAACTAGTGAACGTAAATCTGTACATGTGCAGTTCACCTATAAACAGATAGCACAAGCACCCATAACATTAAATAATACTATCATTCCATATAGCAACAACGCTAAATATCCCGGAATGAATCTCGATGCAAAACTTCTCTGGAAGGAACATATAAAGAAGAAAAGAAAAGGACTGGAATTGAAATATAGGAAAATGTACTGGCTAAATGGAAGAAAATCACAATTATCAGTACATAATATATTGCTATTATATAAGCAATTACTAAAACCTATATGGACATACGGAGTTCAATTATGGAGATGTTCTGCAAAGAGTAACATAAATAAAATACAATTTTTTCAGAACAAAGTCCTGAGAGGTATTGTGGGTGCACCCAAATACTATAGGACCGATTACCTACATCGAGACCTTGAGAGACCCACAGACAGTTAAGAAATCAAGAGAATTGCAAGGGGGCATGAGGAAAGACTTCATTCTCACACGAATATTGAAACATTACAACTATTGGATACCACCAGAACAGGACACAGACTCAAAAGAATCAAACCATCTGATCTTGTGTAGTGTTGTGTAGTGAGATGCACATATGAAAAAATCAGCAGTAACATGTATAAATATTATTTCACCAGAGACTAACATAGGGCCAGTAGGTCGTCCTATGATATATCTATGATATACTTAGGTTTAAGTTATTATAAAATGAAATTATAACTTAGACGGAAACGACTAGTAACAATATATTAATGAAATATTTTTAAAAAAGGCTATATTTGACAGATGTTGATGATGATGACTAATTACTCAAAGTGAACATATTTAAGCAAATTGTAAAAACATTAAAGTGCGACTTGACGAAAGTGCTTCTTAGATATTTCAGCCATATAGGGTTTCAATTAGACTACTTTGGATACTAAATTAATTTAAACTATATTCTTCTCTTAAAAAGTATTGTTTATTTTATATGGAATGTAATAATATCGAAATAGCTTAATGTTTTTGTTACTAGTTCTTTATGTGAATTACTAAAGAGGACTTTTAGTAAAAGATCAAGTTTATCTTTCATCCAGAAGGTCGATTTCGTCTTAGGAATCTGCGAGGAATTAGTTCGCCTTTCATTCGACAGATTATATTATTCTTCTTTTCTAAATTTTCTCGTGAACTGTGCACTAATTTTGCTATCCTAACCAAACCTTAAATTATGAAAGAAGCATCTTTCTCTCTTATCAACGGTTATCTTACCAATCCTTCTGTATATCTTCGAGACTTGGACACTGTTACAGTGTGACATCTCTAAGCTTGAGGTATTAGGAATAAAAACATTAGTTTTAAGACATTTTACCTTTTCTGATAATTGAATTTGAACTTGAACTTGAACTTATTTATCAAAATGTTAGATAATATGAAGAACTAAAAATCACATATAGAAATGTCCGAAAACGACCTTAAAAAACTTTCGAATTTTTAAGTAGAAATAGAGGTGGAAAGTTTGAGCTTGGAAATATTTAGTTGATTATTATTATATAATAACAGAGCTTTCTGAAAATTTTGAGTTAATTGCATGAATTTTAATCATCTTTTAATCCCCATGTCCAACAAGGGACTCATTTTCTAGAATTTATTTAACATTATGTTACAGATGTTCTTGCTGTAAACAAGCAACGTGATAAAATCAACAACTATTTTATTAATTATAATAAAACAAATAATATATATTCACTTCAATCAAAGACAACTTAAAAAAGATTTATTACGTTTTCACGTACCTAATATAAATCTTACTGTTATAACATTGTAATTGAGCAACATAATATGCGGCAAACAAGTTTAGGACCGAATATAACCAAAAACCGTATTACCGCTACTACAAAATTAATTTCGAAGATATTATCTCGAGTTAATTCCCTTAAAGTTTATTTCCAAACATGCCACGACTTTTTAGAGCAAAAACTATCCTCTCGCAAATTATCACATTACTTGTTGAAATAAATGGTAAGGCTGACTAAAATATATTGAAATTATGGTAGTCTTAAACCATCAAGCGACCGAATATTTTTTTAATAATCATTAATTGGTAAATATCTGTTAGTAGATAGAACACAGGTATTGTGAACAAAGCAATAAATGTATAATACAATTAAATGACAACAAATTATGAAAATATATATGAAGATGATACCAAAATAATTAAGGTGTTCATAATAAGACAAAAATGCTATTAAAAATAAAACTGTCAAAAATCTCAGGTATTCATTATATCATCACTAAAATATGATTGAAAGCAAGATATATTTACCGCAATTTCGCCAATAAAAGAAACATATAAACGAGATACTATAACAATACATGGGATAAGATATTTCTGGCTATAAAACACGAAATAAAATATTCAGAAAATATAAGCTAAAACAATTTACTCGCAAAAATTTTTTTAAAAATTAATAGTTAATAGTTTTCTCTATTTTAGAACTATTATTTCATGAAACTAACTTTTGTTTACAAACAAGTGGTGCTATTTAAATTTAATCTCAAGGAATGAATTAAGGAATAACTGAAAAATTCTCCCTCACAGTAAATAATTTGTTTACGAACTCAAATCAAGTTGTAGTTTAATACATTTAATGACGAAATTTTAAAATACTAAGGAAATATCCAGAGAAGTATGAAATCTAATCCTAGAGGCTACTAAGTCTGCAATCTTGTTGCCGGTATAGTAATATTACCTTAATAAAGAGAAATTCAATTTACCCAAGGAGTGAGATATGGCAAATCTTGAAACAAATCAGATAATCATTAA
Source organism: Rhynchophorus ferrugineus (assembly GCF_030347505.1). NCBI lineage: Eukaryota > Metazoa > Arthropoda > Insecta > Coleoptera > Curculionidae > Rhynchophorus > Rhynchophorus ferrugineus. The sequence goes on from NW_027472581.1 coordinate 74,575,087, forward strand.
AATAATCACCACGTTCTATTTTCACTGTATAGAGGAATTTGTTATCAAAACATCTGGCTGTAAAATAATTCAGATCAAGGGATATTATTAGGAGAAATAATTATTATATTAGGAGAAATCTCTCCATTTCAAGTACCAACATGGTTTTTTATTTTACAGTCTCCTTTTTATTAACTAGTTTTTATCTGAACTCGACCTAATGCTCAACGTGGGCACCGAACCTTAGTCCTCTGTATAGGCTAACGATTGTCAAATGGCCAACAAAATGATTGTCAGATTTTGCATAATCGAGAATTGCAATTATAAATAATCATCACCATAAATTTAAAATCATGCTCGAGCAAGATTCGAATTCACGACTATCGCAACAGCAGAGGGGCCATCCTGGCACCTTGATTACTGCGTTAACTAAACCTCATTAAAAACATATTAACAGAAGCAGAGTTTACATAAGCAGAAAAAAATTCGACAGCTTTCAGGCATGCTTCAAGTTTATAACAGTAATATCTAGTTCTAGTGAATTATATTTAAATGAGTTGAGAACGGTAAAAGAACAGCTTGAGACTATTAATTTATTTTTTCTATTGTGAAAATTCTTAACAAAAGTATAACACAATACAAACTGTATCCATTAATGAAATACATCAAGTAAAAACCTGAAAATAAGCAATTCGATTTAAAAAAGCTCATTTAAATAATAATTACCAAAGCTTTAATGATAAAGTGACTACGAAACCGTAGCTTTAGGTATTATTTAGCGTGGTTTTTAATAAGTTTAATTAGAGTTTGAGTTTGCCGGCAAATAAATATGCCAAAGACAAAACTTTGCTATTGAGGGAATATTTAATATGTATAGTGTTACTTTAGATTAGCTCGTGATTTTATAAGTAATTTATATGCAAATTGATCATTAAAGGGTAGTGGAAACTTTGTTACAAACAATATAAACCGAATGTTTTTGTAATATTATAAATGCATTATAGTTAGTGGCTAAACTAGAATTTATTCTCGCTCAAAGTTTTCTTCGATCCATTTTATTGTCGATAATGGACAATAAATGTTTATTATGATTATATTGTTTCTCGGTATTTGAAGACTTGTTGAAGTCGCACGATGAGGTTCAATCAAATTCACTACAATCAAGACCCATCACAGTGTTTTGTCATTCCTCCCATAACTGATATTCCTTCTTCGTTTCGCCATATGAAGCAATTAGTGGTTGAATTATGAACAACAATAGAATTATTAACTTATGGCAAGACCACTGTAATTGACTAAGTAACAACAGAAATTACAACGGTTAGTGGAGAAACATTATTTCAAAAGCTTCACCTTTACTGATGTAAACTTTGTTATCAGAGAGCATACCGTCAACATTGAAAGGGGCAATAATTTTTCCAATATTGAAAAAACTATTGGAGAAGTTATAGAAATGATGCTTCAAAAAAATGAGCACACAGCAAGAATAATTAACCTTCTTCAGATATTTTAAGATGATTATGATTCTGATTAACTGTGGAATCAATTAGTCAAAAAATATATAAAAAGAGATATAGCGTTCAATATGATGCTATAGTATTCTTCACCGATATTCATTAATGATAACTCTATAGTCGCTGATATGTCGCCTGCTATTCTACAACTAAACGGCATTCAGTTGGAGCTAGTAATTCTTCTATTATATTCTATTAACATCTCTTTTAACTAAACTCTCTTCTAAACCACCTATGGTATCCCCTGACGGTTGGTCCACCTAACTAATAATCGTACATCCAAGTAATTTATTTTATTTTTATTACAGAACATATTTACCTTTTGTTTTATTGATTTGATTTATTTATATTAACCTTGTTTCCTTTGTTGCTGTGTTTTCTTCACAAATAATTCTGATATCACTGTATTCTATTTAGTTTCTTCTATTACTACCGGTGTACATTTTTCTTGATAAAATTATATTTAATCAATGTGTTCTCTCCAACGCATTTGTCATATGTGCAAAAGAGTTAATATCCATTTTCTCTCCGTACAATTTAACCAAATGTTCACATATTCACCTTTCACCAGTTCACCCAGTTCACCTTTAATTGTTTCCAGTCTCATCACTGTACATTGTTATAATCGAATCACAATCACACCTCGAAAAGGTTTTATTGATTTAATGTCATATTCTGAGCCACAATTCACCATTTATCAATGCCTTCTTCTGTGAGTCTAATGGAGTTTATCTAAATCGAAGGGTGTTATTGTAGAAAGTGTATTGCTTTCCCCATATCCAAACAGTTCTTGCCTATATATGTTTCTTGGCTTGCATCTCTACTGCGGTAGTTCTTTGTCATATCCCATAACAATCAGATTTCATTGACTATACAGTAATAGGGAGGAATTTGACACAATACCAGATACGCCTTTTTGTTTCACAGAGATGCTAAAATTTTAAGAATATCATCCATCAGTAAATGTATATAATTTTTTTTTTGTATTGTAGTTACAATCACTTTTGTATTGTATCAATTATCAGTGTTCCGTTTTTTTTTTAATTGTCATTATATAGAAGGTGTTACGAGATTAGAAATTTTATAGTGACTTCGAATATGAAAAGATCTCTTCACTAAGAGTTAGTTAATAATTCGTTATATATAAAATAGATTCAAAAACAAGATAAAAGTTTATTGAAATATAATTTGAAAAATGGGACGGCTAGAATACTAGGCATGTACTTTTAATTATAATGGATCCAAAACATTATATTAATATCATTGCAATCATAATGATTTTAGAATATACACATATAAACCTGGATTAATTAACACTTTTCTGAGAGACAGGAATATTATTAAAATAAAAGATTGGTTCTGCATTTATAGAGAATTCAATTTCATGCCAAAGCTATGTATTTTGAATATAAACAGTAGTTTTTAAAATTATTGAGACATATATAACATGCAACTATGAATATCAGGATTTAGCCTTTCGTCGGTTAGAACTAGAGAAAATGTTGAAATAAAGAGAATTAGTAATATTTAGGAAAGTATTGTAATTATTATATTAAGTTTGGAAACGTTTTAACTATATAACAGTTGATAAGTAATTATAATTAAAAAACCATAACAAAAAAGTTGGGAAATGACGGGAACAGTAATAATAAAACTTTAAATTCTTTATTTATGCGGTATTCTCAGAAAATAAAACACAATTATTTGAATAACAGTTATAGCAAAGCAAAATTTTACTGATTCATAGAGATGAATGTAATTGAAAGGAACTTAATTTCCTGTAACTACAAAAACTTAAATTATAACATTATTAATTATTAAAATCGTATCAATACAAGCTTGTATTAGGCAGTATTTTGAATATCAAGACGATACAATGAGGGATTAATAGTATAATTATATACAAAAGAACATTATGAACATTATTTAACAAAAAAAATTTATTCATTTAAAAGAAACAAAAACGAAGATAACGCTTGAAAGTGGAATTTCATGTTACTAAATTGTATTGAAATAAGTATAAACCATTAAATTAGTCAAGACAGATTGTATCATTTGCACAGTATCATTTTTATTATACATCATTTGAAAACATTGATGTATACTAGAGCTGTAGAGTTCTTCACGTGGTAAAGAAGTAAAGCAAAGAATCATAAAAATGTTTATAATATGCATGATTATTTAGATATAAAATGAAAACTTTGTTTGCTTAGGTACTAATATTTATTATCTCAAACGAAATAAATAAATGCCGTCAAATTAAATTTTCTCACAAGTTACGTCAATGTAGGACTAAATGGGACATTGTGAATGATAAAGACAAACTTTTGACTTTCGTTGAATAATGAATACCAGAAATACGACCGATATTATCGCAATGGAAAATCGATTTGTCACTCTCATCGACATTGTCGTCTCTGGAAGTTAGCGTATAATTTAATAAGAGAAAAAGAAAGTCTAAAAATATCTGTGTAGTTCTATATTTGTCTATAGATATAAATGTATGAGGAAAGTAAATTAAATGTAGGTGTTATATTTTGAATGCATCGCCAATCCAATCCAGTCCAGTGTTAATCTTCATGCTTCAAATATGAGATTCACCATATCATACAGTTCTTGTCCTATTAAAACGTCCTATTTTTGATACCGAGTGATTTCAAATAATCAAGTTTATCAACCATTTTTATTTTTATTTGCGTGCAGTGATATCATGTCGATTCGTTGATGTTTAATCTTATTGCCCCCAAATTTTTGATTTCATCCCAGTTTGCTTTACACCTAGATGTGATGAATAAATATGGTTCACGGTATGCAAGCATAAAAGTCGTGACGCCTTGAATATATTCTTGCAAATGATGCTGACTACCAGACTGATGATAGCACCAGGAAAATGTATGCAGTTCTCAATTTGTTATTGTCAATGTTATTATCTTGATTGGCATGGATCAGCAATAGGTATTCGTAGAAGTTCGTTGCACTAACTTTCCTGGTAATTTTGCCAAATATAAAAGTGCTCTCCATATGGAACATTGTCTGTTTTAATTGTAATGACGTGGCTGTCCTTTCCTAATCAAAGAGGAACTTTGGAACATGAATTTTGGAAGCATTCTTGAAGAACTGGACTAATTGGATATGATTTTGTGAGAACGGTCCTTAAGTTATCTGTTCGATGTGGTTGTAGATATAGGTTTCACCAATTAAATAGATTGGAAAAATTTTGGATCGGCATTCTTCTATAGTCCTATTTAATCCATAGTTATATACTAATTCTGCATTAGGGGTACGTTGATCAATATTTTCTTTTCATTATAAAATTGCCATAAAACGTAACTAAAACCAGAGGACGTTTTAAGCGTTATTTTGATTAATTTTTTAAAAATTATTTAATTAATATATTGTTACTAGTCGTTTCCGTCTAACCTACAATTTGTCTTTAGGATAACTTAAATCTAGGTATATAACTAGGAGGACCCATCGGCCCTAACTCAGTCTCTGGTGAAATAATGTTTATACGTGTCACTGCTGAATTTTTTAATAAATGCCCCTTACTGCACAACACTACACAAGATCAGATGGTTTGATTCTTTTGAGTATGTGTCCTGTTCTGGTGGTATCCAATAGTGACAATATTTGAATAATCGTATGAGAATGGGGTCTTTCCACATGCCCCCTTGCAATTATTTTGATTTCTTAACTGACTGTGGGTATCTGAAGGTCCCGATGTAGATAATCAGTCCTAGAGTATTTGGGTTCAGCCACAATACCTCTCAGGACTTTGTTCTGAAAAAATTGTATTTTATTTATGTTACTCTTTGCAGAACATCCCCATAATTGAACTCAGTGTGTCCATTTAGATTTTAGTATTTGCTTATAAAATAGCAATTTATTATGCACTGATAATTGTGATTTTCTTCCAATTAGCCAGTACATTTTCCTATATTTCAATTCCAGTTTTTTTTTCTTTATATATTCCTTCCAGAGAAGTTTTACATCGAGATTCATTCCAAGATATTTAGAATTGTTGCTGTATGGAATGATAGTGTTATTTAAAATTATTGGTGCTTTACGGTCTGTTTGTAGGTGAACCGCATATGTACAGATTTACTTTCATTAATTCTTATTTTTCAAGCTTGTGTAGAATTATTTATATTGTCACTTGCCTATTGTAATTTTCATGATGCTTCTTCACTATTGTCTCCGACAGCTATAAACGCAGTATCATCAGCAAATGTAGCCATCGTAATATTTTCTATTTTTGTTATATCACAAGTGTAGAGTAGATAAAGCATTCGTCCCAGTACACTTCCTTGTGGTACACTTGCTTTAGCTTGTTTTATTGTAGAGTAAGCTTCTTCTTGTTTGACTCTAAACATTCTGGTTGTAATGTATGATTTTAATAGTTCGATGTGTTGTTTTGGTAGCATTCTCTGTAATTTATGAATAAAGCCTTCATGCCAAAGCTTATCGAAGGCTTGTGCTACATCTAAAAATATAGCTGAGCATACTTTTTTACTTTCGTAGGCTTTTTCAATAACATCTGTTTTTCTGTGGACCTGGTCAATTGTTGAGTGCTGTTTAATAAACCCAAACTGACGTGTTGGTATTAGGTTTTTACCCTCTCTGATCGGTTTTATTCTTTTCAACAGGAGTTTTTTAAAAACCTTAGAGATTACTGGCAGCAGTGATATAGGTCTATAGGCTTATATTTCGTTTGATGACTTGTTCTGGGACATGTTCTAATCTAAATGCTGTATTGATCAAGTTGGTGAGTTTTATAATTCCCTTTCTTGGTAGTTTTGCAGTAATTCTCCTGTTATTAAATCGTAGCCTGGTAATTTCTTGGGTTTAATGTCAGTTTTAATAACTATGGTTAACTCTTTCGGCATGACTAATTCAATCATCGAATTTTCGGTGTTCTCTGTCCGGCAAATTACATTCAATATTAGTTTCGTTTGGTTTGATAGTTTTTACTAGATATTCAGCAAATGCCTCTGCTTTTTGGTGATTGTCAATATGTATTTATTTGAATATAGGGCTATACATTTGTTTTAAAGGGTTTTGTTAATCTGAAGCTTTATTGTGGAAAATCGGTACAATATACTTTATTCAAAGTATTCTCCATTGGTAGCCGCTACTTTTTCTCATCTTTTAGGCAGACCTAGAATTTTTTGAAACTATCTACGAATTGTCATGCTGAAGAATAACATTATTGTGTCTTTGCTTTGTAATACATTAATTAGAGTCGATAGCTTTCCCATTGATGGTTTCATCAAGTAATGTTTTCAAATCCGCGTCATATTTTTTTTGCCTATCCAAAACGCTCTTTGTCTTATCTGTGGTATAAAAAATACAAATTTTAAAAAGCTGAAACCGGTATTCACCTGCTGAAATCGATGGAACATGGTTGTCGTAAACCTCAACCACTATTCGAGAATTTTAAGCTGCTATTTTCTTTAAGTTGAATTAAAAAAAATTCCGGTAAGGTAGTGAAAACAATTTTTGTTCACAGTGCGACGAAATGACACCTTCTTAAGTTAGTTACAAATGTACTGGATGCGATTTAATACAACATAATATCATGATTTGTAATTAATTTATATTCCGATATGTTATTAACTTATAAAGTAATCAACAATAATTTGTATTTAATCGTTATCATTATCATAAATCGATATCCAGTTGATGTTTCTTTTTCCTCCCGCATGTCTGTTGTCAAGTATTTGAACTATTACTATTGCTTTAAAACTTATGCACTAGTTGAGCAAAGTGTAAATAGGTAATATATTTTTTTAAAGTAAACAATCGAAGGAATCATCTGATCAGCTAACAGGATTCAGTGATAAATAATTGCTCAATAAATACCTTATGTCAATACTTTATGAATTCAAACCCAGGAACATTGCAAACCGTTTTTTCATTCATGATCTACTGCTTCATTGGCAAGAAAGAAAGATATTTATATCATCACCAGTAATGAAAAATTTAGCTATTACAATAATTCTAACTTAAAAATGTATAGCTTATGTTAGGTGATTCGTATCTTAAGTGACATTATACGAATCACAGATTTCCTATGTTCTGCTATATCCAAACGAAGCCACAACTGGGGATCGCTTGGACTGAGAATTGAAAGAAAAATTACTGATTTTAGTAGATGCAACAAAATAATGTTTGAACACGACAATGGGTCCATCGATTGCCACTTATTTATCTCGATAATGGTGCATGGTCTGTCAACTTGCCAAGTAAGTTCTTATGAAGATCAACGACTCGCCAAAAAGTATAGAATGGGTCAACCCAATGGGGAATATTTTTTATAATATTTTTTTTCACCTTAATATTAAATAATCTATTTGTTTATTAAAAAATTACAAATTAGCGTCACAACCTAATTATCCTGAAAATATCTACACTAATTGTTGTATATTTAGTCTCAAGAATTAATTTCTTAGTTTAACTGTAATTAATGTTTGAGGAAATAAGATGTATGTACCATGGTGCGATACAATAAATATAGGTATATGAGCATCACAAAACAAATGATTTCTAACTTTATTAATTCCTTGGAATATATGAATTACCCATCCATAATATAAAACTCATTACACTAAAACAAGAGAACAAAAAATGTGTATGTTTGATTAGTTACTATTTTGAGCTGATACGAAAATATTAATTAAACTCTATAGTCCGATATCAAATTATAGCGGCACAACTAAAATCTAAATGAAATGAACCGAACATTGTACTAATAATCAGTATTAGAGAATCGTTTAATTTGCACCATATAAATAGAAAATTGAAAAATGCCTTTGTAAATAAAAGTTAAATATAAAAAGTATAGTATTCTCTCAATAGGGAAGCATGGGGTAGAGATAGGTAATCTATTAATTTGTTATTCAGTATTTGATGCCGAACAATCATATTATTGGGCAGTACTATAATAAATAAAAATTTATTCCTAAAATCAATCTTCGTTAATACAAATTTTGCAAATATTTTACGACATATTCGGTGGCACTTCTAAGTTAGCTCTTATACGTTTACTAACCTAATTCGAGACAATCCATCCGGTGAACATAATCTTTATGTCAAAGAGACGTTCAATCTAGCAAGCATCTACAACAGATCAGCAAAAATTAACTGTTTGGTGCGTATTTTGAGTGAAAATCACGTTTTGGGTCCCTTTAAACGGAGAAATACGTGTAGAACGACGCATTTCGGGTTACTTTTATGATTTTCCAGCCAATTAAAAATAAATTTATATTTTGGAAACATATTATACATGTATCTAATAGTTTATAAACGAATTTTCAAAAGTTTTTTAAATCAAGCACTAAAAATATCGGCTGCCGCGCCTTGTAAATTTTCATACATGTCGGGAAGACACAATCTGAAACAATTTTAAAAAAAAATTAATAGTTTAAGGTGTCTCTTCTATATGAAAATTAACGAAAAAAAATTATTTTTTTTACATACATTTCTTAGTTTATATGTTATAGTAGAATATAAAATACGTTTGGTATATAGATTAAATAAGGTTTACGTTTATTTTTATTAAGTTATTAAAAGGATTATTATCTACATATTTTATTTTAAAACTTTTTTTTGTGTTAAAAATGTAAGTTTGATTATTTTTTAATTTTTAGTTTTTAGTGTAGTCGAACATAAAACCTCCTCGTGTTTTCAGATGCATTTATTATAATAAAAACTTAATTAGCATAGAACACATTCATAATAAAATGGTGTATTTGATAAATATAGCTAGTGTAATATTGAACGGTGACATATTTTATGTATTATGAGTGTATAATATACAATATTAAATTATTATATATTGCATATGTTGAATAAAATTAAATTTATATTCAGTAAATTTTTGTATGCTATAAAATATATTCAGATTGATGAAGTCAGTAAAAAAATTTAAAAAATTAAATATTCGATACAATTCATTTTATTTTACCGTTGTAGTGACAAATATTCTGATTTTAATTGACATATATGTATTACTAGGTTTGACGATATAAATATTTTTTTTTATTTAAAAATATAGAAACAAACTAAAGTTAACAAAAATTGTCATCTGATTTAAGCACTAAATTTAATATATAATCGAAAATATTATTATACAGGGTAAGTCAGCTCTATTTTATAATAATTATAAAGGGGGGCCAATACGTAACGCCCTCATACTTCGATCGTATGTTTAGTGCTCCTATATAGTCTTTTAAAAAATTAAAATTTAGATAACGTTAAGAAGGGCCGTTATAACAATTGAAGAAGAATCTAAAATTAAGAGTTAGAATCCTTTTCAGGGCAATCTCTTGGTTGATTATCTTGGTTGTTTTTATTATGTTATTGAAACATCCAAAAAGTATGAATTTTTAATGCTAAAAATACTTTAGCCCAACAGTGGATGATAACAAAAATGGAAAGCTCATATTGGAAAATAGTAAGCAGAAAAACAGCAGACAGTTGTATACTTAAGTGTTAAATGAAAAATTTAATTTTATATATTCATTTATCCTTCATATCTGCTTTTTTCCCAAGCGTATTATTACTATATATGGGCCATCAGATTGTGTTTCAGATCAGCATATGAGACATTTGATTTTTAACAAAAGTAGAACAAGAATTGAATTTAATTGAACTTCAGCAGATACACTCATACAGTTTTAATTCCTAATTCTTGGCAAAGAGTTGAACTTTTATTTTAACTTCTATGCAAATTTCTTTTCAATATATATTTTTTCATATTGCTTTCGATCCATCGCTTTCTGCAATCAATTCATTCATATTATTCCAAATTAATATAGTACACTTATATTTAACCAGACGTACTACGTTCAGTCACAAACAATTATAATCAAGCATAATTATATCCAAAAATAGGACTTAAAAAATAATACTGTCAAAAAAAAAACATTAATATTTAACTGCATGTTTGAAAATATATCTGTTGATTTTGAAAATATATTTTATTATTATTAAAAAAGTTTAATATTAGAAAATAGTTTCAGTGGTTGAAAGCAGAACTGTAACGTAGGATATAAAAGAAACTGAACGAGTTTTATATATCTATATATATTACTGGAAATCAGGCCTCTTAAGTACTTAACTGCAAAGGTTTTTACCACAGTATTTCGAGAAATGCTTTTAAAGAGTTATAGCAGTTAGTTAACACGAGCTTAACTAACTACGTCCATTTCGAACTATCTGCAAAGTATCTTTTATAACTTTTTACTCTCGGTATAAAAGTTCCAATAATTCCCACAGTTCCTCTACCGAGGAAATGTGTTTTTATTCAATATTAAATTAATAACAAATAGCAATATATTAATAAATAATAAATATAATTTTTATTAAATCAGAAAATGTTAGAGTTTATTTCACATTATAAAACAAATGTTTGAAAAAAAATATACCCTACTAAAATTTTAATTACTTGCGATCGTATGAGTATCTGTTTACCAATTAGAATTTACATCGACTAGACCTAGTGTACCTAGTGTACCCTACTAACCGTTAAATTTTACATTGTTCCCTAGAAGTATTTACAATTATAATCATAAACATAAAATGCATCTATTTGCTGTAATTTTCGAATCTGAGACTATTGTAGCAGTAGGACCATCCTGTCGCTTCATCATCACTGCGGCTACCAAGCCGGCTAAAATAGATAATATGTATTTAATTTATAAAAGAAAAGCTGTTTTTAGCTGTTTTTTACATACAGCGACTTGATCAGCCATATCACCATTCTTTTATCTGGAATCATTTTGCTTCCAAATATTTTAAGAGGTCTAAAAATAGAAGTATGTTGAATATTATAGAAATGAAAAGCTGTCGTATATCTAACATTTTTTTACGATTAATGGACGATTGTTGAACATAGAATTTTTGATCTTTTAGATTTTTGAGTTTCATCTCATCAGCAACAATTTAACTAACATTGTATTTTCCATTTCCATTCCTAATAACATTTTGTTTATTTATCATTATGTAGATACTATTTGGCTTAAAACTTATGTGTTATGATATTTGTCTAAGAGAAATCAGCTTCTATAATAATAATATTCACCTACTAATTTTTTTATATAGCATCTTTATTAGATACGCTCAATACAACCTTAGTTATAAATTAATTTATTACTACGTTTCATTTCTACTTGGATTAATTCAAGCAAGACGAGTGCGAGAAATGTATTCCTCAATTATAAAATCTTATACCTATAGTCTACACTAAAGGAATACACTTTTTATAAGTTCATATGGTTTGGTTTGCCTGCGCACTGTCCAGCAGTTGTATTGCTTCCACGTTAGTATGATTTAGAAATCTTCTTTCATATTCGAAGGCGAAATATTGGATAACTTCGCATATCCATTTGATGTCCAGGTCATCGTGCAGTTCTTCGTTGGTTACGTATCGAAGAACATTGTTTTGACAGCCTTGGATGACTAGTTGTATTGAATTTTTAGTGCAACCCCATATTTGCACCCCATAGGTCCAAATTGGCTTTATAATTGTCTTATGTTGATTTTATAAGACAATTATAAAACCAATCTTCTCTTTGATTTTAGATCAAGTTGAGAGTATCTTCCGACTTCGAACCAGTATAGTTGTTTTATTTTGGTTCTAATGGCTTCATTTTCTTGAGTTTGCGTCCTTCTTCAACTTTATCGAAGAGTTGAAGTACGGTATATGGGATAAATGGGATAAATGGGATAAATGGGGTTAATATGGGAGTCTGCCTTTTTTGTATGACATATGGTATACCAATATTTCAGTGTAGGTAATTAGGTTTTGATATTTATAAAAATGGAAACACTCTATTTACTTTATTTTGCAATTGTATTTTAAGTGATAAGATGATGGAAAGGCTAACAATACTGCCGAGCTATTCGAATTTTAAGCTAAACGAAAGCTTAAAATATAAATTATTGCCACTACACGCATTCCAAAATTTGACATGGAACATTACCCTAAGGCTATGACAGTAGCTTGTTATAACAATTATTAGCAGAACTAGATTTCTAGGTAAGTACATATTTTAAAATTTGTTAAAGCAGGTTGTTGTAATTTCCTACTCCTAAGTAATATATTTTCATTTAAATTGACGTGCTCATTCCAAATCTCAAGTTTTGGAGGTGTTTCTAATGCCAAACTTTTTCAAGGGCATCGGTTGCGTCTAAATATATGGCTGTGTTACATTTTAGTATTCGTGGGCTTTATCAATAATCTCTGGTTCAATCAAATCTTAAATGAATTATATGCGCGTGAACACTTGATCATATTTGTTTAATTCAATATTAGATTTTTTCAAATATGCTACTATCGCGATCAGTCTAATTGGTCGACAGGATTTTACTTCAAATTAGTGGATTTCCAGGTTTTGCAATAATAACATAAGATATATTTAACTTTGAATACTGCAATAATCACGTTGATGACTTATACATTTCTGGCTTGGCAGATTTTATATAACTTATCCGATGTTTCCTTTGGGTTTATAACGATCTGTATAAATTGGGTGGCGTTTCAGATGTGACTAGTTAAATTATCGAAATCGCACCCATTCGTCGATAAATTATATTCACATTGATTTTTGTTTAATTTAAAGATATTTGTAAATGACTGTCAAATTTTTCTGCATTTTTTTTCACACTTTATGTTTTGGATGCTTTCCAGGGCGAAGTCGTTTCTTTATCGTCCATACTTAAGATGACAAAGTGCAAACCGGCTTCTTCCCGCAAAAGTTCTTACTTTTTGAAAAAAAAAATTGTTTAACATCAATATTCTAAGCAATTGCAGGTTTAATACTGTAAAAAGTAATCCACAGATTATAATTATATTTTCCAAGAAATACATCAGACATTAGTTTTGCTTGCAATTTTTGTTTTTGCTACGTGTCTAATTTCTTTATCATTTCTGGTGGCTTTCCAGAGCGAATTTGGTTCTTTAGCATCCATACTTTAGATAGACAAATTAAGAACTTATTGGAATAAAAATATTCATTTAGCCGGCTTGGTGGCATAGTGGTAAAGGCGATGGGACAGTCCTCCTACTGTTGCGATAGCCGCGAGTTCGAATCCTGCTGGGGCATGGTCGTAAATTTATGTTTGTGATTGTTTAAAATTTGTGAATGTTCTAGGCAAGGGTGTAAAATCCGACAAGAAAAATTATCCCAGTCGCACCAGTAATCAGCCTGGATAAGACAGGATGTCTTCTGGGATGATTTCTAATGTTGGTCACTCGCCAGTCGGTAGGCTTAATGCTGAGGACCATGGTTAGGAGGCCACGTTAAACTTTAGGTCCAGTTCAGATAAACCCATAGTTGGTAAAAGGAGACTTTAAAATATTTTTAAAAAAAATCGTTTAACATCAATATTATAAGGAATTATAGATTTACCCCCGCAAAAAGTAATTCACATATTATAACTATATTTTACAAGAATTAAATCATCACATTAGTTTCGCTTGCATCTGGTTTTGAATATTTATTTTATCAACAACATTAAATAATAACCGGGGTGAAATATTACCGCATAAAGTGTTGAAACAGAAATACGACTGAATTAGAATAATAGAATCGTGTTGGAAAGGCCGGGACTGAATATGACAGTATAGTAAAAAGTTACGGCTTAAATTGTTGGTGAAAAACGCCGCCAAAGCAAAGACACAAAAGGACATATATATTTCGCGTTGAGGTCGGCTCTCTGACGTCAGAGGCGCCGACAGTTTTGCGAACCAAACACGTGTACGTGCTTTAAAAATACATGGAGGTGTTACTTTATCTACATATATAGTATACAAGAACTACAAGCGAGATAAGCGATGACCACAAAAAATAGGATACGACTTGTAGTGCCTGAATATAAAGTTAGTATAATAGGTTACCATTTTCATATGTCATAATTCCCAACAGAAATGTCCCTTCAGTATCATTTCATTCTATATCTATAAGCCATATAAAGTTCTGAAAACAAACTGACATGGGTGAAATTAAAAACGCATATAAAATATGACAACAATTGGTAATTATCACGACAGATACTTCAGATATCAGGTAATAATGAAATGTGACGGTACTGCCAGTTAATATTAGTGGCAACTAATAGTACGAGTATTTAATAGCACTGATAGATCATAGTATTGATAACTAATAGTATCAATAAATAATTGTAAATGTATTGATAAAGTAACAGGAAATGCCTATAATAAACAGTAACAATGACAGAATAACAATCTTAGAAAATAGTGGCCTATAACGATGATAAAATAATCACGAAGGTTTACTATAATTTTATAAAATAGAATTCAATAACAATGATGGAATAACCATGAGGACTTATAACAATCTTAGACAACAGTGGTCAATAACAATGACAGACAAAGGGAAATTGGCTCCTTCTGTCAGTTCCTGCCACTAAGGTTAATAAGGCTCGCTAGAGTATAGCCAAAATCAGAAATACACCAAGAAACAAATTTATGCACTCACTTCTGCTACCTTCGACTGTTGTAAGCATGCAATACGCACAAGGCAAACACGCCATGGTCTATCCAAGTAAGTTGTGAACATACGTCATCTCAATTTATAACGACAAAATATGCAATATACGCAATGTTGTAGCAATTCTGAGTTTTGGCTCATTTTGCCCTTGACATATAACAAAATTCTAGTTTAATAAAATTATGTAACAAAAGTGTTATAAAATATAATATATTTTAGCCTTATGGTACATCCAATGCATATATAATCGAATGATTTAAACTACAGTTAACTATACATGCACAATGGTTTATACTTATAAACTAACTTTAGAGTTGCTTTATTATATTTACATTGAATTATTTTTCTTACCGCTCATGAGGTAGAGTTCTAGGCGTGTTTTTTATATAGTGGTATCCATTGGAGGCCTAATCCGCCTAATTAACAATTGTATATACAAGTAATGTATATTACTTTCATTAGAGAGCATATCTACCTTTTTATGTTAACTTCTTGTTTCTTTCAATGGTGTATTTCCTTGTCAAGTTATTTTTGTTTTTTCTGTTATAACCTGTGTCCACGACACTTAATAAAAGTAATTACTGAATTCTCCCTAATGTATTCACCATACCTACAAAACAGTTAGTCAAGTTTTAGTTTTGTCAATATCTTCTTCAATCTGTATGAGTTCATCCAAACCGAAGGTGTATTAAACATTGCAGTTTCCAGAACAATATTTGTTATGACTAATAAAGCCTAATCAACTTTTATTCCAACGTTTACCTTTTTCTATCAACTTTAGTTGTCTTAACAGTGTTTTTATTATTAACTTGCCATGAGTGACCCAATATCCTATTATGAAATATTCAAGCCTCATCTAAATACACAAATCGAAATAATAAGTAGTCCTTGATTTAATTATATGCTTTTAAAATTGTATTATTTTAAAAGCATTTTCTGAAAGTTCAATTAGTCCTCTTCGTGGGTTATCTTTATACCATTTATATCCTATATTACCTAACAGTGTACAAGCCTCATGCCTCAAAGACCATATCACGCAGCTCTAAGCAATCTATGGATACTGTCCACACGGTGTCCTGTGGCATAATTTTATTAAATTATGTTAATATTGAATAAACTAGTCACACTCAGTGTTTTTGTGCGTTTCATATATTTGATCCCTGATAGAGCTAACAACAAGCTGATCTTGTTTCGTGACCCGCTTCGTATGAGGACCGTTTTTTCTCTAATAATAATATTCAGTAAGTAAAAACTAGTATTCAGTGCAGTTACAACACGTACACATAAAATATTTTCAATAAAAATAAGAAGGAGCCTCCATATTCTCGTTCCTGTCCGAAGTATCTGATTATAGACGCAATCTGTTCTGTCTGGCTTCGGCATTTTCAATCAGAGTAATATTAAGCAGCGATTTGAAATTTATTAAAATAAGCAACGCGTTAAACCAATGTTTGCCGGTTTATAACCTCCTATCACTATTGTTTGGAAGAATTATGCATACGTTTAACAACTAGAAGACTTTGACGGACTGCTTCGGTTACATAATCGAAGTTATCAGACAGCATTGTGTCTTATTTTAAGTAGAATAAAATGAGGAGAAAAATATTATCTGATTCATTCTTTTATTATTATTTTATTTTATTATTTCATTAATATATTGTTACTAGTAGTTACCGTCTAACCTACAATTTGTCTTTATAATAACTTAAATCTAGTTATATAACTAGGAGGATCCATCGGCCCTATCTCAGTCTCTGGTGAAATAATGTTTATACATGTCACTGCTGAATTTTTTAATATATGCACCTCACTACACAATACTACACAAGATCAGATGGTTTGATTCTTTTGAGTCTGTGTCCTGTTCTGGTGGTATCCAATAGTTGTAATGTTTCAATATTCGTGTGAGAATGGAGTCTTTCCTCATGCCCCCTTGCAATTCTCTTGATTTCTT
This sequence comes from Rhynchophorus ferrugineus, assembly GCF_030347505.1. Classification (NCBI taxonomy): domain Eukaryota; kingdom Metazoa; phylum Arthropoda; class Insecta; order Coleoptera; family Curculionidae; genus Rhynchophorus; species Rhynchophorus ferrugineus. The sequence goes on from NW_027472581.1 coordinate 74,592,048, forward strand.
GACTTACTATGGGTATCTGAAGGTCTCGATGTAGGTAATCAGTCCTATAGTATTTGGGTGCGCCCAAATTACCTCTCAGGACTTTGTTCTGAAAAATTTGTATTTGATTTATGTTACTGTTTGCAGACACATTGTCACCTGCCCAATTCCCACATAGGTCTCTTATAGGTAAACTATGTTAGACATGAGCGCTTCAGATATTTTGTGGCTTTCCAGAGTGAGTAATCAGTTTCTTTATCATCTGTTAAATTTCTCAGATAGTCATTTATGGTTTTGTTTTTAATTTGCAGTATTTCCCTTTTCAGTCTTAGGGTTATATTGTTTAAACTATTTTTATTTTCAGGTGTTCTGTTTTGTTGCCACTATTTTCGTAATTTACGTTTTTCAGCTACCATTTCCTTCACTTCTTTTGGATAATTAATTCCTTTAGTTGTACTGTTAATTTCTGGAGTATTATTCCAAGCAGCTTGTTGAATATCAACTACGAATTTATCTGCTTCAAAATTTAATTGTTCAGTTGTCTTGAGGAGTACATTTAGTCGAATTCGTTTGTTCATTTCTTCAGCCAATCCTTCTCAGACTGTTCTCTTGTTTGTTAACGTTGGATTTCTTTCTTGTCTTATTATATTTTCGCTCAACGTCACAATCACTGGCGTCTGATCTGAACTTAGCTCAAAATTTTCTTCGACCTTTACATAGTTGGATGTTATGTTTCTTACTATGAAGAAATCTAACAGATATGGGGTTTTCTCTTGATCAGTCGGCCAATAAGTTGGTTTTCCAGTTGACATGTAACTACATCTTAGTTCAGCAGCTGCTTTATACAGTTCGTTGCCTTTAGTTGTTGTCATTCTGGATCCCCATCTAGTATTTCTTGCATTAAAATCACCTCCAATTACAAAATTTTTCTCCCAGGCTGCTTAGGACATTCAAATAATTTTCCTTTTTTTGATTGTATCTTGGAGGACAATAAATTGCGGCTATTGTAACCTTGTATCTGACTGATTTAATAGTTACTGCTGCTACCTGATTTTCTGCTGTACTAAGCCCGGGTTCTTGAGGGTGGGAAATGTTCTTTTTTATTATTATTGCACTTTCTCCTCTTGCGGAGTTAGCTGGATGTATGGTATGATAAAATGTATATCTTCTAAATTTTATAAAGGATTCTTTTGTTAAATAGATTTCTGATATTAGGCAAATATCTATTTTTGCCTATCTAGGAATACTTGTAGGGTAGCGTTGCTGGATTCCATTAGCATTCCAAATGCCACAGGCCTAATGTTTTTCATTTCTAGTTTTTCAATCCTTTCAGAAAAATATTTGATCATTTTTTCTTGTTTGTCCAGCTTTCCTATTAGTTTAAGTAACAATTGACTGATACTTTGGGCATAAGTCATTTCACCATTAACGTTGTTATATTTTTTTGCTTGTTTCTTTTCACTCATTGTTCTTTGAGGTTTAACCTGAGGTATTCTATTTCTCATCTCTTGTAGTGTTTTAGCAACTACACATCCTCCGATATAGATGGATAGACGAAAAATACCACAAATAGAAAGAAGGGACCATAACGCCTATTTAATTTCACATTACCATGGAAATCTTTTTAAATAAAAACGATCCAAAAATGAAAAATGCAAATGGAATTTTAAGTACCATAGATATTCGGAACCATTTATGATTTACTTGAATAATATGTGTCTTTATATGTTGTATGTACATTGAAGAATGCTTGGAAGACGTATATTAAAGTCTATAAAGATTATACTGAAAAATAAAATTATTGCAGCTTTTATAACAATCTCAGCTTAATTTCTCTGCAGTTCTACACAAGAAACTTGGAAAACTCAGATCAATGTGGGATGCAAATTTAGTTCACTTCCGTGGGGTGTACCCTGGGCAACGCTAAAAAACTAGAACTGGTAGCCATAATTTATTCTATACTATTGACTATGTATGCCAAAATTAAAATATTGATGTCGCTATTAATTTTAGCCAAAATATTTTAACAACATATTATTTCAACAAATTTCAGCTAATAAATGTATATAACCATGTAAGCTAAAAACATGTGTAATTTAACCTCTAATGTAGAGAAATATGTTGATAAATTAGATGCCTCTCAAAAGTATTTAAAGCTTTTAAAAAATATACTACGAGGGTTGATATTTATATTTTGAGCCTCATAATAAAAATATGGTAATATTTGATCAAAAATTGCTTTATTATTCTTACAAGAATTCTCCATGATGACCAATACAATTTTGCAGGCGCTACCAAGCTAAACTGAAACATGGTTTTTGAATGCTTTAACAGTTTCTTTAGGCAGTGAAAGATCAATTGTGGTTATATCAAGGCTGTACGCAGGTTGACCCATGGATTCGATTTTTTGGTTAGTTAAATAGTCGATTGTTTTAGTCGATGTGCTGTCGCTTCTTTATGTGTATTTCACAAAACACTTTTGGTAAAACAATGGTGGCGTACCATTTTACACTTATCTAGTGGCACGGCACAATTACCACATATCCAATTATTCCGAAAATATAGGCGAACATTTGTTGGAAGTGGAAAATAGCACACGAATATATTTTGTCGGATTTGGAATCTATTATAAGACTCAGACGGTGGATTTTAGTTATCTTTGAGGGGCTCATATCGATATATCCAAGATTGTGTAAATGTTATACACAGTACACTGCGATTGTATTTCTTGACCATTCATTTGCACCAATTGACAGGAGCATGTTTTTGAGATTTTGTCAATATTTTGTGGCACAACAGGTGTTTTTGATGTCCCTGACGCTTCTCACTGGATCAAGGATGAGGCTCTCTTTTGATAACCCACGAGGAAGGTTCTAAAGAATCATCGCACAAAAATGTTTACGAATTATCTCAAAATATTCACTGAGATAAAATTTTCAAGTTCTTTTCTCTTATACACTTGTTATAATATTAATCGTATTAATCGTAAATTAACTCGCCTTTGTGCATTAATTTATGCAAAAAGAGAAAAAATAAGTTGTATTTTGCTTACGACATTGTTTTCTTTCCTTAATACTCAACAATTATGTTCAATTAACCTCTCTGAAGACCGAACTTTTCAGTAGATACGTTAATAAGTCAACATATTTACTCGCAGTTATTGATATTTCTGATTAAAAATAAACTAATTCTCCAATTCCATTTGACAATCAACAACAATGACAAAACCATGTTTCCAGCATTGTCTAATATTTTAATTGCACCCAGGTGTTACGGTAAGAACAATGGGGGTTTGATTAAACTTTTCAAAGCTTTTGTTTTCGTTCTTTTTATTGTATGTGATTCTGAAATTCTTTGTACATTTTTGAATAATTAAAATATTGTTTAAAGAATTATAATGAAATGTCCTGTTGTTCTGATTTAAATTTGTATTCTTTGTATACTTGTTTGTTTAATTTCCTCTCAGTTTCTAAAGTAAATATTTGCTCTTTGTTAATATGAATGTTTCCTTCGTTAACTTCCGTCTTTATTAGATACTTGCATGTATTTTTGTCAGCCATATCCATAAGTGAAAATGTGAGTTGTTAAATTGTTAAATTCGATGGTGGTTTTGACATTTCTCCTTAATATATTAATTATTTGTATTATTATTTATATCTATAAATAATTTGAGTTACAATTTAAATTATATCTAAATTTAGTATAAAATAATATTTAATATAACTGCTGGAGTTAAAAGATTTAAATAAAAACAGTAAACTGAGAGCAAATTAAATTTGATGAAATGTAGGTTATTCTGAAAGGATTTTATTTCGCCAAAGAAAAGCATAAACAAAATTATATTGCTGGCCTTGGTTGAAAACACAATAGGAAAAACAAGAATATTGTTCTATGTAAAAAACCAAATGGAAGACCTTAAAATTCTTTTCAATTGTTACCAACAAAATAGGTACCTAAATACAGTTAACTAATGTGCTGTATTGCTTTACTTTTATTAACAGCTTTATTTTGTACTTACATTTAAGACGTGTGCTTTTACGTGCTATATCCAGAGCAGTTACACTGGAATAAATGTTCACACTGTTACTGAAGAAAATGTCCAAGCTATGCAGGACGTGATACGTTTACATATTATCTGTTTAGACAAGAAAGTACGAATTCAATTGTGTTGAAACTCGAAAATTGTTTTCCCGATAATTCTAATTTTATTATAGAACATTGTTTCATATATGGATTTTGTCTTTTGATGGAAAGTCCCATTATATGCAATAAAATAATTTACAAATATAATATTTTATAAACGTATGGTAGTGAACATATTATATATATATATATATATATATATATATATATATATATATATATATATATATATATATATATATATCAAACCAAATACAATTTTTATATAAATGTTGATGCTATTTTAAAACAAAGAATGTAATTAAACATATTTAGAAAAATAAGACTGCTGTTTACACGTTGATATATTCTCATATATAATCTCATTATATATCATCATATATAATGTATTATTTCCAATAATAATACCTAACCAATATCTATACACATTTAATATTGTCAGTACATGTACATTTATTTAACGACGTTCAATTACTATTGTTTTTCTGCGGGTTATTTAACTAATATTACTAACGGATGGTCTGAAGGTCTTGCCTTTTTCTAAGTCTGTAATATGGATAGGACAAAAAGGTCAAGTTATACTTATTTCAGTTTAGCGAAACTGTAGGGATTGTCTGATTAAACAAGTGATTGTTGTATAACCTCATGTGAATAATAATAATTCTTAAATAAATATTTTCATTTAAAATTAATTTCGTTTTTCTTTTCGTTATGTAAGTTATTTGTAAAAAAGATTGTTATATAGACTATCATTCGTACTGTTATATATACTATTATATATGTATATAAAACCCAATGCAATAAGTAGTCAATAAACTTCTTTATAGTAAGGGTAAAGTTTTTTTCTCGTTCCTTATTGCCATTGTACAACTGAAATAGACGATTTTTTACCTTTTTGGTATTACTTTTGAGGTCTCTTATTGATTGGGTAGCCACAGATTCCCGCTTGCTTCTAAAGAAGCAGTTCTCTATTACTAATACGGGATGGATCAAAAGAATTGGATACATTGGAATGGACAGAAAACTGGATAAATCTGAGTTTTGCGATATAGTTTTAAAATATTAATGGTACTAATTATGTTAAATATTACTGTAACTACTAAGCGTATTTGTTATTAAATACTTTAAGTTGTGAGTATATTAACTAAATTATCATTAGATTACAAAACTTGAACTTCATTTGGTCCGTATGAAATGAAAAATGTACTGAATAACTAAGATTATCGAAGAGATTATTATTATTAAAAAAGTACTCGCAGTAACCTTCAATAAACTGAACTCATGTAAATTAATATAAATATCCTTAAAATAATTCTCCGAGATGAATGAGTTATAAAATGTTACCTTATTGTTTTCACATTATATATAATCTATTACTTAGAAATTCGCCAGTATTTTTATAATGCTTTTTGTTATTCGAGAACTTAAGGTATGTAAAAGCGCGCAAATTCTAAGCTATGTACTACCATTTGCATAGAAAAGAACCAGTGCAATATAATGTATGAAATAATATTACTCATGGAACCTAGCTTTTACAGATTTTCAAAGTGTATTTTCAGTTAATCTATTTGCCTAACATTTGTGGTTCTGGAAAGATGGAGGTAAGGCTTCTGAACAGTATACAATAAATGGACATAGGGAAAAATTGTCTCTATAGCCTGGAATCATTTTGTAGTTTTATTGATACTGAACTTACGTCTAATGAAACGTGTAATTATTAGCATAAACCTATTCAATGTGGTAATTTCGTTTGACCTTTGTGACCAAACGCGCTTCAAAAATATGAAGGTGCCAGGTTGTTCGATCTACTGGATCAATACTCAAAGCAAATGCTCAAGGGTCTGTAGCTCAGCCAGACATCGCCCAAACAGCTACCTCAAAACATTCTCGTTTGATTCAAGTAGGAACGAATTTAAAACATTGAAGAATTGACATAGTTGAAAAGATCATTGGTTGTCTAATATATTGTGATGGAAAGTCTGTTTTTATGACGTCAAAATATATACTAGATATTGAACATCCCAATATATCGAAACCAAAGCTGTTAACATTCAGCTTTGGTGTCAAGCACGGCTTAAACAAAGTCATGATCTGCATCTGGTGGTTCAATTCTGCCTGAACGTGAAGTTTGAAGTTTTCCTTAAGCAGATTATTTACCATATTACTTTTCATCCTGCTACAATTTGCTTAGGGTAATGCAAGTTAACGTGGAATTCATTCGCTCACTAGTTATATAATTTTATTTTTATATAAAGTAAACTTCTAATATTGTATTTAAAATTTTACATATTCTATATTATAATCGGAAATTGTTTATGAATGATAACAACATGTATAATTTGCTGTAAGGCGTTTACGAAAACTCGATAAAAATAAATAATTTATACAACGGATTTTTAACATGCAGGCAAAACAACATTAAATAATTAATAAATAATTAATAATGATAAATAATTGACTGATAAAATTTCAATTGTCTTATTTGAATGAATAAATATATCTAACAAAAACATAAAACCATATATAGAATTAATGTATTTCCATTACATACTTCAATAATTCCATTTTGATCGCGTTAATATAAAGTACAATTGTAAATAAATGTTAAATTTTTCACGATATATAGATCTAAATAAGGATAGAACAAATTTAATAACTCACTCTAAGAATTAATGAATCAGGATATATTTAGTTATATATATGTTAGCAAAATCAATATTAAGTTCGCCTGTAATAGCCAAAATTAAGAAATCCATTTTTTTATTAATCTATAATTAAATTAAATTGAATTAAATTATTAAAATTTTGCTTTTTTCTCACTCTTTTCAAAGTCAATTTATTCATATAGATGCTATTAATTAAAGATGTATGTGCCTTGTTTAGTAACAACAAGGCAAAGAACAAATTATAGTTGCTAGAGGAAAGGTCCGGGGTATACGGTGGATGCATTAAAACATCTCAGCCAATCTGTTTAAATTTTTTGCTGTCTCACAGTATGTGCATAAGGTAAATGTGGTCTGCTATTGTCTTAAACGAAGATAACACTTTCCTATTTACCAACTCTTGTAATTTTTTTTAATTATCTGCGGCATCGGAGCCGTTACTTTTTGATAGTGACCGATTTGAGTCATATTAATGGTTTCGTTGGGATCGAGCACCTCCAACCACTCATAGCAATAAACATTACATCATTTTTGATGAGCTTCTGCTGTCTGTTTTTTTTTTTTCGTAATTAAATAGGAAAAATATGACAACATTGATCTTCTGAAAAGTCTCCTTTCTCAAAAAGCTATAGATTTTCTTTTAACTATTAATGATTTAATGTTATCTATATCCCTATAATTTTCTATAGACTAGATATGACAAACAGCATATCATATAGCTTCACTGAATAGTACCACTGGATATAAGCGATTTTAAGCCTTAGTAGGAAGAAAAGCGGAACATACTTTTTACTCAGCCATATTTTAATTAAATATTATATAAACTAGTTCGTTTCTATCTTGATTTTCTAAAATATTGCAGAGGAAACTTCTATATTTGAATAGTTGCACAGAGTACCTGTTTTCTGAATTATTATCAATCATGTTTTTTATTCTTCAGTTTTCTTTATACACAACCATAAGGGTACGTTCATCCCAAAGAAAGATTTGAATACGCTACTATAGCAACAGCAGTAGACTATCTATTTTCTATTGAGTTAAGTTAAAAAGCACTATTTTGTGACATTTATACTTTAATGATATCAAGTGTGAACGTACTGGAATAAATATGAATGCAATAGAAGCAATTATTGTACGCTGGTAATGGTTGCAACTTTAGTTGTGGAACAATACATCAAGAAAACGCAACAAAGTATTTTTCCCATACTATAACACTTGGTTTCATATTTGTGTAAGAAAAATTTACTTTGAAATGTTGAAATGATCAACCCGTCGTATTCACCAGACGCTTCCCTTTCTGATTATAATTTTCCTCGATCAGTGTCTCATGGTCTGTCTACTAAAAATATTAAATACTGACTAGAGTAAATCTACCTTAAATACTGGCTAGAGTAAGATTATGGGCTCAAATATTCAATAATAAGGATTAAATAAAAAAAAATTATACCAGATCGCGGTATGTTGAAAAAATATATAATATTTTCCAAATAAATAACCTAGTTAGTAATTTTTAGTAGCATTAATCAATCTTAAAATATAATTAATTAACTTCTAATTAGAGGCTTTATTAGACGTTTAATATACTATATCTATCAATCAAACTGTCATATATTTTTTAAGTTCAAGTGTTAATTATCTTTATCCTATAATTAACAATAACTTGTAACCAAGCGGAATAATATTTAAGTCCTATTTTATTCGATTGAACTTCTTCAACTTTTCTCGATTTCCGTTAATTATTTACTTGCATTTCTATTATAAGATAGCAATAAAGATATAAATTACCATTGTATTAACTGATTAATAGCATGATTGCATGTCTCGGAAATAACCTTTTAATTATTTAAAATCATAAATTAACAATTGCTTAAAAGATTTCTTAATTAAGTGTTGTTACTGAACTGAAAAAATGGCAGTAACTAATTACAACCTATTAAATAATATTATCCAGTGATATGCCTTTACATTTTCGACTTTTTAAACATTAAAGAAATATCAACTATAACATGTATAAACTTTGTTATAAATTATTATTCTGGAGATGTACTGTATAATTTGAAACTAGGTGGCCGTTGTGATAGACCTACCAATAGAGTTATATTCCTTATAAATTAATATTGATTGACACAGCAAAGGAAAATTACTTACCGCTATTCCATTGTTCATTAAATTCCACTAAATTATTCGCACATAACACATAGAGCCACTGCGATCGATTATTGAAAATTAATGAAATGTTTTAACGCGTCGAAGTTGTACGTAAGGGATGCTAGTTGTACGTAACACGGACAGACTAACCAACGAGTTCCCGCCAAATACTGGCGGGGGCGACCTACGTTGGGGATCACGTTGGGGAATTCTGCGCGCGCGCGCTGCCTTAGTCCGGAATTCGGTAAGGGGGTAACTGCTATTTTTATATATATAGTGTAATTTATAAATCTTTTAGTTGGAGCTGTTCAAATCGTTAGTGTTATTTGGTGACCGCTATATAAAATAAAGCCGAAATAAGGTGAGAAATATTTTTTTGAATTGTATATTGAACACCTGTTTGAAATCTATCTTTAGTTCATAATTTATATAATACAAACTATTGTATTTTTTATTGTCAATATTAGTAATTTTATCAGTCATATTAAATTAAAATATGAATAACAATAGCTTTTGTAAGTTTAGTAATGAGAAATTGCAGAAATTGCTCCATGAAAACACTACTATGCCCATTTCTTTATTACATCTTCTATATGCTTGGTCCAATCTTAATTTATAAATTGATATATTACTACTGTTCTATTGTACTTGTATCAATACACAAGTGAGATACCTGTGGAATAAATGCGTCAGTATATATGTTCTAAATTCTAAATTATAAATTAAATAAAATTTGATCACTTAAGCTAATTCAGACATACATTATGCTAATTCGTGTTGCCTGGTTTGTTTCAAACTTCTGATTTCCTGTACATTGTCCGGTAACTGTATTCGTACTACTTTGCTGTGATTTAGTCACCTTCTCTCTTGTTTTAAGGCGAAATCTTGGATAACTCCATTTTATTTCGAGGCCAACTTACTTAGCGATAGCAATAATTATTAATAGAAGAACATTCTTTTGACAACCTGGGATTAGCAGGTTTGATGTTTTAGTGAAACCCCGTATATGCACAAATACCTAGAGGCACAAATACCTATATTAAAGCGAAATCTTAGCGATAACAATTATTATTAATAGAAGAACTTTGTTTTGACAGCCTGGTATTAGTAGGTTTGATATTTTAGTGAAACCCCATATATGCACAAACACCTAAAAGTCTTGAGAATTATATACAAAAATGAAAATCACGACAAAAAAGATCACCAGTAGTGATGGAGCGTAATAACAATTTCCAGTATATAACTCGTGGATCATAAACATCAGTTTCATTTCAAATCTGTAACTTTGCTGTCATCAAACTAATGTGATCTACTAGAAAAAAACAAAGCCAAATAACTGTAAAATTATATAGTACAAAATTATTATGTTATTAATGTCAACTGTAATTAATTTATTTAGAATTATTCAACCAGAATTTGAATCACTTCAAAGGCTAAATACAATAATTTTTCACCATTACACTCGTACACGTGTTACAAAATCTATAAATAATTCTGAAAATATTTGAGTGAAAGGTCGGACTACAATTTGTTACGATCAATGGACTGTTTGGTCAACAATTAAATGAAGATTCTAAAAAATTGGTTTTACATGGATTTCATCTTAAGATAAAAAGTTCTTCCGAGACGAGTTTTATCTCTTGCCCGAAAGATGTTAAAAGGCAATAACTAGGGATGAAAGATATTTTTTATATTTTTTATGTCATTTTAAACAAGCTATTTTTTTAAAAGAAAGGTTACAAATTAGCTCAATTAATTTATAATAATATATAATAATATTGTTCTACTTATAAGTATTTTTATGATATCTTATTATTATTGTGATTACTATTTATTTACAAAAATAAATTATTGCTAGACATTTTATTTATATAAATGATGATAAAAGGTCTATAAATATAACACTCTAAAGAAGTGTAACCTATAAATATTTCAACTTTTACATCTGTTTCAATTTATAGATAACCAATTAAATTATAAATTAATTATAATAAATTATAATACAAGCTGTAACAATTGTCTGTGTCTTTAGCACTAAATGCATTATTTTGGCTATAAGTGTTAAAATTGTGAAATAAGTGTTTAATTAATTTAAATCCTTGATTTTAATATACGATTTTATAAAAAAATATTATAAGAAAAGTTTATAACATTACATGCATTTTTATTCATAAACAGAATAAATAAAGACACATATGATTTCATTATTATTATTAGTAGTTGAACACTCTTATAAGAAAAATTATTTAGTCCATGTCTCGAATTGATGGTCTATTCACCTCATCATCTGATATATAATGGTCATTTTAGATATAACCGTTGAGGAGAAGTAATAAATAAATATTTCTAGGTGCTCTCTCGGACAAGTAAGGAATATCTAGAAACTCTGCACAAAACATATAGAAAGTGGAATATGGAAAGGAGGAATCTAGATAGAATTTTGGAAAAGTTTTGCTTTAGCAAAGTAGTATTTTTATTGTTATGACTAATTTGTTATTGATACAAAATTCCTTTCCAAACTAATAGAATAATAAGTATTTGAAAGGCGTAGCATTGGAAAGCCGTTGATGACAACGAAAACACATAATTTCTTCTATAACACCTTTGAACCATTTAATATCGAGAATAGAAGAGTTATAACGGAGGAAATAAATATTTAAAAAACTCCAAACACCTCAACACAAGAGACGATAGTGATGATATATATTAACAATAACTTATAATAATAATTTAGTATAGAAACCATTATGTATACACTTTTATCCAAGCAAATTATATGAATTTTATTAAGCATTCTTCTTAAACAAACGTAATAAATATCCTCATTGAGAACAAATTTTTATTAAAGAATATATATTAATTTGCATCGGCTATTTTTCCGTAAGTAAGATTTATATTGCTACAAAAAACTTTTTATTGCCATTCTTTTCAAAAACGTAGAATAAAAAAGTCTAAACAACGACTTTATGGCAATGGATTAAAGTACAGTGTTAAGAATGAGTGAAAGTGGGTGTTTTAAAAGCTGCTGGAATATTTTATTTTTTAAAAGCATTGTTGTTCGTGTTCCCACAGTGACAGTCATACAACTTTTAATTGTTATATATTATATTATATAAAATATTAATATTTGATATATAGTTTATTCTTCTATTGCACAACTTCATTTTTAGTAGAAATCTATCTACTAAATATATATTATAAATGATAATTCTTCTTACTATGGATATTCCTGAATAATATCGAGTTACATTTGTCGAAACAATATAATCATTTCTTCATTAAAATTCTAATCCAAACGATGAAAATTAGTTACAAGACTATAAGATTAAATTTAAATGTATTAATTCTACTTTTATTGCTGTAAAGGTCAATTTTATAGTATTATTATTACAAATACATTATTTCAATAATTCACGAAATGAATAACAACCAACATTTATAAATAACAATAACATATATAAACATATAATGTTACTTTCACAAAAATTCAATTTGAAGTAATGGACAGTCTTTTGAAGATTACTGACATTATAACGGATGTAAAGAATCAGCATAGACCATCGATATATGTACATGTTTTTAATTTTTAATGATATGAGAATGTTTAGAAGATGAAATTGGCCAGCATATATATATATATATATATATATATATATATATATATATATATATATATATATATATATATATATATATATATATATATATATATATATATATATATATATATATACGTATATTTCCTTAAATATTTTTCGATAGCAACAAAAGCCAAATTAGAAGTAAATTCGGGTAATATAGTACCGAGATTGGTTGTTGGCAAATTGGTTGTTGTATTTTAACTTCGCTAACTGTTAATTTTACAAACTTTTGTGAGTTTACGGTAGTTTTCTTTTACATCATGCCCGATATTCTTGAACTATCGTCATCAAATACCAGTTAAATTTCACTAGTTATGGCTGTTAAAGTAGGTTGTATTTTATATTTTATTGGATTACAAATGAAATTATATCCATTCGTTGAATTTTATTTTATTCCATAATCGAACATTACTACTTCTGAAATACCGGTTAGAAGGAAATTTACATTTATTTTTTATGATATTCCGTTGTGTCTTGTTCTTTCTACGAGTTCTTTTTCTTTCTCGAATTATCGTTTTTATGAGTCCCTATTTAGAAAATCTGTTACTGTTATATCATAGTAAATTTAATGTTAACTCAGTATTTTATAATTCTCTTAATGTAGCTTGTTAACATTTAGATTTAACACAAATTTTACTACATTTTATATCTCTCAGTTTTCGTAATTTTACTGCTGGGTTTTTATTCTCAACTTTAGTCGTTAGTAAAAGTTATTGTCACTATATGATATTATTTGGAATTTTATTCATAATCAAAAACTACTACTTATATTATTCCTGAAATTACTATACTTCATATAATACGTGTTATAATAGATTACCTATATTTTTTTAGAACTAAATGTAAATAGATATAATCATTATGAAACTTTTTTTGCACCTACTATAGTACGAGAGCTGCTATATATATTATAGGTTTCTTTAATTGTTTTTCTATGTATACTCAATGATCATTATTACGTTTTTGCATGCAGTTGAACTAATCTTTTTTAGTTCGTTTTCCACTCTGATTGCGGTATCTCCAATACATGGTTTTTGAATATATCAAAGGCTTCTTCAGACATCAAAAAACCTTGGCCATGAAATTTATTCTTGATATGAGTTCTAAATGAATATCATTTAGAGGTAAATCAGACTTGTACGAAGCATGACTCATGGATAGGTTTGGCACATGAATCACTTTTATCGGAATTGGAGAACACAGGATTATTATTTCTAATTAACATTTCCATGTATATTTGTTTATCAAATACCGAAATAGCAAAATCTTTTTTTGCGAAACCTTTGATGTCACAGAGTTGCTACACTTCTGAATATTTTATTTAGATTCATTTAATATGAATATTTCATTTCCCTACGAATATATATACAATATTGTTTTACAATTGTTCTGCTGCACGAAAACATATTTAATATTATATATTAATTATTTATATGTGAATAATGATATATACATTATATACATTTAATTTTGGAAAAATTTTAATTGGTTATGAAATATTTTATATTTTATATTTGGGTATTAAATGCATATTTTATTCAAATTTTTTTTGTACGTACGTCATCAAGATGTTTAATGTATTGTCGCCGCAATTTGTAAATTCGTTTTAAAATCAGACAATATTAAGATATTCATAGACAAACAATATCAGACTTTCTCATTTTATTCTAGTTAAAAAGAGACACAATGCTGTCTGATTAGTTCGAACAAGTAAACAAATGAGGATGTCAAAGTCGTCCGGTTGTCAGACATATGCGAAATTTTTGAAAGCAATAGTGATAAGAGGTTATAACTCTAACCTATAAACTATTGCGGTTGTATAATTAACTATAGTTTTTAGATGCACTATAATGTTAAAATAAATTACATTTGATAACATTTTTGTTCAATTATTTTATTTAGATTGGAATTTTGTTGTATGTCAAATCCAAACTGAATTAAAACTAAGAGTTGATGCAGCAAAATTGCGACGTTTTGACGTCACAAATGTAGATGACGTATGTATAAAATAACTTTCAACAGGCTATAAATCCGATATTCTAAAATATTTGCTGTCATTGTGAACTTAAAAGGAGAAAAAGAAGTAACTGGTTTATAATTAAATTTTGTAATAATATAAAATAATTTTTTTAACGAGACAGAGAAAAAGTATATAATTTATATATCAAAAAAATTGACCATCTACTTTGAACAAATATTTAAAGAAAATTTTATTGAAAAACCATCACTACTATAATCATTGCTTCAATCAATTCTTCCAATTTTACATAGTTTACATTCTCAAAATAATATAAAGGGCTATATGTTCATATTATATCTTATTGATACTGATTTTGGACGACTTTGGTTCCTGTACGAACTGTGACTACGATTATACTCTTTTATGTACATTATATATTCGTTATTATACTTGAACACGATTTCTGTATATTACAATCTAATTGAAATTATTATTCATTTCTTTGAGTATCTCAAAGATGATTTTCGGATCTTTTCATTTCAAGAGTTCTTTTCTCTTTAAGGCTTTAAAATAATTCTACAATATTATTTATATCATAAGATACTACTTTATATCCATAAACATTTTTATTAATATTTATTTTATTATAAAATCATAAAAGAGTAATAAAGTGGCTCAATGCATTAAATTTCAAAATCCATGAAATTACACCGATTATTATACCATAATTATATTCGTTACAACAGAATAAACTTAGAGATCTATGCTCTATAAATAAATTTGTTAATTAATATCTATTAATAGGCCCAATTATATATATTTGCAGAAAATAAATATTGATTATATAAAATAAATATTGATATTCGTTATAGCATCGCAATGGTTAGTTTGTTATGTAAAGAAACACAATTTGCTTACGGTAACGTTTGACATTCTTAGTCTTAGCTCTATTGTTATATATATCCGGTAACCTTTCCGTGTATGTTTGTTTATCAAATACCGAAATCGCAAGGAATCAGATGTTACTGTTTTTTATTCTTGGAAAGATCTTTTTTTGCGAAACCTTTGATGTCACAGAGTTGCTACCCTTCTGAATATTTTATTTAGATTCATTTTATATGAATATTTTATTTCCTTACGAATATATATAAATAAACTAATATTGTTTTACTGTTATTTATATGTCTTAATATATTCGAATAAATTATCCACTATAAATCCAAAGTTTTTTAGTACATACGTCGTCAAGATTTTTAATGTATTGCTTGTCGCAGTTTGTAAATTATTTTTAGAATCAGACAGTATTTTCTTTATTTATTAAAATATAATCCTTATATTTTATTCTAGTTAAAAAGACGATGCTGTCTGATTAGTTCGAACACGTAAACAATTGAGCCTGTTAAAGTCGTCCGGTTGTCAGAAGTATGTAAAATTCTTGAAAGCAAAATGATAAGAGTTTATAACCTATAAACTATTGTGGTTGTATAATTACCTAAAGTTTTTAGATGTATTATGTTAAAATAAACTATTTTTGATAACTTTTTCGTTCAATTATTTTACTTAAAATCGAATTTTGTAGTAGGCGAAAGGCAAACTGAACTAAAATTCATATTTGATGCGGCGGAAGTAAACATTTCATAACTTGACTGATTTATAACTTTCTAAAAAAAAATCATTCATGCATTTATGTGATATTCTCAAATTGGATTCATCATTATGAATAATAGAACAAAATAAATTTCCAGGAGAAAGCACTAAAATCTACGAGTCATATTCAGAGAGTTTGGATTTATAATTAGAACTACATGAGGATGCATCCAATATTGAACCACTAGGTTGTTTAATAATTTTCCGGAGATTGACCAGTTCGTTAAGAGTGAAACTAAAAATATGGCAGTATTTTATTAGCTTATCTTTCATAATAAAATTCATGGCTGAAGCTATATATAAATTGGGAATTTCAAAGATACAGCAATGTGGGTGCATAATGGATGCCGCGTTATTATGAATTAAAAAAGATTTACATGATTTTATAGATGGTATCATCGTTATAATGACTTGCGTTTACCGTTATAGTAAGGGTGGCTCACTTCTTCAACTCCTAAACGTGTTCATGTTGATAAGATAATAAACACAATTTATTATTGCCACCTAATTATTTTGAACTTAATTTTATTAATTATTTGGATTATTTTGTAAAATTAAATTATTTTTAGCCAAGATACAAGATACTAATTAGATTTTAGCTAAGACCTGGTTGTTTAGAGAGAAATAAAATTATTTTTCATGAAGATAAATACCTCTAAAATCTAATAACTACTAATTAATCCTATTTGCTAGTTTTAAATCTCCCTTTGACTTTTGGTTCTTTTTATACTGCACAAATAAGAGCAATACCTGCGGCAACCACTACAATACACTACAATAATGAGGATAATAAACTAGGAGGTCACTGGAATCAATCCGTTCAAGTGAAGAGAAATTAGACGTTCCTTTAGCAGCTATAATTCTGCTTATTCGTTTCTCTTTTAGGAGATTTCCCATTCGTTTCTGAGAAATTACTAAATAAATATATAGCTATGCGTTAGTTGAAAAATTATATTAAATTACCACTGTTATTTCTTTTGTTATATTTTAGAGTCTCCTTCTTAACAATTAGGGTTTATACTGCTTAACGTAAGCTTCGAGAATACGATAAACGGAAGGGAATGTTGCAACTGGTGCATGCGTATTGTCAGTTATATTGCGCTCTGTCTTTTTCTACTTAAACTTTATGTTGATCGATTGAAAACAGATAATCTAGAATATTTAGATTTTTTAATGCATTAACAAATTTCTAACAATAATAATTTAATTGTTGTGTTATTCTTAGTGCTGTAACATATTGCTTTTAAAATATGGAAGAACAACGGTAAGTACAGAACGTAAGTTTAAATTTTATAAAGTTAAAATATCCAAGGAGCATCAATTTTGTTTATAGAGGGAATATTAACTACCAAATTTGTAACAAAGCATTTTCAAGGATATCAGATAGAAGTCATCATGCCAATGTTCCCACATTTTGCCCCAATATATGTTAGCTACAGATTTCAAAACTATAACGAGAAGCCAAGAAAGAAATTTGTTCTTTTTGTTCAAATAAAAACTTTGTGTTAAAAAAGGGAACGAAAGAAATAATATGCAATTGTTCTAGAGGAAATATTAAAGTTAATTATAACTTTTATTCACATTTTGTTGTAATTAACCATTCATTCATTTCAGGTTAGTAAATATACAATACGCCAGCCAAAAGCTAGATAGTTTAGTAGTCAATTCATTACAGGGGTTTCTCCAACAAAAGTGGTAGCAAATATATCAGTAACTGATAAAGCTTAGACATTTACTTTAATCATGATATATTTTTATATATATTTGTAGCGATTTAATTTTTCTTTTATAGGTAAAGTGCTGCTGGAATTTGTTTAGCAAAAGTTGAAGAAAGCTAAATAAGATACATGAATGACATATACAAATAGTTCATGGACTTTCTGTAAATATTTTTCTATACGATGTCTTTGTAAATATGGTGCATGGACTTGATTGATAACATTTAACATAACATGATTAACATTGGACATTATATTGATAATTTTCATATTACCATCTTTGCTAGTCTCTAAACAATTTATGTTGGATTATTGTTTTTTAATTTCATGGGACTAAAAGTTCTCCGTGCGGAACGATATACAAAGTAAAATATATTAGATTGAAATGTTCAACATCAGTTACAAAACAAAGTATATGCGCTTGCCAGAAAAGCGCTTGTTCACTCGGACATTTAATTGAAATATATGAAAATGCGCATGTGCTAAACCTAAATTACCTTCTGCTTACTGTGTATCCCTAAGATCCGAACCATGGTCCTCGGTATTAAGTAGACAACTGGCAAGTAACAAACTTGGAAAACATCCCAGAGGACATCCGGTCCTGGTTACTGGCGTGACTGGGATGATTTTCCTTGTCGAATTTTACACTCTTGCCTGTTGGACGAAGGCAATTATAAACAATCACAAACATACATTTACAACCATGCCGTAGCAGAATTTACGCTTGCGGCTCTCGCAAAAGTAGGAGGAGCATCATGTCGCCTTCTATTAAATTTCTCTGATGAGGAACAATCAAAGATAGGTTAAAAAACATATCAACCAATAATTCCAAAAATATTAAGAAATCTTTTTAAATAATAAAATATTTTTAATAAAAAAAAACGACTTCAAAAAATAATTAAGGAACTGATTAAAAATTAAAAAATAATCAAACTTAATATAAACATTTATATTAATTTAGATTTGTTTTGTTGGTAATCCTAGATCCACGTTTCCCTAGATTACCGCCCCCTTCCCCCCAATAGATGCTGATTTGATTCCAATGGGACCACTGCGTAAGTGTACTATTTCGAATAAAAGAAGAATTCTGAAAATCGGTCCATAATTGTCGGAAAAATCGGCGAACCTACATATATATATACATACGAACATAGATACATACATATATACAGCCGAACATAGAACTCCCTCCTTTTTCGAAGTCTGTTAAAAAATAATATTTTTACGCGGTAGTTTGTAGTTAAGAATAGTATAAAAATACTAATTAAACTAATTTCGAAAGTGTTTACCTACAGATCAGCCTAGATATCAGTATGGCTGCAGTCGTGAGCTGGAAAGGAGGGATAAATATTTCTGCTTCGGTGTATAATTAATCACGAGCCAGTGGCAGTTTCGGACTTTCCCATTTGCTCTGCCGTTTTATGCAGATCGGGACACAAGTTGGGGTTAATTTACTGTTTTGATTACTCTAACTTTTTGCTCTTATATTTACAAGTTTAAATCCCGTTTTTAGACCCCAGTTGTCCATCTAACCAGTAACGTTTATGTACGATGAATTTGTAGAATTTTCTACAAATAATAACTGGACAAATTAAAATTATTAAATATTTTATTTAATGCTAACAATAAAATATAATAGTTATAATTGTTAAATTACTTGTTTAATTTATATATAATTTCAGGAGCACTGCTTCAATTAGCTCAAAAATAAGTTGTTCTTAGAGATGTCAGTGATTCACGAAGCTGACATCAATTAGTTCCTAGGTATTGGTTATCTTTCTTTAAATAAAAGGAAAATATTTCTTAATTACTTATATTAAACTTATTTACAGTTGCAATACAATGCAACACTATAAAATAGGATCGATTTTTTGTTTACAAATTTGACTGATAACTAGGTGTTGTCGTATTCTAAGTGCCTATGGAGAACCTGACACTGAGCGTGTTCGTGAAACTCTTCACAAACCAGATGTCTGATTCGAGGTGAGTGTTAACGTTCCTCATAAACCATGGGGCATTGAATAACGTGCGGAGTTTTCTTGGAATGGAACACTTGGACTAGTTCAAGTTGTCCCTCAGAGACGTACCTGTACAACACTTGTGCTCCGAAGAGGCAGATTGGACGGACTAACATTTTACACAGAGTCGCTTTCTGGGGAATTGGAAATTATATTGTTTATGCAGAGGAGTGGGAGGAGTAGACTGTGCACGCTATTGCCTTGCTTACTCTTGGTTCGCCCCATTTAAGTGTATGTGTGTTTTGTGTGTGTCACTTTGAAACTATGCGGTATCTGACAATCACCTTTTCTTGGCACCAATAGTCCAGCTATAAGGTTATTTCCTTTCCCAAGTAAGCTAGAGGCCAGTCAGAGGAAATAAAATGTTCTGCCGGAAAGACACAAAATACCGTCATAAAGCAAGAAAAATAAATATAAGAATTTTATAAATATATTTAACAATATTTCTGTAATTGTTACATACGTTATCATACATTTTCATACGTTACCGTAATGTTTTACTATTGCATTTCTACGTTATCGAGTGTCCACTGTAAGTTAAAAAGTAGTCAGTAGTAGTCAGACTTATTTTTAATATTTTGTATTTGCTTCAAAATAACTTTATACTTTAACTAAACTACTTTACTAAGACTAAGATAACTTTATATAAATATATACTTTTAACTATAGTACAATATATCTGCACAGAACACACATTCTATACATTCAGGAAAAAGTATAAGCGAAGGGAATTTGGTGTTGCATTTGGCACAAATACTGCCTGAAAAATGGAATAGTCTCTAATGACGATCAGTGATATCTTGAATGGATTACATTACTCCAATTTCTCTGAATGACGTTTCAAAATTACACTCAGAACTCCTACACTCCATAAATGTTTTGGAATTATAACATCATTGACTACTGTTTTTTTCAAGAAGAAAGTCAGCGTCGGTCTAAACGAAATCCGTAATAATACATGATAACACCATGTTTATAATAGCTCTTAATAATAGCGCCGTTATCAGTCGCATCGGATACCTTTATTAGTAAACAGGCAGCTATATGTCACTGTTCAATTATGTTTATGGGGATATGTTGACAACTTAGAGTAAGTAACCAAGGACATGGGTTAACACATAATTTACAAAAGATAATTAATGAAAAAAACCTCTAGATCTATTCCTGCAATACATTCTTAAACCAATAACAATGTGCTGCAAAAAATATGAATTTAAATTATTTGCAATCAATTTCAAATGGTATCAATCAAGAGACTTCATTTAGGAACATATTCAGTCACTGCAAACAGCCAAACATTCGAGAATCGTTTTTATCGACATATGATACGGTTCTTATTCAGGATCTTTATCACTCATACATTTTTGACTCCGAACAAAAAGCAATATCAGCCAAAGACCATTCTCATTTTGCTTGCCATCTTAGAAAAAGACAAAAATATAGTTAAGACGATTATTTAATAAAGTGATTAGTCTGCAATAAAAGGACTAGTCTTCAACCATACCCTACAGAATCGTCGTAACGGGATCAAATTTTAGTGAGTTGACCTGTCTTTTTGAATTTTGTTGAATATTTAGAACATGAGAAACTTTCTATTCTGTTCTATTAGAAATAATAAACATCTATAAGCGGTATTATTAGTCACGCTGAAGGGTTTTATCCATTTAACATATAGATCAGTCATTACAAAAAGCGAACACAAATACCGTATGTTTCATTTAAAACATGTTTCATAAACCATAAATTTTCTCACATTGTAATAATATACAATTTAGTAAGAGCAGAGCAGTTTTCGAAATATGTGACGAATCAAAATTCCAATATTATAAGATCAGAAATGTTGGTAATACAAATATAAGTTATATTATTTTTTGTATTCGATTTTTTTGAATGCAACAAAAATATTAACCTGTTAATAGATCTGTTAATTGAAATGTATCAGTATGACTAACCCTAATAAACTTACCGACAGCACCTTCTGAGTGTATTCCACTTCACTAAAATCGTTAACAATCTGTTATAAGATAAATATTAGAGATTTTAGTCGGCTTGGTGGCGCAGTTGTAAAGTCCGATGGGACGGTTTTCCTACTGTTGCGATAGCCGCGGGTTCGCGCTGGAGCATGGTCGTAAATTTATGTTTGTGATTGTTTAAAATTTGTGAATGTTCTAGGCAAGAGTGTAAAATCCTACAAGGAAAATGATCCCAGTCACGCCAGTAACCAGGCTGGGTAATACCGGATAACTTCTGGGATGATTTCTAAAGTTGGTCGCTCGCCAGTCAGTAGGCTTAATGCTGAGGATCATGGTTCGGAGCCCACGTTAAACTTTAAGCCTAGTCCAGATAAACCCATAATTGGTGAAAGGAGACTTTAAAATATATATAATAAAAATGTAATTAGAGATTTTAAAATATCCCACTTTTGTTAAATTGTGTTGAATATTTAGAACATGAGGATATTTTTCTATATTTTAAGACAAATTAACTAGCAATAATAAAAATCAATAAGCAGTATTACTAGCCATGCTGAAAGGTTTTTGAGTACATAATCCCCAATAAATTGCCAGATTTATTGAACAGTAATTCGTGGATTCCACGCAATTGATATATCATTGCGTAAAACAATAAAATTGCGTTAAAATTTAAAGCTGAAAACGTTACAAATTCCATCGATCAACTGCCGCAATAATTCGGAGGTAAGGTTTAGGGTATTAGGTATTAAACAACTACCGTAATCATCCCGTGTGATTTCTTTTTGTCCCTCAAATTAAATTTGTGGCCCAGGAGTATACGCTTTGGGCCGATTGAAGCCATAAAACAACTTTTGTGGGGCTGCGTGTTATACCGAGAGACGTCCATAAAAAGTGTTCCTACGACATTGAATAAATTCGATTGAAAAAATCGCTGACATATGTGTCTCGTATTAAATGATATCTATCCTTGAAAATCAAATAATTTTTAACTAATATATTTTACAACTAGATTACTAGAGACGGAAGTATCATCAGTCAAAAGTAGCATTGCAGTTATCGGTATTTGTTTACATTTGATTGGTAAATGTTTAGATTTTAAGAAAATTGTCTATTTTAGCGAAAATATCTGAGTTGAAACAATTGCAAACATATTTTTAAAGGATGAAGTTGAATACATTATAACAGGTTAATTGAAAAGTCCCCGGTCTGACACATAGATGGCGCTACTAGAATTAAATCCATATAGTTTTTAATTAACCCTAACCCTTAAAAGATGCTAGTATAAATTTGGCGTGTGCAACTTTTGCAATTGTGAAAAAAATGAGTAAAAATGAATTTCGCGTGTTGATAAAATATTGCTTTTTGAAGGGCAAAACTCAGCTTAATGCCGAGTTCCCGGATACTTCCCTAGGAAAATCAACCATCAAGGATTAGTATGCTAAGTTTAGATGTGGTGAAATGAGCACCGATGACGGTGAACGCAGAGGAGGCTCAAAAAAGTTTGTTACCGACGAAAATATTAATAAAATCCACAAAATGATGTTGAATGGGCGTAAATTGAAATTGAATTAAATAACAGACACTCTAAAGATATCAACTGAACGTGTACATCATATCATTCACGAATATTTGTAACTATTTCCTGTTCTCAGATCTCAAAAGAATGCTCGCTGGGAAGAAATTTTTGTCGAATGAGGAGGTGATCGCCGAAACTGAGGCATATTTTGAAGCAAAGGACAAATCGTACTACAAAAATGTTATCGAGAAGTAGGAGGGTCGCTATAATCAGTGTACCACCCTTGAAATGAATTATGTTAATGAATAATGTGTTTTACTACTGTAGGCCGGAAACTTTTCAATTGACCTGTTATATTCTGAAATCATATTTACGCGAGAAAATGTGAAATTGAAATGTTGCCTCAATAAGACGGAAAAAGTTCTTTCAAAAAAAAAACTTGGACAGGAAAATTACAATACATATTATGTTTGAGAGCTTACTAAATTAAAAAAGAAACATATTTACTCTATATTTCCACATCGACAATTTAACCTAAGAGAAGGTAAGAACAGCATTAACCCTCAGGACAGAATAGATTTGCTATAATTTGACAGAATAATTCATTTAATGATTCTGGAGAAATGTAAGTATGTTAGAATAGAATATAAGAGCTCAAAACCCCCAAAATAAATATGCTTGTTCATAGTCTATGTAATAGCAAAGGTGTCATTACATAACTATTGTTTTTACCAACTATAATAGATACTTACATGGTGGTTTATTCGTTTTGAGATCCTCTAATCGACGATGCATGCTATGTTCAGCATAAAACTAAAATCTTTCTGAAACATCAAACACAGTCTGAACGTCCTATACAAAATTTGAAGGTGTAATTTTAATAGTGAATGAATCAGTTAAATTACTACAATGTCATGTTGTAAAAGGAGGCAACATAGCATTCTTATGAGGGTCAGCATAAGTAGTTATTTTCTATACAACAAGACAGGATAATTTAAAATATATGGCTATAGAATGAGCTAATGGTAACCATTAACTGTTTCCATTAGTTCAATATATGATAAAATTGATGAAAGAAAGAAAAGAAAACTCAACAATTATTAGTCGATTAAATATCAGTTAGTCGATAAACTATTTTTGTAGTCAAATGTTATGGCCATGTTATCTATATATACATAATATTGAAGCACAAGCGATAGTACAGAGAAACTTTTCTGTAAAAACTGTAACAGTTGAGAAAGAAATAAGAAATTATTTTTAATGAAGTTCCTCTTGACATAAACTAAGTTAAGGCCGGGTAACGGCCTAGAAGGCATATTTATTATGTACCGCGTTTTGAGCATATTCGCTATGATGGCATGACATATAAATTGCTATGTCCAAATATCTCAACAAAAGGCCGAAATACCGGATGAATAAATTTAAGCAAGTTGAAGCAGTTCTTGCATTACACTAGAGACCATAAAATGGATTAATTTGGCAATAGCTAATACATGGTATTCTGTTCTGGTTTTTATATTTCTATAAGTTTGTAGAGAACTACAGTTTGCTTTAAGTAGGTCACTCTATCGTAGGTCACATAAAGAATAAATAAATAAATGGTTTTCCGATTAACAAATTGGTAACAAAAAATTGCCCATCCAATACAATAAACAATGAGTTAACAACAAACAACCAATCAATGAGTACTATATTGTACCGTTAATATACCGTTTTGATAGATGATATTATGCCATTACTTTAGTGAAACCACAATTTCGTCGCCGTAGATCTGAGATTTTGGGCGAAAACTAGAACTAAAAGATTTTCATACTTACTTTTTTAAGTGAACTTTACACCATCAATAGATTTTTCAAGAGAATGGAACGAATTGTAGTATAATTTATATAGTGCAGTAATGGTAAGATTAAGATCTCTTTCAATTCTTTCATAATTATTAAAGATGTGAGACGTTTAACGTTATCGTGAGGAAATATGGATGCCTTTCCAATTAAATAGTTCTGTTTTTTTGGTCTGTAATTGTCTGCTTCAATCGCATTAGCTATTAATTGTAGAAAATCGAATTAATGGTTTGGCTAGATTCAAACAGCTTATTAAATTCTATTGCTTCCTAATCCTATCAAACACTTTCACAATTTTTAGCACCAACGCTGGCTCTAACAGTCTGTAAAGCTTCTCTGAGTTTTGATAATGACATCTTGAACACTTTTCATAATCTATAGTCATTCAGTAACGATTCGCAATCGGAAATTGTGTCTGATATTCTGATACATAATGTGGAATACAAGTATCGAACTTGACATTCAGTCTTATGTACAGTTGATGCTATCCTGAGATAACATATGTGTGTCGCTATTTTCAATATTTTGAAACAGGTCTACTTCTTCAGCTTTCCACTGAGCAAACAAGCAAATTTATACTTATATCCACAAGAGCGCTATTATGGTTTTATTGGGGAAAAAGTCATTTCGGGTTTTAATAGATGGTTTTGTCGCATATCTCTACTTAATGTCGTAGTTATTCAATTACAACGACTAATAAAAGCCATATGATAAATAAAAGAGTTAATGAGATTGCACACCTACATGTTACGTAACTATGGCGAACATATTAGATTAAATCTAACAAAATAAAGGTTTTCATATCTACGTATAATCTGTGGATTTAGACAGTTCTATCCGTCGTGGCTTTTTTCGTCAACAGAACGAAAAGATAAGAAAACCTACATGGCATCTTGGCGGACAAATTATGTATTATAGCGGAGAGAAAAAGTTGATAATAGTCTTATCCATTTCACGTTTTGACAGGTTGTTACCAGGTAATGGTCTTTCGGAATTATATAAAAAATGTAATTTTACGTAGAAAGTTTGGCATGTCACTTTTTCCGAATGGTTTTTCGGATTCATCCCTTCAGCTAAAAAAACGTTAGTTTTTCAAAATGGTATTAGATGCTCGACTTTTCCTTATAAATATATAAGATATATTTTCTTTAATTTAATATGGCTTGAATGGATATTTTAATATTGATTTCATACAATTTATATATATTTTACGAGGATGATTCAACAAGAACTAATATTTCCGATGATCAATAAAATTGGATGGAATTCATTTTATAATATGCTATTTTTAGTATACATCATCATCATCATTATCAACCTATATGCCGCTATAGGTACATCATCATCATTATCAACCTATATGCCGCTATAGGTACTGTGGAACTTCGAACATGCTTCACTAAATCTTACCACAGTTAGCGATCGGCGGCAACGGTTCGGGCCTCGGGCAATGTTATTTTTCCAGATAATTTTTTAAAAATATAAATCTATCAAATATTCATTAAATTTTGGTCTGAAATTTTAGATTTCTTTAGATCTTTAAGAGCAACTTGAAGAAAAACTTACTAGACTCTTCTAGTTATTAACTAATTGTGATATGTGTGCAAATTGATTTTAAATAAAGAAAAATTAACCAGGTATGTTTTCAAACACAGATAATTTATTAAATTGTATTCATGCTGCGACAGGCTCGAGTTTGAATACTATTCAGGGCTTGATTGTTTTTAATTAATATGTGTAACGGGGAATAACGATGTCAGTCAGGCCGGTAACTAGACTCAATAAGGCTACATGTTTTCTTCAGTGGTCTCTGAGATAGTTGATGGGAAATCAGAAATCTTTATGCCCAATTCTCCGATATCAGCAGTTAAACATTACAGATATAAGAGAGAAACCAATATAAGATATCTGTTACTAAAAAACGTATAAAAGTACCAGAAGAAGAGTAATAATAGTTACTTTTCAAGTTCTACCCTGATTAAATTAAAAACAAAATAAATAAAAGTAGAATGAGTAGTAGAGTGGGAAATAAAAGTAGATCTAGCGAACTCAGTTTGTAAATTACATCCCACAAGCCTAATAGGAATTTTACTATACTCATTCCATGTTTCCAGACAAATTTTGAAATAGCGATTTGGAGAACGAAAGCGTCTCATTGATAGATCTCCAAAAAAGCATACAAAAAGTTCTTGGGAATTCGGTAATTAGTATGTAATGATTCGAATGGCCAGAGTAATTGATGCATACACATATTTAAGATGTTATATCCAAGACTAAATCCAATTATCTTCTCGCTGTTTCTCCTATGTCTACTTCTCCCACGTTTACAGGTTACCTTTAACTTCGCTAGTACCCCGCCAATACTACATACTGTAAACCTGAGTTTGCTTTGCATTTTTTATGGGTTTTTGATTATTTCCAATGTCTCATTAATGGCGATCTTAATACAAAGGTAGAATACGTTAAAACCAGCAAAAACTTATTATGGATAGTGGATTCTTGAGGTTAGTGCCTATCTTGCTCAAAAAAATAGAAGAGTTTTTAATTTGATACGAGCTGTTATCCCTTTTTAGTTCCTGAGAAGTATGGTTAGGCATTCAACAAGATTGTAGGTTGGATCTTTGATATTACTAACAATTGTGGACAAGGAGTGGAAAATGTAATTTTTTGGTTTTAGGGAGTTCTATAGCCCGCGGGTTGCAATGGATCTCCAGTAGTTAGGTTTTTGTTGATTAGTTTCAATCCATAAGCCAATAGATCGACAGAAATGAAGAAATAAGGATTTAGAGCACAATATACTGTATCCAGTATATAGTAGAGGGCCACGATAAGAGATGGCCGAAGCTTCCATAGAGTTTTTCCTAGTAGTTTCAGGATATTTGATAGAGTAGTAAAATTTCTTTAGAATTATATTTACGACTGTTATGAACAGAGTAGTATTAAGGACCAAACCTTGACGGACACCATTTAAAGAGATGAATGAACGTAAATGATGTGTTTTGTTATCGGCTTGTTTAATGTAGGAAGGTTGTTGACATCAGAATGCATGAATATTGATGATCATATTTCTATTCATTTTGTCAAAAATATTTTGTTGGTCCAGTGATAAGACTAAGAAGTCTATGCTATAAAAGAGAGCAAAAAAGTCTACGTGGTGGGTAAATGGGAACGGCAATGAAGAAACATGCACTGAAAGAGGGAGATTAAGGTGTAAATTGCAAGAAACCAGGATTTGAGGAATATGTGTTCAAGGATTCTACAGAGGTGATCTTTGAGTGGAAAGGATTTTTTAATTATATTACAATTATTCCAAATACATGATGCTAACATATGTGTCTGAATGATTGATTCATATTGGTTACATGATTCTCTATCATTGATATTATCAGAAGAGTATCTACAACGTACTATTCTAAATAACTAAATGAAACCATAATTGGGCATATAATCGATACGCAGGTGTCAGCAAAAAAATAAACAACGGAAATACTCCTAGAGAGGACAAACTACTTTTTGATAACGAAAATGCTCGTTAAATTTTGAAAATGATGATTAAAATTTTATGTCTTGCTGGCGTAAAAGAGTTAATTGAATCTCTAATTAACTAAGCTTGAAAGAGATAATGGAGCCTTGTAAAATCATTTAAAAACTAAAAGATACAGATACAAATAAAGATACAGATTAGGTAAAGAAGTTGAATATTATATTACTACCACATGTAATTTGCTTGCCTTACTTATCAAACTGTACTTTAATTAAAAATTCTGCAGATTATTTTTTTTATTTATATCAATTTATATTACTTATTTTTATCCAGTAGTACTAACATATCTATTAATTTTATTTCGGTAATTTAAAAATACTGTTTCCGCGAACTGATTAATTATCATAAATTGAATCAACTTAAAGCCAATTTAAACACAAAAAGTATTATTGTAGAATGCAAGCCCTGAATCCATTATTTTCTTATAGCGGATATCGAATTAAGAGTGCTGAATTCTTGGGAGAATATGGTGTACAACCGTTGTCTCCAGGGACACGCCGAGCCTGAAAAAGTTCGGTTCATTCAGCCAGGAAATGCTAAAAAGTACGCATTGTAAATTAAATTGTCTGCATTCTACGTGACCCACTTTCCCAGGCCACGTAACAGTTCATTGGATCCCGAATAAATAAATCCAAATTAAGCAATTCTGTAGGATCTGTTCAATGATCTCTAATTTTCAGTTAAATTTGCTTAATTATTATTAGCAATCGGACGTATCAGGGTTATGTAAAAGAATTATTATATAATTAACAGTTAGACTTATTCGGACATTTGAAATAACTTTATCAAAATAATATATTAAAAATGCTCTTGATAAAATAAAACCAGCAAATTATAATTTTATTTTATTTACAAACTTAAATATTACAATAATATATAGGCGCTTAATCAATCCAAAATTTTGTTAAAAGAATTTACATGTGTCATCAATTGAGTTATATACTTTTTTTCACTTAAAAATGACGTTTATGGAGAAAATTGCTAAAATACATACTAAAGCGACAGGACGGTCCTGCTGCTGCTGCGACAGTCGCGCGTTCGAGTCCTGCTGGGGCATGGTCATAAATTTGTGATTATTTAGCATTTGTGATTGTCCTCCTTAGGCAAGAGTGCAAAATCCGCCATGGAAAATGATTCTGGTCACTTCAGTAACCAGGCTGGGTAAGACTGGATGTCTTCTGGGATTATCTCCAAGTTGGTCACTTTCCAGTCGGTAGGCTTAATACCGAGGACCGTGGTTCGAAGCCCACGTTAAACTGTAGGTCCCCTCCAGATAAACCCGCTTTGGTAAAAACAAGAATATATATAAAAAATACATATTAGTAAAAATATATTCATCATTTTCTATAACTCTTTCCCATTTTCTGGCATTTCGCCCCTTCGATGGGAAACATATCATCGCATTTTAAACGTTTAAAAAAGTTGATTCATCAGCTGCTAAGCTGCCTGGAACTTTTTCGAGAATTCTTATTATATCTTCGTCCAATCTTGTGATTCATTATCTGCAAATTTTTTGGTCAATATTAAAAAAATTATTTTTAAACAGTTGAAGCCAAAATATTTATATAGATATTTTGCATTTTCACAAATATATTTTACTTAAAAGATACATGCAAATACCTATTTATATATTAATAGTTAACATTAGAGTAGTTACTATAACATATATAATTGTACTGAGGAATACGTTTCAATTTGTATACAAATGTTGAAATTTTATTAAAATTTGTTTTCATTGACATGAATTTGATAACAATTTAACAATGTGATCCCCCACCTATCAATTGTTTTATCAGGAGTAATGCTGATAGTATTTTGTACTTAATTCTTTAATATTCTAACATATATCATTAATAAAGGTACTTATGGAATTGTCTCTCCCATCACATAGGTCCGCAACCAAAATTATTGAATATTTCAACTTTTCTTTCTATTTACGTATGCTGAAAATGGAAATAATACGAAAAAAGTTCCGGGACGTTAGAATTTTATTAATACAGTTCATCAAAAAGAAGTGTTAAAATTGTTCTACAACTGCACTTTTTATGTTACCATTCCTCCAGATCATTCCGCGAACATCAAGGAAACCTACAAGAATCTGGAATTGGCCCTTCATAAATTAATATATGAATACCATGGTTAGCAGGTGTGCTACTAAAATTGCGCGCATGTTGCTCGAGCAA
This sequence comes from Rhynchophorus ferrugineus, assembly GCF_030347505.1. NCBI lineage: Eukaryota > Metazoa > Arthropoda > Insecta > Coleoptera > Curculionidae > Rhynchophorus > Rhynchophorus ferrugineus. Next base: position 74,623,022 of record NW_027472581.1, read on the forward strand.
CAAGTTGGGTTAACCAAATTTCCTTACTTTTTATGTCTATGGGTACCAGAGACCAAGCAAATCACTGAACCAAAAAACAGTTGGACGATGAGCTTAAAGTTAGTGCAAAGATCGTACGCTAAAAAACATTAGTACATCTACATAAAGTCCTATTACAACAGCCACATATAAACTTGTGGTTGACAAAGCAATTTGTAAAATCGCTTCACCAAGATGGACATTGCTTCAAATACATAGTTTCAAAGTTTCCAGGACTCTATAAAGCAAAGGTGAACCAAGGCTTCTCTTCAAAAAGAAGGTTGAATTGCTTAAGGAAATCATAAAGACCCTAACTATGAACAACTAGTCAAAAGAATGTTAAAAGCATTTAGAACATTAGGTTGCCTAATGAGTCTAAGATACATTCCTACCTCGACTACTTTCTGGAAAATTTGGGAGATGTGAGTGACGGACAAGCGTAACTGTATTATTAGGACATTAAACAGTTTGGAAAAAAGATACCAAGGTAAATGGACGGTCCTGATTTTTCTCATAGGCGAAAATGTATAAAAGGGAGCTTCATTTGGAAAAAGAAAAGATTTTAGAGTCTGCTACTGAACGTAAATTATGTTAAAAATATATGAATCTTTAATGGTTTATAAATAAAATTATATTTTTCAAGTCAATTACCTTCTCTTTTGAGGCCATAATTTTTTTAACATAGTTAAACAAATTATCAGGAAAGGCGTCATCATGTGACAAAAAGAATGCTATTTTCACATTCAGCATACCCAGAGACATAAAGATTACGTCACATGACAGCTCTTAGATTTTTCTTGGATTATTGCCGTAAGATATCTTACGCAACAACTAAATGATGATGGTCGCAAAGATCAAAAATAAACAAAAAATAATAATAATACTTTCTGTTCCAAAATGTTAAGAAATAACCATAAGAATTACCTTCAAAATATAAAATACATATATTAAAAATTATGTCAGATAGCTCCAACTGATTTCTAAAAATCTTTACCATAATGCAGATAAGGACACTAAAAACTAATAATTTTTTACAATCTTTCCACTCTGTTATTACAATACAATATATTCTATGCATTCATTCATCAATAGCTTATGCTTTATAATTATTTTTAAAGATTTTCTCAAATAAGAGTCATCGCTAAAAAACTCTTTTATAGCTGTAATATCAAATAATTTCGAACATATAAGAACGAACAGTGTTAAGTATAGAATAGCTACGACCCCAGAAAATCCCCTTTCACTCAATGAAAACCGAAATGGGGCGGCTGGAAAATTGACTTACCTACACCCTACGTGATCTGGTCTTATTATGCCAGAAAGCAGTTTGCCTCACCAAAGGCTTGTTAGTTGGCCTAAAATGCGGGGAGGTTAATGTTTCCGCAGTATGTTCTTGAAAATGTTAATTAAGGTTTTCTTATCTATATCAGACCATAAACAGGGCGTATATTTGCGCTAGAGTTAAATTGTTTCAACTGTTTTGATACACGAACCCTTATGTAGAAAAATATAAAGACAATTATGTTAAACAAGTTTATTAAATTATTTTTGATAATGTTGGTAATTAAATAACCGAATATGAACTTAATATATATATATATATATATATATATATAAATAAATGTTTGCCTTCAACGCTCTCCTAAACTGCTAAACCATTACTAATGAACGTTTCGTAAATTCTGTGTACGACAGCGAAAGTTAACAGGTCCATTGAACAGTCCGCGGCCTGACACCTGGATAGCGGTACTAGAATTAAATCCATAAGTTTTTTGGTTAGCTCTAATCCTCAAAAGATGCGTGTATAAATGTGATAGCTATCGGATTATTAGTTTGTGAATTATAGCATTTTGACTGAAGCAACTTTTGTTAATGTGAAAAAATGGATAAAAGGAATTTCGCGTGTTGCGAAAAAAATATTGCTTTTTGAAGGGATAAAATACAGTTGAAGCAAAAACTTGGATTAATGCCGAGCTTCTGGACACTGTCCCAGGAAAGTCAACCATCAAGAATTGGTATCCTAAGTTTCGTCGAGGTGAAATTATCACCAAAGACGGTGAACGCAGTGGACACCCAAAAGAGGTTGTTACCGACGAAAACATTAACAAAATGCACAAAATTATTTTGAATGATCGTAAATTGAAATTAAATGAAATGGCAGGGACTCTAAAGATATCAACTGAACCTATACATCATATCATTCAGGAATATTAAGATATGAAAAAGCTCTATGCAAACTGGTTGCTGCGCGAATTCACTTTTGACCAAAAAAAACGACGAGTTGATGATTCAAAGCAGTGTTTGAAAATGATAAAGCGTGATAAACTCGAGTTTTTGCGTTGATATGTGACAACGGATGAAACATTGTTCCATCATTTCACTCCGAAGTCCAATCGACAGTCATCCGAGTGGACTGTATACGATGAACCCACTCCAAAGCGTGGGAAAACGCAACAGTCGGCTCGCAAGGTTATGGCGTCTGTATTTTGGGATGCGCATGGAATAATTTTCATTGACTACCTTGAAAAAGGGAGGACCATCAACAGCGACTGTTACATAGAGTTACTTGACCGTTTGAAAGACGAAATCGCCGAAAAATGACCTCATTTGAGGAAAAAGAAAGTGCTCCTTCACCAAGACAATGCACCGTGTCACAAGTCAGTGAAAACGATGGCAAAAATCCATGAATTGTGCTTCGAATTGCTTCCTCATCCACCGTATTCTCCAGATCTGGCCCTCAGTGACTATTTCCTGTTCCTCTAGAATAACTGGATCGATTTGGCTAACTTTAGTTTTCAAGTATTAATAGACATTCAGGGAAGGTGTCACAAGTGTCACTCTCAACACCATCATCATTAAATATATATGAACGGATTTTCAAAAATATTGAGTAAAACTAGCGACCATTTTTATCAAACCACAATTAGAATATATAATGTATTAATGCTATATATACTATGATTTATCGATCACTCCCATTCGGTAACTAAAAATCGAACATCAAATAATGATGCATTGCGATCGAGTAAACAGTTGCGCAGAATAGAGCTGGGATATGTAATGATTGTTTTTGGTAAAGCATACTTTGTAAATGTTTTCACATTTGTTATCATCTATTCAAAAATCTAATGCGCGAGAAATTTCTTTCCTTATGTGTAGCAAATGTGCGACGAGTTACCTCATGTCCTAACTGCACTAATGACTAGCTAGAGACAGAAAATGATAATAGTTGTATAGGTATGTCAAAACTGCTTTCGAGAACTGCTGGAAACGAAGTGACTACAACGAATTCGTGCACATCAATTACAACAACAGTGCTCCTGTAACCTAGAAACCCAGGAAGTATTCCACTTGGATCCGCATTAAGATGATGGTGCCAACAAATCAATTACAATTTTGATGGTAAAATTTGTATCAGAAATAAGTTAGCAAAATCTTAAGAAACTGCCACCAAGATATGCAGGTCGAACATTCTTACAAATTGATTTTACAGACAATCGGGATGCGAAAATCTGGATAGACGTGGTACTCGCAATCCAAAAGTCAAGCGAACTGTTCTCCAAGAAATACAACCATTTCTTTATTAAATCAACGATTTAGTTAAAATGTTTGAAATGGCATTGGATAGCATGCTGTCTAACAGCCATGATATCGTCACCTGACCTGGCAAACATCTGGTGGCTACACAAGTGGCTATTGTTATTTTCCGAAAAAAATTGGCTGATATATGTAGATAATAAGATTTTCAATAGATCATCTAGTTTAATAAATAAACATAATAATTTATTTGCTTGTTACATATATATTGTTAAAAAAGCTATTGCGGTCTATAAGAGGAAAACTCTACAGAAGAATTCTTTGTTCGAATACTGCAGTAACAAAATAATATTAAGATATAACTCAGCATATAGTGTCAACAGTCATCTTCTATTTTCAACCATTCTGAAATTTGCCTGTTATGATCAGGCTATTAAATTATTAAAATTTAAAAATATTCCTCAAAAAGAAAATTCTGCTAATATAACAATTGAAGGGGAAATAAGTAATAACAAGTTAATAAATTATAAATAGTTGAAAATTAATTCTATAAATAATGATACTATAGAAGAGAACATATTAATAAATTATGAGATATCAAAAATTGAATAGCCCATGAAAATTTCTTATATTTGTTTGCGTCTTATATCACTCTTGCTTGAATTTCGACAAGTATCATCGGTACTTTTTGCCCACGAGATTCGAAGATATATTTTAAGATTCATAATATAAATATTAAGTAGTCCAATTTGAGCTTTAAGAAATTTTATTAATTTGATATCTGGACCAAATAGAACGACGCAGAAAAAATATTATAGCTGAAGAAAAATTGTTGAATAAATTGTTTTTATGTATGTCATATATGTGTGCAGTTTTGATACTTCATAAAGTAAATTTATTCATGCAATTAAAAGAAATTCGTTATTAAAAATTTTAATTAAAAAAAAATTAATGTGTGTAAGCAAACAAAAATATTTCCAGAGAGACCTAGTAAAAGAACTTCCATTGATAAACTAATTTAAAAAATTATTCAGTAAAAAAATTGTCTTTGTGGTTTCCATAAAACCCATCAATGTCAGTTTCTATTGCATCGATTAGAAGACGTTTTTGTATAAAGTCCATTGTTACAAGGCATGACGGAACTTAGATTATATGGCATCTGGCAGTTCTGTAACTATATAAGCTTTGTCATTAAGTTCCGTTTGTATCTGGGATCATATTCATGAAGTATGAAGAGCATGTTTTCCTTGGTTTCAAAAATATTACGAACCAACAAAACACTGTTAACATCGAGGTTTCAAAATTAGTGGAAAACATGCAATTGATTACGTAGACTCTTATCTAGTGTTAAAGTTTAAAAATAGGAAATTGGAACCTACACCACAATGCGTCTTTGAAAAGTATCTTCAAAAGATTTACTATATTCAATATATTAATGATACTAATAGCCTGTATTTATAATTACGATTGAATTAAGTCTTTGTTTCGAAAGAAACCACAGGAAAGATTAATATAACAGCTAAAATTTATATAATTAAATTACTTGTTTCAATTTAATAGAGTCTAGTACATAAATCATCAGAAAATGTTTTCGTTTTTATTGTTAAACTGTTTCAACTTTGTTGTATCTCTTGTGCATAATGTATCTTAAAATATTATCGTACTTTTAACTAACAAAAGTTTATGAAAATATTTTAGGGAAGAAACCATTTCCCTATCCGCAGGGAACTAAAATCTTATGCAGCTTCACTACATGCAAACTTTTTCATTATATTTTAGAATTTTTCTAGACCACTACCGTAATAAAAGTTTTCCACTTTATATTTTCTATTAGTCGTATAGATTTTGCTTCCATTTTAATATATCTTTCAGATAGTTTCTGACTAATATTTCTAATCATATTAGTGCACGTTTTTCACTGAAAAAAAATTATAGTTCTTTATAAAAGTTTTTTTGTTATGAAAATATAATAAAGCTAGGGAAATATTAACATAGATTTAGTTTTTAACATCTAAATTATATTTCAGTGTCCTTTCAACCGACAGTTTATTGAAATGGAACTAGTGCTGAGCGCAGGCATCAAACAACAGTCTGCGACAATAATTCTACCTATCGGCTGACCAGTAACCAAAATTTCACAAAACATGTTTTACCTTGGTTACTGGCCTGAGTGAAAATTGTTTTCTCCTGCTAAATTTTATGCTCGTACGTTTAATAAAGAACAAGCACAAAAATAAATTAACAAATTTATAATTTTATTTTCAATTATAAATATTTAGTATTTTCAATCAAAATTTACAAAATACTTTATACAAACTTGGCACTCTTCTCTTGGGAACTATTTCTTCTATTATATGCATTCTAATCATATACCATAAATTCAAAAGAAAATTGTATTTTCCTCGTTAGATTTAACTCTGGGATTTGGACTTCTATGGACTGGTAGGAGAAGTTGCTTTCGTTGGATTTAAACGAAAGTAAGTTATCGGATGAATAAATGCAGATAGTTTTCTGCAACTCAATGAAGGTTCTGGCATGTCTCTATATAAAAGAAGAGTTTTGTATTTGTTATTACCCAATTATTTAGTTAATATATATGATATTTATTTCGCATTAATTAACTTTGTTGTTTGGTTTGAATAAATATACTGATGAAACCCGTCAAACAATATTAGGAATTGTTGGTTTTGTTTTCAAGGAGCTAATGATGATTTTGATATTACTTTCAATGATTGTATCAGTTGACCTAGAGGTCCAAATGAGTTCAAAAATATTTTTTTGTAAGACTTATTGGACTAAAACCCAGCTCAAAATCAAAGAAATTCCAGACAGCTAGATGTTGATGATTAACAATAAGTTAAAAAATAAATCACAAAAATATTGATTCGTAATGATAATATACTATAGAGATTTTAAAAATACATTTATTCCAAAATGAAAAGTGAAATTACTAAGATTTTACCCGAATTAATAGCAAAATATTTCAAAATTTTCCATTGACGTCGCTTACTGTTTCCTAACCACCCTTTCAGCAATTGAGCGTTTGAAATGTTTAGCGTGGTTTTTTTGGTGTCGTACTAACAACGGAAGGAAAAGATAAACGAAAAAATTGATCTGGGATTTATCAATGCAAATAACCTAAATTTGCCCATAATCGATTCGTCGATAGTGACTGTACAGTATAATTACACATTTGTAACCGAAATAATATAGAATGTTAGAACTTTTATATAATTAAAGTAAGTGATCATTCCACACACAGAATATTAGGTAAAAATACTATCACTATAGCATCATCGTCAACATATCTGGAATACCCAATAACAGCATAGTCGCCAGTTGGGAACGATGAGAAAGGTATTATTAACAAGTCACTATATTTGCTAAAAGAAATCAAAATTGTATCGATGGGAAAACCTACTGAAAATAATAAAAAATGATGCAGGTGTAAATGTATTTGACAGCGCTACCAAAATATTAATTTATATAGCTGATTGTAACTACAACAGAGAAGGTTTAAGTCCATTTAATGATAGATGACTGATTTTTTTAAACTTTTGGCAGATCTGTATATTCTATCAAATTACCTTGTAATATTTGGATAAATAAAATGCACAATTTGTAATTTTTTGTTTAATTTTAACAATATTCTTACATATGTACAAGGACGTATAACTGCAATACTTCATCAAGTACTTAATATGTACAAAATTTGTGTTTAGACATGCTTTAACATCTTACATCATTTGTGTTCGTACATCCCCTGTACGTAAGTAATGCTCGAAATGTTTAAAACTTCTGTTTATTAAAACACACACATACCAGGCTATAAAAACTTGTTAAAATTGGATTGTTCAATCAAATTTGTATCAGTTACCCCCCAAACTGGAGAAGTATAAACTATCTAACTAATTGATGAAAAAGAAAGTAGATATTTGACAATTTTATTGATAAAATCTATTTACGTATCATTAGTCAGCCAATATATCCTCAGAGGGGTACTTGAAATAAGTTTTAAAAGGTATTTTTCTTTCTGAATTTTTAAAAGTCATACTTCATTAAGTTTTATTATAAGGTTATTATATTCTTTCGTTATAATTCGTTCGTTCGTTATAACCATTCTTGCAAAAATATTCTTTTGAAATATGCTTTAGAATTCTAAATTCTAACTGTTAACCATGAATAAAAAATATCTCATCCTAAAACATATTGTGGTGTATGTGGTATTGCGCAACGTTATTATAACGAATGATCATGAATAAGTATGGTTTTATAGGTCCATTTATTTAACGAAAATGGGTTAGTGTTAGGAACTTTAATTAAGTATCTAGTTCCTTGACACTTCTAACTATAATTTACTTCTATAGCGTTCAATTTACAGTTCCATCATTAATTTTGCAATCTAATATTACGAACGTTCTGTATTTTAAAATGATCTATTTTTGTAAAAAGTAGTAATTGACTATAACATAGCTTTGAAATATTTTGAACGTATTATAAACTTTTTATAAAGAATTTTTATTTAACTTTAAGTTTGTGTATTTACGTTTGAGGCTTAGAAAACACAATGCAAGTAATATATATTTTGAGCCATGTATAATATGGATCTCTTAGTGGAAAGAAATACATATCTTAATGAAGACGTCTATATACATTCAGAATTCCTTTTGTGACAGAGACATTAGTTATTATTTATCAAAATTGTAACAGTTGATATGTAATTATATGACCAATTGGAGCGATCACTCCAGATATTGAAACGAAAAAATAATTATGGAAAAATTCTGATCTGGTATCACGATATTTCGTATTTATTATAGTGAGCGCATAATTGACATAGTTAACTAAAAGTAAAAACATCTTATTGTTTCTGTGTACCTTGGGATATGCATAGAACATTTTCTAACGAAGTGGGTTAATAGAACATATAATATTACATTATTAAATGAATGCTAAGATTGCTAATAATTCACTCTAAACTATGTGGAAATTAAGATGACTCGCTCAAGAATTGATGAACGATTGTTGAGATTGTTATCAGTGAAACGAAAAATAAAAACATCGTTATGCATCATTATGTATGAAATTTGGAATTGTTTTTCAAATTTTAGTGCCCACAAATTCAAATAGTGTACGATTGAGCAATGAGCTACTGCAAATTTCAGCAGACTACGTTAATTCATAGCAACTTCAGTCCGCTCATGGTAGCTTTGCATATTGAACTGCGATGCTTGTACAAGGAATCCATGAACTAGGAGAATTTTGCAAAGCATAGATATTTATTAATTCTAATAGTTCTTAGCTAGGGCTAGCTAGCTTTTGAACATCTTCAATCCTCTTTTATTAGCTATAGCTTGATTTGCTATATTTTCGTCAAAAACTTATGAAGCACCGGCTTAAATATTTGCGGATGTCAACCAATACCAACCTCCATCTTGCTTCTTATTTTCTTGATAAGTGATCTGGTTACCGTTAATTGTATGAATCAAATCAAAATCTTATAATCACACCGGAATTCAATCAGATATACTAGTTATGTGTAGCGCTGACAACAAACAAAAAACTTAGTCTCTATTTTATTTTAAGGGAATGAAGTGGAGACTTCTTGGAAAGGCTGTAGAGACAATACTGCTAATTCAATTATATTTTAATATGAACGAAATTCTTAGCTCCAAATACTTCGAATCTATTCCCAGTTTTATAAAATAGTATAGAATTCAAATAAAATATATGTGATGAAAAACAAGACATAGAATAAAAAGGACAAAAGAAAATTTTAAATATGAAGTATATATAAGTAAAAATAATACATATACATATGAAATGACAATAACATGCAACAAAAAAAAACGGTCGAAGACGTTCCGCACCCATTGCATGACGGTGAAGGCTCCCTCTTCAGGAGAAATTAATGAGTTCATCTACTAATGTTGGTAGTATTAATGCCCTGGTAGAACTCTCTCTCTACCTTCCATAGTTTATTGTCCTCCATTAGCTGATCCAGTTGACTAAAGAGTAGAAAAGGTAGTTCAGCAAAGGAAGTTTTCCGATAAGTATCCCTCTCTCTTCCCCGCCGGATAATCTGCCCACTCATTGTCCTCGATTCCAGTATGAGACAGAAGCCATAGATTACTATTTTATCACTGCTTTTAAAATGTGCAGTTAATTCGCGGATGAGTAATCCAAATAGGTAATGGGATTGTACACAATTAAAGCTTTCCAGGGAGCTCAACAAGATTTATTGCTATATTCTGTACAAACTTTAGAGCTTTATAGATAGTTAATTATTTAGCTGTTAAAGTGCCTGATGAAGAAAGAAGCTTCAAGTTGTTTTCCGATAACGCTGTTTAGGGTACGTTGTATGGCTCGGTGAATGGAGGTAAAACGAAATGAAACAGTGGTGTTTACATTATGTGACCGTTATTTATAGACGATATAAAATAAAATGTGGAAAATACTAGTGATAAAAAGGATTGGCGCTGGGTTTAACCGTTGTCGAGGCTTGGGCAATCGATGGTTGCAAGTCTAAATCAAACGATGGTCGGTTACTAAATGGTCCAAAGTACCATTCAATAATCTCCCAGATAAACGTTTCTTTGCCAGCTATTCGTTATCGTGTCCTAGTTCCTAGTGGACGCTACTGGCGCCCTACCCGTGTTCAACATCTGGGATTATATTTCTGGGTATTTTGTAGACAGTCATTCCACGATGTAAAATTCGACATACCTCAAGGTCGCTACAGCTGTTTTAAAAGCAGCGCCCACCTAATCATTTCAGCTAATCATCAGCTTGTACTTTTTTTTAAATATATTTCTATAAGTCTCCTTTTACCAACTATGGGTTCATCTGGACTAGGCCTAAAGTATATCGTGGGCTCCGAACCACGTCCAACGTCCTCAGCATTAAGCCTACCGACTGGCGAGTGACCAACTTTAGAAATCATCCCAGAAGACATCCGGTCTTACGCAGCCTGTTTACTGGCGTGACTGGGATCATTTTCCTTGTCGGATTTTACACTCTTGCCTAGAACATTCACAAATTTTAAACAATCACAATCATAAATTTACGACTATGCCCCAGCAGGATTTCACTGCGCCACCAAGTCGGCAGGGAGCCTGTACTTTGCAAGCTATAATTTCTCTTAGGAATGGATAATTTTTCTTCTCTTCTCTTCTCTTCTCATGGAGAGATAGACAGTTACAGTTAATAGTTGCCAGGTAGGTAATCTATCGAAAGTATGTAGACAGCTGGAATTGCTGGGCGATCACACACTGCATGAAATATATGACATGAACTTTTGTGCTGGTCCATGAAGAAATTGAGAATTGAATTGAATTGGTATGTCTGCAAAAAACCTGTACTGAGTTAACACTGCCTGGAATATTAATGTTCTTGCGTATTTTATTAAAAGCATTTCACGCCTTGAGGCAAGAGCTTCACAATATATACTGTCGATCGGGCTAGAGTGGGAGTCCCAGGCAGGACGATTCGAAGTGCTGCTCTAAGTGCTATTATAAGTTATGAATCGTATCTATCTATCTATATCTATATATATATATATATATATATATATATATATATATATATATATATATATATATATATATATATATATATTCCATTTTAGTCAACGCCTTAGTATATTAGTCAACTGCTTTATATATCCTTAAAAAGGAGTCTAAGTGAGCTTCCCATGTTTTCACAATAAATCCCAAGTTAATAAGAGAAAACTTATATAATCATGACTGTTTAATGTCTCTATGTTGTAGTCAAAAACCTTTAAACTACTGTCGTGAAAGACTACAATATTTTGTTTTATGGAACAACTAAATGAATAAAAATCAGATGAATATTAATTTACATCCCAAACTATGAATTATTATTAGTTAGATGTTTGGGGATAAGTATCCTTTTATAATCCCATTTATTATCCAAATGGATCGATAGGACGATTCTTAATTAAGTATCTATTTGCCTGTCATCCCTAACTATGAATTATTTCGCATTACATTTCAAGTTTGGAACGTTTGAATTAAATTTACGGTTAAGTAATTAGTTCGATAATCTATTATCATAAAGTTGGCCATTCTTTGACAATGGAAGGTAATGAATTTTAACAAGCTTTCCAGATACATCTCCATATTTGTTTATATGTTTCTTAGACAGAAAATATATTGAATATAATTATTATTATTGTCTTCGATCCAGATATATCAATCACATACGACATGATTTCAATAATAAATGTTTAATATATAATTTTGTGAATATACAGGACTTTATTGATGATATCAAAAATGTCTGAAATTCGTAGTATGAGTTACATATAGACTTTAAATTTAGTGAAGAAGTACATACAATTTAATATTCACATTAAATAATATATTTATACAGGGAATAGTCAAACAAGTATGAACACCATGCAATATAGCACAACCTGATGCCTGTTGGTAACATTGTTTCGATGTATATAGGGCGACACATACATATTGGTCAGTTGACATGCCAAGTCCTGTGTTATGTTGGTGTTTTATACGCTTTGTTCTGGGATGTTTAAAAAAGCGATCGGTGAAATGTATAATCTCTTAGTTATCGAAAGAAGGAAAATCGTTGGTGCTCGCTTAGAAAGAGCATCTGTGACGAAACCTGTTGATTTGTTTAACGTTTCATGAGCAACTGTATCCACGGTAATGACAGCACACACAAAAAATGGTAAAACATCATCGAAATCCAAGACCCACGAACAATATACAACATACAGCTACTGTGGAAAAAGTCACAGTAGAACTCAATACTCACTTGAAAAACATTGTATCGATAAAGGCCATACGGAGCTAACACTAAACTCCAGAAAGATAATATTCATGGAAGAGCTGTGATTGCGAAACACTTTATAATGGCAACAAGTGCTAAGCTGCGAAATAAGTAGTCCAACGGTCATAAAACATTGACACTTGATAACTTAAAGAATGTGCTATTATCTGGACTGTATCTGAAGTTTAACGTGGGATCCGAACCACGGTCCCCAGCATTAAGCCCACCGACTGGCGAGTGACCAACTTTAGAAATCATCCCAGAAGACACCCGGTCTTACCCAGCCTGGTTACTGGCGTGACTGGGATCATTTTCCTTGTCGGATTTTACACTCTTGTCTAGAACAATCATAAATTTTTAAACGATCACAAGCATAAATTTACGACCATGCTCCAGCAGGATTCGAACCCGCGGCTATAAATAAATGATGATACCAGTTTTATATAAAAAAAATTAAATAGTTTATATCTAGTGTATATTACAAATATTTTTAGTCCCTAAACGGTAGAAATTTTTAACTAAAAAATATCAAGTAATCGTTAGCAATACCAGTTGAGTATTATTCTGAAACGTTACAAAATCAAATGCCGTGCTGTTACTTTAGTATATAATTTTTTTATCAGAGTAGAATAATTTCAGAGTGCAGGATGTCTATAGTTCCGTTTACTGCGTATCACCTAGTGACATAGCCCTGCCTCAACACCGTCTAGGGCCATATCGCTCAGTTTAATCTCAAATATTGGTTGGATTAGATTGGTTGTAGTGCTCGCCGTTAACGATGATGACTTGGTCAATATAATTTTCGAAAAATGGCTCGAAAAAACATTGTTATACTTCGTGTGGATCCAACAGTGGTCCAAAAACTTGGACTTAAACAAAAGCAACAAGAGACAGCTGGAGTCTAACTTTATTATATAGAATTTACATTTTAGGGAGATTCGAAACCCCGACTCTCGCAACAGTAGGAAGACCGCCCTGTCGCCTTTAAAAATGCGCCACAAAGTCGGATCTTTGCTTTATTTCATGTTAATTTATGACACAGGGCATTAATAGTATTAACAGAAACGATTCTTCCAACTATGTTCAAACATGTTCCTGTATTTTTTCGGTTGTTGTTTGTAGTAAGGAGATATAAAGTATGACAAAATATAGTTTATTAACTAATAAATTAATAAAAATATTTGGTTGTAAAATTTAATAGTAGTATTTAAGAGCAAGCACTAATCTATGTAACAAATATACAAGAAAACAATATAAAAAACTTTAAATAAATATGGCGGGGATGTTTTTTAATCAGAATAGTAAATAAATTATAATGGAATTCTATTTACATCATCCTAAAAAGGTTAATCCATGCAAGTTACGCCGTTATGCATTTTTATATTTAATCCTTGATGCATAAAATCGTTTAGGGAATAGAGTTTCGGTTTGCTGTTTAATTCAACAATTAAACTCACTGCTAATATTTCTGACGAACACCAACAAACAATTACGATTACTCATAATCACAGTTTATAGTTAGTGTATGTCAAGAATATTTTTAGTGCCTATACGGTAAAAATTTTCTGAAATGTTAAAAAATGAAGAGTGTAATAATTTCAGAGTGTAGAATGTCTCTCGTTCCATTTGCTGTGTAGCACCTAGTGGCATAGTCCCGCCTCCACATCGTCCAGGGCCATACCATTCAGTTTAATCTAAAATAGATTGGTTGTAGTGCTCGCCGTTGACGATGATGACTTGATCAATATAATTTTCGAAAAAACACGACCCAATGGCTGACATTGTTATACTTCGTGTAGATCTAACAGTGGTCCAAAAACTTGGACTTGTTGACAAAATCTACGACACAAAAGCAACGAAAGACAACTAAAATCTAACTTTATTATATAGAATTTATTATCGCAAATACTTATCTATTATATATTTTTCATGTAAATATTTGAATCAAGACTATTTTGTTCGAAAACATACCTTCCGCTTTAACAAAGTCGCTAAAGACGTTGATGTGATAACGACTTTTCTTCCTATTAATCAATTTTGGTCATTTCTGAATCGCCTCTTCAACAGCATTAATTATTGACTATAGAGATTTAATGGTTTAGACAGTTTCAACCAACTGGTGATGAATAATTTCTTTGAAAATCCCAACAAACACATCACCTTCTTTGGCCTCAATCCGTGCTTTGAAATCGCTTGTGAATCTTTCGCATTTCGCATTATTATCTTTATTTTCATATTGCAAAATAATTGTTCAATCACATAGAATCGAAGTGTAGAGTTTCTTTTGATGGCAAATATTATGTATGTGGGCCAAAATTGTTTTATGATCTATGTCAAGTTTGGAAACACAATGTTATGTTATTTTTGTTATATTTTAAAATCTTCTTTTTTACCAAGGAGGATTCATTTGGATTGAAAGTATTGTCTAATCGGACACCGAACCACGGTCCTCGACACTAAGCCTACCGACCATCCCAGAAGACATCCAGTCTTATCCAACCTGGTTACTGGCGTGACTGAGATGTTTATTTCTTATCGGATTTTCTATTGTTGCCCATAAAGACATTTGCAATTATCATATCATATTATTATTATCATATCATATTTGCAAAAATTATAACAAAAATAAATTACATCCATGCCACAGCAGGATTCGAACTCGTGACTATCGCAACAGTAGGAGGACCATCCTGTCGCCTTAATCACTATGCCACCAAGTCGGCTGTTAGATTTATTGCATGTTATTTTATTACATAGGGCATTAATAGCATTAACAGAAACGATTCTCACAAACATGTTCAAACATATTCCTGTATGTAGTTAGAAGATATAAAGTATGATTGACTACAAAAGTAGTAAAACAGTAAAAATACTTCGTGGTAAAATTTAATAGTAGTATTTAAGAGGAAGCACTAATCTATGTAACAAATATACAAGAAAACTATATAAAAAAACTTTAAATAAATATGCGGGGATGTTATTTAATCAGAATAGTAAATAAATTACAATGGAATTCTGTCCATGTCATCGTAAAAAGATTAATCCACGCAAATTATGACGTTTGCATTTTTACATTTGATCCTTGATGCATAAATCCATATAGGGAATAGAGTTTCGGTTTGCTCTTTAATTCAACAGTCAAACTCTTTGCTAATATTTCTGACGAAAACCAACAAACAATTACAATTTCGGCCTTTGTGTATCTGAAATTTCATTCAACAACCTATTCTTAATAACAATGTTCCATGAATTTCAAATGAAGATCTTGTTTTAGTGATAATATTTGATGCACAAAATTGTTTGAGAATAATGATGGGATTTAATTTTATTTGACTTTTAATGTTAGTATTTGCATATTCTATAAAATATATTTATATCTTATGTTTTAATAATTTAAAAATATAAATAGTACGTTTAGTTTACTTAGTTTAATTAAAGTGTATTACAGTGACAATTGTTATTAATACTTCTTAAGTACGCCCTGCGTCAATTCTTTGACAATAGTAGAACAAAAATGTTGATGCCGTGATATTGATGATGATCGATTGTAAATATGTCGAATATGTCAAAATAAGCTAAAAAGCTAGCGTTGGGAACTATCGACTGAAAATAACTATCGACTGTTAAGTAAATGACTACTTTTTACTACCGACTGTTTCAGTCGTGTACTTTTAGTTACTATTTTTGGTTCTACTAGTTTCGTTCGACTGATTTTTAACGCTCTGGCTCTACTAATGTACCCAATTTACGCTTATATAGATTTATATGTTATATATATAGTTTTATGATATTTTTGATAGTTTGTAAATAACCATATATTGTATATTAATATGGCACCATTTTGGAACGATATTTATCAAGATTGTTAATGTAATAGGGTAAATGATTAAAAATGTGAATGATAATTAATAAAATACTTTTGATTGTTTTTATGGCAATAATAGGTAATATTTCGATTGCTCTCTCGTTTTTTGTTTTTTTGATTTTAGTTTTTAGGTTTTGTTTAAGTTCTATTGTATTGTCTATATTTATTATAGTATATTATATAAAAATAGCAACTAACATATTTAAATACCTTAAAACATTTGTGGGGTATTATTACATTTCATAGAAAAATTCAATTCCTTTTTACAGATCCAGAGAACGTTCAAATATAAAATTAATTCTACTTACTCAAAAATGAAATTATTAACTGAATGTTATTAGTATTCAGTAATTGTTTTTTTCCTTTACTTTATTAAAATTAGTAGTGAAGGAATATATACATCTCCGTCTCGCTTATACTACCGTTCGAAAATATGAGCACAAATAAAATTAGCTCCAAGCAATTATCTCCGTCCTTTCCTCTCTCTCAGTTTATACAGGAAAGTTCGTACATATTCGTCTGACATCACGAATTGAAAGAAAGACAGACGAACCGTGCATTCAAAACTTAAAATAGTAATTACTATTTTCAATCGCTAGTTTTTTGACTATCGACTGTTTCGACTCTTTTGTGACTATCACCTGTTTCGGCTGTTTTCAGTCGGTTGTTCCCAACGCTATAAAAAGCTAATAAAAAGACATTTGAGTGTGACATAAAGGATCGAGATAATTTTGTACATAATGAAAACTATCAAAACAAGAGTCTATGGAATGTTCAGAATTTAGCGTCTCTCATTTCATCCGCATCACATGCATTTTTTCTGTCTTGTATACAAAATTTTCATATTTAAATATTATATTTTAAATATTCTCATAAAGCGTTAAATATAAATCCGTCTGAGGTTTTCGGTATATTATTTTATTCTACTGTGTATTCACTTTTTCTATAGACATAAAAACACAATTTGAGATTGGAGAGTTTTTGGATTCATATGAATATTATCTAATTTGCAAAATTGCAGAAATTATTTGGTTTTAATAAATATACAAATATATAATAAGTTTTAATTAATTATATTATTACAACAGACACTATCAATTTTTAATTATTACGTTATAAGCTCTACAGTATAACCGATGACATGACATATATCATCTTCATTATGCCAATATTCTCGAAGTTAAGCCCATTAATAAAGGATCAGCGTCTTTTCAACTTCTTAATAATATACCATTATCCCAGATTCCTCAAGGAAATTCTATTATTGCGATCCCAGACGCCTATCCAATAACTTGTTTTTCAAATTTACCCGATTTTCACAATTAATCATTAAAGTGTACATCTTTTATAAAGAACCATTATTTTTACGTGGAGAACTAGCTGATTCTATACTTAATAGTATATCTTGGCTCCTCTAAATCACGCAGTTATTGAGAGAAAAGCCATGAAAGAATGGAAACTTTTGCATTGTTATAATTTAACTAATCGGTATAACAATACCTGTAGATATACCGTAAAAAATTATTATTGTTTAACTAATTCAACACTACATAATAGCTAGCTTCTAGACATTTCTTGGGACTTAGTGTTACGTAACCCATTGGCTAAAGTGGCATACAATATTTACATGCTAATAGGGCGGTTGTTTCAGTATCTTTGTAAATCCTGTATAAAGGTGTGTTAACAATATTCTTAAATATTACATGTATTATTATATCACTACATTAGTATTTTAAATGTGTATTTATTATTATCTTAAAAGCTCATCTCATCTAATCTAATTTTAAATCAAGTCATTGGTTCAGGTGCTTGCATGTATTTTATTGAGCGATATCTATTGATCAAAATGCGAAGTATCAATGTAATCAACTGTTACCTATCAATTTGTATCTATCAATCTATCCTAACTATTAAATTATGTGCTTTTGATATATATCTTCATAAAATAGCAATTTATTTTTAATATTGTCGAGTTATTCAGTATAGAGAGACGTTAATATGGAAAAATCAATATAGATATAGATAAAGATATTGAATTTTCGAGATTTATTACTTTTGTTGTTTGATTAGAAGAAATCTGCTACCAAAGCCCAACAACATTTTGGAAACTGAGATAAAATGTTAAAGATGTATTATTATATTAAGTGTTAAGGAAATGTTAATTACATGATTCTAGTATGAATTTGGGTTTGAATGAATTCGGTATCGTCTGTCGCTGACGTCGAAACGCCAGATTCCTATCCACCTGAATTGAATATTTTGAAAAATGCTGTAATTAATTACATGTTATGTATTTTAGATCATTTTTGAGACTGTATCCATTAACTGGATTAAAAAAAAACTTGTTTTTATTTACATGTTAATTTTACAGATCCTTAACTTGAAGACCAAACGATTTGTACTGATGTCAATATTAAACTTGTATTTATATTTTAATTTTAATTTGGTAATACAACTTCTGATATAAAGATTCCTTGAAAAAACAACATTCTAATAAATGCTAGAAAGAATATTTAAACTCTAGTAAATACTACAAGCATCTAATTACCAAAATTGTCCAGAAGAAACAGTATTTCTCAAGCAATCCGGTAACTTATCCAGCACTTTCAACTTCTCAGAACCTAGCGAAAGAATAAACAAGCTTAATTTTAATTTCTTAAGCTTAATTTCTATATATTACATATTTTGTATATATAGAAAGATGGGAAAAATTTGTTGAAAATGATTTAATGGAAATAGTTAATAGGAAAATAGTTAAATTTTGATTTCTTGTAGCTATATCTCTGTTAGTATGTGTTAGACAACAATATTGACTATTTTTAAAATAGTTGGGTGACTACTCTTAAGACATAAGCTCAATTTACATTATGAATATAATCGGTTTTAAGAGGAATAAATAAATAATTATATAACAAAATATATAATTATAATATTTTAAAAATAATTTTAAATGATATATAATTACAACTATATCCTAACACTAAATTATTAGTCTATTTTAAATTTGAATGACAGGTGTGCCAAAAGTCCCGCTACCATTTTGATTGCCTATAACTTTGCTCAAAGAATAGTTAATTAGGTTTGGTTCTCATAAAACGTTTATTTTGTCTTTACATTTTTTTCCGTTATAATTGAAAAATTATATCGGCTAAATATTGACCGCGGTTCACTATGTAGCTTTAGACTCTTTTTGAGGCATTTTTCATGATATCTTGCAACATCTGTATCAACATTGTCTTTAAGACATTTAATCGTTTGGGCTCATTCACATAAACTTGTGATTTAAAAAATCCCATAAGAAAATCTCTGGTGCTGTTAAATCTGGAGATCTGGCAGGCCATACTAAATCGCAACTTCGTGAAATTAGTTTTTATGGGAGAACGTTGTTTTCTAATTGTATTATTGAACGAGCTGTGTGATGTGGCCCATCTTGCTGAAACCACCTGTTCTCTAGTACTTGCTCATCCATTTCAGGCACAAGAAAATTTCGAATCATGTTTTTTTTTCGTTCAGCAATAATAGGAACTGCAACATCTTGATAATTTTCAAAAAATAAGGACCAATGATGTTCCCAGCATGAATACCACGCCATACAATTGTTTTTAGTGGATGCAATGATGTTTCATGAATTAATTTATGATTCTGTGTTCCCCAAATACCGACTGTTCTGTTTATTGACTTGGCCACTGAGAAGAAAATGCGCTTCATCGCTCATTATCAATTTAGACGTAAAATATTCAATTTCACCAGAGAGCCTTATGATTGCATTACTGTACTCAGTTTGTTGATCAGGATCTCTCGGTAGCAATTTGCAATTTTTGGACTAATTGGTTTTTGAACGGGACCATTTTCAAATCAGTTTTCAAAACTCGCCTGAAACTGCGTACAGAAATATGTAACTATGAACCACGTCTCCGAATTGATGTTTCTGGCGACTCTGCAACGCTATCGCGCACCAGAGCCACACAGTTTTGTGACGCACTGGACTATTATGATATTTTTGACCCGCTGAGTGGAAATAATGGAAGGATTATTTTCAATAAATATTGTCACACTTTCTGCTCGTTCTTGTGGCGTATATTGGTGGTTAAAGCGAAACGGGGCTTAACGTCACATAACTGAGCTAAACGTCACATAAACAAGATGGCGCGCAATCAAAATGGTAGCGGGACTTTAGCCCCACCTGTTATAATTAAAAATAATATATAATTACAACTATATGCTAACACTACAATATTAATCTATTTTAAATGTATTATAATATTAAAATATTAAACATTATACTTGTATATTAATTACATTATCATTAATACTATTTATATACTAACCAAACCAATAAATTTCAATATATTCATTTCAATTGTTATCGAGTATTAGTATTGAATGACGTACGAAACAACCGGCAAATATAAAGTGAAATTTAAAATCGTATTGACTGTGTCCACCAAAAATACTGGAGCGTGAATAATTAAACATAATCGAATAATATAGTTTTAATTATTAACGCTAAAAATATATAGAGGAATACCATATCAAAGCCTGAGAAATTGTAATTGCAGGAAAGAAAAAAAGAGAAATCTATCGCTAAATTCCATAAAACATAATCTAGTCAGGGTGAAATAACATGGAAAGGTTGATAAAATTTTCTTTTAGCTCTTTTTATAGGCGCTTTGTTCTCGGCGTCTTCTGAATAATTCATAACTAGATATAGAAAACTCAGTTTCGAGTATATATCAGATTTGTCTATTCTAACGCTTTTAAGTGCGTGTAAAAGAATGAAATATCACTGACAAAGGAAACCATATGGATAAGTATGCTCATTATAATGTAATATATTGGCTTATATTTCATTAAAGAATATGTTTGCTTTTACAGTTCCGAGTTTATTCATAGATGTAGCTACATTAACTATAATAAACTGAAACACTATTATGCATCGTAAGAACAACAAACTTACAATTTGTTTCTGCAGGAAATTAAAATTAGGTGAATATCTCATTGGCACTTAATTAATCTCTAATAAAATAACATAAAAGTAACACTTTTTTTTATCATTTAGTACACTTCCACACTATACATCTACTAAAAGTCACACACTGATTCTCTCGAGTCGCCGACCTTGTTTAGGATTATCCAAGAATTACAGCACTTCGCTATTAACACGGGAGTTCAGCCTTTCCTCAAGTCTTCTTTCGAATTTCTTAATTTTCTCGATAACAGTTGGAATCCGAAAGTCTAGGTGTAAGTAATTTTTTCTGTAGAATCTGGATGAAACTTCAATTCCTCTCATTACTTTGTTCCGAAGTACTTGTATTGTGGTAATATTACTTCTTGCAGAACATCCCTATAACATAATTGCATAGGTATGCCATATTTTGTATTAGCAGCTTAATAGGTTAGTAGAATTTAGTATTTGTACATTGTACTTGTATATTAGCAAATTATTATGTTCGGATAATTTATATTTTCTTCCATTAACCAATACATAATTTTGTATTCTAATATTTCAATTATTTTCTTTTCTAATAGTGTTATTCATATTTATTGGCATATAACTAGTTTGGTTGTAGGTGAATTGAATTTGCTTTCGTTGATTTTTATTCTCCATGTCGGGGTATACTTATTTATATTATTTATTTATATTACAGCAATTATTGCAGTATCACCAGCAAATGTAGCCATAGTGATATTTTTAGAATGGTACATTGGTTCGCTCATGACAATATTACTATCAATTAGGTTTTCTTAGTCATAATATTTATTAATAATTCATTGCAGACATATAGTTCCCACTCACTGTCCAATTCAATCACTAAATTGTTAATTTATCAATTACTTCCTCTGTACGTCTTATCGAGTTCATCCAAACCGAAGTTATTATGGTTGACAATGCTTCCTTCCACATATCCAAACAGTTTTTGACGGAATATCCTTTTCGACCAGCAATATATCTGCAATTAACTATTAATGAATATAATGACCAACAAAACCTAATCAAATGCTATTGTAACTTTATTTTTTTCCACAAATTTTTATTGTCTTTACGCTTTTTTTTACTGCCTTGCCAAGAGTGCCACAATGAACCATTTTGAAATATTTAGGTTTCATCAAGGTATATATATTCAAATAGTTTATATTCCTTGGTCCTATTTTATGCCTTCAAAAACTGATTTCTTTTAAAGGTAATGTCTGGAAGTTCTACTAAACCTTTCCGAGGGTTATCTTTACACCATTTAAACCCTATGTCCTGTAAGAGTTTATGAAAGGATGTCTTACATCCCCCAAAAAGCTGCACATCCCTAATTCTTTCACGTATACTTTCCAGACAGACAATTTTCTCTAAAATAATTTTATTAAACTATGTTTATATCGATAAAATAGTTTGTTTATTTACTGTTCTTATACATTTCGTATACTTGGTCTCGAATAGAGCCAATATCAAAATGGTCAAGATTCGTTACACACTTTGTATGTAGACGGGTTTTCTTGGGTGAATCTAACATATTATTCTTCACTTTGAAAGCGATGTTATTCACAGGATCCACACTAATATTTAGTACGGCAACAACCCGCTAAAAACATTTTCAATAAAACTGTGGGGATTTATATTATTTAATATCACCAATAGTTACCTCTCTAACCGAATTTACGGGCAAAAGGCGGCCCCCATGATCTCGTTGCTTTTCGAAATAACTTATTAAAGCCGCAATCAATTTGCGTCTCTGAATATCTACTGTTTTCAGCATTTTCAAGCAAAGTAATATGATATATTACATCTGACAAGTGGACGGTAACCAGCTGTCAGGCGTATGCAATATTCTTGAAAGCAATAGTGATAAAAGGTTTTAACTCTTACTATAAACTTTTGTGTTTGTATAATTAATTGTAGTTTTTAGATATACTATAATGTTAAAATAAATTGTATTTGATAACATTTTTGTTCAATTATTTTATTTATATTAGAATTTTTTTGTATGTCAAAGCCAAACTGAACTAAAACTCATAGTTGATGCGACAACATTGCGATGTTTCGACGTCACAATTATCCATGACGCATTACTAAAGAAACTTTGAATAGACTAGATCTATTTCGAGATCAAATTTCGCTTAAAAAAATTGTAATATCTCTTAAACAAAAAACTGTTTTTAATTTTAAAAATTATTATTACTTTCAAGAAAATGTTTTTAAATTGCAGATACATCTCTCGAGATCCGTAATAAAACATCTTACGTATACCGAATGAATAACATTGTGCTGTTCCTTAAAGTCGTCAGCCATATTTATAAAATTTCAATAAATATATTGGCACCTATATTATTAAATCAGACTTATATTTCAATATAAAAGGAAAAATATCATTAGATTTCAATAAGGACGCCGCCTTTTCGAGTATATTTTGGCTTAGCTCTGTTTTTCTCGTATTCCCAAGGCACCGAATCAAATAAAATAAGAATTCCAATGGAATACAAAGCTTTCTTGTAATCAGAAAAATATTTATACAGACGTGATTTTCAATGGCTTGATAAAATGATGCATAATTTTATTTCTTTTTTCGTCACGAACAGAGTAATTTTGATTTTGTTTTAGGTAAGCAATATCGATTCGGTTTTTAACAATTTCTGCATAGTAATTTAATTTCTAATATTTTTAAGAACATACTATTTTTAAAAGAATTAGTTAATATATTTAAAAGGCAGATCAGAAACGAAAATTGTCTCTTAGTATTCTATATTTCCACGATAATAATGATTGTGAAATTGTTCTATAATAACAGCTCACTGATATCAAAGTTTAATGCAATACGGTATTCCTGAAGCAAATTGACCAAATTAGCAGCATTTACAGACGAGAGGTAATTAGTAATGATATAAAAGGTGTAATTAGCATAATTGGTGTTGGGAACTACCGACTGAAAACAGTCGAAACAGTCGGTAGTCAAAAAACTAGCGACTGAAAATAGTAATTATTATTTTAAGATCTGTAAAATGGAATAGAATAATACCCCACAAAAGTTTTATAGTATTTTAAAATGTTAATTGCTATTTTGAAATAATATAATATAATTAATATAGACAAAACAATAGAAATTAAACAAAACCTAAGAACTAAAGATGCACAATAACTATAAATACTAAATGAAAATTAAACATTTACCCAATCAAAGAAAACTACTAATTCATGTCATAATTAAAGATGATGGCAAAATAACTACTGGAGCTATACTAAATAAAGTGAGTGATTTTTTTATAATTGAACGGAAATATTTTTTAACAAAAATCGAGAAAGTAATCGATTACCTATTATTTCCATAAAAACAGGCAAAAATATTTTACTATTTATCATTCACAATTTTAATATTTTTACCCTATTACATTAATAATCTTGAAAAATATGGTTCCAAAATGCTGCTATATTAATATACAATCTATTCTTATTTACAAGCAAATCACCAAAAAAATCATAAAACTATATATATTACATATAAATCTATATATATAAGCCTAAGTTCGGCATATTCTTGCAAGGTCGCGACTAGGATGACAGAACCAGAACGTAAAAAATCAGTCAAATGAAACTAGCAATTATGCATTTATATTGTTATGATATTAAGGTATGTATATTGATGCATAATTACTAGTATTGGGAGATAAAGACTGAAATCGGCTATAGACTATGTATAATATATATATATATATATATATATATATATATATATATATATATATATATATATATATATATATATATATATATATATATATAGATACGATCTGTAAAAAGGTATGGAATAGAATATTACCCCACAAGTGTTTTATAGTATTTTAATATAATGTATGTTAATTACTATTTTGAAATAATGTAGTATAATAAATATAGACTATATACACATGCATATAGACCATAGACTATATAGAATATATATATATATATATATATATATATATATATATATATATATATATATATATATATATATATATATATATATATTGTCATAAAATAAATGAATAATTTTGCTAATGAGCAAATATAAAAGTAAGTCTAAAATAAATTTTCGCTGTTGTCTAATATCGTCAAATAAAACTTGCTTCCTATTTATTCCTTTTATTCCGCATATGAACCAAAATTCATCCATTTTTTTTCATTACAGTTTTAGGGTACAGGTGCGGTTAGATAAAGACAATATCTTCGATGATTTATTTTAGTACAAAGGGATTATAATTATATGCGGAAGAAATATTAATTTTTGACGAGCCGATATTAAACATTAAACCAGATATTAAACACTAAACCAGATATTATACACTAAACAAGATCAAACTATATGAATATAAAAATAAAGAAATGCACGTGGCAGAGTTACCTTCAGATGTAAGAACAGTGGCACGTCTGATCACTCTCAGAGTCGGGAACGGAAAAAAACATCGAGGCGTCGCGTCATCCCCTAGCTTCACCACCCGAGGTTGCCACGTCGTACCCTCTGTCAGTACCACTTGTTGCCACCTCACCGTGGGTGCTAACTTCAGGTATGTGCAACGCCTCGAGTAGATCTGTGGGCTGCTGATAATTGCGGGAAAATTCGAAACATCTGACGGTCGCTACAGTACTCCCCCACCAGAATTTTACCGACAATGACTATACAGATTACATATACGAATACAAATATACAATTACCTACAAACGTACCCTAATACCTTACATATATTACCTACGTAATACTGTATTAACCTAATAAAAATCTCGATACAAATAAAACAACATCTAACTTACATCTATCTATATCTACCGGATGAGCGATATATGTCACCTAATACAAAAGTAATATTAAAAGAATGACATCCTAGCGATAATTCTAATTGCGTAATCCTAATTTGTGATTAATAAAAAACAAACAAACAACAAAAAAAACTATTATCTAGACAAAAGGACCCTACACCCATAAACTGTACCATTAGACATTTCTACCTGGGTTGATTATGGATACCCCGCCTGATATCGATCGGGAAATCGAACCCGTCTTGCTGATCGTCTCAGTTGTGGAGGGGAATGGGGGTCTGGATTTTGTTGCGTCGCCACGATCACTATTCCGTCATCATCTAGATCGCTTTCTCGTGGTCTGAGGTTGTCGTTGATACAGTATGCTGGTTTCAATCTATCGATCGACACCGGGACTTGTTTTCCTCGCATTAAAAGTATGAAGACTTTTTCACTGCGAGAAATTACTTCGTACGGTCCATCGTAGGGCATTTGCAGTGGCGTTTTGGGGCTGTCGTGACGTACGAAGACGTGCGTAGCTGTGGCAAGGTCTTTGAAGACGAAAATCTTGTTGTCGCCGTGTCTTGTTCCTTCCACTGGTCGCAACAACTCGAATTGCCTTCGTAAATTGCGCACGAACTCGACGGAGTTGTCTACCTCCTTAGTGTTGGTTACCAGGAATTCGCCTGGCAGCCGTAATGGTTCGCCGTAAACCATCTCTGCTGTAGTGGATTGCAGATCCTCCTTCCACGAAGAACGAATGCCCAGCAAGGCGGTTGGGAGGGCTTCCGTCCAGCGGTCAGGTTGGAGGCACTTGATCGCGGATTTTAATTGACGGTGTAGGCGTTCGACCATACCGTTGGCAGCTGGGTGGTAGGCCGTTGTCCGCAGGTGCATAGTTCCCATGAGATGATTAAGGCAACGGAAGAGTCGAGATTCGAATTGTCTGCCCTGCTCTGTAGTAATCCGAAGTGGAACACCGAACCGCGCGACCCAGTTGCTGTAGAAGGCCCTTGCTACGGTCTCTGCTTCCTGGTCTGGTAGGGGAATCGCCTCCGGCCACCGAGAGAAACGGTCGACGCACGTCAGGCAATACCTGTAACCTTGGGAATACGGCATTACCACCAAATCTATGTGGACATGTTCGAATCGGCGAGATGGCATTTGAAAGGTGCCGATCGCAGAAGAGACGTGTCTGGTGATCTTAGCTTGCTGGCACTGGATACAAGCGCGGGCCCAGGTGCGACAATCATTATCGATGGATGGCCATACGAACCGTTCCTTCATTAGCCGTACTGATGCTCTGACTCCAGGATGTGACAGCCCATGAATTGCGCTGAAGGCTGCCCTGCGGAAAGCTTTTGTTAGAAATGGTCTAGCGGTTGGTGTCTTGACATCGCAGTATACCGCTGTAGTTGAGCCGGGGATGAGAACTCTTCGCATGTCCAAGCCCGTGTTATCATTTTCCAAATAACTCCGTAACTCCTCGTCTCGTTCCTGGGATGCTGCTAAGGCCTCGAAATTGACTGTTGGTGATGTAATCTCATCGATGCGGGAAAGTGCGTCAGCTACGATATTATCCTGCCCGGAGATATGTTGAATGTCTGTGGTGAACTGACTAATGAAATCGAGATGCCGGAACTGGCGCGGAGAACATTTGTCGGTCTTCTGACGGAATGCGAATGTCAGCGGTTTGTGGTCCGTTAGTATCGTGAAGTGGCGTCCCTCTATCATATGACGAAACCGCTGCACAGCACTGTAGATCGCTAGTAATTCACGATCGTACGCACTGTATTTACACTCCGCTTGGTTAAGTTTTCTTGAAAAGAAACCAAGCGGTTTCCAATGGTCTCCTGCGCGTTGTTGTAGGGCGGCTCCAATGCAGTAGTCTGAAGCGTCGCATACCAGTGATATTTCTGCCCCTGGTTCTGGATGTGCCAGTAAGGTTGCTCGGGAAAGCTGATCTTTGCATTCCTCGAATGCTTTTTCTGTTGCATCATCCCACTTAATCGGTGTCTTTCCTTTGATGTTGTTCTTCAGGAGTTCGTTGAGCGGTGCTTGGGTTCTGGCTGCTCTGGGTATAAATCTCCGATAAAAATTAATCATACCCAGAAATTGTCTTAACCCTCTAGCCGTTTCTGGCCGTCCAAACTCCCGTATAGCAACCACCTTGTCTGGGAGCGGCTCGGTCCCTTTTTCTGAGACCCGATATCCGAGGAAGTGAACTTCGGCTAGTCCAAAACAGCATTTACTGGGATTGATCACCATGCCATATTGCTGCAGACGCTCGAACAGAGTTTGAAGATGTTGCCGATGTTCCTCCTCTGTTGTTGATGCCACCAGGATGTCGTCGATGTAGGCATAGCAAAAATCAAGTCCCAAAAGTACCTCGTCGATGAACCGTTGAAAGGTCTGTGCTGCATTTCGAAGACCGAAACCCATGACGGTAAATTCATACAACCCGAAAGGAGTTGTAATGGCGGTTTTCGGGACATCTTCGGGCGCCACGGGTATTTGATGGTATGCTCTGACTAGGTCGATGGTTGAAAATACCTTTTTCCCGTGGAGTGTCTGTGTAAAGTCTTCAATGTGCTTAACAGGGTATCGGTCTGGGATGGTGCGTGCGTTGAGCGCTCTGTAATCGCCGCAAGGACGCCATTCGTCGCCTTTTTTGGGGACCATGTGTAACGGAGAAGACCAGCTACTCTGTGACGGGCGGCATAATCCTAGTTTCAACATGGTCTCGAATTCCCTCTTGGCGTCTCTTAGTCGGTCTGGAGCCAGGCGTCGTGGTTTCGCAGCTACTGAAGGTCCGGGAGTCGTGTTTATATGGTGTACCGTCGCGATACTAGCTCGGGTAATGGGGTCTAGTTGGCTCATCCATATTACTTTAATGATATCCTGGCCCGCTGCGTCCCCTGCTAATGACTGTAACCGACGGAGAAACTGGGACGGGGTGCGGTCACCGATTTCTTCCCGTTCGAGGAGTTGCCGTGTCCGGTTCTGGATTGACAACCCTAAGCATTCTCGAAGCGCCTCTTTTAATTTGCTGAATGGATCTTCAGCTTCCGGTGGGGGATTAAATAAGAGGCCGCGCACCTCCTGAGTATAGATGGGGTCCAGTGCTGCCCCTACGATCTCAAACTTTTCGGCACTCGTGGTTATCCCTGCGTGTTTCAAGGTCCACTCGACCTGCAGGAACCACATCTCTGGATCGTTCGGATTGAACGCAGGCAATCTGACGTTTGAAGCCGACATGATGCTTTACAACGAATAAACAAACAACAAAATGGCGTCGCAAACCAAAAAAAATAACTAAACCTTCAAGAATCGAAAATAAACCAGAAAAAAAATACGAAATGTGGAATATAACACGATGTCGCACGTCGGGGTCACCAATTTAGGGTACAGGTGCGGTTAGATAAAGACAATATCTTCGATGATTTATTTTAGTACAAAGGGATTATAATTATATGCGGAAGAAATATTAATTTTTGACGAGCCGATATTAAACATTAAACCCGATATTAAACACTAAACCAGATATTATACACTAAACAAGATCAAACTATATGAATATAAAAATAAAGAAATGCACGTGGCAGAGTTACCTTCAGATGTAAGAACAGTGGCACGTCTGATCACTCTCAGAGTCGGGAACGGAAAAAAACATCGAGGCGTCGCGTCATCCCCTAGCTTCACCACCCGAGGTTGCCACGTCGTACCCTCTGTCAGTACCACTTGTTGCCACCTCACCGTGGGTGCTAACTTCAGGTATGTGCAACGCCTCGAGTAGATCTGTGGGCTGCTGATAATTGCGGGAAAATTCGAAACATCTGACGGTCGCTACACAGTAAAACCATTCGGTAAACAACAAGCCCGAAGACAAAATATTGGCTGGAAAGTCAATAGGGGATGGTATTTTGTAATGTCAATGTAAATAGAAAAGTTCATTTCGTCACGACAAGCCTCGGTTTTGCTGATTGCCGTTACCATCGTTCGTATACGTTTGTAGTTTAAATGCGCTACATGTGCACTTGTTTGCGCAACACTGAACAGTTTCCGTCATCGAGATCACTTTTTGTATTTCGAAGGAAAATTCATATTGCGTGTGTTTTCGCATATTTTCTATACTCAATTGAAGCAAGTTCGGAATATTTAATCGATATAAATAAAAGTTTAGTATACAATAAACGTTCTGGTAGTTATTCCAATATATATTCCTTCATATCATCGATTGTTGTTATTTTTGAGTTAAGCAAATCGAGATAATACGACAGAGAAAAAAATATTAGTTTTTACGATATACAGTAAATAACGTTTAAATTATAAGGAAAGTTGTATTTACATATGCATTTAAAGCAACATTTAGTTTGTTATTATTCTTCTTTTAAAAATATTTACATCTTAAATTGTACATTTGTTCATTAAACAAATTTTCGAAAACTGAAAACGTAAAAGAATCTAAAACTAAAGCTGAAAACATGAGATCATGAGAACAGAACATTTTAGGTTCAGACAACTTTTATTGTTGAATCGTTTTATTACAGTAATAGTAAAACGTATTATTAGCTTATGTGCTCTTTCACTATCAGAATCACTGTTCGAGTCAGTTACCGAATTATTAATTTTGAATTTATCAACAATAACACCATCTGTCAATTTCTTTTTCTGTCTGACTGATGAAGTATATCTAACGCGAAGGTCATTGTAACTAATATTTCTGAAAAAAAATTAATAACATAAAACACAAAAACTTAATTTACATTTTACGAGTGACAAAACACTAACTCAGTTCTAGGAACAAAGTCATGCCTGTTTTCAGCAATAACAATATTATATCTGCTATGAATTACTAAAAAATACACTATAACTAAAAAAAAACAATGTCATTCATCCTTTAACAATTTTTAATCAACTTTTTTTGTCTCTACGCCCTCTATTAACGTTTTACCAAGAGCGATCCAATGTTCCAGTTTTAAATATCCATGTCTCATCTGGACATGTAAATATATTACGACCTCTTAGTGAGTTATATTTTTTTTTATTAATTAATTAATATATTGTTACTAGTCGTTTCGGTCTAACCTACAATTTGTCTTTATGATAACTTAAACCTAGGTATATAACAAGGAGGATCCATCGGCCTTATCTCAGTCTCTGGTGAAATAATGTTTATACACATCACTGCTGTATTTTTTATTCTATGCACCTCGCTACACAACGCTATACAAGATCGGATGGTTTGATACTTTTGAGTCTGTGTCCTGTTCTGGTGGTATCCAAAAGCTGCAATATTTCAATATTCTCATGAGAATGGGGTCTTTCCTCATACCCCCTTGCAATTCTCTTGATTTATTGATTGACTGTGGCTATTTGAAGGTCTCAATGTAGGTAATCAGTCCTATAGTATTTGGGTGCACCCACAATACCTCTCAGGACTTTGTTCTGAAAAATTTGTATTTTATTTATGTTACCTTTTACAGAACATCCTCGTAATTGAAATCCGTATGTCCATATAGGTTTCAATATTTGCTTATAAAATAGCAATTTATTAGTTATTGGTGCTTGTACGGTCTGTTCATAGGTGAACGGCACATGTACAGATATAGTTTCATTAATGAGTTATATTTACACCACATAAATCCTATATTTCCTAACAGTGTATGTTGGTATAACTTACATGCCTCAAAGAACTGCCTAAGTTTTTTAAGGATACTTCCCAGACTTACAGTTTTCTCTGAAATAATTGTGCTAAATAATATTGATGTGGAAAAAAGTACAGTCTATACAAAGGTTTTTTGTAATGCGTCGTGGATATTTGTTTGTATTGACGTCGAAACATTACAATGTTGCCGCATCATCTCTGAGTTTTAGTTCAGTTTGGCTTTGACATACAAAAAAATTCCAATATAAATAAAATAATTAAACAAAAATGTTATCAAATATAACTTATTATATATATATATATATATATATATACATATATATTATATATTTTATTTCATTATTATATATCTAAAAACTACAGTTAATTATACAATCAAAATAGTTTATAGGTAAGATTTAAAATCTCTTAATCACTATTGCTTTTAAGAATATTGCATACGTGCATATACAAGAAAATTCTAATCTAAATAAAATAATTGAAAAAAAATCTTATGAAATATAATTTATTTTAACATTATAGTACATTTAATATATATATTATCGAAGGACTTAAAACTACAATTAAGAACACAGGTATAATAGTTGGAGGAGCCTAATCTATCTAATTAACAATTGTGTATTTGAGAAACGTATTTCTTTTACTTTCATTCAAGAGCATATTTACTTTTTACGTTTAGTTATTGTTTCCTTCTATGGTGTGTTTACTTGGCAAGTCAGCTTGGTATCATTGTACTTTTATTTATTCTGCTACTATCTGTATACATGATTCTTGATAAAATTAATTACTGAAATCTGTTTAATGTATTTACCATATCTACAAAGCAGCATTCGTTCTCTCCTCATACGTTCGAATGTAATGCCTATGTTTAATTTTGAACAATTACAAACATATCTGTGCACACAAATGTTTCACGCCCTGCAATACCATTTTCTACGGCTATATTCAATTAATTATGTGCATAGCTTTAGTTGTTTCCACTCTCATTACTCTTTTTTTGTTACTGTCTTGCCAAGAGTGTCACAATGAACCATTTTGAAATATTCAAGTCTCTTATATTATTTAGTCTTTAATTGAATTTTTTTTAAGATAATGTCTGGAAATTCCATTAAACCTCGCCGAGGGTTTTCTTTACACTATTTAAACCCTGTAAGGTGCATGGCGCTAAAAAACAATTTCAATAAAGTTGTAGGGACTTATATTATATAATATCATCAATAATTACCTCTCTAACGGAATTTAGGAGGAGGGGAGGTTGCATTACTTGTTTCTTGTTCGAAGTAACTGATTATAGGCGCAATCGTTTCCCGACTCTTTAATGGCATCGGGAAGACAAATAACAACTGTGTCGACCAGTACCAACACAAATCGAATTTTATAGATCAATCCCAGAATTTTACGTTTTTACATACAAAATTTGTCAATAAAATTCGATGAGAGAACATTATGAGCAATATGAGACGCATTGGCTGTTTTATTAGAAAGGCCCTTGTAAATGTTCCAGTAAAATTTAAATAATTTTAATATATTGCTTCATGCTATCGATTACTGCTATTTTGAGGTAAGCAAATCAATATAATAAAATAAATAAAATCTTAGAAAATAGAAAATAATATTATCAGGTTTTGTGATGTGCAGTAAATAAGTTCTTTATTTTAAATCAAATGGAAATTATTTACATATGCGTTTGAAACAACATTTTCAAGCAATATTTAAACTCTGACTGTTATTATTCAATGAAATGATATGATCCTAAATTGTGTGTTTGTTCGAACATATTTCAAAATTAAACCAAGAACTGAAAATGTAGAATATCAAAAACTAAAGCTGAAATGATCAGACCAAGATAACATAATACATTTAGGTTCAGAACTCATTTATTGTTTAATTATTGTGGTTATAGTAATAAGAAAAAGTGTTATTAGCAATATTTCTTATTGTTATTAGCACAACTTTTTCTTCTTCAATTTCAAATCTCAATACAGGATAAGGAAGCCATGCGAATGGCATTCCTCGTCGGGACATTCTAGAATGTGGGTCGAACCGATTTAACGATTCCTTAGGGAATTTGCAATGGGCGCCACGTGGTTCTTGGCTCTCTCCGATATCTCAAACCATGAAGCGGATTCCAGACGTACTCATTCCATACGGGATCACTCAAAAGTGAACGCTCAGGCCGATACAAATAGACCGCAAAACAACAATATAATGTCCTAGATTATAATTATTCTGACCAAGATATCCTCATATAAAATAATATTCTCGCTTCACAAAATAATCTCTCATTATAAAATGATATCCTATCATAAAATGGCCTACTACCAAATGTCCTACAATAAACCTATGAAAATCCTGTTGACGAACGATGTTTTAGTCTACTTACTGGAATAAAAAGGGATTATCTCTACCGAGAGTTTTCTAAGACTAATTTCTATTATATCATAACTAATATATGTTTTTATTAATCCTTTTTTTTTCAGCCGTTTGTCAATTTTCGCAATTGCTCTCCTCAAGCCGTGTTCTTCTCGATTACTCCTTTGCGATTCACCTCGGTCGATCTGATAACACGAATTTTTGATTACATTCTAGATATTTTCTAAATTTCGTGCTATACGGGGCCCATCCAAAAACGCGAACGATACAGTATACTTATATCTCAATTTTTGAAATAAAAAATTGAGCATTTATTATCGAAGAGATACAGGAAATGCACAAACTAATATGAACAGCTGTCATATACAAGATATGTGGTTATTCGAGTAATTGTCGACAGACTAGTGTTCATTCTTGTATCAAAATAACCGCCAATTAATTAAATTATGTTAATGATGGAAATCTACTTCTCACTACCTGCTTGAAACTCCTTATAGCGACTCAATTATGTTACCAGGTAATTGTACCAGCCAGAACCAAGATATTATGATGCCCCTCAAGTCAAGAATGAACCTTTTTGCCTGTGTGCATGAGCGATTTATCATCGTAGTATGATGTCTATCATTGATGAGCGGACCTTCTGAATATCACGATATTACCGCTCTAATGATAACGAATTCTCCCCTGTGCTCGATTGAAGGAAGCAGGCAGTCCAGATCACAAGCTTCGTTTGGGGATCACCATGCCATACATAAACTCGATCATGAAATAATGTAGCAGCTTGGCGATGGCTTTCATTATAAATAGTTTCTCCGTAGCTTCTGGAGCTTCCATCATGTTGTTTTTGTCGAAGTATTACTCAAGTGAGTATCACATTTGCCGCGGTAGTTTTATGTCCTCTGGCCACAATCCTTTTTAATATTCGTCGGTCTCTGTCATTTAGTTTTGGGTTTCGCCCATTATTCTATTTGGTCTATAAAGTTTTCCATGTTTTATGTATTCTTTCATTACCATGGATACTGTCTCCCGTAAAACCTTAAGTAACATCTGATATATTATACATTTCACTTTACTTATTCAACCCTAATTTTTTTAATACTGATGCTAGTTTAAAGTTATTTTGATGCTAGTTTTAAGTTATAAGTATAAAGAAGCTAGAGGCGTGGATTGCTTAGAATCAACCATTTCAATTTATTATTTTTCTTATGAAAGTAACCTCTAAGATATTATACATTTCACTTTACTAATTCAATCCTATTTTTTTTAAGGCTGAAACTAGATTAGGTAGGAATACGGGGGCTAGAGGCGTGGATTTCTTAGAATCAATTATATCAATTAATTATTTTTCTTATTAAAGTAACATCAGAGATATTATACATTTCACTTTACCAATTTAACCCTAATTTTTTTTTAAGACTGATGCTAATTTACATAGGTATAAGGGGCTAGAGGCGTGGATTGCTTAGAATCAACCATTTCAATTAATTATTTTTCTTATGAAAGTAACATCTGAGATATTGTACATTTCACTTTCGTAATTCAACCCTATTTTTTTAAGACTGATGCTAATTTACTTAGGTAGAAGGGGCTAGAGGCGTGGATTGCTTAGAATCAACCATTTCAATTAATTATTTTTCTTATGAAAGTACCATCTGAGATATTGTACATTTCACTTTCGTAATACAACCCTATTTTTTTAAGACTGATGCTAATTTACTTAGGTAGAAGGGGCTAGAGGCGTGGATTGCTTAGAATCAACCATTTCAATTAATTATTTTTCTTATGAAAGTAACATCTGAGATATTGTACATTTCACTTTCGTAATTCAACCCTATTTTTTTTAAGACTGATGCTAATTTACTTAGGTATAAGGGGCTAGAGGCGTGGATTGCTTAGAATCAACCATTTCAATTAATTATTTTTCTTATGAAAGTACCATCTGAGATATTGTATATTTCACTTTCGTAATTCAACCCTATTTTTTTAAGACTGATGCTAATTTACTTAGGTAGAAGGGGCTAGAGGCGTGGATTGCTTAGAATCAACCATTTCAATTAATTATTTTTCTTATGAAAGTAACATCTGAGATATTGTACATTTCACTTTCGTAATTCAACCCTATTTTTTTAAGACTGATGCTAATTTACTTAGGTATAAGGGGCTAGAGGCGTGGATTGCTTAGAATCAACCATTTCAATTAATTATTTTTCTTATGAAAGTAACATCTGAGATATTGTACATTTCACTTTCGTAATTCAACCCTATTTTTTTAAGACTGATACTAATTCACTTAGGTAGAAGGGGCTAGAGGCGTGGATTGCTTAGAATCAACCATTTCAATTAATTATTTTTCTTATGAAAGTAACATCTGAGATATTGTACATTTCACTTTACTAATTCAATCCTAATTTTTTAAGACTGATGCTAATTTACTTAGGTATAAGGGGCTAGAGGCGTGGATTGCTTAGAATCAACCATTTCAATTAATTATTTTTCTTATGAAAGTAACATCTGAGATATTGTACATTTCACTTTCGTAATTCAACCCTATTTTTTTAAGACTGATGCTAATTTACTTAGGTAGAAGGGGCTAGAGGCGTTCAATTTAAGCTTCATTTGACAGGTTTCTTTAAATCAGTTTAGTCGAGCGGCTTGAAATTAACTAGAAATTACCACATTAGAACCTGAAATTGCTCATAAATTTTTATGAACAAAATATTTAATAAAGTTTCAGATTAGTTTGGATTCAATTTAGATACAAACATGAGATATGAGAACATGAGATATGTAAAAAAACTTCACAAAATTTTATATAAATAGAAAAATTATATAAAATAAATTTATGATTCTTTTGGCATTGTTCCATTATATCTCAGCTACCTCTATTAGTCCAAATAATTTAATACGGGTAGTTTAATATATTAAAGAATGGTAATATTTTTTTTAAATTCCACAGATTGTTCATTAATTTTTTTTAGCTTGAGAAACATTAATATTAATAAGAACTAATCCCTGTAAAATTGCTATTTATACATCAGATATCGAGCTCATACGTCATATATTTTTATTCGAAATCTAGGGAACTTTTATGGTTTATTTTACGGTCGTGAGGAAGAAGGTATAACAACAAAACTTGATGATCCATTATTTTGAATATTAATAGCATTTCGTATCATAAATATTATATATGCAATTATTTGTAGTCAATAGACCAATAACGGATGATATTTATAGAAATTTAACATTATAGTAAATACTATAAACTTTGATGTTCGGTCAGCAATAGTATGAACTAGTTGAGTATTAACTGGATCAACGAGATATATAACATATTTATGTATTTCTGAAATAATTTCATTTATTTAAAATAATATAATATACCAATAAAAAAAATAAAATGCTTTTTGAGAGGTTTGTAAATGCTACCTACGCAAATGGAAATAATTCTTACCGGACTAAAAAAAAATAATCGATAAGTTCTGTACCTTTATTCATTTAAAAGCGTCATTAGACTCACTCAGAAACCTTTGTGTTATTTTGTTGTATTGTAAATTATAGTATTTCCAATAAAACAGCCAATACAGGTCATTAGCAAAAAAGTTTCTTACTGTCTTTTTCACCTAAATAACTATTCATGTTAATTACGAAATTGGTAATTTCTAATTTATCGATTCCAACATTTACGAATTTATTTTTCTGTCTGTCTAATGGAGTTTATCCAAGAATATGTTATTACGTGCAATGCTTATTTGTACAGTGTATATTCTATCAGGAATATGACTAAAAAAAGTAAATTACTCAGAAAAACATATAATTTATATTTAATGAGGGACAAAACACTAACTCAACTCCATGCCTGTTTTCATCATGAACTATAACATATCTGCAATGAATTATTAAAAACCATTATAAGTTATAAAACCTATATTATTCTTAAAACATACTTACTTAAGAAAACGCGCCTAGACCTTTATCCCATAGGTGGTATGGAAGAGTTCCATGAGTAACTGTATAATTAATTGCAGTTTAAAGTCATTCGATAATAATGTATGCAATAAATGTACTATAATTTTAAAGTACATCATATTGGATGGTAGTATCTTTGTTGTTGTATGTTGAAGCCAAAATGAACTAAAAATAAGAGTTGATGAGATACTGCGACGTTTTGACGTCATCAATTCAGATGTCGTGAGTTCACTGTTTTATTTCACGCACAGTGTATATATATAGAAAAAATACTCATTATAATACATTCCATAAATTTGATCTCTGGCAGAGCTAACAACAACGTGATCTTGATTTGACACATTCTTTGTATTGTCTCGCTGCTTCCATTCACTCGCTCTCAATCTTTACATTAATTAAACAGTTAGAAATTTATCAAAACAAGCACCAAAAAACGTTTACCGATTTATAGCCTCTGTTTATTATTATTAATATTTTGAATAATTTTGTAAACATATGACAACGGTGTCGACCAGTACTAACACAAATCGAATTTTATAGACCGATTAGGTTTATATTACCGATTATATATATTATTGGATATTAGCCCCTTACAAGTATTTTGATTACTGAAACCTATAGTGTATACATTTTCACAAAAATGAATAATTTTCTGTGACGTATTGTGACTGGCGCTAAAAAGAGGATCTACTACCACAATCTCAAAGGCAGTATGTCATACTAAAGCCCTACAGCGAGTAGTAGACGCAAAATCACTGCAGTGCTCGGCCACCTGTTGCCATTTCTGCCACATTCAGCATTCTCACCACACATAACGCCTCCGAATCATCACTTTTCATTTTGATACATCTCCTTGGTAGGCACATATTTTCCAAATACTGAAGAAGTGGGAAAATAGATCAACGATTGGTCAAATCAATCAAACGAACATCCTTCTTTCAACACGGTATGGACATATTACAAGAAATTTAGGAAAAAGAAGTATATAGAAAATAATGGAAACTCTTTTGATTATTATTAATTAATAACTTAAGTTAGAAACACAAGTTGCACTTATATAGAATACTAAATATTTAAGAAACAGACCTAAAAAAGAGGAATATGATATGTACTATGAATATGGAAATATATATATTTTATAATACGGAACAGGAAGCATAAAATATAAATACATCAAGCTAACATCCAGACGGCTTTTAGTTCGAAAATGAGACAAAATATTGGGAGAGAAGAAAGTATTGGTATTGGTAACACTTACACTTGGTTACAATGAAACAACTTTCCCCTCTATAACATACCGCTGTCAATTAAAAAGCTATTATAATGTGCTTCTGAAATCTTTATTACTGTTGAGTAAGATTTGTTTTACCTGTAGGCTGATATGCTGGTTGAATTAGACAATAATTTAAGTTAGTATTAAAGTGATTTATTACTGCTTTGGTTGTAAATCATTCTAGTTTTAACTTGATAAAAACCTGTACATTTTTATGTCAAAAATAAACCATATCAATCCCTAGTTTTTATTTAATATATTTTCTGTCCTATATGATCTACAAATAATATTTAAACTGGATTATTTTCATATCAATTACTTTATATTATTTATTTAAAATATTATAGTTATATGCAATGAATTAAATTATTAAAATATGATAAAATATTCATATGTTTTAAAACGTTATATTAATATTACTCTAAGCATAATATTATATTTATATTTATTCAAACTGTATTAGCATTGGATATAATGTAATTGACGTAATTTTATTAACGCAAATGCATTTGTTTAATTCAAATAGTTCGTAATTAAGATAATCGTAAATATTTGTACACGGATGGGCAAAAATATATTTGTATAGTTAAAAGTTTTGTTTTAAATTTGTAGGTAATATTATTTTATTTATTGTTACATGGTATACAGCCAAAACATATACTCTTAAACATTGATATGTTATATTAATTGAAGTTACACAATAACTGCATTTTTAAGGTTAGGTTTAAATAATTCAAATTATTGAATATTTGTCCTATAGGTTCAAAGATTTATACAGCGGCAGCTCCATAATACTCAAATTCAATTGAACTTGTATTACATCCATCAAAAAATTTGAATTAACATTACTGTAATTTTCGTACAATATCTGTTAAACAAAATATTGTCCATCATTAGTCAACATGGCGATACCTTATTGAAATAACTAATATTAGAAAGTTTGTTAATAAACCAACGGTTATTCTTGATCACATTTGTAATTTTTTATTGTGCTACACTGAAATTTTCAAAATATTTGCGGCATATAAGCCTCTAATACTTAACTTTGATATATTTAGTAGGACTTGAAATTGAAAATATCTACATTTAATACTTTATATTATTACACTAATATTATTTTTAATAAATTTGTCTTGGATAATTAATTCATTCACAAAAGATTTGCAAATTTTTTATTTTCTAACTTTAGGTCATCTTAATAATTTATTTATTTTCATTGTTTTATTATCACAGAATCAGTCGATTAATGTATTCTCCGAATCTCCAAATTAGTGCAATATGTTCTTTGTTGTGTCCCTAGTTAACTAAAGTAAC
Organism: Rhynchophorus ferrugineus; assembly: GCF_030347505.1. NCBI lineage: Eukaryota > Metazoa > Arthropoda > Insecta > Coleoptera > Curculionidae > Rhynchophorus > Rhynchophorus ferrugineus. Next base: position 74,663,607 of record NW_027472581.1, read on the forward strand.
TACGTTAACAACAACAAGTTTATGTATATGTACCATTACATAGAGAAAACACCGATGCGACACACAATAGTGACACAAACCAAACCAAACAATATAACTCTAATGAAACATACTATCAGATATCGTCATCGGAATTGTAATGGTAATGTGTTTATTTTAGATTCGATTTTGATATAGATAATATTTTTTTACAAATAGATTCAAAATCCGTATAAATAGACAAAAAATAGAACTAGTAATTTAGAAAATTATAATTATCCAGAATTACACAATACATTTTGCATCAGGTTCAAGTATATTAGTGCAAAATATGTATATTAATTTTGCATAAGCATGGGAATATTTCGTAATTATAAGGAATATCCTACTTTTGACTTAATTAGAAGCATAGAGAAATAGATATTTAAACTTATAGGGAATTTTGGGGAAATATTACGCGACGTCCATCATACAGAGGTTGCTACTTTTAACTTCCTACTAATTACTTGCTTTAATCGCTACGCTATAAGCTGCGACGGGATCTGATTAGATCACTTCGTTTCTATGGTGCATTTGTTATTTATTTATTTTGAGCGTCATGTTCAGTATGGCTGACATAAGAAATAGTGCGTTTAGAGATTAAATTATTAGTTCATTAGTATATATAAGTCGGTAGTACAAAAAATAAAATTACTTATCGATCTAGGAAGTGTTGTATACCCGGATGCACAGATACTAAAGAAATGCAGAATCGTATTCGTCCGAAGAATTATTTGGATGTCATTAAACAATGGTTGATAATGTTAAAAATCCCAAACCAATCGGAAGTATTAAAGAAATTTATGATTATTATTTTAGAAATTAATGCCCTTCTAAAAGAAGTTGCAGCTCCAATAAAATAATAGCTCCTGAATGCAAATCTATGAAGAGAAGATTAACCGATATTCAATACGCGAGAAAAATTGTGTAAAATTTATTGCCCAGGTAAGAACAAATTTGTTAAAGTGTCATCAATTTAATAACTACCCTAGGGGTTCTTTTCATTAAAGAAAAAAAGTGTAATTATCCATACAAACGTATTGGCTTATAATTATATTGCATAGCGGGGGATGACTCTATAACTTCAATTTCAGATGTTCCTCTATAAATGAACGAATCAAGTCGATATCTTATGCCCCAGAAAACTATTTTATTATATTGTCAGTAGGGCTCTTTTAACCTCTTCTTTTAATTTTAAACTCTTTCATTTTATCCCGCGATATTACCACGTCGATAATATAATATATTTTTGTGAAATATCTTTAAAAAATGTAAATTCAAAACCTTTTAATTGTACACTATATAATGATGTTCGAGATAGAAAATTACAAATAATAAGGTGTACTTTTGGGTAAACCCATAATAGATATCTAATAGATTAAATTGATGGCAACAAATATGAAAAAGGAAAAAGACGAAAGAGATAATTTTGATTTGCAATGCACGAAAGTCTATATATATGTATATAATATTTATATCTTAGAGATATATTTATTTTTATATTATTTATTGTTATCGATAATATTTATATTTATGTATTTTTACGGATTATATTTATATTTATTTATTTTTACATATTATATTTATATTTAACTGAATTTTATTTAATAGTAGAGTCCTCTATTGAGTTGCATCTCTATTACCCTATGATTAAAAGCTACTAGTTTACCTAATTAAAAGTTAACTTTCAGATAATTATAATTATAAAAGTAAAACATATAAAAACATTACCGTTTTATTAATTATGAATTTATTATAAATTAGTCATTATTGCATTAAATTATATAGCAACTACCATATAGATTGTTACAAGCAAAGATTATGTTAAAATATTTCTTAATATTTTGTAATAAGTTTTTGATTAATTCGGTCCCCTACATTTTTTTAAGTCTCTTAAGAAATTATTAAGATTCAGCATATATATAAGAGCCGACATATACATGCTAGCAACAAAAAATTCATAAAATCAAAATATTTAGTGCATACCATTTTTAAAAGCTTGCTGTTTTGTTTAATAGAACTCCTGCGAATAGTCGATTTCTGTTGTGTCATAAAATTATTTTCCAAATTATTCCGTTGTTTCCAAACCACATTTCGGCTATTTGACAGAGTTTTTAATTTACGATAGGGAGGATGAATACTGTTAGCTCTTTGTTATCGTAACCTAGGCTTTCTTGTCATTATATTTTGTATTAAATTTCGATCCGATTTGCAATAGGAACGTTCTACGATTTATTATTCGATTTTCAGCAACAAAAGAATCACTTTTTGGAACTTTTGCTGACGACACAATAATTATGGCAAAAGATATATCTCTGTCTAGGGCAATAGAAAAAGTGCAAGTGGCGGTCAACAAAATCTACAAATGGACGAAAGATTGGAAAATTCAACTTAATAGCTCCAAATCTGTCCACGTTAATTTTGCATTGAGACGAAATAATAAAAACTTAATTATATCACTCAATGGATGCCTGAGTCCTCAAGCAGATTCAGCTAAATACCTTGGAATCCATCTTGACGATAGATTAAATTGGAAGCATCACGCTAGACAAAAAGCAAAACACATTAGTACCAAAATAAAACAACTATACTGCTTAGTCGGAAGATACTCTCAACTTGATTTAAAATCAAAGAGGTTGACCTATAATACAATTATAAAGCCAATTTGGATCTATGGGGTGCACATATGGGGTTGCACTAAAAATTCAAATCAACTAGTCATACGACGCTGTCAAAACAAGGTTCTTCGATTGATTACCAATGCCTATCGCTATGTAACTAATGAAGAACTGCACGATGACCTGGAAATCAAATAGATTTACGAAGTTATCCAAGATTTCGCCTTGAAACACGAAAGAAGATTACAAAGTCATACTAACGTGGAAGCAATACAACTGCTGGACAGCGCGCGGGATGTCAGGAGATTGAAACGAACAAAACCATACCAACTTATATAAAGTGTATGCATTTAGTGTAAACTATAGCTGTAAGTTAATAATTAATAAATAATTATAACTTTATAATTGAGGAATACATACTGACGTATTTTCTCGCATTCGTCTTGCTTGTTTAATTAATCCAAGTACATAGGGAAAGTAGTAGTAAATTAATTGTAAATTAAGATTGTACTAAGCGTATCTAATAAAGATGTTATAAAAACAAAATTATTCGATTGTATACTAATAATTGCATCTTACTGAAATAACTTAATTTCATGTATGGTTTCGAAGCTTCGAGGCTTCGAGCTTCGAGCTTCCAAATCTCCGACTTAAACTAAACAATTGGCAAAATTAATACCCCGTGAAGGTGTTTTTCCTCTTCTATGAATACCATATAATAAAAAGTTCTAGAGGTTTATCAATTCGCTCTATTTCTTCAGCAGTGGATTGTAGTTTTTTCGGTGTTGACACTCGAATCTCGAATAAGGCATTCCGTTGCTGAAAATTTTCATTAGCATGCTCAGTGTGAGGTCCTGCATAGGAACCTTAGAACACGACACCTTGATAAAATTCCTACCCATCCACAAACCGCGGTAGTAAACAAACTACGACAGTCCCAGTCGTAACCCAGGGTCTCTCAATCATTCTCCAAACCCGAAGTGATATCAGCCAAAGACCATTTGGTTCTAGCTGGTCAATCTGGTAAAAAAAGGTGTCATTTATCTTCAGCTTCATGTAGTGTTGTCCTACTACACTCAGCGACAGTGCTGGCTCATTTGTATGTTGTGCAAGTTTTCTTTGATATATACTATGATTATTTATTTGCTGCTTCGCTATTCGCATATTGAGATCTAGATAGGTCTTACTCATGCTTTAAGGATTGAGCATGCTTTGCTTTCTGTTTCAATATTGCAACTACTTGCTGCCCCTAATATTGTACGGCCAGGTTAGTTTGATGACGGCTTTGTCTAGCATTACTTTGCTCTGATTACTTAAGTGGGAGTGCAGTAGCAACCTGTTGTAAAAAACTATAAATTAAAAAATCATGTGTCTAAAATATACCACAAAATAAAATACTTTTCATTTTTTGATTTTTTCATCCGCCAAAACAAGCAAGACCTAATTATAATCGTATTTCCTTTGTTATAATATTTATATTTAGACAAATAATATGTACCTTAAATTTTACGAAAACAATGTTAACAAGTTTTCTTAAAATTATAAACCAAAATAGAAACAAACAAATATAACCTAAGATGTCTTCTAAAATTTCACGGCGAAAAAAATTAATCTGTCATATTCGGCCTTCTAGTGATTCACACGAGAAAAAAATGGATACGGTTGTGACCATTTAGGTATCCATTCTATATATCTATGTTTTTCAAAATGAACAAAAAAGTAAAGTGAGTAATATAGCTAGACTATCCACATTTTTAGTAAGTAAACATTAATTATAGATGTTAAAATAGATGTTGGCTAACAAGTTTTAATGCATCTATTTTACAGCCTTAAATCTAATTCAACTACTATGTGTACTAATCTCCCTAATTTATCTTAATAGCGTACAACTGACTTCAAAAGAAGTTTATGAATATGTTTTTTTTATTTCATGGCATAGAAATGTTAAAAATTGTACACTGAAAAAAATTTACTATAAATGTAGCTAATAAAAGTTTGCCAATGGTAACGGCTACTAGTGTTATCTTTTATATATTTTTTATAACATCTTTATTAAATACGCTTAGTACAATATTAATTATACATTAATTAATTACTACTTTTAATTTGTACTTGGATTAATTCACAAGCAAGACGAGTGCGAGCAAATACATCAATATGTATTCCTCAATAATAAAATTATAATAACTTATTATTATAATAGCTATAATTTACAATTTATATAAGTTCGTATGGTTTGGTTAGCTTCAATCTCCTGACATCCTGAGCACTGTCCAGCAGTTGTATGCTTCCACGTTAGTATGATTTAGTAATATTCTTTCGTGTTTCAATGCGAAATCTTGGATAACTTCGCAAATCCATTTAATATCTAGGTCATCGTGCAGTTCTTCGTTTATTACGTAGCGATAGACAGTGATAATCAATCGAAAAACTTTGTTTTGACAGCGTTGTATGACTAGGTCCATAAGTCCAAATTGGCTTTTTGATTGTCTTATAGATCAACCTCTTTGATTTTAGGTCAAGTTGTGATGTTTCCAATTTAATCTACTGTCAAGATGGATTGCAAGGTATTTAGCTGATTCTGCTTGAGGAATCGGGCATTCATTGAGTGATATAATTAAGTTTTTATTATTTCACCAGAATTCAAAATTAACGAGGACTATTAAACTATTAAGTTGAATTTTCCAATCTTTCGTCCATTTGTAGATTTTGTTGACTGCCACTTGTACTTTTCCTATTGCCCTAGATATAGATATGTCCTTTGCCATAATAATTGTGTTGTCAGCAGAGGTTCGAAGTAGTGTTTAGTTTATTGCTGGAATGCCAGCAATGTAGAGCAGATATATCAAAGGTCCTAAGACGCTTCCTTGTGGAACTCCAGTCGAAATAGTTTTAAATGTCGAGAACGCCATTTCGTGCGATACTCTAAATTTTCTTCCGAAAAGATATGACTCCAGCAATTGACAATTACGCAGTAACAATTTGCTCATCTTACAGATTAATCCCGAATGCCAAACCCGTCTCTTATATGCATACTGATCATTATAAATAGGTATTCGACATAGTATAGTTATAGTTCCGACATATTTTTCAGCCGTGTATTTAAAAAATATTTAAAAAAACGTATTTTATTAAACTACAAATTATAAATTACTAAACTATTGCGAAATATGTATTATTTCTCCGCTATTCTGAAACGAAATATCTGAAGATATTGTTGGCTCGGTTAAATACCTGCTAGTAAATACTGTTGGCGTTATACTCGTGACCCAGAATTTAGCCGATGCTCCAGTGTGATTAACTTTTGTAATTCTCATTCTATTTCGTTCGCCAATGTAATTACGTATAGGTTCTGATCCTGCAATCCAGTTAACCGAAAGCCTACGAATGCATCAGCGTTAATTCATTACAGAATGTACGTGCATGTGTTTCAGATTACTATGAGAAGATTGTCCAACTGAATAAATACTTCTCTTGCCTTTGATACTTTGTTTTTATAAAGTCATTAAGCGACGGAAACATTAACGACATAACTGTGTATAATTAATATAATATGAATATTTGTATACAAGAAAAAGTGATTAATGTGATTACATATTTTAACTATTGGTATATGACTTTTATTTATGTTACATAGCCGGTTCTAGAGCTGATGCGGTATGCACTTAACTGATGAAGAACTAAAAATATAAATTATAATTAATCATCTCTTTTGGTACTTAGTCTTCATATATTTCTTTAAATAAACAAATCGCAAGAGTAACAAAGCAGTTTAATATATTTTGTAATTAGAGTATTATTTACTGTACCTGTAATGATAAAGGGTACATTATTACAAACGGCAGTAAGATATCTCTATTTTCAACTATATTTCTTGACTATTTCTCTTTATATATAACAAACGTTTGTACTTCATGGACAATAGTTCGTTTTAGTGCTGGATTTTGAGCGCAACATCTATCAATTTCCACATCCGTCATAATCTTCGCATTGACCATCAAATAAATTAGTTAGAATTGATGAACTGTATCTGATAGATCTAGCCGCACTCCTAGTAAGTGATAACTTTATCTTTGTATCAGCAATCGCTTAAGGGTTTTTAACTTTTTGCTTCAATGTCTTGAATCACAACAAAATACCATTGTTGCTGCTTTGGGTAGCTCTGAAAGCGGTTTCATTAGCTGCGTGTGGCCGTAATGTTTTTTAAATTAATTTGAGATCCTAACTCTGCAAGTGTGTCTGATTGATGCGAAAAGTTGATAGACGGTTGAAGGTCTGGATATTGCAGCGGATGTGATAATATTTTCCATCTAAGTGATTTCAAAGCCTCCTTGACAGGTTTTGCTTTATGAGATCGCACGTTATCGTGCTTTAAAATCACTTTGCTCTATCTTCAGGTCATTTTTCGAAAGTTTTTGATCAATACATAATTAAAATTGATCGTTTGTTGTCGGTAGGCAATATTAACGGTTTCGCCACGTTTCAATAGTTCGTAATAAACCACGCCGCTCTAGTCCCACCAATCACAGGGTATTGTCTTGCGACCAAAACGACTTGGAATTGGAGTCGATCGGCCGGCATCGCCAGGTGATGACCATGATTTTTGGCGCGATAAATTTACTTTTCATCACCTATAACTGTTCGATGCAGATATGACTTGCGATCATAACTTCGAAGCAGATTAAATATAGAATTTTCAATACTCCATTTGCTTGTCATTCAATTATTTTCAATTGTTGTAGTACACATCTTCCTACATATTTCGGATTTCCTGTCAACTGTTTTTTAGTTTGGGTAGGGTCTTCGTCCAATAACTCTTACAGTTTCGCAACTTTAAACTTTTTCGGTCGACCGGAAAGTTTTTTGAATTTTTGGAAACACGCCTCGCATGTTTTTGATGTTACAACTGTTATTTCCTTCTTAGGTACGAAACTTGACATTTTCAAAGTGGTATAAATCTATGACAATGTTACCTTTTTAAAATTTACCATGCATAGATTTGAAGCCTGATATCAGCAGAATAAAACGATATAGGTGTAAAATCATAACATAGCATATTTAAACCTAGGGACATCCCTTATAAAATCGGAAATTATTTTCCGGTACACCTCGTAATTATACCTGAAGTATAATTCCAATTAATCAATACCTTTTTTAATATCTTAAATCTAATTATTTTTTCCCTCTGTAATGTACTCAGTTTTCACATATAACAACGAATAATTCATAAACAATATAACCTTATATAGCTATAATAACCTTTAACAATATTTTAAAAAAAATAAAATCATAATATTTCGTTATTTATTCGAAACAAAACTTATAAAATCTGTTCCTTCGGAAATCAAAAGGCAATTCGTTTCTGAAAGCCCGCTGAACACAATTAACCATAAAAAAATAATTAGAAGATACCATAGTATGCGTAATTCGGCTAAACGTTTCTATTTTTACCGTTCACGGCCAATAAATACCAGCCTAATTCAGTTACGACTTGAAGGCTCTCACATCCTGTGAAAAGTTCCGATCCTGCAAAATCCGGTTTGGCTTTTCCGCACGGTTTGAGTTTCCGTTGGGGAGGCGGTTAAACTTCTTCTCTGCGACTGCTTTTAATGTCCAATGAATGCTGGCACGGACATCTTGAAAATTAAGTTACCTTCGAGCTACGTGATCCACCGTTACAATAGCGGGAAACAGCTAGATTCGTCAACAATTTGTTGGTTCGAATGAGATTTAAGGGGTTAGAGAGCCTTTCCTAATTTGTTCGAAACCTTTCAGAAATCTTTTCGTCATAACGATGAAAGTAGTTTATATAAGATGATGTTCTATTGTCGTTATAATAATTTTGATTTTTTAATAATAAATATAATGGTTTATGTATAATATATATGTATATATTATAGACCGGCAAAATAATTATATATATTTTATTTTTTATTCTACCGGTGTATTCGATAATTGTTCAGCACCATAATTGAACTCAATAGGTAGCTGAAATAAGGTTCCAGGAATTTCAAAAGTTTGCTTTTATTTTGATTTCAACTGATGTATGTCTGTCAGAGTGATATCAAGTTCATGATAACAACCGCAATAATGGCCATGGCAATGATTTTAACTATGTTAGTTACATTTTGTACACATTCCTATTAGTTTTAACTTGAAAAATTATTTATATTTTCTAATGTATTTATTATAACAAAAAATACTCCGTAAAGGTTTGTTAAATAGAACGGCAGAAGAACTCAAGACGGCTATTGTAAATTTAAGAGGCTGCAAATACATGCATAATATAAAGTCGGAAACATCACAAAAGACATCTTCCACAAAAAACTAAAAGCATGCCAACGAGTCACTGATACACCCAGAGCATTTCAATCAACAGAATGCTATTGACACGGGCATCACTTTATCATTTTGCGTTGGAATTTAACAACAAAATCCACTATAAGTGGCATGCTCAAATAGTCATCGAGAACATGGACAAAATATGCAAATATTGTCATGCATTTAAATACAAAGGTGAATCGGTCCATCTTTGCTGCACATAAAAAAAATTCAGTTCCATTCGAAATATTTTTTGCCTAAACTTCGTTTATTGAATTGTTGCCTAGAGTGTGGGACTTTAAATGACATCATTTGCAGCAATAACACTGGTTGAAAATGGGAATGGTAATTTTGAATCAATATTCAAACTTCAGGGTCCAGTGTATCATCATATTGGTTTTTTTATTTTAAATGCCCCATTTCTATCTAATATCTTTGAAATTTATTTGACTGTGGTTGAAGACGAGAAACAATGGGGCATGGTCGTAAATGTATGTTTGTGATTGTTTAAAATTTATGAATGTTCTATAAGTTACCTTCGAACTACGTGATCTACCGTTACAATAGCGGGAAACAGCTAGACTCGTCAACAATTTGTTGGTTCGAATGATATTTAAGGGGTTAGAGAGCCTTTCCTAATTCGTTCGGAACCTCTCAGAAATCTTTTCGTCATAACGATGAAAGTAGTTTATATGAGATGATGTTCTATTGTCGTTATTGTCATGCATTTAAATACAAAGGTGAATCGGTCCATCTCTGCTGCACATAAAAAAAATTCAGTTCCATTCGAAATATTTTTTGCCTAAACTTCGTTTATTGAATTGTTGCCTAGATTGTGGGACTTTAAGTGACATCATTTGCAGCAGTAACATTGGTTGAAAATGGGAATGGTAATTTTGAATCAATATTCAAACTTCAGGGCCCAGTGTATCATCATATTGGTTTTTTTATTTTAAATGCCTTATCTCTATCCAATATCTTTGAAATTTATTTGATTATGGTTGAAGACGAGAAACAATGGGGCATGGTCTTAAATGTATTTTTGAGATTGTTTAAAATTTATGAATTTTCTAGGCAAGAGTGTAAAATCCGTCAAGGAAAATGATCCCAGCCACGCCAGTAACCAAGCTGGGTAAGACCGGATATCTTCTGGGATGATTTCTAAAGTTGGTTACTCGTCAGTCGGTAGGCTTATTGCTGAGGAGCGTGGTTCGGAGCCCACGTTAAACTTTAGGCCCAGTCCAGATAAACCCACAGTTGATAAGAGGAGACTTTAAAATATATTTTAAAAAATGCACGCTGCCTGCAATATTATAACCAATTGGCACATTTTATAAACATAGTCTTCAATAAATTGCAATACGCCAACTACGTTATTTTCATTAAACTAAACAAAGTATCATGTGGAGAATACGTAAAAAAATAGTGTACCAACTGTTAATGAAGTTGCACTTTTTTCGGCTGGTGACCCACCTGTATGTAGATATAATAGTATACAACGCGGAGATATGCAATCAGTTCTTACGCAGATCGAGTTCTTAGGATGCTTTGAAACAACCATTAATAATTTGGAAGGGGGGCGATGGATATCATTTAAACATTAAACAAATAAATTTGGAATATAACATATACAATTTTTGATCACGTAATTTGTATGCGTTCTATTTATATTTTTATTGTTCACACGCAAAAATTAATCTCTACGCATATGGATCGATGATCCGGGCGAATCAACATAATAAAATTATTCAATGATGCCAGCTGTTTGATGAATACATTGTTAATATGTAAGAGTGAAGAAGATTCGTCATATGGAAAAAATGTATTTAAGATTTTTGTGCATACGCTGGATGCATTCGGTGGACCAAAAATATATTGTTTTGTAAAAAATTTACTAGTTATATTGTGTTAAATGACAAAAACGAAATTTGGCATATGCGCATATTCTAATTTACTTCGGAAAATATGATATACTCGCACATACCCGCTAAGTTATTAAAACCGTACAATTACAATTACAATTAGCCGGCTTGGTTGGCGCAATGGTCAAGGAGATAGGACGGTCCTAATACTGTTGCCATTGTCGCAGGTTCGAATCCTGAGGCATGAATGAATTTTATATTTGTGATAATTATTGTAGATAACAGTGAAATATCCGACAGGGAATAACGATCCCAGTCACGCCAGTAACCAGGCTACATATACATATTATAATGAGTCGTCAAAATGGTGAGAGCTCAATTAAAAAATACAAAAATTACACAACAAACAAATAGTATGCATTGTTGACAGTTTGAAATCGTACAATACAATATATACTCATAAGATTCAATTACCTGATCAAATGTAAGTATCTTATGGTAGACGCATACAGCATCCTTGAATCATTTATTATTTAGAACTTGAAAAACAAATCAGTTATGAAATATTTCAGAAGTCCTGTAATAATATGGAAAAATAGATCGCAAGTTTTTTATTATTTTTTGAAGAACTACAATGAAATAATTAAGTTTTAATAGTTTTAGAGCGTAAAAAAATATCTCAGATATTGAACTATCAATATGTTATTAAGCATTGGAATTATTATTTGAGAGTAATGCAATGTACTATAAATAATCTACAAAAAAATATTAATTACGTTCTCTATGGCTAATATTTTGATGGCCTAATGTTGGGGTGGTTTGGATTTTCTTATAGTTATGTATGTTTATATTCGTTCATAGACGAGGAAGGTAAATAGAAATATTACGGCGCATGCAGACGACCTACTAATAGTACCTAAATAGAAAATACACGAGAAATAGGATAACGATAAGAGAATAGTAAAATATAGACCTAAATTAAATGAAGAATAAGGGAAAAATTAGGTATATAAATGTAGACAAGCTGGCTTCTTTTAATGCATAGTTGTTTTTCGTTGGCTAAGATATATGAGTTTAGGACTGAATATTCCTTGGGTAATTTTATTATTGTTTTTATTATTAATATAGTATTTTTCGAAGTTTCACCTATCCGTTTATTAAATGACAGTGCTATCCCTATGTTTTGTTTGAAGTGATGTCAATTTTTATAACTTTGGTCCCTTTGGCGTTAAGTTTTATTCCACTTCACTTTCTCTGCTTCCCATTTAAAAAAAAATATCAAAAAAAATGAAACTTCCATCCACCTGTGTTCATATTTATATTATATACTTGGTCAGTTTTCCAAATATTTCCTCATAGATATTTTACTTTTTACTATTTTATTTTTTCTGCTATATATACTTAATTATGTCAGGTCCGTTTTTGTTCCTTATATAGTTTAATATGTGTATTTTCTATACATATCTTAATTATAGAGTTTTAATATTCCTAGTTTTTTTTCAACATGTTAATGTTAATGTTTCATACTAAGCGCACAGAATGAAATGAGCAAACTAAGCGAAAGCAAATTTAAATATAATTTTCCAGTTACAAGTGCGAAAATTCTTCAATTCATTTAGTCACGCCAAAGGAGTCAATAATAATTTAGTATTTTTCGAAGTTTGAGTCACCTATCCGGTTATTAAATGACAGTGCTATCCCTATGTTTTCTTTGAGGTGATGTCAATTTTTATAACTTTGGTCCCTTTGACGTGACTAAATGAATTGAAGAGTTTGCGCACATATAACTGGAAAATTATATATTTTTCTTTCACTTAGTTTGCACATTTCATTCTATATGCTTAGTATGAAATGATTGACGTGTTGAAGAAAAACTAGGTATATTAAAATTCTAAAGTTAAAATAGATATATGGAAAATATACATATTAAACTATATATGGTAAAAGAACGGACCTTATATTTTTAATTATATATAGCAGAAAAAATAAAATACTAAACAGTAAAATATCTATGGGAAAATGTTTGGAGAACTGACCAAATCACTACATAGTATAAAAAAAAGTCGCCTTTTCTGTCCCTATATCCCTATGTGCGCTTAAATCTTTAAAACTACGCAACGGATTTTGATGCGGTTTTTTTCAATAGATAGAGTGATTCAAGAGGAAGGTTTATATGTATAATACATGCATAATATACTAAGGCAACATTGCTAATTTTAGAGGTTTCTAACGTGATGTCGTAAATTAACCTATTTTTTTAGGCTTATTTAGCAATTAGCAAAAACGCTGCCTAACCCTACGAGTTAGATCAAATTAAAGTACTACAGTATTGTACACCATAAAAAGGTCTACAAAAAAGTCCGCGATGGTATATGTTTATCTTTTAGGGATAACCCACATTAACCATTTTTATTGTTTACTTTTTACGTGAGGATATGGCTTATTTACGAAGCTATTTTAAGCATTAGGGCATTAATCCTTATCGAATTAAGTACCTTAAATACAGTGTGCAATTAATATAGATCAATATTGTTCCTTACAGCATGTAAATTAAACAAATATTTTCGGAGATATTACAAATTTAAAATTCGCGTTTAAAAATGTGTAATGTAATAAAAATTGTATGAATTTAGATATTCCAAAGATAGCAGGAAATCTTCATAGTAAGTATAGGGGAAGAGGAATTGTTTTACTCCAAATTTAATGCGTGCAGGCCAAGGGCAGTAATGAATGAACCAAAAATACTGGATCGATTTTAATCATGTTTTCATTGAGTGACATAGGCATATATATTTTATGCCCGTGCAAAGTCGGAGCGGGCCGCTATGTTTTTATATACAACGTTCATATTTTTTCTGTAGTGTATTGAATTTAGTATCAGCATTGCACCCGTGCGAAGCCGGGGCGGGTCGCTAGTATATATTATAAAAATGAACCCAGGTAGATGGAACTTTGAAGCAAAAAATAAAAAGTAAGCATAACAAAAAGCAAAAGACATATTTCATGACAATAATTTTATAATTAATTTTTTTGAAAATGGGAAGCACACAGAATGAATTAAGAATGGTGCAAAAAGGTGTCTCAAGAAAAGGTGTCAAAGAAAACTTATGTATTTTTACAGCGAAGTATCCGCAAGCCATAAAATAATTGGTCAATAGTTTAAGATAATGCTCACCTATTTCTTCGCAACTTATGTTATTTAAATAATATTAGATGATATAAAATATAATAATAATAACAACAGAAAGTACAAAACATTATAGCAAATCTTGATATATGACACATGAGGAATAGTAACCTAAAACTATATTTTATGCGGCCTTGTTAACATATCTAAACAACATCTTGTTTTAGCGCGATCAGATTCCTGAATACAACCTAAGCTCAGAAAACCGCCTCAAAAACACCATTTTTACTGAAAAGTAAGAAGAGTAAAACTATAATGATAATGTCTTTATATGCCATTTCAAATATCTGAGAAGCCTGGAAGAAATTTTAGCAAAAGTACAATGTATCAAGGGAGGTAATCTTAGAGTGAATGAATTTGAAATGTATGACCAGTTTACAGTTTACTTCATAAGTCTTTCTATTTTTTAATCACGGCGGTATAATGGATTATTGAAAACTAAAGAAGTATATTATGTACCAATAATTGATGATACCATATTAATAAAGCTTAGTATATGACCTACACTATAATAATAAGAAACTATAATAATAATGTCTTTATATGCCATTCCAAATATCTGAGAAGCCTGGAAGAAATTTTGGCATAAGTACAACGTATCAAGGGAGGTAATCTTAGAGTGAATGAATTTGAAATGTATGACCAGTTTACAGTTTACTTCATAAGGCTTGCTATTTCTTGATCACAACGATAAAACAGATTATTAAAAAATAAAGAAATATATTATGTACTAATAATTGATGATGCCATATTAATAAAGCTTAGTATATGACCTACAATATAATAATAAGAAACTATAATGATAATGTCTTTATATGCCATTCCAAATATCTGAGAAGCCTGGAAGAAATTTTGGCATAAGTACAATGTATCAAGGGAGGTAATCTTAGAGTTAATGAGCTTAAAATGTATGACCAGTTTACAATTTACTTCATAAGGCTTGCTATTTCTTGATCACAGCGGTATAACGGATTATTGAAAAATAAAGAACTATATTATGTACCAATAATTGATGATACCATATTAATAAAGCTTAATATATGACCTACACTATAATAACAAGAAACTACAATGATAATGTCTTTATATGTCATTCCAAATATCTGGGAAGCCTGGAAGAAATTTTGGCATAAGTACAATGTATCAAGAGATGTAATCTTAGAGTGAATGAGCTTAAAATGTATGACCAGTTTACAATTTATTTCATAAGGCTTGCTATTTCTTGATCACAGCGGTATAACGGATTATTGAAAAATAAAGAAATATATTATGTTCTAATAATTGATGATACCATATAAATAAAGCTGAATGTATGATCTACACCTTAATTTTTATGTGGGAATTTTATTAAACATATGTAACAATAATTTGAATATTAAATTTGAAAACGTAATACGTACATACAACAGTTCTGTATTACTTTTAGGGTACAAATAAAATTATAAAACTTAATTTAGTGGAAATTTACGTAATGCTAAACCTGAAACATCTGGTTTTTTATTAAATGCCCTTGGTTGACTCTGACACTCCCCCATTATTAAAGTTCTACACCAACAAATAGGTTGGAAATGCAAAAATGGATTAGGGCCGCCTTTTTTCTGTTCGGCCATAAATAAAACCGACAAATTCCATAAATTAAAACATGGTCTCACTTTAATTTAACACAATTGGAATTTTTTATACGATTATTCATACAAGAGACAATTAATGATTTTTGTTTAAATTTTTCGAATAAAACATTTGCTTAGTCGCGAAAGAACATTTTTACTTTTATTAAAATCAAGTCACCAAGAAATCAAATGTTGAAATATTATTAATTAATTATAAATTTGAGAAAAACATTGGCTGATATTATTACATTCTTGATTCCCACATAATTTGATGTAATTCTAAAAAGTTGTTCATGCTTGATGTTTCCCGTACCTGATTACTGACATGACTGAGATAGTTACTGACAAGATTGAGATACTGTTTCTTGTAAAATAGATACATAAATTGAAATCACCAATAGCTCGAGAAGAATTCGAAATAATATACCGTAAATTATGATAACATTGAGAATTACGTATGACGCAATTAAAAAGTTTGTTTATATCAAATTTAGTAACGTTATAGATAAATTATTAAATATTATAAATTCCTTACATCTAAAGAAAAGCGAATGGCCGCCCTAGAAATTCTAAGGATACTTTATAGATCCTTTGAAGTATGATTGACATTTTATTTATTTTTTTAATCATTTTAAAGTCTCCATCTTCCACCTACAGTTTAACGTGGGCTCCCAATCAAACTCCTCGGAATTAAGCTTACGGACTGGCGAGTGACCAACTTAGAAATCATCTCAGAAGACATCTGGTTCCCGCCTGGTTACTGGCGCGACTGGGATCATTTTTTTTTTGTCGGATTTGCACTCTTGCCTAAGCACATTTACAAATGTTAAAAAATCACGAATATAAATTTACGACCATGCCCCAGCAGGATTCGAACCCGCGACTATAGCAACAGTAGGACGTCCGTCCTGTCGCCTTTGCCACGGCGCCAACCAAGCTGGCAATTTTATTTCTTGAGACAACTTTTTGCTCTATCCATTTTTAAAAAAATTATCAAAAAAATTTTTTTTTGCTTCAAACTTCCATCCACCTGCTTGGTCAGTTTTCCAAATATTTCCTCATAGATATTTTACTTTTTACTATTTTATATTTTCTGCTATGTACACTTCGTTTTTATTCCTCATATAGTTTAATATGTATGTTTTTCATATATATCTTAATTATAGAGGTTTAATATTCCTAGTTCTTTTTCAGCACGTTAATCGTTTCTACTGAGCGCACAGAATAAAATGAGCAAACTGAGCGAAAGCAGATTTAAATATAATTTTCAAGTAGTAAGTGCGAAAATTTGTCAATTCATTTAGTCACGCCAAATGATCGTGATTGAACAGCACGATCATTTAATAACAGGGTAAGTGTTGCAAAATCTACTAAATATGTAAATTATAAAACTCACTAACTTGACTAAAGTAGTACTTTATATAAAACATATCTCAGGTGGTTGAAAGACGGCTAAAACTATAATGATCCCTAAATCAAGAAATCCGCCAAATTAACAAACTTTTTGTTTAGTTTTATGAGCAATTATTCATTATCACAGATTAAATTGGGTAGACCTATGCAGGTAAAAACTTAGATGTACCTCAAGCATTGGATAATTTGGCACTCAGGACTTACCCCAATAAATACTATTAAAGCAAAATTCCTCTCCTAAACTCTTACATCTTGGCCTTAAAGAAGCTAACTTGTCTACATTTAGATATTAACTAATCTGTTTAAATTTCTAACATCGCTATTTTTCTACACTTCTTCATTTTCATTCCTATATTTTGCCCCTGTCTTATTCTAATCCTTCGTATATTTTTTATTTAGGTATTATTAGTGACTCATGTGCATACGCTGTAATACTTCTATTTATCTTTCTTGTCTATGTCTAGACATACGAAAATCACCTGAACATCAGGTCATTAAAATATTAGCCATATAGAATATATTTAATAGTTTATTGTGGATTATTTATAGTACATTGTATTACCGTAAAATAATAACTAAAGCTTTATAATAATATATTTGCAGTTCGTTTTCTGAGATATACTTGTACGCTCTAAAACTATTGAAGCTTAATAAATTCATTGTAATTTCTTAAAAATTAAAAAAGAACTGCGATGTATTTTTCATATTATTATGGAAATTCTGAAATATTTCATAATTGATTTGATTTTAAAGTGATAAATAGTAATTGATTATTAATAACTAATAATTAATAATTGAAGCCACGAAGACAGTATGTGTCTACCATAAGTTACTTACAGTTGATCGGAAAATGGAATCTCGATTTCACTGCAGACGCCTAGATACAACAGGAACTAAGACAGTAAACAACTGAAGGAAAAATACCAAACTCAATAAAAAGGGAAAGGTGTTGACTTCTATCACCTGTATGCCACACGCTACTATAAAGGCATGTCAGTAGTGATGAGAGTTCAATTGTAAAGTAAAATTGAATAATTAAATATTAAAATAAGTAAGCAAGTATTAAATAAACACAATAAAATAATCTCAATATATTTGAGAACGATTCCAAGGACGTTCCGAGACTCGCGAAGAAAATTAAAATATCAGGGCCTCAGGACAATATTTACATTGATGCTATATTTGAACAAACCAATAAAATGGAAACAAATAAATGGATGGTCATCCGTGCTAGAATTGCCCATGCCAAAAATAACTTTATTCTCATTTTCTCGAAATTATTTTTTCAGATTCCCAGATCAGTTTTTCCCATATTTATTTGAAATTTTAACTATACAGGAGGTGAACAAAATACCGTAAACATCTAACATATACACATTATCTATTTACCAACAAGGTGTTGAGCAACTATTTGCTTTTAAACCAGCACTAAAATAAAAAAGCTGCTGAGTAACAGATTTGTAGAGTGTCTGAACAATTAATTTATGCTTGTACCAATTGCAAAAATATTCACCAATTACCTTAATAATATTGGAGATAGATATTTACTCCTCACTTTTTGCTCTAAAACTCCCATAATTGTTCAATTATGTTGAGGTCTGGCACTTGCAGCAGAGGTCTCCTCCAACTGCGGGTGAATATATTTAGTTCCGTGTCTGCACACATTATTATCTTTTAATACAGCAGGGTTTGATAACAGTATGCTAGCCGTATTAAGAATTTCAATATTAAGTTTGTCGAGGTATTCCTTCTCCGTAATCAGGCCTGTGATTTTAATGACAGGAGGATCTGAATTCTATGATATTGCTACCCAAATCATAACGGAACGTTCCCCATGCTTGACTATGGGAAGAAAGCAGTCTGGATGGTAAGGTTCTTTTGGGCTTCTTAATACATAAACCCATTCCTTTATAGGAAACAATTTAAAAAATGATTTACCGAACCATATTACATTATTTCAATCATCAAATATCGAGGTTTAAAGACCGTTGCACTACTTCTTTCGCAGCCTAGCATTGGCTTCCATTATGTAAGGTTTCGCAATTCCAGCTCTATTACCCCAGTGAGTGATGAGTTCTGCTGTCGCTGTTATCGCAGTATTTTTATGATGTATATATGTTTTGTGTATGCTGTTATGACTGTGGATACTATCGCTCATGAAGTGTTAACAACATCTAACAGAACAGACATTTCACCGATCGCTCATTTTAACCACCGTAGAATAATAAAATAACCTGAAATATAATGTACAAAACTTGGTAGGTACTCTGGACACTACATACGGATCGCATTATTCATACGGAAGCAGTGTTACCAACATGTCATGATGCATGCGAAGATGTTCTATACTGCATTGTGCGAGTTATCAATTTGTTATAAATTAACTGACTAACTAACACCCAAAAATATATATTCAGTGCACCAAGATGTATGTAAGATGCAAGATGTAAGATGTAGTTTAACTCCTTAATATTAGTTAATTTATATATGCTAAGTAAATGCTTCAGTATATATTTTAATAAAAACAAATATTGAAACTGCATCGATACCAATGTATATATTGATCAATAAATGTATTGATAACGTAAGTAATATTTAGCGCTCAAAAAGAACTTACAGAAAATACAAACTAACCGAAACTGTGTCATAAAAACAAATTGAAGCTGGAAGCATATGCATAGGACACGGCGAAAATAAACGTAAAACGAAATCGAAACGGGTCCCGCTTTTTGCAGGAGCCCATTCCCTATTTGACTGCAGCCAACTTTATTTAAAGTTTCAACTATTGGAAACAGCAAAGATGTCCCTCGAGCAATAGAATTATGACACTATTAGACGATAAGATCGATATATTCGAGCTGAAACGCGAGAATTATTTATATTTAGGACTGAGATTTCGCTAAGAACAAATCATACGAACGACTCGATTTATTTTCGGAATATTGAGTGTGAATATTAAGTAGTTCCATGATCATAATTCATTTTAAAATTTAATTAGTCAATTTGCATTTCGTTGTTGGCTCTTATTAGTCCCGTAGCCACTTGATAGGAAATTAAATAAATTTAAAACAAAACTTAATTTGAATTTATACCAGCCTGTGCAATTATGCATTGATAGTCCCAAAAAGATCTATTTTTCAATACAATTTCGCCCTACTTAATTTTGGTGGTTTTCCGACAGGTCTGGGATTACACCATTATCTTTTCTTTTAATGAAAATCGTTTTCCATGATTTTTTTAATGCGTAAGAAGAGGCAGAGGTCACTGAAGGCTGAATCTAGTGAATAACGTAGTTGTTGTTGAAGTTGTACAAGGTTTATCAAAAATTTCTCTGCAGATATTAAGTAATTTTTCAGTAATTCTTAAATCCATTTACCTTGAAATAATTTAATTATAATCTAATGGCATTTTTGTGCTTGTTTGGAGGTAATCCAAGAGCAACAGTTCTTTTATATCTCAAAAGAGATTTAAGAACACAAGACGGTAACATATTCATAGTTCATTTCTGAACAGGAACTCGTTTTAAAAGCAATGAACTAGGCCATTTCCTAGTCTCTTGTTTTAATAAAATATTCCAGTCGTAGACTTAAGTCTCATTAATAGTGGCGAAACGACATAAAAATTCCTATTATTTTTGTTTATTGTTATAAAGTTAGTTCTAGTGTGATGTCGACAATGTTCCCCAATTACAAATTTTTACATATTTTGCGAGATTTGGTGTGAATTTACAAATTACTCCATAACTGTAATCGGTTAAGTCTATTGTTTCTATTGTCTATTTTTGAAAAATAGATGTTGAAGAAGGTGCTCCACGAACTTTTTAAGTCCACACTCTCGATTATTTCTAACTCTATTTCACGAATAGTAGAGGGAATATTTTCTAAGTTAGTCATCACTCTACCAGTCAATCTTTCATGGTGCAGACAAATGGGACAGTTTAAAAAACTGAGAAATCAAAATTACCATTTCAAAAATAATGAATAACCTTCACAGTATATGTTTCTTTTCACATATCTAATTGCATATAAAGTTACCAAAATTATACAGATTTCATTAATTATAGTAATAACAATAAGGAAACAATATTGTATATTAACTGTAAGGAATTATAATTATTGCAAATAATTTTTTAATGGCTTTAGGTTTATTATTATATTAATTAGTTTAAGACTGTTAAAACATTAACTATTGATCTTGTTTAATTGAATTGGCTGGAGATTGAATGGCAATCAATACATTTTTGTTCGAATACTAGAAAACTGTCAGATATATAGCCCATCAGATTCAATTTTCTTACTCGATTACGGCGAAGATTGTTCTGATTGTGCCAAATGCGATAAATCGGAGGTGGAAAATTATATGCTCCCAAGTTGCCTGAAAGAGTTGAGATTACTAAAAATAACTCCAAGATAGCTTATATACAAGGAAAAAGCTAAAATTATCAAACACTCTTATATCATTTATTAACATTGAGGTATCAAATTGCAAAATTGATGTCTTATATATCGATATTTTTATTATTTTTTTCATATTTGGCAGTTACGATTAAAATTGTCTAATGTATTGTGTTTTGAAAAAATCTAAAGAAATACCTTTTTTAACTTCTGGCAATGCAGTGTATGTGAGGTATTTTGCAATATTTTTTTTTGTAATTTCAAACAAGCTAATAATATGACCTTTTATGGAATATCTGAATATCATCGTAATATTAAAACTACACATAGTTTCCACAGCAAACAATATTGTAACATTTACATAAACTGTAAATGAAGCATGGGATTTAATTAATAGGCTAATTGGCTGTAATAAATAATCACAAAAATATTGACTTACAATAATAATATTTAAAGTTAAAAAATGTTTTATACAAACAACGGAAAGTAAAGATAAATAAATGAGCAACACTGAACTGGGTTTTATCAAGGAAGATATCATAAATTTGCCCTCAATCGATCGTCGATAATAAGTGAAACGATAATTTGAAAAACATTTCTATAATTTTTACAGAATAGAAATAAGTGAATAACTGTGTCAGACACACTAACCATGAAATATGGCAAGAAAGTTAATGAATGCAGAAAATAGCTGTAAAGAGTATCCAATAATAGCAAATTTGACAAAATCACATTGTGCAATCAAATATGTGTCCCTTAACCTGGTGAAGTATAAACCATCGAATTATTTGATGAACAAGACACCAGATATTTGACAATGAACTTGGTGATGTCTCGAAAGTTGAGTTTAATTAATATTTTTCTTTGTGTTTTGAGAACATATTGTATATTTGTATATCGTGAACAACAGTGAGTATTCACAGAGTTTATTTAGAAGCCTTTTCTTTTGTCTAGTTGGAATTCGAATCTCAATAGAAATACTGACTCCATGCACATTTGTATGGCTAAACCAGTGACATCATATTGAATATAATTTTGTGTATTATTTGGTAACTGAAAAAAGAAAAAAATTGTTAGAGACTTACCTCAAATGTTATCATCAATGTTATTTACCTCGGTATTGCGTTAAATAAACTTTAGACTGAATTAAAGGTACTTAAAATAGTAAATTCTTACACAGGATGATATTATTGCTGTGAACAACTTACCGATATTCAAAATATACAGGCTGGTTCTTGCCTTGAAATATATATATAATTACATTAGTAGCTCTGACACCATGGATACACTCTATAATGTCCAATTATAACACAAAATTATTAAAATATTGTAGGGATAAGCCCTATAAAAACTATAAGTAGCTATAAAAACCGTCCAGTGCAATCAAAAAAACTACGTCACGCGCAGATTTGGATCGTTTTGGATTGCATTTAAAATGTTATTATTGTTCTTTGAAATAAATTTTGTTACAGAAATGACTTTTATTCCCGGTAAAGTAAATACGTACAATTGATTGATATGTTTTTCAGAAATAGTCATGTAGTGTATTGTAAAGACGGCTTATAAATTGTCACTTTTCACATAAGCGAAATTTGCGATTAAACAGCTATTTTATGAAATTTATTATATTAAATTTGCTAAAATAGTTTTGGTTTAGAAGACATCGAAAAGGAAATAACGGTTTCTATAAGGTATATTGTTACAAACAACGAAAATCAAATCAATTATTCTTTTGCCCAGTCAAAGTGCAGGGTTAATGGTTAGAAACACTCTTGTAAATAAAATATATTTAGAATAATATCTATATAAACAGAATTACAGGCGTAACTAACCCAAAACAGAGATATCAAACAATCTCACAGTCCAAATCTAACTGTAAATACCATTTACACTTTTAGCTTTCGATTAGAGAAATGTTTGGAAAATATTTCTAGAGTTTTTTATACAAGAATAGAAAACCTAATAATTGGAAGTGAAACTTTCCCAGTGAACCCTTTATAAAGATCCATCCAACTATCAATAATCTTAAGATCTCAAAAAGATCCAACCATCTAAAATCGTTACATCTAATCGTTGAATGGATCTATAACAAAAAAAATTATACTTATCATGACCTATTATTTACTGTTGAGTAAATAAACCGGTCAAATTCAGGTTAATAATTATTCCATTCCTCTAACATTTCTTTCCTTCGTGCTCAGAGATAATAAGCCATGCGTATATATTGATTCGACAAATTAAATATTGATCAGCTTTATTATCATCACATTACCAGATATTGTTCACTTTTCCTTGCTATGATTTATTTGCGATATTTGGTTATGCTTATCATATATTAGGCGGTTATTAGTCTGTATATTAATCTCTAAACCAGCATCTATGGATCAAAATTAAATCTAAATTTCACAATTTGACATTTCCCCATATAAAACAACATTTATCCATCCGTTATTATAATTCTTAAAATCGAATTTTCAACATTCATTACTTATTTGGTTCTAATTGAAAAAATCTGCTTAATATCTGATAATCTCAGTATATCTTACTTATGATTTTGATTTTCAATGATTTCAAAGTGAAGGCCGAACCGAAATGTTGATGTCTATGAAAAGATACAGTCCAGAACATTAAGACTTATTTATCGAAAACCCATTTCAAATTGATAAGGATTTCAGACAATTTACGAGACATGTCAATGTTAACATGAGAGAGAAAAGGAGGAAAGTGGTTACCACACGATATGACTCAAAATATTATTCAAGCCCTTTCAATATAATCATTTCATTACTTGTCACGTCAAAATTTGATGGAAAGATCGAAAGTTCATCTACCACACTAATACCAATATTAAAAAATCATGAGATAGTTTAGAAGACCCATCCATATCGACACCATGGAGAAATATCCATTGTCATAAAGTGTTGTTGCGCATATGATGGGATTAACCAGACGTAGTGTATAAAAAGCTGCTAAAACCAAATGAAACTATTATTGTGGATTTCTATAGACAGGAACAAATCGAACAACGTATTTTTTCAAGAAATAACAGACTCAACGACATCCTCTTGCATGACAATAGTCGGTTGGAATAGATCGATCTGCCGCAATTAGTATAATCAACGAACAATAGGGTCTTTTAATCAATACTTTTTCAGATCCACGCAGTATGGATTCACTAGCACAGGGTTTCGAAAAGATGAGAAAATCATTTGATGATTGAATAGTTATCAAACTAACATCGCTATTCCTTGTCGAAATATCGCAATCTTACCAGAAAGATGGTAATAAGTTGTGAAAAATAACGAAAAAATATTTTAATTAATATACGTGTACATTGTATCTCTTAAATGTATTCTTATTTGAAAGTATTTTAATATATTTTCTTACAGATTTTTTAAAATCTCTGTTTTATGTGTTCGTTGTCGAATTTTAAATTATTGTCAAACCAAAATCCCCTTGGCCACCGTTTTTAGAAATGAAAAATACTGTTATACAAAAACTATTTGTAATTGTAGGAAAGATCAAGGTTATTCATGATAAACCTGAATTATATGTTGAAAATTAAAAAAATGCCACCTTCCAGTTAAAAGTAACTTTCTTAATTCAAACTTTTCTTTTATTAAAATTATACAATAAAAACGAATCGTTATTATTCCTTTCCTTTTCGTCTTATATATACTTTGTGGAGTAAACATCAGGGTCCTCAGAATGGTTTAGACAGTTCAGTAAAAAATAACATATATTTATCCAAAAAACTGTATATATAAAAAGTCACTCTTAGCTAGAATATCTGTTTAGAGGTTCGCTCACCTTATATTGGATAAAATACATATATTGGATACTCTTATATATTGTACATTGAATTATCCGTATACTTGATGAAATTCGGTCATATATATACTATGTATATATGGGTATATAATCAAAGACACACAAGGGGTTATAGGCGTATTACATTTGTATTTTAAAATTATTTACTTTAATGACTTTAATTCTTAACGTGAAGAACTTTCTCACCAAGCTTGGTTACTGGCGTGACTGGAATAATTATTCCTTGTCAGATTTTACACTGTTGTTTAGAGACATTCACAGTTTCAATCACAAAATAGCGCGCCCTGCAAGATTCCAATTAGCGATCATCGCAGCAGTACTAGGACAGTTCTGTCGCCTAAACCACTGAGGCTACCAAGCCGGCTCTTTTATATTTGGTGTCTATTGCTTCATGTTTCATATACAAATGCGCCTCATTCTTAATTGCTTCTGATGAATATTCTTACTTCGACAGTGTTTTTTTCTAAAATATCCCCAGTTTCGTTTCTATTATACTCTGGTCGTTCTCCACTCTATTATACGCTCTAGAGGCCGTTTTTTCAATTTCAAATCATTGCATTATTTCGATATATACTTCTAATGGTTCTTATATAAGAAAATACCTCGTTTATTTCTATATTTCTCACCTTGTCTATATTAATACTTAAAAATCTTATCATTTAAAATACATGCTTAATGTTTTCTGTAGCTAGTGTACAATACCAATAGTTATCAAGATATCAGAACTTTCTTACGACATTTTATTTTTTTTCATATATTTCATCTTTTCAGACATCACATGGTTAATTTCTTATTACTTGCAATTACAGCATTTCTGTGTGTCCTATATAATTCTTAAACTCACTGATAATAAGTGATAAGTGAAACTCACGTACACACCTTTTTTCTCATTGTAATCCATAACAATTCTCTTCTTATTCTGAAGAATACTTTTTCCCAATCTGTTAATACTAAGAATATTTGTTTTTTTAGGTTGTGCTTTTTCAAACATTTGTTTTAGCGATTCTGCGATTCACCTAGTGTCCTATCTATTGCTGACTTTAAAAGGTTTTAAATTATTTATTGACAAATATTGATAGCTTTACACAATAGAGGCATTCCTCTGTTATTGTTTCTGACGCTTTATTTAACATTTTTACGTTTTGATATTTTTCATATTTAGCACATTTCAATTCAATACCTTCAGGGTCATAACTTTTATAAATAACTCTAGAGAAAAAAGAGAATATTCACATAAAATTTCATATTAATCCATTTATCAAACAAGATGTCCGGTCAAGATAACTTAATCTACTGCTTACTATATCAGCAATTACCTCTAATTGGTTGAATTCACTCTGTTGATGAGGTCAGCGTCGGTTTCAAAACAACACGATGACATTAACAGTATAAAGTCGAAACATTGACTTGTGTTGATACATTTTCACCCGATTAATATTATTTAGTTTGGTATCTTTTCATGGTATATGGTAATTATATTTGTTAACAAAATTATTTTTGAAATGTGCACCTCGTGGCTAAATAATTCTTTTGGTTAAAATAGGCGCCTTGTTCCAAATCATCCGAAGCCTAGCACGTGTCTAATTGAACCACCAAATTGGAGAATCGGACCACAGCATATCTTGTGCAAAAACGGTAATACCAAAAATTGATTTTGGTGATATTGTCCTACCTAGTCATATAATTTGCTATAACAATTAATAATCAAATTGTAAGGAGGAAAGTAATCAAAAGAACCCTTAGACATTATTCCAAAAGTTAAAAAAATAAATGAAGGAAAATAAAAGGATTTTCCTCTAAATATTAGCTACTAATAGGTCAAATGACATTTAAATAGGGATAACTAAATGTTTATCGGGCTTTTGAAACAGAAAATTTAAAATAACACATTAACTAAAGTCATTACCGGAGCTTGTCTGATGGTTTCATTATCAAAGTTATAAATTCCCCCGTTTCGGTAATTTAACAGATTTCGCTGCCGAAGCTCTAATTAAGTCTGAAGCTTAGAAGCTTTAAACTCGTTTTAAAAATGCATTTCGTTGCACCAGCGAATTTAAAAAAGCCATATAAATTTTACTGAAAGTTAATGTTATATTTGTTACATATCCACCGCCATTATCAAATGTTCTCGTTCTACTTTCTTGATGATTCGTTAATGTATAGCTCTAATTATAGCGAACATTATTTCGATAAATTACGAAACCCATTGTTGTTTCAAATTATTTAAATTTATTAATTTTTTTCTGTTTATCTTAAGTCTGCTTTGGATAATTTATCCCGTATTCACACGAACATTTTCTCTAAATCCAAAACTGAATTGATATGTAAAATGTCTCTCGAATATACGTACCATGTGGATTCTAGTTATAGTATATATGAAAAATGGTAAGGCTGGATGGTAATAATGACGGTAAAATGACTAATGATCGATAAATGTAAAATACATGTGTGGCTATAAAGCTTATTAATAAAGGTGAAGCCAATCATTGAAATATCCGTCACGGCTTTGTACAAAGGTCAAATTTCTAGACTAAATCGTTCATGCAAAATGTGATTTTCTAAGTAATTGTCAATGGATTCAAATTGAGAGCAATTGTCAGCTAACTGAATAAAATCGAATCTAACGGTTGGTTTCAATAGCCTTAACTGAAAAAAATAACAGAGGTAAACACTTTATAATACGTCAGTGTTAGTTTCTAGCAATGTTTATAAGATCACAATACGCTTTAGTTACCCTTGGTGAATTAAAAAATTGTCCGTTGGTAAGTAAATATGTCTTGTGATCATTATTATATATCATAAATGGTAGAATTTTAATCAAATTATATAATGTTTTATTGAAACAACTCATTTGTGCATATCTGCAAGGTAGCGAGTCAATTTATTAGTTTTATCTTTTTTATAGATCAGTGGAGATCCTCAACAGATGGGAGAGACTAGATGTCCAGTGTGGAATATTTCATGAACCAGGGAAAGATGTTAACGTTTCTCTATGAAAGAAAACGGAGATTTTTTGGGAATCAACTTTAATTGTTTATTATATATATTCATAAATTATCGGTCTTTTAATTATTATTTTGTTAATACTAATTCTAAAATTTTATACAATTTAAAATGACTGCGGTTATCTAGGTCGCAGAAATAACTTAAACACTTCACTATTAAACGTTGGGAACGTCGGTTGGGAAAAAATACACTTCCGTTAACTTGGTGAACCTTTAGTGTGCCTGAAGAAGATATATTTATATACTCTGTTGATCAGTGTTTTGTTTCTTTGTCTGAAATGTCTGTATAGTCAATGAACAAAAGTATGATTTTCAAAAATATCTTCTTAAGTATTTGGGATAGGTCTTCCGATGACCAAATATCAGTGCTAGTAGATTAGTGACTAAATTATGCAACGACTGTCCACATGTTAACCATTAAAATGTTTTAATATGACATTTTATATCTGCTCTGGATATGAAATATTTCCCATGTTATTGTCCCGTGCCAGCCATGGGAGATGTAGTAGGGAAAGTACTTTTTGGTTAAAAAATACAAATAATCACAACAGTATTTACAGTATGTAGCTAAAAAGAAATATTAGAATCTCTGCACAAATAATAGTAAATAAATCAAATAATCATCAGACGAATTATTACAAAAAAAACGTACCGGTAAATAAACGCCTTTTTGAAAGGAAAAGAAGAAGCCAGGGGACGATTTGCAAAATATTTGGTACAAATGTAAGTGTAAATGATTTTGATAGTTTATTAGAATTATATGTAATTAAATTTACTAGTACCTGAACGGAAAGTTGAAAGTAACTCTTCACTTATAATGACGCATATACATGACATACAAAGTCACTTTAGTAAGCGAATCTTTAGGTGAAATGTCTTTTGAAATTCTAAATATTGCTCCGAATTTTATAGATCTTCATTAGTCAAATCACACCTACTGCTATAACTTACATTTTACTGATTGGCTAGTTCATGGGGTACACTGGTACTTTAACTATATTTAACACTAATACTATTATACTCATTATGTATTATATTTTTTGAAGATTAAAACTATACTCTTTTTGTATATATGTCCACACGCACTTACAGTTTATCTTCAACTATATCTGACCAGTAAGTTCCAGTTTGAGTTGATTATAAATTCCAAAACTGCTTCAAATATTAATATACGTGAAACTTGTGCATTATAAATACACAAAAACCTATTTTGTATCCTTTATATCTTACGCCATAACAAAGTGTGTGCACATATTAAGCTTCACACTGTGTTTTCCAAATCCTATGGGCTCATCCTGTGGGCGCATCTCTCATCCCTCTACATAAATCTGTTTATGAGGCTAGGGCTATCTCATACTCCACTCAGCGCCAAAGTTAGCACGTTTATATGTTACGTAAGTCTTGTCTAATATGTTATACTATGCTGACTTATTTCCTGCTTCACTATTCTCATGTTGAGATTTAGATGCATGTGCTTGTCACTCAAGCTTTGAGGAATATTGAACGTGTTCCTGAATACCTTGCTCTAGAATCATTTCAATATTTCAGTGTTGCTGTTTCTTGCTGTACCCCATAATTGAATCCCACATGCCCGGGTTGGCTTGATGGTGGCATTGTATACAATAACTTTTCCTTAACTTATTATAATTTTTTTAAAGGACTTGTTGAACTTGTTTATATATCGTTTATATAACTTTCATATAAATTTAAATCAATTAATGCTCAAGGAACATGCTTTAAATGTGCCATATAAATAGTTACCCAGCAAATATTTATGTATTTATCGATATAAACAAATAACCTTGTTAGAAAAATCAATACGAAAAAATGTAGGACAATGCCCTAAAATACACGCATTATTACGGCATACAAGGGCGTAAGATAAAAACACAATAAAACATAATACTATGTATTTATTCCGCTTATAAAACTTACACAAGGAACGTAAAATAAAACGGGAACTTTTCCCGTTAAGTCATTACCGAAGCTTGCCTGATGGTTTCATTATAAAAGTTATAAATTCCCCCGTTTCGGTAATTTAACAGATTTCGCAGCCGAAGCTCTAATTAAGGCTTAAGCTTAGACAGTTTGAAGCTAAGACTCGTTTTAAAAGTACAATACACTGCACTTCAACAAATTTGACAAAAGTTTTCGTAAAACACAATAATTGTTTTAAGAAGTAATTCTTTATATTTTATCTAAGGATGTAAGCTTTGTTGTCATTAATTTGATTAACTCTTACAAACACTAACCTGTAATGAAAGATAGATATTGGGAAGTATAAGCAGGTATGCATATATTTTGATCAGCGACATCAACTGGGTACAATGCGAAATATTAATTGTTAATCTCTACAAAAAAATTTCTCTACAAAAATTAACAGGTTTTCATTTCCGCGAGTTATTTAGTGTATACAAACGGTAATCATACAATGCTTAAAATTAAATACTCAACATTCGTTAGTTTTGCAGTTAAACATAAAATTATTTCAAAAATTATATATTAGATGAAAAACGCAATTAAAATTAGTTTTAGAATATTTTTTTTAATTTGAAGTTGTAGTTATCTAAGGTAATCGACACATTTTTTGGTATCTTCATAAGAAATTATGCATTTCCCATATAGGTCACGACTTATTTTTGGCGCTGTACTCAACTAAAACGCGTTAATTGGCAGTTCTCCCTCAAGGTAGTAGCTCTCCATTAATTTTCATTAAGTTTTAGCAGCTCATAGTATAGGAAATCAGACTGATCTTACGAATTACAGAGCTAGAAACATGAATATCCAACTTTGCTTTAACTTTAATATTCTTCCATGGCCAGGTAGTCCCCATGATTTTTTAGATTAAGATTATCCTAATAGATCTACTTTTCATCCCTACTAACAATAGGGTACAAATACATTTCCAATTTTGCCGTTGAAGCAGCTTTTTACACATGACTATACACCTCTAGATGTTTCTTCGACACAAAATATCCCATGTTCGTCAAGCGATTGGAGATGGTCTCTTGTATTACTCCCAGTAAATATGCATACTCTTCTTTGCCTTCAAATATCCGTCTTCATTTGATTTCTATTCAACAAGTTACAACAAATGTACGAGATATAATTTTAATATACAGTAACTTCATGTGTTATAAATGCTTTAAGATTAATTTATAGGCTAAATAACTATGGAGATATTGAACGGTGTAAATGCAGCGACTGTGATATCAATAAAAAATGAAGACCTAGACGATCAAACATATTGGAAGACGATGATTTTAAAGACTTTTTTAACAAAAATCCCAGGTCAAACTCTCAAACAACTTTCAGGAAGCTTAGCTATTAACGAACCAACTGTTTCCAGACGTTTGCGTTGGGAAAATTCCAAAAGGAGGGCAAATGGTTAGCAGCGGAACATATTAAAAAACGCTGTTACAAGTTGTTTTAATATCGCGGATTCATTGCAAAAAATAAATGGCTACATTCTTCCACAGAAACTCTTTTTGAATCCACAACTTAGTAGAGTAGGTTATTTTCTTTTCTGAAACTTGTTTTCACTCCAAATGAAGTGATAACGACAACTCAGATGGCATCAATGTAAAATGAGCCCCGGCACTTCAGGATATAAAAATTTGAAGGACTTGTTATTGGATCATCAGTTGACTTGGTATCACTAATTTATCCAATCATCCCCATTCATAGTTCTGGATTCTTTCAACAATTTTTAATTGCGGTTTCAAATCAACTTGATACTATGCTACTACCATATACATTCCAGTACTTCATGTAGCTCATCGCATATCAATCAATAATCGATTGAAATAAAATACCCAAAACCAAGTAATAATATAACTCATTAAAAATGTAACTTAATGAGTTTTGTAAGACAATACAAAATCCATATTGCAGGAATGGTTTTTAACACGCGATATAAATTAATACGTGAAACATACTGTCGTTGAGAGACGATAATAATCACAATAATACCAACAATGCTTTTCAGTCTTAATTAAGAGAAAAAAAATCGACATTACTGCACACCTTTATAATACATACTGAATAGGTTTGTTGTGTGCTAAATATAGGTTTATGCAAGGACAAATACATAATAGAGTTGTATGTATGATTTATTCAGTATTTGAATATTTTTTGTAACAGGTGGGGCAAAAGTCCCGCTACCATTTTGATTGCATGCCATCTTGGTTACGTGTCATTTAGCTCAATTTCGTTTTAACCATTATGTTGTGTAGACGTACACATTTTATTATAGATAAATATACGCCACAAGAACGAGCGTATATAGTGATAATATTTATAAAAAATAATCGTTCCATTATTACCACTGAAATATTCTAATCGTCCAGTGCCTCACAAAACAACAATTTATCGCTTACATGCGGATTTTCGACAGTATGGCACGACGGCACACAGGCCCCGTTCTGGAAGATAACGAACGCCTCGTAGCGCTGAAAATTTAGCTCTGGTGCGCGATAGTGTTGCATAGTCTCCAGAAACATTAATTCGGAAACGTGGTTCCCAGCTTCACACTTCTGCAGGCAGTTTAAGGTGAATTTTGAAAACTGATTTGAAAATGTTCCCGTAAAAATTCAATTAGTGTAGAAATTGCTACCGAAAGATCCTGATCAACGAGTTATTCAATCCTAAGGCTGCCTAGTGAAATTGAAGATTTTTCGTCTAAATTGATAATGATGGATGAAGCCCATTTTATTCTCTGTAACCCCTTCAATAGACAGAACACTCGGTTTTGGGAAACACAGAATCCTCAATTAATTCATGAAACATCATTGCATCCACTACAAACAACTGTATGGTGTTGTACTCATGCTGGAAACATGATTGGTCCCTATTTTTTTTAGAATGACCAAGGTGTTGCTGTTACTATTACTGCTGAACGGTACCAAAATATGATTCGGAATTTTCTTGTGCCTGAAATGGAATAGCAAGGACTAGAGGACATGTGGTTTCAGCTATATGGGGCTACAGCACACACAGCTCGTTCAGATTCAATTATTGAATGATGTTTTTCCACGAAGACTAATTTCACGAAGTGGCGATTTAGGATGGCCAGCCAGATCTCCGGATTTAACAGCACCAGACTTTTTCTTATGGGATTTTTTAAAATCAAAAGTTTATGTAAATAAACCCCAAACGATTCAAGATCTGAAAAATAATATTTGTCACGAAATTGAGAAATTCAGCATCAGATATTGCAGGATGTCATGAAAAATGCGTTAAAAAGAGCCGAAAGTTGTACAGCGAATCGCGGTCACCATTTAGCCGATATAATTTTTAAATTATAAGAAAAAAAATTTAAAGACCATATAACATTTTTGTGAAAACCGAACTTACTTATCTTTTCTATGAGCAAAGTTAGAGGCAATCAAAATGCTAGCGGGACTTTTGCCCCATGTTGTACCTCTAGCCAGCGTTTAATTTACACATCTGTTTTGTAGCTCATAGAAAATATATGTATATATTAGATAAAATTTATCGGGTTTTCAATTGAGATTTATGGTAGTGTATAATTTATGTTTGTAGTATATAATATCTAGGTCTAAGCATTTGTTTAATCTTCAGTCACTAATACCAGTTCTACAGATATCTGATGGTTTCAACAGCCAGTAAAGCATTTAAACAGTTTGCGAGAAAAGAAAGCCAGAAATATTTTGTGAACATAAGAAGATCGAAGTACTACTATAGTTTTAGACCCACAGCTTATAAGTCCATATTTACCTGGAGATTGAACAGTCAAAAGAGCTTTAAATCAATACAGTTAAATTATGTTCGAAAACTGTGTCGAAATGTAGTACATTCGTCAAACGATCAATGAGTTTAGGTCTGAGACCTTAAATCTTTAGTTTAAGAACTATTTGGAGGAAAGAATTAAGAGCTAAAAGTGGTTATTAATTAGTTGTAAAATGTATATCATATAATTTTTGAACAAACAAAAACTAATACCATATAAACATCAGGTTCAATACGATAAAGATCTATTATCAATATAGGTGTTTGTTGGAGCAAATATTGTGTGCAACGCATTTTTACGACAGATATATTGGTTCTTCCAGTATCTTCGAATTTTAGTGGTCAATTCGAAACAACGGATTAGAAGTAGGCTGGCTTAGTAGTAGATGCAGAGACCAATAGGACACGAACTTATCTATCATTTGCCTGTCGATAAATCTAATATCTAAGGTAGTTTATAAAGTACGCTCCTTAGATATGCGTCCTTTATAAACTAGGTAGGTAAGGTAGATCTTGCGTTCTTGAATCTCCAGGAAAGTATCATTAACAAATTATTAATGGAACCAATTCTGCAGAAAACTTCCACCAGTGCACATCGATGTGATGCCATTCCTCCAGCACTATTAACTACATAAATTCAGCGGAAAGATTCAATTGCTTCTCGACCTCTTCTTTTCAACTTCTTCCTAATTTGTTCAGTTCGAAGTCTGCCTCAGTGAATTCTACTACATATCCTAACGCCATCTCCCGCTAATCGACTCTGGATTTATTAATCTCTGATTGGGGCCGAGTTATATTATCCAGTTAATATTTGAAAGAATAAGATAAAAGAATAATATCCTGAAACATCGGCCTTTTTACTTTTAAAGTAGTCCAAAGTTACTGATAATACCATGTTACAGATAATTCATTTTTACTACTATTTATTGTGATATAAACTTCCTTGTGTCTTTTAAACCAACTAATCTAATATGACGTCAACTGCGTAAATATGATGTGTTATATCATGAGTGACTTGGCGCTAGAAAAGACGTTAGTTAAGAGAGAGATTTTTACCACAATTGACTCACAAAATCATTCTTTACCCTAGTGGTTATAAAAACGAATCAGGTGAAATGGTGATGAGCAGACTTCGCCCCCATCGCTAGTACTGACTGATTCATCAAAGGTTTCACCAGCGCACCTATTTCGCTTCTACATAGAAAAATTCTCAACATACACAAATCGTAAAGGGTGTTACCAAATCCCTCGGAATCTCAGGCTGTTTTGAAACTTAAGCCAATTTCACCCTGACTTCACTTAGAGTGCTTCAGTGAAGAAAAATCAAAATATGTTCTTACAACATTATCAATAGTACTTACCTTTTTTACAACATAACCTAAAAATTGATAGAAGAACGGCGGTTTTGAGGCCACATGAAAATCGCCTTTTATGCAGATGGTAAATGAAAATCGTATTTGTACTCTCGATTGTTTTAACAGATACGTCGTAAACTCCAAGAGAAACCATTTGTAGAAGTCAAATAGTTCAAATTTTAAAGTTTGAAATTAATACTACGAAGGATTAAGATGTATTCCGAATACTGTGCCGTCTCCTGATGGATCTGACAATCCAGTCTCAATCAAAATCCTAATATATCAGACAATCGCAATTCCGTTTTTCTATAAAAAAACTGCACTGCTGAAATATTGACTATTATTTGACATAGCCCATCGTACATTGGAAACAACCATGGAGAAGCGGCGGTACCATTAACCTCTGCGTACACAACTACAACCACCGAAAAGTTTACAAACGGAGCTTCCAAGATCAATAAGAGCTTAATTCGATCCATTCCATTCCTGTTACGGTAATGTTATTATACACAATTTTCAACAAACTACCGATTACTAATTATGAAAAGTTTTCCTGCCTTTCCTGAGCTATATTGGCCTTCACTCATCCTTTAGGTTCCCTACCACACCAGATTCCAACTAGCAAATTGGGCACTATTAGGCTGAGCAACAAGGCTCACAAAAAACGGATGATAATATATCATTCATAACATTAAAAATCATCAATGGATGGTAGGGATAACACACATCTCCTGTTCATAATATATCATACAATTAACAAAGTGTCATATAATTTAGAAACGAAAATATGTTAAAAAAGCTATATTTTTGTATTAAAAAGCAAATAACGTAAATTAAACTGTAAGTTTTAATTTACTGCACGACGCTTTGCGATATGAATTATTTATTTTTATTCGTTGATAAACATCAATGATGATAATAGATTAAATTCGCTGTATAAAACGGAGACGAACAAAAAGGAAATAGTATTTGTTCGTTCTGTTTCTTTTCTCCCTTATTATTTGCCCTTTTGTCAAATATTAATTTCGGTGGAAGTGAAAAAAATATTTTAGCGACGTTGACATTATTACGAGAGGTTGAACATTAAAATTAATAATTAATTTTTTTCGCAACATACAAACATTCATTACATTTTAAACATAAAATACAAGATATTTACTTTATATGAATATTTTGCAAATACGTAAATTAATACGTAAGTTATCACAATGCTGACAAAAATTGTTATATTAGTCATACACATTAATTTTTAAGAATCTACTATAATATAGTGTTACTGTATATTAAGTGCCATCGGGTACATTTGTAACCAACTTCATGTTCAAGCGACTTTTCAGTATGTCTCATTTCGTTGATGTGTCAACAGAAATTTCTTTCAGCGCATTGAAAATGTTTGAATTTGTACCGAATAAATCGCATTTGCGAAAGTCGCAAGTCGTGTTAAGCTTATGGCAAGCATGCTTCATTGACTTCAACATGCGAATACTGATTTCGATGTTTTAAAAGCGGTGATATTGATATCGAAGTTAAAGGCTCTTCTGGACAACCAAAATATTTTCAAGAAGATGATTTAAAGGCATTTCTCGATTATCTATGTAGTGGTCAAGAATATTATGTAGAATTATTGCGAATAAAACAGAAAACAATTTCCAATCGCTTAAAGAATAACGAAGTGATCAAACACTTGGAAATTTTGTGTCATACGATTTGAAGCTAAGATACATTCAAAAGGCGTTTGGTCATATGTGAATTTTCATCATATTGTTACTGGTAATAAAGAATAAATATATTACAGTAATCCAAAAGGATACATCTAATCATGGGCACCACGACCATCCACGGCTGCAAGCTAGTGATCTGTATATTGTCGGATCAGCTTGGTATGACACACTGTGAGCTGCTAAACATAATTAAACCATCAATTGGGATTGCTACCGATTACAATTGATACGCTACATAACAACGCTCGACGACATTTTACAAAACCGGTGAAAACCTATATGTAAACATTAAAGTAGAACGTGCTACCTCACCCGCCCATTCGCCTTCCAAGTACTACTTGTTTTGACGTATGAGTCGTGACGGATCCGAGAATCGCTTCACTTCTCTTGAAGATACCAGAAAATGGGTCTATTCTTAGATAGCCTTAAAAGATACATCGTATTTTGGAGATGGAACCCGTACATTTCACAGTGTACAAAAAAAAATGTTCAACATTTATTCACGAGCAATATTTGTACCCTGCTGTATAATAGGTTTAGTAAAATTTCCCTAACTTGTTCAAGAGTTATAATTGAGTGATAACTGATTAGCTCTAATTGACTAATAACAATCCAGAAGTTTGAGTTTGAGCAATATTTACGGTATTATTTATGAAATTTTATCTAAAACAAATTTCGGTAACAGTACTAAGCATTAGACTAATGCTTTAGTTAAAAAAATAGAAAATTATGAGTTTACGTAAATGTTAGTTGTGTGGCAGCGAATGAATTTTTTTATATCTATTTTAAAATCTCCTTTTACCGACCTATGGGTATGTCTGGACTGGACCTACATTTAACGTGGGCTTCGAACCACGGTCCTGGACATTAATCCTACCGAGTGGCGAGTTGCAAACTTAGAAATCATCCCAAAAGACATCCGGTCTTACCGAGCCTGGTTACTGGCGTGACTGGGAGCATTTTCCTTGCCGGATTTTGCACTTGTCTCATTGTCTAGAACAATCACAAATATTAATCAGTAACAAAGATAAACTTACGAGCATGCTCCAGCAGGATTCAAACCCGTGACTGTCGCAACAGTAATTGGACCGTTCTGTCGCCTTTACCACAGCGCCAACCAAGCCAGCAAAGAATAAAAATTGACATTGTTACCAAGATTCTGCAAATAAAAAAAACATATTTGGTAGGTTTTGCGAAAGTTTGAATAACTGGAATGTATTTTTAAAGGAAAATTGTTTAGATAAATGGTTTAGCACTATGTCAACAGAATTAGCAACTTGCCTGCATATAGATGCGAAATTAACATATTCATAAATTTTAAGATTATGAAATGTAAAAACAATAGAGACATTCTTTGTGACATTTTGACATGGAAAATGAAAATCAGCAGTGAATTGTTCATTCATTTGTTAATGCAATATATATATATATATATATATATATATATATATATATATATATATATATATATATATATATATCCTCTAATTTCGATGTTTTTTTATGGGCTATTACAATTGCGCTATGTATAATATACAACTATACTAATTTTCGCAGCTACATCTGAGATATCATTATCTAAATTAAAATTAATAAATGACTATTTACGATCTAGCATGGGTCAAATTTTTAAAGCAGCAAGACATTGAAAATCTTATTCACGAATTTATCAAAATCAAAGGTAGAAAAGTGCATTGTCCATAAGATGTTTCTGTATTTTCTAGCAAATATGTCTATTTAAAAGTGCGGACAATTATTTCATTTAACATATTCCTATTTAGTATTCTCGAAAATAAAATATATTTTCTTTCTATATAACTTAACATTATTTTCTGTAACTCTATATGTATTCTATAACTTAATGTTATAGAATTATAACAATTACTTGAGATAAATTTTAAGACTAATTACATTATTATTATATCATTATTACAGAAAAACTGTCTAACGATGCTAAAAGCTTAACGGACTTTAAAATTTTAGGTAATTTTACTTTCGGCTAAATAAAGATCAGGAATAACTTCATACTTTTAAGGTAGTAGCTATCTAATACCGACAATCTTTACATATTTATTATATTGTTTTTACCGTTTTGAAACGTATTTTGTACATATTTTATAATAAGCTTTTATATATCCAAATATGTTGTTACATTTTATAAAATATTCAATAATAGGTTTTGGCATGAACTTTGATTATAAGTTTCCATATGTTATTACTTATTGTTCGTATTTTATTCAAGAATATACCTTCCAATTGTTTTCAATTAACGTCACACACTTGATGACACCATTATACGTAGAGCAAGATTTTACAGCTATGAATATTTCGCTTCAAAATCAATATGGATTATTCTGGTAACGAAATTGTCGAAAATAACGAAAAAAACGAAAACTTCTAAAAACCAATCGTGGTCTTCGCCATTAGATATCTTCAATTCAAAAAGGATAATGAATCATGACAATGTAAATTTACATTAGATGATTTTAGCATTACATAATTAGCATGGGTAAACACTGAAAAACTCAATAACACTAAATGGAGAATATCTTATTTTATGTAGAGAAATTCCGATATGGCTGAATTGAACAGTTGTTTACATTCATATTTCGCCTATTCACCAATATATACCGATAATCAAAATAAATGCACCACAGTTTTTCTGCCTTCAAAATTGAGTGATTCAATTTAATTTAAATGTTTTGTTTTAATATGTTCGCCTGATATGCAGATAACAAAGCTGTTTTTTTCTTATACCTAAATTTAATTAATAATTTATTAGATGCCCACAAAATATAAAAAATTTAGAAATATTTCAATTGTTATAACAAAATTGCTGATATATCAGCAGTACTACAATAAATAAAAATAAATAAACAAAAATACCGATTTATATTTACATAATTGTATGTTTGTTCGACGATTTTTGAACCCATTGTTTATTAATTTACTAATACAAATGCTTTATCTGCTGCGTACATAACTGTATGTGTTTATATACTGTATATGGATAAGTAATTTGTAAATATGCAATTGGAAACAAAACTCATAAGAGCAGAAGTGCATTTAATATATCAACTAGTTTAATTTTTATTTTTGGTTTTGGATAAATGCCTATCTATCTAAATTATATCTAGCTTTGCAGTAGGGTATTATGGTTTTTATATAAAATAAATTTGCCAAGCTTAAATATATTAAAAACAAACACAGCAATTTATGTAATTCGGTATGAATACATGTTTATGAATTTTGAGAACCTCTAAGCCTAGCGACTGCTGAGTCATTAATTTTAGAAAATATCTCAGGACATATCCGGTTTCGTATTATTATAACACGTCAATCGAAAAATCCCCAGTCAATTTTTTTTCACAATAACAAAAGTTATTTCACTCAAAATGCTATAATTCACAAATTAATAATCCGACACGATAATTGATACACGCATCTTTTGTGGGGTTAGGGCTAACTAAAAAATATATGGATTTAATTCTAGTAGTACCATCTATGTCTCAAGCCGGGGACATTTAACGTGTTATTAACGTGTTATTATCAGTAGAAAAAAATTTGCTATTAAGAATGTTTAACATTTCTTCATAATGTTCAGGTATAAAGATCGATCTTTTCACCCCAGGTTATATATTAATGCATTTATTAATGGAAATTTAATTGGCCTAGACTAGACATTAAATGACCTTTGGAGTTAATCTTCCTTTCCATAACCGAATTGTTCTTATTGTTCTTCATCGACAGAAATACAATATTATATGTACATATACGCACGAATTACTTATATATTATACTTATAATCACATGTATCACACAGATCATATATATATATATATATATATATATATATATATATATATATATATATATATATATATATATATATATATATATATATATATATATATATATATATTTTCTGCAGATATTTGAGGTGGCGGAATAATTAGTTGTTAGTGTATTATTGCAAATCGAACTGGAGAATACATAAAAAATTATAAAGAATACGAATAAAATATTTCTTTAAAAACTGCAAGATAGAGGTTGAGAGTAAGACGATCTAATTTTCAACAGAATAAATGTACAGGTCTAAAAAATGAGAGAGAAGACTGTTCAAAAAAAGCAGATTATTATCACTATGGACTAAATATGGTTAATTTGAAATGTATCAAAAATCTATTAAATAAAATAATATCGTCATTAGAGTCAATATGTTGAGACAAAAGCCTAATGATCAAACCTATATAAAACGTATATAGATCAGGGGTAGACAATAAATCGATCTGTATTAATTTTCCTCATGAACAGTAGGAAAATTGTGAAAATTTATATGGTGAAACCTGATTTGAATTGCAAGTGAATATCTTACGGATTCTATTTCAATATTATGTCACTTGAATTTAAAAGTAATTAAATTACACTAAAATATAAAAATATTATTTATAAGATGAGGAATACGTCGCGGAATTCCAAGAAATAATTAAAGATTTTTAGGTAAGATTCCAGAATTTCTTAGGAATGAAAGAAACTGTGGAATTTAATATATAATTCCTTTTAAAAAATATTAAAAAAAAGTTTAAAATGCATTAGCTAATAAAATTTAATTGCATAATTGATATAGATCAAAAGGCATTAGAAAATGATAAGAAATTTAAAAAATATATCTCAACAGCGCCAAGTGTAGGAAATATATATTTCTGTTTCGGGTCTAAATATCTATGCGTATAGAAATATCCATACTTGAAGCTCATGAAGACTAAGCATCCTTCTGCTCTCACTGATTCTCATACTGTATACTCATTACTAGCGTTGGGAACTATCGACTGAAAACAGTCGAAACAGTCGATAGTGGCAAAACAGTCGAAACAGTCGATAGTCAAATACATGGTTTGACTGATTTTTTCCATTCATAATGTCAGACGAAGATGTACGAATTCTTGTCTGTATAAAATGTGAAATAGAAAAGGACAGAGATAAATGTTTGGAGCAGTTAATTTTGAATCTCTTTATTCTTTATATTCTCCAATGGTAGTATAAGCGAGACAGAGATGTATATATACTCATTCACGTGATAACTGAAAAAAAAGGAAAAAAATTTACTATTCTCTATTATCATGTAATAAATATAATTTTAAAGGAAGTAGGATTACTTTTATACTGAATGTTCTGTAGATGTGTAAAAAGGAATGGAATAACACCAAAAATGTTTTGTCCTGTTTTAATATATTAATTGCTACTTTTAAATAACATAGCATAATAAATATAAATAGTACAACTTAAATAAAACCTAAAAACTAAATATTTTCAATAACCATAACTACTAAATAAAATGTAAGCATGTGAATCTAAAAATGGTCGTACAATAACTACCAGACCCTTTTTAAATAAAAGTTTTATTTATTTTTGAACGGAGATATTTTCAAATTACTGTAAATATTATCATGTTCAACTTT
Source organism: Rhynchophorus ferrugineus (assembly GCF_030347505.1). NCBI lineage: Eukaryota > Metazoa > Arthropoda > Insecta > Coleoptera > Curculionidae > Rhynchophorus > Rhynchophorus ferrugineus. The sequence continues at coordinate 74,706,152 of NW_027472581.1, forward strand.
TCTCCCGTGAGGCAATTTCTTCGATCGTTAATTATTTTCGCAGATTTTGAAAAAACTCGTTCCCAGGGGACAGATGTTGCGGGTATAGAGGAATATTTTACGTGTAACTGATATAATTCAGGTAGTTTCATTTTACGGGTTTGCTAAAAATCCAATGGGTTTTCTAAACGCTCAATAAATGAATTTTCCAAATACTGCTAAATCTGTAAAGTTGCTGCAGTACCTGGAGTAATTCATTCTAGCCATTTTTTTATAAAAATGTCTCCAGATGTCAATACATTTTTGGTAAGTAGTTTCGTCTTGAATTTCGAGTTGTGGAACTATATTTGTATTTTTTGAAGTTAGAATGGAAGATGCATCTTTTGTGATAGCTTTTTGTATCGCCTCAGCATTATATACAATAACAAATCCTGCTTTTTTAAATCTAGGATCTAAAAATGTGGATTTCCCGCATATCATATTCATTTCTAAAATTGCCAGACTTTTATTGATTACATCTAATAGACAATTTTGTCATTTTTCCCCCATTCACTTGTTAAAATCCTGGATTTGATGGAATGTTGCAGTCCTCTTATTAACTGTATAATTAAAGACATTGTTGGGATATCTTTCACCAGATAACTCGGTGGTCATTATTTCAATGGGCTTTAAAAGTTGAACACATTCTGTTAAGATAGTCCATTTGTTAACAAATAAAAACTGTGGTGCTCTTCTTAATAGCCAACAAAATAAATTGTTGAACATTAAAGTATAATTTTTCTATCAGAAAATGTATTTATTACAAATATTTAATATACTTTATTCACCTCTTTACGGTTAATATTTTTAAAAGAAATTTAACAAATGCTACTGTAAAAAATTCTTCAAGTATTTTGGATTTATGCAATTTCTGAAACCTTGAAAAAGTTTCGACAAACAAGAGGCTTGGACAAAAATCGTGAAAGTATTACCTATACTTATAAAAAAAGTAATACCTATTACACCAGTCCAAAGTATTACCTATTATGCCAGTTAAAAGTATCTTAGTATTTATCACTTACAATTTAATTTTTTTCCCTCGAAAACTAGCGTTCCAAAATGCTGCTATATTCATTTACAATATATAGTTATTCACAAGCAAACTACAACAAAAATATAAAAACACATATATTACATATAAATCTATAAACCATAAATTCGGGGCATTACTTTCAAGGTCGCGGCTAGGACGGAAGGCCAGAATGTTAAAAATCAGTCGAATGAACTAGTAGAACCGAAAATAGTAACTAAAAGTAAACGACTGAAACAGTCGATAGTAAGTAGTAATAAAATCAGTCGGATCGAAAATAGCGACTGAAAACAGTCGTCTGAAAACAGTCGACTGAAAATAGTTACTAGTAAAAACAGTCGAACCAAAAATTGCGACTGAAATAGTCGATAGTAAAAAGTAGTCGATTACCGAACAGTCGATAGTCCATTTCAGTCGATTGTTCCCAACACTTCTATTTACTATTACATTTATCCGAATATATACTTAATTATGATTGCTCGGTTAAATACATGCAAAGTTAGTCTTCATTTTAAAAGTTAAAGCCACAAAGTAAATTCTATATCTGTCTTTATCTCTACCTTTTTTGAATTAATAAATATTGTTAATAATTATCCATGTTCGTCTAATTCCTCTGGCCTGAGTCTTCTGGCCCATTAAATAATTATTGTTATGGTTTTTTGCGTAAGTATATATATAATATATAACATATAACATATAATATATAATATATAATATATAATATATAATATATAATATATAATATATAATATATAATATATAATATATAATATATAATATATAATATATAATATATAATATATAATATATAATATATAATATATAATATATAATATATAATATATCATATATAATATATAATATATAATATATAATATATAATATATAATATATAATATATAATATATAATATATAATATATAATTGAACAGATATTTTACATATCTATCTATATCTCACAAGAAAGCACCTTATAATGCAAGATATTGCATAAACACAGTAGCCATTTTACACTCCTTCTTCTTCCTTAGATTACGCCTATGACAAAAAGCCGATACTGAGACAATGTTGATATAAAAACTAGATCTTATACACAGAAAAGTTTCTCTTCTTTGATAACATATAGATGATTATGTTTCATGTTTTAAATTTAGTTAGAGATATATCTACATATTTTTCATGATTTGATACATATTTAACAACGTTGCCTAATAAAAACCTATATAAAATATGACCGAATGTATGATCTAATATATTTAGTATTAAAATAAGAACACTGGCCAATTATTTGAATACTTAATTTTCTTAATTCGTATATTTTAAATACACTAATCCAACTTAAATTTGTTATATATCTAGTTCTAATAAATCTATTGCAATCGCTAGGAAACATGAATTTTCCCAAAAGGAAAAATTACGATTACTTCGGCAAAATCACCACAATGAAGAACGTGAAATTTATGCAACTCTCGAGCAGCTCGATATTCGAAAATTGTTTTCTATTCATAGCATGCCACTGCCTGAAAATCAGCCAGAATAAACTGTTACTCTTGAAATGGATTTCCCAGTCAATATTTAAAGATGCGAGAGAGAATTATTACCAATGCTTACGATCATACCTAATATTTGAATATATACTAATGAAAATTTTGAGTGATGATCTTGTACGATCCCGGTTGTTATAAAAATTGTTAATGATATTTTACACTATAATTTATTTTGTGAAAAAAATTGCTGGAAATTTTGTTCGGTATTATAAAATTCGTTTCGATAGAAATTAATTTTGAAAAGTACCGTTTATGTATGAAGAAAGGTCTATCCCTGTGTTATAATTACAAACAACTGGAGAACTGGAAAACAATTTTACAAAATACATAAGCTAGTAACACAAATAAAAACAAAAAGGAAGAACATAATTTGCCTTTTTTGTACCCAACTGGTTGATGATTTCATAAAGAAAACCCTATGAAATATATTTCATATTATAGACTAGATCAGCACAGTGAATTTGGTATCATCTCCATCTATATTGCAATTGTTGATGACGATTGTTGGTAATTTAAATCTTTTCGTGTGCTCACAGGCATGTGTTTTGTTAAATCCGATGGTATACAAGCCAAAACTATATTAAAAATGTTGACCAAATCCTTGTTGCGTTGAAGAAACCTTTGTAGATGGACAATAACTTCCTTTACTATTAGTTTTTCGATAAAATCAACTTGTATGAATTGATAATCTGTATCTGGTTGTAGTTACAGCGTTCCTAGTGAGTGATAAATATTACCGAAAAATTGTGGTATAACATCTTTAGTGTGGAATTCCCAAATTAGTTACACACATAACTTCCCGCTCGAAAGAGTACTGAAAATTGCCACACAACACGACGGTTGATTTATTACAACCAGAGAAATACAGAAAGGCGATTTTACCTCATAACGGACTTGCTCGATCTACGCTAACTGGCAAGTTCTTTAAATCCAAATATAATGGTAACTATTTTATAGGAAGACCTAATCAATCGAAATATTTAGTAGGACTAATTTTTTATTTAGAATATAATCGAAACATTATTCCCCATTATGCAGTATTAAACGTTTTTAAGACCAGAGCATTTTTTATTTATGAGAAAATATTTAGGTTCAAACTTTCAATCAAGTTTTAAAACAATATAGTTTGAAATTACTTTTTTTAACCATTTTACGATGTCAACTACATGGAAATTTTAAATGGAATTAATATTTGGAAAAAAAGCAATACTATGGTGAAGACAAGTTTGCCCTTGATATGGAAATTTCAACAAGTAACAGTCCAAGCATATAATTAAAATAGTTAAAAATTTGTTTACACATGAAGAAAACTCCACCACCGTATGCGGATTTACTGAAATAATAAAAAATTTATAAAATATTATTTTTGGAAAATATTTATTTATATTCCGTTAATTATTCCCCAAAACATATACCCCACGAAATAAATCTAAGCAAAACTGTTGATATAAATTAATATTATTAGAAAGTTTCATTTGAATATAAACAAATATTCAAGTAATTAATTAACACATAATCCATAATGTTCAGTTAATGACTTCATATAACAAGTGATTGCGATGATATATTGAAAGACCACACAGGTTAATATTAAGGCAGTTTAATCCATACGTTTTAGGGTATTATGGTGCTGACATCAAGCTGGGTAAAACGCCTGTCGAACTTGGATAAAATGATTCCCTATACACCTATTACTATCGACAATACTCTCATAAATTTATTCGTGTCTAGCCTTCGATTGCTACTTATCTTCTATTCTCTATTAAATAGTAAGTATGTTTAACAGTCATAATGCAACTTGAGTATATAAAAATATTACAAAATATTTTTTTTCATATTTACTTAATACTATTTAATATGTTTGCAATATTCATATTTAATAATAAATATATAATATGAAAGTGTAATTCTAAATAGAGTTTTTTAAAAATTTATATTAATATCTAAAGATATATATATCTATTATGTTTATGGAGTTTGCGTTTATCCTTTCAAGAGGGTTCCATAACCACGATTCTTGGGATCAAACTTTCTGACAGTCGAGTCAGTAACTCAATGCCTGCAAGACTGGTACACCCGTAACATTATTAAAGAACATATTTATTCATGTGGCAGCACTAAAAACGTAAAGGGTAAACATTAAATAGATCTATAACTTCGAATGATTAAGCAATTAATTACTGGAAGTGTTAAAAATTCTTAAAGAATGATTGTCAATTGAAAAGAAACTTTATATACTTATATTACTTTATTTATATCTATATACTTTATATAAATAGTTCGAAATTAAAAATCAAATGAATGCCGCGATATATTATAATAGTTCAAAATAGAAACGTATTCATTCAAATTTATATTAAGTTTATTTAGATGTAAAAAATAATTAATAGTTTAGAATTACTAAGCAAAATTATTAATATAATAATAAAGATAAATACAATAACTTACTGTCTGTTTAATATGCTGGTTTATGATTACTTGAAAATGGAAATAATTTGGTGTTATTGGACTGTACAAATACTTGATATTGATGGCACAGCTCCATTGGCTGTAACAATAATTAATTAGAGATCTTTTCTTTCATTAATGTTATTCACTAAAGTTTATGCTCCTTCTTTATTGCTACATCTAGAGGACATCCACAAAGAAATAATAATTATTTATAATAGAACTTGTTAGCATGCAGAATCATCTTCGATGACAACAAAAATATTGATGATAGTATTTCAACTTCCTGGGCAGTTTCCACTCTATAACTATATTATAACTCGTTTTCTTGTTGTTAAAGTAAGGTATCTTCAAATAATGTTAAAATGAATTTAGAATTGTTATGCTTTGTAAGTTTTGTGAGAACGTAATTGGGTACTAGGAGATATTAAAAGTTGTGAAAAAACACAAAACTATAGAGTTAACGATAGAGAATATCACAGCCTATAGCCAATAAAATTAACAATAAAATTACTAGAAGTTTTGGGACAGTGTGATGCAAATAATCAATGAAAGATACAATTCGAAGAAGAATGTAACCATTCGAAATTGCATAAAGGTATTCCAGAAATACTTGGGTGATAAATCAAACCATTGGTTTCCAATTTCATCTATTTTTAATTTACCACCACTTGTCAAAATAATTTCATAACAAAATAAGAATAATATACATGATGACAGAATAAGTAGTAATAATATGTATATATAAAGACAGATTTTTTAAACTTGAAACAACCCAAGTTACTTGCCATTACATATGCAAATATCAAGCCTCAAAATGGCCCGAGGCAAACTCAATATCCTGGGACTCTATATTTTCTATTAGAAATATTCTTTTATTAGTTTTATCCTTTGGGCCATTTTTAGGCAGCTGTCCTGATTTTGATTGAATACATATTTTTAATATTCAACACCTAAATCACTATGATATTTTACCCAAAACAATTTTATATACAATTGGGTCTAATTTATCCTAATTAATCATTAATTCGTAACAATCTACAATATTATATTCCATCCATAATATTTCAGAATATAATACCAAAGATAAATTTACCCTACGATACAAATTAACCGTGGAAGATTAGTAAATAATAAATTGCGTAAATATTTAACTTACCCGAAAGGAAAATTGTTTGGAAACTTTATTATTATTTTGAGATAGGCTTTGACGAGATCTAAGTAAAACAATATTTATTGTTAAATAAAGAAATATATAAATTTTAAATAATACAATTATTTCCTTTACTACATTTCAGAGTTTATTTTTCCTACACTTTTTTCTATAATTATTTACATTAACAAGAAAGCCGAGGCTATTGCAGATGTTTCTCATGAGGACATTGGCCGCTGTGCTTCCAAGTCCGCTTATATTTAATTTTATAAACATAGCATCTTACCTTCTTAAGATCTAACATTTTTGGTAATAATAACTAATCATGTTACACAAAACATTTTCAATAAGTATTACGCTGCTTATAGAATGTGATGATGTTTCTTCAAGACTTTGAGCTTCGGAACTAATTAAACCAAATCTGATCACCCACAACAACTAACAGGTCAAATGAAAAGGCCTGATCCATATGTTTTTTAGTTAGCTCTAACCCTCAAAATGTACGTGTATACATTTAACAGCTGTCAAATCAAAATTGTTAATTATAGCATTTTGAATGAAGCAACTTTTGTTATTGTAAAAAAATTGATAAAAAGGAATTTCGCGTTTTGATAAAATATTGCTTTTCGAAGGAAAAAAATACAGTTGAAGCAAAAACTTGGCTTGACACCGAGTTTTCGGACACTGCCACAGGGAAATCAAGCATCAAGGATTGGTATGCTAAGTTTAGACGTGGTGAAATAAGCACCGAAGACGGTGAACGCAGTGGACGAAAAGAGGTTGTTACCGACGAAAACATTTTAAAAAATCCACGAAATGATTTTGAATGACCATAAATTCAACTTAAATGAAATAGCAGACACTCTAACGATATCAACTGAATGTGTACATCATATAATTTACTAATACTTGGGTATGAGAAAGCTATGTGCAAAGTGTATGACCCACGAGCTCAATTTTGACCAAAAACAACGACGAGTTGATGATTCGGAGCAGTGTTTGAAGATAATCAAGCATAATAAACCCGAGTTTTTGCATCGATATGTGACAATGGATGATACATGGCTCCATCGTTTCACTCTGAAGTCCAATCAATAGTCATCCGAGTGGACTACACACGATGAACCCGCTCCAAAGAGTGGAAAATGCAACATTGGGCTGGTAAGGTTGTCTATATTTTGGAATGCGCATGGAATAATTTTCATTGGCTACCTTGAAAAAACGGTCGCATTTGAAGAAAAAGAAAGTGCCGCTTCACCAAAATAATGCATCGTGTCACAGGTCAGTGAAAACGATGGCAAAAATCCACGAATTGGGCTTCGAATTGCTTCGTCATCCATCGTATTCTCAAGATCTGGCACATAGCTACTATTTCCTGTTCTCAGATTCCAAAAGAATACTCGCTGGGAAGAAATTTTCGTCGAATGAAGAAGTGATCGCCGAGGTTGGGGCCTATTTTGAAGCCAAGGACAAATCGTACTACAAAAATGGTATCGAAAAGTTGGAGGGTCGCTATAATCAGTGTATCACCCATAAAGGGAATTATGTTGAATAAAAAAAAACTGCCAAAAAATTTCTTTTACTATGGTAGACTTTTACTACGACTAGGTACTTTTCAATTAACCTGATTAGATATCTGATCGCTTGGATTCTAAATTTCCGTTGGCCACTTCATTTTCGGATACCTTTTCCGATTGGTGATTGCCGAAAGCTAAATTGAAAAATTTCTGCTACTTTTTCATATCTGATTTAATGCAACTTTTGAGCGGGCACTAAGAATGTGATCAACAATTTGTCTTCATTTCCTTTACTTAAACCTTATGCCTCCGTCTTTAGGAATTGGTTTTTATGGCACTAAGGTCATGTTCTGCCCAAGCAGATCTTCAGTTTGTCTCTTTTCTTCAGGATACTGAAATACGTCCACTTAGTAACTTCAATTGGGGAACCCACAGTGACTCCCTCCTATGTTTATATAAAGCGATGACGTTGACTAAGCTTAAACACGACAACTAGTGCTTTATTTCGGCGGCCCCTTACTGTATGACCTAAATACAACCTAAATAAACTAAATTTCATCCAATAATGCAGCACTTAGAATCGCCCTGAAGACTTTCTACACTAGCTCGATCGACAGAATATGTTGGCTAGCAGAGATGCCCTCCTTCCCTTTAAGACTTGAGAAGTTTTTAATACGCCAACTCGTTGAAATTTAAACTAGAATTATCTGAGTAGAGACTTCTTCTCGCCAATACTAACATCAGTTTGTCAAAAAACCAGCACAAGCACGGCAAGATTTATACCACAAATTTCATCTATTCAACTACTGATTTATTCTAGTATCTAGCCAAGAGAAACTATAGCTCTCATAGTATTGGCTCCTTTTTTAACCAAATTTAAACAGATACTGTAAACATTTATCTACACGGATGGTTCCACGAGCAATTATGTGATTATGTGAGCGTTGCTTTTATGTCAGAGTTGTCGGAACAACACCTTCAAGTTACTCTTTTTCTCGAGAATATTCTCTTATATTTAGCGGCGAAAAAGAAAATAAATCCATTATATCCAGATAACTTCCTTTTCTGGAGCAGATATTTGTGTATTCTTTCTTGCTATGCTCTTTAAACAACTGGATTAGTTTGGGTGGGACCTGATGGGAAACAATAAACTATGGAAGGCGAAGAGATAGTTTTACCTGGGCTTTAAGACTGCCAATATTAGCAGATGTAATGTGTCTATATATTCATGTCTTTGAACTGAGTATTATAGGTTGGCCAACGAATTTCTTCTGAAGAGGGAACGTCCATCGTCATGCAGTGAGTGCGGATTGACCCTGACCGTTACACATATAATGGGTGAGTGCTGTATGTACCGTAGGGCTATTCAACTTGAGAAACGATGAAACAATCCCTTTAGCTAAAAATCTGATGCGGCTAATACATTTTCTTCTCACAATTTGTCTATTGCCAAATTAATTGGTCTATTGCCTTTTTTTTCATGTTGTCAGTTTATATTTATATTTATGACTTTTTACGTTCTATGTTTTGTTTGTTTCTTTTTCATACTTAGTTTTTTCTTGTTTTGTGTTTTATATTATATATGATGCACTTGCTCACCTATATTTCATTTAAATGTGATGCTATTCTGTGAACTAGTAAAAGATAATAGCCTTAAATCGGGGGGATGATGGGTTATTAATAAATATATTGTGGCGACCGCCACGACCCTTTAGGCCACCACCAATTCACCATCAACAACTACAAAGGTTGCCAACGCCGGTGGATTGGTACCGTGCAAGTTCTAGGGTATAAAAGACCATCACGACGACGTCTCGCTCTCTTTTCTTATCACCGTCCCCCTGTAATAGTACCACTTCCACAGCGCTACCGTACTTCCTTCAACTTAACCTAATATCCTGTCAATCCTCCCATCGACCACATGTATCAATCCTAAGTTAAAATAAACAACTTTGATTCAACCAGTGTTTTCAGTTCCCGTGCAAATTCCTTCCAAAAATAGTAGTGAGAACCTACAATATAAAGAAATCGACTCTGGCTTTACTGAGCACTGAAATATTGCATTATTTCTTTAGAATCTTTAGAGATTCATTAATTACTGGATTACTACTGAGTGATTTATAGTGGCCACTGTATTTTTCTTTTGCTGTCCAGTACCTCCAATTTGATACCTCCAGATGCCACAAATATTAGTTAATTCGATGTTTTTTTGCCATTTAGATTGACAGGTTAGTACTTTTCTTACCTTTTGATGTATTCCTTACTAACTTTGTTTTTCACTTTATGCATGCATGATATGTTATACTCGTAAAATAGCTAAATAATAATTTGGTTTATCGACCTCTTCGATTTTCAGTATTTTACTTCCACTAAAACGCGAATTTGTCTACTTCGAATATTACTGCAGTGCCTAAATGCTCTAAATATGATAAATATATTTCAATAATTACCAAAAATTTTATGTTTCGTTATACTGTATAATCTCGAATTGCCACGTAAATTTGAAAAACGAATGATTGATATTGGTTGTTAACTGAGTATTATTATATTGTTAAGAACATTACAAAGAGATAATGCTTTCTAAATATATATAGGGCTTTTAATTATAACAATTCTTAAAAATTAACTTTAACTTCGCCTCTATACTTATGCTGGGAGGGAATTGTGTATCCCAGCAAATGTATATAGCCGGTCCTAAGCCCGGATAAAGAAGGAAGGTTGTTGGAGTCTACCCAATGTAAAATGTTTAGATGCCCAACGATACAAAATCATGGTTCGGGGTCAAGAAGATTTACATTTTTCTGATAATTAATTAACGTTTAATTAATTAGTCATCATTGAAATTGAAAATAGCGTTAATTTTTGTATACATGCTCAATTATTTACTACAATTATTTATATAAATATATTACAATACTACTACTTTATTGTTGTAACATTTAACATTTTATTTAAATAACAATATCATAATATTCAATTCCATAAAATAAAATAACAGAAACAGATAATAACTATATTGATAAACTTAATATTAATAACGTCTATAAAGAAATATTATTAATAGGGTAATGGGTTACTAACATATTTCTTAAAGGATATTATAAACAATTTTTATGGAGGACCTATTGTATATATCATAAACACATTTTATGTAAAGTATGTACTTTAAGTGTTGAAATATAGTCAATATTAATGATATATACTGCAGAGTATATATCGAAGGAAGCAGCATTTACCCACACGACTATAAATACCTGGTCGTAAGATTTTATCTAAAACAGAAAATTTATAAAAATAAATTTTATTAGATGGGGTCTTTGATAAAAAAATTGTGATTGAAAATAATTATAGTTTATAACTAGAATGAAATAAGTATTTAAATTAAAATATGGTTCCTTGCTGATATCTTCCAAACAAGATAAAAATAGAATAGTTTGAATATCATTGATATGACTCAAACTACAAATGACTTTTGTTACATAGATAGATTATACTGGTTTATATTAGGTTTAAAAATGATTTTATAAGGATTATTTTATTTTACCCTAATAGATTGTTTATCCATAGACACATATCTCTGCTAAAATGTATTCAATGAAGTCATACAATAATTCGTTCATGAGGTAACAGTCCAGTGAAGATTAGTTTCATCATATATAGCTTATTTAGTTTCTAAAATAGAGAAATACAGAGTAGGTTTGTAAAAAATTGTATGGTTTTTATGGTAAAAAATTGTCAAGAGCGCTAACGTCCGGATTGGTTTTCTTTCCAAAAATTTAAATGTTATAGATACATCTTACCTTGACTAGTTTCCAGATAGACCATCAGATTTCACTCATATATTAACTCGTGAAATAATTATGGATTCTATCATTGACCTTAAAAGATAGAATTGAATTATCTGAATAAGTCTAAATGCCCAAATAAAATCGGTACTTATACCTTAGTTTTTCTTTTAATTTTCTTTATTTTTTTTTGTTTTCATTTCTGAATCGCAACTAAAATGAAGAGAAATTGAGCCATTTTTGAAACAAATGTAATGAACGATCATGCGGATCACGTACAACAATGTACAAGACCGTGGTGGATTCCCGGAAAAGCTTGCAAAGACCGCATTAATACCGAGGAAGGCGATGTTAAGTTTTTAGTAGGAATGAAAATGAATATTTCATCATGAGCTGTTGTGAACTGTCAAAAACCTTATCAGATTAAAGTAAGTAATTAAAATACTGTTAGAATTGATCAATAGGAATGGTGTTGACCATACAACTATTTAGTGACTCGGCAAAAATTGAGACGAGTTAACTAGGATGTTTTGGTACATCCACCACGTCTCTGTTCAAATTTTTTTTAATCCCCAACCTGTTACGAGTACATAGGAAAAACATATTTATGCATATAATTTATACATCACCACGTTTTTTTTTTCAAATATAAAATTCAATCTTTTTAAATCCATTTCTATACACTCATCATTATTTAATATCTATCTTTTGTATTAGCTTTAGTATTTTGTATTAATATCTGGGCCTTTGCTTTAGTGTTAAAGTGTTAAAAAAATTAAAATGAAAACTCAACCGACCACCAATTGTGGCGAAATTTAGGGGGAAATAGGCGAGGTGTTGCGGCACCAACAGCAGCGTATTGGTTGAGAAGATGATGATGATGATGATTATGTATACTTCTTGCAAAAGTGCATTACAGCAATCGTTAATCTATGTTAGAATGTGCTCATTATCACCTATAATGAGTCCTCGCCATTACCGCGTAATATATCAGAGTGAAGCTTAAAAAATATTTAACCAATCTAGCAACATTTAATTAGGTGTTAACAAACCATCAAAAAAATCCTTAGTATGCACTCAAGCTTTAATGTCCAATGTTAACTATTTTCTCTAGAATACTTTACAACGTTATAATTCATTAAGACCTGTTTCTTAAAAAAAAATGAAGGAAATCTGTTGGTAATCAGAACATTTTTCTACCCATTTTGGGAAACTTAAATATAAACGGGATCAACAAATTTTGCCAACGTATGAAAATATTTGATCACCTGATCACAAATATTAAACATATTACATAAACAAAATATATTAGTAAATATATTGCTGCTAATCATTAATTTAATTAATTCCATTTTATTAAGGAGTGTTATTAAACTAAGTCCATATCTCATCCCCAATAATTTAATACAAAGACGGCTATAACAAAAATATAAATTTCAAAACAAAATTTATTTTATATTTTCGATACGTTTAGAGCATTTTTAGATCTCATGACCCGTTCATATTTCTGTATAAATTATTAGCTGACACTCAATCATTTAGCCAGTTTTTTGTCTTTAACTTGGATCTGATTTTACAAGCATTTCATACACTCTCTATCCTAAAGGTCTATTCGCAAAAAGAAACCTTATCATAAGCGTTAAGTAATAGATAGGTAGTTAAGAAATTGTTGCCCAAGCAAAATCCGTAGATCCGTTTTACATCCATTGTCATTAAGGTACCAAATTACAAAACAAAAACCACTTGCTAAAATCCATGGACATCAACCCCTTCTCCCAATATTCCTAAGACCCTTGGGCATTTCCCTACTCAACTCCCAAATATTTGAATAAATATATTTATTATTTCAAAGTTCTAACAGCAGTCAGTGAACTTGTCAGTCAGACGGTCCTTCTATTGCTGCTATAATCGCTGGTTTGAAACTTGCCAAGACATACTGTTTGCATTTGTAATTGTAAATATATATATCTAAGCAAGAGCGAAACGTCTGAACAGTTATAACCACCCCGGTCACGCCGTGTAAGACGCAGTGTAAGACCAGATGTTTTTTTTGGGTTTGTCTTTTTTGGACCTAGTGATCAATTGGTAGGATTAATATTGAAGAGGACTTAAGTCTGCTCTCAAGTGTATACCACGTAAAATTATACATCCAGTCCAAACTAATCGTAGTTAATAAAAGGAAGACGTTAAGATATTAAAAAAAAACATTTCGTTCATTACATTTATAACTCAAGTATCACTAGTTTTTTTTTCAACACAAGGATTCAGTATTATTACTTATTCTTAAACAAAATGAAATTTACTTAAATGAACTCTGGATTACAGCTGTTTTATGAATAGATTTTTAAATAGAACAACGAAATTCTGTATTACCTACGCCATTCTATTAAAAGGCTACGTACGAATTCCAAAACAAAACACCAAAAAGTTCAAACACATTAACTACGTCATGTTGCAGAAACTTTTACCGCATAATGTTTGTAACGTATTCAATAACATATATAATTTTTCATAATTTTTTTATAACAATAGCAAATTTCCAATCTTCAAAAACATATTTATCTCTTTTAAAGCAATTATATTATTTTTAGTTTTAATATATCGGACAACTGTTTCAATTAATTAAGCACAATTTCTGAAGTACGATTCTAAACGATATCATTAAATTGTTAATTTACAACAGCTGTTTTTGACTATTCAATTTCCGAAATCATATCTTTGAAATTACGGAAAGTTAGAGAATACCAAAATAATTATATTGGCTTTGTCACAGTAATAGTTTCTACAGGATTCGTACATTATAGATTATATACAATTTTAAGAATTGTATTTTGTCAACATAAATTAAATGATTAAAAAGCTATTCATACAAAACTGTAGAACTAAGGAAAATTCATTTATAAGTAGGATGAATAAAGATCTATGTTCTGCATATTTATAATTTCCGAGAGTTAATTAATCAGCATTAAAAAAATCAATGCAACAGTCGTATTTAATTTAAATATTTAGTGTTCAAGGTTGTTCAAAATTTACTCTTTGTGTTGCTGAACGGCGACTACCACTAATATTTCTCCTATCTGTCTTTAAATATACAAATGAAACTAATTTAATTGATGATTGCATAGACTCTTTCCCACTACACTTTTCATTGAAGAAAACTTCGTTGTTAACAACAATTTAATTATGAACAGATTATTTTCTATGTCTAACGTGCATTCTTATTAAAATGATTTAGATTATCTATAAGATGCAGCTCATGTTAAGTACAAGTTTCAAATTTTCTTCACAATTATGTACGTCAGTGTCATCAATATAAGACTTAAATATATTCATTTTAAAATTTTGTCACGCCCCACAATTATTAAACACCCACTTCAGTATCTGCTATTTGATTTAAAAATCAAATAACAGTAATATATATAGTCATTCTACAAAATTATCGAACTTTGTGTCGAATAATTGAAATATTGTGATATTTCCAATATTAATAATTGAAAAAATGCTCCATTAAGACTTATGATGACAAACGCTTCAAAATATCTTTAAATAATCAGAGTTGACTTCAACTACATACTAATAGCATTAGATAGTAGATAAACTATACTCTATCTAAAGTTATTTTGTATATACCTAATCTAAATGTGTGAAGTGAAAACGTCGCAATGTTACCGTATCATCTCTGAGTTTTAGTTTGGTTTTAACATACATCAAAATTCTAATCTAAATAAAATAATTTTGTTATTAACAAAAATTTTATCTAATATAATTTATTTTTATATTTTAATAAATCTAATGATTATATTATGAAAGAACTGCAATTAAGTACACAGTCCTAAAAGTTTGTAGGTTAGGGTTGTGTTTGATTATATTTACATTGAATTCTTTTCAATACCACCTATGAGTTACAGTTCTAGACGCATTTGTAGTTGTATCCGCTGGAGGCATAATCCACCTAATTAACATTTGTAAACCAAAGTAATATATTTTACTTTCATTAGGGAGCGTATTTGCCATATCTGCAAAACAGTTACTATTCTTTCTCTCCTGACACTTTTAACCAAATTCTCATGTATATTCTGAACAATTACATACATATCTATGTACATACATCTTTTACACTCTACAATAAGATATCCTACATTACAGATATCATATATTAATTATATAGTCACATACTTATATACTCATAGAATTATATTCTATTCAGAAAGTTTCATTCAAGTGAATAAGTAAACTTTTAATTTACACTCTATTTAACATTTGTTCATAATTTCATCGTTTGGCAATTTCTTCTTGAATGTATCTTATCGACTTCATCCAAACCGAAGGTGTTATATAAAATAATAACAATTCCTATTTTGCAATGAATTATTAATAAATGTTATGATTAATAAAACCTAATCAATTGTTATTCAACTTTTGTTGTCATAAAACTATTTTTATTATCATCTTGCAATGAATACGTTGGGTATATTGGCCGCATTCTGAAATATCCATGTCTGAAATAAGTATATAATTTAAAATAATAAGTCTTCCTTAATATTTCTATATGCTTTTAAAAATTTTATTCTTCTAAAAGCAATATCGAGATGTTCAATTGGACCTCTTCGATGCTTTTTAGACTACAGTTTCAACACACTCCTTTGAAATAATTGTATTAAATTATGTTTTTATTGAAAGACTGCTCACGGATCTTATGCACTTCATATTTTTAATCTGTGATAGAGGTAATATCAAGCTGATCTTTATTTGTCACCTGCTTCGTAAGAGGGTTTTTTTGGGTGAATTCAAAATCATATTTTACATTTTTGATATATTTCAGTGACCGTGTCCATACTAATTAATATTCAATGTAGCTGCAACACGTTAAAAATATTTTCAATAAAAATCTTAGCAAATTAATATTTTTTATTTATTAACGAATTTTACTAGCAAGAGCTCCATTATCTCATTTCTGTTTAAAGTGTTATATTCGGTATACAAATTACTTTATTAGAATGAAAAACCCAATAAACAATTAGCCCAGGTCCAACATATATAGTCCAGATAAATCCTAAATAAAAAAAATCATAAAAAACTAAGCTTTAACTACAATAATAGACAAGAGGTTTGAAAAGTCCCCGACCTGACACATAGATGGCGCTACTAGAATTAAATCTATATATTTTCCAGCTCATGAGTTTAACAAGCACCAGAGCCAAAGACAAATGGTCTACAACTTCAAAATCCTCAAAAGATGCGTGTATAAATTTGACAGCTGTCGGATCATCAGTTTGTAAATTATAGCATTTTGAGTGCAGCAACTTTTATTATTTTGAAAAAAATGGATAAAAAGGAATTTCGCGTGTCGATACAATATTGCTTTTTGAAGGAGAAAAAATACAATTGAAGCAAAAACTTGGCTTGATGCCGAGTTTCCGGACACTGCCCCAGGATAATCAACCATCAAGGATTGGTATGCTACGTTTAGACGTGGTGAAATGGCCACCGAAGATGGTGAACGCAGTGGACTCCCAAAAGAGGTTGTTACCGACGAAAACATTAACAAAATCCACAAAATTATTTTGAATGGCCGTAAATTTAAACTGAAATAAATAGCAGACATTCATCATTCACGAATATTTGGGTATGAGAAAGCTCTGTGCAAAGATGATGCCGCGCGAGCTCACTTTTAACCAAAAACAACGACGAGTTGGTGATTCGGAGCAATGTTTGTAGATGATCGTAATAAATTGAGTAAAAAGTAAGCAAAATAATGAAGCGTAATAAGCTAGAGTTTTTGCATCGATACGTGACAATGGATGAAACATGGCTCCATCATTTCTCCATCAATTTTATATTGTTTATAACTCAATTAATACATTTAAAAATTATTTTAATATTCCAAGGAAATGTCGAATGGATCGCAATTTAAGCTGTTCATTATAGTTCAAGGACAATAACGCCATTATGGAAAACAATAGCTCATTAATTTTTGACGCTCTAAACTTGGCCACTTAAGCCCGCTAGTCAGAAGTTTTTAATTTTCTGTCCAAAGTACGTGGAGCACTAAAAGAACTTCATTCATTACGGATCATTTTTAAAGTCATTGTTATTGCTGGGTTAATACAACGTTGGCATATCGGGGTCATTCCCATACATCTCTTTTATAGTAGACTCTATTCATTATTTTCGCTTCGATTGTCACGCCGAATAGAACGGGAAAATTCTGGCACAAAACTTATTGGACTGCATCCCATCTGTTTAAAACGGACATCGTTTTGCTTTTCTGAACGACATAATCGTAATTCTTTCAGATAGGGACGTGAGATTTTTAGTGTTCAGCGACTGGTGATTATATAAAGACCTCCGGCGATTTATTAACTCCATAACGCACTACAGAACTAATTTGCAGAATAATTCTTTTACGTTAGTTTGAAACGTATAATGGGTTATTTTATTTCTGCAACAGTGAATGGTAATTCTATTTTAAATTTATTATATAGTCTATTCAAAACAGTAGTGATACACGTGATCAATATGTGTTGATTTACAGTCCGACAATATTATTCTTCTCATTTTATTCAATTTAAAAAGAGATAGAATGCTGTTAGATAAGTTCGAACATGTAAACGAAAGAGCATGCAGAAGTTGTTCGTTTGTCAAACGCTTTCAAAATTCTTCAAAATATTATAGTTACGGGTTATAAACCAGCACACGTTTTAACGCTTTGTTTTAATAAATTGCAATAGCCTTCAATATTTCACTAAAAATATTTTTGTGCGCGTTGCAGCTGCTCTGAACATTAGTTGGGCACTCACACTAAAATATCTCAAAAATTAATGTTACTCTGTAAATATAAATTAAATATTTAATTGCATTTTATGTAAGTTACTTTTTTAGAAATAAGCCTGAGGAAAGATACATCATGGCCACAGAGTATTACGCCTTCCTATCACGGCATATTTAATCCAATTGAGTTGATATAGGGTATTGCAAAGAATTATTGCAATAGACATTCAGATCGAGAAGGATATTCAAACAAATACTATCTGGATTTTTGAAAAGAGGCATTGTCGAAAATAACACTTTCGATTTGTGTGGGCTCGATCAGACACATGTAAGAAGAAATTGACAAATGGTAGAATCTTGAGCAAGTTTTTGATAGATTGGATACAGCATAGTTACAGCTTAGTTAGTAACTTGATTAGCGTTCCTGAAAGTGACAGTGATTAAATAAAACTTAATGAATGTTGGTTTATGATTCAATGCTGACAATTACCAAGACAGGGTGATGAAAGAGGAAACAACTAAATATAATTCAGTCAGATATAATCAGAATATAATTAATATACTTTAACTGTAGGAGATTTTGTTATAGATTGTGAAATCTTTATGAGCATGTGTGTTATTCTTCAGAATATGCATGAACGGTTGTTTAAAATGTATAAGGAGAGAAATAACACACAACTGTCTTGCAGATATGGCAAATGCATTAAAGAGAATGCAATGATGAAACACTAATGAAATTATAATGAAATTAAAATACATTACTCAGATATACAATTGTTAATTAGGTAGTTTAAGCTTTCGGGGGATACTACTACATAAAAAACCGCGCCTAGAACTCTACATATACTAGTGTGGAAAAAAGTTCTAAATAAAACCACTCTAACCTATCAATTATTGTGGCTGTATAATTAATTGTAGTTTTAAGTCCTTCGATGATATATGTATAAGATATATAATAATGTTAAGATAACTTGTATTTGATAACATTTTTGTTTCATTATTTTATTTAGATTAGAATTTTGTTATTTGTCAGAACCAAATTGTACTAAAAGTCAGAGTTGCTGTGGCAACATTGCGACATTTTGACATATCACGTGTGTCACTACTGCTTTGAATAGACTATAGATAAAAGTTAATAATGCTTCTAATAAATAAGACATGTTGAATATAAAAATGTCTCTATACTAAACCAATTAATCAAATCGAATATATACGAAATAACCGCAGCATATTACGTACTTTAAAAATAAAACAAATGATACCAACTTGTTTTTTTTTGTTATATTTCAGTCCTTTTTTCGTTCATTACATTCATTACTCAAGTGTAATTTTCACTAATTTTTTTTCCAATACAAGGATAAAACATTATTAACTCCTTAGTCAAATTAAATTTACTTAAATGAACTCTGGATTACATTTTTAAATGAAACAACGAAATTCTGTATTTCCTATGCCACCCCATTAAAAGACTACGAACGAATTGCACAATCTTATGATCTTAACACCTAAAAGTTCAAATACATCATGTTGCAGAAACTCTTGCAGAATAATATTTGTAATGTATTCAATAACATATATAATTCTTCATAATCTTTTTATAGCGATAGCAAATGTCCACTCTTCGAAAACATATTTATCCGTTTTAGAGCTATTACATTATTTCTAGTTTTAATATATCGGATATCTAATTCAATTAATTAAGCATAGTTTGTGAAATACGATGCTGAACTATATCGTTAAATTGTTAATTAACAATAACTATTTCTGTCGATTCAATATGCCAGATCATATCTTTGAAATTACGGAAAGTTAGAGAATACCAAAATAATTATATTAGTTTTGTCACAGTAATAGTTTCTACCGAATTCGTAAATTATGAATTATATATAATTATAAGAATTGTATTTATCAACATAAACTAAACGATTAAAAAGCTACTCATACAAAACTGTAGAATTAAGGAAAATTTATTTATAAGTAGAATGAATAAAGATCTATATTTTGCATATTTATAATTTACAAGAATTAATTAATCAGCATTAAAATAAAATCAATACAATAGTCGTATTTAATTTAATTGTTCAATGTTTAAGGTTGTTCACAATTTATCCTTGTGTTGTTGAAGGGCGGCTGGTACTAATTAATCAACTCGAACTTGCACGAAATAACTGCAACATATTACGTACTTTAAAATTAAAACAAATGATACAACATGTTTTTTTTTAATTATATTTCAGTCCTTTTTACTAACTAGGGTTTATCTGGATTGGACCTTGTGCTAAACGCAGGGTTAGAACCACTGTCTTCGCCATTAAGCTTACCGACTAGCGAGTGACCAACTCGAAGATCATCCCAGAAGTCATCCGGTCTTACCCCGAACGGTTACTGGCGTGACTCAGATTATTTTCCTTGCCGGATTTTGCACTATTGCCAGATGGGCATTATAAAAAACCACAAATATAATGTTACGCCCATGCCCAACAGAATTCGAACCCGCGACTATTGCAATTGTAGGAGTACTACCGTCCTGTCGCCTTGATCACTGTGTCAACCATTTAATTCAATTTCTTTCTACCGAACCAAATTCATTGTTATATATATTTGAGGAAAAGTTATAACTACATTCTTTGGTCTTTGATTTGGGAATTATAAGTTAAAAATAAAAATTGGTTAAACAGTATATAAAATAAATTTTTAATAGAGGTATATATGATTTGAACAATTATTATTTTTTTAAATATATTGTGGATATCTAAATACGTAATAGATTCA
Organism: Rhynchophorus ferrugineus; assembly: GCF_030347505.1. NCBI lineage: Eukaryota > Metazoa > Arthropoda > Insecta > Coleoptera > Curculionidae > Rhynchophorus > Rhynchophorus ferrugineus. Next base: position 74,727,193 of record NW_027472581.1, read on the forward strand.
TAATTTAATTCGGTTGAAATGAACAAACAAAGGGAACCATTATACAGAAATCAATATATAGGTTTGTTTGCCGAAAAAAGTTGAAAACACTTTTTTTAAGCTACCAAACATACTAAATATTTAATCAATTGCGATTGTTTGTAAAGGTGTAGTGTAGTGTTTAAGTATAAGAAATTTACGAATTACAGAAAAAATGCTATACCAACAAATACATTTTAGAATAAAACAAAATGTCAATTAAATACATGTTGAGTAGTATATTATCGTACTTATAAGACCGCTGTGGAGTCGAGGAATTACTAAATTCTCATAGAAATGTTTTGAATGCATGATAGATAGATCAGAACTAATAGTTCATCGGTATATTATCAATATATCGGCAGAGAAATGTGCAGTGTAATGCGATGTGGAAGAAAAGAAGCTTTCAGCTTACTATGCAAAGTAAATTGATAATTTAAACGGGTTATGAAAGAGAATTGACAATTTTCTATCGACACATAGTCAGTTTATCCAATTCTACGGTTCTTAAATTATTGAAAAGACTCATATTTGAATTTATTTTAATTTTCTTTGATTTTTTTCACAAACTATCAAAGTATTATATATTGATTAGTATCAGCTAGTATTGTTCAATTATGATTTGCAAAAATATTATATAAAATATGCATTCTTTTTGCTAATTTATATAAAAGTTATATACAGGATGGTGATGTGCTTACTTATGAATTAATTGACATAGAATAACATCCCTCTCTCATATATAATAGCAATAAATGTATACGACGTAAATTATACATTTAATTATGTTTTACTATTTATTTTTTAAGTTATATCCTTTCAAAATAAGGATATTTCATTTTGGAAAAATCTCCTATGGCAATATGGTTAATTTTTGTCAGCTATACTGGTATATAAGACTGGTAATTAAGATTTTCTAGAAAATATGTTAGTATAATAAATTGGTAGTCTAAATATCGCAATTAATAAATATTAAATATAGGTATCAGGTTTAGAACATAATACAGACAATGTTGGCAAATAGATGTTATAAAAAATTATTTCACGTCTCTAGAACCTAATCCCATAAATAAAAGAACCTATGTGAAGAATTTTACAGAATTTCATGAATTGTCGAAGTAGCTTGGTTAAACTCAGCAAGCTGTCATTACGCTACACATATGTTTATTGAATTATTTTCATTATACCACGTTTTTCAAATACTTGTTTTTTTTTGGTCAAAAAAATATGCTACCCGAACCCGACATTTATAATCAATTAATTAGTATTTAATGGTATTAATTTAGCAAACATTTTCGTATTGATTGAGTGAATACAGTGGTTTGCATTTGTTATATACTATTTCATTATACATAATGACATCATATTATTAATTTTTATAAATAATAATAATATTCGAATAATTTTTAAATATTTTCTTTATACAGTATGTATTTTTACAAATAGAAACACATAAAATTAAAAATTATAAATGAAAAAGGATTAAAATATTATAACAATATCTATAACAATATGTTATAACAATTTTATTTGCCTAATTAAATATATTACATTCCACATTGTGATTCACAAGATACTAATGCAAAACAAATAAAAATATAAAAATAAGTCCTCATACTGTACCGATAGTCGCTCATTCTAATTCTGCTGAGACATAGTTGAAAATGTATGTTTACTATTATTTGTAATTATGATTAATCTTAATGCATTCAATTTTCAAATTAGACCTATAGATAAGGTCTAATATTAATTTTTGGCCAAATGTCAAACTATTACGTCACTTCGAAAGCTCCCATGTAAAAACGTTAGTGCGAAATCTACCCTTAAGATTTTGAAGCTAAACAATTTTTGAAATACGCTTAAAATCTGATTAAAATATATAATTTAGACATCTCATATTCCACCAAGAGACTGTTTGATGAATATAATTAAGAAATTGCACAACTCAATCGGTATTTTATATAAACTAGCTTCTTCATATAAAAAAGTTGTTACAGAGATCAAAGAACTATAACGATTTTCTGTTTTGAAAAGTAACCAATATTACTTATAATCCCCTTAACTCGTGTTTTATTGAACCTAATTATTTGTCCTCTTTAATGAGAAGTCCTCACAATTGAGAATTAATTATATCTCGAGACGTTAGTAGTTACACTCGCCTGTAATAAAAACTGCTTCTGACAGCACTTTAAAGAACTAGTATAGTAGAAAGGTTCATAGAGTGTAAAAGAACAAGTATGCTAATGACAGTTATTTCTAAAGGTTATCGCAATTTTTTAATATTATCACTAAAGCTAAATTGTTTTCTTTTATCAAAAATCGCATATAGACAGATTATTATATTAGGGTATAATGGTTTTAGCCTAAATTTTCACCCAGTCTTTATACAAGGGTAATTTTGAAGTGTTGTGTCATCGATTTATATCAACTTGTTATCACATATTTCTCTTTTAATCCATAGGACGGCACATCAAGTATGCTAAACTCAGATACAAAAGGCTTACGCAAATTATATCCATAAACTATAATATGTTAATTAATTGTCAAAGTTACTGAAGCCTATCTTTTGTTGTTGCGACAAGAAAGTGGTTTTCTTTATATGTAGATCAAATTTGTATTTAAGAAATTTCGTAATATACCAGTATAGCTTCCTCCTTTTACTATTTAGAACTAACTCTAGAAATGTAAGTGTTGCTTATAGATGTTAATTGCTTGTGATTTTTAACCTATATTTTTAAATTTTCATATATATTTAAGCCACCAAACATATAAATAATAAATAACTTATAAACAATTATTTTTGTTGTTTAAGTATATAAAAATAGCGTAAAAAGTCTCCACCTTCTTAGATTATGACTTCCAATTCATTGACTGATAGCTTTCTATGCACAGTCTCATTGTTACACAATGAATAATGTCAATACTTGAAGGACATCTGATGTGTTTACTACTATATGGTAACCACAGTAACAAAATTGCGGAAGAGTCTCATCTAACAGTATTATAAATAGCCAAAATAGTATAGTAAAATGATCAAGCTAAAATTGCTGGAAAAAGAAGGATTATACATTGTTTTTATGCATGAAAGTTTCGGGGTATTTATTTCAAATATCAGGCGCAACAAATAACTATAGCTGCATCACAGATATCACTCCTCTATTCCATTCAAGGCTTGAACGAAGTGAGTGTCATTTGCACCGAACTATTCAATTATATTGTAAGATATTGCAGATGGAACAGATCGATTGGTTTTAGAAGAAAGTGATGATAATTTCAGTGATATCAGTTCAGCACGAATCCAGTCAATCAAATGTTTAATAGTACAAATTAAATATGATAGAGTCTGAGTGGCTACTTATCAGTAAATACGCTGCGCTGTCATCAATCGCTCTAATTTCGGTTACTAATATCTATAATCTTCCTCGAATTCCCCACAATATCTATCTTTGAACCATTAATATACAATTTATTGTCAAACATGTATCTATTGTAATCTGCGTCGACATCGGCTCTTAATGGAATTTCATTAATAATAGAACTATTCTTAAAACAATTTTGAATAATATCCTATCTATTAAAAATTCCATTGGCAATAACAATTATTTCTATATAAATTATAGTATATATTCGCAAGTTGCTATACATTCAGCTTTTGTAAATATATCACATGTTGGTAAAAAACCAATCTATCACTTATTGGCTTCCAGATTGAAACCAAATGTTCAAGGCGGAAAATCTGATACTGAAGTTCTTCTAATAAGTTTATCCTATTTAAACAAACCGCTGCAACGATGGAGTAATCATTGATAAGTGTTCCGGGTTTTCTGGAGCCTTAAATATTAAAAAAATGGAATATATACCTTATAAAATTTACTTTTGTTAAGATTACTTTGGTGTTTATGAATCTTAAAATCTCCCAATGTTTTCCTTTATTGAATTGAACTTTATTGAATGTAAAATTTTCCCACATTGATGATGTTAGTCCTCTTAATTTCTCGTATATATATTTTACTCCACTCGCATTTCACATACATGTGATCTTTTGTTGTCACCTTTCAGAGTGAACTAGGAAGAACATGAGACAGCTGGCAGTGTTATTTAGATATAGTTTTTAATTTACTACCCTTCCAGTGTGCTCTTTTTACCTTAAAGAAATTGCTATATATATATATATATATATATATATAAATTTCGGAAAAAAGGCACTTCTGGAGTCAATATATATATATATATATATATATATATATATATGTAAGTTTGAACTGAACAAATTTGTATAAGCCACGAATTGTTAAATATGTGTCCATTCCTTAATTCTAAATGACAAAAGTTCGTTCTCTTCTAAACCAAGTTAATAATCATTGGCATTGTCACTAAAACCGCTAGCATTCAGATAATTTCTGGCGCTTTGCTTTTAATTTAATTTATGAAAATGTCGATTATGATCATATATATAGGAATAGGACTATACACCATGCCAGCACCTTCATAGTTATATCGCTGAAACTGACAACATGTGAATGGAATACAGGTTTTCTTAAGAGAGAAAAAATTCTGTAGTATTTCTTCCGATATCACGATTAGTTTCATTTCATTGATAAGGCAAGATCTAAAACGTTTTTATAAATTTCCGTCAACTTCAACATAGCTGCAAGAAAATTACTGCAACCACAAACATACATTTACAACCGTGTCCCAGCATGATTCGAACCGGCGACTATCGCAACAGTAGGTGGATCATCCTGTCGCCAACCAAGCTAGTATAATTAAGATTTGATTCATATAGAAGACATTTTCGATTGTCCTCTTCTACCATCTTCGTCACACGCAACAGTTTTTGGAGTTAGAATTTGAAAGTGAACTTGTTTTATATTTTCATTAATTGTACATTACCGATAAGCCTATATAATTATTAAGATTAAAAAGATTTGAAAGACTATTCCCTGAAGTTCCCAAACTAAATAGGTTTTTCTATTCTAGATAAAGGTATCCTATCTGATATTAGTAGTAACATTTACAAGTATATGTAGATTGGTTCGCTTGATTTGCTTGATTTGATTTCAACCATCATTCAATATGTATATTAAAATTCCAACCGAAATAGGTTTGAATGTTGAAAAATCCCTTTCATGAGAATTTCTATATATTTCTTCGAAAAATCCAAAGCCTGTGAGACGTTCAGGAATGTTGCGTGGTACTATTTCTTGTATTCTATATACTTCGTCAATTGAGGTGATTTCTAAATCCAAGCTGAAAATATGGTATAGCCAAATTGGTATTTTTACCATTTAATTGATTTGACACATATTAGTAGCAGTTTTTCAAATAGTTTCGATAAAATTTCTTCTTCGTCCTTTATAAAACCCAACATGTTCTGATTATGTATATGATTTTCAAGAATAATTATATGTTCAGCCTTATAGGATCGTGGATGCTTCAGTTCCAAACTACCGCCTATAAAACGTATAGCGTTAGTAGTTTAGTTAAAAAAAAGTTACTACTATAAAGTGAAAATATCTCAAAGATCACATAATCATCACATTGCTATTGTTATCTTAATCTGATATTTCCGTGCAACAAATACAACATGTAGGAATTAATTATAAATAATAACATTATGAAATATAAACAGTATACTAATTTACAAATGTATTCTAAGACAACAAAAATAATTAACATAATTATGAAATTAGCTTGAAGGAAGCAGCACCTCTCTCGTTTTAATTCAACTTCAGCGTCTACCTAAAAATGTAATGATATATATTGCCCTTCTTTTCTCCCCTTAAAAAAATATAAATTAGGGCGGAAATGGGGAAAAGAATAGCGGAAATATTTCACTGTACCAAATAGCAAGCGTGAATATTTTGAATTTTTAGGGGTGAAATGATAACCCAGATTAAAAACGGTTCCGATATAAATTTACAATACATCTTCTAAATGAACAAACATTAATAATTTCGGAAAATATATTAGGTGATAGAGGTCTAGACTAACTTATTGTGTCCGTTTTAATCGTTGACAATATGATATATACGATGAAAATAATTATCAGTTATTTTAATTTTTGTAATTACTGTAAAAACTCTAATAATTAGTTCTTTGTAATTACTATACGTAATTTGTAAGTACTTTGTAATTATGTATTTATTTTATGTAGAAAAATATTAAAACCTTGGAGTTTCATAATTAAATTATTGTTTTTGCTAAATTGTACACATTCAACTGCTACTTTAAAAATGACTAAAGGATTTTGCGTACCGTTTTAGTACTATGGACGAGACTTGAAAAGAACTGCGGTTCAGAAATCTAACCAAAGAATCAGATTCAGAATTTTTGGAGTACGGATTGGAATATGGATTACTTTTAAATCAATATTGGTTTAAATATTTGATTACAAATATCTCCTAAAGAAAACCCGTTATAGAAAAAAAAACATATTTTCCAGTTCCAAAAAAGAGCTTCGGCATCGGCAGATTTAGCCCCTTCTGGTTTCTTATTTATCCTGAGAATTTTCATTAAACACATATATTAAATTTGAGGAATATTATTGAATGAAAATAATGTATTCAAATTGACGAACGAGGGTTTGATAACAGGTCAATTGAAATGTCTCCGGCGTGACACATAAATGGCATTACTAGAATTAAATCTATATGTTTTTTAGTTAGCCCTAACACTCGAAAGATGCGTGTATTAATTTGACAGCTGTCGTATCATTATTTTGTGAATTACAGCATTTTGAAGATTGGTTTGCTAAGTTTAGACGTGGTGAAATCAGCACCGAAGACGGTCAACGCAGTGGACGCCCAAAAGAGGTTGTTAAAGACGAAAACATTTAAAAAATCCACAAAACGGTTTTGATTGACCGTAAATTGAATTTGAATGAAATAGCACACACTATAATCAACTCAATGTGTACATCGTATCATTCACGAATATTTGGGTATGAGAAAGCTCTGTGCAAAATGGGTGACGGGAGAGCTCACTTTTGACCAAAAACAACGACGAGTTGACTCGGAGCAGTGTTTTAAAATGATCAAGCGTAATAAACCCAAGTTTTTGCCTCGATAGGTGACAACGGATAAAACATGGCTCAATCATTTCACTCCGAAGTCCCCCGACAATCATCTCAGTGGATTGTACACGATAAACCCGCTCCAAAGCGCGGGAAATCGTAACAGTCTACTTGCATGGAATTCAAGCGCATTGGATGCGCATGGAATAATTTTCATTGACTATCTTGAAAAAGGAAAGACCATCAACAGAGACTACTACATAGCGTTATTGGACCGTTTAAAGGACAATATCGCCTAAAACGACCGCATTTGAAGAACTGCTGCCTCACCAAGACAATGCACCGTGTCACAAGTCAATGATGGTCATACGATGGTAGAACTCCATGAATTGAGCTTCAAATTGCTTCCTCTTCTACAGTGTTCTCCTGATCTGGCCCCCAACGACTATTTCCTTTCCCTTTTAATCGTACTACCAAAATAGTATCGAAAAGTAGGAGGGTCGCTATAATCAGTGTATCACATGTAATCGTGTTTTTCAATGGTAGGCCGGAGACTTTTCAATTGACCTGTTTGTCAAAGTAAACATTTACCTATATTTGCTTCATCATACATTTGCAAATGAGATACGGTGTAATTTATATTGAGGTTGCTTTTTTTTTAATCGCTAAAAAGCTATATCTGAAGTGATTATAATGATAATAGAGACATGTAGTGAAAAGTGAGTTAGTGAGAGAATATACCGAGAATAGTTCCAGATGTTCGGATCAAGTAGTTTCAGTGAAAGACAAAGAGCGTATCTGAGCAATAAAGAGGTTTGAAAAGGTACAATTGGAGTAGCTGCTGGACAATTATTAGTGGCAAACTCCCTAAGAACTTTGCAAGTTATTAAATGTTACTGAACAAATAATTTCCCATCTATTAAAAGCTTTATCAATTGTGCAAGAAGAATGACACTGACTATTATATAAAATTGTATATGTATCTTATAATAGCTTCCTGAAAAATATTCAAAAGATATTCAGCGACATCCAATAATCGACGACCAACATTTGGCAATACGGAATAGCTAATCTCGATAATCATTAAATGACAGAAGTATTTTGGTACATCACTATTTCAATTCATGCACTTTTATTTTATCATGGATAGTTACAAGTCCTTAATTGTTCGGTACTGGACTGTGACCCGTGTCATTCCCATTTCCTTACCATCGACATTTTCAGAAGGTCCAGATTCAGAAAAACGCAGTTTGGCAAAGATATGCTATAAAATATATTTAGAAGAACACGTAGATATTTATTGTTATAAGATCTACAAGAAGCACAATTAAGCTCCAAACTGTTAATTTCTTAGACAACAGGATAAGACTAATCAACGTCAATTTTATCTACAACTAAGAGTTACTTCTCGAGAAAATGAAGCCACTTCACTCCTCAAATGTTTTGCATGTACACAAATACCCATAAATGAAAACCAAACACAGTTTATTTAAGCTTTCTTCATCCCAGCCATAAAAGCTCATCATAATTCAACACAGAAACATTCAAACATTCTTTGTGGCAAAATTCTATAAATTATTTAGTGATAATTAAGTATGTGACAAAAGCTACAGAAAAACAATACCTTTTAAAACAATACCTTATTCGCCTATTTGATATATTCGGGAAATCGATTCCTCAGTTCATTACACATTTCTCATTAATCGGTTAGTTACCATGCGGTTTCCCACAATTTCTACCCTTGAATCTCACCCGCTCTGCTTCTATTTGGAAATTATTGAGTATACCAAGCAATCAGTTAACATTAGTTGTATCCTTTAGGATTTTTAATTATCAAATTACCACTTTAAATAACATTGGTAAAATAAATACCCACTATAGGGAGTATTTAATAAATTCTAATGTAAGAAAATCGTCCTAGATATTATTCCAAATAACTAACAAACGATACATGAAATTAATTTAGTTGTTGATACAACATGTATGTTTGAGTATGTAAAAAGTTAACCTAAAAACTACACAAAGCTAGAGGAGTTATCGAGAGAAACAAAATACACCTAGCTACACTTTCCGATTTTCACTGGAGTAGCACAAAGAAAAAAATGGAGAAACATATTGCAATAAATATCGCAAGGAAATATGTGTGGAATATTTGTTTTACTGCTGTAGGTCACTCTACTTCTTCAGGTGATAGATAGACAAAGCCGAAAAGCTTCGTCAAATCAATATATATATATATATGAAAATATTATTACGAAAAATATTAAGACCTTGGAATTTCATAATTAAATTATTGTTTTTGGTAAATTGATAATTAAATGACTTTTTAAGGGTCTTCATTTTTTGGTCTTTTTAAGAAGATTTTATAATACACACAGACACACACACACACACACACACACACACACACACACACACACACACACACACACACACACACACATATATATATATATATATATATATATATTAAAATTATGTTAAGAGGAACAAAAATGGTATGTTAAGTTTGCATAATTAGGTAGTCGATCCCAAAGCATACAATGCCTTGTTGACTTTTATGTGTTCGAAGATTATTCTAATGGGATTTGCGAAATGGAAAATTAGCTTGCGAGTTTATACATTAGCAAACTTTATAATTGACTTGGCTTTATCTAAACACATAAGTTTAACATGATATGTTAAAGTAAATATTGAGGCCGATTTTAAACAAGTACATATGAGCTATTTCAGCTAACTCGACAATTAATATTATTAATTTTACCACTATATCGTTATAAATAGGTTTAGATTTATATATGTTGCCTTGTAAACATTGTACAATAAGTTTGCTCTAAGTATCGTAATTTGATCGGATAATATAATTGGATTATTGCTATTACTAATGAAAGTTCATTAAGGAGCGTCAGAGAACCTTACTTTCCTGTATTTATTTCCATTCATTTTCATATTTAATAGACATTATTGGACAATTTTAAAAATACATCTATAATTAGTGTGCTATACGAAAAGACTAATCAAAAATCACAATGAAATTCACAGAAATAATAGATAAAGCGTACTATTTTAAAGTAAAATCTAATTTCAAATCTATAAAGACTAATATTTTATTGCATATTTCATAAATGTTATACAGTCTTTAATATTGTCAACGAATATAATGTTAAATGAAAATTTACTTTTTAACGATTTACATACTTTAAAATTAACAAAAAAGTAATATTAGTATATAATATATATAATATATATATATATATATATATATATATATATATATATATATATATATATATTAAAACGGTGTAACATAACAAACTATTAAAAACTGAAAAATGTTATACGATTATCAATTAAACTTGATTGTATTGCTCAGGTAGTAAAATTAAACTATCTTAAATCCTTCACACAAAAAAAAACAAAAACAGTTGTTAGCAGTTTTAATTATATGATACAGTGTTAATTAATAAACTGCCATTTATTTGAGCCTTTTTCTTAACAGAAACAGTTCAATATATCTATTCTTATAAATAAAAATATTTATTCTCATTTCTTTTCTCACTATTTATTATAACTAGAATTTAATTTCAATACCATTCACTGTTATATATTATACAATTTCAAATATTAATTCAATTAATGGATAATTTAAATAAATGCGACCTATTTTATTTACTAATTTTGATATAAAACATGCTGTTTGTCGCTAGTGTGCTTAATTAGTTGGAAGTATGTTGCCATAAATAAAAATTAATATTGCACAAAGTGGAACGAATTAATTGTACTCTATTAAAATTTTAATTGATACGAAAGAGTGTCGATGCCGTAAATTTTGAAAAATAATTGATTTTTAGTTACGGAAATATTTTATTCAATTAAAGTTATAATTTTAGGCAAAAATGGCAATTAGAGCAAATGTAACCATTTTTTAATTATTATTTATTATTTCGCAAGAAATGAAAAACAATTTCCCTGAATATTTTAAGAACAATACAATATTAGTCTTGTTTCTTTGTTGTATTTATAATATAATTGAGTAACTTACGAATTAAATTGTTTTCAGGACATTTATCAAGTCAGTGCCATTCACACAGGAAGGATTCACGTGTTATTGGTTTTATCCCGCAATAAAAGTTCTTTAAAGTACATTTTTGATTAAAGCTCGATATATAAACGGATAAAGACAAAAAATAGGCAATGTCTCTGCGAGATAATAAATCTCCTTTTTTCACATCTGTTGTTTCCAACATTATTCATTCATACCAGCTACAGAACATCATTATTTACGAAACAAATATGTATCTAAAAAAAGTATAACTCGGCGCATATACTGGTATTAATATATTGGCAAGTTTAAGTAGTAATAAACTAATATAATATATATTTAAACAACAAAGAATTCCATTATTCTCTACAGTAATATGCTGATACTTATTTATGGTAATTTATTTTTCTCACCAAATAGATATTAAAATGTTGGGTGTATTTCTCACTAATTATATGGCAATATTGGCCCGTAGGTCTTTAACAGTCTTTGGTAACATGCTGAAATAAATCAAAACTCAAAAGTGTATTGCAGTTCTTCAATACAACAAGGAGATTCTTGCGCTTCTTTTTAGCATTATTCCCATATAAGTCTATTTACTAAATCCCATTTACTAAATCCCAGTCTATTTTCCCATCCAGAAGCGGTTAGTTCGTGTTGAACAAATAATTTTTCATAGAATGCATACTGGTTTTATACTTCAGCGAGCGTTTATCATTCTGCGAGTAAACAATTCCAAACAATTTTCTGAATAAGTTAGGAAAAAAATTATAATTCTGTTTAACTGTTCCATTATCTCAAAAACCATTTATTTTCTTTACATACTCCATTACGGAAAGATTTGGTCATTCATTTTAACATAATTTGATAGAAGTACTTACCTGACGTGTATAAAATATTACTACAATTGAGAGTAGCTATTTTCAAAAAACTTAATTAAAATACCTTACAAATAGAATAGGTTTTCAATGGCTAAACACTTTAAAATGCTTAAGCCACTTTATTTTATTGTAGCCTAATAATTTCTGATAATTATAGATTCAGAAAAATGTATAAGCTAAAAATACATCTGAAGTTAACTATAAGCCGCATAATGAAACAATGAACTCACGCCATCTAAATTTATAAAATGTCACAATATTGCCTCAACAACTTTCAGTTTTAATTCACTTTGTCTTTAACAAATAACAATCTAAATATGAAAATAATGAAATGAAAATAATTTTATCAAACACAATTTACTTACATCTACTGCCTATCGAAACTATAGTTTCTAACGTAACTTTTTCACGCCCGCTATATTTGCCACTATGAGCTGAAGTTCCAAGGGTTTATCACGGCAAAGTTATCCTCTGTAAGCTTCATCTACACAACTAACAATCGTAACTGGTCAATTGAAAAGTCTCCGGCCTACCATAGTAAAACACAGTTTTTTGTATTCAACATAATTCCCTTCAAGGGTGATACACTGATATAGCGACCCTCCAACTTTTCGATACCATTTTTGTAGTACGATTGGTCCTTTGCTTCAAAATGGGCCTCAATTTCGGCGATCACCTCTTCATTCGACGAAAATTTCTTCCCAGCGGGCATTCCTTTGAGATCCGAGAACAAGAAATAGTCGCTGGAGGCCAGATCTGGAGAATACGGTGGATGAGAAAGCAATTGGAAACCCAATTCATAGATTCTGCCATCGTTTTCACTGACTTCTGACACGGTGCATTTTCTTGGTGAAGCAGCACTTTTCTACAAATTGGTACGATTTTCGGCGATTCCGTCCTTCAAACGGTTCACTAGCGCTATGTAATAGTCGCTGTTGATTGCCCTTCCTTTCTCAAGGTAGTCAATGAAAATTATTATATGCACCTTCCAAAATATAGACGCCAAAACCTTGCCAGCCGACTGTTGCGTTTTCCCACGCTTTGGAATGGATTCATCGTATGCAGTCCACTCGGATGTCGCTTGATCATCTCCAAATACTGCTCTGAATTATCAACTCGTCGCTGTTTTTGGTCAAAAGTGAGCTCGCAGGCACCCACTTTGCACAGGTCTTTCTCATACCCAAATATTCTTGAATGATCTGATGTACACGTTCATTTAACATTTTTAGAGTGTCTGCTATTTCATTTAATTTCAATTTACGGTCATTCAAAATCATTTTGTGGATTTTTTTAATGTTTTCGTCGGTAACAAACTCTTTTAGCCGTCCACTGCGTTCACTATCTTTGGTGATCATTTCACAACGTCCGAACTTAGTATACCAATCCTTAATGGTTTACTTTCTTAGAACAGCGTCCATAAACTCGGCATCAAGCCAAGTTGTTGCTTCAACTGTATTTTTATTATCAACACGGGAAATTCGTTTTTTTCCATTTTTTTCACAATAACAAAAGTTGCTTCACTCAAAATACTATAATTCATAAACTAATGAACCGAGAGCTGTCAAATTTATATACGCATCTTTTAGGTTAGAACTATCTAAAAACATATGGATTTAATTCTAGTAGCGCCATTTATGTGTCAGGCCGGGGACTTTTCAATTGTCCTGTTATGTCCATGTTATATATTTTAGTTTCAACGGCGAGCATATTAACCTTTTTTTTGCTTAATTATTGTTTCTTTCGTTGTAGTGCAAAAGTATTTCCTAGTCCATTAATTTTCAAATCACTTAGTTACTTCTGTTACTACTTGATAAAATTAGATTTAATTTTATTTCCTCATACAAGCTAAGATAATGGTCATGTTCTGAATAATTACTATGAAAACAAATATTTTACAGGCTAGCTTCATTGGAGTTGTGGTCAAGACAACAGGACGGTCCTCCTATTGTTGCGATAGTCGCGGGTTCGAATCCTGCTGGGAAACGTTAAACTGTAGGTCCCGTCCAGATAAACCCTTGTTGGTATAAAGAAGACTTTAAATATTTTTCAAAAAATTTTCGCTATCTACAATACGACTTTCAGTACTTACAGTTATCCTATATTAGTTTTATACTCACCTTTAGTTGTTTCCACTCTCATCGACGTGTATTAGTAATCGTCAGTATTGTCACTTTCCGAGTGACTATTCAAATTAATAACTAAGCTATTGATTTATAACACCTGTTCAGGATTCTATCATTTGTTAGCTCCTTCTTCCGTATATCTGACGGAGTTAATTCAAATCCAAGGAGTTATTGTGGACAATACTTCTTTCCACTTATCCGAACAGTTCTTGCTTGTGCATTCTTATCGACCAGAATATCCATTATAGTAATTCAACGACACACCCCATATCAGTTCAATGTATTGAATATGCTGTGGTAGAGATGAAAACGTAACGCTTTGTGGCCATATTTTTGGGCCATCTGCACTACTTTGTACCTTTTTTCAGGTCCACTCCTAAGAATATAAATTCCATTAAACTCCAACAAAAAGTCTCTTCATATTTACGAAGTAATGGTTTGAAATAGTTCGCTCTTTAACAAGCTATTCTAGAACTTAATTTACTTTTGCCGGTCTTTCTTTAATGACAGACTTTCACAACCTATATGTTTGGATATTTACACCACTTAAGTCTTGTTTCCTGTATGAAGGTATGTCTTGTCTACTCACGGTTTCATATATATTTCATATTCAATTTTCATATACATTTCATAAGTTTTTTTGTCAAATAGAGCTAACATCAAGGTGATCTCGATTCATCACCTGTTTCATATGAAGACGTTTTCTTTTCAGTGAATCTAGCATTATATTGTTTTTCATTTTTCAGAGATTTAGATAGTCACAGCGTCAATACTAATATTCAATGCAATTGAATACTTGATTTTCAGACTTTAGCAGTTTTCCATGGCGCAATCGACCATAGGTCGATAGAATATGTACTAAAGATCTTTAAACCTAATACTTTACTATATTTTTAAATAAATCAATGAGTTATATTTATATTCACTTATTTGCTCCATCCAATGAAAAATGTTATATTTATGATTTACTGAATAAATGAAAAAAAAAATTAAATGGAAAAAATAATGAAAAACTGAAATAAAATTTCAAAAAGCTATGAACTCGTAAAACAGTACGAACAAAAATTACTACTAATGAAATGCCAAGTTAAAGTAATGTTGAAAGAGACTTTGCAAATATTTAACGGACGTAAAATAATTCTTTGTTACTGAGCAGATTTGGAAAAAAGTTTAAAAGCCAAAGCTTGTTCTAGTTAAAGTAAGTAACTTATTATGTATGGTTTTTCGCTTAAACTATCCCACTATATTTACTATTGATGTATTTATTCACAAATGTGTAATTTTATTTTTATGCTACACGAATAAAAGACACATAAGTTAAATTCACATAATCCATTTAGTCATGTGTATTAGGTTTGATGTCCAATTTCATTTTATTTTTAAGAAACATATATATTAATTAGTATCGAAAATGTATTTATTTAATGATAACTTAACAAAGTGCTGTTAAAGACTAAATCAAATAACTCTCCATATTATTCCGGATTTCTTAAAAACATTTTCTATGTATTTGTATTAGATCTATAGCTATACTACATAGTACATTACAAGCTTAACTTTTCAATATATGTTATTTCAGCAAACCATGAAAAAAAATCAGTGCGCTGAAAATGTCCGAATGCTGAATTTGTACCAAGTAATGCGCCTTTGCGGAAAGATTTACATTTTTACTTAAATTTGAAGAAAAAAGCTACTGAAGGTCAGCGAATGTTGTGTGAAGCTTGTGAGAACCGTGCTCCACCAATATCAATTGTGAATAATAGTTCCGACGTTTCAAAAGTGATTTTGAAGTTTGAAACCGACAGCGAAGAAAAAGAGCATTCAGAAAAATAAAAAAAATTGAGATGGCGAGGATTTAAATGCATTACTCGATGAAATCATCAATGGGAATCAATATCGACTAGAGTTGATGCGTTTGAGATGAGCACTGCGCAAAATTTCACCGGAGTACATGCAAAGTCACAACAATGTTATTCTTCAGAATGACACTTTTGACCACATTTTGCAAAATCAGTGAAAACATTAACTTGGAAAGAGCTAGCCTACCCACTGTATTCTCCAGACCTAGCTCCTTGTGATTACTACTTGTTCCGACATATAAGTTGTGGTCTGTCTGAGCCGCGCTTCACATCTTATGAAAATGCCAAAAAATAGACCGATTCGTAGATATTCTCTAAAGATACGCTCTCTCGAAATGAAATCTGTAAATTGCCTAAAAGATGGACAAAATGTTAAATAAAATCTATTGTACCAGCTTAAATAAAGCTTCAAATTAAAAAAAAAAGAACTTTTAATTAGGATTATTATTTAGTTAGGATTATATTCATTGTAGGTCAACAAAAACTAATCCTAATAAATAAATATGATTTCTGCATCGTATCGTAGTTGTTCATTGAAAATAAATACATTACAGTAATAAACTTCCAAGAATCAGAGATTAATTAATTTCGTTTTAATTTAAAGATTGTACTTTTCGATTGATTCATATGATTTTGTTATACGCTCCTCAATCCAATGGAATGTATTATTAGAAATTGATATCCATTGTTGAATATGGATAGAAAACGAAATACTCTTCGTTTCATTCCATGAAATCTTGCTAAACAATGTATATGTCATCACTATTTCCTAATACCTTTTTTTCCCTGAAAATTAATAATAGCTCAGAGACAGGTAGTTGTCGTATACTACCCTTTAAAAAAGATAGATATGAAAAGCAGTAGCAAGATATGGTATTAAATACTCAGTTTTCTAATATAATATTCAAACAAAATATAGATAATGAAACATTCTTCAGAATATAGTTCGAATTGTAAAGCAATATGAAATAAACAGCAACTGGCAGATTAAGTTTTATAAGTTAGAGCAAACACAATAATTGGGATCAAGTACTTGGAATAAGTACTACAAGCGAAGAAGATGGTATTTACTGCCGATATAATTTAATTTGATACATTTTGTGTAGCTCCGAGACTTGTATACTGTAATATTGTGAAGAGTAAAGAATGAAGATATTGAGCGTGAAGTATTTCAGATATGATGCAAGGCACACTCTACATGTTTTTCTTAGAAATCGTATTAGAAATGAAATCGTTATTTTAATTGTTTTAATTGCAACAACGTTCAGATTGCAATAAGATCTTTCTTTCGGTTAGAAGGCCTAAACCTATCCGGAAACTGATATTCTCAAAAATCGACTGAAAGTTCGTTGAAATATTGCAAGCTATACATAACATTTACTCTGTTATATAGCTGATATTATTGAAGCTCTTCCATTATATTTTAATTATAAATTTTCTCATATGTCATAATTCTATTAAAATATATAAAAAGGAAGACCCAATTTTACTAAAAAAAAATATGTTTTGGTTTTATCTCTATATTTGAACTACTATCGTCGTTAAACATATTCATTCAAAAATTTCTATTCAAGTTTATAATTTATGAGTTAGGTTGAAGTTATATTAATATTTTCATATAAATCATTGCGTCCGTATTGCTGGACGTTTACAAATACAGATAAGCGGTATATTTTTCATGGGAAACTGAATTATTTTATCTGTCGGTCCATTTTAATAAAACAGGAACCTATAATGTACGTATAACACAAAATGTTTATGGATATATAATGCATAGAATTTTGATATTAGGCTTGTTGCTTTATTTGATCAACAGAGTTGTGATGTATTATATATTAGTTTTCAATTATGCAAAAAAGTTTTATTAGTGGAGTTTTTTTAAATCAAGTAATTCAATATCTTAATCGAGACAAATAATCTGACAGGTTTATTTAATATTTAAAACATTTACAAAAACTTACGGTTTTTCTGGGTATTTTCTCTCACCAGTTACGCATTTTGTCCATCTTTTCGAAAGTTTTTTGATGCCGGTATCGGAGAATTCCTTGGGCAATTCGGACAGCCATGTGCGCACGAACTCTTCTTCCTCGTCGTCGGTGTTGAATCTTTGATCTCCGATGGCTTCTTTCAGCGGTCCAAACAGGTGGTAGTCGCAGGGTGATAAATCCGGACTGTAGGGTGTTATTCCAGTACTTCCCACCCTAATTCCCATATTGTATCGAGCAAGACGCGTGGTACGAGGGCAGGCGTTATCCTGGAGTTGAATCGCACTTTGTGCTGGAATGCTCCTCCGTTTCGAGAGTTAAGAGGGTTTCACGTGTGTTTTCAGAAGTATAGAATAGTATGCAGTATTAATATACGTTGAATGTGCAGGAAATCGACACACAGCACGCCCCGCCTGTCCCAGAACACCGTACACAGAAACTCATCCGCGGACCCAGTTGTCTTCGCTTTGACTGGCGCCCCTTCCTCCTTCTTCCTCCATTCTTTAGACAACATCTTGCTTTCGGGAGTGTAATAGAGTATTCATGTCTGTAGTGAAGATTCGCATTAAAAAACCGTCCTCCTCCGCATCGTATCGCGTCAGCAAGCGGCGACAAACTTTCGACCGCGTAAATTTTTGCTCGAAGTTTAACAGTTTAGGAACCCATCGCGCCGTTATCTTGCGTTATAGAAGGTATTCGTGGATTACAGACCCTACACTACCAATACGGATGCCGAGTTCATCCGAAATTTTTCGAACATTCATCTTACGATCCTGCAAAATGAGTTGATCATGTGGCTCATTCTCGACCGTTTCGCGGCCATCCTTGAATGCGTTTGCCTTTTTAAACACGGCAGCCATACTCAGGCACTCACTACCAAACTGATTTCGCAAAATCAGACAAATTTCCGTCTTTTTAACTCGCTCCCACATTACAAAAACGAATTACAATACGTTGCGCTACGGCGGTCGGCAATTGACGTTCACTCATGGTCGAAGCACGCGCGTGAGTCATGCACTCCGGACGAAAATTATGCCACACTGTTCGTACGGGACCCAGCTATAACATACTCAAGCCACGACCTTCAAAACATACATGCGCGCCATCTACAGCGTTTATCTCCATCATATTTAAACCACCCTCGTATAAATTAAGCAACATCCACCATGCTTGCCACATACAGGTCCCTGTATATTCCGACTTTCTTCGCATCTCAAATTGATTATTGATTAATATTAAATTAAGAAATAATAGCAGGCATGAAACCGTATTACAACCACAACCTCCGTACCCCTGAGGGTCGTTTAAATTATTTTCTACTATAAAAACCCCTGAGTTATGAAATACACAATTAGAAGAATAAATTAGAGGCCAGAATCAAATGGTATGAAATATCTTCAGTCAAATATAATTTTATTTATCAATTTACTTTTAGACTTTTACTTCTACTGGAAGTTAAAAACTATTCCTAGCGTCACCACTAAATTGATAGATCAACTCTATGTAATAATATTTGATCTTAGTACCTGGCTTTTCGATCTAATAAATTAATTATATTTCTATCTTTAATAAATAATATTTACTTAACTTGACATCGTCTTCATTTCGACAAATAGAAATCCATGCAATACCATTAAAATTAATCAATACTTTAAAACAATTTTAAATAACGATAATGAATTACTTATTCTTTTTATGAATTCACATGTATTCACTAAATCCACTCGAACATTTTTAAAAATCTTAGTCAAATATAAAGTTTATTAATAAGAGCTTCTTCCATGTTAATAGTCGATGGAGTATATATTGTTTTGAAAGCGCCTGTTCAATCTGTTTTTTGAAGGCAATAAAATAGCTACTAATATCTGACGAGTTGATCCCGATAGGCTCTCTTTTCTTGTGGGATTTTTTTGTAGTCGTAGGTCTATGTCAATTTTTAACCTCTCGATTACATAAAATTCAGCCTTCTCTATGCTAAATAACTGTGGACCTTTCAACAAAAAAAAACCTTTAATACCTCACCCATAGCTGGTCTGTCTCCATTTCAAAATCGATCCGCCGTTATTGTAAAACCTTACGTAATAAAGTTACGTCGTACTATTATATAAACAACAACACAGATATTATTTTAATTTTAGTATAAATTATAGTAAACTATAATTTTTATTTAATTCTAAAATAATACAATGATATATGCATAAAAGTAATTTTCTAAAGTCGCATCTTATGAAAATGCCAAAAAATAGACCGATTCGTAGATATTCTCTAAAGATACGCTCTCTCGAAATTGAATCCGTAAATTGCCTAAAAGATGGGCAAAACGCTAAATAGGATCTATTGAACCAGCTTAAATAAAGCTTTAAATTAACAAAAAGAACTTTTAATTAGGATTATTATTTAGTTAGGATTATATTCATTGTAGGTCAACAAAAACTAGTCCTAATAAATAAATATGATTTCTGCATCGTATCATAGTTGTTCATTGAAAATAAATACATTACATTAATAAACCTCCAAGAATCAGAGATTAATTAATGTCGTTTCAATTTAAATATTCTACTTTTTAATTGATTCATATGATTTTGTTATGAGCTCTTCAATCCAATGGAATGTATTATTAGAAGTTGATATCGATTGTTGAATATAGATAGAAAACGAAATAGTCTTCGTTTCATTCCATGACTTCTAGCTATACTTTTGTATATGTCGATCATCACTATTTCCTAACACCTTTTTTGAAGTTCCCTGAAAATTAATAATAACTAAGAGACAGGTAGTTGCCGTATACTACTCTTTAAAAAAGATAGATATGAAAAGCAGTAGCAAGGTATGGTATTAAATACTCAGTTTTCTAATATAATATTCAAACAAAATATAGATAATGAAGCATCTAGCATTCTTCGTAATATAGTTAGAATTGTAAAGCAAGATGGAATAAACAGCAACTGGCAGATTAAGTTGTATAAGTTAGAGCAAGCACAAGAATTGGGATCAAGTACTTGGAATCAGTACTACAAGCGGAGAAGATGGTATTTACTGCCGATATAATTTGATTTGATACGTTTCGTGAAGCTCCGAGACTTGTATATTGTTATAGTCTAATATTGTGAAGAGTGAAGAATGAAGATATTGAGCGTGCAGTATTTCAGATATGATGCTTAAGGCACATTCTATGTTCTTCTTAGAAATCGCGTTAGAAATGAAATTGTTATTTTAATCTTTTTAATTAATGTAATATCGTCTATCCAGTGAGAGCTAGACGAACTCCTCGTAGATTGCAGTACGATCTTTCTTTCGGTTAGAAGACCTAAACCTATCCGGAAACTGATATTCTCAAAAATCGGCTGAAAGTTCGTTGAAATGATGGAAGCTATACATAACACTTACTCTCTTATATAGCTTATATTATTGAAGCTCTTCCATCATATTTTAATTATGAATTTTCTAATATGTCATAATTCCATTAGAATTTATAAAAATGAAGACCGAATTTTACTAAAAATTTTTTTTATATTATATAGTATTTATATTAATTATAGTAAACTATAATTTATATTTAGTTCTGAAATAATACAACGATATATGCATAAAAGTAATTTTCTAATGTCGGAATTATTTAAAAACAATTAATTTAATAACAACAAGCATATTTATCAAAATATTGCAATTATGCAATTATTTAACGCAAGGAAACGTACAGATATCATTTTAAATTTAATAACTATGATCATACAGTGGAATTTAACCCAAACAAATAGTCATAAATATCCGTAATATTGATTAATGAACTATAGTAGCTATAAATAACACAATGGAGAAACCAGGATTCTGACCACATGTTTCGGAGAAATTAAAGAAATAAGTAGGTCAGTAGTTGGTCAACCACAAAAAGGGTGACAAAGCGTAATATACGGTGCAAGTTGTTCCAAAAACTTCTGAGTGGCTATCGCAGCAGCCAAATATTTCAGATAAAATCCTTATAACACAATATAAAATATATGTGTCTTTAATAGAGTAATTAATAACAGGAGTAAAATAGTTATTTAGTTTTTATTGATGTAATACTAAATATTTAATATACTAATACTTTATACTAATAATTAAATAGTTTCTTCGTAATTTTTTTATAATTAAATTAAAGGAATTTTTTTTATTTGATATTTCAGAACATTGGTTCTGGTATCTTCGTCGAATAACTTCGTTTTATCGCATTTGAAATAATTCAGATACAGTTAACATTTGTGTCAGTACACAGGCTTCCAAGTCAAGCAAAATGAGCCTTAGGACTTGATTTGTTTGCTAGATTTTAGCAGTGATTATTATATTGCCTTTTGAAGTATACCAATTTAAAGACACGAAAGCTGCTGCAGCTTGACCGATTAAACTTATTATTTCAGGCCCATACGCCATTTTATTCTTCCATATTAATAAATTCTTGTATAAAATAGTGTGCAGCATTTTTTCACTTACTCAAACTATTACTAATTTTTATTCAAAATATTAATGAAAAGAAGCCTCAATAATGTTCGAGATGTTATATTAATTAGTTTATTATTTTTAAACGTTTCTACTACTATTAGGTAGTAGACAATTTTGTAACTATAATATTAGTTAAAGAAAAATGTAATCTTTAAAAATAAGTTTTAATTTTAACATGTAAAAATAATTAAATATACCATATGAAAACATTTTAGTATCGTATAAAGGCTATATAAATAAAATGAACTTCGAGATTTTTAAATCTTTATAAAAAGATGAATTACGAAAGATATGAAGAGAAAAGAAAATCGGCATAAATTATTAAGTAATAAAGTAATAATTTAAAAAATATCTAAAAGACCAAACTGAATTTATTCACAGCAACTTTGTTGGCTTTAAACCCCCAACTGCAATGCTTCCATTATGGCTAGAATATTATAAACACCTTTAATCCATCCTTTGTGGCCTTACAACTACTAACGACCAACGATTGTTAATCTAACGCCAACCTGTCTTCTTTTATCGATAGGCGTTTCTTTTTCTTAATAAGTAAATTGGTTCCTGTTGATTGAATAAGTTCAAAAGAGAACACAATGAAGGGAGATATCAGAAGATAAAAAAACTGTTTTTTATTTTATACTTTTAAAGTTTTTTTTTAATTTTTATTTTACAGAAATAATTGGCGACTTATTGGGCCGACATCCTGAGCGATACTGGCGACTCAATGCTAAGCTAAAATAAACGAAAACTCTTTTCTAAACAGCTCATTCATGAACAAAAAACTGAAAATCCTGTTGAATGCTGCCATTTTTGTTTAGTTGCGGAAATTGGCGAGATATCTAATACCACTTACTTATTTCTATCAATAAAACTATTATTTATATTATTTAATTTCTGTCTCTGCTATTCTCAGTTTATCGTTATTATATATATATGTATGGTTCTATTACTCTAGTATATTAATGAATCTTACATTTTATCAGTTGGATTAAGAAGTTCATTAATTTGGATATAACGTTTGTATTGTCTTTATTCGCTTATTTTACCTATAAAGTAGTTGTAATATCGTTATTTGTTTGTGCACAATTTAAATTTGAGATTTAAATGGTAGACAATATTGGGTAAAGCGTTTTGTTGTGTATGTTATCAACTAAAGAACAGACATTGGAAGAAGTTCCATCCAAGCGACACCTTTTGTATTATTTATTTCAATTTTGAAAATTTGATTGAATGTTGTAATAAATTCAGTATATTTTAAACAAATTGTGCCTGTGAAAGAAAAAGTTCAAACAAATATCACTCGATGTGATTTGCTTGAGTGAACTTGAATGATACTTTGAGCTGTGCACTGATAATATTGAAAGAACAAGGTTACCTCTGTGGATAAAAATTGTAGCACGTCTTGATTTGCTTGTCACTGATCAGTTATTTATAGGGGTATATCAAAATATGAGAGGCGTTTAAAAATCATTAATAACCTCTGCATACATTTATACTTAAAATTGCTTTGATTAGTTACTGTAATGTTTTTGTATATAGGAAAATAAATTATGTTTGTTATCGGAGATATTGTTAATTATATATATACATATATACATATATATATACATATATATATATATATATATATATATATATATATATATATACATATATATATATATATATATATATATATATATATATATATACATATATATATATATATATATATTTACATATATATATATATATATGAAATATAAAAAGTTAAAAGAAATGCAAATGCGGAATAATGTATTTATGATTAGTGGGCTAGTTCAGTTCTCGGTATACTTATATGGCTAGAGTAATAATATTCTGTGGATATTAATTTCATGATCTAGTTATTGCTCAATTTAGGCTTCCTTATGAAGAAGTTTTGTCTTTTTTAGTGTTACTTCCCTTACTTTTATAAGATTATTACCAAGGTGTTTCTAAACATAAATAATAATAAAAATAGAAATAACTAAATTGTCACAGATTCAATTTTTTTAACACAGACCTACGCATTAATATTTATTATTTGTTCTTCTCGCCAAAGAAGGAAACTGTTATTGGGAAGGAATTCGTATAATTATTAATTAGGGTCGGGTTATTTTTAGAAGCCAAACCTCTCGAAACAGTTCTCTCCTCAATAAGGACAACATAACGGCATCGAAATTTTGTTACTTACGAGTTTCTCGGAAGATTTCGAGGTTTTTACTTAATTAGAGATGCTTTTATATAATTAAGCCTTTTAGCTAACGAGGGAATAAATTTTAATTTGTGGTTTTCGGTTGCTAAATTTCTCGACGTTAAAAAATATTTTCGCCGAAATGTCGATCTATCAAATAATTCGGTTACGAGAATTTCGGGACAAATAATTTTAATTTAAGAACCATGAAATGAACTTGAATATATGAAATAATTTATTCTAATGTTAAGAGTAGTGGATATAGTTCTTCGTTGTATAAGATTCGCTCAAATAGAACCGGAATTTTATCACAACTTCATTTACAACTCACTCATTTTTAAATGATTTTAAAACTTGTGGGCAAAAATATTCGTTCTTTAGTTTTCAAAGTATTAAACTGCTTTTGCATTATAGTATAACCAGGAAATTGTTATTGAGAAGATTTCATACTTTTTGATGATTACAGTGTTATCAGATATAGTAATACTATTAAAACATCATTCTAAAAAAGAGTATAGGGATAACTTCTCAACCAACCATTGATTATGCAAGACGCGAATATTTTCCATTCTATATTTTCAGATCACTATCTATGATCTCGGCCTATGTACGTTTCGGAGCTGTTTGCTGCGTCTTCTAGTTTAAATGCTGATTTCACCCCAGAAATCTTGAAATGCATGAAAAGAATGAAAAACTGTGTACACTAAGACATATTGCTTTTATAAAAAATTACATACAAAAACAAATCAAAGCCCGAATTCACATTAAAAAGAAAAGAGAAAGCTTAAAATAAAATGTAAGGAACGTAAGTTATTTGGTAGATGCTCATATCCACATATTCTATGAAACAAGAAAATATTGCTATATAAAAATAATCATAAATATTTAAATTCAAATTCATAAATAATAGGAGGAGTAATACTCTTTTCACATATTTATAGAATTTGATGAATAATGATAGCACAAGATTAACAAGAATATCATAATAACAAATAATGACATCACCAGTACATAACAAGTTTTAAAGAAACGTTAACAAGAGGTGATTTCAAGACACTGAGGCTATTTGAACTAGCTAAGTAACAGTGATAATATTATAAACCTAATGTATATATAACTAAGTAGCAAATATTTTATTATAATTATAAAACCCTAAATTTCACTTTAAGACTATTCTAGTTATTATAATTATGGAAATTGTACTCATTTACACACAAAGTACTCTTCAGCATGCTTATTATATAGCCGATCACCAAATTGAGCAATCACTAGATCATGAAATTAATATCCACAGAATGTTATTACTCCGTGTAAACACTAAAATAATAGACTGATAACGAATTGAAAATTCAAATCTGAATTTATGATATACCTAACAGCATCATTTCATCTCGATCTCTAGCCATATAAGTATACTGAGAAATGAACTGGCCCACTAATCATAAATACATTGTATTACAAATAACTTTTTTCATTTATATATTATAATAGAGACAGTCTGGTGCAGATTCAGTGGGACCTATCGGAAGAGGATAGCAAGGTTTGACGTATGAAGAAACACTTTTTTCTCGTGTTATCTCCCCAAAGAAGAAGTGACAAAAAATTACATATTAAACAAAGTTTAACAAATTGTTGATTGGGCTATGTCTGTGGCAGATTAAACAGAATCTGTTAGAAGAGGATAACAAGCTTTCGTGCAACAAGAAAGACATTTTTCTGGAAAAGAAGGGATAAAAAATTACACATTAAAATTAAGGTAAAATGGATCAATGTCTCCCACATGTTATCTGTATGCAACATTAGGATCTATGGCTTATCTGATTAATTGGGTACTGTCGGAAAAAAATAGCTAAATTAGTCTGAAAAAATAAATCAACATTTCTTCATTTTATATCACACAAATTAAGCTATTAATGGATTAATGTGTCTCATTATTTTGAATCTTTCTTTTGGCTGAAGTCTTGTAATATATAGAGTATCTTTGTATACATGTCTTAATTTTACATAAATAATCTCCAAAAAGTGCTCGTTTAGAAGCATTTAGACCACATTATTAGTCATATATATGTACATAAACTGAAATAAATTATAAACATAAATAATAAGTAATAAATATAATTAAAAATCTACTCAGATCCGCTTTTATTGGTCCAATTGACCATTCTGAAAACATATCTTGAAATATTACAAAAAGTGTAGTTTTTATTAAAACATGAAATAACTTAACAATTGAAATGAACTTATAAATGAAATTGTTATTGACCAAGTGTATTCAGATCATATTTGATGGTGTAAGTGTATAGTGTGGATATTACCGTTCACTGGATTTTCTACTCTATCAATTAAACTGACATCATAATATTATATAAAAAATATATAATATCAATTATTTTATATTATATAATATATAATGACATGTATATTTAATATATATAATGTGAATGTTAGTTTTGTATTATAAAATTTACCAGAAATATAAAATAAGTGGTCAATTCACTGACTAAAATCATTTAAACCTCCAGCCATATACGTGAAATAATTCTTCTCATATAAAATCAAGATGTTCAGGTTTTTCAAGGAGAAATCAGATAGTTAATAACATAGGAAATTAGTGAAATTCAGAATAGAAACATATTATGATTTTGTAGTATACATCACAATAATTTATATTTTACTTAGATATATTTAATACGAATATTATGAGTTTAGTTAATATTTTTGTACATTTTTCATCTAAGAATAGCTATTCCGGAGAATGTTCATATTCAAACATATTTCGAAACTTATTTACATATGATTTGCATTTCTATTGGGCATTGCCACTGGATGTGTGGAAAATGCTATGAAATGTAAATTTAGGTTTCAATTGTTGTGGAGGTTCAGGCGTGTACAGTAGAAATAAAACTAAAGCAGCAACTCTGAAATATAAAATGTAATTTAATTTGGAGTTGTTCTCGATTAGTTAGAACAAATTATATTTATATTATTAAATACTATTAAATACTATTAAATACTATTAAATACTATTAAATACTATTAAATACTATTAAATACTATTAAATACTATTAAATACTATTAAATACTATTAAATACTATTAAATACTATTAAATACTATTAAATACTATTAAATACTATTAAATACTATTAAATACTATTAAATACTATTAAATGCTATTAAATACTATCGAATACTATTAAATACTATTAAATACTATTAAATACTATTAAATACTATTAAATACTATTAAATACTATTAAATACTATTAAATACTATTGAATACTATTAAATACTATTAAATACTATTAAATACTATTAAATACTATTAAATACTATTAAATACTATTAAATACTATTAAATACTATTAAATACTATTAAATACTATTAAATACTATTAAATACTATTAAATACTATTAAATACTATTAAATACTATTAAATACTATTAATTACTATTAAATACTATTGAATACTATTAAGTATTATTAAATACTATATTGTTGTAAAATTACATTCCATTTGTTAGAGCCGTGCTTAATTTCAAATGAGTCAGAATAGCGCAACTTATGTTCTTTATAAGTTCGATCTCTTACCTTTTGATTGAATTATCGGTTTCTCGACTTTATAATCTATTTATTACTATGCATAATAATCTCATTTGATCTATTACCATGATCTAAAATGAAGAAGAGTTATATAAAGCTGATTTTTAAGGGTATTTAGGACTCTGAAAGTTGTATCATTAATTTCTTGGGATTCAAATATATTTCTGTTCACTGATCACAGAAATCCACTACTATACAATTAAAATCAAAACTCTGTCATTAAACTATACGTTTTGTTATGCTCAATTTTGCTGCAGTAAATATATTTCTAAAAATAATTGTAAATGTTGAAATGGAGAAGATATAATTATAATGAAATGCATATCAATAACAAGAGCAATGACATTGAGGTCTATACGAATTGAACCTCAGAGATATTATATCACTTTGTTTTCACAATTTTAAAATATTTTTTGACAGTAACAAGCATTTTATTAGTTTATTTGCCTGACCATGCATCAATTGGCAAATAAGGCGATTATTTATAGTTCGAATTTCATGGTGTTTAGTTAGATAGGCTGGTTGTGTTTTTTTACGAGATTAAACTGAATGGAAAAATAATAGCGATTTTGCATTTCAAAATATAAAGTAACTTAAATAGAAGTACTTTTCTTTAGCTTTGTTCATTTTGTGACATAAACTGAATGGAATGTTCTTGTCACTTTTCTTGGTTTTATCTTTTCTCATTTTTATCCTTATGTAATAGCTCTATTTATGTAGTAGATTTTGGTTGCTACACTAATTTGTTTGTATTTTATTTTCTTTTGTATCTTTTTATTTTTCTATCTTTTTGAGTACCAATATTTTCGTTGTTCTGTTATATCTCTATCGTTTTTTTCAGTTTGTCTCTGTTTATGTCTTTCTCTAGTTTTTCCAAACACCAACATTAACAATTTATTTCAAATAAATAATTTTTATTTGCAATTATTGCTCAAGCTTATTCTCGTCTTGCTTCTATTAGATATAGTTTTAACAATTTTCTCCCTAGTGTCTTTGTCCAGAAATTCCTTAAATTCTTATTTTTGATAATATTTCTCCTCATTATTATTATATTTCATTTTTATTATTTCCATTATTTTGTTCCTAGAGTTTATTTATGTTGCCTTTGTTATATTCCAAATATAAGTTTATTTCTCCTTATGTCTCTCTCTAGTTCTTATATTCTGTATTTCTTCTTCTTCTCTCTGTGGTACCTTTTTCATTTAGTATTTGTTAAGTTATATTTTAGATACTATTCTAACTTATTTTACAGTCTATCCTAACTTATTCTAAAGACTATTCTAACTTATTCTAGATATTCTTAAATCTCACTCATATGTCTATTAATCAATTTGTATTATTAAATTAATTAATAATAGTTTATTAATAAGTGTATTAGTAATTATAGTTTGCATTTGAGCCTACGCATTTCACTGTCATGGCGCACATATAACTGTTTGGCGAATGTAGTGGGATACAATAGTAGTCTTCCAGAGTGCTTCGCACTAACACTTTGAATCACTTTCGTTATGGGTTCTAAGGGGATATCGCGCTGAATCAGTTAGTTGGGCACGAAATATGGAGCATCGACGATGACTCCCAACACTTTATTCTGGATATCTATGTTAGATTTGCTAGAAGTACCGTACAGTTCAATACCATAGGTCCAAATGGGCCTAAGTAGTGACCTAAACAGCAAAACCTTATTACCTAATGAGAATTTAGATCACTCCCTATCCGCCAATATATTTGGTTTAGTTTAAGCTTATATGTTTTTCCATGTCAAACGTCGACCAAAATGCATTCCCAGATATTTAACGTTGTCTGCTTGCGGAAGTTTATGATTATTCAATTTTACTGAGGGGCATATCTTTCTACAAAGGGTGAATGCTATATGGGTAGATGTTGTCTGATTTGCTCTGATGCACCACGTTTTCAGTAAAATTTTTTATGACTTTTGTTATTTGAATTTATTTGTTGTGACTTTGTTAAGATGAAGTTGGATGTTTCTTGTAGCTGATACTGGATCCTCGTGTGATGATAAAGCCGCTGTATCGTCAGCATATGTTACCACAGTAGTGTTTCTTGAAGTCGGTAGGTCAGATTTATGCAGAAGATATAACAATGGGTCAAGAACACTACCCTGCAGAACACCCAAATATATTGGATGTAGGTTATTGTATTCGTCACTCTGTTTGACAATAATATGCATGTCTGCGACGTATGATTTCAGCATTTGAAAGTGCGTATGGGGCAAAAACTTTTTCAATTTAACATGCAGTCCAGTGTGCCACAACTTGTCGAAGGCCTGAGAAATATCGAGAAATGCAGCGGAGCAATATTTTTTATCATTTAAGTTTTTGTTAATTTAGAACGATAAGAGGAGACGTCTTCCGATTTTTTCCCAGATTTAAGAATAACATACTCCATACATAATCCCGGTCGTTTGTAGGAAACGATGTAAACAATAATTCATCGGGCCATACCGCATTTTTCACTCATCAAGTGTTCAAGGATTTATGATAGTTACATCACATCTGTCGCGACTTTAGCGTTGGCTTCTATTATAAAGGGTTTTGTCCCCCGTGAAACTTCGTGAAGTTTCTGC
Organism: Rhynchophorus ferrugineus; assembly: GCF_030347505.1. NCBI lineage: Eukaryota > Metazoa > Arthropoda > Insecta > Coleoptera > Curculionidae > Rhynchophorus > Rhynchophorus ferrugineus. The sequence goes on from NW_027472581.1 coordinate 74,757,982, forward strand.
TATGGTGTATTTGTCGAAATATTATTACTAAAGTCAGTGTTGAGTTCTGCCATTACCTTTTTCGCGTTAGTTATTATCTGGCCACAATCCCCTTTAATATTCGACAGTCTTTATTAGATTTCGCCCACTATTCCTCTTTGCCGATGATGTTTTGTCATGTTTTGTGGATGTGGTCAATATCATTCCGCTAAATGAAAACAAGCGATTTGTCCTATTTCAAAGGCTCGGAGATCTCATATTACACCAATCGCTTGTGTCAAACATTGCAAAACGTATAATATATTGAAATATAGCCCATAAGACTTAACAAACAAACTGAGCGATACATGCGCGTCATACATTATTTACGTGGAGACAGTGTTGCTAACATATAACAAAAGTACTATATTGCATAGTATTCAAATTATCTTATCTATTCCGTGTATTTCAAACGCTTTTTAAAAACCCTCAAAATTAATTAACTATTATTTTTATAATCTTAATTACAAATAATATTCGTATTTATATTTTTCAGTATTCTTTTTATATTGTCTCAAACACTATTAAAATTTCTTTAGAATAGAATAGTTTAGAATTTTTAATCTTAATATAACTATTCTTTTCCACTATGACTTCTTCATTTTAGCGAAATATCTTTCTCTTGAACTGCCTTTTGGGGTCTGCGAATAAATATTCCATGCTCATACATAAATAACTTGTCGACCGACGGTTGTGTTTTTGGTCACTTTGGGATGCTTTCTCCTTTTTCTGTCCATTCAGCTGACTGCCGTTTCGATTCCGGTTTGTCGTGGTGAATCCGTGTTCTATCTATAAAATATAACTATGCAAAAGTTCTTGTTTAGTACGCTTAAGCACGACTAAATACTCGGAATTTAAAACATTCATATCTAATCTTTCGACTAAAATATAACTAATATATTCCCACATCCATTCAATTTATAATTTAGAATTTTTTTAGATGAAGTAGCATCATATAAATATGAAATCGTCCATACAGGTCAGCATATATGTTACTGAAAAATATCCAAATTTACAACAAGCGTTTTATATTGGAAAATTTTAAAATAATACATTGATTTGTTAGTTTTCTTGGATGATGGTACATCACTTATTTGCCTCACTAGAGAGACATTATTTATAGATAAATTCAGTATATTAATACTATTTGAGGTAATATATGAATAATGATCGTACTCTTTTTTTATTTTTGTTTATTTCAATCGCTGTAAAACTAAATATTGCTCTATAGCCCTTTGTTCAACTTGAACATTATATAGAACATTCAATGGTAACGGAATTACCGAGCTTATGATCAAATAGCGTGACTTGAAATTTTATAGGCTTCTTTAATATAACGTTTTGTATCTTTCGGAGATCCAACAATGATAGTAAAAATAAAGTTCAAATGTATAATAAATCGATTAGAAATATTTGATTTAGCATTATTATACTTATTATTCTAAATATATATAAACATTTTAATTTTTTGTCTGAAATAACGTATTTTACATATTTTCAAAAATTAATGTGTTAATTAAAAAAACGTTCTCAAATATCATTCAGATACTAGATTAGAAGTAATTGTTAGGAACATACAAGATGACATAATTTTCAGGGCTAGGATCTTCTTTAATAAAAACCTCAATAACAATTTTCAAATACAATTTCTACGATTTTACAACTACGAATTTTTATAATTTGATTAAAGATCTAACAATATGTTAATCAACATCTCTTTCAAAAGGTTAGTTTTGGATCTATGTTACAACTTTCAGCGCTGAATATTAACAGTTTTTACTATAAAGGTGTGCAGATTGAAGTTATACTGGAGAGAAAAGAAGCACAGTACCTTGTTAATTTAAATTTGTTTTTATCTTTTGTAGTTGAGTTATAACTCTTTCGAACATAGTTTCTGTAAATTATACATGCTAAATTAGTAGATGTTATAACCAAAAACAATATCAGACTTATTCATATCTTTGAACGTCGACAATGGATTTATAAATATAATTATTTATAATTATAATTTTTTTGTCCTTATTTCTCTATATAGTTCTTGTCTATTCTTCTAGTCTCTATATTACTATATTATATTTTATATATTATAATTTATTTTATATTTGAGAGTTAATACCGTCAATTTTAATTTCTGAATTTTTAGTAGTTAAAGTCGCATCTGTAAGACGAAATTCTTTTCCCCAGTCCATTATTATTAAGTGAAATGGACGTAATAGTAAACTGTTTTTCCTATTTATTTATCAAAAATATGAATAATAGTTATTGAATATACATTCTTTAAGTAAAATAATGTTTCGTAAATTTATTTTCTCAAATATTCCTGAACAACAACCAAACCTGAAAGACAATTTTATTATATCCATAAGCAAGAAAAAAATAAGATATAAGTTCTTTCTACTCTCTCATAAATCAAACGTAATAAAATAAACAATAATAAAAGAGAAAAAACCCAATGGATTCTATTGCCATATTCCATAAAACATTATCTAGGTTATGCGAAATAATACGAAAAGTTTTGTTTCGTCCTCTTTCATAGCCACTTTGTTCCTTTATCCCCCTGAATAATTCATCGCAACACAACAGCAATCCTAAAGTAATTTTAAATATATTTCAAGGTTATTTTTGCTCTTTAGTTTTTATCAAAGAATGATAGGTTAATGGCTTGTTTTGACCCCAATATAATGAGAACAATAAATTTTTATAGTACATAGTGGATAACATTTGGTTGAGAGGCTATGTTGTGCTTCTTTTTCTTCCGGTTGTATCTCTTTAGATTCATTATTGGCCCAAGGGTACCAAAGTTGGTAACGACTGTTACAACAGAATTGCCATGCCACCTAACAGCGAATACCTTGTTGTTACAATCAAATATATAATCAAAGTTTCCTTAAGGCTTTTGTTATTTGAAGTGGGCGGGAAGCCACTCGATTTTCTCTCACTGTACCAGCTCCAAAGAATTTCATTTCAGACGAGAAAGTAAGTAGGTAATGGCTTATGAAGTTATCAAAAGTTATGGTATGATTTTCAGAATCATGAACAACTTTCAGCAAGTTTGTTTCAACCCTTTCACGTAAACCAAGGTTTTCATTAATGTTCTGTGAAGCTCCATCATAAATGTCAAATTAATACGCATATACTCCAGCTGAGCTACAAATGACTCCCAAAATATGGCACCATCTCTTCATCAATCGATATCTAATGGGAAAATACACTAAACTTCATGAACCGTTTATTTAGTTTATTGAAATAAGATCTTAGCATGGACAATTTATCAGATATATACAACTTATCATTATCAGGATGAATGTACTTCTTTATTTCGTTGTCGAATCTAGTCCGTGATAATGTTTTGCGTATAATAGATATCTCTTTATCTTCATCTAAACTCCAGTAACTTTTTTTTGTACCAATAATTTTTTCAAGTCAGGATGTGACATAACAAATTTTGGGTTGTTTATGCATTAAGTATAACGTATTTGATTAAAAACTGTACTATTTAATCCAGAATTGACTTGTCTAAGAAAAGTTCAACTATTTGTACATGTCAAATTCCCAAACTTTGACACATTTCACTTCACATTTTCTAGGAATCTTAGTGCAAGTGAAAGCAGCCATTTTGTATGTATGGTTTCTTCTTTTTATGTTTTGTTTTTTCAGAACTACTTTGTGTCGTTTCAGGTACTGTTTTGTCGTCTATAGTAGCATGAATTTCAACTGTTCCCACTACATCTACTGGTAATTCATCAACCCCGTCATTGATAATCATACGTCCATCTTCTATTTCTTTTTCATCAGTAAGTTCGTCTAGTTCAGGAGATATGATGACTTCATCAATGGCTTTTTCTGACCTGAATTCCTCAAAAACAACTATAATTTTTTCAGCTGTTAGTATTTTCTTTTTGTAGAAAGCCATTTCAGAATACTTCATTTGCACCAAACATACAAATCGAGTCCTTATTTTTGAGAGCACAGGTCACGACTTGACACTAGACGAAACTGAGCTAGGCAACTCCCAATGTTGCGTCAGCGCAACGGATGTATGAATAATTAACTGCAATGTGATAGGTCATATAGATCATTTGAGTCAGTCCGAGAGCCTGAGAGGACAGATTAGGTGAGTCTGTCTTACCAATAGCCAATAGACACCAACAAACTGAACTTTTATTTGAAAACAATTCTTTAAACATCAGTAAGAACTCCTTTTTCATATCAGGCAGAATAATTCTTAATGAAATTAATGTAACTATAATAAAAATAATAATGCTTGTACTTGACAGCAATAATAGCTGTTTGCAGTATTCATTACAAAATAGCGTTTATATAGTTTTCTATAAATTAAAATAATGGCTTCAAAATATATCCTATTTCTAAAAAAATTCTATACTAAAAACAAGTACTTCATTGAAATCGATTCCTTAAATTATGTTTAATAGATTATAAAAGTTTAATTGTTTGGTATAGTAATATGTTATAATATGGGTAACATATTAAAGTAAATAACAAGAGAACTGAATTATTAAATATTGTATGGTGTTGTTAAATTAAAATATTACAAAACAATGTCAGAAATTATAAATTCAGAATTGTCCTACGATTTGCTAGTATTATGAAACTATACAAAATCAAATATTTCAATTAACAACTTTAACAAAAACTGTTACAAAAACTGCAAATGCAAAATAAAGGAAAAACTAAAAGTAAATTTTATATTTATTACGTGTAAAAAATGTCAATCCTTTGGACGGTATGAGCAAAGCTGGGTGGTCTTAAGGTATGGAGAACTCAACAATACATTAGATAACAGTATACCTAATTCAATTTCCATGAGTTCCATTGGAACATTACATGCTGTTGCAACATCACTATCGCACCATCTGCTTAAATATATGATTCATATAGGCTAATTAAAATAATCACTTTACGAAAATACTAAACTTAAATAATACTTCTTTACTACAGACATTTTTTATAGATTGACATTTATGAAATATTAATAACTCATCTAAAAATAATCCTAACGGTTTAAAAATAGTATAAATATAGTAGAAATAATAATAGGTAAGATCTCCCAAAAATAGAAATACTATTTAGAATAAAATCAATCCGTCATTCGACTATCAGGCGCTTCATTACTCGTATAGCCGAGAACGGAATATTTTCAACTGAAATAAACCAAAATCAACACCGTCTTATCGGGCAGAATTTATTAGGAAATCAAACAGAAATTGAAACAAAAGTAGGAAGTTTTTTCCTCAACTTCAAACTCGAATAACGCCGTAATGGCCAAACTTTGAACAGGGAATATTCAGTCGTATGACGGTAATTCTAACCCTATTATTTCAAGTTGGAACATCATAATAAAGCTGAAGCAAAGTTAATTCTTTCTACGTTTCGATCGATCTATTTTTTGTATATTATCAATTCTTTATCAATCATATAATACATAAACTAGGTGCTTATATGTATTCATTATTGCGCTTTAAAAAGGCATTTAATTTTATAATATACTTAAAAATAGAATAGAAAAATAGAAAATACAAATAATTTAAAAAATAAAAGATTATAAAATAGTAGTAAAATTAAAAAAAAATAAAAATAAAAATCCTACAGACATAGGTCGCTGCTACCGGTATTATCTAAGGTATTTGATTAAAGCCTAGTATAAGTTTGGGTTTATTAACAAAGATTCAACAATTGACCAGGTGTATAGATTAACAGATATAATTGAGAAGGCCTATGAAGGTAAAAGGTACGTTCAACTCTATTCCTAGATTTAGCAGAAGTCTTCGATAAGGTATGGCATGACTGCCTTGTTCATAAGGTACAGAAAATATTACCGAAGCAACACACTGAACTATTAAAATATTATATTACAGCTAGAATTTTCTTGAATCAAACAAGACGAAGCTTACTCTGCAATAAAAGAAGCTAACGCAGGTGCATCACAAGGATGTGTACTACAAATTCAATATACCCCAAATGGAAAATATCCTGATGTCTGCATTTGCTGATGATACGTAGATGCTGATGTAGAGAAATGTCAAATCCATCTTATTTAACAGTGGGGTTAGTTTGTTTGACATTTGTTTACATTCGTACTTCGTATTTTCACCAATAGAAATCGCTGATCAAAATACATAGAACTACCAAAAGTTAATTTTAATTATAATTGAGATGGAGTATGGAGTATTGAGTCTTAGTGATTTTACAGCTTTAGATATAGCTTAGATATAATTCAGCAAAAGTACTCACATAAACTTAAAAAGACTTGGCTTGACTTTTAACATTATTGCACCATCTAGCACAACCCTATATTTTATTGATTGTTTTTATTTAAAAAAACATATATACCTAAACAAAATTGACCTATATATATATATATATATATATATATATATATATATATATATATTATATATATATATATATAAATATTTTATAATCAATATTATTTAAAATACATGTGCAGTCAAAATTTCCATTACTTAAATTACAATAAATTATTAATTCCATTCCATTACAATAAATATATTAATATTTATTTCTAAAAGTTAGTTATAGCACTTATACTGTAAAATTTTCTGTTCATTTCTATTTACAATGTTATATTTATTATTGTATTGCATTTTTATTGATTTTTATTTTGCTTTCGACTGTATACACTAGCTGACAACCTGGATAGCTTTGGAAGCTGACATGACATGGCATGTTTTAATATACGGAAATATATTACTTTAATTAATATTGCATGTCAAGTATACTTCAGAACTTATGTTGAAAATATCGTCAAAAGAAGCTTTACTAGCATTACATATGATTTTAAATTGTTATCTTTACTCTATTATACAATAAACATTATTAACGTAATATATCATGGTCGATGTTCGACCCCTAGGAGATCACTTATATACCTTAAATCCGCTTAATACTATTAATTAATAATATTATTCCAGTAACTGAATTAAATTGAATTATGTTCAAGATATTACAAGTGACAGCGATTTAATTTTTACAGATTAATATTAATGGAAAGTAGAGCCCACATAATTTATTATTTAGTTATTTACCATCAAATTTCATCATGTTGAACTTTTTAAATATTCTAAATTCTTAAACCCATATAAAACATTATAAATTATTAATACAATGTATCGCTAATGTTACAAATCAGGACTCAACAGGTAATAATCTACACGCATGTATGGCAATTTCTGAATAAATTACCCAAGCGTTAACCTCCTGTAAAATTCACGCTCATGTTACGACAAATAACAAGTTGATAAAATCGTTCGTTCATACGCCCTTATTAAGATTAGTTTGAAACTGTTTAACATTTATAAAATTTAACGTACAATGACTTTCGATTAATTTCGTTTCATTTATAATTTTTATTAAAAAGTTTTTATTTGAAATATATACTTAATCAGAATAATTGGTGTAATATATATAAATATAAAGATTTCCTATCATTTTCTGCCATCTTATTTCCATCTTTCTCGCAAAGTATCGATACCGTGTCAAAAGAATTATGTTGGTTTGGCAGCCATAATATGCTAAGTTAATTTGCTGCGCTTCCTCAGCATTTCGTAACCTTGTGCAAGTCAACATATGCTGCATTTATCTGAATAAGTATTAATCAAAAGGTACTATCCTGAGTGCATTATTTCATTTATTGAAACAATTTAAACTTCACAACCCGTGGTTGAGGGTTTTCATGCAAGAGGATAAATTTGCGTTTGTTTATTGCTTTATTTTTGCAACAATACGTCATTCAGTGTCTGCTAACTAACATCAATAGACATTTGCAGCCACACTGTTGTTGAGTTTTTAGAGCTGGTAATTAATTACATTTTGCTGATACCACCGTAGGCAAATCAAGATTTTATGCTTCAATGTTAATGTAGATACTCGGTTGTTGGTGCTCTACTGGTAGAAAGCCTGACATTTTTCACTTCTGTCATTTGTCAATTTCATTTTCAGTAAATTCGTGTGCATCAATGTGTCGACTGTTAAGCTATTTGAGAATCATTTGACACCTAGAGCTGAGTTTTCGTTCAATAAACTTACAATTTTTTTTTAGAACTTTTGTTCCTTCAAATTACTTTTTGCGATTGACATCCAAATCACCAGTTTTAAGTCGTTTAAATCAGGATCCGGCCATACAGATATAATATAATCATACGTTTTTATAACTGCTTGATGAGTTTCAGTAACAAAAGATGTACTGCAAGTCAAACAATAAAATAATGATTGTTAAAAATGCAATTTCGAAATTTCCATGATTAACATCTGTATACATCAAATAATCCAGAACTAGAAAACTATTATTTTATGTTGAGACATATAAAATCTACAGAATTTTACAATTAGATTACGCTATTGTATACTGTATTATACTAGTGAACCGTTTGTTGATTTGCCCCAATAAAAAATGCTGTTCAAAACAAATGCAAACAAAAAGGGCCCTAGTGTAGGAAAAAATATCATTACATTTTTCTCAAATATAATAGTTATTTCTTAATTAAAAATGTATATATTTTTAAATACGCGAAAATGTAGCAATTTGTATTAACAAGTATAATATTTAAAGAAATTTAATCTAAAAATATATATGTTCATTTGCAAGAACACTATTTATCTTGTAATATAACCCAACTACAATAAAACCAATTGTATGCCGCGAAATAATATGGGGTTTTCCGGTTTTAAAACTCCCGAAAATATTTTGCGGGACAAATACACAGATAAAATATGCAAAATTGATTAGCAGTCACCCTTGGAGAATGTGAAGCCATCTCCGTCAGTATTTTTGAGGATAAGGAAACGTTCTCGGCTAAATGGGGACATTACCGCCAAGTAATTTATTGGGTGAGTGCTGTATCGCATTTTCCCGTGGCATATTACTTTTCAGTCATTTGTTAAACATTTTTTTCATCTATTTGAACACTAAAATATGATCTTTTAACAATGTTGCAAAATTTTTATATGGCATGTTACTTAATTGTTAAAAACATAAATGTTTGTGCCATTTCAATTTTTACAATAATGAGGTAAATGTAAGTATTTGCATGTATTTTTATCGACAACATCTATTGGTGGATATACAAAGTATCAGTATAAATAACTGTTAAATTACAGTTCATTTGGGCCTGCGTTTGGTCCTTGAATTTGAAGAAATCTGCTACGGAATCCCTATCAAATACTTTTAGAAACTTATGATAGAGTTGCTCCATCATATTAAAATTGTTGGTCATGGTTTAAAAGTAGAGCTTTTGATAACAGTAAGAAAAAACGACCTGGAGCACCAAGACTGATTATTTGAATAAAAGCCGAGCTCAAACTTTAATGGATATCTTAGCTGTTGCTTAAACAACTGGTTCTAGGGTTTAGGTGCCATGTGAAAATTTCAAAAGAAATAGAAATAGCTTTAATGCTACTATCTGAAAATACTATTTCGAACCGTTTCAACATCATGGTTTTATTTTTTCCCAGGCAGAAAGACCAGATTTCTTTATCATACTAGCTGACACGGCAGACTTCGTACTACCTCAATCGATAAACAAAATACCTAATAATCCGTAATTAATAAAAAAATGCTCTAATTACACATGATGTTTTATACTTAGAAAACAGAGTTTTCTGAAAACTGTATTTTTTGTTTTGTTTTGTAGCGCGTAAATAAACAAAGATGGCGATTTTCCAACGCGCGAACACGCGACATATAATAGTCCATATGCGAAACAGAAAGTTGATTCCGCAAACTTCCAACGATTGCATTGAGATTTATTTGCGGTCATCGCAAAGGCCAGACGTACTGGAAATTGTAAACGTTTAAAATCGTATGGTAAATCCGTTGGAATAATCAGTATACGCGGGGTCAAGACATCCTCTCCTTCCTACTTTTAACTGCTAATTGTCAGGTGATTATCCAGGCAATTCAAGTGAATTTAAAAACTCTAGTTGACTACATCGTCCTAGTTCATAAAGGTGTCGACTGATTTAAAGGAAACCAACTATCCCGGAAGAATATTCTGAATGGTTGCGTTGAGATCCTCGACATCTTTATTTTTCGCCGCCTATATTGCTCGTTCACCCAGCCAATTAGGGTTATGGAACTGTTGCGTTTTATCTAGGAGAAAACGCTGAATAATCTCCTCTTTCGAGTTTGTGATGTGACAGAAATTTGTGGGTAATGTGATGAATCCGGTCAAGGTATCCACTGCGACTTTATTATTTCCAATGTCTAACAACTGCTTCGCAAACACATTTGCAGTTTTATCTTGATGCAAAAATACTCGCATGTTAGTTGTTAATTGGAGTGTCTTTACGTACTGCCACAAATTCTTTTGTTCAGAATTTTGAATTAAAATCTCTGTTGGATTATGAGTACAACTACTATCAACTTCCGTCTTATCCTCGACATCGTAAATTGTAATTAATCAAAGTGAGAAAAGCTCTCGCACACTTAGCAGTAAAGTGTCACTATCACAAAAAATCAACAAAAAAAGAGCACATAATTTGAATGGTCACTATCACAAAGGATCACCGAAGTTAAGAAAGTTCTCGCGCACTTAGATCGACATATTCATTGGTTTTCAAATGTCAAATATTATGGTTGCGTTCAGAAATTTAATTTCTGACAAAACTTAAGATTTATTAATCTATATCAAAATAATCTGATGGTTTTTTAGCAAGACTAACGAACAACGATTAATTTATATATATATATATATAGATTAGGACTGGCGAAGAAAAGTAAATCGACAATGACTATTGTAAGCGCAAAAAGCCTAATAACCATAACTTACTTTTGACCTTTCCATAAAAGTAACATGCAATTACATATCAGTAACAAAAAACAAATGCCGTAAAAAAGCACAAACAAAAATCGCTTGCAATGACAAACAAAAAAATATTTTTTGTCATTTTACCTTAATGCTAGCTTTGAGACAGAAAATTGTTTTCTGTAATTATTCTTTAAGAGTTAATTAGCAATATTCTGTAGTAATTCCACCAAGCATGTTGCGTAACTTTGCGGTATAAATGTCTTGGTTTAATGTTAATGGCAGTAATTCCCCGTTTCCACCATATACTTTTATAATTATCAAAATACATACCACACCATTACTGACAATAATAATTTTGCGCCTTATATCTCATATTTGAATAGGATTTGAATAGAGTTTTTGACAATACATTCCTAAAGGATAGCTTTTAGAAACACGTTTCTATTGATTAAAATATAAAAGTAATTGTTGGTGTTTAATTAGAAAAATGTATGAATTGTTCTATATCCACTATATTCGACAAATATTTCTTCCTCGAACTTTTTACATTTAAATAAAATAAACAACTAATGGTATAATATTTTAATAGGTTTTCTCATTTTGAAATTCAGCACCATAAAATATATTTGAAATATATTCTGAAATGTGTTCCAAACCATAAAATCTATTTTTCATACAATACAAATACAATTTAATGAACAGCTATATATTTGCTATAGAATTCTAAAATATTAAATCCAGCTCCGGCTATATTAAAAATAGTGAAACTAACAACTTCAAATCGTAGATACTGTAAATATCACCATATTACTATTTTAATTTTAATATAATAGATTTATTAGTAAAATAATTTCTTAACAAATTAGTAACAAAATGAATATAAGAATTTTAGTCAGCAATGTTATGTAATTTTAAAATGAGATATACTAGGATTACGAATTATATAATTAATTATTTGCGAAAATTATGAAGGAATATATGTAATTAATTTATATAAACTGACAAACTTAAGATTGCTCTTAAACATAGCCGTTAAAATAGATTAATTATATATAATCTCAATTATAGTACATTCTAGATAAGATTTCTGCCATCTATAGCGAGGTAACAAACAAAATTTTATTATTTTAGTTAAAATAACTTATATTTAATGCTAAATTAAGATATTTCATGTTCCAGTATAGACGGAAGCAGTCGTTCGAGACACAAAAATAGCGATAGAAGCAATAAATTTTTTTTAACAAACCGCACATAAAAGTCCTGATAGGCGACTGCTATTCTCCCACATATACACAAAATAATGGTATTCTTGTTTTATACAACATTATCATAGACACTATCAAATAACATACCGTATGTCCTTTTGTTGACGCTATAGCTCTCTTATGTCCTTCGTTACTAGTACAATTCAAAATTTTCGTGACACCATCGCTCAATAGTCCACCTCTTATCATCCGCTATCTGGGTAACATCCATGCTAGAAAAATCATCTACTAAAATTTTGATCATTTGGCCTTAAAGACCTTAAATCAAGAGCAGCTAAATATCTTAATATTATTAAATATTTACACTGCAGAAAACTTGATTGATAATTCTAGAATTTGACAATAGAAACAATAGAAACAATTCAAGAGGCTACCTCGAGAATAACACTGAGAGAAATCTAAATTATTTATGTTTTATTTCTCCATTTATAGATCGTATGATAGCCTAGTGTAGCTCGAGTAGGACTCAAATGTTTCTTTGGCCAGCTCTTTAGAAGAGAGATATTTACAAATAAAATTACACTAAGCCAATTTCATATATCTTCCATATTTTAATAAAAAGCAGAAACTTATTAAGCTTATCGAAGGACGTATTCTTGTATCAAAGCTTGTCCAAATTTTTTAGTTTCCTCGATCTCTATTTTAAAAGATAATCTACCTTGTATATAGATTCATTTTAAACTTTTTTCAATCTATACACAATTTTATTATTTATTTGCTTGTCTATACATTTATTTTGATTTGGTTTAGAGTAAGTTTGGTTAACTAATTTATTTGTTTATTTATTTATTATTGCTTTCAGATTTTAAGGGTTATAACTGCTAATTCATTATATCTTTTGGAATTCCTTGTCAAACACAACCGATAGAAAGGTAATAGCTTCCTGGTTTACATTAATATTTCTTGGTCCGTGTTGATAGCTTCCAATAAAATGCTGAACTGCTAACTTTTACACAAATTTAATCAAAATTAGGTACATGAAGATATTTTATTAACAAAGCTATATTATAGTAATACAAATATGTATTAAATTATGAAAATTCAAAATAAATAAAAACTGTAAGGTAACTGATTTAATTATGTTACAGTAATATATTAAATATTAATAAAATAGTTTAATATTTAATAGTGTTTATAACAACTATTTAATTATTAGTATACGATATACAAATTATATATTATATGCGCAAGAGTTAATAAAGCTTTCTCAATAACGTAATTGGGATGAATTTGGTTCCGTACATTCCTGCCTATAGCCAAATGCCGGTTACAATTATAAAAAAGCTCTCTTTAGTACGGAGACTACCCTTTCTCCTGGACAACTGAACTGCCATTTAAGTGATTAATCTTTACCACATGAATTGGCAACAAATATACAACATAATGCAAGATAATATTCCCTAAATAGATTTATTCCCTTCCTATATTTACGTAAACAATTTTATCATATTATTACCTCCACTGAACGAAACCAAGATGATTCAAAAACTAATTAATCTATTATTTTGGTTCCTCAATTGAATAGCAAATCGCATTTCATAAATTATGCACTTTTACTGACGTCCGACTATAGCAATAATATTAAGATATAGTATATATAAACTTCTTTAGGATATCAATCAATATACTTCCAAACAAACTTTTATGGACTTTAGAAAAGATTTTATGGCGTTGGCTATAAAATATCTCCAACATTAAAGACAAAATGTAAAAGAAGGTCATTTATTTTGAAATGGCGTGAAAATATCTAATTTTAAATGCGGGATTAAATAATATAAGCAGTTGTTTCACTACAGATTTCTGTTCCATTCATTATATTCTGCCTTTATTTGTAATTAAATTATTTTTAGCGACGAGATCTTGCCTTGCTAATGATTTCTGAAATTACTCCTTACTATTCTCTTATTAGTATTACAAAATTAGACGTTTACATGTATTTTGATCAGCGATGAAAATGCAAAGTGTCAATTTTGACACTATTAAACAACTATTAAATAACCTAACTTTACTATAGAATTCTATGATTTTGACATTTCTCTGTATAAAATAACAGTGTTCCATTAAGAATGATTAAGTTATTTAGTGCATACAGACCTTAATTGCTTTTATTATGTGATTTTACGAACATCGTCAAAAACCATCAAACACTTTTAGAACCTAAACCTGAAATAAAATAGTTCCGCGGTTCTACATTAGTACACAATTGATCAGCGGTGTGCAACTGCAATGGTAAGTAGTGGGGCAAAGTTTTGCTTAGTTCAATCATTGGCGGCGCTGACAACGTGAATTTGATTGGTTAGTTTAAAATAGAATACTTTGCTTTGATTGGTCTGCCATTTCGCCTGATTACTTTGTGACGTCACATTAATTGGCCAATAGTTTTTAAATGAAAATCAAATTTAATTTTTAAAATTAATTTATTAAAGTAAAATCTTATACAAATATACATAAGTGTAAATAATATTAATATATAAAAAAAAGCAAAAAAACAATTATGAACTCTATTCTAGGCAAAATTAAAATATCTATAATTCTTCTATAAGGCCTTCCCATATTTGTTTAGTGCCATCAATTATATGGGATCTATTAGAGTTCTAACTTATCTTGATATATTGAAGGTAAACTTTAAATCCTTCCCTATTGATATTGTATTAACTTCATTAAACCAAAAATACAATCACACCTCATAATAACTTTTAAAATTTGGTCTTGAAAATCATTATGGATAGGACGGTTGAATCGCTAAAAATGTATGTATTTTTTAAAAATAATTAGATTGTAGAGTATTTAAATCTGTGGAATCACTTAATATAGAATGTAGACAAATATTGCATGTTGTCTCTTTTTCAAAAGTTTTGTTAAATAGCCTGAAATAAGCCTAAAATGCAATGTTAGACTCTTGTTTTTCTCAGAGCAAAGTTCTCTGGAACTGAAAATACATAGACTCAACTGGTGATTTAACAACCTCAAGTGGTACTCCCGTTAAAAAAGAATATAAGTTATCTAACATGTTCAGCTTCTTCACAATTTTCTGCGGGATAATGATGTGAAAAAATTGAAGTGATGATGAACCCTTTTAAAGATTTCTCGAACATACTAGGTGAAGGATGCTGTTTCCACCGCCATGACCTCTAATAGATCCAACAAAATTATTTAAGCAATCTTGGTTAAGATTTGTTAAATAAATGTAGTTATTTGTAAGTTTAGACAAAATAGATTAAGGTAATAAATCCCCTAAAAGTAGCAATTAAATTTTTAATTGATGGCACCGTAACAAATATTTTCTTAACAAGGCAATCAAATTTAAATATACAATAGCTCTACTATAAAATGATTGAACATTGATTGTTCTAAAAAGTTAAAGTATTACAAATATTTTAGGGATATTTTACATTTAAAGTATTAATTACTACTAATTATGCAGTTAACTTAATTATTACTTTCTTGTAAGACTTCTTTATATTAAGATTAGATTAGATTAATTGAATTTTATTACTACAAACATCTTCTTAAGTAGGTTTTGATTTTCTGTAAACACACAATATATAAACAGACATGTAGTTGATAGATAATTTAATATATACCTGATAAAAACAATGTTGGATATGCATTTACCCTAATACCTGTTCGTGAAGGAAGGGTAATTCTAAATTTTTCACTAAAATATCTGTGACAGACACCATGACGTTGATATATTTGCATTGTGGTTTATCAAGGTAACTTACTACTTTATACTTGATCGGCCCATTTTTGGAAAGGAGCGAGATCATTATTTGGGAAACGATGTCTAATTTCCGTAGTAGATTTTTACCCCGGTACACTACATCTTTTACTACACTGAAGCATTGTCATCAATTTTTATATTATTACTCCATAATAATTAATGTAAAACAGAAAATATGCACAACGTAAAACGAAGATTTCTTGATCTAAACAAAAACCAAAACCTTCAAACGACAAACTCAAAAATGGATGCCCATAGAAAATACTGACTTCATACAATTTGATCGACCAATCACGTTCCATGTTAATAGCGGCACCAGGAATTTAAACTAGTGAAAAACATTAAACATTTAAAACATTAAACATTTAAACCAATGACAATTTGCTATCGCAGCGCTACCGTTGATTGAACTAAAGAAAACATTTCCCCAAGGTTGCCTATACCGCGAAATTTCTATTTTTGCTATGCAATTGATATATGAATGACATATTGCTGCAAAAATGACCAGCAATAGAGAGTAACAAGTCCACAGTAATCCTCTTTCATGGCAATGCTGGGCAACATGTTGTGATGGAGGTACTACTGCAGCTCCAGACATCACCAGACGTAGCACCTCCTGATTACCACTTACACAATACAACTTTTAGTTTAATTTTAAACCCGTTTTATTTTACGGAAAAAGATGAATCGTTGAACATCACTACAAATGTAAATATTGAATTATTTCCTATTATATGATCATATTTTTATAAACAATTATTTATTATAGTTATTATTTATGTTAAGTTTATCTTTTACATATTTTTTTATAAAGAACAGCATAGCAAATATACATGACCCTTATTAAAATACAAGAAGGGAAGTGTACAAATTGGTTAACAAATATTATAAAACAGCCTCAAATATGAAACCGTCCTAAAAATAAATTTCATTCCCTTGCCATTTCAGTAAATTTATTTATTCTCATCTCCAAGATTACTACAACATATTTGAATACGATTCTGATAAAATTTTCAAAATATGATATTATATAATATTTTTATATAAAATAACGGTTTGCATTACATTATTGCACAACATTATTATATATAGTATTCTTATAAATTATTATTGTTTAATTAAAATTAACTATTTTATATTTTTAAAAGTATTATTAACTGTATCTACACTGTATCTCTTTAGCCTCGTGTGCTGTTGTCTTCTCAGTCCATTCAGCGCTAGCGCTAACTTATTTGAGTATTGTGCAAAACTTTTCTGAGATCTTAGAATATGCTGACTTAGTTATTGCTTTTGCGCTTGTATATTGAAATCTAGAAAAATGTATTTGTTGCCTATGCTTTCAGGTTCATAATGCTCCCGTGAGCATTTTCTGAGAATTGGTTTTGAGTGACATAACTGAAGACATTACATATGCATGGCTAAGAGCGGTTTTCTAAAATATCAATGATGGGCAAATTTTAATGATACTCAGCGAGACAATTTTTAAGAAAATTATTTTTTAAGTGAAATTACTACAGCATATTTTATATCACACTACTATTTTGTTAATGTTTTTAGCAATTTTTAACTGATCTGATTTACGATGACGATATTATTCGTAATATTATATATAATATATATTAATAAATAATATATATTCTTTAGAGTTAATTTATAAGTTAATTTATTACTACTGTTCTGCTATACTTTCATTAATGCATAAGCAAGGACAGTATGGGATTAATACATCAGTATGTATTTTAAAAATTAAAATAAAACTGAACTACCTAAGCTAAAGTTAAGAATGCACTTATATACTGAACAAGTTCGTTCTAATTTCCTGCGTATTGCCCAATAGCCGTATTGCTCCCATGTTGGTATTGTTTAGCAACCTTGTTTCATATTTTGAAGTGAAATATTGGATGGCTTCGTATATCAATTTGATATCAAGGTCATCCTACATCAACATCGCTACCATGTTTCAAGCTTTACAATTTGCGTCTCAGGATTTCTTCGTCAACTGTACTCTAATTGTCGCATCTTAAGCGAGTATTTTCATTTCTAACAGATATCTGAAAGAAACGTGTAGTATATGCCTTAACCATAGTATTTTAGTGCCTCGGAGTCATTCCAGTCAAGGATTAAGAAAATAGGCCTAAGAAATAGTCCAATTTAGTGTAGGTTTTACAATATTTCCTCTCTTCCACCATCATGTTTTAGAAGCGAGAGCCACTTGGCTGATTATGAAGTCCTGAAGAAAGAATTTTTAATATCATGTTGGAGATACGCGGACATAATTTACCTTGTAGCAACCTTGTCGAATAGAGTAGAGTAGAAGAGTAGAGTTCGTTGGTTACATAGCGATAAGCATAGATAATTAATCGTAGAACTTTGTTTTGGGTGAGTTGGATTACTAGTTGGTTTGTTGTTTTAGTGCAACCTCATATTTTCACCCCCTAGGTCAAAATAGGCTTTATGATTGACTGATAAACCAATCTGTTTGATTTTAGGATAAGTTGAAATAATATAATTAAGTTATTATAATTTTACCACAATGCAAAGTTAACATGAACAGATTTAGAGCTATTAAACAGTATTTTCCCGTCTCTAATCCATTTGTAGAACTTATTGACCTTGTACTTGTACTTTTTCTACAGCCTTAAAGATACAACATTTGCCATAATAGCTGTGTTGTCAGTGAATCTTTCAAGTACTGTTTCTTTTGTTGTTGGGACTGCTGTGGAACTCCAGCCGAAATAGGTGTAAGTGTTGAGAATTCCTCTTCATGCGAGACCCTAATTTTCTTTCGAGAAGATATGATTCCAACAGTTGACAGTAATAGTGCGGTAGCAATTTGCTCATTTTTAGATTAATCCCAAATACCATACCCAGTCAAAAGCCAGGAAGCGTAGTATTTCTTTTCTTCAAATGCTTTTTCAACAACCGCTGTTACTCTGTACACTTGCTCGATTTTCAAGTGGTGATTTTGAAATTCGAACTGAAAATTTTGTATTTCTATAAAGTGTATTTTAAACATAATTATTCGATCAACCTTAAAATATTCCGGAGTATGTTTCAATCTCAAACAAGCATTGAATATATACATCAACATGATTATTGCTTTTCATGATAGCTCTTTCAATACTCTATGTGAAATATCATCAATTCTAGGAGCCTTCTTAGGATTGAAGTTGTAAATTTCTGTGACAACTTCCACTGGAGAAGTCAGATTTACAGCTATATCGGGCTGATAAACCGGAATTATTGTAATTATAATTTAAGGTATTGTGTTGTTTATTTGTAACCTGAACTTTTTCAAAATACAATGCTTTAAATTAAGGATTATATAGCTCGGTGAATGAAGGTAAAACGAAATGAAACAGTATGGCTACATTATGTGACCGTTTTTTATTATATTATATGAATTATTACGTATGTTATATAAAATGTGAAAATACAAATAGATAAAAGAGATGGCAGCGGTGTTACCTGAAGATGAGACTTGGGCAGTCAATGGTGACACGTCTGAACTAAACGATGGTCAGTGACTTAGTGATTGAAAATACCCTTCAATAATTTCCCAGATAAACGTTTCGGGGTTGCTAGATAATGGTTATCGTTCACTAGTCGGCGCTGCTCGCAGTTCGACATGCCTCTACTGCTACTCTACTCTATTCGACAAGGTCGCTACAGGGTAAATTATGTCCGCGTGTCTCCGAAATGATATTTAAAAATTCCTTCTTCAGGACTTCATAATCAGCCAAGTGGCAGGAAGAAAGGTTATACATGACCAGATGACAGCAATATCGAGACTTGATAAAAATTGTTGGTAGTATTACGGTTATCAACAATAATATATAGCTAAGAATTGAACACGATAATGAATTAAATGTTGGTTTTATATAACCTGTTCATTAGAAAGAACCCATTGAATAGTTGTACATACCTTAGATTTCAGTTGTTAAAATTTAATAAGCATTTTCAATAAGAATACAATAAAAATGTATTACAATATATGGCATAATATTTCGTAATTTAATAGTTAATATTCTTCCCTGACTTGAGAAAATTCTCGGTATAACTGCCACAAAAAGGTTTTCGACAACACGAATGCAATTAAAACGAAACACCCTAAAAAGAGAGGCCGAGGCCGATTAATATAGGGGACAACATACAAACTCGTTTGAAAGCAAACCGAACCTAATTAAGTTCGCCCGGTTTTGATATTTGTTGTGGGTTTCAATGGAACTTTTTTTTTATTACGTCGATTCCCTTGATGGGTATGACATAGAAAACAATTTTTCCGTTTATTTTCAGGAAAGACCGTCTGATATTTTGCGACGAAATTAATTTAATAAAATTAACAAGTTCCGGTCAATGGTATATGTTTTATTTATAAAAAAATTATATCTAGCTATACAACTTTACTTGTTTATACTTATATTCTATAACGATAAATTACACACTATTTTTGTTGCAAGCAATGTAAAATATTCACTTTTATTATTTTACATGCCACGAATATGTAATAAGTTCTAACATATTTGTGAAAAGGTGCCAGATAAGATCCAAAACCCGCTGGACATCTACATCATTAAAATATTTCAAACAATTATACGCAGATCAAGGAAAACCTGGACCATTACATTTACTAATTGTCTAGCTTTAACTGAGTACATCATGACAATGCCAAGTAATTGCTGTCTGGTTAGTAGAAGAACCCATTGGATAGGTTTTGAAATGGCATTAGAAAAAAAATCATTTTGGGATACGAGCTACAGACTGAGGAAGAATTGCACTATGAGGCTGAGAATTTCAGTAAGGATATTCAATACTCAGTCTGGTGAAATATATTAGAAATACGGCTGAGACTAAAAGGTAGTATCTACCCTAAAGAAGTTTTAGACCTAATATCGGAGCGAGGAAGAAATGACATTATTCTGGGATCCAGCGAGATTAAATTAAGCCAAATAATTTTACATTCTGAGACAGGAAATCATACAATTAAAAAATTATACCATGACTGAATTTCTGCGTAGTATTTCTAATAATGCTATAGCTGAGTGTTCACTGTGGAGAGCTACCAGATACATAAAGTACCTCATTACTCAAAAGATCATGTAATCGCCGCTGATAAAAAAAACAGTTGGGAGGTGGGCTAGACATAATCAGGAGAGTAGCGTTCTCCATATATATCTATCTAGTATCCCATATATACAAGATTGTTAATCCGCTATCCATAAGAACCACTTGTGTGGCAATGTGATACGTAAACACCTCGGAAGTCTTACCGTCTCATGAAGATCCAGTAATAGTATTATAACCAAGGACAAATCTATCCATGTAACAGGTCAATTGAAAAGTCACCGGCCTGAAACATAGATGGCGCTACTAGAATTAAATCCATATGTTTTTTAGTTAGCCATAACCTTCAAAAAATGCTTGTATAAATTTGACAGCGGTCAGATCAATAGTTTTGATCAACTTTTGTTTTTGTGAAAAAAATAGATAAAAACAGTTAAAGCAAAAACTTGGCTTGATGCTGAGTTTCCGGACACTGTCCCAGGAACATCAACCATCAAGGATAGATATGCTAAGTTTAGACGTGATGAAATGAGCACCGAAGACGGTGAACGCAGTGGACACCCAAAAGAGGTGCCCACAAAATGATTTTGAATAACCTTGAATTGAAACTGAAGATATCAACTGACTATGTACATCATATCATTTACGAATATTTGGGTATGAGAAAGCTCTGTGCAAAGTGGTTGCCGCGCGAGTTCACTTTTGACCAAAAATAACGACGGGTTAATGATTCGGAGCAGTATTTGAAGATGATCAAGCGTAATAAACCCGAGTTTTTGCGTCGATATGTGACAATAGATGAAACATGGCTCTATGATTTCAATCTGAAGTGCAATCACACGATGAACCCGCTCCAAAGCTTGGGAAAACGCAACAGTTATTGAGAAGGTTATGGCATCTGTATTTTGGGATGGAATAATTTTCATTGACTACCTTCAAAAAGGAATGACCATTAACAGCGATTATTGTCTGTAATCGTGTCCAATAATATGACAGGCTGATTGTAAATATTATTTCTTTACCTAAATTTTTAAATAAAATTGCATCGTTTTTTTTTCTGATTTATTCCACTCTTCAAACTCATCCTTACAAATTGCTCATTTTTAATTTGCCTTTTATAGCTTTCGTTTATCTACTGCTTTTTACTTGATCCTATATCTCACGTGGGAACTAACAACTCACCAACAAATAAGGAATTAAAATTCTATGAAGATATTTTATAATTGTTAGAATTCGTTGCAACGTTCATTTTAATAATTGATGCACAAATTAATGTATTTATGATCTACAATATATGGGTAGTGTTTTCTTAAGAAATACATTTACTAAAGAAGTTTGAAATTAATCAGAAATTAATATCACTAAAATTTACAGAAAAATCTTTAATAAAATTTAGCACCTCTAGTACAATGATATACTAAAACCATATCAATTACTACCAGTCCTTAAGCAAGAACAATATTTCTTAGTTATTTTCTGTTCACTAGACGTCAAATTACGTAAAAAACTGATTTCGACACTTTAAATATCTTGTAAATAATGAGGACAGACGATTCTTGTTATTCTTGAATTTTTTTATTATATGTTGGGATGAAAATGTCGCTATATGAGGTTTCTTTTCACATCTATATATACCTTCTGATAAAGTGGACACATTAATTTGTTCCCTCTACAAAAAATGTAAATTAAGTGCTCATTCTATTCTTAATTTTTTGCATCCAAACTTGACATAACTCTTTAATCGTTCCAACAATACGGGAACAACCGAAAATAACACAAAATCTTAAAGAGCACTGCTTAAAATAAAAATATGTTTACAAAAAAAATTGTCTCCAGGGTTTCATTTCTTCTTACCTCAATTCGCCGAGCCATATAAATTACCCTAAAGAATGTTTCAGGCACTGGGACCCGCTACCTTGTCTAGGTGATTTGACAAATATTCCTACCAAACTAGAAAGAAGAAAGTTGCTGCGCTGTTGGGAATCAAACCCACGACCTCCACGTGTGAGCTTAACGTTCTACCCATTACACCATAGAAACAGTTTCCCACCATGTTTTCGTCACTTCTTATATGATATAGTTAGCAATTAAAAAGCAAACTGAATGGCTATTGCACTGGACTATTCCTGATTTTTCGTCACATCAGATTAGCAATAACATTGTGCCCAAATATCTGATTATTTTAGATAAAAAATATGTGAAAACATTGTACGTGCTTTTAAAATTTGAGGTTCTCCCCATCTGATCCTAACTTGATTCCAATGAGACCACCTCGGAAGGGCGAGGTGACTCTTTCGAATACAAATAATTTTGAAAATAGGGCCATACTTGACGGAGACATCGGCGAACATATATTTTATAAAAAATGAGCAGCCAAACATAGAACCTCCTCCTTTTTTGTGAAGTCGGTTAAAAATAGCTTCGTTTATTAATGTTTTAACACCCTTACTTTTCATTTGGTTATCGGTTTAAATGTAAATTTTAAAGATATGTCTTCCGAATCAAAATTACTTGCTGATTTTTTGCGTTAAAACGTTTCCAGATTTTGATACTAAAGATTATGCGCTCGTAGTTGATTTGTGTACAACAAAAATGGCGAATAACCAACAATATAAGAGTTCGAGCCGGCAGCGTGGTCAGAACTTAAAATTTTTGTTTATAAATTTTATGTCATCGATCTAACGACTATTCCTGGTTGCTTATTTTGGGCATATTTCATTTTATTGGAATTTATTTATTTTTAGCATATAATAGACAAAAAATTTATGTCTAAAAATTCTTCCTCAGTATAAGCTTTCACAGTACAAAGTTTCACACTTTCAGGTGCCTCCGTTTTCCTCAAAAAGGAAGGCAAATTTTAAGGCAATATTTTCGCTTAGCCGATTAATATATAGATGTTCATTTAGAAAATAAACATCAGCCAGTTTTCATATTCAGCAACATTTAAACAATCTGTAGTAACATAATAGTAACTCAAAATATAATATTTTTCAGAAAATTCTGATCGATAGTAGATGCCTATAGCGATTTGTGGCTGTTTTCAGTCATGATACGACTATAACAAGTTACACGGTTCAGCGGTATATCCAAATCGTGAAATGTAATTATCAAAATTTGTGTTCATTAGCCGCCATCGCAAAAATGACAATGTTCTTAAAGCTAATAAAACTCCATCAGCCAAAAGCTCCAAAAGCCATCAGTTCACCAACAGCAAGTTTCCAATCTTACCGGAAAGGCAGAAAAAAGCCGATACTACACGCTTTAAATACTTTCCCAGACGAACACAACATAATCCCGAACGAACAATTCGGTTTCCGTACCAAACATTCAAACCTTCATCAAGCTGCTCGCGTCGCAGCGACTATCCACCAGGCGTTAAGAAAAGGTCGAAAGACTGGAGCCATCTTTTTAGATGTTTTTACAGCTTTTGATCAAGTTTGATACGACGGTTTAATATTCAAAGTAAAACAGCTTTGTCTACCGGATGACCTAATCTTTCTGATAGATTCATGCTTGGACGATAGGTCCATTCAAGTTAGGATGGGTGACGCAGTCTCCTCTCGAAAACAAATATCCACAAACATTCCCACACAGCATTTTATGCAGATGACACAGCCTTTTTAAGAACCAGATACAATCCCGACTCTATTCGCGACAGACTCCAAGCCCAACTGAACCAGGCGATTGCATGGTACAAATTCTGGTGGCTGCAGATAAACACGAGCAAAACTCAGGCGATTCTACTCCACCACAAGAAGGAGTTCCGCGCCTGTCGCCCCCAAATCGATAAAGTTCCTATATCTTGGCTCCATATGGTATCATACCTCAGTCTCCATTTCAACCGCAGCTTCTAAGGGTCAGCCCAAATCTAGCACGCTATCTGTAAACGCAATGCCGTGTACATTCTCCTCTTCTCACTCCTCTGCCTATTTCTGCCTATAAACTCCCAATCCCCCAGAATGTGACTCTGTACAAAATGCTAGTCCATCCATCTGCCTCGTTGGAGCACAGGGGTGGTACAGATACGTCTCTGAGAGACAACTTGCACTACCTCAAGTATTCCAATCCAAAAGAGTTCGCGCGTTACTCAATGCCGCATGGTTTATGACGAACATCAATACTCACCTCGAGTCAGGCATCCCGTTCGTGAAGAGTTTCACGAACATGCTCAGTGTAAGGTTCTCTCTAGTCGCCTTAGAACATGCCCAGAAAACGACAACATCTTGATTAAATCCCTACCCATCCACAGACCCTCGTAGATAATATCAGTCGTAACCCAGGGTATCTGTCGCCCACGAAACACTCCACTATCCCAAACCCAAAGCGACATCAGCAAAAGACCATTGATTCTAGCTGATCATTCTGGAACAAGAAAAAAATCACCAATAGTCACCGAAAACTGTTACTCAATTCACACCATCGTTAAAGGCGACGGGGATCATTTGAAAAACTAAACAAAAAAAAAGAACTGAAAAATATCAGACCCACCCTAATTAACGGTAGTATTAATCACACTACTTTAATTTTTGCAACGAATTAAAAACGTCACAAAAAAGCTGTTCGCATAAACCCCCTAAAATACAGTTTAATGGTAATTTATTGATCAAATCTATACCGGATTTTAGGCCGGCGATATTTTATATGCATTTTAAATTGAAACTGTTTAATTTTAATTAAAACAATTTATTTAGCTGCACCAGGATTTTGGAGTTATGTGAACCTGCACGTTTTAAAATTTAAATCACTATTAAGAGGAACCATGTTTTGATTGCAGCGTAGTGTTTTGTTAACTCGCGAAAAATTTATAACATTATTTTTGTCAAAAACACCATTAATATCCTCTGTCTTGATGTAATTAAATCTGTGTTAGAGAATATATTATCATTAATGATTGTTATAATAAATTTAGAATATATATAAAAAGATATTTTCTAATTAATTAGAAAAAATCATTATACTTAATAATTACTTAATATTGCAGAATATCGTCAACGTGACCTAATTCACATCAAGTGTAGTTCATATTATCGAAATGTCTACATTATGGGACGTGATTTAACTAAATTAAATAATAAACTTGTTGAAAAAATTCCTTTGCTCGCTGGAAAAAAATGAT
Organism: Rhynchophorus ferrugineus; assembly: GCF_030347505.1. Taxonomy (NCBI): domain Eukaryota; kingdom Metazoa; phylum Arthropoda; class Insecta; order Coleoptera; family Curculionidae; genus Rhynchophorus; species Rhynchophorus ferrugineus. The sequence goes on from NW_027472581.1 coordinate 74,783,956, forward strand.
CGTTGAATGAAAAGGTAATCACCGAAACTAAGGCCTTTTTTGAAGCAAAGGACATATCGTACTACACGTATATATAAAATCAGTTTTACTATGGTAGGCCGAGGACTTTTCATTTGACCTGTTACACGTATACGTAAAACAAACTAAACAAATATTTCAATAGCTATATTTATGTTTTAGTTAGGAGAAGAATTATCTGTAATTTTAGTCTGCATTAATTGACATTTAGCATTGTCTTCAAATGTCTGCGCCCTTAGGTTACTATGAGCTATTATATTTGTGTATGATACTTATTTTCTTTCAGCTCAATCTAAAGCCTGGTTAAATAAGTGTATAGCTTGCTCGACAGGCACTACATAACGTGGGGCAAAAATCCCGCTCCCATTTTGATTGCATATAACTTTACTCATAGAAATTAAGTAAGTTTGGTTTGCATAAAAACAAATTATATCGGCTAAATGGTGATTGCGATTCGCTATGCAACTTTCGATTCTTTTTGAGACATTTTTGATCATATCCTACAACTGATGCTGAATTTCGTCAATTTCGTAACGAATATTGTCTCTAAGATGTTGATTACTTTGGGGCTTATTCACATAAACTTTCGAATTTAAAATACCCCATAAGATGAAGTCTGGTGCTGTTAAATCCGGAGATCTATGCGTTAGTCTTCGTGTCTTCGTCTTCGTACTCTAGCCCTTGCTCTTCCATTTCAGGCACAATAAAACTTCGAATCAAATATTGGTACCGTTCAGCAGTAACACTAACTAACACCTTGGACGTTTTCAAAAAACTACGGACCAATTATGTTTCCAGCATGAATACCATACCATACAGTTTTTTTTTGTGGATGTAATGATGCTTCATGGAATAAATGAAGATTCTGTGTTAACCAAAACCGACCGTTCTATTTATTGACGTAGCCACTGAGAAGAAAATCTCCAATTACCCCAGACAGCATTAGGATTGCATTACTGTACTCAATTCGTTGATCAGGTTCTTTCGGTAGCAATTTTTGGACTAATTAAATTTTGTACGGGGACATTTTCAAATAAGTTTACAAAATTGGCTTTAAACTACGTGCAGAAATATGTAACTGGGAACCACGTCTCCTAAGTGATGTTTCTGGAGATTTTGTAACATTATCGCACCCCAGAGCCATATTTTCAGAGTTACGAGTCGTATCGTACTGTCTAAAATTCGTATGTAAATGAAAAATTGTGGTTTTGTGAAGCATTGGACGATCAGGATATCTTTCGAATAATGGAACGATTATTTTAAATAAATATTGTCACTATTTCTGCTCATTCTTGTTGCGAATATTTAGCCATAATATTATTTCTAACTTCAATGCAGAATCAGTTTTTTTTTTTTGATGACTGCTGGTAATTTCCTGAATAATTTCGCCTCTAAGGGGCAGATATTTTTCCACATATTAAGGAAAGTTTTCTTGTTTCCTGAATATCCAATTGTTTTTAGTTTCTTTGTAAAATGTGTGTTTTCAAGCGTTTAATTTTATGTATTGTTGCCTTCGATACTGCTTTTTTTGCCAACTGCTCTTTAGTCTTTGAGATCGAACTCTGAATCTGTTTCTTTGTTGTATAATGTTAAGTTAACTTCATTTAACACTTCGACAATTTTTTTTTCGTTTCGGGTAACGACAATTTCAAAATAATTCATATTCATGTCTTTCTTGAAATAAAAAGGAAGATAAATTTCAGTCCTGACAATTCAATTGTTTTTAACAAGAGATGATCGCACAATGAGATAAGATCCAATATGTAATCCCATAAGCTATATTGATCTCTGGAAAATACCTGAATATCTGATATACAGAAATCGCAATTAATCGCAATATATTTTACTATATGTTATATAAATTTCATCATTCTGCTTGTTAGTTAATTATATTTTCCTACCATCGTGCTATACTTTTCCAAATTAGAGTCGCTATTACACTAATAGGCATATCATGTTTCTTTTTTTAATTTAACATATCAGTATAATATATAGGACAAAATAAAGATTATTATGCTACGTTGTACTTTGAAAATCAAACAACTTGTTTATATTTTCCCAATGGATGCAAAACTACTTCCTGGTTTATTTGCTGTATGGATCTAAACCCCAGTAGATTCATATGCCCCTATTTATAGTCTATTTTCCACATCCAGTAGAATGAGAGATTAAAACGATATTACATTGTAATTCCACTACTTGGGAATATAACGTGGGTATATTTGCAGTCACTATGATAAATCTCGAATGAGTAATCCCTTTATACCTTAATAAACAAAGCAGAGTATATTTCTCTACATGGTCCGTTCATCAGAAAACGTGATTTAAAAACAAGTTTACTATTTGTGATATTCAATATTTATAAATAAATTACTTGTAAATTTAACACTGAAAAATGTTTTTCTTTATGTCTGTTTTAGTAGTGTTTTATTAAGCAATAACATATATTTATTTTAAAAATATAAGATATATAGAGCAAAGTATAACTCCATCCTTTTCTTAGTTAAATAATTTCATTTATTAACACTTCCTGTTATGAACACGCATTTTCAATCCCATATGATCAAAACTAGAATACTTTATTTTGCATCACTTATGGTTCTAAATCGCCATCGTCAATATTGGTAGTGCATATGTGTTAATGGACAAATATTGAAACAAAAATTGGACAACAATGAAAGAAACAAAAGCAGGTGTACCGCTATACGGTATCTTGGGTCCTATTTCTTACCTACTCTATACATGTGACATGCTAACTATTCTAATTGTCTCGGAATGAATATTGATGAAAAACTTCATTGGAAGTAGCATATCAATAAGAAAAGATTTCGAATATTATAAACTGTAGGAGCAAATACCAAAATTCATATGATCGTAGGTTCATTTTAGTTATGAGTATATTATGCTATCAATAATACTCTCGAAACCATTACTTACTCTAAGCCCTTTTAATTCCAACTAATATAGAGGTAATTAAAAGATTCGCAACAAGACATTACGAAGAACTCCACTCTTGTGTTAACACCAGAGTGCTGGAACTCTTTCAAAACACTGGACTAGGGCGCGACTCAACAGAACCAAACCGTATAATCTTGTGCAGTTATGTAGTGAAGTCCACTAAATAGTAAAGACACTCAAAATCGGTTCCAGCTTTTATTTTAGTAGAAATTAAGTAACAGTAAAACTATTTAGTTCTAAGTCTAGTCTATTTAAGATCGAGTTCCTAGATTAATTCCTAGTTTTAATTCACTGTAGAGACAAATTGTAACTTAGTCGAAAAGGACTAGTAAAAATATATTAACAAATTAAAGACATTATTTGCTGTTAACGCTTCGTTTTTTACTTTGTTCGTCTCCATACCTTTATAATATATTCAATAATATTCTTTAAATTCGCCACAATCCCATTTTATCTGAATAAATGTGCAGTTCTTCTGGATTCCGAATTTCTCGGCCTCTGCTTACCAGTGCTAGTCTTTTTGGGCGTCTTTTCTGTTTTATACCTACTTATTTTGTTGTAGATTTAAAAACAAAAACTTTCATATTAGTTAAAAACTATTTTATTTTGATGAAAAGAAGTGATGAACTAGTGAACCGGTAGCACAAATGACACTACGGTCTAGGGCTATTTCAATTAACGTTGGGAAATTGACCGAAAATAGTCAAAATTGTTGATATTTATAAAATAGCCGAACCAGATGATAGTAAATAAACTAGCAACAGAAAATAGTAATTAGTATTTCAGTTAAATGCACATTTCAAGTTTTTTTCTATTCATGATAAGTAACGGAGATGTACGAATTCCTTCTCGGGCTAATTTTGAGAGACGAAAGAACGAAGATAATTGTTTAATTTTCTGTGCTATACACATCAGTTAATTTTAAATAATTTTAAATTGGCAAGTGACAGTGTGAAAAAGGAATGAAATAAAGATACCAAATATATTTAATCGTATCTTGACATCCAGAAAGTAACAATAACATAACGTAATAAAGGAATTAATTTATTTCAATTTCATTACAACTAATCATAGGGTATTATACTACTCTATAGAGATAATTGCTGTAATTTATTATATCCAAATAATAATTTCATTTTAAATTATGTAAAATTATTTTTATATTTTATACATTTGACTTGATTGTAAAGATGAATGGAGCATTTTCTCAATCACTCTTTATCAACTATTTAACTATCGCACCTTTTTGTTATTCAATTTTATTTATTGTTTATCAGGAATATTTTAAGATTACTTACTACTGGTTACTTACTAAGTTTTAGTCTTGGAAAGGATTGAACAAACATCGAGAGACTTAGAAATTCGAAAAAGTTAATCAAAAAAATCCCAATAGTTGCTAAGATAACATAAATGAAATTAAAATTATTTCATTTTGTACTATTACATTAATAGATAATCTTGAAAAAAAGAGTTCCAAAATGCTGCTATATTAATGTACAATATATTGTTACTTACAATCATAATACAAACAACAATAAAACCATATATATTATATATAAATCTATGCAAACAGAATTTCAGCATATTATTTTCAAGCTTGACGCTAGGCCAAGTCGTGTCAATTGCGCTATATAACATATGTACATTATTATAATATCCCTATCATGCGATTATTTAAAAATCTTTACGTAAAGGTAAATTCAACTAGGCAGACAAATCATAAATTAAAATGTACCCCTCATTCTTGAGACCCACTTAATTTTATTAAGCCAACAGTAATTATGTAAAAATCTTAAGGTCTTAGCGAAATTTCCCAACTCGTAAAATTTGATTATCTATGATTTCCTCGATTGTAATGGAAGTTTAGTATATAATATGATATAATTTGAAATGGAATAAATTATAAACTTAATTGTTCTTCTTCCTTGTCATACCATTTAGCCATTTAGATACTTACATTGCAAGATGTGAAATTAACTGAAGAAATGTGTTGACTTTGTATATTTATTTAATTAAACAATTTATACTTTTTAATATTAAATAGAAAAAGTAAAGGAATTAGACTCGAATTTTATTAAATTTTTAGTGAATTTACTCCATTATTCTAAAGAAACAAACTATATTTACCTTGCTTTTTACATATCCATGTAACACTTTTTTACTTTTTGAATCTATTATAAGTTCCCGCATTTATTTTTATAAGTGATATGTGTTAGTCAAAATGTGAAGTGTCCGTGTGACGGTCTAACGGGCCAAAAAAAGTTAATGATACAATTAACTATTTCCAGGCATATACATGCGATTGAAGAGATCTAAAAGGAGGAAAAATGTCGATTGCCGGCCAAAAAAAAATTTGTGGAGTACTGTAGAGATATTACTTTCATCACACCAAAGGAAAATATTCATGACCATAAAGTAGTCCTAAAACCAAATGAGACTGTTATTGCAGATGTCTACCGGCCTTATTTGGACTACTTATAATAAATTAATCATAGTAATAATGAAATTAACGATTGGACAATTAAATCAGAAACTAAAATATTAAGAATTGAATATAAGAAGAAGAAGAAGAAAATATTATTGGTCAAAATTAAGTGCTGGATATAGTTTCTAGAAATATTTTCCAATCGGTTTCAAATTATATTTGGATTATCAGTTTTAAATTCAAACAATAATTTTAATTATTATGAGCTTGTAACAAAATATAATTTAAGAACTAATAAGATCAAAGGGTTTTATATACTAGTATAATGTTTTAAGATTACTTTAGACATTGTGGCAAAAGTGTAAAATTATCCGTGTAAGAGCTTTTCCTAAATCTTAAAAAACACTTATCAACATTATTAAACGGCTTCTATTATCACTGATAAGTGTATTTAATAACTCTAACATGCAAAAATGTATTTGAAGAATATTTCGTATACAATTCTAGTAATGTAAGAAAAAAAATGTAGCTTCCTAACGTCAGAATAACCGCTTTATTAATCTGATCTGCCTCTTCGCTGTTTGTCATAACGTAATTCGCGTTAAATATGAGGGCATTTTAATGAGTCACAATTTCTTTCAATTTCTGCAAAAAGAGTTTTATTTCTCAAGATAATCTCTTTTTGACTCAATACATAGAGTCTCGAGGCCTTCCAATTAAGTATTTGTTTCAGTGATAGCCTCAACATATCATATAAATATCTTACCACCGATTTTGGAAACACAAAATGGTCACAACGGGCTATATCTGGAAAATATGCAGGATGTTATAATAATAATAAAAATACAATAGATTTTGATACGAATTCGATCATACAATGGAATTTTGCTTGTTCCTGCTTTATCAGGTAGTGTAGCTACGATGTTAGAAGACGGTTCGAACTGTTCATTCAGCAGTGAAACTGCCGTTGAGATGTGAACAAATGAATCTCCAACTTGTAACTTATCGAATATTTCTGCGGCTGGCCAAATTGTTGCAAAAACATAATTAATAAATTTTAAAATTTACAAAGGAATGATAAACGGTTTGGTGGTGTCAATGATTCAACATCGTTAATGATTCCACAATCAACGCCAACTGACAAACTTTCGACGTTTCGATTCCATGCATTCCTATGATTCTAAACGATTACAATTTTCAGTGCGGCTTACATTTGTAATGTAGATAAATAAATCACTAGGGTAATCGTTAAGAATATGTTACACCAATCTTGGAAATCAATGTTTTTTTACATATCCCGTTGATATCCAGAAAAACAGCGAACCCACGTCATTTAAATGTATGACGTCAATACTTGGAAATATTGCCGCATCAACTTAGAATTCTAGTTCATTTTAGCTTTGACCTATAACCAAATTGTAAAAATAAAATGACGAAACAAAAATAATATTTTCAAATATAATTTATAGTAACATAGTATATCAAATTCATATTTTATAAAACGACTTAAACCTCCGTTAATTATGCCGCCACAATAGTTTTAGGTTAGACTAGCTTTGTTGTATTTACATTAAACTATTTTCCACACCACCTATGTAGTAAAGTTCTAGGCACGTTTTATATAGTGGTATATCTTAATCCATCTAATTAACAATTATATATATTTAAATATACCATATACTAAAAATATCTAACCCTTTTGAACTTTATTTCTTGTTTCCTTCCTTACTCTGTTTTCCTGTCAAATTTGATTTAATAGTTTTTCTTCTTAGCTTCTTGTGTACTACCTGTGTAATTTTTCTTGATAAAATTATATTTAATCATTACGCTCTCCCTAATGCATTTGTCATATCTGCAAAACATTAATCATTAACAACAACGTAAACAGTTATGTTATATCAGTTGTTCATTATGTTATATTATTATTACTCATTATGTTATATCAGTTGTTAATCACTCTATCTTGATAATTTTTATAGAATATAGCATTGGGTTATAAGCCAACATCCCAGGAGTTTCATTCAGTTACTGACACTTTCAACATCTGTCTAGCCTTTGAAGTCAATCGGTAAATTGTTAGGAAGACATAACCCTCTATGGACATATTGTTCAACCATGTAAGATATAGTGTCTCTTTTGCCAGGCCTAATTCTAAAAATGCATATTACATAAAATGCAATTAAACATTTCATTTATGCTATACCGACTCAAAATACAATATAGTTCACTCTTTCATATTGTATTTTCAAAACTTAATTTATGTTTTGCAAGCCATTCATTACTTACAGCCTTCGTAGATGCACTTTTTGGGATCTTTTTCACTTGTGTGCTATGGCATGGTGCATTGTCCACAATAACAAGTAATAGTTCCTGGAAGATTATTAAGATTTGATTTTCAGACCAAAGCATAAATGTTATAGCTCGTTTTCTCCATGAGAATTACCCTTGCATATTGAGGAAAACAGTAAATCTACTACAACAAAAAAACCATTCTTGTTTTCAGAATTAAAACCAATAATCTTATGACTAACAGAACCTCTAATGAAATGTACAATAAATAATAACTTGTAACCAACTTTTACATTTTTCTATCAAATTTTGTTGTATTCGCACTCTTTTTATTAGTCCCTTGCCAAGATTAGCTAAAGGTTCCATTTTTGAAATAATCATCTCTCATCTGGGTACACAAATTGAAATTACAAATCTGACTTAACTTTATTATATGCATTAAGGAATTATATTTTTTCAAAGGCATTATCTGGAAATTTTATTAGACTTCTCATGATTTATTTGCCAAATTTAAATCATATAACTATTAACAGAGTATGAAGGGATGTTTTAAATCCTCAAAGGGTTTCATATCTCTACTTTTCTACACATGCTTCCCAGATTAAGAGTTTCGTCTGTATTTGTATAAATCTGTAAAGTTAAGTTTATATCGAAAAAACTACTCACTGGTTTTTTGCATGACAAAAATCTAAAACAGAGCTAACATCTGATTTGATTCGGCGATTCGCCACCCGCTTTGTAAGTGGACACTCTCTTTTCGGTAAATGCAACATTATATTGGTTTCCATTTTCCATAGACTTTTGTTACCGTGAGCATACTAATATTCATTGCGGCCGTAACAAGCTAAAACTTATTTCCTATAAAATTACAACAGTTTTTAATAGTAACTATATTTACTTCTCTAGCGCATTTTAGCGGTAAGAGGGGGTCCGCATTATATCTTTCTAGCTCGAAGTAGCTGATTAGAGCCGTAATCTGTTTCGAACTGACAATTTATTCGCTTAGGCAGCTTCAATCAGAGTAATAACAAATACTGGTATTAAACAGCGATTTGAAATGTATCAAAACAAGCAAGTATTTGTCGGTTTACAACCTCTAATTATTATCACTAATATTTTGAAGAATGCTGCAGCCATGTAACAACCAGTCGAATTGTATAGGCTTATTAGGTTATACGTATGAACGCATCAGATATTCGCTATCTATCCCTTTTTAATGATAATAAAATGAGAAGGAAGAATACTGTCAGACTTTTAAACGAATTTGCAAACTGCAATAGGCAGTAAATTATATATCGTGATGACGTGAGTTCACTGTTATTTTAGATATACTTTATTATTTAATCCAGTTCGAATTGAATATTCATAGCTCACACAAGACAATGATGGGTCAGCTAGTTTTAAATGAAATATTGGCATTACTAATATGAGTATAACTAAAACGTATATGAATAAGTTGATCGTTTACAGTTGATACGATTGTCGAGTATTAGGGTTACGGAGCCCAAGTCTAGCCTAGAAAACAATATTAAAAGGAAACAAAAATATGACCTAATGTACCATGGTTTTATTACTAACATTATTAATATTTTTATAATATATTGTAAGCTGTATCTAATATTTTCCAAAGCATATTAACAATGTTTTTCTTATTTTCCGCAAATTACGAAATACTGTGAAATATCCGCCAGATGTTCTTAATTTTTTTAGCGCGTGACTTGAACAAAAGCTCAAACAGGCCAATATTATTTTTAATTAAAAACTAAACCATAGAAAAGTAACATTCAGACAAGTTGGGAAAGTTGGGATGTTAATAACGCTAACGAAAATAAATTACTTTCAGTGATTTAGACACAGAACTTTATCCTCTCGGGGCAAATTTAGTGCTAACGTTTGCGCGAGGGTTTGTCTTGACTTGAAGCAAATTTAATTTTTGTTTGTGCTAATTTCTAGGTCTCTCAGAAGTTCGAGTTTTTAAAACGAAAACCTAGACGTTTATCAAAAATACATTAGTCAGTGTTTTGCTATGTTTCATTGTTCAAACTTGTACCCTTAATTTACTTTAATAACAACGCTGCCGAAATTTAAAAAAAATTGATTTGTAAATGTCTTTGACCATCTATAAGTATCTATGATATATATAGTCCATCCAAATTTATTTTGTACGTACGTCATCTGAATTTGTGACATCAAAATGTCGCAATGTTGCCTTATCAACTTTGATTTCTTAGTTCATACAACAAAATTCTAATCTAAATAAAATAATTTAAACAAAAATACTGTTATGAAATATAAAATTCAAAATACTAAAAATAAATTTATTTTAACATTATAGTAAGTTTCATGCATATATTATCAAAGGACTTAAAACTATAATTAAGTACACAGTTATAATAGTTTGTAGGTTAGGGTTGACTGTTTGATTATATTTACATTGAACTATTTTCCATACAACCTATGAGTTAGAGTTCTAGGTGCGTTTTTAGATGTGTTCCTTGGAGGCCTAATCCACCTAATTAATTATTGTATATCGAAGTAATATATTTTAGTTTCATTAAAGAGCATAATTACTTTTTAGCTTAGAGCTTTTTAGAGCTTAGTTATTGTGTCCTTTGGTAAAGTATTTACTTGTAAAGTCATTTTGATATCACTGTATTTCTCATTAGTTGCTGTTAATATCTGTATAAATATTTCTTCTTTTCTCGTTGCAATCATTCAATCATTCTCGCAAATGCATTCTCCTTAATGCATTTGCCATATATGCAAAATAATTACTAATCTTAGGGCATATAAATCTTTTACACTTTACAATAAAATTTCCAACAGTTATCTTATATTAATTATATACTCACCTTTGCTCATTTACATTCTCATCAACCTGTTTTAGAAATTGGTAGCACTGAATCATATCATATTCAGAAAGTTTCATTCAAGTGAATATGTAAGCTCTTAATTGCCAATCTATCTAAAATTTGTTCACAATTCCATCATTTGACAATTTCTTCTATAATGAATCTTACTGAGTTCATTCAAACCCACGGTGTTATTCACCTTTCGTGTTTCTCGCATGAGATAGAATATCTCTGAAATGAACTATTAATAAATGTTATGACTAATAATACCTAATCAATTGTTATTCCAGCATTTATCTTTTTTATCAACTTTTGTTATCATAACACTATTTTCCGATTCTGAAATATCCATGTCTCATCTAATAAGTCTTCCTTCTTTTTATTAAATGCTTTTAATTTTTTTTTCTTTTAAAATAATATCCGGAAGTTCCATTTGACCTCTTCGATACTCTTCAGACTAACAGTTTCCCTTGAAATAATTTTACTAAACTATCTTTGTATTGAAAAACTACTCTCTGTTTTTATACATTTCATATATTTGATCTCTGATAGAGCTAAAAATAAGCTGATCTTGATTTGCCACCCGCTTCCTATATGGACAGTTTTTTTCGGTGAATTCAAGATCATATTTTTTAGTTTTTCAGATATTTCAGTGACCGTGTAATAATATTCAGTGTAGCTGCAACACACTAAAAATATTTTCAATCAAAATCGCAGCAAATTAATATTTAACGTAGTAATATAACGGAGTAATATAATATAGTAGTACAAAAAATATTTCCCCTTTCTTTTCTCTTATGTTTTTCCTTAAGTTTAATACATTCATTCTAACAACCCTCTTCAAATTTATGAATCCCATCACTGCTTTTTACCAAAAAAACGTGTAAAACACCCATCTACGGCAATTAAATTATATCTTTGTGTATGACGAATATGACGTTTTCTACAAGAGCCTGATATCAAACAGGACCAAATCTGTCAACTAAAGTAAATATTGAAATTGTTCATACCCTAATTTTGGTGATGATTTTTAGTTCTGGTGGGTGGTACATTATCATGGTGAAAATTATTCTTTTCTTCTATAAACTGGGTGTTATTTTCTGAAATATTTGAAATTAATTTGTTCAAATGATTTCAGTGGTAAGCTGAGGAACTTTTGTTTGATTCAATGTTTGACTGTTGTTATGATATAATTCTTCTAATTTGTTTTATATAAAATAAATAATGGAAAGTTATTGATATTATGAATTATTAGTTGAATTATCTTAAGGAGGTATAAATATTGAAATAGAGTCGAATTTTTAGTTCTACTGCTGACGAATAGATACGGTTCTTGGATCTTGTTGAACAACTTTGTTATAACTAAACTGAAAACTACAATCAGCTTATCATAAAGTAAATATTATTTAGTTTTAAATAGGCAAATATTTATTCCATCGAATAAAAGACTAATTCAATCAATCAGATGTCTACCTAAGAGTGATAGACGACTACAACAACAACAACAATATAACATATGATTACATCGAAAAACTTATGTGTTATATGTTTACTTCGCTTAATAATACAACCTACAACTACTGTAATACAACTACTGATCTAATTTAAATTGAATTGCACAAATCAATAAAAAAATTAAAGGTTTCCTTCATAATTTATAAGTCAAGTCCTGCCAATTTTAGATCCAGAAAAATCCAATGTGACAAGTAAAAGAAATTATTACCTATACTTCATGAAACATATAAAAGATTTTTTTTCATTTTAGAGAAAATGTTTTTTCTGGTGCAACTACTAGCCAATGAATCATACATCATATCTCTACATTTGAATGAGCAGTATTTTGCAAATATTGTACTTCGTTTATTATGCAACTGTTTCATTACACATGATATCTTGATGGGACCATTAGTGATTTTCACTGATAACAAAATGGAAAAAATTAAGCTGATAATGAAGACAATCGATTTGTAGCGATATGTTGCATCCAAGTTTGATTCGACCATTAAGAACTTTTACATTGGCAATCTTCATTCAATCTTCTTCAAGGCTAAGGATTGGTGAAGTTGATAGTATATTTACGTATTTGTGGTCCAGTCATGGACGTAAATTTTATGATGATTTTTATATTCAGTAGATTATAATCCGTAGTTCTGATCTTAGCAAGTACATTGTTATCAATCTGTTTCGTTTTTTTTATAAGTGTTTAAGGCATTCAGGATAACCAATTTTTATCGACTTGTGGTTAAAAACAATTATTTTGCAACAACAAACATTGCATTTGATAAATAGTGATTTTTTATTTATTTTTCAATAAAACTGGCCTATTAGACCAACCTTTAATTTACTGCTAACAATTATTATTATAATTTATAGTTCCGTTCTCACACAAGTTTCCAGGGTTTAGTCCTCTTTAGTCGGTGAACGGCGTATCGTCCATGCAGTAGCTGAAACGTCTCTGGGTTTTGATGGAGTTTTTTATTTTATTTATGTAATGTTTTCCTTGTCTATAGGAATTTCCAGGTCATAATACATACATATATATATATATATATATATATATATATATATATATATATATATATATATATATAAAATAATATTGTGCTAGGTGCAACAGTCACGATATCTTTACCGCACTATTTGAGAAATTTCTAGAAGACATTCGCTGAAACACGCTTATATTTTCTAAATTGACATAACTTTATGTCTGTATGAAAAACATATGTGCAAATATATAATCTAAAATACATTTAGGCACGAAATGCATCTCTATGTCAGGGATCAAAAATAATACAAATATTAAAAAAACGGATTTGTTATACAAATATCGTAGATACAAACTGTTATCAAGGATTTTGTAACACTTGAGAGTTATTTTAATCGAATAAATATTCGTTTTTTCGTAGTGCCATCTACCGAGGATATGTCTAATATCTACTGTGTAGAATTTTCTAATTCTTCCCTGTCGTGTTTGTTCTAGCTTTTCATAAAAGCTAATATAAAAATAACACATAAATCCTAATATAAAAAGGTACAATAAGTATAACGGTAACAAAAGTACATCCTCACAGCTCCATATCGTATAGCCATATTGGTTTGACCATGTGTTTATAGGTTAGTATCCTATTTTGAATTGGCATTTTGGATTTTCTATGAATGAGCCAATATAGGTGTTTATATTCAATTATGAGTTCGGCTAATTTATATTTTGACATGCTTCTTCCATTTTATTTTAACATATAGTGTCATGCCTAAATATTTGTCACTGTTTACATACGATGCTATAGCACCATTCTTTTAACTGACAAGGTTGTTTAGTTTCTTGTTGCTAAAATTAAAAGGAACAGATTTTTTGCTCATTTAATTTTATTATATATTGTCTGAACCAGTCTATTAGTATAGCCTGTAGTATCTCTATGAAAATCTTCTCAGTATTTACCCACTACTAACAGTGCTGTCGTTGCAATCCGCAGATACAGCTATCGTAATTCCCCTGAATTTTGGTATGTCACCGAGAGGCGGATAGAGGGTAGGTCCTAGGAAGCTGCCTTGAGGCACTTCATTTTATCCATCTTCATGTTTTTTTGGAGGACCTTTTACGATTTTGTTTAATTTATATATCAAGCCTTGGTGATAAAACTGATAGTTCAGAATTAGGTTGATTTGTTTTATTTTTGTACTACCTAGAAAACTTTCGGCACAATTACTAGTAGGAAATGGGTCTATACGATTGAGCATCATTAGGTTGTTAACCAGGATTTGGTCTCATAATTACGTGTGATATCACTACTAGTTATGATGTGGTTCGAATATTCCCTATTAAGAGTATATTAGAGTATAGATGTTTGGCAAAATCTTTGCTTTTTATTATCCCTGGCTCCTGATCTGTTGTTGCTTTTTATAGATGATATAGTTGTTATATGATTCTAATTCTTTTTGATTGCAAAGTAAGCATCCTGCCTCTTTGCTATGCTGATATAAGCTGATAGTTCTTGAATACAGGTTTTTATTGAATCTTCCGATAATATTTGGATTTCGAGCCTTTGAGTTTTCTTTAATAAATATTGTTTTATTTGTAAGATTCCTAGTTTACGTCTTTCGTTATGTGTGTAATTACTTTAATATTTATATGGTATACTGCTCTTAGAATAGTTCTCGTAAACAACTCGTTCAACTTCTTTATTATAATCAAATCAAAGTTTTAATTAATTTAATTATGATTAATGTATATTATGTAAAAATAATACATTTTACTACGATATGTAAATATATAGGCAAATGATAGAGAAAACAAATTACAAATATTTCAAAAAGACGTCCGTATTAAAATAAAGAAAACATTGGATTTTAAAAATGTATGCTAGTCTCCTAAACTTTGAAAACATTACTGAAAGTTATATATATTTCAGCGTGTATTTGTAAAATTATAACTTTCAACTCAGAGTAGGTTTTTCTAGGAGAGGCTGAAAGTTAAGAGCATAAAACTTTGAATTGCTAACTAAAGCCTTTCAGATATTCCAAAGATAGTTTCCAACATAATTTAATTAGGTAACCTGTCCTAAAGCCATGCGAAGTAACTCCAGATACACGAACTAAAATTGAAATATAATTATATCGAAATACAGAAACTCAACATAGTCTCGTAAACATAACTACATGACTAATCAAATTTACTTAAAATTATTATGTTTGGATAAAAGTTTTTTATTATTTTTCAGTCAATATATTAATATTAATATTACTAATGGATTATTTTGAAATATGTAAAACTTCTTAAAATCAATAAAAGTTTCGTTAAATAAATAAATCTTGCAATTTGGCTTCAAAATCGAACTTTTTTTGGCGCAAGTATATATTTAATATTCAGCTAACTCCTAAGTAAATAAATAATAAAATAATAATAAAACCATATTAAAACTTAACAGCAATATCATATATTTTCTTCTGATTAAAATCTTTTTCTTCTTTCTGATTTTTAGTCTAGTCTAGTAAGTCTATAATAGTGTTTACATTTTAGATATATATTTAAAACTTGGCACTGCAGAATCTGACTATGACTGTATTTTATATTATCAGCGATATCCTTTGGTAACGACATGTAAAAATAACAGTATCAATGTCAATAACTGTTACATAATATAACCCAATGGTTAAATTCGATTGTTTTGACAGTTCTCCATAGAAAATAATAGCTTTTTATTTAGTATTATTTGTGTTATTCTGTGTATAGAGACACTAATCATGGAACACACAATTTAAAAAAATCTACTATCGAAGCACATCAAATCATTTTTAAAACCTATGGCGATGATGAGCATAGTGATGTTGGTCCATATTATCCAATTGTCGCTATTGGATTCAACCGTTGAAAAATGGCGAATTTGATGTTAATGACAAAGATTGGCCTGAAATTGAATTGAAGATAGAAACCCTGATGAATCTCTCAAATTACTTTCGAGCCACTTAACAATTGACCAATAATAACCAAACCAAGAAACTGTTTCCAGCTACGCGAATAGGCGATAAAACAAATAAGAATCAAAAGGAGTGAATCAAAGCAATATTGATATAATGAGACGATACAAATCTCAGTTTAATGATAAATTTCGACATCGAGTGAGAGTGTCATAGAAGGAATGTTTTACATACGATTTGATATTTCTCGCGTCTTATTGAAATCACATATCCTTAAATTTAAGCCATAAACCCATGATACATAACACACGATGTCTTTTCTTATGATGTTTTTGGTTTCGTATCGATTATCGCCACAAATGAGATCGTTTTTCCAAATGATGTCGAATAAAGTTGATAGTCTGATTGAATCATACACTGATTGATTGGAGCGCATACCATCAAGTTAAGTGTTATCTAATTGGCAAAATTTTGATACATATAATTCTTACAGATTTAAGTATAAGGCCTTGAAGCCTGTCTAAAACATATTCTAGAAGGCAGTAGGTATTTATCGACAGCCGCAAAACAGTCGAAACAATTGATACAAAACTAACGACTGACAATAGTAATTACTATGCACGGTTCGACTGTTTTATTCAATTTGTGATGTCAGAACTCTTTTCGGTATAAATTGTGAGAGAGGAAAGGACGAAGATAATTGCTTGAAGCAGTTAATTTTATATGTGCTTATATTTTCCAACGATAGTAGAAGCCAAACGGAGACGTACATATTCCTTCACGCAATAACTTTAAAATAGAAAAAGAGGAAAGAAATTATTGAATACTATTAACATGCAATTAATAATTTCATTTTAAACGAAGTAGAATTACTTTTATATTTGAATGTTCTGTGGATCTGTAAAACGGAATGCAATTTTTCTATGGAATGGAATAATACCCAACAAAAGTTTTATCGTATTTTAATATGTTAATTTCTATGTTCAAATAATATACTATAATAAATATGGACAACACAATAGAATTTAAATAAAACCTAAAAACTAAAGATGTACAATAACCATAAATACTAAATAAAAATTAAACATATTTAACATAATATAAAACTAATTCATGACATAATTAAAAATGATCACACATTAACCACTAGAGCTTTTTTAGATAATGAAAATGCTTTATTATTGAACGGAAATATTTTTTAACAAAAATCGAGAGAGTTATCGAAATATTAGCTATTATTTCCATAAAAACAGTCAAAAGTATTTTACCATTTATCATTCACAAATTTAATCTTTTTACCCTATTACATTATCAATCTTGAAAAATATCGTTTCAAAATAGTGCTATATATATATATATATATATATATATATATATATATAAACCCATGATAAACCCATGACTATATCACGGCGACAGAGCCCGAACGTTAAAGATCAGTCGAATAAAACTAGTAGAACCAAAAATAGTAACTAAAAGTACACGACCGAAACAGTCGATAGTAAATAGTAACAAAATCAATCGGACCGAATATAGCGACTGAAAACAGTAGACTGAAACAGTGACTGGTAAAAACTAATAACGTCAGTCGAACCAAAAATAGCGACTGAAACAGTCGATTATAAAAAGTAGTCAATTAGTAAACAGTCGATAGTCGATTTCCGTCGATAGTTCCTAATACTAGTGTCTACATTAATATTGTATCTATTCATATATGTGAACCCAATTGCTCTTTTGAACACGTATGTCATGTGCATTAACACGCTCGTTGCCAATAACGCGCTGGTGCGTAATATGGAGCTTTCCTCGGGAGCCAATTACGCTTAAGCCCGTTACATATGCGGTGGTCTTTTTAAGCCCTATATTTAGTTTGGCATTAGCAGTATTCACCTACAATTGTATCGGCATTATCTAAAGACAATAGTGAGTCATTTTCCTTTTTGATTCGTATGTAATACAGAATTGCATATGGCAACAAAAATGATCGATACGTCGATATGTAAGTCGATAAATATTCAGGCAATAGTATTCCAATTTACAACTTTCGTTTGTCTGTCATAGCCTTTTACTAAAGGCTCCGTCCAAACCTATTTCCAGAGCGGTTATCAGCGAACATGTGTTGAAAATACGAGAGGAGAAGAAAGCAGGAAAGGTAATGATAAAGCAATGTAAAAATGTTACATACAAAAAAAAAAGAAATAGCACTATTTATGTATGCAGTGCATGTCCTGGATATACTGGTTACTCTTTAGATTACCCAAAAATTAGTCATGAGTGACCTCTTATGATTCATCTGAATAGGGTTTTTATTTATTTTGTGAGTTTTAGTGAAAATTTGTATTAGCTTATGGTCATACATTTATTTCTATTGACTTCTGTATTTACTCGTATAGATATTTCGTATGTTTGTTCTTGGTTTTCTTCTGAATATTTTTATCTTATTTTAGTACTTGATTCATTCCCATTATATATATATATATATATATATATATATATATATATAATTTTGTTATGGTATATGGAATTATATCTTCTATATCACCAATCTATTTTCCTATTCTGTCCATTTTCATTCGCCACGCTCCCGCGTGTTATACGGCCATTGGCAAAATAATTTGACCTCAGTGCCGATCACGCTTTAGCGCGTGACAAAAAAATAATTTTTGTCAAAAAATATTAAAATCTGGACGTTAACAAACATTATTAGGAATATTTTATTGTTGTAATCAGAAGAAAATAAGTAGTCGGCTCCTAGGGTAGGTATTTGATCCCAGATCGGCAGCAAACGTGTTAAGCATAATTGATGCCACAAACATAATATGAACATATAATATATACAAAATATGTATTTATTAATAACGTATTGAGCCAATAATTGCTTTTAAAGCTGTTGAAATTCTATTCGGAATACATTCGTAGAAAGTTTCCAAGGAATTTTCTTAGAAATGGACAATCTACCCCTAACTTTTTTATGTAAAACTCACCATAATGGTTAAATTGTGTCAAGATTCACAAAAGATGATTCTGATGCTCATAATTTTCCTTGATCCTCTAATCTTGAAGTATAACAGTTTTTGGCAGAAATATGCATAATAATAACATCATCATTGAGGATGTTGAGATATTCATTTGCAGTAATCTGGCCAGTGGTGCGTATGAGAAGACCAGCTGCATACCACAATATTTCCGTTCAAATCATAACGGAATTTTTTGGATGTTATACATATATAAAGCTGGTCGTTTATAAAAAACAATGTAAATAATGATTCATTAGACCATGCTATATTCATCTAATCATCCAAGGCAATTTTTGAGCCATTAAGTATTACAAAAGAATATTAATAATATATCAGAAACGTCATAAATCAAATATGTGAAAGATATGTTTATGGACTAAAACTGAAAGGTTTTATTCATCATGTGATTAAAAAACGATAAAAGAGATTTAATCAAAACCCCATCTGCTCTTTTCAGCTTCATAAAGACTTTCCTGACAGCTGATAAGAGACTTATACCTTCATAATGTTCACAAAGTTTGTTCACCGCCCTTAATCATTTCTAGTAGTCTTTGACATTTTTTAACACACTTTAATTATTTTATTACCGTTCGCAATACGTCCATTTTTAACTCGTCGTCAAGAAATAAATCCATATAACTCAAAAGGTACTTTGTACTTTTTCACTGACTTGAATATCATGAATCTAATATTATTATGCTAAATAAATCCTTAAATAGTCTGTAATAATTATTTTCTTGGTTCTTTCTTTTGAAATTCATTATTACCGAATAAAACAACCGACTGTATTTAATAAGAAAAATTACAGGTAAATTGAAAATAAAAATTATATTGCCATATCCAATATATTTTCCCAACAGTATCTTAATAACTGCTTCGTATTAATCAGGCATCCATTATAATAAAGTTTTAATTAAATATCAGAGCAAGAATTGATGTAACGCGACTAATGAAGGCGTTAATTAAGAATTAGAAAATAGTTTATCCCGAAACCCTAATTTTTTCTACAGTTAACGAGTCGTTTAAGAAAAACCAGCTGCTTTCTGGAATAATAACGGTAGATCACGTAGAACATAGGTAACTTAATTTTCAAGACGTCCGCCCTAACATCTATTGGACATTAAAACCACTTGCAGAAGCAGCTTATTCGCTTCCAGAACGGAAACTCAAGCGATGTGGAAAACCGGAACCGGATTTTGCAAAATTGCCAGCTTTCCACGAGTTAGCGTTATTAGTTTCATTCTAGATACTTTCTCAAGACTTTTTTTAAACGATAATAGTGTATTACATAATACGTTAAGAGGTGTTTCAGTAAATTGTGAATTTATTACCTGTTTATTATAAAAATATGTTGATCTTGTCGTCACATAGTTATAAATACAAAATTTGTAATTCTGAAATATCCTATATACATTTGAATAACTAATATTTATCTCAACATCGTTAACTAATCAACTAGTACTTATACTTGTTATCGTTTATGGACTGTAATACTCGATAGTAACGATTAGTCAATTGGTCCAATACCGATGATTGCAGATAAAATCCCATGTTAAGTTGTACGTTCAGCAAAGATAACTTAACTAATAAGACTAACTTGATAATAAGACTAATACATAACACAAGTATACACGTATTTGGGCTTAAGCAACCCAAAGCTGTTTGTAAGGTTTTTTTTAAATGTTCTAGTCTTTAATAAATTCATTATTTTGCTATTTTTGACCATTAACAGCTACTTATTGCATTAAAAATATATGTATAAATCAGAAATGAATAGAGGTTGACCTGAGTTTAATTAATAATGAGCCATACTGCTTGGGATCTATTTTACGCACTGGGGTTCAACAGCTCTCGCTCATCATGCTTTCGTCCCGAACGTCCCATATCTTATCATGGAAATCATATTAGAAATAACTAAGATGTGAATACAGAAAATGTATTTTTAGAGACATTCAAGCTCCAATTCTGTGGTAATTTTACAACAAATTGTCGATTACATGCTTATAATCAGGTGATTTTTGGTTACGCAGAAAGTTGTGAACAATATTTTAAAAGAATACCGATGCTGCTGCTTTATCAGGCTTTAAACATTTTTCAAACTTTTGGTCAGCCACTAGTTTTCAAACATCACGTCCAGCATATATTCCTTCCATGATTTTTATTCTCCAAAGAAAGTAATCGTCGCCGGTTGTGAAGACTAAGTTCTTAAGGCATTTTTTGCACTTGTACCTAGACAAATTAGCAATAGATCACTGTACATGGAACTGTATGGACACTGATAATATATCAGGATATTTACACTGTACCATTTTCTGAATTTGTACCAACAATATTCATCGAACAGAAGTAACAATCATCTACATTATTCTGCTGTCCTCTCCGTAACATTGGCACAGAAAATGAAAAGTATACATTTTCGTAACTACTTGTATTACTTTGTTATGCACGCTTTTCAAACCCATTTCTGGTCAGTGTTTGCTATACTCAAATACGTATCTTCTAGTGTATTAATCATGTTTTTTTTACGTTTACCGAGCATATAACAACCACAAACGTAACAAAATACTTTAAGTCGACTTTTCAACCTTGTTTCTGTACTTTCACACCACCCGAGGCACAATCAGTGCATCAAAACAAGTTCCAAACGATTTTTAACCTGACAGTCGTTATAAGAGCACAGTGCTGCACTATGCGTGATCTCGGACTTCAGGACACCAAATATCGCTAAGAATCATTTTCATCTGCTCTGGTCCAATTATCCAAATCCCGACTACTAGCCATACTATATCATCATCATAAACATCGTTCGGGGAAAGTCTACTTCTCAACTAATACGATGCTGCTGGTGCCGTATGAATTCGAATATTCGCCAAATCATTATATTTTAACTCGATCTCTGATAGAAACATGTAGAATTTGCCATAAGCATCGAAAGTAACAATGTCCAAATCTCACAGCCATACAGAAGGATGGGTAAGATAAGCGTTTTAAAGAAACCGATTTTAGACTAGTATCATCTATCGACATCGCTAACATCAGATCGATCAAGAAGCTTGCGGAATCATATATGAATGTTATGTCTCTTTTTAGAAACTAAATAATTGCATCCACTATGACTTTAACTAACGATCACCAGCTTGGGTGTCAGATGAATTTGATAAATCACCTTTGATCAATCACCAAAGAGCAACATGTTTCATAAAGACTTTCCCGAAAACTGATAGGGGACTTATACCTTCATAATGGTTACAAAGTTTATCTCTAACTCTTTTTTTCATTATAGTTAGAATTATCAATATTTCACCACCGCCCTTAATTATTTCTGTCGACATTGGGCGGTATTGCATATACCCTAGTGGTATTTAACTAATTAACACACTTTAATGACTTCATTACCGTTCAAAATACGTGCATTTGTGACTAGTCCTCAAGAAATTAATCCATATGGCTCAAAAGGTGCTTTATTCTATTTCACTGACTTGAATATCATCAATCTAATATTATTATGCTAAATAAATACTTAAATAGTCTGTAATTAATATTTTCTGGGTTCTTTCTTTTTATCTAAGTTAATAGTCTAATTCTTTTGTTGATTATTACCTAATTCATTAACAAAATTTGCGATATCTGATTGAACACAATCTAGATATTAATATAATAAAAGTACAATTTTTTAAAATTCTTTAAGTTCATAAATGCATTTTTATATTATATGTTGCTAATTTAATATAATAAACCAAAAAAACTCAATCTAAACTTAGTTTGAAAACAATATCACGTGCCATATCATAACATCTTCAATCTCATTTAAATATTTTCCAGACTTTTTATTCTCAGATTCAACATTATCCTATCATATTTACCTAACCTATCTACTAAAAGTATATTATATTTTATATACGTATATTATATTATAGTGTGCATATAGACACAATATCTTAATACCTACCTAAACCTATTTGTCTATTTACAATACTTCTTTAACTACTACCAAGTGATCACTTTGAAGTCAGTGCTGAGCAATAAATTAGATTTGTTCTGTTCGTAATTTCTGTATTTGTCACAAAATTATATTATTATTTTTGTATTGTTTCGGCTCGGCACCGACTTCAAAATGATCAGTTGGCAGCTGTATGCAGCATTAAGTATTAGAATAGATAACCCAAGTAAAAGTACAGCCCGTATGAGGAAAAATAGGAATAAAGAAACACTGATTGAAAATAAGAAACTTTTCAGGCTCTGTCCTCAGGCTAATTAAGCTCTGTCTTTCAGGCGGGGTCCGCTACCTAGTCTAAGTGATTTGACACCATGTTCCAATAAACTAGAACAAAAAAACTTGCTGCCTTTTTGGAAATCGTACCCGCGCTTGGGAGCTTAACATTATCTTCATTAAAGCAAAGGAACAGTTGCCTAGAACGTTTCAACGACTTCTCCTATGACATGGTTAGTGCTTAAAGAGCAAACTGAACGGCTTTTACTCTGAACTACTTCCGATTTCAGCAATAATATTCTACCCAAATATCTGATCCCCCCCCCTTATCCCTCAGTCAATTCCTGATATATATATATATATAAACATTATTTATATTAAAAACAAATATTATCCATTGTCACTAAAGATGCCGGTTTATATTATATTTAAAGTTTTGCGTGTAATAGAATTTTAAATTTGGTATAGGAATAGCCGAAATCAATATGAAAACCTCTATTGCTATCAGATAAATAATTCCAGTATTTTTACCCAGCGGTATCGAATGTATCGATTACGTCATGCAGGTCCAATAATTCTATTCCTCGAGGGATCCGTCTACTATTCCCAATATTTGAATTTGGAAGAAAATTCCATTCCAGCCATGCAGATAATGGCAGTTTTCAAAAATGAAATCGACATCAATCTTATTTTATGTTGGTCTGAGTCTTTTTTTATTTCTTCTTAACTATAGCTCGTTTTCATATATTCCTATTATTGTATAATATTAAAAGTAATTCGTAATGTTTTCTAATAAAAAATAAAAAAGTTATAATGAAAATGAAAATGAAATTAAAAAAGTTATTAAAAATTAAATGTGTGAATTAAGGCATGTTGATATTAAGCTAATTTTTAACTAGAATGTAGACTTAGCACCTCCCAACCCCCAATGTGAATGTCGCCTGTCTTGAGCATCGTGTAGTATCGTTCTCCTATTCCATTCAGCTCTAAAATCAGCTCATTTGTATATTGGGCAAGCCCCCTCTGACTTTTTATACTCTGCTCACTTATTTCCTGCACTGTTCTCATATTGAGATTTATATACATGTACCTGTTGCTTATACTTTGGTGAATATTGAGCATACTGCCAAATATCTTGCTCTATAGCATTTGCAATATTTTAATATTGCTGTTGCTTGTTGTACCCCACAGTTGAAGGCCGCATGTCCAGATTGGCTTGATGATGGCTTTGTATATCATGTTGCTCTCATTACTTAAATGAGAGTTTCGATCTGTTAAGCAATTCACATTACAGAGCTGCTCTCTGATGTTTGCTGTCGAGTTGTCTATCCTTAGCTTCTGCCAAATTAATCTACGATCCAAGTAAAGGCCCAAGTATTTTTCATATAATTCTTGTGGGATGTTTTTGTTATATATTTTTACAGAGAGACAAGCTTCTCAATATGTAAGTAACAGCAGTAGACTTGGTATGGTTTGTCTTTATTTCCCAGTGGTTAATCCATTATTTAATTTTAATTAGATCGAGTTAAGGTTTTGATGAAGCAATTTGTGAATCAGAATGCACTGACAAAACGATAGTAATCATCAAAAAAACCTCCTTAGGCTACCATCGTTGGTTTCTATCTTGTGTTGGTTGCTAGTCAGCTAGTCTGTTAATGAAGTAATTGTTTGGCAATACTTCAAGGATGGGTATTATAGCCATAAATTAACGCGAGCATTGAGATGGTAGTTCGAATGATGACATATTTTACCACAAAATTAATCGATTGAAATTAATAGAGATGGAACCTGAGTCCAGGGTAGATTGGCTGAGTCCCAATTTCACGGCTGAGTAGCAAGCCAATTATGGATCTGTATATAACCGAAATATGTCTTAGTCAATTAAGGATCTCTTTATGCGCCTTAAGTTGAATTGATTTTACGACAAACCTGCTATTTTTAGCTTAGTTCGAGATCCTTTTGAAGCCTTTTAGTCGTAACATTATCTAGAACAGACAGATTTCTCAGTTTGGTTCATCTTTATTCTCCGCTGATTCACATTTCTTTAATTTATTTGGTTTGAATTAATGTTTGAATGAAGCAATTTTTGACTCAAAATATACTGACAAGACGGTCATCCAAAAGTACCCCTCCTAGAGATAACAACGAATCAACTGGTTTAATAGTTTCCAGAAGTTACTATATTACTATTCTGTTGATTTATTATATAAAAGAGTAAAAGTAGTGAGTTGTTTTAGAAGCAATGGAAAATCAGTAGCCAGAAATTATAGTAGTAGTCACTTAGCCAACCCAGAGTAAGTATTATCATTAACCTTTCGCATAATTAGGATAATGACAGTAATATTGAACAGTTTAAAAAATATGAAAAATTTATGAAAAAAAAGAAAATATTTATTTTCATATTTATGTTAAAATTGACAATTTGTTGGATAAAATATGGCCAAAATCCGTCATAGCAAATTGAACACTAATCAGAGTGAATGAGTTTAGTGACAGAAGCAGTAAAAATTATCCATATAACGTTATTCTAAAAAATAGTTAGTTTAAATTCTCTATCCAACGACCAAAAAAGATCTAGAACATATATCGTATGAATATATGATGATATATATTGAATATATATCGTAGAACGTATATCGGTTTGTTGAAAAAATATATTATTTGATATCTATATTCGGAAATTTTTTTAATATATTTTTAGCGATTTTATAACTATATCGATATTTTTTCACCAAGCCTTGTTGTGTTGCTACAGATATCTACAAACGTCCGTTGATCAAATTTGACAACATACTACTGCAAATATTACATCAATAGCGAGTAACAGACGCACTCATGTAAGCGTTTGAACAAAAGTTACAAAAGTTGTGGCTTGAATTGGAACTTATACCGCACCCAACTTACTCACCGAACAAAATCCTTTCTGATTATATTTTTGTTTGATCAGAGTGATGACTTAACGGTATCGAAATACTGAATAGGTGCAAAAGTAGATTAATGATTGTATCGCTGCGAAACTAACATTGTTCTTGCGACACGATATCTCCATGTTGCTAGAAACATGGGGAAAAGACGTAGAAAATTAAGGAAAATACTTTTCTTAATATATATGATACCTATTTCTCTCAATAAATGCCTTTTTAAAGTGAAAATGTTATCAGAATACATGCAACTACCTAACATATGATTATTCAACTAAACTAGTTAAAATTATATAAAGATGTGTAGTCAAAGTTTATAAAAAATAAAAAATATATTTTTAACAAATAAATAAGTTTACATTTTTTTTTCGAATATTTACTTAAATATATAATTCGGAGAATGCCGTCTAATTAAATTGAATATCCTCTTCCAAATGTCTAAGTTTTTATCACATTTAATAATCCGTATTCGGAATTGCTGCGCTCTGACAGTTTCAGGCAAATTAAAATGGTTTTAGCTGATGTGTCATGGGGACTTAATAAAGTTTATAATCCAACGCTTCGGCCTTTGTATACACGACTGAGTATTCCTTGACACCCACAACAATTTTCCTGTTACAATTTAATTCATGTGAGGATTAGAAGATTTATTATGCTTTGGGGGCATTATTTTACTGTGAAACAGTTTACAATTCTACGTCGTCAAAAATTTATTTTACAACCATTATATATATATATATATATATATATATATATATATATGGTCATGTCCTTTAAGGACTATTTCCTGAAATATTACATCTCCAATGAAATAGTTATATACTAAGTATATTTTCAGAATGTACTTATTAATTCGCGTAAAAAAATTAAAGAGATTTTTAGCAAGACCTATACAGACAGTTTCAGTTTCAGTTCAGACAAATTTTCTTAAAGTTAAAATATATAATGAAAACATGAGTACTATGAAACGCGAAGGCTTTAAAACATTAATTTTTAAAGCTATTTAATTTTAACAGGATGGGCCAATGATATAAACAATTCTTCCGCTTCAATACTATTTTAATATAATACTACACTATAAACACTGAACCTCTCACATCTTAGAGCCAGATTAAACACCCCTTTATGAATAACCTGTTGCGCTATTTAACAGCTTTCTCCTGATGAAACTACTAAATGGATGTATATCTAAAACCCGTCTAATAAAACAGTCAATACAGGTCATCAAAGTATATGACGTTAGCACCTCGCAATATTGCCGCATATAATTTTTACTTACAAAATTTTCCAGTTTACAATCCTTAATTATTGTCACTAACGTTTTAAAATAATTTTGCAGGTTTTCGGCAACATGATCCACTAATACCAACGAATCGAATTTTATAGGCTGTTTCGATTACGTATTCCAAAGCATCAGATAGCATTCCATTAGAAAAAATCCGCTTCAATAGATTCTTCATAGATATAAATCCTGCTCATCAGCCCGATGTAGCTGTAAATCTCATTTATCAAATAGAACTTGCCACAAAAATTGACAACAACCTCAATCCTAAAAGGGCTTTTGAAATTGATGATACTTCACCTGGGTTATTAAAAGAGCTGCCACGAAAAGCAATCATGTTGACATATATATTTAGACTAGACTAGCAATTTTCACTGAAATAATTGTGTTAAACAATATTTTTATGGAAAAAACTACTCATTGTTTTTATACATTTCATAAATATAGTCCATTCAAAACAGTAGTGACACTGGAGACTTGTCAAAACGTCGCAATGTTGCCGCAACAACTCTGAGTTTCAGTACATTTTGACTCTAACATATAACAAAATTTTAATATAAATAAAATAATGAAACAAAAATGTTATGTATTATAATTGATTTTAACATTATGGTACATCTAACGCATATCATCTACAGCCACAATAATTTATAGGTTAGAGTTGTTTTATATATACATTGAACTTTTTTCCACTCTAGTATAGGTAGTGCTCTAGGCGCTTTTTTTATGTAGTGGTATCCCCCGAAGGCCTATTCCACTTAATTAACAATGGTATATCTATAATATATTTTACTTTCATTAAAGAGAAATCCTTTCATAGGTCCAATCTAGCTCACACAAACCGAAGGTGTTATTTTTGACATTCCTCTTAAATCCAGACAGTTTTGGTTTGAATATCCTTCTCGACCTGAATATCTATTGCAATACCCCATGTCAACTCAATTGGATTAAATATGCAGTGTTAGGGAGGAAGACATAATACTATGTGGCCATAACGTTCAGGAATCTGATCTACCATGTATCTTTTCTCAGGCTTATTTCTAAAAAAGTAAATTACATAAAATACAATTATATATTTCATGTATATTTACGGAGTAACAATTTGAAATAGATCAAACAAAACCTAATAGATAGTTATTCCAACGTTTACCCTTTTCCATCAACTTTTGTTGTCTTTACACTATATTTATTATCATCTTGCCACAAGCTACCCAATGTCCCATTCTCAAATATTCATCTCTCATTTAAATATATAAAGTGATATAATAATTTTTCCTTAATTTTGTTATATGTTTTTAAAAATTGTATTCTTTTAACAGCAATCTCTTCTATTATTAAGTTCTATTAAACCCCATTGTGGATTATTTTTACACCACTTATATCCTATATTACCCAACAGTGTATCAAGGGATGTTCTACATCCTTCATATAGCTGTATATGTTTTGGCTTTTTAAGGATACTGTCCATTAAATTATGTTTTGAGTGAAAAAACTACTTACTGTTTTATACATTTCGTATATTTGATTTCTGATACAGCTAACAACAAACTGATCTTGACTCGTCATCTGTCTCGCACAAACACGGTTTCTTTTTGGTGAATTTAAGGTTATATTGTTTTTTATTTTTTGAGATATTTTAGTGACTGTGCCCGACTAATATTCAGTGCAGCTGCAACGCGCAAAAAATATTTTCAGTAAAAACCCGGTCGATTTGCAGTTTATTAAAATAAAGCGTTAAAACAACGTTTACCGGTTTATAATTCGTAATTATAATATTTTGAATAATTTTGCAGACATTTAACAAACGGACAACTTTTGTAGGTTCTTTCGGTTACATGTTCGAAATTCTCTAAGAGCTCTTTTTAAAGATCTTTTTTTAAATAAAATAAAATGGGAAGGATAATATTGTCTGACTGTAAAACGAATTTACATCTTTAGTCAGGACACATATTAACACAGGTGTCACGGCGGTTTTGAATTGACTATATAACCTCGAATAGAGCTAACATTAAGATAACCTTGATTCGTCACTTGTTTTGTTTTGTGCCGCTCTTTATATTAACTCGCCCGCAATACCTATATTATTATTAAATTACACGCTAAACATATTTGCAATAAAACTGTAACTTAATATTTGATAGTATATTGTCTCTCTAATGCAATTTACTGGAAAGATGGCGCACTATTATCTTGTTGTTGTCCGAAGTAACTGATTAAAGACGCCATCAGTTCCTAACTCTGACTATTTAATGTTTTTGCCGGTTTGTGATTATTATCATTAATGCTTCAAGTAATTCTGCAGACATATTACAACTGTGTGGCCTAGGACCCTCACAACTCGAATTTTATAGACCGATGTGGGTGCATCAGTCTTCGTTTTGTCTATTTTTAATTGGAATAACGCTAATTAATGAAATGAGAATGAAAAGTCCGCACCGAATTTAAAACGAATTTTACGTTTTTTGAAATTGAATTTAGCTACTACTTTAGAGACTACTTCTTTTCTTTTTTAAGTTATCTTTCCTATTAATATTATTATATAAATATATTATAATAGTATATTGGTAAGTTATGATAATCGGTCGTTCTAAAGCGAACAAAACAAAGTTTGAAATGTCTAGAGAATGACTAGCTCAGGTCTGAACAAATTAATTATACGAAACCAAGCACAATAGTCGTCAGTGTTAGGTATTGGCATCTGTGACAAACCGCACGTAGCTCTCTATTGGAGTATTGTGGTATTAGAACTAAGTTATCTGAATAACATTCAAAGTAACCAGCGCTTGCTACTTCGTAAATAACTCAAAGTATACTTCATTAAAAAGCCATTGATTTAATTCGTTTTAAAAATACTATCAGTTAAAGTGGTATATAACATATTTCAGGGTATATTTAATATCAAAGATCAAAGGATATTAATTTAATAGTTAAAAAAATTATATTAAAGAAATTTAAGATTATATAATCCATAAAATCAATTGAATAATATGTTTCTAGATTATATGTAAGAGGTCAACTGAAGGGTCCTCGGCCTACCCATTTTAAAATAAACACTTTTTTTGGCAAAATTAGTTTTTTTTATTCAACAGTATTCCCTTCAAGGGTGACACACTCATTATAGCAACCTTCCAAGTTTTCGATACCATTTTTTAGTCCGATTTGTCCTTTGCTTCAAAATAGGCCTCAATTTCGGCGATCAGATATTCATTAGACGAAAATTTCTTCCCAGCTAACATTCTTTTGAGATCTGAGAACAGGAAATAGTCACTGGGGGCCAGCTATGAAGAATACGGTGGATGAGGAAGCAATTCGAAGCCCAATTCATGGATTTTTGCCATCATTTTCACTGGCTTGTGGTATATTACACTTGATCATCTTCAAACGCTGTTCCGAACCATTAACTATGAGATATGCTCAAACCATTGCAATCAATATCCTTGAGTTTGTTCCTCCTTGTTGCATCTTAAACGAATGACTTCTCAGAAAGGAACATATAACAGGTCAATTAAGTCCCCGGCTTGACACATAGATGGCGCTACTAGAATTACCTCCATATGTTTCTTAGTTAGCCTTTTGACTAACTAAGCCTAACTATTGCGTTATTGGACGTTTGATGGTCGAAATCGCCTAAAAACGGCCGCATTTGAAGAAAAAGAAAGTGCTGCTTCACCAAGACAATGCACCTTGTCACGAGTCAGTGAAAACGATGGCAAAAATCCGTACTTCATCATGGGGAATTTTATATATAACAAATAAACCTAAAATAAATTTAAATCTCTGGGGGAGGATACCTACCTGGGGTTGTAGCAGTAAGTAGATCAATTTATCGTCTTGACCAGTAGCCTTACCATGGCTAATGTTGAGTTGTTAAGGAGAGAAGACAATGTTGCAAATGATATACCATTTATTTTCTCCCTTCTTTGGGTAAATGAATGCACAAAGACGATGTTTGTTTATTTAAATGAATAATATAAAAATATATACAATATAAAATCGATATTTAGTTGGGAAGGAATTATGAATTGGATGGAAATTACTTACTAAATCGTCTGTCTGTTTTAGGATAATACTAATTCCGTCATCAGCTCATCTGATGATTATATGCCGGGCATATAGGAATTCTACTGTTCCTGATTTTTGAATTATATTCTCAATAGTTTTTCTTTCTTCTTAATTCTGATTAAATCTTAACTCTCTTGACTGTTTCCTAATTCATGTTCTTTGACTAATTCGGTAATTATTTTACTGTTTCTGGTCTCTGTTCTGTAACTCTTTCAATTTAATTTTGCCAATTCTGTTGTTCTTCTTAGTTCTGATACTGATAATTCTTTCTCATCATTTTGAAAATTCTTTTCAATTATTTTGTCAATTCTTTTGTTCTTAGTTACAAAATCTTTAGTCAATTCTGATTATCGTTATCGATGCAACGTATCTTATCGCTGAAGCTCCTCTCTCGGATTCTTAGTAGTGGTTGAGAAGGCTGGTTCAAGAAACCGTTTTCTGTATCTTGATTCACTCAGAATTTTGGGGTGGGAAAGACACTTCTAGCTAGGAACTTCTCACATAGATAGAACACGTGTGTTACGGATTCTTCAGGAATGATGAATGAAAATTCGCGCCTTCTTGATATTTTATTGTTATAGCCACCACAAGAGGTTCTCTACCAGGTTTAACTTCTGACACGGTTCGACTAGCCACGATATCTGAACCCCCATTATCCGGAAAACTCGGCAACGAGCCAATGAGACATCCGTTTTGCTAGACACGTGTGTTCTGTTTGCTCGGTGCTTTTCTTATCTTGACCTAGCTTCACTAGATATTCGATACAATGTAATATTTTATATTGTCTCAAATCAGAACTCTTTTCCCATGTCACCAATATTACAAAACCATTTCCATTACAATTACATTTGCTCTACAAAATAGTTCAATTGTCGTAAACCTAAAATTAATTGCGTCTCAACACCTGATAAATAATTATATCTATAAGAAGAATCACATCTAACAGTATAAATGTTATAAAAAAGATCTTACAGCTTATAAAGTAGATTTTGGACTATAATAAATTGAGCTTAAAAACTTTCGTATATTTATAATTTGTTAATTAATTTTCATCCCGTTTATACGATTTAAAAATACGATTACGTTTATGAGTAATAAAGCGAAACAATATAAAAGCGATATTTTTCGCATTTCCTCTCGCTCCATTTTTTCTTCATTTCCTCATCGTTTTCAAGTCAGATAATAAATTAAATTTATCTTCGGGCATGTATAATTTATCATTTTGTAATAAATTCGGCGTCGCGGAGGCGTTACAATGTAAATTATTTCAAATTTCTGATGCTGAATAATTGATCAATGACTGCCATTAACTTTATTTACCTCTATATTTTGATATTTGCTGATATGAAGGAAATGGCCTAATTATACTGAAAACTATTTTTTTTAATACAAAATTTGCAAATGCAAACGAACATTTAAAGACCGATCAGTCTTAAAGAAAGTTTATATTTAGTGCAATGGGTGAAAAAATATATATTGATTATTAAAATTATTGGGACTTTCATAAATAATATATTAATAATATATTATATATTCATTATTAAATATATCGTTTTGTCATAATAAATGTACACTTCATCCTTAAAAAAAGTAAGTACTTATGTAATGGAGCAAATAACAATAAATGTTAATTATTATTATTCAGTCATCCTAAAATCTCCAGCTAACTAGTCCTAGCTGTACATTAAAATCTCCAGCCGGAATAGATAGATCAGTTCCTGGAAAAAAAACTTTGAGCGTTGTACCAACGACCTTGAGCAATTAGATCAGACTGAGCGGCGGAAGAAAATAAACCAGCGTCAATATTCAAATAGCGGATGGATCCTTCGTAAAGTTACACGTAACACAAATGTGGCGATTAAAGAGAGTACCGTCAGCATGTAAGAAAGCGGTAATTGTAATATAATGCAAGAACTACGTCATAAGTGTGACCTATAATTCTGCTATCAATTTTCAGTAAAATCACACAACTAAGGCTTTAAGGTGCTCGCGAGGAGATAGGCCAAGAAGAGCAGTCAGAATATAGATCTGACAGTAGTTTTATAAATAAGACTTCGCACTGCACTAACTGATGTAGGAACTGCTTTTGACTATTACATTAGCCCTCACTTTGGATAGTTTTGGAAGCTGAATATGCTCCACTAAAACTTATTCAACTGCTTCAGGAGTCTTATAATCGTTCTATTAGGCCTGTGCGAGTGCAAAAGGTCTTATCATGTCCGTTTGAGGTCCCATCAGGTGTTAGTAAGTAGCGTATGTAATAATAACAAGCCTGATGGTCTCTCAGGATACCGTTATCTGTCACGAATCACTTATGATTCGGGATGGGACGGAATTAATAACACCACCTACGGCTTTGGAACAAAAGAGAATCTTTATTTACATCGCTGGTCTTTTATACAATTTTAAACGGCCTCGATACATTACAGCGCCCTCTACTACTTGTTCTTCTTCTTTTCTATATTGGCTCTTGTATCGATATGAATCATATATTTAACACCCCATCTCAATTTAAATTTATCTAACAAGTAACCTAATTAACATTTAAATTGCCAGAACAAAACTATTACATTCGATATTCAAATTTGTTTGAATGAAACTTACTATTTCTAAATGGGGAGAATTTAACTTTACTTAATATAATTCTGTACAATTATGTAATAAACAAACGTAATAATTAAATTTTATATTTAAACATAATTCTCGCTTTGGATACTCTTAAGAACTTTTTCACTCAGACACTCTTTCACTTTTAATGCCAATTATTTAATTTGTTCTTGGCCTACTAAATCTACATCTATGTATTATTTGTCTTTGAATACAATTATTCCATGCCGCTGAGTTGCCTCTATAAAATGATATGAATCTCTTAAAAGTTTTTTCTAGTTGATTTGGTAATCAATTTTGGGATGAGTCTTCATAATTTGGTCCTTCAAGTCTAATATCGCCTTACCTTATAGATTAATCCATGGTCCTTCTTACCACTAAGATATCGTAGTACTCTTTTTGCAACTTTCCATACACGTTTTGTTGATCTCCTTAAATATCTTCTAAACGGTACATCTTTAATTATTGCTTCACTGTCATCTGTATTAAAGCTGACTTCCATTGGTGTATCAAATTGATCTGTTTAGATATGATCTAAAGTCAATGACTGCATTTTAATATTATATATAGTACACTTTAAATTAATTCTCTAATAATTATATCCAATAATTCTTAGCTGATGAAAATATTATATTATTAAAATTAAAAATTATTAAATATTAAATCATATATTTAACACTATATTCGATAAAACGAAGGTTGACGTTTCTAATTTTATGTACGATATAGTTTGCACTGTAGAGCCATGCAGATTGATAATTAAATAAAAATTAATTATTAATAATTAATAACACTATTAGTCTATTATAAATCTCAGTCGAATCCAGTTAGATCAAGTACAAGAGTTCAAGTATTTGGAAGCAGTAATACTGGATAAGAATCCTCCAAGCTACGGAAGTTTTCTTTTCTAGGACGGGGCATGTGGAAGAAAGAAAACATTACAATCAAGACTAAAATCCGTCTTTTTTGAAGGCGTAATTTACCAATCCTTCTGTATAGCTCCAAAACTTGGACACTGTTACAATTTGACATCTATAGGCTTGAGATTTTTCAAATACGATGTTTAGGACAAATTCTATAAATTTCTCTTCAAAGTCGTATTAGAAGCGAGGCCATTCGCGTAAAAGGTGACAATCAGGGTAATTGAGGAAAAAATACAGAGACATACATTACAACAGCTTGAACATGAACGCAAGATACAGAAAATGATTCTGAGAGAGATATGAACCAAAATCATAGAAAGTGATCTGAAAATAGGAGATTATCATTATCCGAGACCAGAACAGCTGCGGCCGACCGCCAACTGTGATAAGATTTAGTAAAGAATGTTCGGAATCCTACGACACCACTAGCAGTGCATTGGCTGAGTAGTGAGTCCACAAAATCGTCGGCTATAGATTGATGATAGTGATGGTCACTTTGGAGCAGTTTGTTTTTTTAGGATTTAGTTCCAATCCAGCAGCTTCAATAACATGGATTTACATGACCATCAATATAAAAATTAATTCAAAACCTATAACATCGAAAACCGCCCAAGTGTCTGGTTTAGATAACCAAGCCTCGTATTGGCTTAATTTTACAAGCTTGCAGTTTTAGATTTTTGTGCAAACTGCAGTCTAATAATAAAGATGTACGCATATTAAAAGTACGAGTTTTAAAATAGGACCCAACAAATATATTACAACTAGTAATTAACTATGTAGTATTTTTTCCTTAATATTATTTAAACATTCATATCTAATATTTCATAGTCAAACTTAAATAGCGTTTATTACTAGCTGTACTCCTACTAGTGGACGCCACATAAGTATACGACACGACATAGTTTTAACACATAGGTTAACTGAACAAATTCTAACGGCTTTTATCTCTTCAACAAGTGGGTAAGTCTACTGAGTCCTATGTCTATTTAGAGATTATATGTATACAAAATTCAACTTGGTGTTTTCTTGTAAAACGTTTAATTTCTTCGCCGACCGTTCATACCCATAGATCTTCGTGAACGTCCTCATATCATGAGGCTTTAACAATGCTGCGAAAAACTTTGTTTTGACAAGTTGTACTGAGAATTGTTAACATGGATTTAAAATACCAGAGGGCTTCTCTAAATTACAAAGTTAAAATCATCAGGAAGACTCTACGTTTTGTAACACTCTACCGATATTCTTGATGACTTAGGTTTTTCCATTGGTACACAATAGCGACCGGTTGGTTTATACCCCTCTCGCCTCTGAAATTCTATAAGGTCACGCATTGAGATTAGTATTATCAATTATTATATTCAAATCAATAAATAGACAGGAACTGTACACATTAACTGCAACGGCTAGTGCGGGATTGTGAAGAGAGGAACCGAGAAGTGAGAGAAGAACTCAAAAAGTCTTCAAAGGAGTCTTCAAAATTGATCTCATTTGATTGATCATAAGAACATAAGATCATGTAACAGAATAAGGTAAAAAAAATTAAATATAAAATAAATGTAAAATAATTTACAGAATACTGTCAAGGTATTCAAGTAAAGACAATGTCAATGTTTATATTTCTTGAGAGAAGACCGAAATAAATAAATATTTTTCTTTGTCATATCCATTTTTAATAAAATAAAATTAGAATTGATTCCTGCAGGCCAGAAAACAATTTTATTGTTGAACAACGTTTAATGTAAGAAAGATATTGACTCTATCTCTTACTTTCGATGAACCGAACAAGCTTGTTAATATTAGAAATACTATTAAGTTATTTCAAATACTCTGAAGCTTAAAAACTAATTGGGCTATGCACAGTGTGTAATTCATTAGAATAAATCTGCAGCTTCCAGATTTAGACCACTTAACAATATATCGTCAACTTAACAGATAATACCATCTTTTGTTCAATTTCCAACATTCTAACAAGTGTTATATTATATTTTACTTATCTGAATGAAAAAACTAGTGGAAACCTGCAATAAGTCAAAACTTCTAGATATTACTCTTGGATATAATTATAAACATGTGGATATACATTTTAGTTTAAACTTTCGGTCTAACCCTTTTAGAACTCATTGCTTAAACATCAGAACGAACATAAGTAGCCATTTTTCTAATATGTGCATTCATTTTTTAAAATATTAGTTGATTTACAGTTCTTCTAAAAACTTGTCTTACTTGTCTGAGACCAATATTTATGCACATCCTTTATATACAATAGTATTTTTAAATATCACAGTCGATCAACAAGGAGGTTGATACAATGAAAACGAATATATAATTTGCAGAATGAGAAAATAGAATCTTCTTTACAGGCTAAGCCAACACAAAATTTAACTAAATTTACCAGTATAAGCAGATTTCCATGGAGAATTTAAATACATTTCCTAGGTTGGTGTGAAGGAATATATTCCTAGACAAGTGGGTACGTTAAAGCATCTTTCATTGCAAAATACTCAAGAGGAGATCATATGAAAAACTCATGTGGTATTTCCACAATAATGGTAGGGTTCGATGATATATCGGTTAAATAATTAAGGAAGGAATGTGTGGACATCCACTGAATAGTCCGTATCTTTTTATTTTAGTAGGTTTTTTTATTTTAGCCTTTTTAATTCCATCATTCATTTACTTTCATTTATGCCATATATTCAAATATGAGTTTGCATTAAAACATCAAACTAACTAGTATCCAACGGTGATAAAAGTTATTCTATCAATTACCTTAAAACATGAAACAAGATTATTAAATAAGAGCAACGTGGAAGCAATACAGCTACTGGACAACACGCAGGAACTCAAAAAGTTTCAACCGAACGAAACTACATGAACTTGCATGGTGTATAAGCGTATGGTTTTAGCTTTAGCTTAATTAGTCAAATTTAATTTTAATTTGGAATATACATACTGATGTATTTACCCCCGTCGTCTTGCTTGTGTATTGATGATGTACGTACAACAGCATATCCAAGATAAGATGTATTAAAAAAAAACAATGTCATAATTAAATTTTAACTTTCGGAATTTTTCCTAAAATTTATATATATTAATATTTGAAAAGCGCATTTACATATTTTCATGTTGTATAAGGGATCGTTACATATAACATGTCAATTAAAATGTCAGTGGCCTGACACATAGATGGCGCTACTAGAATTAAATCCATACGTTTTTCAGTTAGCGCTAACCCTCAAAAAATACGTGTATCAATTTGACAGCTGTCGGTTCATTAATTTGTGAATTATAGCATTTTAAGTGAAGCAACTTTTGTTATTTTGAAAAAAATGGATAAAAAGGAATTTCGCGTGTTGATAAATTATTGCTTACGTATTTCCGGAGACTGCCCCAGGAAAATCAACCATCAAGGATTGGTATGCTAAGTTTAGACGTGGTGAAATGACCACCGAAGAGAGTGAATGCAGTGGACGCCCAAAGGGGTTGTTACAGACGAAAACATATTCAAAAATCCACAAAATGATTTCGAATGACCGTAAATTGAAATTGAATGAAATAGCAGACACTCTAAACATATCAACTGGACCTGTACATCATATAATTCAAGAATATTTGGGTATAAGAAAGCTCTGTGCAATGTGAGTGCCGCGCGAGCTCACATTTGACCAAAAATAACAACGAGTTGATGATTCGGAGCAGTGTTTGAAGATGATCAAGCGTAATAAACCCGTGTTTTTGCGTCGATATCTGACAATGGATTAAACCTGGCTCCATCATTTCACTCCGAAGTTCAATCGACAGTAATCCGAGTGGTCTGCACTCGATGAACCCGCTCAAAAGCCTGGGAAAACGCAACAGTCGGCTAGCAAGATTATGGGGTCTGTATTTTGGGATGTGCACGGAATAATTTTCATTGAGTACCTCGAAAAAGGAAAGACCATCAATAGCTACTATTACATAGTGTTATTGGACCGCTTGAAGGACGAAATCGCTGAAAAACGCAGCATTTGAAAAAAAAGAAAATGCTGCTTCACCAAAACAATGCACCGTGTCACAATTCAATAAAAACGATGTCAAAAATCCATGAATTGGTCTTCGAATTGCTTCCTCAGCCACCGTGTTCTCCAGATCTGGCCCACAGCGACTATTTCCTGTCCTCAGATCTCAAAAGAATGCTCGCTGTGAAGAAATTTTCTTCGAATGAAGAGGCGATCGCCGAAACTGATGCCTATTTTGAAGCAAATGACAAAACGTACTACAAAAATGGTATCGAAAAGTTGTAAAGTCACTATAATCAGTGTATCTCCCTTGAAGGGAATTATGTCGAATAAAAAAGACTAATTTTGTCAAAAAAATGTGTTTTCCTATGGTAGGCCGGGTTTTTTTCAATTAACCTGTTAAATATCGTAATGTGTTTGGATACATTATAATTTCACTTTGTATGCCATTATAAAATTTATACCGATTGGGTATTACATTTTTAAATTACTTATACCATCTAGCAATGAAACTTAAGTTTATAATTCTACTTATAAACAACAACTAGAGACAA
The DNA here is from genome assembly GCF_030347505.1 of Rhynchophorus ferrugineus. Taxonomy (NCBI): domain Eukaryota; kingdom Metazoa; phylum Arthropoda; class Insecta; order Coleoptera; family Curculionidae; genus Rhynchophorus; species Rhynchophorus ferrugineus. The sequence continues at coordinate 74,823,487 of NW_027472581.1, forward strand.
ACAATGAACTTCTACTTAGTCCATTATTAAACGATTAAATACAAGAAAATTAACTGGCGTCAAAGTGAGCGTATTTGCAGAATATTTAATTAAATTTTACTTGCCTTTCCTTAAAAAAAATACGCGATCCGTAATATTCCCTGAAAATGTCCTATCTATCCTTTTTATACTATCAAAAAGGAAAAGCAAGTTTAAAATTTTACTACGAAGACAAGAAAAGCGACTTTGTGCCTGAGCATTTCTTTTTATCTCGACAGATTACCTTAAATATTTAGGATATTTTTAATTTAAAATACAACGGAATTATGGAATGAAAAACTATTTATATATGTATATAGAAAATCTTAGCAGATCATATATATTTTAATAATGTAATGAAAATATTGAAGAAAATTTATGTACTCGGACGGTTTCGAAAATATAATATTCTTATACGCCGGCTTGGTGGCGCAGTGGTAAAAAACGACAGGACGGTCCACCTACTTTTGCGATAGTCGCGGGTTGGAATCCTGCTGGGGCATGGTCCTAAATTTATGTTTGTGACTGTTTAATATTTGTGATTGTCCTAATGCAAAATCCGACAAGGAAAATGAACCCACTCACGCCCCTAACCAGTCTGGGTAAGACTGGATGTCTTCTGGGATCATTTCTAAGTTGGTCACTCAGCAGTCGGTAGGCTTATTTCCCAGGACCGTGATTCAGAGCCCACGTTAAACTGCAGGTCCAGTCCAGATAAGCACCTGAAACAAAAAAAGTTGGTAAAAGGAGATTTTAAAATATATAAAAAAAATTATACGCATTATATTGAACGTCAACGAAATATATTATAACTGGAGAACATTTATAAATAACTTTAATATAAACGTAGTAAATAAATCCACTACTTGCTCTAATTATTTTACTTATTGTTGATCGATATCTGATGATATGTTATTCAACAAGTATTATTATATCATATATGATGTTAATTAATAATGTAGAAATTGTTAAGAAACACCCGTAAAAAATCATATAATGTCTTTAAAAACGTAATACAAATGTTTGCTCGCATAAACAGATGAAGCTATTAGTGTATTAATAAATTAAATTAGTTTACTTCCTTTTTCAAGGTAGTTAATGAAAATTATTCCATGCGCATCCCAAAATGTAGACGCCATAACTTTGCCAGCCGACTGTTGTGTTGTCCCACGTTTTGGAGCGGGTTCGTCGTGTGCAGTCCTCTCGGATGACTGTCGATTGGACTTCGGAGTAAAATGATGGAGCCATTTTTAATCCATTGTCACATATCGATGCGGGTTTATTATACTTGATCATCTTCAAACACTGCTCGGAATGATCAACTCGTCGTTGTTTTTACTCAAAAGTGATCTCGCGCAGCACCCACTTAGCACAGAGCTTTCTCATACCCAAATATTCGTTAATGATATGATGTACACGTTCAGTTCACTGCCTTCGGTGGTTAATTTTCCTGTGGCAGTATCCGGAATCTCGGCATCAAGCCAACTTTTTGCTTCATCTGTATTTTTTACAAATTTTTTCATAATAACAAAAGTTGCTTCACTCAAAATGCTATAATTCACAAACTAATGATCCGATAGCTGTCAAATGTATACACGCATCTTTAGAGGGTTAGGGCTAACTAATAAACATATGGATTTAATTCTAGTAGCGCCATCACGTCTCAGGCCGAGGACTTTTCAATTAACCTGTTACCAACCGATCACTGCGAACAAAACAACTAAGTTACGTATACGTAAAAATATGACCATCTTATCAATGATAGTTCCGGTCCTTAAATACTTTCTGAATGATCTGCAAATTCTTATCGATTTTGGAGACAATACTAGAGACGCGAAATTCTGAAAGAATAACAATCAGAACTTAATCCATTTAACAAAAATACATCAGTTACCCATTTAACAATCTTTCGGTCGACCAGTATATTTTACTGTCGTTTATTTTAGCTGTAATATAACTGAGGGCTTGTTATAATAAAAGTTGAGTGGAATTTAATTAAATAATCTGCAAATACTTTTACTCTGACGTCAACTCAAGTTGTTACATGTTATCGTTTATTATAAACAGCTTTTTTGTAACAGGTACGTGTCACGGAATCTCTTGAATTAAATTCATATGAAATCTAAGCTCTTGACTTAAACTTGATACCGCTCTTCAAGTCAGTAATTAGCAAATTATCATTTAAACTTTAATTAGTGACGTTTACAACGATCTTTGGTTATGTGTGTTAAAAATAGTGGATATTTAATTAATTACACTTTTGACTTGAATAAGAACTTGAAATGTATTTATAAAAATATTAGATTTGTAAAGCGAAAAAAAGTCCCTTAATCAGTAATGATAAATTTAAATTGAAATACCAATTGCAGATACCTACTTCTAAACTGTGTGAAACTATATCATAGCTAATGTATTTAAAATATGAATTTAATAGGATTATAATTATAATTTAAGAGATCATTTGAAAAGTCCCTACCATAATAAAACCATAATAAAAGATATTTTTTTGCCAAAATTATTTTTTTTATTCTACATAATTTCCTTCAAGGCTGATACATTGATTATAGTGACCCTCCAACTTTCTGACACCATTTTTGTAGTACGATTTGTCCTTTGCTTCAAAATAGGCCTCAGTTTCGGCGATCACCTCTTCATTCGATGAAAATTTTTTCCCAGCAAGCATTCTTTTGAGATCTGAGAATAGGAAATAGTCGCTGGGAGCCAGATATAGAGAATATGGTAGAGAACGAATCAATTTGAAGCCCAATTCATGGATTTTTGATACGGTGTCCAATTGTCTTGGTGAAATAACACTTTCTTTTTCTTGAAATGCGGCCGTTTCTCGGCGATTTCGTCCTCCAAATGGTCTAATAACGCTATGTAATAGTCGTTGTTGATGGTCCTTGCTTTTTCAAGGTAGTCAATGAAAATTATTCCATGCGCATCCTAAAATACAGACGCCATAACCTTGATGGTTGATTTTCCTGGAACAGTGTCCGGAAACTCGGCATCAAGCCAAGTTTTTGTATCAACTGTATTTTTTCCCTTCAAACAGCAATAATTTATCAACACGCCAAATTCCTTTTTATAATTTTTTTTACAATAATAAGGTTGCTTCACTCAAAATGCTCAAATTCACAAACTAATGATCGGGCCGCTGTCAAATTTATACACGCATCTTTTAAGAGTAGCGCCATCTATGTGTCAGGCCGGGGACTTTTCAATTAACCTGTTATGTATACGCGTGAATGTGTATGGATTTTAGTAACGTTAACCGTGGTTTTCGACATTACCAACGAGTGACCAACTTAGAAACACTTTTAGAAATATCAAAAATCACAAAAACAAATTTAAAACCCTGGAATTCAAACCCGCTACTTCGGCAACAGTAAGAGCAACATCCTATAACCACTTACCATGCTGGCTTTTTCAAACTCTTTTATTTTTAAAAGTATAAGTGGTGACCTGTTTTACTAATTTAATTAAACAAAATAGAAATATTAAATAACTAATAGACAATTGAAATATACCAGTCGTATTTAATAAAGTATGTTATAAAAACTTAACAACTTTATCTTTTAATTTCAAAAGCATGTTAAAATGAAACGACCAGAACGTTGACAACAATCCTAATTAACACCTTGTAATAAAGTGTTACTGTATAAATAAATTTGGATTCCAGTGAGACATACAATGTATAGTTATAGGATTGCACGAAAAAATTTAATATTAACATGATCCAAAAATACCAAACCAAACGATACATTATTCTTCGAAACATTGTTAATGACCCATTGTACAAGCAATGAGCATATCCGCAAAGATTTAAGGGTACGAAGAAGATAAACTGTTCGCTCGCATCTGCTTGGAAACAAAAGAGTTACTTAAAGGTTGAAGGAACAAAAACCATTTAATACCAAAAATACCAAAACAAACGATACATTATTCTTCGAAACATTGTTGATGACCCATTGTACAAGCAATGAGCATATCCACAAAGATTTAACGGTACGAAGAAGATAAACTGTTCGCTCGCATCTGCTTGGAAACAAAAGAGTTACTTAAAGGTTGAAGGGACAAAAACCATTTAAACTAATATCTATGAAACAGCACCATGTTCTAAAAGCGGGTGTTGTGCATCAGGCATATATATTTGTATACTTCAAATATAGTCAGGCGCACAGATATAAATCTTATTCTCTCACATGCGCGTCGGAAACTGATGAAGTTTTCCTAAAAAAGCAAACTAAACGCAAAACTAACTCTCTGAAACAACAGTTCAATCTTGGCCAGAAGCTCGGATATTACAAACCATTGGATGGTATCGGCTTGATGATCTTCTTGAAGATCCTCGGCGTGGCAGATCAAACATAATATTGTCCATCCTAAAACAATTCGCTACAACTATCCTTGTTCTTTTTTGATTGCTATTAAATATTTATCGTACCATATTAGTTACACCCAAATTTAAACGACCAACAATTGATATAAACTTGCAACTATATATGTTGACTCTAAAATAACAGAGAAACTAAGGAATAATCAAAATTATATCAATAAAACTTTTAGTATTGTATTTACAAGAAACTATTCTATAAGTTATTGTTTTAAATAAATGTTAAACGTGATACCTCTGAATAATATAAAAACAAAATTTTGACTGACGTCAGAATAAATTTTTTCAGAATATCTAATTAAATCCCACTCAGCCCGGCTGAAAAACGCTAACTGAAATATTCACGGAGAACGCCATCTCTATCTTTCTCCCACGTTTATTTTTATCCGTTTCAGCAAAAAGAAACGACTAAAGGTCTGAAATTCGATGAAATTCTGTGAATGAAAGAAAGGCTAAATTGCGCCCGACTTTCCTATTTTTTGCAGATTACCTAAAAATCTCCACCTCGTTTTTAATTTAGAAATAGACGAGGAAATGCTTTGTAAATCGAAACTAACTTAATAATAATTGTATATTTAATATACCAGTTATTTCAGGTTCAGTGGAGAAAATGACACATACAAATTTTATTTGATAGTCTGAATTATATAATTCATACCTTTCATTGAAGGCTCGTCATCGATGATGATGAATATATTTCCAATTGCAATTTTGTTTTAATCTATGAGCGGATTTTTCCTTGTGCGTCGAAACATGTAACCTATACAATCTATAAAAACTAGAAAATAAATAATCAACCTGTAAAATTCGATTTGCGTTGGTAATGCTGGACTATGTTATTAAATATCTGCAAAATTCTTCAAAACATTAGTAATAATAATTAGATGCTCCAAACTAGTAAATATCATTAGACAAAAGTCACAGTTAATGCTGAATAATTTTCCTAGCACCTGGAAAGTAACTCAAGTAATAATAATTCTCAAACCAGGTAAAACACCAGAAGATGTCTCTTCCTACCAGCATATAATTTTATTACCGGTACTCTCAAAAGTTTTTGAGAGATTGTACATAAAGAGACTCAATTATATAATAGAAAAAATAAAGATCATTCCAGAACACAATTTTGGGTTTCGCAATTAGCATGGAATAATTGAACACGAGCATAGACTTGTTAACAAAATAAATATGGACCTAAACGCCTTAAAAATATTAGTCACCTGCGTTCCTAGACTATCTTAGGTCTTTGATAAAGTATAGCATAAGGGATTGCAGGTTAAATTAAAAAATCTTCTCCCTCATTCGGATTATGAGCTACTAAAATCTTACCACACAGATCGCCATTTCACTGTAAAACAAGGCGATGAGCATGTCGAATTACATGCAATCTATTCAGGAGTTCCGCAGGGTAATATAATGGATTCAGTACTATATCTTCTGTACACACCAGATATACCTACAACAAAATTTCTACCGTGGAAACATATGCAGACGAGAGGGTAGTCTTAGCTTCTCATAAAGATTCAGCCATAGCATCAATGGACCGACAAACACACCGAACCAAAATCACGTCAAATACAATTGTGGCTGAAAAGATACTTATAAAAGCCAACAGAACAAAACCCAATCATATAACTATAAAAACAACTATACCTTTTATATTGCGTAGAAAAACATATCCACCAGTCTATATTAATAATTGTCATCTCTCACAGGCAGAGGATGTTAAATATCTTGGTATGCACCTAGATCGACGCCCAACTTGGCAGAAGCATATACTCGCCAAACCGAGACAACTTGTACTCTACCAAATGTAATGACTTATCGGACGCAAATCCAAGTGATCATTAGATAAGGTATTATAGTATAATTCTATTCTCAAGCCTATTTGATCATATGGAATCATACTATGGGGAACCGCTAGCTAATATATCCATCATACAACAGTTCCAAATTAAAGTTGTGCTTGCCATTGTCGATGCTCCGTACTATTTTTCAAATGAAGTGGTACAACGCGATATTCCTCTAAAACCAATAACCAGTGTCATTCAACGTGTTTTTGCGAAGTACTTGGAAAGAGTGTCAGTGCATCCCAAATACTCGCTAATCAGCTAAATATGCGAATTAACAGTGAAGTGCGTAAACTAAAACGTCTAACACCATCCGATCTGATTATTGGACATAGATAATAAATACTTGTTATCCTCTGGGCAGATTATGGAACTACTAACAGTAATAATTAAAAAAAAAAAACATTACATATTTTTAAAAAAATAGCTCCATAATTTGTATATAGCTGAAACTGAAATCAGACGAATTAAGCCAAACTTAAGACAACCACAACTTTTTAACAAAAGTTATGTCTAATTTTTTATATAAACCATAGAATTTATAAATTAAGAATTAGGAAAAATTTTAATCACCCATTTTGTATATAGATAGTATTCTGCATTTGATTCTTAGATAATAGTTTCGACAAAATTTCATGTGTCATCTTCAGGTCTTGCTTTAGCCCTCCCCTTCGCGTTACCTCTTAATACATTTTGTCATAACCCTTCACATTTTATAATAGGTATATTTTATTAGCGACCTATGATTGGTCCCCCGTCAGTAAAACTGATCCACATACCCTTTCAATTTTTGGACTAAAATACGCTTTTGGCGGGTAGTGGCACATAGTTGGGATTTCCTCCAATAAAAATCACCTGAAACAAAATACAAGACGTTGGAATTAAATATATCTTTATTCATTTTTTCATGCTCTCATTTAATGTTAGCTAAATGTAATTGAAAAAGTATTATCAATTAAAGAGATAAAAAAATAATTAAATTTAATTTAATTATGAAATTGTAGTTAAATTCTAATGAAAAATGAAACATTGTGGAAAAATAATCCAAGATTTAATTCTTATGCTAATGAATAGATGGTGCTCAACGAATTTCTAAAACAAACGATATTATTAAACGCTTGTGCACAGAATAAATATTTTAATATAATTATTAAATTTGATGGTCTGACATTTTTCTACATAAAAAGCCTTCTTTTAATATTATTAATTTATTCAGTGTATAATGAAGGTAATTATGAAACACTCAAAACTACATTCCACATTCGTAATTTTTATTGTTTGATTCGAATAAACCTAGGTAGTTTGGCTCCGCCATATTCCGATTGCCTATTTTGTTTTCAACGATTAATGATCGTGATTTTAATGCTAGTAGTGAAAAACAGCTTGGAAGACCAAACAAGTTGAATGAACACATTACATTGACTTACTAGATGAAAATCAACCTCATACTCTAACGACTTTTCAGAAAACTTAGCAGTCAATGAATCAAGTGTTTCTAGACGTTTACATGTATGGCTTCATGAAATTGACTGAAAATTTCGAACAATTTCATCATCGCTTGTTATTGCTTACCACGAAAAAAACAATTATCTGTGAACTGACGATGTTGGCATATGACTGTGCATATGGTAGCATCAGCGAAGTGTGGAATATATTTTCGGTCTCAGCAATAGCAATTAACAGAGGAAACTAGGTTTTTGCGGCTGTTAAACTAAGATAATTTCAGATGAAATCTGATTAAATGATTTTCAGTCTCGTCTGGTGTCCCATAAAGTTACTCACATATTCAACAAAAAACCTGAAATAACTTTCTTCACAAGTATGCTTTCATATATCGCACAAAAGAACTAAATTGTTGGTTTACAACACTTTCACCTAGGCTCCTCAAACACTCCCGAAACGTGAAGCAAGGAGCCCATTAGCCGAGGCCAAAAATAGAAGTCTTGCAGACTAGCTCCTTGGTTGTAACTTTTAGTTACTTCCTATGATAATTATATTTCTCTTGTGCATGTGCATAATATATTATTTAATATATGTCATTGCTAAGGTTTACCTGGTTATAGGGTGCATTAAACTCGATTTAATGTATTCCTGAATTTTAAATGTACATTTCTTTAAATATATTGTATATCCGTTATACAACTCTAATAGATTTTGTACTATGAAACTTAAAATATAATGCAACCAACATATAACAAAAACAGATAAAGGTTATTTTGTCTTAACAACAAAGAATCACGTATGGCACAGGTAAGTGGATTTTCGTCCTATATTGGACCGTTCATTGGAAATTAAAAGCCCTTCGTCAAAACGACGCAAAGTTCGCTTTCCAACCGGTTCATCTCCTTTTTTTAACTTTGGACAGAATCACTTTATTGATGATAAGATTATCAATGTATATGTGTATTGACGCGAATCTTGATGAAACATTCACGATAATATAACATATTTTTTCTAAACCTTGAAAATATAAGAAGATATTTTTCAGACGATATTTTGTTTCGCCAATTACTAGGTGCTCGGATATCATTTTATCAGCGATATTTATGTTAACTATAGCGTTAAGTAATAGCGAAACAACTGTTAAACAATTTATATATTACAATATTACATTCAATTGTCCATTTAATAATGTTAAATTATTCAGTAGCTATCACCCATAATTACTATTGCTGTTCAATTTGAACAATTTTGTCACCAAAGAACATCGAAAAATTTTATAGAGGTATCAGGTCAAAAAAAAGTCCCCGGTCTGACACATAAAGGGCGCTATTAGAATTAAATGCATATATGTATTAGTTAGCACCAACCCTAGATGCCCATATAAATTTGACAGCTGTCGGATCATTAGTTTGTGAATTATAGCATTTTAAGTGAAACAACTTTTGCTATTATGAAAAAAATTGATAAAAAGGAATTTCGTGTATTGATAAAATATTACTTTTCGAAGGGACAAATACACTTGGGGCAAAAATTTGACTTGATACCGAGTTTCCGGACACTGCCACAGGAAAATCAACCATCAGGAATTGGTATGCTAAGTTTAGACGTGGTGAAATGAGCACCGAAGACGGTGAACGCAATGGGAGCCCAAAAGAGGTTGTTAGTGACGAAAACATTTAAAAAATGCACAAAATGACTTTGAATAACCGTAAATTGAAACTGAATGAAATGGCAGATACTCTAAAAATATCAACTGAACGTGTACATCATATCATTCAGGAATATTTGAGTATAAGAAAGCTCTTTGACAAGTGAGTGAAGCGCGAGCTGACTTTTGGCCAAAAACAACGACGAGTAGATGATTCGGAACAGTGTTTGAATATTATCAAAAATAATAAACCCGAGTTTTCGCATCGATATGTGACAATGGATGAAATATGGCTCCATCATTTCATTCCGAAATCCAATCGACAGTCATCCGAGTGGACTGCACACGATGAACCCGCTCCAAAGCATGGGAAAACGCAACAGTCGGCTGGCAAGGTTATGGCGTCTGTATTATGGCGAATAATTCTCATTGATTACTTTGAAAAAGGAAGGACCATCAACAGCGACTATTATATAGCGTTATTGGACCGGTTGAAGGACGGAATCGCGAAAAACGGCCGCATTTGAAGAAAAAGAAAGTGCTGCTTCACCAAGATAATGCATCGTGTGACAAGTCAGTGAAAACGATGGTAAAAATCTATGAATTGGGCTTCGAATTTCTTCTTCATCCACCGTACTCTCCCGATCTGGCCCCCAGCGTCTATTTCTTATTCTCAGATCTCAAAAGAATGCTCGCTGGGAAGAAATTTTCGTCGAATGAAGAGGTGATCGCCGAAACTGAGGCCTATTTTGGTATTGAAAATTTGGAGGGTCGCTACAACCGGTATATCACCCTTGAAGGGAATTATGTTGAGTAAAATAAACTAATTTTGACAAAAAAATATGTTTTACTATGGTAGGCCGGGGACTTTTCAATTGATCTGTTATAGTAATACAGCTCTATCATATTCCAACACTGGGTTTTGTTTTCAAAGATTTAAAGATGACGATATTGATGTCAATGGCCTATAGGACCAAAAAAGTTCCAAGACAATTAATCGCAACAGTTATTGGAAAGCGATCAAAAATCCAGATCAGATAGATTGATTGTTGATGAATTAATTGTTTCCAGATGTTTACATATATTACGAAAGATCAAAAGGGCGCTAAAATGGCTACCACACAAATTGATTAAATATATCCTCTCCAGCTGTTCTAATATGGCAGCTTCATTGCCAGGCAAAGAAGAAACGTTTTATACGGCTTATTGCGACTGGCTGTGAAATGTGGGTCTAAGATGACAGTTCCAAGCGCAAACAATTATGGGCTAACCAGGAGAAATATCCTATATCGGCACAAAAGGAAATATTAATGGCCATAAAGTATTGCAGATATTAATCTACAGATGTAAATTGATCAAATTGTACGGCTTATTATTGCTAAAAGAGGCCATCAATCGACATTATAAATTCACACAAGGCGGAGGAGGAGTTGTGAAGGATACGATCTGAATGGGAATGGGAATTCTACCACACCCAGATAGATGTATTATGACTTGGTTAAAACAGAGTTTCTAATTTCTGAAAAGGTGCAAAAAGATGATAGTAAACGATGGAAAATATTTTAGTTTAATAAAGGTTTCTTTAAAGTGAAAACATGATTAATAGGTAAGCAATAAAAATAATCTATTAAAAATAAGGATTGGTTTATTGCTAAATCACTAAGGCTTTTGACCGTATTTTTAGTGTAATAATTAAGTAAGTTACTGTTAGTCTATAGTATTCGAATGTTTATACTTTTTATTGGAATTGTTTTATTGAAAACCAGTGTCAATAACATTTAAATAGTTTTAATCCTCAGCTGTTACATGACGAAATGTTGTACCATTCCAATTATTAGCTTACAAGTTACCAAATTACAAACACATACTACTAGATGCAGGGTAACAGATGCACCAACATTAGGGAACCAGGGTGCCAGTTAGCGAAGGTCAAGTTAATTACTGACTAACAGTCACAAAAATTTCCATTACACAAATGTTTTTCATTAAGGAAAGAAGAACGAAACCCGTATTAGGGACAATGACATTGTCGTATGTGAACTGTTAAACTGTAAGGTCCCAGTCATCATCAGAGACAAAATAAAGATCAGATCAAATTATTAGATTGCAAATTATAGTGGCTTAAGTGAAACTACTTTTTTTATTGTCAAAACAGTTAACAAAACGTGCGTATATTGGTTAAACGTTAAATTTTGGTCGAGGTAAAATGATAATAAAACCAAACAGTGGTTTGGTAACTACTATAGAGGATCTGTACCCATTATATCAACTATAAAACTAATATCAACTATATATAACTTACATACTGAATTTAAATGCCGTAATGTCATCACACTATATGACAGACGATTTAGTAGCATTACTTGAAAAGGTTTTCAAAAGTTTTGGAATGGTAAAACAAGCACATCACCAAACACCTCAAAAATATCAAAAGATAGTGTGTTTATACTGTTTCAGGAGAATATAGGTACACATAAGAGACTAGTCATAGGCCTCTAGAGAAATACACTTTCCTAGTGCAGAAACTGTATAACTAAATCAATGGCAGCAATGTTAAGGTGAACTGAATATATTGGATTTTAGACTGTTGTTCTTCACAAATGCATTGCGCTATAATAATATAATCATAACTCAATAAATTATTGTTATGTTATATGTTGTTATTTACAATGAAAAATATAACAGGAACTATCAGAGAAGGGGGTAAAATCATTAACATTCATATTTAAGGTTCTGTTACGAACTAATTATTTTCCTACTACCTGGAAAGTAACTCAAATAGCAATGATTCTCAAACCGGGGAAAACACTAGATGATGTCACTTCCTACCAGCATATAAGTTTATCACCGATAATCTCAATAGTTTTTGAGAAATTGTACATAAAGAGGCTCAACGGTATAATAGAAAAAATAATTATTTCAGGAAAATATGGGTACACATAAGAGACTATTCATAGGCCGCTAGATCAGGTGAATAAAGTTGATATTAAAATAATTTTACTTTAATTAATTAGTTACAGCGATGTTTTCCTTTTGCATAAGTATATTATCTTGGTGAAAAATATTTAATCTTCTGTGAACCTTATGTTCTGTGACTTTTTTAACAAAAATCTCAATTAAATTAATCCAAAAGTAAGTTTTTTTAACTTTTTAAATAAACTCTGTAATAAAACTAATTTTCTATGTTTCCATGTTCATTCTTCATTGCGAGCGAAACATTATAATACAATTTTATTGTTTTAAATCTGAACATTCTCAATCTGCCTTGGAGAACTTAATTTACAATAACATTGATAAACATTGATAACATTGATAAATAACAGTGATAAAAACAAATCGCATTCATAGTGATGGAAGAACGCTCAAAATAGTTTTTGTCATTTCTAAAATGGTTCAAATTTGGTCGACAAACTAACATTCGAATATGTATTTGTTGCATTGTTAAAGACTGCACTACACATTATGCATAATATACGTTCTTTTGAAACTCAATGCTTAAAACAGAGCTTTTCAATCGATATTTTAACAAAACTTTAACCAGTATCTTTGTTATAAACTTTGTTTTGATGCAGTTTTTATATACCCTCCAAGTAAAGCATCTTCAAGGCTTCTACGCCCAGTTACAGGACGTCCTTTTTGAACCTACTAATCCATCGGACGTATTTACTATTACGGTATTAGTTCCCATAGTCTTTAAATATTTTTTATAAAGAATTTGAAATATTATAATGGCTTTGAAATTTAAGCTCCAGTGTTGATGAATTGATAGATCGCAGCGAATGTATAGAACAATCTGGTATAGCGTGTATACTATATTTATCGCGACTCTATATTCAATTTCTTTATGTATTGTTTCAACGCTTCCAATTTTGATTAACTATTAACAATTCTTAGTTAAGATCTTACATTTTCCTAACTATCATATGTTGAACAATAGAATGCTAATTAATTTGGTGTAAATTTGACATGCGTTCCGTTTCCGTTTCAATAGCTGTCGTAACAGTGGATTCTGATTATATAGTCTAGATTCCCTGTCGGAGAATCTTAATATGGGATATACGTAGTAGTTACTTAAGTTTGATATTTCAAGATGATTCTGTCGGTTAATATTGTAGTAATTTTCAGGCTATTATTTCGGGTATTCCAAGTTTGTCTAAAACATACATCAGAAATTTTAAAACTTGTACCGAAACTGAAACAGTAACTATCACTATAATAACAATTTTAAAGTATATCAAAAGTTTTTTAACAATCAAACAGTAATTAATTTTTTTGAGTACTTTAATAGCTAATTTAATTAATAGCTGGCTTTTACTAGATAATGAACCGAATAAGAAAATTATATTCAACATTATTTAATGAATTGATTTTTACAAGTGTGGATGAAAAACGGAATATTGAAATTGCTGAAGTTGTCTAAAAGTAAAAAATAAGTAAAATAGCTAAAAAATAGTCTTGTTAAGGAAATATTTTTTGGAGAATTTATATTTGCAGAGTTCTTATATTAATTGTGCATGCATTAATATTCATTGTAAATATGCTTGATGACTGCATAGTCAATTCATAATAGGAGTGTAACCCACATAACCTGTCAAAACTTCGCAGTGTTTCCATAGGAGCTCTCAGTTTTAGTACATTTTGGCTTTGACATATAACAAAATTCTAATCTAAATAAATTAATTAAAAAAAATGTTTTGGTTATAATTTACTTTAACATTATAGTACATTTAATGTATATATTATCGAAGAACTTAAACTATAATTAGTTATACAGCAACAATAATTTATATGTTAGAGTTGTTTTATTATATTTACTTTGATTTTTTTTTACGCTAATATAGATAGAGTCATAGGCGCGTTTTTTTATGTAGTGGTATCCCCCGAAGGCCTAATCCACTGAAGAGTCTGAAATATCCATGACTCATCTAAATATACATATTTATATAATAATTCTGATTGATTTTGTTGTATGTTTTTAAAAATTGTATTCTTTTAAAAGCAATGTCTGGAAGCAATCCTTGGCACCCAATTTTCAAAGTTTTTACAACATTCTGTAGCTAGTGTATCTGTAATGCTATTTATCAATGAATAGGAGATAAAACTTGAAAAAAAACCATTCAAGCTTCAAATGGGGATGCCCTAAAACTGGGACAATATAGGTCTAACAGAATTGTGATACTCTATTCGGGTACAATAAAGCACCAATTACCTTTGCAGTAAACTAACATCAACAAATGCCGTAACAGGTTTGCACGTACATTCTGTACAGACATTACATATTTCTGCAAGGGATACAAAGGTTATCTAAATATAAAGTTCACTAAGATTCATTGGAAAAACAAACTTTAAAGAATTACTATAGACTTTGAAAGAAATTTTCAGTTTCCTAGATCAAATTGATTTTCTAAATTTCATGAATAGTCATTTTAGGCCTCTATATCGTTTTTTAAAATTGAGATTTCATGATTTTTATTTATTTTCAATAAATATTGTTTCTGTAAAAATTGAAATATTTATAATTAAATAAATATTTAATAAATCTGAATCTAAAGAGATGTCATAATTTACTTAATACCAAATAGATTGTGTAAAATATACTAGTATCTCCATTTTTACCCTATCTACAAATATCAATTTTATAAACTTTATAAAATCGACAATTATTTTTCAAATATATTTCCAATCTCAAATATAATTTAATAATAGTCACAGAATGTTAGTCTAGGAATTATTCAAAGCAATAGAAATAAATTAACGAAAATCTCAAAATTCACAATATATTCTAAAACAAAAATGGACCAATTGCCAAAATATATACGAAGGAATTGATAACAAAGTACGGTAAATATTCGAAAGCCTGATTGAACAGTCTTGATGCATCCACCATGCAAACTTCAGATAACACCATTTCAATATCATTTATTTCAATCTTTACAAAATCCCCTTAATGGATTTAAATTGACGTGAAAAGAGTCCCGCTTCTTCTTAGAATTATTACACTGATGGAATAATGTGTCTAAAGCCCGTTCATTTAATTTGAACACATTTGATCTAGTAAAATCGATTTTACTGGCAAAAACGCATCCGCAGCAAAGTTCACTATTTGGCCGATAAATTATATCTAATATAGAGAAATGAATGTTTGTTTTTCCTCGATGCGTGTTAACCTTTGATCCCAATATGATGAAACTTTGGTGAAATAAGTAAAAATTATTTTTATGTTTAAATTTGGACTATGAAAACACAATTAAGAAGACAAAAGTATGTTAGCAGTCTTTAGTTAGTTAAGTTATTCTACATATGAACGCAAAGCATTCTAGTATATATACATATATACAGAAGGAAGTTAAAAATATGACATTGTAATTCAAATTCAGTATTTAGTTCCCCAGATATCGATTCCTTCTCAAATATCAAATAATCTAGTAAAAGTTTATTAAAAAAAACTAATCAATTTGCTTGCTACTAATTTCTACTAATAAAATACTTGCTGGTCCAATTATAATAACGTTCTATTATATGGTTAATAGATAGGTAAATAATATAAGAAAGTATTTATAATATACTATTTTATTATACAAAAACTACCGCAAATATTTCACTGAATTTCGAGTTATCTTCAGTCCATATATCCGATTTGAGACCTTCTAAATACAGTCACTGACATCACATTCATATATGATATGATTTTTCAATAAGTTTTCCTAATTAAAGGAACAAACCAATTTAAAGTTATAAATATTGTATTTTAACTACAAATCCCATTGATAACCAACTTAAGGATCATGTGAGTGACTTATTAAATAATTAATAAAATCTGGTGATGTTTTTGGGGTGTGTCATACTAATATGCGTTATATTAATTGAAAAATAAGTCTTTATAACAGGTCTATTGAAAAGTCCCTGACCTATTATAGTAAAACATAGTTTTTTGGCAAAATTAGTTTTTTTTGTTCAAGATAATTCCCTTCAAGGGTGATACACTAATTATAGCGACCCTGCAACTTTTCGATACAATTTTTGTAGTACGATTTGTCCTTTGCTTCAAAATAGACCTCATTTATCTGACGTAAATTCGACCTTTTCATTCGACGTAAATCTCTTCCCATCGAGCATTCTTTTGAGATCTGAGAACAGGAAATGGTCGCTGGGGGCCAGATCTGGAGAATACGGTGGATGAGGAACCAATTCGAAGCCCAATTCATGGAATTTTGCCATCGTTTTCACTGACTTGTGACACGGTGCATTGTCTTAGTGAAGCAGCACTTTCCTTTTCTTAAAATGCGGCCGCTTTTCGGCACTTTGCACAGGGCTTTCTCATACCCAAATATTCGTGAATGATATGATGTACACGTTCAGTTGATATCTTTAGAGTGTCTGCTATATCGTTCAATTTCAATTTATAGTCATTCAAAATCATTTTGTTGATTTTTTAAACGTTTTCGTCAGTAACAACCTCTTTTGGGCGTCCACTGCCTTCACCGTCTTTGGTGTTCATTTCACCATGTCTAAACTTAACATACCAATCATTGATGGTTGATTTGCCTAGAGCAATGACCGGAAACTCGGCATCAAGCCAAGTTTTTGCTTCAACTGTATTTTTTTCCTTCAAAAAACAATATTTTATAAACACGCGAAATTACTTTTTATCCATTTTTTCACAATAACAAAAGTTGCTTCACTCAAAATGCTATAATTCACAAACTATTGATCCGACAGCTGTCAAATTCATACACGCATCTTTTGAGGTTTAGTGCCAACTAAAAAACATATGTATTTAATACTAGTAGCGCCACCTATGTGTCAGGTCGGGGACTTTTCAGTTGACCTGTTTCTATTTTAGCAATTTAGATATATTTCGCTAGCAATATTTGGATAAGTATTTTAAATACTGAATCCTTTTTAAATCCCAATTCAAAATTTTACTTTCTTTCTATCATTAGCAAATATTCTGCATACCTGATTCGTTAAAGAATAAAGACAATGACCGTTTTGCCTCAAAACAGATACAGTTTCAGGAAAATATCCGAACGAGCAATAGTACTTCTTATCCACATGATATTATTAATATTTTTTTTTCTCAAATAACACATAAAGATGCCTAGGCGCACCCTAATCACAGAGATAAAAAAGATTCGTTAGAGGTGGCAAATGTGTAAGTCCTCTATCAGTGTGGAAAAGTCTACGTGAAGGAGTATGGGAGAATAAGGACACGGATAAAAGAACATCGAAGACATGTGAGGTAAAGACGTACAGTCCAGTCAACTTTGAAGAAACACTGTACAGATACAGGCCACAACAATCAATTCAATAAAGTCAAGGTTTTAGCAACTACACAAAGGTATTTTAAGTAAGAACATTGAAAATATTTTGAAATTATAAATTCTATAAATACCAAAATAATATATAACATGGAGAAGGTTAGGATACAAGTACCACGATTTTCAATTTACCAACAGGTCATGGAAAAATAGCCCTTTTTAATCAATCAGTCCCGATAATAACTTGTTTAAATAATATAGTCTAATTAAGAAAGTATCAGAGCTCTAGCATTGAACATGCTATTGAAATATTTCGACTAGTTTTAGCCAAAAAGGCGGCTCAAATTTAGAAGCCAATATTTCATATCTAGTATTATGTTATATTCATAATGCTAGATTTGATAGATAACTATCAAAACAACATAAATTATACTTAAAATTTGTTATCATCTGATAAAGCTAGATAGTATAGATTTATAAGATAAATACGAGTTAATTTATCACTTCTCACATATTTTCATTTACTTAATTGATGGATAGTTTAATATCGCACATGCCTTTTAAAACATCCACCATAGACTATTTAATGTTGCATAACGACACAAAAACATAAGCATACCTTTGCAATAAATATTCAGGAAAGCAAATAACGAATTTCAAAAAAATGAAAAGGCGTTAATCAATAATTCTTTCTTAGCGAAGGAGAATTTATTCCGTGGAAAAATATCTTTTAGCAGTAAATTACCGTTGCTGAGCAGCGAAAATGATAAAGAGCCTCTGGGGTGCAAATAGTTTCAGCTTCCATGTCAAGGCCTTTTCTCGGCAAACTTTTAATTGGCTATACCAGGTGTGCTGAAATATTGTCTGCTTGTTTCACTCCAGTTATTAATGTTCCAATGATAGCTGGTCTGCATATATCGGACATCTTACCATATCAAATATTTATGAAAATATCTTTAACTATAATTCTGTAGACAATAGTTAGTTGTTAATTATTTAATGATTCATAATATTATCTACCAACCATTCCAAAATATAAAGGAAGTAACCCTTCAGCTAAACTATTATCTTTTCTAAAATATAAACTCCAATACATTTATATAGCAATAATTGAATTGTTAATATGTTCTTGTTTTAGTTGTCATTCCATCCAATATCCAAACATTATCAACATATACTACTAATCCTACAAAATATGTGAAATTTTATAAAATAAAACAGCATGCGGATTTATGAATCATATCCAGATGAGACAAAAAATGATGAAAACTAAAAGAAATAACTATGACAAATAAATATAAATTTCCCCCCACCTAATGCTACAGCAAAAATTTAAACCTAAAAAAGCTACGAGGGGCTTTTAAAGTGTGTTTCAAAATTACATTACAAGTTTAGGCATTACATGTTTAGACATTACAATATTGTATGAAAATCCCTAATCATACATATATAATCACATTCATTTCACAGAACTTGCTCCTTGCGGAGATAACATTTATAAAACGAATAAAACTTAAACTATACAACATTAAACAATATATATATATATATATATATATATATATATATATATATATATATATATATATATATATATACATATATATATATATATACATATATATACATATATATATACATATATATATACATATATATATATATATATATATATATATATATATAATATAAATTAATTTTCATAAATATATTCACTCCAGTATTGTTAACACTGGGCGCGACAATCCTAAGAAAAGCAAAAAAGCCTAATCTTACCAACAAATATACTGACTGGGACAAATTCAAATTAATACTGCAGGAACAAATCAGTTTAAAAGTAAGACTTAAAACTATAGATGATCTTGAGCAACAAACCAAACATATAACTGAACAAATTCGGTCAACTGCAAAAGATGCTACCCCAATAGCAAGAGAGAAATCAGAATATGAAGTACTTTACCCCCTCGAAATTAGAGAAATGATAAAAGAAAGGCGAAAAGCTGGAAGAGTATGACACAGAACCAGAAATGCTGCAGACAAAACTACGTTTAATAGAATTAGTAATCAGACGAATCAAAAGATCAAAGAATATAAACAGAATTGCTTTCAAAAGTATTTAAGTGAATTAAGCCCACAAGCAGACAAAGATTATTCGCTATGGAAAGCAACTCGAAGATTTAAAAGACCAATTATTTGAGTACTGCCAATTAAAAATGGTCGAAATGAATGGGTTTGACGCGACAATGAAAAAGCTGAATTGTTCGCATAATACTTAGCTAACATTTTTTGACCTAATGATATAGAATGTACCATGGATACATCTCCTGTTTATCAACCCGATGTAAATAATTATGCTCACGAAACCTGACAAACCTGCAGAACAAGTCGAATCTTACAGGCCTATTTCGCTAATATCAAAACTATTTGAGAAACTAATATTTAAACATGTTGAATATTTAGTAACAATACCAGATTTCCAGTTTTGTTCGTTGAAATCACCATTCAACAATTGATCAAGTGCACAGAGTAACTGCGGCTATTGAAAGAGCGTTTGAAGAAAAGAAATACTGCGCTGCAATATTCCTGGATATCTCACAAGCTTTTGATCGGGTTTGGCATTTGGGATTAATCTGTAAGATGAGCAAATTGTTACCGCGTAACTATTGTCAATTGCAGGAGTCATATTTATTTGGAAAAAAATTTAGAGTATCGCACGAAATGGCGTTCTCGACATTTAAAAAAACCTTGGCTGGAGTTCCACAAGGTGGCGTCTTAGGACCTCTCCTGTATCTGCTCTACACTGCTGACATTCCAACAACAAAAGAAACACCTTTTGGAACCTTTGCTGACGACACAGTTATTATGGCAAAAGATATATCTCTGCCTAGGGCAACAGAAAAAGTGCAAATGGAAGTCAACAAAATCTACAAATGGACGAAAGATTGAAAAATTCAACTTAATAGCTCCAAATCTGTCCACGTTAATTTTGCATTAAGGCGAAATAATAAAAACTTAATTATATCACTCAATGGATGCCCGATTCCTCAAGCAGAATCAGCAAAATACCTTGGAATCCATCTTGACGGTAGATTAAATTGGAAGCATCACGTTAGACAAAAAGCAAAACACATTAGAACCAAAATAAAACAACTATACTGGTTAGTCGGAAGATACTCTCAACTTGATCTAAAATCAAAGAGGTTGATTATAATACAATTATAAAGCCAATTTGGACCTATGGGGTGCAATTAAGGGGTTGCACTAAAAATTCAAATCAGTTAGTCATACAGCGCTGTCAAAACAAGATTCTTCGATTGATTACCAATACCTATCGCTATGTAACCAATGAAGAACTGCACGATGACCTGGAAACCAAATGGATTTGCGAAGTTGTGCAGGATTTCGCCTTGAAACACGAAAGAAGATTACTAAATCATTCTAACGTGGAAGCAATACAACTGCTGGACAGCGCACAGGATGTCAGGAGATTGAAACGAACACAACCATACGAACTTGTGTGAACATTTAGTGTGTATTATTAGTGTAAACTATAGCTATAAGTTAATAATTAATAAATAATTGTAATTTTATAATTGAGGAATACATACTGATGTATTTTCTCGCACTCGTCTTGCTTGTTAATTAATCCAAGTACATAGGAAAAGTAGTAATAAATTAATTGTAAATTAAGATTGTACTAAGCGTATCTAATAAAGATGTTATAAAAAAATATATCAATAAGGCATATTACAGACTTAAATCTATAACTTATATTCAAGGAAAATAAGGAGTAGTTATTTACAATTATTGGTAATGAAAACAGAGACGCTCTTCCAGACCACGACCAAGGCTAAAACGCTGCCCTTGCAATCGAAACAATCTGCACTCTGTTAATAAGTGTTTGACAAGCAATGTCTTTGCACACTCTTCACAGGAATACTCATGTGCCAGCTTACAGTGGCTTACAGTTTATGCCTGCTAATATTTGTTAAATTTAAACCCCTGATACAATGTGTTTCTAACCTCACACAGTTTAGTTTATGCCCATGAGGCCCCAGTTTAATTGGTTGGTTGGTTGGCTTGGTTTCAATATATGCTTTTAGGTATAATACTCCAATGTTGAGCCATTTCTGCTTCTAGCTATATAGCCCGCTATCTTGTTACCAACTAATCCCAGTAAGTGAGGGTGTGGTATAATGTGTAGGTGATGTGAACCTGATCTTTGAGTATTGTATATTATTCCTGCATAACCGATCAATAAGTGATAAGGAGGATCTAGAGATTGTAATTACCTCATGAAACTTGATACAGTCACTATATTTTTGGAGGTTTGAGGAGCCTTGAGGATGGCGGGAAGTTCAACGGTTGACATTCCAATTGATGTAAGTTTGAGATGGCGATACGTACATCATCAAGTTTCTTAAAGCTATTACTATAAATAAACAAGTGGTAAGAGTACTTTTCCTCTTTATTTGAACAAATAGGTCACAGATGACTGCGGTGTTATTTAATCCTTCAGCAGCTTTCCCATGGCCATACCATATCTTATTGTGGAGAAAGTTATAGAGTATGGTTTAGTACTAACATTTATAAACAGAGGGAAATTGAAGATATGAAGGTTTTTTTCTGTAATTATGTAAAAGTAATAAGGAATAAAACTAATAATAAAAAACGCTACATCTATGTCTTCGCCTATTTAGTATAGGAATATGTTATTAATTAGTTAAATCCTAAAATAAAGAGTTTATGAAGAAGAATTTAGAGTTCAGTTCTATATTATTGATGGCATTTTGTCACATTTCTGGTTAAATTATAATTCTACCATCGTAGGACTTCTGATATTACTGAATGAAAACCTTAACCCACTGATTTTCAGTAACCCCATTGGAAGCCAGCTTACGCTATTAGAAGAGTTTTCAAAGACAGGAACGAATTGTGCTTTCCTGTAACCATTCGCTTCAAATATAGCTTATACTCCAGTAAATTAAATATTGCATTTTTGATCCCTACAGGTCAAAAGTAAGGAGATTTTTTTGTTATCTAATATTATAGACTTGGTTTCAAACCATTTTACGGCCGATGTTTAGTTCCATAACCATATGCGAGATAAAGTTCTTGTTTCATATCGAAATTTCCAGAAGGAAAATAAGTAAGCCAATTCCAATGCTAGAATTTACTTAAATACTCATCATCATAAACATACAACACGTATATATATGCCTGCGCAGTTATTTTTACTATTTTGGAAATAAAAAAGCAAAATATGATGAAAATTGTGGCGACCGCCACGACCCTTTAAGCCACCACCAATTCACCATCAACAACTACAAAGGTTGGCAACGCTGGTGGATTGGTACCATGCAGTTCTGGAGTATAAAAGGCCATCTCGACGACGTCTCGCTCTCTTTTCTTATCACCGTCCCCCTGTAATAGTACCACTTCCACAGCGCTACCGTACTTCCTTCACCTTAACCTAAGATCCTGTCAATCCTCCCATCGACCACATGTATCAATCGTAAGTTACAATAAACAACTTTGATTCAACCAGTGTTTTTAGTTCCCGTGCAAATTCCTTCCAAAAATAGTAGTGAGTGTTCTGATAAATAATCGCAGCGGCAGCCACACATTTCGACCGATTGACCGACCCGACGAACATTCCTACAAAATTATCTTTATTTTCATAATACAATATATGTTTTCAGTGTCTGGCTGTTGTTAATGTATTTAACTACATTATGTTCTTAACAATTATAGTTATACTATTAACAAATTTTTAAATACATTAAATGTTATTGAAATTTAATATACTAAAATCTCATCGATAATGTATGAGCAGAAACTTAAAGTCTAAGCAGAGGATGTATCTTGTGAACACGCCTTAAACAGGCGTCATAAAGTTCGTATTACGTACTGCAAGATAGAAACTAGCCGGAAAAGTAACTTTCCTGTAGACTGTTGATGATGTCCCAAGTAAGTTTGAACATTATTAACTAGGCTTCTCTATACCCTTATTGTTAAAAGCCGCTAAACGAATGGCAAAGTTGTTTGTTTCAACTTTCCTTTTTTTCATATTACCGATAAGAAAGAGATTTTATTTTTAAATCAAATATATTTAACCAGCTTAATCATATACGTAACTAAGCAATTATATTTTAGGAGATATTAGTAAAACCTAAGGTATATATATATATATATATATATATATATATATATATATATATATATATATATATTAGTTATAGTTATTAGTATTTATATATTAGTTACGTATAGAACCAATCTTGAGCATTAAGCTATGAAACCAAATGAAATTCAGTTCGACAATTGACGACTTCATTTTGTTCGGTAATGGGGTAATGGAATCGATCGGCTTAAATGAGTGCATTTGCATCAATTTGACTCTGAATCTCCATTCTTATCACTCACCCCTCATATTCCGTTCAGTCAACCAAACACAATGGTTTTGGTAATTTGCACCAGCACTCGAGAAAACTTTAGATCTACACCAACGCATTTACCGACTGATAATTTCATACTAGACTGGTATTACTTTTGTTAACAATTGCCCTCCACCAATATTGGAGTACCTCCTCGATAGCTTCTTATTGAAATTGCTTTTGGAGCCCATTTATATGTGAATATTCCATACGGTGCTCTCTGGCTCCAGCATAACGTAGCAGTCATACAACTCCACCCCGAGCGAATATTGTATTTTCTAAGAACCTTGTCCCATCAATATGTTCTCAGTAAATACTCAATAACCATAAAAAATATTTTCCGTGAAATAACTAAGATTTGGGTTACGGCGGCGATGATAAAAATATCCTAAAAAGGGTACTCTATGCTCTAAATATAATACAATAATATGTAACAAGACGTAACGAACAATAACAACAGTCCATTTAAAATCTCTCTAACAAGGAAATAAACCAAAAGTGAAATCAACTGAACGATAGATAACACAACGATAACACGCTGAGTTTTATAAACTACTATTGCTGATAAACTTTTCATCTACCTTTTTTAACAAAGAAGTTAGTTTTAGAATGCTATTAAAAATAATAATGGACGGAAATAATATTAAACACTGACCAACTAAATATTAATGTTCAATTCTGTTAATATTTTTGAAAATTACTGCTTTCAATCTCTTCTTTTATATGGAGATGTTGTAACCCATTTTTAATTATATATATTTAAAAATCTAATTCTCTCATTGTATATGAAATACGCACTGCTATCAGTCACTAATAACATATTAACGTTGAAGTGATTTAAATTATCAATAAATAATTAAATACATAAACACGTAAATACATAAATAAATAATTGCGCGTGATTAATTAAGCAAGTATAAAATTAAATCCCTAAAATATCTCCATAAAACATTTCAACGAAATCAAATTATTGAGTGTTAGCGAATGAATTTCGCCGAAACAACTGATAACATAGTTATCAAGCTTAATGGATCGAAAATAGATTATATCACGAGTGTTCTGACGTTGTCTCACTGGAACCCAAGTTGGTTCAGGTACATAATATTAGTCACACCAGTAGTCAGGCAGGATAAAGCTGAATATATTCAGAGGCAGTTTCTAAATTGCTAAACAGATCGAAAGTATTTTAACACATTGATGATTCCAGCATATTACCACTTGCTATTATTAATTGTTCTAAAATGTATTCTCATCACTACACAAATCAAAATTGGCGCACTTGTTAGAATTATTTCGGTAAAATCATAAGACTTTCATCCTTTAAATGTATTCAGTTCGGGCCGGAAGCAAACAAATTATCAATAACAGAATAGATTTACCAGCTCAAACGGTTGGAGACGTACGGCAAGTTGCTGAGCTGCTTGTTTCAAAAACATCCCGTGGGATCTTGAAATTTAAATATTAAAGAAACTATCTCTAACTTTATTTTACTCAAATTTAAACACATGCATCATAATTAATAATGTAGACTTCCAAAGGTGGCCCGAAAGTGCTAAAAGTACCCCTAAACGTAAACTGTTGTAATTTATTTAAAAGAGTTCAGTTCATCCAACAGTTCGCGTCAAGGTTATGAAAACATATCTTAATTTAATCTGCAGAAACTTTCAGTTTAGGATATACAAGCTCCATAGACACAAATATACTGAAGCAGCTCTATTATAAGGTACAGTTGACCTGTAGACAATTGAAATTTGAAAATGCCAAAGCTAGAAACAGCAAATTTCAAATATAAATACCATGAAAATTTGGGTAAAAACAGTACAGTTAGTAGGTCATCAAAACTAAACTGGCAAACAAAATCAATATAAATACCAAGAAAAACTTTTAAGTGAGCTGAACGCTCTTGTTGGAGTTACTCCGTCGTGCAGCAGAGATCAACTCAGCGTCTTCAAGCCACGAGATTTTTTATAGGATCAGCTCGTTATTTCAACATTATAGATATCGCCACAATTGTACCTATAATTTTACGTTCCATAAGACATGACGTCTGAACCAAGAACAACGAGAAATTAATTCCCGTAATTCTTCTCGGAATAGATTCATAGAGCGTCTGAGTAGTGCCTAACGCAATGTGTTCCCATAATTATACCAAAACATGTTCCCATTATCTCAATTATGTTGGAGTTGGAAATGTAACCTTCAATTTCTGCTCTAAAACTCCTAGCGATTCAATTATATTGAGGTCTGGCCATTTTTTCTGCCAGGTAAGATATTGATGTTATTCTGATTCGAATGACAGTTCATAATTGCGAACGTCAATATATTCATTCGCACTAATCCGGCCTGTGACGTGAATTATTTGACCATGATATTGCCGCTCAAACCATCATGGACTCAATTATAGTCAATCAAATTTGGTTTAACGAATGTCCACTTCGATTCATCAACGTCAATTTTTGATTAGCCTCTCCGAAGCGCCCCGAAAACGGCTACCGCGGAGGATAACATGACAAAGTACTGAGACAATAGGTATCTCAAAAGAATGCGTGGATCATATCCTGAGTGAAATCTTGGACATGATTAAGCTATCAGAGCAATGGGTGCCGCGTAAAACCACTTCAAATAAACACTGTTCGCAGACAATATTCAAGCGCAATCCGACGAAGATTCTGCGTCGTTTCGTGATCGTCTACTAAACATGAATCCACTTGTACAAACCTCGACACATTGCACCCAAAGAACGCGAACACTGTAATATCGGCTGGAAAGGTGATAACTTAATAAATCAAGGAAATTTACTGAACCCAAACTTGAACATGTAATTAAAATAATGCGATCGATCAAAAATAAACTGTTAATGTACAGATATTGTATTAAAACCTTTTTTTAAAAGTTAAAATAATACAATAAATCTATAACTATAATTTTACCTAAGGCATTAACCATTAATATTAGTACTTAAACCAACTATAATAAAATACTTGAAGCCATTTAAAGAACAAACTAAGATAAAGAATAAATAATAAACAGATTATGGCCGTAATAAATAGTCTAAATGGCTATTTGCTTAGCCTAAGAATAATTTAAAAATAACGCGTTAATCTATAATAATTCATCCTTAGGTCACGCGAATTTATTCCGAATAAAAGCATTTTTTACCAGTAAATTATCGTTCTTAGTCAACACAATAACAAGAAGACCCCAAAAACGCAAATAATTATTTTCTCATATTTTCTAAGAGTCTTGCTTAAGTTTCTTCTCCTGATTTATCTAAATTTTAATTATATTTAATTGTATATTTTGATTAACAGATTTTATAAACTTATTTGCATTTTAGTTCATATGAAGTATGAGGATATATCAATAACCTTAATATATATAAAAATCGTTATTATAAATATTATCAGTGTTTTTAAGCAAACAAAATATCGGTCTCGATGTGAAATGTTGCTCTGGCTTATTCACTGCTATTAAATTAATAAATATGTTAAATTATTAAAAATTATTAAATAATGTAATTCTTTAATATCTCGCAAAATTTGACAAATGGCGTTACTAAAATACATTTTCTCTACGGTTACATTATTGATATGAATATCTGACGAAAAGTTTAGAAAACTCCCTAAAATCGCAGCACGAGTTTTTATTAGAAAAGATCGTTAAAAGCGAACCAAGGAAGAGAACTGGTATACCAGATATGGAATGGCAAATTATACACGATATCTGATAATTTCTTCATAAATCCTTGGCATTCGGAGATATCTTCATCCTTGTTGTCGCATAGTTTTGGGTAGCTTTTATTAACTTTTATTTATTATTATTTTTGGGGCTCTCCCATTTCTATATCATGCTTGAGTATAGGCTTGATCTAGCTTGTGACTGACCTAGCCTCGATAAAACGATTATTATTGTTTTCTTATTGTTCGATTAGTATTGAACTCCTATTCTACTAATCTATATAATAATCTAATCTATATAAATATATATCTATATATATAAGATAATAATACGACCCGACTTTACTGTGGAAGTTTTCTTTACAAAACTTCCTCCACATCATATATGAACCCTCTAGAAACAGTTTAAAAGAATAAGCTGAGATTATAACATTCCCTAGATGTTCTTTATCCTCAAAGAATAAAGGTATAAATTTTCTAAGTAAAGGTAGGGCCTTTATATCTTCTTGCAAAGCACGATCGTTCATATGTAAATTAAGATTATTCAAATTGTCGACCAAAATATTAGCGAAAGTATTGATTCCCGCTTCATGTCCTCCGCATGAATCTTCTCGTCAATGTCTAAAGGCTTGACACTCCATAATAAGAAAAACTTCTATCCCAGCATGTTAAACAGATGGTTAAAGCGATTTATTTAACATATTGCAACTTACTACACTTATTACACGGGTGACTTTAAATGTAGTTGGTGTTCTGGAAGTTGAATCGTATGGCAATTGTATTACCTATTTCAGTTCTATTCTGGTTATTGAAGAAAATTCGGTCAGACATCCAATTCCCATAGATATACATAAAGCTTAGCACGATGTAATCAGGCAAAAGAAAAATTATTAATTGTCCAGACATGTGGGTATAGAAGAATATGAAAGAACAGGCCCTGTAGCTAATGAAACAAATCTAAAACCCAATACAAAACAAAACTAAATATAATGTACAATATTAACCTGCATATGCTTATGATTGGATATTGTCAGTTTTCGTACTCTCACACATTATTGAAAAAGCCTACAAAGGTAAAAAGCTTGCTCATATATTATATATGGGATATATTCTAGTCTGCCATATTGAACTCACGTGTAAACACCATAAAATATTACCGAAGCCATACATTGAACCCCTAAACTCCAAGATGTTTATAGTTAAAAAAGAAGAAATTTATTTAGCAATAAAATAAACAAAGGCAGGAAACTAACCAGTGTTCCTTGCTTACTCTATACATGTGACATATCACAAATAAAAAATGATACCATGGCTACATTTGCTGATGACACTGTGATACTTGCTACTGGAGACAATAGCCAAGACCAACCAGAAAACTGAAACACGCAAGTAATAATATGAGTGAGTGGTTCGAGATATGGAGAGTAACAGTCAATAAAAGTTAATAAGTCCATATTAAGTTAACCTTCCCAATCAAACTGTTCATATACCAATAAATATGAATAACACTAACAGGTCAATTGAAAAGTCGCCGGCCTGACACATAGATGACGGTACTAGAATAACATCCATATGTTATTTACTTAGCTCTAACCCCCAAAAGATGCCTGTATAAATTTGACAGCTATCGAATCATTAGTTTGTGAATTATAGCATTTTGAGTGAATCAACTTTGTCAAATTGGTGGAATTGAGCTACGAACTGCTGTCCTATCCACCGAATTGTCCAGATCTAGTACCCAGCGACTATTTCCTGTTCTCAGATCTCAAAAAAATGCTCGCTGGGAAGAAATGTTCATCGAATGAAGAGGTGATCGCCGAAACTGAGGCCTATTTTGAAGCAAAGAACAAATGGTACTACAAAAATGGTATCGAAAAGTTGGAGGGTCACTATAATCACTTGGCATATCACCCTTCAAGGGTATTATGTTGAATAAAAAAAAATTTGCCAAAAAAATGTGTTTTACGATGGTAGGCCGGGGACTATTCAATTGACCTGTTATTATCCCATAGGGTAGCAACGCTGAATACCATGGGATGTATCTTAAGGCAAAACTGCCTCAGAAGAAGCATATAAAAATGAAAATAAAAGAACTCAAATTACAAAAAATATATTGGTTAAACAAAATCTTAATTATCCCTACATAATATATACAAGAAAATTCAAAAGCCAATAAGAACTTAAATAAATCAGTTATAGTGATGTTTTGCGAGAAGTAATATCAACATAATGCCAGTAGTTACTATTGTACACCCAGGTACTATAGTAACAAATACACCGAGACCTTCGAATTACACTTCCTATCTGTTAACACCGAAGTGCTGCAACAAAGATAAACTAGGCATAACACTGAACTTGAAAGACTCGAGAGAACCAAACAGTGTGACCTTGTGTAGTGAAATGGTAAAAACACTGAAAAGTGCTACTAACTTTTATTTTATCTTATTAGAAACTAAGTAAAGGTCACTGGATTTTCCTACATAATGACCTAGTTTTAGATTACTGCAGAGTCAAATTGTAACTTAGTCGGCAACGACTAGTAAAAATATTTGAATAAAAATAATAGAATTCATTTCACTAATCTGCTCGTAATATATTTGGGTTTCAGTTGGGAACTTAACCAATTTCCTTGTTTATCATTACCGAGGCTTTTGGTCACCTGCCTACTACGAATATGGTTTAAACCAATCAACTTCCAATGATGTAGATAATTTTTGAAATGCTGCACAGATATTTCATCGAACAATTCCTCAACTTTTGTTCATACTACTACTACTCGAGTAACCAATTATACCATCTCAGAAAATATACTATATATTCGCTTGACTAGGATAATTGTTTCCTAACTAATTTTACCCTCTTATTTATGAATAATATTAATTATATGCAATCATTAGTATATACAACCTATTCATATCATATCTTTTAAAATTAGGTTTATATGAAAATTATATTCTAAATTATAATATACACCAGCAGATATTAAAATGCCTTTGAATGTATAGAGCTCAGCTTTGGTAATAAAAGCGTTAATAAACCAACTAATGCATTTTTAACCGGATTAATTTGTGCTTTTTTATTTGCCTCTGAATGCAAAAATTGAAAACAAAAGAGTTTTTAAATACAGATGAAAATATGGTTATTGAAATCAAAATAGTATTTCAATGAAACTTTTTTAGCAACATTATATTACGTGTTTTCTAATGAATTGATTATGACATTTATAATGCAGGGTTTTTTCGAAAATAGCGGGTCTATTTTGACATAGAATAAAACCAGCGCAGCATAAGTTCTTAACGAAGTTAATATTTAATTAGAAAGGTACACGTGTACAATTAGGTATGGAATTATGAATACTAAACAAATCTAAGGCGCGACTTATCACGGTGACTTCAAGTTTTGCAATTTTCAATGACACTGTTGTAAAGATTCGGCTGAACTTGAGCCATGGCCTTTATATGAATATGTTGCCTTTGGGGGTATCGGTCAATTGGCATTTAGCTGAGGTTTCAAAAAAATGTGTAAAACAACTAGGGTCAAATTGCATTATCTTCGTAGCCAATACTTGCCATCCCTGCGAGAGATAATGATACCCTGAAATAGCTCTGTGTCACTTTAAAACTTTTTTGTAGATACGTTACCACCTGGTAAACATTGTTTTAAGGTTACGTGGTTCCATATACACTAGTTATATTTAATAATATAGTTATTTACCCAACGCTTCGTTGCTAAAAATGATTATTAGCTCAAAAGTGATTAACAATGCTTAAATATTTACCATTCGTACTGCTAAATCGAAAGGCTGTCATACAAGTCAATCATAAACAATAGGTGAAATAGATATCTATTTAATCTATGACATAACAACATAACACATAAAGAAAATTATATATATATATATATATATATATATATATATATATATATATATATATATATATATATATATATATATATATTCGTAATACAACATCAAATATACCCTGTTTTTCATTTAAAAAATTAATAATATTTCAAAATTGTAATTTATGGTAATTAAATTGCTTGGAGCCCAACTCCAAGAATATTACGTGTCTTTTAATATCTGTTTTTACTGATTTATTACCCTTTAACCATGTAGCATACACAAATTTTCGTTATTTTAAAAATTGTTATTGATATTTTAGGCCTGAAGAAACACGAAAGATGTTTTATAAAAACCCTTATGAAAAACGTATATTTAAACTACGGATCTTAGAATATTATAGAATCTTATAGGTCTTGAGATTATTTGGTAGAGTACTATGCTTTTATTCTTCTACTAGGTAACTAATAAACTCTCAACACTAATTATGTCTGGAAATGGTCAGAAAAATATAAAATATTCATTACTTATCCATATTCGTTTTCTTGTCTTCAAACGGAATGAAAATTGATTGATTGGAAAAAATCAGATGTTTTCGAAATTTTTTTAGAAATAATATTATCACTAACCTCATACTCACCTTTTTCTTTTTTTTTTTTTGAAAACCTGGAGGCTTACTTGACTCAAATTTTGACTAAATATTTTGTTTTTCTTGTGACGCTGATGACCAACAGTTTCTCATTTATGTGTTCGTCCTGGTGGTCATTTGGCTGGTGCGCTATCTATCACTATTTTCGCCACTCTATAGTCTTCCTTAATTTCGCTGGAGCGTACCATTATTCGAGCTGATGCTACTTCCTCAACTGTGTATGCCATAACTGGCCCTACACAAGCATTATAAATGCTTACTTTAGTTAACGTTGATGTTTTTATTTGTCCAAATGGTTATTCTTAAGGCATGCTCTGTCCTAGCTGACTTATTAATTTGGCTTCTCACGTTGTTCTTAAGATCTCCATAAGGTGATATTGCTGGTCCGAGGTAGCTGCATTCAGACAATTGTTCTATTCGGTAATTTGTTATTTAGCATCCGTGTGGTTCTCTGGAAATTGGCATGATGTTGTTTTAGAGGTCAATATTTCTATGTTGACATTTTTAGCGTCTTTCTTAAAAACCTCTAATGTTGCATCATCAGCAAAACATATGGAGGTGGTGTCTCCCCATCCTATATCCATGACATTCTTTATGAACTTGTTCTATTATGCTGTCCATTATGGTGTTACATTATAGTGGACTATGGCAATCGTCCGACTGGCATTGGAGTGTTTATCTCTGTTTCTTGTCGTCTCATTTTCTTTAAAG
The DNA here is from genome assembly GCF_030347505.1 of Rhynchophorus ferrugineus. Classification (NCBI taxonomy): domain Eukaryota; kingdom Metazoa; phylum Arthropoda; class Insecta; order Coleoptera; family Curculionidae; genus Rhynchophorus; species Rhynchophorus ferrugineus. Next base: position 74,856,418 of record NW_027472581.1, read on the forward strand.
CAGACAAAATAATTATTATATGTACATAATAGGTTAGATGAAACCATCGTTTATTTACGTTATCTCGCAAAGTCATGACCTTTATGTTAAGGTAGTCTTGTTGTCAGTCGTGTCAGTAAATTATTCGTCAAAATATTTTATTTTCTTTGTATATTTATTATTATTGGTGCATATATTCTGATAGTTCTTTGTTAATTACATGCTATAAATATTGTTGTGATGATCTCTATTGTCTAACCAAAGAACTATCTCCCCTGTCATATATACCGCGACTTATAAGATACGGGGATATATAAAAACGTCAAATCAAAATATTTTTATGGTTAACACGCGGGCAGTCGTTGCATAGTTTAATCAGTAATCTACTGGCATCTGTAATTCACCGTTGGAAGATCTATCCAAGAAATATCACAACAGGTATTAAAAATTATAGTTCTGACCACTGTTGATTTCGGACAAAGAAGCAAAGCTCGGATCGACAGAAAATTTAAAAACATCTTCAGACACACGTTCGCCAATTTAACGGAAGTGTATTTCTTTCCAATCGTTTAGTAATAAAAGTTGAGTGAACGTCGTCTGGTCTACAATCAACCTTTATAAGTGCAGTTGTAATAAATTTTGTTACTAAAGATTGTTTTATAATTAAAAATCTGATAATGATATTGATCATTATATAATGAGCAAATGAAATTAATTCTTAAAAACACACTCTTTTTTATAAAACAACATTAAAGTCCACCACTGTTCATCCATGTCTCTTGAAAAACCTAGAAACTTGTTTTGTTTTATTTAAGGACATTTCTTTAAATTGAATTCATATTGTTTTTTTTTTCTTTAATTTAAGGTAATTTAATTTGACAACTATTTTGAATAAAACGCAAAGGAATAACTAAATTAAATATATACTATTTATTTTAAAGTATTTCTATGTTTCTATTATCTCTTCTAATATAGAACTAAGTATGACATATTATTTTTATACAAGGTACAGTTTTCTATTTCCCTTTTTAAGATTTTTCTTTGTTGGATTTTCATATAAACCTACTGAAGAGACATTTTCTGTTGTTTAAAGCGTTATTTAACAACTTACTACCTTTTATCAAAATCTGTTATTATCCCATCTTATCCTTCTTCTTTTCTTAATAAGAGAAACATTATATACTGTGTTTTTATTCTTATATATATTTTAACATTTCTATAAAAAAAAACCTGCCCATAACACAATTATACCATAAGATACCAAGTGATTATTCCAAATATGTGACTATTTCAATCACGTGACTTTTCTGACAATTGCGTTATCTTATATTATTATATAAACCAATGAGAATGAGAATTTTGGTCTCATCTGTCTCCATTTTTAAGGCCTAATAATCTTTAACTCAATGAGGTCCGTAAAAAGTATATTAAAGCTATGTCATTAAACTTTACCTTTTACTACGAATTATTTTTCTGGAAAACAACTAATACCGAAATGGGTCTATTTGGCATATCATTTATAAATAGACAAACGTTATTATATGTGCCAATAACACTACAAAATTTCTCAGTATTATTTTATTCTTTTATCGATAATATCACATATTCCTTATATTTTTCTGCGTACCCCCGTACATAATTATTTCAAAAAATAGTTTTAGGGCGAGACCGGTTTTTTATTCCAGTTTAACATCTAGGAACGTAGAGGCTGTATTTCAAACATAAAACTATGTAGCAACTTGTGTAGAAATTTAAAAAAGTCAAAGCTTACACCTCGCATATTAAAAATAACATATTTCAAAAAATGTGTGCGTTTACAGACGACACTCGCACATGAAGTTTAAATAAGGTACAAATAGATAAAACATACTCTTTATTTCATATTATATGTTTTACATATTTACTTCTTTACATTTTACGACCAGAAAAATTAAAATTTTAAAATTGTAATTTCAAATGGAAATATCGAATTTGTTTCAGCTTTGTTAAATATGTTTTATCTTTAATTATTTTTCCAATTGTGATTATATTGTTGGATCATATAACACAGGATTTAGTAAATTCGTTTACATGAAACGAAATTTTCTAAAAACGTGAATTAAGAAATGTAAAATTGACTCTATATTTCAGTATAATTTTATTCAACATTAGTTCACACATCGCAACTACGATATTCCACATTCTCGAAGATTTTAAAACACGTGGAAAATGTTTTTTCCTACAAAATTTCGGGTCTGCTTTCACGAATATTTTTAATCAAAAGTAATTGTTATATTATTTTGAAGTTAATTCATAAAAAAATTCTTATTAGATATTATTGATGAATGAATAACGTGAATAACGTCATATTAATTTTTCGTAATTCGTTAGTTCGTCGTAATAATTTTTAGTTTCATTATTACTGTAATAGTATATTGTAATATGCCACAAAATAATATATAGCTAGGATTTTATCTTTATTTAAATGTCCCTACAAACTTTTATCACTTTAATGCCCGTACCTCGTTATTACGGTAGGTATATTTTACTACCTTAAAATGTCTATCATTTTAAGTATCCTTCAGAGAAATAACGAATTCAGACAAGTATATGAGTGCTAATGAAGCTAACAAAAATATATTACCCTTAGTGCTTTGATAACAGAACTTTATCCTCTAGTGATAAACTCTGTGGAACTAATTTAAGCCCAAAATATTCTTGTATGATGGTACGGTAAGACGTATTAATAATTGTCATTACTCTATATTTACACGGCATATTGGTTATAATAATATTGAGTATAAAACAAATAACTAATAAACATTTGTTATCGGCAGTTTATATAAATTCATCTATTCTTATCTCCTTTTCTTCAAAGCGAACAAAATAGATATTAGATATATATATATATATATATATATATATATATATATATATATATATATATATATATATATATATATCTATATATATATATATATATATATATATATATATATATATATATATATATATATATTGTATCAATTAAAAATGCACAAATTGTAATTTCGAACTTTATTTTAATGATTTTAATAGATCTCTGCTTAGTTTCCTTTACTTGACTTTAGTGATAATGTTGATTTCATATTTTGTTTGTATATGAGTATTGTTTGATATATTTATTGCACACATATTAGTATATATATATATATATATATACTAATATGTGTGCAATATAATGTGTGTAATATGTGTATATATATATATATATATATATATATATATATATATATATATATATATATATATATATATATATATATATATATATATATATATATATATATATACTTTTAATTCCACAGAGCTTCGAAAAGTTTAAGAAAATCAAAAATCCCTTTTTTTGTGTTGTAGTTAGTCTTAACTACGCAAATTAAATATTTTAGTGGCTCTGCCAAATAGATTTGCGTCTGTTGTAATTGATTTTTCTTAGCAAATACAGGGCACTGATCATAGGGCGATTGTACCATTTTTAGGTGTTGTTATTACTTTTCTCACCAACTGTTGTACTGAGAGTATTTTTCATTAATTTTCTTCATTGTTCTTCCACATTTCACATATTCTATATTCAAACAATTCAATTATATAAAAGTTATTTTATATTACTTTATATAATACTAGCGACCCGCCCCGGCTTCGCACGGGTGCAATGCTGATACTAAATTAAATACACTACAGAAAAAATATGAACCTTGTATATAAAAACATAGCGGCCCGCTCCGACTTTGCACGGGCATAAAATATATATGCCTATGTCACTCAATGAAAACATGATTAAAATCGATCCAGTCTTTTTGGTTCATTCATTACTGCCCTTGGCCTGCACGCATTAAATTTGGAGTAAAACAATTCCTCTTCCCCTATACTTACTATGAAGATTTCCTGCTATCTTTGGAATATCTAAATTCATACAATTTTTATTACATTACACATTTTTAAACGCAAATTTTAAATTTGTAATATCTCCGAAAATATTTGTTTAATTTACATGCTGTAAGGAACCATATTGATCTATATTAATTGCACACTGTATTTAAGGTACTTAATTCGATAAGGATTAATGCCGTATTGCTTAAAATAGCTTCGTAAATAAGCCATTTTCTCACGTAAAAAGTAAACAATAAAAATGGTTAATGTGGGTTATCCCTAAAAGATAAACATATACCATCGCGGACTTTTTTGTAGACCTTTTTATGGTGTACAATACTGTAGTACATTAATTTGATCTAACTCGTAGGGTTAGGCAGCGTTTTTGCTAATTGCTAAATAAGCCTAAAAAAATAGGTTAATTTACGACATCACGTTAGAAACCTCTAAAATTAACAATGTTGCCTTAGTATATTATGCATGTATTATACATATAAACCTTTCTCTTGAATCACTCTATCTATTGAAAAAAACCGCATCAAAATCCGTTGCGTAGTTTTAAAGATTTAAGCGCACATAGGGTATAGGGACAGAAAAGGCGACTTTGTTTTATACTATGTAGTGATTCTTTTTAAAATTATTATTTCAATTACAGTCACCATCGACGTATCATTTCTAGGTAAATTTAGGTTATTTTCCTTGATACATTCTAACTCAATTTCTTCGTTTATCTTTTTTTGCGTTGGTAACATCATAAAACAGACATTTTAACTGTTAAAATATAAGATCAATAATACAAATATAATCAAACAAGTGCCCTAAAAAGTTCATACACTGAAATGCGGAATTCGAAATTCACGGCCATAAAGCCCTAACATGCCGTATTTTGAAAATAGAGAGACAATAGAGAAAAATCACTGCAGACGCATCGAAAACTGCTTTTTAGTTCCGGAAACTTCGATGTTAATGATGAGCCACGCTCTGACCGCACAATCGTTCACAAAATAGATAAATTTCTTGAAATATTGAGGTAAACTTTAATATCGAGAATACTTAATCTTACCATATCGTTAAATATATACTAAACATTAACCATAACAAAGTATTGACCATTCAACAGTCAACGCTTTGTGCCTTTCTCTGCAAAACTCACTTATATATGCTTAATAACAGCTTCAAAAGAGGCTTGTGAAAATCACTAGGTTCTGTTTTTCTGTCCAGAGACCTCAAAAGTTCGATAATGATAACATTTTAATAAGTGTTTAAAATACAAAATTACTTGTTACCCAACGCAATATTATTAATGGCTGAATACAAATATAAAATATAAATAATTAATAGCAAAGGAATAAATGTCTAAATATATTTGTTGTTTATAAATGTAAAATAATTCTTATTTCGACGGTCTTTGTAGTTTGAGTATTATTTAATAGCTCGGTACCTTTCCTTTGTTTTATTTGCGTTATAATGAAGGGTTTTAATTAAATGCTAAATAGGCCTTTTTGTTCTCTACTCAGCCGTTATGAAATTGCTTGTTATCTCATTATACTTAAGCGTTTTTAATTTTGATATTTGATAAACAGTTTTGTAGTAAAAATATATCTAATTATTAATTATAATAATTTTATATTTTAAATAAATTCGTTTTAAATTATAAGTTTATGGGCATACTTGCTTCCCACTGCATAACTTCTATATATGACGGAATTAGTTAATATAAATGTTTTTATCGTAATGTAGCAGTTAGAAACTTCTGCATCAATACATTAGGCTTAGAAATATAGTTTGACCTTTAACACATTCACTGACAAGAACGAATTCTCGTATCATCGCTTGCATTTGTAACGCCATGGACGGGCTTTTTTTAAACCTCGTTTAAACGGTCGTTAAACTATTGGCGCTTGAGGTGCAGCAACAAAATGCAACTGGTAGTGAACGTGTTAAAAGATTGTTGTTAGTCCCTATATATTACAAATAATACTACCTAAAGAACTATTATACCTAAAGGTACTATACTATCTAATATATATCTAATATAATCTAAAGATCCAAATCCTATATGAATTTACTCAAATAAAAGATTTTTTTTAAGTTGACGAACTATAGCTATTTCCAGTAAAAGCCATTTTGGCATCTGCATATTGATTTGTAATTAGTTTGGCTTGGCATTTTATGATTTTCTTTAAGTTTTGAGCAACTTAGTCACCAAGCCGAAACATTTATAGTGGGAAATTAAAAAAAGGATTTTAAATAAAAAGATATATTAGCTACTAATTAACATTTCCTAATGTTGTCTAATTTGATAATAATTATATTTAACGAATAAGAAAAATTCATTAACCCAATAATATAATTTTAAATCGGAATATACTACCATTTCTATTCCTTAAGATATTAAATATAATCAACCCATTGTTCTATTTTTTAGGAAATAAGCATAGTGGCCATCTGGTGGTCAGAGAACTTAACTATTGAAACGTTTTACAGGAAGATATTTTACATCGAAAAAGACAACAGAACAGCTTACTCACTGTTCTTGTGGGAAAGAAGACTCTATCTGACCGAAGATTGACGGTTTCGCCAGAAAATTGGGTTTCCCAACCCACGACCTTAGTCTGATCACGATGGTCTGATTAGGATGGCAGTTTAACGGTGTTTAGAGTAGTTATAATAGAGTAGACAAACAGGATGCGGTATCTCACTTCAGGAATTTTAACAAAATATTTTATTTAAATACTTGTTAACATTTGTATAGAACCATTTCAAAACACATAAAAACACAGTAACATGCCTGAATTTATGAATAACAAATGCAATTTGAAGAAATTTGATTACGAAACCTCCTTTACTTTTTATATCTTTTTGCAGGTACTTAATTGGACACTATCCATATTATGCGTAGCCATCAAACACTGCCCTTTGCAAGCTATTTTTGTTTTATCCACCAGAACAAGCAACACCCGATTATCATTTTTCATATTACGTTACCTTTGCTCAGCATATTCAAAAGAATCACTATTTGTTGACATAATATCTGAAAGAGAATTTTCGTTAAATTTGGTTTTGTCCATTATTTTACCAATAAATAAAAGAGTCTAGATATAGCTTCGCAAATAAACGAATTAAAATATATTCCTGGTACCCTTAAAACCCACTATTCTATAGTTCTATGTTTTGTGAAGGTGATATTAACGGTTACAGCAGTTGTATTCTTCATGCTGCCCCTCAGTTGGTTGACCCACCCGGGCCTCAGGTTCGCTGCGTAATTTGAATGAACAAAAAACATATTCGATTGTGTCTCATGACACAAAATGTGGGTTTTCGCTTCCTGGAGGTTCAGACACTTAAGGCGCGCAAGATCATCTCGGTGACTTTATTGCTCATTATTCCTATTGGAAACTTAGGCCTTTATAAGAATGTGTAACGTCCTTGATGCATGTCGAATTTTACATCGTGGAATAACGGTCTACAAAATACCCAGAAATATAATTCCAGATGTCGAACACGGGCGGGGTGCCAGCAGTAACAACTAGAACACGATAACGAATAGCTGGCAACCCCGAGACGTTTATCTGGGATGTTATTGAAGGGTATTTCGATCATTTCAGTAACCGACCGTAGTTTGGTTTAGACGTGCCACCATCGACAAAGCTTCGTCTACAGGTAACACCGCTACAATCCCTTTTATCTATTTTGTATTTTCCACATTTTTTACATTACTTCAATAAATAACGGTCACATAATGTAACCACAACTGCTTTATTTCGCTTTACCTCCATTCACTGAGCCATATCATTTACCCTAAAAATGCATATAAATAGATTCGTAACTAACCGTCCAACACAAGTGACAACTATATTTATTATCTAGATTAAATAAGTAGATTTATATATATGATTTATATTATATATATTATTAATCATAATATATTAATATATATTAGTTTATATCCAAACAATATTTATGACAAAGATAGATAAATTATGGAAAAACTCATATAATGCATGTAATAAAATATATATTGCTAATGCTAGAGAAACTTTAATATTGTCAATAGTATATCTTATTCATATAGCATATTCTATATATATATACGTATATATGTATCAATCTAAATAGCTGTTGCTTAGAAACTAAACGTATGAATTAATATATAAAAACTAACAACTATAAATACTGTTGCTTCGCAACAATAGCGTATATACTTAAGTACAAAACTTCCAAATTCGAAACATGAATTTTCTGAAATAATGGACATACTGTATGTATAATCAAAAACCTATTTAATGTTATAAATGTTGTGAATTGCATCTATTGGATACAGCCTATTCTAGTAAATATGTAACTTCTAAATCAGTAATATAGCACCATTTCAATTAAAATTTCAGAATAGCTACGCTGCAGTGGTAATCTATTTGAAGCACGTACCTATATCATGTCGTAAATTATGTTGATTGTAAATTATTGTCTAAGTTTTATAATAAAATATAGCTGATGATAAATGGTTTTCTAGAAACACGGCATTTATACTCAAAGGTAAATACATTATTTGTTATAATAACATCATATTTATTTTGATCATATTTATTATATTTAAATGATATAACGACTGGAATTAATTCTGAAGCATAATCATACTAATATCAATGTTATGTCATTTCTGTATATGACGTCTGTTAAAGTACAGGAGAGGATACACATTGAATTTAAAAATACAATTCTTTCTCCGTTTTAACGCTAGTATTGAATTGATACGATTTTGTCTAGAATGTGTCACTTTGATTTTATACGATATTGGCGATTGAATAAGGTCGTGTTCAACGGTGATTTTGCTTTAATTTAATTGATTAATAATGAGAATCGACCATTTTGTTGTATAAAACTTGAAAATCATCTTGATTTCAATTGAAAATTCGTGAATAGTTAGGAGGTGAATTATGAATTAATATCGGTCGACATAGGGAAAATTCAGGACACGCTGGAGAAGCGTGTTGTGAATAATTGGAATGCGAGAAACTTGTAGGGGTATATCGAACTTGAACAGACACTGGATTCATTTAAGACAACGGATTTACTTAGCAGCTTCTATAATAAGCACATCGGAGCATATAATAGTGCCTTTTTCCGTTACCTTTTTAAGCTTTTAATTTAATTGTAGTGTGACTCTTATTATTCGAAATATCCCAGTCCTTGTAAAATAAAATTAGAAACCAAAAGTGTCTAAAATAAAAGAGAAGATGAATTTGTAAGTATAAAAATTTACCATGTATAAAATTATATTTTATCAACTCTTCTTTTTACAATAAACTAGATAACCCAGTGAACTTCGTATCACCTACATCCATCTTAAAAATGTTGTCTAACATTAAGAATAGCCGTGGACTTTCGGTTAATTAAACCCCATCGCGTGCTCACCGGCAGGTGCTTTTTCTGGTGTGAAGACGATATTATGGGCGTCAGATAACATCCAAATCAATATTATTTTAGAACATTTTGACTACATCGTTGTTCTGATGAAGAAACCTTTTGTAGTTCTTAGATAAAAATCGTTTAGCTTCACTGCTGGACTGTGAGCATAACGCCTATTAATTTCTACATCAAGATTGAGCATAAAATAAATGTATAATAAATGGTAATCGGCATCTGGTAGTCCTAACAGCTCTCGTAGTAAGTGATACTTTTGTCCTATCTGCAATTGTTTTAAGATTTTGTTGACTTATTTCTGATAATAAAATTTTTTGATAATAATTAAGAAAGCTTAATAATATTTTAATATTGGCTCTTAAATTTGAGCATAATGTTGTCCTGTACGATATCCGTTGCAAAAGATACGTCATTTCGAAACAACTATTATATTTTTGATTAGTATTATGTCGGTCAAGTGGTTAGGATAATTTCAGAAACTAATAAACGTAATGGATCTGGTTACATGACGAATTGTGACAATTTTACTGTCCATCGGCACAACATAACCCAGTGGATTCATTACTCGTATCGTATATATATATATATATATATATATATATATATATATATATATATATATATATATATATATATATATATATATATATATATATATATCGTATATATATATCGTATATATATATCGTATATATATATATATATATATATCGTATATATATATCGTATATATATATCGTATATATATATATATATATATATATATATATATATATATATATATATATATATATATCGTATATATATATCGTATATATATATATATATATATATATATATATATATATATATATGTATATATATATATATATATATATATATGTATATATATCGTATATATCGTATATATATATATATATATGTATATATATCGTATATATCGTATATATATATATATATATATATATATATATATACGAGTTGTTAGCATTCTAAGTATAACCACGATACCTTGACACTTTAACCAAATAAGAAACTCTTGGAAAATGTTACAACTACATTTTGAATTTTGAATACGATTTGAAAATACCGTTAGTATATAGTTATTTAATATTTGACAAACATATCACTCTTTTTCACTTTATGCTTTCAAATCTATGTACCTACATATAGACGATAGTAGATTAATCTGTATTTCTCATAATTACAAGGCTATATATTATGAAAATACTATCAAATTGCCTTACTTTGTAATCACACGAAACATAGAAAATGGTCCAGATAATTAATAATGTTCAATAATATTTCGCTCTGTAACTTAGTCTATAATTTGTAACCGATACTATTTCCGAAATAACGTACGAACTCACTTTAAACAAATTACAATTTCAGTTCGGTTATTTTAATTGAAACCGCCGCATCAACCACCCAATATTGTCATGCCAGATGTTATTTGTCGATACAAGTAGCGTGTTATTAGCCGGATATTTTTGATTTAGAAATCGATCAGCGCGGAATAAATAGACGTATTTGTAACATTTACTCATATTTGTAACTGTGTAATGCATATTTAGTAAGGACGGAAAACCCATTTGTAAACGAACTAATTTGCATATATTTCGATTTACATTTATTATGCGTAGGCAAATAAGGAGTGGGTAATTAATAGAAGTTATGAAATATGTAGCATAAAAAAATGTTTAATTTGCTTTAAAACTATTTTTATTTATATTAAGAGAAAAAAAGTGAAAAAAAATAAAAATCATAGTGAAGTGGTAAAACAACAAAAAGGATTCAAAGCCAAACATTCATGTGCACATCAGACTACTAGATTAGCTACAGAAATTCACTTCTCCATGAAAAAAAAACTCTGCGCGGTCTTTTTATACCCAACAAAAACATTCGACAAGGTTTGGCACCATGGCCTAATACACAAAGCCATCGAAGCAGGTTTACCCGAAGACCTGATAATTTTACTGCGTTCCTATTTGTCGGGGACGTCAATTCAAGTAAAAAATCGATAATACACTCTCCAGTTTTAAATCAGTCAAAGCAGAAATCACCCAGGGTTCCTCATTAGAACCAGCATTATTCAACCTCTTTATGTCAGACAATCCAATAAAGAAAGATGTTGCTTCTAGTTCTTGTTCTGTAGATGCCGCTCAGAGAAGTACTTAAATTTAATTAAATGCCACTAAATGTCAATTAAAAACCTAGGCCATAACACTCATTTCACAATCAGAGAGACATCCGCGCCTACCAGCTAGAGTGGAAAAAGTTTCAATCCCATGGCGACGAAAAGCTACATATCTCGGCATCATCTTTCACCCTAGATATGGTGATTGATTTCTTATGGTCAACACAGATAAATAAATCAATCTCCAAAGGTGTCGCCACAGTGCTTAATCCTCTCATCTACAGAAAAAGTAAATTGTCTCCGATGACAAAAGTTTTGCTTTACAAGTTGCTTATATATAAGTATCCGTCATGTTATATGGATCTAACACTTGGTATCATTTGGTATATCATTTGGCTGGAACTAGTGAAAAAGCTTCAGGTAATGCAAAATAAACTTCTCAGGCAAACTCTGAACGGGCCATTGTTTGTCAAAAATGCCCAAATTCATCAGGGAACAGTTTTCAGTTTCAAGTTTTTTCTTAACATCCTTTTCGAGAAAATTAATGTTACTATGGGGTGATCTCAAATGCAATGTTACTTTTATAAATTTATATTTTTTATATGCGGCCGGCTGTGAGGGAAGGTGATGATGATCCTTTTAATAGTTCTAGTACTGCTAGGTGATGAACTATATCGGACTGTTGTGAATTAGTGGATGGCTACGGCACTAGACCTTTAACTTTTTCTAACTATACTGGTAGTAGTTAAGGATTGGTATTGTGATTTCACTTGTTATAATAATTATATAAGTTATATAATATGTTATATAATATATAAGCACCCACCGTTCTGAATTTCTGAATAGAACTTCTTGCTTAGTCAGCAGTTACAATAAAGAATATCGTATAGAATATAATAGAATATATAATAAAATGTAATTTGAAATTGGTTATACTTTTAATTCCATAATACCTATAATATTTAAAATATTCATAAATGTAATACACTTAAACATAATTATTACTTTCAACGATACCAAACTGCATTTGTATAAATGAATTTAGTGACGTAACTGTGATGCAGCTGGCATACTTTTATTAAATATACATTTATAACATCTGTGCTGCTAGAAATACGGAAAACATGTCTATTCCACTACCCGATTTCTAGTTTAGAATGCGGGAATAATATTTATATCGGTATATCTTTAACATACCAATATTGGTTGGTTAATATTGTTATTTTAATTAATATATCAAAAATAAAATTAAAATTATATATCATATTGGTAATATAGCTGTATACAAACTACATATAGCAAATGCGAGAAATGCCTATGTAAAGCTATTCAACAAATAAGCTAGTATTTATTATTACAACTATATTTGTGTAAAACATCTAGAAAGTATGCAAATTTTTGTCCAACAAATCTACATCTATTTTTAAGTTCGTCTTCTTCTGAGGTCATATTTTAAAATAATCATGCAAAACAACTACTTATATATTAAATATGTCCACTTTACTGAAGCTTCTGAAAGCTGTCTGTTGCTGTCTATACAACATTTCTTCTAGACCCTATAATGCAAGCAATTTGGAGGCGACGGCGACGGTCGTCTTTTTATCCGTTTTCTCTGAAGTTTTTTTGGAAGACACTTTTTTACCACCGGCTGTCGTAGCTGTCGCGGCACCTCATACTGATTTTCGCTTATTTTTCTGTCCGGTTTTGGCACTAGCTGTTTTTCTTTTCTTCGTAACTACGGCTCTCGTACCTGCTGCTTTACGGGCCGAAGCGATCCACATCTTTATATATTTCTTTATGAAGGGCGATAATTTGTCCGCATCTACTTTGTAATTGGCCGTTGCATATTTTTTAATGGCTCTGAAGGAGATTCCGCCCTTTTCTTTCAATCGTTTAAATGCATTCATTACCATATCGGCGATCGAAGGATGACTGACTTTCGATTTAGAGCTCTTCGCCTTGCTCGAAGTGGATTTTTTCTCTTCCCTCCTGCAACCGAACCTCCTCTACCGGCTGTAGCTGATGCGGCTCCCGTAACCGATACCGAAGATGAATTCGATCCAGCCGGTGTGCCTGTTGACGATGGATTAACAATATCGGCAGCGTTTCCTCCGCTCCCTTGATTCGACGAAGGAAAAAATGTCTTAATTTTCTTATAAGAACGTACGTAAAAGATTATATGTCCAGGCTAAGTATTCTGAAGCTAAAAGTCACGAGACTCTAATCTGTGCACGGGTAGTGACGACTCCATTGATCCAAGTCTACCTTAGGGGGCTATGGTAGCATGATGTAGACCAAGGTCTATTTTCCGCTGCCATAGTACGATGTAACGATCCCAGGAAGGACCTAGTATTGCATTGTCTGTATTGGCTCTTGTATGTTTAGTGTATTCTCTACCTAGACTAGATCTAGGTACTATTCTAGACCAGAATTTATATGGAGCTAATTTTCAAATTCCCCAATTCATTCATCAACATTTTAGCGTTAATATTAGCCATTTAACAAAAGCATTCGAGAAGCCAGCACACGATTCTATTTCTACTATGAGTAATGGCACTTCACAAAAGACTCCAATAGCCGGCTTGGTGGCGCACAAGATAAAGGCAACAGAACGGTCCACCTACAGTTGCGATAGTCGCGGGTCCTGCTTTGGCATGTTCGTAAATTCATGTTTGCGATTAATTGATTTTTATGATGACCTGAAATTTAATATTTGTGATTGTCCTAGGTACGCCAGTAACTAGGCTGGGTAAAACCGGATGTCTTCTTGGATAATATTTCTAAGTTGGTCACTCACCATTCGGTAGGCTTAATGCTGATGAGCGTGGTTCGGAGCCCACGTTAAACAGTAGGCCCAGTCCTCAGTTAAAGAACTAACTGCCTTTCGTGCCAATGTGAGTCAAGCCAATTTAATCGAATACAAACGTCATAAGGCTATTCAGATTCAAACTCCTTCTTATAGGGAGAGATAAGGAGATTGAAGGGCTTGCTTAAAACCGGCATCTTTGGTATTAAATCTAAAACTTAATTAATTTTGATAATTAATTAATAATAATTAATAATTTATTTAATTTTTATTAATTGCACAATTAATCCCGAATGAATTGTCAATAGTTTCATTATTTTCTGAGATATTTATTGTTTTACTGCTATACTGGGGCCTAATCGGAATTGATTTGAAGAATTGTTTAATAGCAAGGTACCAAACAGCCTTGCTGCTGAGGGTTGCTGATTCAAAAATTCGTACTGTCAATCCTATTCATTTGAATAAAGTTTAACTGGAAAACTGGCGGTATCAATTTTCTCATTTCCATTATAATAATTAAATAAATTTAGTAATAAAAACCTCGCATTTAAAAATAAACGACTTTGACATTTATTGGATAACAAAAATTATACAAATTTAACAAAAAATATATACAGTTATAAATATTAAATATAAATTCACGAAATATATATAAAATATTATTTTAAGGTTCAGTAAATGTAGGCCAATGATTTATATCGTTCGTACCCATATTGATTTTATCAGTGAAATGTCAAAGTAAAAAGATGCATTTTTCATGTCCATATTTACAGACAGATATGAAAAGGATAAAAATATATTAAGTTTTCTCGCAGGATATTTAATGTATATTCAAGAAAGATATTAACATTTATTATTAATTTATGATATTTAATAATATATTATAAATAAAACTAGTTAGCTAGAAGAATAAATTAATTCTATTAAAAGAAACAATCATTTTTCATCCGCAAAAATTGTATTACACAGATTATTTTTTATTATTATTTAATTAATATATTGTTACTAGTCGTTTCCGTCTAACCTACAATTGTTCTTTATGCTAACTTAAATCTAGGTATATAACTAGGAGGACCCATCGGCCATAACTCAGTCTCTGGTGAAATAATGTTTATACATGTCACTGCTGAATTTTTTAATATATGCACCTCACTACACAACACTACACAAGATCAGATGGTTTGATTCTTTTGAGTCTGTGTCCTGTTCTGGTGGTATCCAAAAGTTGCAATATTTCAATATTAATATGAGAATGGAATCTTTCCCCATGCGCCCTTGCAATTCTCTTTATTTCTTGACTGACTGTGGGTATCTGAAGGTCTCGATGTAGGTAATTAGCCCTATAGTATTTGGGTGCACCCACAATACCTCTCAGGACTTTGTTCTGAAAAATGTGTATTCTATTAATGTTACTCTTTGCAGAACATACCCATAATTGAACTCTGTATGTCCATCTAGGTTTCAATATTTGCTTATATAATAGCAATTTATTATGTACTGATAATTGTGAATTTCTTCCAATTAGCCGGTACATTTTCCTATATTTCAGTTCTTTTCTTTTCTTCTTTATATGTTCCTTCCAGTAAAGTTTTGCATCGAGATTCCTTCCGAGATATTTAGCGTTGTTGCTATGTGGAATGTTTATAGGTGAACTGCACATGTACAGATTTACTTTCAATAATTCTTATTTTCCAAGCTTGTGTCCTATTATATATATATTGTCACTTGCCTGATGTAATTTTCGTGAGGCTTCTTCACTATTGTCTCCGACAGTTATAATCGCAGTATCATCAGAAAATGTAGCCATCGTGATATTTTCCATTTGTGGTATATCACAAGTGTAAAGTAGATAAAGCATTGGTCCAAGTACACTTCCTTGTGGTACACCTGCTTTAGCTTCTTTTATTGTAGAGTAAGCTTCTTCTTGCTTGACTCTAAACATTCTGGTTGTAATGTATGATTTTAATAGTTCGATGTGTTGTTTTGGTAGAATTTTCTGTAGTTTATGAACAAGGCCTTCATGCCAAACCTTATCGAAGGCTTGTGCTACATCTAAGAATATAGCTGAGCATACTTTTTGACCTTCGTGGGCTTTTTCAATAACATCTGTTATGATTACATAGATGTCTAAAGCTTCCTTAATCTTTAATGTCTTTTTATTTTTCTTTTTAAAAATTATTCAATTTTTCCATCCAACTTACTCCACTATAAAGCACTATACCATAAAACTTACCTTTTTTACTTAAAAATACCGTTGGTTGAATAAACTTCAAGAAAATAATATTTAAAAAAATATTAATATATATCTATATATAGGTACAAAGTAGCTTGGTCCATCTTCAAGATATATCTCTGGTTTTAATGAATTTCTAATAGTAATAAGTGATTACATTAGATCTCTGTCAATAATATGTAGTTTATATAGTTTTTGAGGCTTTACTCAAATCTCAAGTTACTTAGTGAGTAAATATGTTAAATTCTATATTAATCAAAGGAATTTTTGGGAGATTTCAGTTTTAGGTTCTTTAATTAACGAAAACTACAAAAATCTTCCTCGTAATAAAAATGGCGATTCTTAATGAAGAACCAATTAAAATCTAAAATAATAATTGGGAGTTATGCAGTTTTCTTATGATTTTAACGCTTGGCGGTATTACAATTAATTGTCCTCTGAAACTAAATGACATTAGAAGCCAATTTATCACTTGCGACCTTAGTCATGGCTCCAAAATCATGTACCTACCCTACAATCTAGCTATTCCATTACATCCTGACAAACTTTTGTCGTACCAACCAATCTTTAGGAACTACAAGAAGCTCTATAGAAACAGATAGCAACGATTGATAAATAAAGAGATTATCAAACTTCACACGAAATAAAATATTATTTGTGTCAGTTTAGATGATACGTAATTATCCCTGAATGGTGTTCAATTTATTATATTTTATGATATAAATTATCGGTATCTAGAGCTACGTATGAATATAACTACATTTTATAAAGCCGTCATTTCGATTTATTCAATAAATTGATGTCAGTAATTGTAAAAAATACGAATATACTGAAAAAAAATTACAAAGTTATTCTTCTGCTTGATAATGCCGCCCCACATTTAGGATACCGCCGAATTCACCGGACATGACAATAAATAATACCTTAAAAATTATTGGGTAATGCTCCTTTTCTTTTCTTCAAGCCTTGTCGATGTTAAAACTTCTATTTAAAATTCCTTTCCTCTAATATATTCTTCACTAACAGTAAATAAAATTATTATTTTATTTAGGAAGGGCACAGTAGTTGATAGTTGATAAATAGTTGATAAAGATTGGATTGTTTAATTTTATTTTATTATCTATATTTTATTGCATTTATTATATTATGTTATTAAAAATAACAATTCAGATATTATTAAAATACAATAAAAGTATTTATCCAAGTGTCATACATTATAAAAATACATTTTTACAAGTCCAAAGAATGCAAATATAAAATTAATTTTTTATCGTTCGAAATGAAACTATTCTTTGGAACATAATAAAATCGACTAATTATCTTTTTCCTTTACGTTCTCAAAATTTATAGTGGAAGGAAAACATATATCTCCGTCTCACTTATGGTTTACACGTCTTCACTACTTAAAATGAATTGATACCTACAGCACAAAAATCCAAATTTTATCTCGGTCCTTTCCTCACTCAATATTAATACGGGAAAGAATTTATACATATCCTCCTGATACCATGAATTAAAAAAAAACTACTATTTTTACTATCGACTGGTTCAACTGTTCAACTACGACTATCGACTGCTTTCAGTGCCAATGCTAATTGTTAAGTAACAAGGCCTATCCGTATGTGACTCAAAAAGTTGAAGCTAATCTTAAAACGCTAAACTTCATCAACCGCCTAATTGTCCACATATTACTCCTTTTAATTAGCATATATTCCCGTCATTTGCATACGGTTTTATTAAACAGCAATTCCATTAATTTAAAAACATCAAAATGTGCGTCGATTCTTGGATCGCATCCAAAGAAGACGAATTTTATCGACGCTGAATTAGCATGTTATCCGAAGGATGGGCCACGGTTATAGATTGTCGTGGGCAATGGTTCTCCGAATAAATATGTATATGTTTTATGTACAAAAGCGTTAAAATTCAAAAAAAATAACGGAAATTTTCTATTTATAGTCTTAATAAATGGTAAAGTAAACAAATTTTCATATTTATACTGAAAGAAAACTTCTTCATTATGATCGGAACATCCTTTGTTTTAATTTCTGATTTACTAGTAAAAATTCCTAAGAATGTATGGGCGTGCAATTATTGCATTCCATCTAAATGCCCAGTAATTACAATGGAGGACGTTTTATAGGTTCGCTGGACAACAAAAGCCATGAATGATTGCATGCCGTTACCACTGTGCAAACTATTTGTGTTTCACTAAATGCGACAATCATTAGGGTCAGTGTTTCTGAATGGTCTAAGGCAGTAGCACGTTGTCGAACAATAATATAATTATCTAGAATAAACTGCTGTTAATTGAATTTGAATTCCAACACTAACTACACTGAAATCAATACATAAATTATTAATGAAGCTAATTAAATTATATTTACTCGATATTCAAGAAGGATGTTCACATTTATTAGTAACATTTCTTAATTTATTAAAATAATCTAAGTTCAGTGTTGTTCGTTTATTCTATAAATATATTCTTTTATTTCAAATGTATAAGATTATGTCATTAATTTAAATTAAAAGTTAAATAAGAAGATTTTAATGATAGTATCTGGCTGTATCACATTTATTTTTTGAAAATATTCGAAAATGGAGTAACGTAGAATTTAAGTATTACCTACTTAAACGATGCGAAAAGCTAAAATCAATAATAGACAATACATTTTAAGACAAAATTATAACCACAGTGTTTCGCAATAAAACATTATATTATAAAAGTTATGGTATAAAAATAATTTTATCTAAAAATTATTATACAGAGTGTCCCAAACAACTGCGTGAAACAAACATGGACGGTTAGCAGAGGTTTCGGTGATGCAATATCTTCCTCTTCCTGGACGCCGTCAAATAACGAGCAGAAGAGTCGTCTTCTAGGAGTGAACAAAATAATGTGAATACCTTAATTGCAATTTTACTTAGAACAGATTCGTAGAATATCAGAAAAATTTCCAATGGAATGTTGTCCCATCCTTGTATCAAAACATCCTTCCATTCCTTCGGTAATGTTGGACAAATGGGTTACTACAATGGTTCAAGTTTGAAGATTGTGCTGGTCAGGAAAAATGTTTGTTGATAACTTGATATTTTTCAAAACAAGACTGAATCATTTCAGCTCGGTAGTAGATCGGTAGTATTTGGAGCAATATGCACTGTTGGTCATAGTAAGAACAACATCAGTTTTTGTCAGAAAATGGGGGGAAATGTAATAAAAAATGCATCTATTGTTAAATCTAGATTAAGAACAATTATTAAAAATATTTCCTATATTTTAACTCATTCATTCCGAGAAACTTTGCATTGTTGCTATATGGAATGATACTATTATTTATTGCTATTGATGCTTGTACGGTCTGATTATACCTAAACTGTACATGCGGAGACTTATTTTCGTTAATTTTTATTTTTCAGATTTGGATCCAATTATTTATTTTGTCACTTGTCTATTGTAATTTTCGTGTGGCTTCTTGGCTGTTATACGATCTTATCTCCAATTTCTTCTTTTATTGTACAGTAGGCTTCCTCTTGTTAGAATCTAAGCATTCTGGCTGTAATGTAAGTTATTAATAGTTCAGTGCGTTGTTTCGGTAACATTATCAGTAGCTTATGAACAAAACCGTCATGGCATACCTCATTGAAGACTTGTGCCACATTTAAGACTGAACACACCTTCTTACTTTCAGAGGCTTTTTCAGTTACATCTGTTCTTCTATAAACCTGCTCAATTATTGAGTATTTTTTAGTAAGCTTGAACAGATTCAACAGGAGATTTTCAAATACATTAGACAATGATGGTAGTAATGATATACGTCTATTGACTTTTATTTCATTTGGTGATCATTTAACAATCGTGATAGACAATGTAGTACATATATGGAAATCATAGCTAAGTCCCTCAATAATATTATACCTTTAAAGTGTTACCTTGAGATAAGAAACTGAGATATAAACATATGTTAAGCCTTTCCTAATTACATAGCCTAAAACCAATGAAAAAATAAACACACAATTTCTAGAAATAAACATATCCAGCGAAATGAAACACTAATTTCCGTTTAATATCTTTAACATGGAGGATCAAACACAAACGTACATAGGAACGTACGTCAGTCACGCAAATAATAACAAGAATAATTCAAAAAGCTGGTTAGTTCGTAATAAAAAAAAAGAAAGACAGCTCGAAACGCAAATCATGTTTGCGCTTTTTTCGCATTCATCTCATTTTTATAGCCCTCGAGTAATATATTTTCGCGCTCGCCTCTAAAAAGTCTTTTACTGGAGACGAAACTTTTCGCTACCGGTAACGAACTAAGTTTCCTTTAAATTCCGTACCGCTGTTTTAATTTTGTTTACCCTTGCCGAAAAGCTTTGTTTTCTTCTTAATGTAAGCCTCGGAAAATATTGTTAATTCGGTTATTAGCATTTTCAGCAGGAGTTACAACTATTATAATTTCGCCTTGATTGTACATAAAGTGTAACTTTACAATAAAAGCCCGAATAAAGGAATTAGCAAACAAATATTGAAGATTAAAAGAGATTTTTATCTCCCCCTTATTACATAATATTAAATATCTGAAAAACTTAACCGAATCATCCTTATCAAAACACACTAGATGTACCGGAAAATCATTATCAGTTTGCCATGTTAAGGTCTAACCTATTTGCCATTTTATTCTACTGACATCAGGCTTCAAGACTATATATGTTACATTTTCCAAAAGTAACACCATGATAGGTTAACATCCCTTTGAAAATGGTCATGACAGAAAATGTACATTTGCTTTAATCTTAAGAACGCGTGAAGCGTGGTTTCCTTCGGTTTTAAAAACAGTTTTAGAAAACGACCGCTGAACTCTTTGCGATATTCAAAGAGTGGCTAATCCTGACCGACTCGCGAATGTTTCCTTGAACAAAAGTTCAACCATCCCCTGGTCACCGACTCACTGACAATTATCCGGACCCTCTATCAAAATGGGATCAGAACAAGTTTACTGTGGAACCCTTCTCACGTTGGTATACCGGAAAATGAGGGCGGGGACAGTCCGGCAATATCGGCAGCCTCATCTCTTCTCACCATCACGGATATTTGTGTATACACTGACCTTATCCCATTCTTTTCTTGTTTCACAAATAACGGTATGACGTCATAACTATATAATTACGTAGGCTATTGTATAGTCCCGAAATGACGACACCCATCAAAGCGACAAAAAAGTGATGATTTCGACGTGCAAGACAAAAAATATTTCTGATAAAGCGAAAAAGTATGACGATGCAAAACTGCAAGAATTATAATGAAAACCCAACCCCAACTCATTAACAATTAGCAGAAGCGTTAAATGTAATCCAAGAAACGATAAGCGCCTTATTACGCCACATCGAGTGAATGACAGGCAAATCGAAAACCTAAAATTCGTCTCTATAATACTGCATCAAAGATATAATTGGAACTTATTTCTGCATCGATTAGTGATGGGCGAAGTCAGCCGACTTCAAATTCAATTGGTTTTGGTCTCAAGACAATGCTCTTTGTTTGGTAAGACCAGAGTGGCATAGTGTGTTACGAATTGTTCAAACTGGGGAAATAGTTAACTGTGATTGCTACCGACAACAAGTGATCAATTTGAACCATGTATTAATCGGAAAACAGTAAAGTAATTTTGCAGCACAACCCGCCATCGCATAAAGCATAACCGGCCAAGGAGGCGTTGAAAATGCTTTGATGGGATATATTATATAGTAACCGCTGTACTTTCCAGACCTTGCCCCGTCCCACTATTAACATTTCAATGAGACACGCGCTTGCAGAGTACCACTTTGCCATTTGCGAAGAAATTGGAAAATAACTCGATGGTTCTGCTGGTTAAGTACAAACAGTTTTTTTTTGGTACGTCATCCATAAATTGCCCGAAATGTCGGAAAAAGGTAAAGGAAGTACAGTAGCGCTGTGAAAGTGGTACTGTTACAAGGGGGTAGAGAGAAGAAAGGAGAGCGAGGCGTCATTGTGGTGATCTTTTATAGCCGGGAACCGCACGGTACCAATCCACCAGCGTTGCCAACCTTTGAACTTGCTGTAAGTGAATGCGTGGTGGCCTAATGTGTCGTAGCGGTCGCTACATCACTTCTCTCCTAGTGGAGCTGCCGTGGAACATACCTCTATGTAGTGAGGGTTCTGGAGTACACCCGCAATCACGCAATGAATCTCCTAGGGACCGCTTATGAGATAGAGATCCCAACCTTAATCAGGAATTTTACGGGATCAGCTGCCATCGATTATATAGCAGGACGTCGTTCGTCTTGGGGTCGTTCCGATTTATTTGAGGTTACCTATAAGTGAGGTGCCTTACGCATTCCGTTTCGCGGTGCGAGGGTGTTCATGCGTTGATGTCATGCATGATGGGCTTCTGTGGTCATCGTCCATCTCCTTAGTCTCGTGGAATAACATCGACCATGTGACGTTGATGGGTTCAGTTCCTCGTGCTATCCTTCCATGCACGTGTCAAGCACCTGTCGAGTGGCTTATATTAAGCTGGTTTATCTTTTAGATACTTCGATCACGTAGGGTCACCAATTGTAGGAATGTTCGTCTGGTCGGTCGGAATCTGTGGCTGTCGATGCGGTCGTTTATCGGAACACTCACTACTATTTGTGGAAGGAATTCGCACGGGAACTGAAAACACTGGTTGAATAAAAGCTTGTTTATTTATATATTAAATGACACATGTGTTTGACGGGATAATGGACAGAATTTAGGTTAAGGTAAAGGAAGTACGATAGCGCTGTTGAAGTGGTACTGTTACAAAGGGGTAGAAAAAAGAAAAGAGAACGAGACGCCGTCGCCCAAAAGAGGTTGGTACCAACGAAAACATTTAAAAAATCCACAAAATGATTTTGAATGACCGTAAATTGAAACGGAATGTAATAGCAGACACTCTAAAGAAATCAACTGAACATATACATCATATCATTCACGAATATTTGGGTATAACAAAGCTCTGTGCAAACTGAGTGTCGCGTGAGCTCACTTTTGACCAAAAACAACGACGAGTTGATGATTCGGAGCAGTGTTTGAAGTTGATCGAGTGTTTTTACGCTTTGGTTTTACCCAGGTTTTGCATCGATATGTGACAATGCATGAAACATGGCTCCATCATTTCACTCCGAAGTACAATACGATGAAGTCGCTTCAAAGCGTGGAAAAACACAACAGTCGGCTGGCAAGGTTATGGCGTATGTATTTTGGGATGCGCATCGAATAATTTTCATTGACTACCTTGAAAAAGGAAGGACCATCAACAGCGACTATTACATAGCGTTATTGGTCAGTTTGAAGGACGAAATCGCCAAAAAACGGCCGCCTAAAAAGAAAAAAAAAGTGCTGCTTCACCATGATAATGCACCGTATCAACAATCCATGACCGTATTTTCCAGATCTGGCCCCTATCGACTATTTCCTTTTCCCAGATCTCAAAAGAATGCTCGCTGAGAAGAAATTTTCGTCGAATGAAGAGGTGATCGACGAAACTGAGGCCTATTTTGAAGCAAAGGACCAATTGTACTACAAAAATGGTATCGTAAAGTTAGAGGGTTGCTATAATCAGTGTATCACCCTTGAGGGGAATTATGTTAAATAAAAAAACTCATTTTGTCAAAAAAATTGTTTTACTATGGTAGGTTGGGGATTTTTCAATTGACCTGTTAGTTTAGTTTGGCATCAATATTACAATGCTAAAAAATTTATAATATACTATTATATAATAAAACATAGTATAATAAAATATAATATAACAAAACATAATGTAATAAAAAAATATAACTAAAAATAGCTTATTAATATATTTAGAAATATTTTGAATTACAACAAATTTTTCTGACCTATGTTAAATATTATTACAGATAAAACTAGTATTTCATAGCTAATAAAAGTATTCATCTTTGGCAAGAAATTAAAAAAAATATATACGTTTACAAAATAAACATAAAAATGATGGACTTGACATAAATCCATTCCAAAACTATATGTAAGTTGCTCGTATAGATTTTAAGTAACAACACATTATGTCGCATACATACATTATTAAACGTCCCATTTACTGTGACATCTCACGCTGGCAAACTTTGTCGAGATTTAGGAGACTAACATCATGTTTAAGCTAAAAATAAACCATAATTTTAAATAAAACTTATTTCCTGAATATGTAAAACAATATTCTTAACATAATTAATATGTTAAAGGATTTTAATTTTAATCCAACGAAAGTATCATATAGATTTATATAATTAGGACAAAAATAGTAATAAATAGGAAACATTTATTTTCTTTTTAACACTAACAATCTTAAAATGTCAACTAGTAGTGTGAATTAATTTTAAAGGTTTTTATGTTATATTTTAACAGTCATACACGAATATCCAACTTGTAAATCATCTCAGAAGACGTGTGTGGAAGGCATCTGGTCTACCCAGCCAGGTTACGCCGGTAACGCAGAAT
This sequence comes from Rhynchophorus ferrugineus, assembly GCF_030347505.1. Taxonomy (NCBI): domain Eukaryota; kingdom Metazoa; phylum Arthropoda; class Insecta; order Coleoptera; family Curculionidae; genus Rhynchophorus; species Rhynchophorus ferrugineus. The sequence continues at coordinate 74,881,382 of NW_027472581.1, forward strand.
TTCCAGCGAAACTCTTTTAAATCAACAAAAACATAAATTTAAGAGAAACAACCCAAAAAAAAATACACCAACAAAAAAAAAGGAGAAACATTGTGAGAAAACCTAATGAAAAGTGTAGATGAGCAAAGAAGTAGAATGTTTCACCGTCACATTATAAATTTGCTATTTAAAAAAGAATATAAGGAAATAGAAAGAATCCTAAAGAAAATGAAAACAGTCTAGGTTCAAAGAAATCAACAGAAAAAAAAGACAAACCATCATGTGACAAATAATCAACAGAAGAGAAAGTGTAGATAAAGTGTAAGAGAAATTAATCGTTTACTAAAATATCTAACACTAAAATGGTCCGTGTAACAAAAATCAATATGCTTTAGAAGCAGACAATATTTTCTTTCTCATTTTATTCTAGTTAAAAAGATATACAATGCTGTCTGATCTGTTCAAACATGTAAACGAACCAACCTGTCAAGGTTGTACGGTTGTCAAACGTATAGAAAATTCTTCAAAACAATAGTGATAAGAGATTATAAACCGGCAAACCTTGTCTTAACGCTTTACTTGTTTTGATATATTTCAAATCGCTGCCAATTAAATCGTGGATAATTTATATAAATACTCTAATATATATTTTTAAATCCATACAGTAGTTATTTGGTAAGATAAGAGAGTATTCTAGTCTAGAATTTGAAAAACAATCGCTACTTTTTCATGTTCTCAGAGAAGAAAATGCCCTTAAAAGGATGTTCTTGTCTAATTTAAATTATTTTAGATATATAGCTATTTTAGTGTCACGTTGGCTCGTAGCTAACCACGAAATTAGAGGTTTTTCTAACCTAGAAATTTGAAATTAAATTGTTTTTTATATAAAATTCTTAAACTAATTGGCTTTAATTCCTGGTAATGAAACTAAATATTAACTTAATATTAATAAAAATTATAAAATTATAAATGTTTAGTTATGCAGGATCAAAAGTAAAAAATAAATAAATTACTGAGTTTTTTGAAATTTTCACACAACATTCCATTTAAATATCATTTATCATCATTAAAAATCATTCGAGACTTTATTGCCAACATTTCATGAGCCCAAATTGAGAGCGAACTTAAATAGTGTGCGAAAAAAAAACGATTGTGTAAAATTTATAATTATTTTTAGTTTGAATTTTTATTATTTATTTTTTTTACCAAATACATAACAAATGTATTAGAAATGCATATTAAATGAAATACTCAGTTCACTCAATGCATGCAATAAAATGAGAGAATTAGTAGTGTAACAATGGCTTTCGGAGTACAATAATTACTTTTTTCTGAGCATTTTATCACGAATAACCAGAAGCTTCTAGACACTTATATTTTATGACATTAAGTGGTTCATTGCTAGAAATAACAAATCTCATAATAAATGGTTTCATTAGATGGTAAAATAATCTATCAAGTTTATGCAGCTGGACTTTTAACTAATTTGGTTAAACTACTAACTAAACCATCGTCGGTGATAATCGAAGTAGACCCCCTTCCTTAATAAAAGCTATTACAAGAAGAAAATTAATTTCGAAAATATTTTCTGAATAAAAAATTAATATTACATTAATAACGATATATGAGGCAAGAACTTCTAATACAAAACATTCGATTAAACGATTTAATATATTTGGGAATTGAAACTTTCCATATTGTTTTCTACACAAAATTAACAAATTAACTTTATTAATTAGGTCTGAAATTTAGTGCCGATTAATTTCTGCTGCAACATCAGTGCTATTGAATTTTCATATTCAAGCTACTGCTCATTTAACGCTCTATTTTTTTTTTTCGTTGCTCACAAATCACTATTGAACATACCATTATTATTTAACACAAAATCAACACTGGTATTAGAATATGCCTGCAGAGGAAAAAATTATCTTAATCTTTCATATCAAATTTGAAATTATTTTGGAGATTTATATAGGCTGTTCAAAATAAAAGTGAACTCGCGTCACCAGCCGATTTGTCAATTCGTTTCAAAATCTGACAATTATTTCCTTGTCATTGTATCTTAATTAAAAAGGAATACAATGCTGCCTGATTCGGTCAAACATGTAACCGAATCAGTTTACAAAATTATCCTGTTGTCAAACGTCTGCAAAATTCTTCAAAACATTCATGATAAGAATTAGAGGTTATAAACTGGCAAACGTTGCTTCGGCGCTTTGATTGATATAATCAGGCTCAGAAACATATTCCATTTCTAATTAATTATTTCAAACAGGAACGATATAATAGATGCAGTAGATGTTCTATATTATATATGATACTATATGTGAATATCAACGAGATATAAGTATTTTACTAACACGACATTTGAGCCGACTCGTAACTCGAACGACTCGAAAATATTAGGGAGTATTCCAATCTATAAATTTGACAAAATCGATTATGTTTCATATTTTCAAAGCTTAACCCAATAAGAACATGCGCTTAAAATGTGTTTCGCTGAAATACATCGATTATTTCAAAATTCTCAATTACCAACTACCAGTAATCCTACCTATTTAATAAAAAATGTTAATTAAAATCACACTACTACAAACTTAAGGGAATCGACCACGGACGAAAATATCTTTTTTTTGTAACAACTAAAAGAAATATCAAAATTTTACAAAAGATATATATTTAAAAAAAAAACCCAAAGAAATAAATATATTTTCAAGACATTAAAAAAAATAGAGATATTTTCAAAATTAAGTACCAAAATGCACCAAAAAACTAACAATTTTAAAGGTTTATTAAAAAATAACCAAAAGCCGGCTTAGTGGCGCAGTGGTAAAGACGATGGGACGGTCCTCCTACTGTTGCGATAGTCGCGGGTTTGTTTCCTGCTGGGGTATGGTCGTAAATTTATGTTTGTGATTGTTGAAAATCTGTGAATGTTCCAGGCAAGTCTGTAAAATCCGACAAGGATAATGATCCCAATCACGCCAGTAACCAGGCTGGGTAAGGCCAGATGTCTTCTGGGATGATTTTTAAAGATGGTCACTCGGCAGTCGGTAGGCTTAATGCTGAAGACCGTGGTTCGGAGCCCACGTTAAACTTTAGGCCAAGTCCAGATAAACCCATAGTTGATAAAAGGAGACTTTAAAATATATATAAAAAAAATTAAAAGATCTTCTATAATGTTTACGAAATATGTTTTATTTTTTACGAAAAAATATCGAAAAGTTTCAGCTAACAAAAATATTGATACATTGGTCAAAAATATCAGCCGAACGTATTAATATATTAATGTATTTTCGGCATCCTTACACTACCCCACTACTCTACTACACTACTAGTTCTAGTAGTTATTTAAAATTATTAATAAATATTATATTTTAGTCTAAATAAATCTATAATAAAATATATAATTACAACAGTAATGCGTAATACTTATAATATTGCATATATTTGTAGCCCAATCATACAAAAACTCATTAGCTACAACTAATACCCAATAAAGGTCAACATTTACGACATAACCGATTCAAAACAAAAACACGTATACACAAAAAAAATAGAATTAGATGGCGATAAATCCAAACGCATATTATTTGTTTAAATTCTGTTGGCAAAATATTATTGAGTTATTTTGGTTTAGTTGTACATAAGCCAACTTTTATTTTAAAATAGATTATTATGACTGTTATAACGTTTACGTCGCTTGGTGGTACGTGTCGAATACCCGCTTAGTTCACTCTTTAGTTTGCCGCTGATCTATGTTGTGCAGTTCCATACCCATCCTTTAAGATCCTCTCAACTATGGCCTTTATGATACCGGTTGTGAAAAACGAATGGGACATTTACAAATCAAACAAGCCGAGAAAAGTGTCGGAATCTAATTCGGTGAATTCGACGACGAACAGCCGGTCGAGAAAAATATCAGAGTGTACATCAGGATCATTGAGTAGCTCCAGCCGGCCCAAATCTATTCTCAAGTACCAGTCGGTGCCCGACAGAATCTCGTCCACATCAAACTTCAGACGGCGGACAAGCTCGGAATGTACGAATTCCAAGACAAAAACTAATCCCGAAAACGTCGAACTCAAACGATCACAGAGCTGGCTGGCCAAGTTGAAAAAATTCATGAAGAATAAAAGTGACGATGAAAGGACTAAATCGTAAACGTAAGCGTAAATGTGACCCCTTCAATGAAGGAATGGTTATATATCTGTGATTTTGTGAAGTGTTTTACTTCTTTTTTATATATACTGTTAAAAGATTCACTATAAATAAAATATCTTGTTCAACGACATGTTTTGTTTACTTAATCCTAGTGTATTAATGTTGAGCTATATTGTTTTAGCAAATTCGAAAAAATTGGTACCATATGTTTTATTTGAAGCGTTTCTCATCAGCATTAGCTCTGACTTTTTCACATATTTCAGTCAAAACATGGATTCAGCGTTGAAAAAATTCCTCATCTTTTGAGTACGAGCTTATGAGACATCCATTGAAATAAATGAGAGTTCCTTTCCATTTAAACAATCTCGTGTAAATTTGTATATGACAAATGTGACAAGGTTTTTATTCCAAATTACATGATCGCATCTCTAATTCTTATAACGATAGTATATATTCAATACTTACGTCCACCACGTTATTTTATATTTGACTCCATCCTCAACCATTCCTTTTTGAAACACTTTAACGGCAGTTTAATGATTTTAATGCCTAACTTTGCAATATGTATTATTACAAACTTTAAACTATTTCAATTTAATTATTATTTTCAATTAAATTATTAGTTCAATTTAATAATTGGTTAAATTTAAATGTTTATGTTACTTAACAACATTATCAACTGACCGGATTTGCCATTTATTATAGACCAAACTATATGCTACCCTGAAGGATACTGCCAAACTACAAGCCTGAAAATGTTTCGGAATTGGCTAATTGGCTCTAATTTTTAGAGCTACAAGTGTTACGTCATATGACATAGGACCACGTGGTCCTTTTCAAGTGTTTTGCATTTAAAAGGTTTCAAGCGTAGGTTATGCTGTATTATTATTGAAAATGCAAGTGCTTATAGAAAGTGAAATAAACCTATAAATAATAAAAAAACGTCATGTTTCATCGGCAAAGTTAGTCAAATCAAATAAATAAAACAGAAATTCCCCTCAAATCACGTTTACACATACCGAAAATTTAATAAGAAAATAGACAATATTCATTCTACTTCGCTAATATTTCAAGGTTATGTTGTCAAAAGATATAAAATCTTACTATAATATGTCTCACGTTAATATGTCTTACTAAATCAAACAGTTTTATTCTACATATCTGATAAATAATACTTGTTTGTACATCTAAAATTATTAATAAACGTTAACCACTAAAATAATTATCTAATTTCGAAAATAGAAATTCACATCAGTTATATATCTATATATAGATATATTTATAACATTATACCCAGTTCAAAAATAAAGAGAATTTAGCATTATATATAATTTATACATTATTTTTTATTAATTTATACATTATATTCTAACAAGGAAATTAAGTAATGGAACTTCACTAATACTTCAATGTTATGTCGACGACGGACACTAAAATATATTTTAAACCAGCTATTTTCACCCTACTTATTTGGCAATGAAATTAAAAATTAACTTGATTGAAAATGTTTATGTTTATTTATAATAAACCGAAAAATTCCGAAGGTAATTTACAACTTTCTTTGAAATTTTCAGCCAGCATTGCATTTAAATACGTCCAAGCATCAATAAATTTATCATAAAAAGAAAATCATTATTTTAAATTTTATTGACAACATTTCGTGAATCTAAATTGAAAATGCAATTAATGCATCTACATGATTTTCATGCCTAACTTTGCAATATGTATTATTACAAATTTTAAATTAGTTCTATTTAATTATTAGTTCAATTTAATAAATGGTTAAATTTAAATGTTTATGTTACTTAACAATATTATTAACTCACGGGCTTTGCCATTTAATATGGACCAAACTATATGCTACCCTGAAGGATACTGCCAAACTACAAGCCTGAAAATGTTTCGGAATTAGCTAATTGGCTCTAATTTTTAGAGCTACAAGTGTTACGTCATATGACATCGGAAAACGTGTTCCTTTTCAAGTGTTTTGCATTTAAAAGGTTTCAAGCATAGGTTATGCTGTATTATTATTGAAAATGCAAGTGTTTATAGAAAGTGAAATAAATCTATAAATATTAAAAAAAACTTCATGTTTCATCGGCAAAGTTCATCAAATCAAATAAATAAAACAGAAATTCCCCTCAAATCACGTTTACACATACCGAAAATTTAGTAAGAAAATAGACAATATTCATTCTACTTCCCTAATATTTCAAGGTCATTTTGTCTTACTAAATCAAACAGTTTTATTTTACATATCTGATAAATAATACTTATTTGTACATCTAAAATTATTAATAAACGTTAACCACTAAATTAATTATCTAATTTCGAACATAGAAATTCATATCAGTTATATATCTATATATAGATATATTTATAACACTATACCCAGTTCAAAAATAAAGAAAATTTAGCATTATATATAATTTATACATTATTTTTTATTAATTTATATATTATATTCTAACAAGGAAATTAAGTTATGCAACTTCACTAATACTTCAATGTTATATCGACGACGGACACTAAAATATATTTTAAATCAGTTAGTTTCACCCTACTTATCTGGCAATGAAATTAAAAATTAACTTGATTGAAAACGTTTATGTTTATTTATAATAAACCGAAAAATTCCGAAAGTAATTTACAGCTTTCTTTGATATTTTCAGCCAATATTGCATTTAAATAGGCCCAAGCATTAATCATTTTATCATAAAAAGAAAATCATAATTTTAAACTTTATTGACAACATTTCGTGAATCTAAATTGAAAATGCAGTTAAATCAATAAATATTAAAGATTATATATAATTTACAATTACTTTTAGTTCATATTTATTCTTTTTATACAGATTATTATACAGAAATATGAATCGAGTGAAAGACTCAATTTACAATTTATGTAATAAATTAATGGAAGTAACAGTGTAACAATGGTAATTGAAACATAATAATACTGAGAATTTTATCATTAATAACTTGAAACTCTTGGAAACATATATTTTATCAAATAGTTCATCGCTAGAAATACCAAACCCCTAGTCCCAGAATTAAATGGTTTTATTAGACGGTAAAATAATCTATCAAGTTTCTGCAGCTGGATATCTACCGTTAAGATTTGTCCCTAATTTAACATTTGCCAATGAAAATGGATATAGACCCTTTTCCTTATTAAAAGCCGTCCTTCTTCCTCTCATTACAAGAAGATATATAATTTATAAAGTATTTTCAGAATAAAAAATCAGTACGTCTCTAATATAATACATTCATAACAATATATGCAAAATAAAGAAGAATCTTTAATTATACTGGAACAAAATTTCTACTACATCGATATACAGAACTAATGGTATTCTACACATCATGAATTGGCTATTTTTGTTCATTTAACGCTCTATTTTTATTTGGTGGCCATAGACAACACGAAGCTAAAACATCACTATTATTTAAAACAAAATTAACTCTCTCTAATAGTAATTATTGCTCTTGTTTCGACGCAATTTTAGTTTTTTATATTTAAAGAACTTGTTTCGGATAATGGGGTTTCAAGTACCGAGGCTAGATGGAGCCTGTCAGAAGTTATACCTTATGACACCTATAACCATAAACATTAAGAAGGCCCAAAATCGTGGAATTTTCGAAGATTCCTTAATAGTCCGAAACGCAGGTGTTCTATCAGCAGCCTGGTCACCACCAAGAACCCGAGGGAGGAGCTTCAGTGATAAAACACGGTGCATCGACAACGAGAAGCAGCGTTAAGAAAACATTGATTAAAGAGTTAACAAGAAAGAAGTGTTAAAGGGATTTTTGATAAGAATATGCAGTAGCAACTAAGACGTATATCAGAGTTACACAGAATTAAGTTGAAAGAATTGATAAGATTATGTATCAGAATTACTAAATAATTACAGAGTTGATAAGAAAGAATTATTGAAGAATTGAACCAGAAGACCAAAAGCAGTAGAATGTCGAAAAACAAAATAAGTATCGAGAATTAATCAAGAATCAAGAGCAATAGAATTCCACGTCATTACGAGAATTACCCAAAACCAGGAATATGACTAGTAAGTCCATCGTTTCCATCTAATTCATAATTATTTTCACCATAACGTACTGATTAATATATATTTTATTTTAAGTGTATATATTTTTTTTATTATTAATCAAAATAAACAACTCGTCTTTGAGTATTAATTTACACAAATAAGAGAGAAAATTAAGTGTATTTAATTTACAACCTTGCTTTCTCTCCAACATCTCAACAGCTCTAGTAAGGTAAAGTCATAAAAAGGAAATAAAATATAATTATTAATTTATTATTAATTTAATTAATATCGATACCTAAAGTGTCTTTAGGCAGTTAAATGTTGTCTAAGAAATTATTTAAAAGAATTGTAGCTTGGATTACAAACTTATTTGGGTCCAACAAGAATTAACAATAAATAATTTAATAAATCCAATTTCCATTTACCAATCGCTGTTTAAACGAAACTACATCGAGTCATTTTTAAAACGTGTAATTACAAGCTGTCAAAAATGGATGTATTGAGAGGATGATCGTGGTCAAACGTCAGAACAACTTCACAAAATACAGAAAAGCCTTCATTGGCGACAAGGAAAGTAATGTGATTTTATGGCGGCGAATTTATGATTTTAGGAAAAAGAGGCAAAATTCAATCAATTTATTGATTAATATTTGAATGATAGGGTGGGGCAACAGTCCCGCTATCATTTTGATTTGACACTAAGGTGGAGCAAAAGTGCAGCTACTATTTTAATTGTGCGCCATCTTGGTTATGTGACGTTTAGCTCAGTTTCCCTTTAACCATTGTGTTGCGCAGAGGTTCAAATTTTATTATGGATAAATATACGCCACAAGAACGAGCAGAAATAGTGACAATATTTATTGAAAATAATTGTTTCATTATTGCCATTCAGCAAAGATATAGGCAATCAAAATGGTAGCGGGACTTTTACCCCACGTTGTATATATATATATATAAATTTATTAGTAAAGACCATGGAAAAAGTCCAACGTAACTTATAACCTCACCCATAATATTAAAAGTTAACTATAATCTTTTTATTGCGTATGTATAAAAATAATCAGTTTAAATCTATAGATAAACCTTAATTTTAGTATCACGTAGACTTCAAACAAAAAAAAAGTATTTTTACTTTCAGTATTAATGGTTCTACCAAGAAATTGTTGTATAAGCTTTAATAAAACTTTAATATATCAATTACTTCCTTTGATTCCTTCAAATCTCGATCTGTAAATTAAAAAAATATATGTCAAGCACACCAATATGTCTTCTTTTAATATCTGTTTAGTCTTAAAATGATTTTAAAAAAAATTCCCGGAGATAATGATAATTTTAAAACTGATTCGTAAGGAAATTTAAATTGTGCTAACAGCTAATCATCAGCACGAATTTTTGACCGAGTAAATATTCAAATAGTAACACCCATGCTGATAAATCCATGATGCACGGTAAACGAGCCTACTGCTCTGCATCAGAATGGACAATGACTGTCACTCTCACATCTAGGATATTATACATCCGAAAATCAGGTAAAAGGCGCCTCCTGCCACTTTGACTCTAGATAATAAGTTAGGATAAGATCGCAGACCAAGTCACGGTAAAAATGACCAAGGCCAACATTAATACTCATATTTAGCGTCTAATTATTATATGAAAACTATTTGACATACATTATAGTTACGTAAACTAACAAGGCTTCCATGCTTCTTCCGCGATATATAATTCGCATTGCAAATTCCTTTGGCTTGAGAACAAATAAAAACGGTAGAGTATTAACAACTGAAGGATTACCTGTTAATGTAAATCTATCCGGTTAGAGTACAGATATGCTTGTATTTGAGCTCTATAATAAAGGAAAAAAAAGTTTCATATACGACCGCACTAAAAGAGTAAATTAACGATTTTAGAAAAAACTTGTTAGTTGAGTTTTAACTAAACTTTGATTTCTCAAGTCTCAATAAATCGAAGTCCAAGTACATCATTAAATAATCTTTAAACGTATTCGAAAAAAAATTCCGATCTAAAACTGTTATTTTTGAAACTAGTTGCAAACGAAATTTAAAATATATTAATAGATAATCAGTTCTTAGCGGTCCAAATTATTGACGGAGTGTTACCGCTAGGTTTGCTTAATCTGCTATTGCCCAATTCTTCTTCACTTATTAGCTTACTAAATTAAGTAAATCCTCCAGTTCTATATCTAGATAACTTATCAAAACATATCGAAGAAAAAAAAAGACGTCAGAGCAACAATTATGTAGAGAGGTACAGTTTTAACTTTAACTATAATTAAAAAACCTTGTAGAAAAACTAATCAACAAAATTTAAAGTACCCAAAACGGCAAAAGAGACGTAAAAAGAAAACAAAGAGCAAAGGTCTAAGAAATAGGCTACTTCGGCAGATCAAATGATACTTTGTTGACAAAGATACAAATACCGGCGAGATATATCAGGATGATGATATCTCTTAGATAATAGATGTCTAATATACAGTAAAATCGGAAGTAACAATGAAATATGGGACTAGCGTACTTCAGGGATTACGTGAGCTCTCGAGGACTGCATTAGGTAGGATCATGGTTATATGCAATATGTATGTGTTAAATTTTGTTTGATCCGAATTACCCACATGTTGGACCTACCTTGCATGCCAACAGAAATAAATCTGATTTTACTCATTATATAAAACATGTATTAAATCTTCAGCTAAATACCTCGGAATTTATCTAGATGGTAGGTTAAACTACAAAACATATCACACAAAAAACAGAGCATATTAGACTCAAAATCAAGCAACTATACTGGTTAGTCGGAAGATTCCCTCAACTTGATCTAAAATCAAAGAGACTGGTTTATCAGTCAATCATAAAGCCTGTTTGGACCTATAGTGCAAATATGGGGTTGCACTAAAACATCAAACCAACTAGTAATCTAACGCACCCAAAACAAAGTTCAACGATTAATTACCAATGTTTATCATTACGTAACCAACGAAGAGCTGCACCATGACCTCGGACTCAAATGGATACACGAAGTGATCCAAGATGTCGCCCTAAATGAAATAAGGTCGCTAAATCACACCAAGGTCGAAGCAATACAATTACTGGGCAACACGCAGGAAATCAGAAGAGTGAAGCGAACCAAACCACTCGAATTAGTGTAAAAGTGTATTTTTAAGTTTAGCTTAAGTAGATTAGTTTTATTCTAATTTAGGAAATACATACTGATGAATTAATCCCATACACACCTTGCTTGTATATTAATGCAAGTAAAACAGAATAACAGCAATAAATTAATTTGAAAATTAAGATTGTACTTAGCATATCAAATGTAAGATATAATTAATTTTAAAAAAATTTATGATATCTTATTATTTACTTCATTTACCATGCAGTGCTGGGGACGTTAGATATCACTTGAATAGCGGCGAAGAAAAAACAAATAAAGATGCACCGAAATTAACAACGATTTTGAGAATACTGTTATTAAATAATTGACATGTGCTTATATTTCATTATCAATCGAAATGTATTTTTCTTGTTTTAACCACACTAAGCCATAGTAGTGTGTAACTGGGTACTATTAGAAGACCCTGTCAATATCTACGGTCAGTTCAAATGGTTATTTACAAGCAGCACATGGCTTGAATCAGTAATATCGCATTAGAATTTAAAAATCTCATTCCTTTTATTGGAAACCCTAACGTTTATTTATCCCGTTTAAACTAGAGTAATAGTAATATTTAACAATATCAATAATTCACAAGAGCCTTATACTCCATAATTCCTGAGAATGGGTTATTGTAAGTTGATCTACCAAAACCTTCTAAAGGAGAATACAAGCCCTACTTGGGATATTCTTGACTGAGCCTTGAAAACATTGAAACAATTCACATAAACATGGTATACGTGCAACTTTGCAAGTCTGTCTGTTACTTTATTTTTACCTCTAGTAGTCACGTTTGTCTTTTATTTATTTATATAATAAAATCTTTACTTAGCAAAATAATTACTGCACTACCTGCTCCAATGTGTGTAATGACTTAATCCAACAATAAAGAGTTTTTTATATTTCATGATCTGTTTTGCTCCTAGAAGACGTTAATGTTTGTCTATCTCTAATTTGTTTACTTGCATAGAGGTCATATAAAAATATTTAAAAAATTCATAAAAAAATGATTACTTATTCAAGTTATAATTGCTCAAGATACTCATACGAAAAAAAATTATGATCCTGATTAGGAGTAGCTGGCACAATGTCTCGTAGGTACCTAAGATAGGTTGTTGATAGGTATTTCCGTATACAAAAAGCTAATTGTCTTTAGCAATTAATATAGCATTTTCGATAAAAAAAAACTTAATCTAGAAAAATTATGATGATCAGCGTCGGATTTACCCAATGACAAAATATATTTCGTATTCCCACATTAAACACATTAAATGTGAGAAATAATTGTGGCAATGAATACATTTGACAGGATGTTAGGTGCCAAGTGTCGGCGCCTTAATATCTGATTATATTTATAGACCAAAAAACGGTATTAAATAATTGTCATGTTTATGTTTTCGGTGTAGGTAAAATTATCCCAGTTTTTTTTGCATTATATCCACTCAATATTTATGAATTTGACCTTGAATAATACATTTTGATAACATTTCTACATAGTCGATTTTTAAATTGTCCAAATTACATACCTAGCAATTAATCATCAATAATAATAATAATATTTTTTAACGTAATTTATATTAATACGGTTATAAGTTTAATGCTAATGATTAAGGTTTGTTTATTCAAGTCGAAATGGTAATTCATTATGAAAAAATATTACTACCTTACATTCCAAGGTCTCAATGTATATCATCAATTATGAAATATAAGTAAGCCTTGATAATGCCTTTTAATACTTTATTTTAGTATATTGTATTAATGTATTTTTAAATTACTGGCGTCTCTGGCGAATCTCCACAGCTGTATGCCAGATGTTCACAAAAACTTAAGAAAAAAAAACATTTACTTTAAAAACTGATTTTTTTTTGATTTTTTATATTTTAAAGACTGCTTTTACCAACGGGGCTTATCTGGAATGGACCTACAAAAGATATCCGGTCTTATCCAGCCTGGTTACTGGCGTGACTAGGATCATTTTCCTTGTCGGATTTAACACTCTTACCTATCACAATCACAAACACAATTTACGACCATGCCTCAGCAGGATTCGAACCCGCGACTATCGCAACAGTAGGTGTACCGTTCTGTAGCCTTTACCACTGCGCCAATCAAGCCCAACTTATTATTTCCCCGGAATGCTACCAACTGCGCCAGTTATAATATGTGAAAAAGTTTTAATCACAAAAGCTAGTAATTTACTTTAAAAACTGATTTATTCAACTAAAGAAGAGGCGACTGGTTGAATGGCGTATATATAGATAAACAGTTGTTCAGATTTCCTCAAGTTACGCTGAGATTACGACTCTTATGCAGTCCAAATCGCATCCCGATATTCCTGGAAAACTCTTCAACAATTTTCGGCATTTAATGTCATCAGTTCTGTTTACCAATTATTAGTTAAATCATCCATGTACAATAAATGATTCAGTTTAACCAACAACGATAATGTGCTAATATTATGTAACTATAATATATGTAACAACATTGGAATCGACTTAAATGTATAAGCCACTCATATCGTACTGGAACCGAAGCCTTCATATAAACTATGTAGGCCATAAATACATTTCGCTGTTCATGACAGACTTGATAACTAATAACCGCATCAACTGTTAGTTGTTCCTTGCACCCCACTGCATCTTTTAAGCATACTTTCTGTTGGGTCGTGATAACTTCCTGAGTCGTAAGGTCTTTTGTGTTAAGATAAATAAACCGAACAAAGGTAACGCAGGCTTTGCCTGAATTGCATTTTTATCATTGTTATAACTTAGTCATTTAATCAAGTGACCTATTTTGATATAGATAAAACTGGTATGAGCTGTATCGGAGACTTGGAATTACTTTGATTGATCGACATGAGTTGTAAATTCAATTGAATATCGAGACAAGAAATAATATAATTAATCAAATAGAAGTAAAGAAATTAATCACCTACAAATTATTGTAAATATTTGATGGGATGAAGTAAAGGTTCGACAATGGAAAAAATTATAGAAGCTCACGATAAGTTCTGCAGGAATATTTATCGATTAAGTTAGTTGCAAATTGCAAAATTCTTTGATGCGACTTAATACAAGGTACCGTTCATCTATGGCATTTTATTTATCCCAACTAATTTTTTTCATCTTATATATTAAGAATTATTTTGTCAGCGTTTGTGACAGTTTCCTTTTCTTGCTTAATGGATCTTTTAAACGTTTTCTTTTATTTTATAAAACTTTTCTTAAGGATGAGATAACCAATATTAAAGTGGCAATACTTCTCTTTAGGTACCAATTTCACAACTCATCACTAATACAAATGTCAACAATTTTGTTTATAATTTTAGGGACTTTTTAATTTCATCATTCAATCTATTCAAACATTCTTAATTTCTTAATGTTTATTCTATTTCTCATACAGTATATGAAACTGAATATAAGATAGCCCAATATTAATTTCGCTTGCAGGAATCTGAAATCCTAAAGTTTGAACTCATCATGGCATAGATATTTTAATTTTTCTCTTTTACCATAGCTGCTACAGCTGTGCTTTTACTTGTTCACCTAGTGTCTACAGAAAAATTGTAAACTAATTCAAATCATATATATTATCTAAAGAATGTAATGACAATTCAAGATGTCCAAAAGCCAATTTTATTTTTTTCACAATAATAATTTCCTTTAGTTTCACGTACCTTTTTTGAGGACAGTATTCAAAGTTCTGTATTATTATTGTATCAATAACAAAAGCTTACTCAATAACCTTTGTCCTATGACATTTCACAAACTGATCTGAACTGAATGGAATAACGGTGCACCTTTTAATAAATAACCATCAATTTTGCATTGTTTAAAAAATTATTGTCACCTTCAAAGCTCTAACAAGTAAAATATAATGTATGGCTTATGTACATAATGATCAATATGGGCAATTTAATACAACCAATACAAAGCTGTAATGGCTCATTTTAACTAAAAGCAGTAAATTTATTCCTGAACGAATTTATAGACTTTTATGTTATAACTTTTTTAACTGGTCCTATTTATTCGACCAAAAGACCTATATTATTTTCGAGTCCATAAATTTGAGTTATGGAATGAAATAAAAATTTCAATTTATTACCGCGAAAACGATTTTGGTATATTTCGTTTTTTTTTCGTCAAATTTCCCGCAGGTTTGTTATTGTACATTTTATGTTTTATTTGAAGGTTTTTCGCGGTCTAAAAATCGATATATTGGTTGATTTAAATATTTTGGACATTGTCCATGTCAAATCAAAGGCATATTTAAAATAAATGTTAATATCGTAATGAATACATACCTAATTTACATTATCCCTGATATATAGAACATAACAAGTTTATATAAAAATAAAATTAATTAAGAATATTTTTGCATTATTTTTAACTGTATTATTACGATTAGTATAAAACACCCAGTAAAATCTTTATAAGTGGACACTTCCCGTAAAAAGAATGATTGTAGGCTGTACATCATAACTGACACAATGGCCGAGATTCCGGAGACATCAAAATGCTGTTCTCTTTTGAGTTCTGCAATCAACTTACTTATCAAGAAAAAAATACACTTAGAGTTGACAATCGTTCCGCAGTTACTGGAAGCATTCCTGGTCAGTGGATTGTTGGCACAATCATCGCATTTCAGGGTGTAAAACTATCAAGCGAACTTCAGTTGGAAAGGCTATTGATATTTTGGGATACCAAAACTTCGAACAACATTCTACACAAGGCATACAATGGAAATATGGATAAAATGATGGAATATACAAGATCATCAAACGCAAAATGGCTGACAAAGGTACAGTCAATATACACAAACAATTTTAGGTAAAATTGAAAAACACCTGGACAGGACAAAGACCACGTATATTCCCTTGATCGCTACTACAGGAAGAAGAAGCTATATAGCAGTGGAGAGGTCTGGTCTATAATTATAAAATATTTTTAACAAAAAATTAAACCGACTTCAAAAAATAAATAAGGAACTCATTAAAAAATAATCAAACTCTTAGATTTTGAACACAACAATAATTTTTAAAATAAAATATGTACATAACAACCATTGTAATAACTAAATAAAAATAATCACAAATCTTATTTAATCTATCTACTACATGTATTTCATATTCTATTATATATACACAATTTAGCTTAATATATACGTAAACCTATTTATCTATTTACAATATTATTTTAACTTCTACCAACTCACTACTTTGTAGTCGGTACCGAATACAAACAGTACATTTTTTTATATGTCACAAAATAATATTATTATTTTTGTATTGTTTTTCTTTGTATTGAAGTCGGTTGAAGTTTGTTAGAAATATTATATTTTTCTCTTTTTAGTGATAGATATTTATTCAGTAATTTACGCAGTAATTTGATTTAATATTACAATGGGTAGACCAAGTAAAGGTGCAGCCCGTATGATGAAAAATAGGAATAAAGAAACCATGATTGAAAATAAGGAGCGCTTAAGGCCCCAGGATCCTCTCCCTAGCCTAAGTGATTTGACAAATGATCTAACTAAACGACAACAAAAAGTTATCATCCCGGCCGAGAATCGAACCCGCGACCTCCGTTTGGGAGCTAAACGCTTTAACCATTGCACCATAGAATCACTTCAATACAACATTTCTACCTACGAGATGTTGTACGCTATAGTTGGTGCTTAAAAAGCAAACTGAATAGCTTTTGCACTAAACAACTTCCGATTTTCCTTCACATCAGCTCAGCAATAAAATTATACCCACATATCTGATTATTTTAGATAAAAATATGTGAAAACTTTGAACGTGCCTTTAAAATTTTAGCGTTTCCCTCGATTCCCCCCTTTTTCCCATCAGATACTAATTTGATTCTAATGGGACCACCTCGGAAGTGCACTCTTTCCAATAAAAAAATAATTTTGAAAATCGGCCCATAATTCAGGAAGAAATCGGCGAGCGTACATTAAATATATATATATACAGCCGAACATAGAATCTCCTCCATTTTCAAAGCCGGTTAAAAATAAAATTCGATCGTTTATTCATACTATATGTACAATCGTTCCAACGTATCGTCGCTTCACTCCATTACAATAAAACAATTTTCAAGTAAATTAAAAACATTTGTTTTAAAAACTATATGTTTCATAACTCATTATAAAGTTTATGTGGTTGGAATGTATGACTTAGATTTTATTGTTTCCTGCTTTTTAAAAAAAATTATTTCGAAAAAAATTAGAAAACATTCAATTCAAACAAAGTGCAGTTTTAAAATCATCATCAATCCAAATCATATAAAAGTTTAAGGGTATGTGTGGATAGTTCATCTGATATCACATCCCAATTATCAGATGCTTCTAAGTATTCTGACAATTTTTTCACACAGTATATATTGATCAAAATATTTTTAATTTTCCATAAATTTTTCACATCTTTATGGCAACATGGTCATATCATAACGAAACATCAATATACAATTACTTATCAACATTTGTACCAATCATTAACCTTCCTTTCTTAATATCTTAAAAGCATTTCCATATTATTATTTTAGAACCTACACTGACTGACACTGACATTATTTCTCCTCATGTATCAATATAACACTTTTAAATTAAACGCAACTTTTTAAAAATATATAAAGCTTAAATGATATTAATTAGGCATTAACTAAGACAAACTGCAATACAGCTCTGTTAAACAAATCTAAATCACCCCCTGCAATCACCCGCTATTGGTTTAGCAGTGTTCCAATCATCGATCCATTTTCGCATATCTTCAATATTTGGAAACCATCCATCAGGCTCAGGAAATAATGCTGCATCGATCTGATCAAGTGGTTGATAGAAGGTGCTATATCTGATGATTATATATGGGTAAAATAGGATATCTCCTTACATCTGCAACAGTGTAATGACTAGCGAATCCTACTCGGTATTGCTATCGAAATACATCTGCAGCAACAGTTTAATTTGATTTTAGTAGAGAACTGTCGTGGGCTAAGTTACGACTTTTTGCACTTGAGCTTATCATAGTGATTCACTTTTCATCGCATCAAGTCACAATATACCAGCCTTTTTTTCTTAATAAGTGATGAAACTACAATTCATGTAGTCTTCAAATATTTCATTCATCAACAGCTAAAGTGTGTAAATTTTCTTTGAGAATTTGCGTGAGCTTTTCGTCCAGTAAAACTTTCAATTCTTTATCTTAGAACTATTTTGGTGCACCCAAACACTGTTTTTAAATCACTGAAGTTAAAAACCGGCAAATAGGATATTTCGACAGCTAATGAATGTCATATATGCAATTTGATTATTCCATGACTAGCGTCTTCATACTACTACTTCATTCAAAAACATTAAATGGTGATCAACACATTAAACACTTATTTTATGTAGACAGAGATTTTATTATTATTTATTTAGAGATTTTATGCAGAGGGTTTTAGAGTTAACTTTGGTTTATGAGAATTAGGTTTTATTGTTTGTTGGTTAGGCCACTGTTGTCAGATCGATAATTGCATATGTCCAAAGTTCGCTACGGGTTTACATTGATATCGCTAATTAAAGCAAAAAGAAATTACAAAAATATAATAACTGTTAATAAACTTCAATTAATGTTGTAACCTTATATTGTTATTGTGATCCGATTAATATTGTACTGGTGGTAAGCAAAAATTGGCAAAAAAGATAGACATGAATAAAGTATATCCATCAAAATAGCGTAAATGTTTACATAGTTCCAATAAAGTTCACTGGAATCAGTCAATTGAAGTAAAAATAAATACAACATCTACCCCATTCACCTAAATAGCATCTATTAATTTATCATTGCTCTGACTTTATTAAATTTCAAGGATATTATATAAAAAACACTCCGCAAATCTATGTTTTTGTAATATATAATATGTAATAGTTATGCAACCCTATATACTGTAAAATAATCAATTATTTGGATTATGACTCACGGTAAAATATATGGAACTTGTTGACTGGTTAATTTCTAAGTATTATTTTATTTATTAATTATATATTGATAAATTAAACAAGAAATCTCAACTAATGTATTACACAGAAAATTAAACTTAAACTCTGTAGTATATTAATTTTATCTAATATATTAGAACAAACTAAAAATCTAATAAATAAAACAAATTTCTGCAACTACAACAAAAACAGGTTAAAGTCTAATTTTTTTTTTTATTTCTATACCATAAAATTAATTTAAAGGATTATTGTTGCAGATATAAAAATCGATCTCTTTATAAAATAAAAATGATTTTTTATTGTTCGGCAGGAACATTACGGAAGGACGGGCTCCGAAAGAGGACATCCTAAATGTCCATAATCTAGAAAAGACATTTTTAATGAAATTTTACGTCGAAAGCTCCAGATCGAAGTTTTCCAATTTCCGTTCCTTAAACAATGCCTACAAAATAAAATGAATAAAAGCCAAGCAAACATTTATTTAACGCTCGATGGTGAAGTTTAAAAACGAAATAGATATTATAAAACGACGGCATGAGTTTAAACAATAGATATATGAAGTTATTACTACAACGCTAAATTAATAACTGATTAGTATTTGTATTAATACTACTATTTGAACTACCAAATCACTTTTATAAAACTTATGTGTATATAGTTTATTCAGAGATGTGCATACGTCAACTAAATTTGTGACGTTAAAACATCGCAATGTTGTCGCATCAACTCTGAGTTTTAGTTCAGTTTGAGTTTGACATACAACAAAATTCTAATCTAAATTAAATAATGGAACAAAAATGTTATCAAATATAATTTATGTTAACATTATAATACATCCAAAACAACAGTTAATTATACAACCACAATAGTTTATAGGTTAGAGTTATCCTGTATACCTTTTATCACTATTGCTTTCAAGAATTTTGAATACGTCTGACAACCGGACGACATTATTGTTGAGTATTATTGAGACTTATTTGTTTAGGCGTTCATACTAAACAGGCAGCAATGTGTCTCTTTTTAATTTTAAAAACTTTGAATAGACTATATGTTTCAATATTATCAGACATTGATCTTAAAAAATCACTGAAAAATTCCCCTAAAAGTCACCAAATATTTATTCATAAAAAAAGACATATAGAGGGCGATGATACCCATATATTAAGTTGTAAACAAGTTTCTCAAATTTGCGCATATCCTCTTCATTCACAATTAATGAAAAATTTTACCATTTTTACAACACTTAGTTTGAAAATATATGTAACATTTGCCCTTCAAAATTGTGCTGTCATTTCTCATCCAACAAAACAAACACTAAATTGTTTTTAAATTAATTATTTTTCATATTTCAATGTCCTATTGAAAATTCTTCAGGGACAATTGATCAAGACGTACAATATAATTGAGAATTTTATTTATATTATGTGTTGTATATAATTTTAGCAACTAATTTTAAAAAATTAAGACAAACCATAACGATAACAGAATAATAAATTTTGTTTTCAATTTTACCACATATACACTTTCAGTCCTTGACCTTTTTGGTATTGTGTAACTATCTGTGAACATACACATATTATGTATTTAAATTCAATTATTCACGTGGGCCATAATGAAAGACTATTTAAATAACAATTTAAATTTACATACTGTCAACTTAATTCCAAATTATTAATATTATTAACTATATATTCCTGTCCATCCTTCTACTAAACATTTAAAACTTTGTAGCTTCAATATAAGTGAAAATAACCAATGTTTCTATTCTCCTGTAAACCTCAACAATGCAATGAGTAGTATTACCTGGGCATGCCATCTAGAAAAGATATTAGTATTAAAATGGTTTATTATTTGCTCACCTCCATGTTTATGAAAATACCTGAAAATAGGTCGACCCTTTGAGAGACCTAAGAGAAAAAATGGCTAAGAATATAATGGCTAATGATGGAAAACCTTAAACACTAACAATGTTTCACACTTAAAATATTGCTTAAATTTTGATGTATGCTAGAGCTTCCTAATAATTTAATAAATACTAAAAACTTTTCTTTGGCGGTGCAGTTGGTATTAATGAAAAATCCAGTCCCCCGTTTAACAAGTAGTCAAGGAGAACAAAAGTGGGAGGTTTTTTTTTAAATAAATTGAGAAATGAGTCAGTGAGTAATATTATACAGCCCTGAATTATTAAATTAACTTTCACATTAAATTCTCTTAATTTCCATAAACTTATTTACACTTATATAACGTCCAATAAAATGTACACCAGTTTTACCTAATTTCTTAATGAATATAAACCTAATTTACATTATCCCTGATATATAGAGCATAACAAGTTTATAAAACAATAAAATAAATTAAGAATATTTTTACATTATTTTTGACCGTATTATTACGATTAATATAAAACACCCAGTAAGATCTTTATAAGTGGACACTTCCCGTAAAAAGAATGATTGTAGGCTGTACATCAAAACTGACACAGTCGCCAAGATTCCGGGGACATCAAAATGCTGTTCTCTTTTGAGTTCATTCATTTAACTGCAATCAACTTACTCATCAAGAAAAAAATACACATTGACTTAGAGTTGATAATCGTTTCTTCGGCGGTGCAGTTAGTATTAATGAAAAATCCAGTCCCCCGTTTGACAAGTAGTCAAGGAGAACAAAAGTGGGAGGTTTTTTTTTAATAAACTGAGAAATGAGCCAATCAGTAATATTATACAGCCCTAAATTATTAAATTAACTTTCACATTAAATTCTCTTAATGTCCATAAACTTATTTACACTTATATAACGTCCAATAAAACAGCCAATACTCAGCCAATCAAAATCTACACCAGAACGACGCAATTTTGCTGCACCGAGTTTGCTTTTTAGTTTATTTTGACTTGATACCACACCCCATATCAATTCGATTATGTTGAATAGGTAGTGATACAGGAATGTGTAATAATTTGTGGACATATTGTTTAGTCATTTGATCCGCAGTATATCTTTTTTCAGACCTATTATAAAAATAAGACCTCAATTAAATATTTCAGTTATATTTACCAAGTAAGAATTTAAAATAGTTCACTGTTCAACATACTGTCTTCAAAACTAAATGTATGTTTTGCAAGACAGTCTTTTCCATCAGAGTGCATGGTGGCATAGTGGATTATCCATAACATAATTGATGGTTCCTCCAAATTTTATTGATTTTCAAACAAAAGGAAAAAGATATATTGATTCATTTCTTTATAGTAATCACCAGTGGACTTAAAGTAAAATGCTAATTTGACTCCAGGAATAAAATCATTCCTATTTCCAGTATGAAGACCTTTAATGAATCATTAAAAAAATGTTATGAATAACCAAATCGAATCTAATGTGCTTCCAAAAACTATATAATTTTCAAAGCAATCTATAGAAGTTTCATTAGCCCTCTTCATAGGTTGTCTTTACATGATTTAAAACCTTGTTCCCTCACAGTGTAGAAAGGGATGTTCACATCCCTCAGTTGTTATCTAAAGTAATAGTTTTCTAAAATAAATCACTCTTTTTTTACATACCTTTATATATTTAATAATCTATATATATGTATGTATGTATATATGTATACAATATCGCCAAAAATAGCGCAATAGCCAAGATCCTACGGGTATCCAAATTAACTGTTTGGGATGAATGCGCAATGGGCCATAACAGGTCACTGGACAGAACGTTGAAAGATCTTTGTCACAAAAAATTTTTGGTGTATTCATGATTCTGTTGTCAGGCGATTTTCGTCAGACTCTTCCAGTTATGTGTTTGCGAAGCAGTTGTTAGACAATGGAAATAATAAAGTCGCAGTGGACACCTCGACTGGATTCATCAGATTACCCATAAATTTATGTCACATCACAAATTCAAAAGAGGAGCTTATACTACGTGTTTTCCCAGATATAGCCCAACAGTTCAATAACCATAATTGACTGGGTGAACGAGCAATATAGGCGGCGAAAAATAAAGATGTCGGGGATCTCAATGCAATCATTCAGAGTATTCTTCCGGGACAGTTGGTTTCCTTTAAATCAGTCGACACCTTTATGAACCAGGACGACGTAGTCAACTATCCCAGGGAGTTTTTAAATTCACTGGAATTTCCTGGATTACCACCTCACAACTTGCAGTTAAAAATAGGATTAGTTATCATCATCCTGCGTAACACTAATCAATCTCGACTGTGCAGTAGAACAAGGCTGGCTGTGAAAAAGATGCTGAATAACGCCAATGAGCCAACAATCATAAAAGGAAGATATAAAGGAGAGGATGTCTTGATCTCGTGTATACCGATGATTCCAACGGATTTACCATTCGATTTTAAACGTTTACAATTTCCAGTACGTCTGGCCTTTGCAATGACCATAAATAAATCTCAAGGCCAGTCGTTGGAAGTTTTCGAAATCAACTTTGAGTTTCCCTGTTTCGCGCATGGACAATTATACGTTATATTATAATACGTCGCGGGTTCGCGCGTCGGAAAACCCTCATCTTTGTTTATTTTTATCACCACAAAACAAAACAAAAAATATACTTTACCTGAAAGCTTTAAATTGATTAACAAACTGTATCATAACTATGTGTGTCTCTAAATATCTAATTGAAACCTTATAAATAACCAGTATCTCAGGAAATCTTTGTTTTTTAAGTATGAAACATCATGTGTAATTAATCGAAAATGATAATAAAAATTCATTCATACCGAGCATTAATTACGGATTATTAAGTTTTTTATTTATCGATCGAGGCAGTACGAAGTCTGCCGGGTCAGCTAGTAATAAATAAATATATTATTATAATAAATTTTATTGCGAATAAAGAAAATATCAACGTGATCTTTATTCGTCATCCACTTCTTATGTGGAGGCTTTCGCTTTGGTGATCCAACATTTTATTGTTTTTCATTTTTTCAGATGTTTTTGCCACAGTGCACAAATTAACATTCAGAGCAGCTTTTACACCCTAAAATTTACTAATAATTCTAATAAAAACCACAGCAACTTAATATTAAACAGTATCAATTATCGCCTCTTAAGCGCAGTATAATGACAAGAAGAGGGCCCCATCATACTGACTCTGAATATTTCATCGCTTATTATCACGTAAGTTTTGAAGAAGTTTGCAGACATTTATCAACATAAGTACCAACCTAAATAAAATTTTATAGACTGGTTCTAAAATGAAGTTTTAATGGTCTGGTTAATGATGTCCATTTGCAAATCTCTATCAAGAGCACTATTTCTGAAGTACCATAGGGCGCTAACAAAACTCCTTGCTACTTTGTTCGGAAACCGTTGAATTATGTCCAGATTTCCATTCTAGGTTGATAACTACATAATATAATGGTATAAGAATATATTGTATATAGATAGGGTACAATTTCGTCCAAATAACTGACATATTCTTCTAAATTTAAGATCCAGTTCTTCATTCTACTTTGCATGTACGTTCCAGCGCAGTTTCACTTCCAATATCATTTCTAAATATTTGGCTATATTAACCTACAGTATGTAAAATTGATGAGGCCATATTTAGTCTCATTCAATCAGATTCGGAAAAGATTCTCCATTACTTTGTCCAAAAATTAATTTTGTCTATTGAGGTTTTCAATTTCATTGTAACTGTAAAAGAAATATTGTATTGTAATTTTCCTCATTTTATAAAATGCAATGTGAGTTACAAAAGTATTTAAGGCTGTTTTCCAAACATCATAATATTCAACATCAGAAAATGAAAATCAGTTATACTTACTAATCTAAGATTTTTTTTAGAACAGGTAGTTCTCACTTGCAATCCATAATATTAGACTTCAATATCTAACCTATTGTTTCAAACACGAATGAATAATTGATTAGCTTTTTTTAATTTTCCTTTTTTATTTTTTCCTTACATATTATATTTTGTTTGTTTCGTGCCTCTATTATTTATTGTTTCCTTGTTATGTTTTTCTTGAACTCATATCGATATTTTAAAAAAGATATTTTTTTGGTATTGCGTTTTTGGTATTGTGAGGAAATTAAAAAAATGGTATATTATAGCAAATGAAAGGTATGATAACAAATTAACTAGGTACACACCTAACATTAATTAAAATATATATTTAAAAATGTATACATTTAAAACAAATTGTTCATATACATCCACGATTTTGAATAAATGCTATCCAATAGATACAAATAATATAAAATATGCATATAATGCATACTAAATTGTATATACTAATTATAAAAGTAGAGTTATAATGATAAAATATCCAGCTTCATATTTTAAAAATATTATGAATAAAATAATTAATTTTTACTTCACTATTTTGTAAAAAAAATTGTAAATGTAATAAATTTAACATCATTAAAGTTCCCCTTTAAATACATTCATATATATATATATATATATATATATATATATATATTGTCTTTATTTATACACATTTTCTATTAACAGTGAAACACATACTGGTTTTTATATAAAAATCAACGCAATTTTTCAAACTAGGCTATGAATATTTTATTTAAGAATATATTGTAACTTCCTTAATACATTATCTAGATTATCCCATAAATATTTTTAATTTATAAAGTAGAATTATCTGCAACAGGTTATTCCATCAGCTAAAAAGTAAATAAAGATTATTTATGTTATTTTTATTCACCACACCAAACACTACTTACGAGCAAATTAATCGAATGTTTTAACACATCTCCCGTTTATATAAACATAACCACTCTTGCAAGGAACATTTATGATATTGAAAGGTGAAGCTCTTGAGTCAATACTGGAGTCATTTGCCATATCAGAAGAAATGCTTTCATTCCTCGTTCCAATAGGCACCGATTCTAGCAATTTAAGGTTAGCTTGAATCAAAACAAACACAGACAAAAGAGCTATAAAGTTGGTCATTTTTAACTATCGTGAACTAATACACTTCACACAAAAAATACCGAGAGCGAGATGACACGAAATATATTTAATCTGATAAGAATCTACCTATAACACCATATACTGTTAAGTAATAAACATTTTAATCCTCTGCTAGTACATACACTGCGTCGCAAAAATATATATTTTTTTAATTATTGAAAATGAGAAAAATATGTCGGTATCAAATATGGTAAACACGATGGATATTGTATGGATTCCAATTTTAATTATTGAAGATGATCTTTGTTTCAACTAAGAGTAACTAAAGTATTTGATTATGTTTATAATTTGTTTTAATCGATAGCATAAATATCAAAAAATGTAATACCGTTGTTCTCTAAATGTCGTTATTGTACGTCCTTACAAATTGGTATAGTACTTTAATAATCATATGGAACCTATGTGGCTGGTATTTTTAAAGTATCGTGGGCATAAAAGAATTAATGTAGCTCTAGTAAACAATTTCCAATGAGAATCCCCACGACAGATATTCTTAATATCTAATAATATAAGCATATAACGGCACTGGCAGTACTGTTAAAAAGTAGTAGCGATAAATGTACCGACATGTAGCGGTACTGATAATGGATGGTATTAATACTATAAATTACAGACAATGACAACGATAGGCAATAGCAATGAGGGAACAACCATGATGATTAGCAACAATCTTAGTTGATACTAATAAATAACAATGACGGACAATAATGTAGAATGACTTATGCACACGGTACGAAGGAAAAATAACACACGACATACCACCTTCTACATGTGCAATGATATCAAGGAAAGCAAAATAACGAAATCCTGACACTAGGGCTAGTAAGCCGTGTTAATGTGAAGCCAAACTCGCAAGTAAGTAAATAAACAAGCAACACTCCTGCTCTTGTGCATTCACTTCTCCGCCAATGATGAACCGTCAATGCGCACAAGAGAAAAATTCAAAGCCACACACTAGATAAACTGCCACCAAAAACTAGCAGAAACCACTATTAATCACGTTTGTGTATGATTCAGATTATTAATACATCATAATTACACATCGGTTATCTTGGACCACTTTGACATTACATCCTGACTTAAATTATAATCTATATTTTATAATTGCAACCATAAAATTATTATCTTTAATTTAGAGTAATTTAAGAATCATGAGGAAGATAGGATGAAATAATAGAACAGAAGAAAATAAAATAGAAAATAGAAGATAAATAGATAAATTTACGACTATGTCCAGCAAGATTCACACCTGCGATTATCGCAACAGCAGGAGGTCTGTCCTGTGATCAATCGACCTTTTTCCCCACATATTTACATTTATTTGTAAACATCCATTATATATGTAGCAAAGATTTTTCACTTCAAGATTTTTAATCACAACATTAAGTTGATGCTTTCATTTTAGCAACTTTTACCAGTTCGTCAAAACTATTGCAACAATAGTTACATTAATTATTAGGTCTTTCGTGATGTCATTTATGAAACAAACAATCAAAAGCGTGAATATTGAAAATACTATTGTGAGCTTTCAATTATTAATGTTTAGGTGCACTAAATAGTTCAATAACAATAAATACAAAATTTCATGTAAAGAAATATCAGATCAATTAAGTCATTTATTATGGAAGAACAAAGGTAACTGAAACACAAACATATAGAAGACACATGAATCTGTTTATTAGTAATAACACCACATGCTTTTTCATAATATTATACTTTGAATTAATTAATTTTGAACTACAAATTTGATTGAACTGGTCCACAATTTTTTTACTTTTCTTTTTGTATATTTCTTTACAATAATGTATCACAAATGTTTAGTTATATACAATTATATTATTAACTAATATATAAATATAAACATAAATTAGTCAATTATAAGCTAAAAACCTTGTACAATTTAATTAATGATTTTTATTAAGATTTTGTCAAATTCATTTTGCAGTATACAGATTTTATGTAAATATTTCTAAATAATATATTGAATATAAAATTTAACAGATACAGTAAATTCAAGATAAACTATAATCAAGAAGGTATGTCTGCCATTATGCAGCAGGTTACTCTATAAAATATAAAAAACATTAGTTGTTATTTTATTCACTAAAAACATTACTCACGCTTAATCGTATACTTTAACACATTGTCCGTTTATATAAATATAGCCACTCTTACAAGGAACATTTATAATATCACGTAAAGCTCCAGTGTCAATACTGCAATTCTTCTATTTTTAATTTTGTTTTTTTGTTTGTTTTATTTTTATTATATCGCCGTATGTTTCCCGTAGTTCTTAAATTACTGTAAATAAAAGATAATAGGTTTATGGCTGCAACTGTAAAGTATAAAATATATTATTACTTAAGTCAGGAACATGCCAAAGTTGTCCAAAATAACTGATGTTCATTTATATGTTTATTAATAATATACAAGTAATTTGAATCATCCATAAACGCCACCAAAAGGTTTTCTGTTGGCTCTTGATGACATTGTATCGAGTATGTGACCTTTGGCTTTTTTCTTTGTGCGTATTGCACGTTTATCAGTGGAAGAACTGAGAGCAGAATAGTAAGAGTGTTGTTCCTGTATTGATTTATTTAGGATACATTGCTTATTGAACAAATATCTCCGGATTTAGCATATGCGCACTATCCTGCAGAGAAAATAATAGAAAAAAATAAACTATATTGTGTTTCTTTTCTAGTAATAGTACACTCTTTTAGAGAGGATATATTACGCAACAAATATCTCCGGATTTGGCGCATGCATAAATACAGCTTCATTTATTTAATTTACTCTTTTTTTATATATAAATTACTTTTTTAAAACGACGCCACCACGATATATATATATATATATATATATATATATATATATATATATACGTGTATATATATAAATTTCCAAATATGATCAACTATGATCGCTACTGCAATTTTTCTGCTATACTTGATCCATAAACCCCATTAATGAATTGACTGCCTCGGGCTTTTGATTAACATGTTGTACATTTACTAGCTTAAAACAAATGGATGATCGTATTTTTAAGCTGAAAGAAAGCTTAGTAAATACATCATTATTTTCATAAAACAATAATTTACTTATACTCTTATATTACAATGCATTGTATTTTCCCTGTCATGGCGTCGATAGTTTTATATTTTGTTTATTTGATCCGGGTCTACTTTTGTTAACAAATTTAATTATTTCATACTATCAATGTACATTGTCCTTACATCTCAATGCTGTCTAATTTATTCTTCTCTGATTCTTAGAATTTCACCCTCAAGAAATTCTAGCTACATCTTACCTATAAAATAAAATTTAAATCATTACCAAAATATATTATGTTTAAAATAAATGTCTAATTATTACCAGCTACAATAATTTTTGCTACTAAACCTCATTAATGACTTGACTATTTCCAACACAACAAGAGTCATTTTCTTCTCTGTTTTTGTTATCATTAAATTTTGGCATATGTTGGTACCTATTCCAGGTCGTTGAAAATGATGTGTTATAAATTTGGCAACTAATATACCCACTATACATAAAATTGATGGTGTTTATTAAAAATTTAACCTTACATACTGCACATACCCTTGTTCTTCCATATTTTAAAACCATTGTATGTTAAACCACCAAGTATAACACAACAATTTAATTATTATTGCTACAGACTTATTATGGTAACACAAAATTTAACTGTTCTAATTTTTTTGTTGTTTTGACTTGATCGATTGTACCGATCGACTTGAAAAGAACGTACTGCCATTAGAAAGGCAATATAGTTTATTATTTTCTATGGTTTTCTATGCAGATACGAATGAATCCGGCGATATTTGTTAAGAAATGTATCCTGATTTATTTGCGGTTTTGGCTTTACCCTAGGGAGTATGGGTAAATCATTGCACGTCCATTATTGTCAGTGTTAGGGTAGAAGCTGATATGTTGCGTGTTACTTTCCCTTCGTAACGTGTGCACATGCCATATTCCAAACTAGCATAGCTTATCATTATTATCAGTTATGTACTATAGACTAACGTTGTTGTTAACGATCATGGTTATTCCGTCATTATTACAGATTACCATTCATTTTCAGTACCATTACTTATCATTATCGTCAACATTTTAAAGAATTTTGTATGCATTCGGTAAGTTGAGTAGAATGAACACAAATCGAATTTTACGGACTGATTTGGTTACATGCTCCCGCGCATCACACCACAGAGATCATCTAATTTTTAACTAGAATAACATGAGAAGAAAACATTCGCTCCATTTAACATATTTACAAACTGAGATTCACGTTGTACTTGACGTCATACATAACGTGTATTAATTCTTTATTTGAAATGACAAAGTAATACTACCGTGGCAAAACAAATAACAAAACTCTGCTTCAACAAAAATAATACGACTGCATCTCCTCAAAGCACGGAATAGCTGCGATTGAGAGACCCTTTACAACGGAAACCAACGCTTATGTGTAAAAAAGTGGTGCAAGGATCATAAAGCATATATACTTTATGACAGAAAGAATGTGGTATGATCCAATGAATCTTTATTTACATTATTTCCAGTAAATAAACGACTTTATATATGGAGAATCCCAAAACAAGATCCGGACAGACTACTTCCTACAGTCAAAAATGGAAAATATCCTATTGTTAATCGGACGGCAATATCGTTATATTCACCGGCCGGAATACTACGAAATTAAATATCCCAATATTCTCTATTTTTATGAGGAAATTTTTACTATAACTTACATATTGCTGCCAGATTTTCATGTTCCACAAAAATGCGCCCACACACAGAGCCAAAAAAAATCAGTCTTGGCTGGAAGAGCATCACAATACAATCATACATCTTCCCAAGCACAATTATCAGACCTCAACATAATTGAACAGTAAAAAGGAGTCTTAGAGCAGAAAATAAGGGGTATTATCATGATAGTATTTGCCGAATGTTTTGGTGCAAGAATGGGCAACATTGTAAACAAACAATAAAAGGAAATGGTGACTAAACATGTTGATTGATAAATATATACTGTATATATATATATCAAGCCTTCATATTATTTTGTAGATATATTCATGTTCTTTGTCATACACAATTTTAATTATTTCGACACGCCAATATTGTATTATATATTACTATCCTTAGATAAATACAAAATAATCTTTAATAAACAATAAAGTATCTCGATAATTTACGACTGTACTGTGTCTATTTTTATATTCCAATATCCAATTATAATTGATAGTATTAAAGACTTAAATATAATGAAATATCGAAGAACCTACTACGTATACTTCAGGATAATTTCTAGGGAAATCGGGTTTAGAATAATCAACCGATCTAATCAAGAAATTTTTTTTTTAATTTGACTTAATTCAGTAACTTTCATTTGATTGATATAAAGAAGAATGAAAATAAAATAACCATCTAAGCATTCGTCTATTCCATTATACAATCAGTTTTCAATCAGACTAAACATCACCACGTGAGATCACTATGAGAATAATAAGAGTGTATATGAGAATATGAAAATAATAACCAAGTACCATACGCTAACACAAAAATACTTTGGAATAAAATTTGGACACGAAGCTCTCCTAAAAAGAAGAAGAAACAGAAACTAGATATTTAATGCCTTATTACAAGTATATATGTTACGTGTTATAATTGCAATAAATCAATGGTATAAAACGAAAGCATTACATCCATATAGACAAATGATATTCAGGTATGGGGTAGTGTTAAGAAAAGCAATCTGAATAATGGAACCTAAAATTAAGATATTTTAATATAACAATTTTAAATTTTTTACTAACTTATGACTGGAAAACATTCCTCATCAAACCAGTATTATTCATATATAATATAAAGACAAAAAGCATCGAAAGTGACTTGCGCGTTTAAAAGATGATAATATCTTGCAAGACAAAGAACAACTCAAGCTGCCAACGATGTAATGAAGTATTGGAGGTATTGCTCAATAAAAACTTGTATCGAAAATTATTTACATCATTGGGAGTTAACTAATTAATTAACAATAGTATTGTCATTTGCTTCTTCAAAGGCAAAAAGAGTATGTAGAAAAACTTAAATGAAAGTTCGATCTCACAGTCCATATTCTTTAGATGTTTCTCCACCGAGTACCCCTTGCGAATCTGGCATGTATAATCAATTGGTCAAGACCATCGAATCAATTAGTTATTATCAATTCTGAGTAATGAAAACTGTATACGTAAAATAACGTTGAGATATTTTTAAAGAATTAATGAGGCTTTAATTAGACAACCCATATTACTGATATGCACTGTATTTGGTGCTTACATGTATTTTTATTATCGATATTTATTGATTAAAATGCGAAATATCATAATAAATAACTGTCAAACAACTTATATAAATAGTCCATATATATTAACAGTTTTTCATTTATTAGTTGGTTTATTACTTGGAACTTTCAGTATATACACTCAGATTTTTATATTCGACATTCATTACCTTTGTTTAGATACTTCTTTAT
Source organism: Rhynchophorus ferrugineus (assembly GCF_030347505.1). Classification (NCBI taxonomy): domain Eukaryota; kingdom Metazoa; phylum Arthropoda; class Insecta; order Coleoptera; family Curculionidae; genus Rhynchophorus; species Rhynchophorus ferrugineus. The sequence continues at coordinate 74,914,204 of NW_027472581.1, forward strand.
ACGAGTTCTATTTAATTATTCTATTTTAACTTATAATTATGCTACCCTAACCTATTTATCAGTTAGGTTAATTATCTAAAGGTAGTGATTTTGGTGTAAAAAATAAGTACCTAGACGATCAAAAGAGTTCTAAGAAAATGAATGCAAAACATATTAGAGAAAAACCCAAATCAAACTATCAAAGAACTTAATATTAATTAATTAACAATATTCATAACAAGTGTTCTGTTATACTTGCATCAATGCATAACCAAGGAGAGTACGTAATTAATATATCACTAAATAAAATTTAGTGCAACACTTATACGCTGTACAAGTTTACGTGCATTGGCTCGCTTAAATCTTCCACTTTGCTTTGATTTGGTAGCATTATTTCATGTTTTAAGACCAGATCTTGTACAAGTTCTTCTTGCAAATTCTTTTAATTCGAAACATCATGCAGCTTTTTATTGGTTGCATAAGCATTAGTAATTAATTGTAGAACTTCATTTTGACAAGTTATTAGCTGATTTGGTGTTTTAGTGCAACTCCATATTTGCACCTCATAGGTCCAAATTGGATTTATGATTCAGTGATAAACCAATTTCTTTTTAGGACAAATTGAGACTTCTATCTTCTTGCTAACCAGTAAAACCGCTTGATTTTGAGTCTGAGCTGCTCTTCTGTTTGTTTAAACATTAGTAATTAATAAATCAACTGTTTCCAAACAAAAAAAAATATCGCCCAATCCCTGCCAAAATCTATGGGTTAGTCCAAGAGAGACGTTCTTATCGAAACGGAAGCAAAATATTCATAACCATAAAGTATTTCTATGAATATACTCTAGCGGCCAATGGAGCCAACAATAGAAAGTAACAGAGATAGTGTCATCGTATTGAATGATAACGCTTGGCCATATGTTGCAATAGTTGTAAAGATCGACCCTTAATAATCCCAAATGGGAAGTTCTGGCGCACCCAACCTACTGACCAAACATAGCGCCTTCTGATAGTGGTTATCAGTTTGTTGTTGCAGGAATATTGAAAAAACTTGATTGATAAAAGATTAAAAAATGATATAAAGTATGTTGATAATATATTTTGTACCAATTTTTCTCAATAAATAATTTTTGAGAAATGATCAATTCTAGAAAACCAAATATGTCATTAGTTTACCTCAGTCTCTGAGATTTATTCCTAATCTTCGAAATTCTCAATATATCAATGTGTTTCTCTTTAAATGTACCAATTTTAAAATACAAACTAATATTTCGAATTGAAAAGTCCCCGGCCTGACACATTGATGGCGCTACTACAAATAAATCCATATGTTTTTTAGTTAGCCCTAATCCTCAAAAGATGCGTGTATAAATTTGACAGCTGTCGGATCATTAGTTTGTGAATTATAGCATTATGAGTGAAGTAACTTTTGTTATTGTGACAAAAATGAATAGAAAGGAATTTCGCATATTGATAAAATATTGAATTTTGAAGCGCAAAAATACAGTTGAAGCAAAAAACTGGATTGACGCCGAGTCTTCGGATACTGCCCCAGGAAAACTAACCATAAAGAATTGGTATGCTAAGTTAAGACGTGGTGAAATGAGCACCGAAGACGGTGAACGCAGTGGACGCACAAAAGAGGTATTACCGAGGAAAACAATAAAAAATCGACAAAAAATTTTTTGAGTGACCGTAAATTGAAATTGAATGAAATGGCAGACACTCTAAAGATGTCAACTGAACGTGTACATCATATCATTCACGAATATTTGGGTATGAGAAAGCTCTGAGCAAAAAGGGTGCCGCGCGAGTTTACTTTTGACCAAAAACAACGACGAGTTGATGATTCGAAGCAGTGTTATATGTGACAATGGATGAAACATGGCACCATCATTTAATTTCAAAGTCCAATCGACAGTCATCCGAGTGAACTGCACACGGTGAACCCGCTCCAAAGCATGGGACAACGCAACAGTCGGCTGGCAAGTTTATGGCGTCTGTATTTTGGGATGCGCATGGAATAATTTTCATTGACTACCTTGAAAAAGGAAGTACCATCAACAGCGACTATTACATAGCGTTATTGGAGCGTTTGAAGTTAGAAGGTTGCTATAATCAGTGTATCACTCTTGATGGGAATTATGTTGAATAAAAAAAACTAATTTTGCCAAAAAAATGTGTTTTATTATAATAGGCCGGGAACTTTTCAATTGACTTGTTATGTATGACAAAAATATTAGGATACAATTTTTCATGGATTCCTCGGTGATTTCAATACCCCTTACCTTTAACTTTTACTTTATATGTTTTAAATACAACGTAAAATAACAATTTGATTGCTCTCATTCAACATTTCACAGAACAAACTCAAAGTGAAATTAATTTTTGAACAACTTTCTATCGACCCTTAATAGTAATAAACCGCTACAATTCTGTAGGCTACCGCAAATACAACGACGCTGAATTCTAAGATTTGCAAGAGTAGAAAATGGTACCATGCGGTTCCGGGTGTAAAAGACCACCACGATGACCTCTCTCCGTTTTTCCACTTTACAATTTTATTAATTTTCTTAACATCTACGGATAATCTTAAATATCCTAATCTCCTTTTATAAATATCCTGTCCTCCAGTCAACAACATGTAGTCTTTAGCATCGAAATAAACAAGTTTTATGTCAATCAGTTTTTTCTACAAGTTCATCCAAGTTCATCCACAAAATTGTAGTAAACACTCAAACAAACAAATAAAGTCAATACGCGAAACAAACAGACATTTCTACAGCATTTTAACAATAAGTGCCATCTATGGTTCAAGTCAGATACTTCTGAAGATACCCTGATACAGTAAACTAGATATGAAACAATTTAATAATTAATAAAAATAAATGTTTTTATTGAAATATTTTAACCCACAATAGTATGGGTTATCATTCTAAGAAATACATGTTTTTCTTTTGTAACATATTTACATCTGATTTCATTTTATATACGGAACTACAAGTAGTTTTGTTTCATACTGTCTGAAAACAATATGTTCAAACAATTTATTCTATTTTTATGTTTTATTTTTGTTGCTATAAGTGTAATGGGCCAAGGTAATTCACCGATAAAAAATACGGTTACAACGAAGAAGCACTTTAATTTAAATCTCCAAACAAGACTTTTTGCGGCGCCATGTCGATCAGGATACATATCACTCAGTGGAAGATGTATTAAAACATTTTCATGGTAAGTAAACGTTATATTTAAAGTTTCTCATAATTTTACAAACGTATACGTAAATATTCCTTGTATTCCTCCGAAATTACTCAATTATGCATAACCCAAGATAATAACGAAATAATTAATAATCAAATTTGGGTCAATCATGTCAGTCAAGGTAGAAAATAGGTTCTTCGATAATCGTATTCTCTTTGTGCACCACCTCCACCATTACTATGAATTTTTAAGTATTTTGAGATAGAAACGAAATAATTTTCATGAATTACCTTCAACCTAGTAAAAGAACAAATTTGTTATTGTATCCTTTATTTGAATAAACATTATTTATATAATGGTTATGGTTAACAATAGAAAAGGACATATTGCTTCCATGCAGATCTACATATACAATGCGTCGAGAACAACTTTCCTGATTTTTTTGCGATGAGAATTATATTCTAATTAGAAGAACATTGGAAAAATATATTTATGTTTATGAAGTTTATAATATGTCTATAAATGCATTATTTTCCTAATATTTGGCTATAATACATTGGATCCCTTAACACCAGAAAACTGACATATCGTGTTAAAAACTGTTTTGCAAATGGCTAACTCTCTTGTGTTTGAACTCACTTAAGCGCAGTTCTCGTTGGTTCAATTCTGATAATTTCGTCAATCGAGATCAAAGATGCGCCAGGATTTGTAGACTTAATCCAGTCCGATCATCACATAAGCATATTTTCTATTGCCCAGGGGTTGGACATACAAATTGATCGGACACTGACTCGCCAAATACCACTTTAATTATATCTATTGTTAAATAAAATATATATTTTATATCGACTGACAAATATTACTGAACAAGTAGTTATTTCAGAAATGAACTCATCAAGTTTAAACCTATTTTGCGATAAAAAGAGAAAAAAACAGCTAAGAACTATAACTGAAAAATATGACATAAACCAATATATATTCTCAGATTATAGATCTTTCTATTTTACAATAAAGTAACTAACTTATTGAATTAACATGAATGACGCTACGACTTGCTCTACAAATATGGTTTAGCAAATTTTAAACAATCATCATATTTCCATATTTTTCTAAATGTAAATTTAAATTTTTTAAAAAGTTTACCAATAAAACATTGTTACATAAAATTTTATTCGATATTATAATTAAATCATAAGGCATTGTCCATTGTTGAATTTCAAAACTTAGGCCGACGAAGAAAAATAAAAATTAAACTACCAGCATTGTTTTATTGGCTGTTTGTTCGACAATTTCTGACCCTGGATAATATAATGTTATGAACGCCACAACAACATTAGACAAACTTAAAATAATAGCCTAATGACAACACTTTAATATTAATATACAGGGGATAGACAAAATAATATGAGCATTATGCAATACAGTACATCTTGTTGTTACAGTTTACATGCCAAGTCTGTGGTGTGGTTATATTTCAGTGTATTACACGCTTTGTTCTGCAAAAATAGGGTAAAATATCATCGGTGTAGAAGTGACAGCATAACATGAGGAAGCACTCAAAATAATACATTCAAGCATGGATGAGGTTCACTCACACTAACCACCAAATAGATATCTTTACATGCTCATTGATGAAATTCTTACTACTATATTGCTATCAAACACTGTCCTAATACAAGATCATTGTCATTTTTACCAAAACACGCCCAAAAAACAATTTGTTTAAAGGTAAATAACACCTTATTAATAAATAAATATAGCTTAGATGTCAGTTGTTCATATTTTGTCAGCATCAGAAAATTAATGTCAAATCCAATGCCATATTAAACATTTTGTCTACATTGTTGCTCGGGTGAAAATACGTTTGTAAATCTCGGATCATAGTTCACTTCACTATTGGATTGTGAGCACAACGCCTGGATTTCCAAAAATACTCGAAACAGATATGCATTAGTTTGAAACATTTTGATAAGCTAATTTCTGAGATATCGACTTTCCATCGACATTCGAGAGTGAATTAGAATAGAGTCATATAAATAAAACCTTGAAATCTCGTAGGAAAGGTGAATCTCAGGGAATTTTTGGGTGTATTTTTTTATCGGGACAAGTTATTGGATAGGTATTAGAAATCCCTCCCTAGAAATTATTACTAATCAGGTTATAAGCAGTGGAGTTAAGCCAACCTACTTTCCCAGTACAAAGTACCTACCGGAGGAGCAATGGGGGAATGGATGCAATGTCATGTATCCGTCTAATTACAAGTCTCCACATAAGTCGCCATTATAAGTATACAATAGTCTTCATACAAATCAAATACTCTACACACATCTACAATCTTCATCATAGAGTAATAGAGAGAAAACTGAATAGAAGTCTCTGAAGAATAATTCCTCTACGTCCAATATCCAGTAAGAAAAACATTTTGCTATAAAAACCTTTGATTGGCTTTTTCATAACGTCTGACACTTGACAACCCCGGCTTCTCGTTTAATTGACCAATAAAATTGAAAAACATTTTAATTTCTTAAATAAATTTATTAAACAAAATTCAATGAAATATATAAATAAATACAATATGTAAATATTTAAATCTAATATACATCTAAATACATTCGTAAATGTAAATCATAATAAGAATATAAATATAAACATATTTATAAAATATATATTTAACTAAAATTTAACTAATCATAAAAAAAACTTTTGTACCCAGAAAATCGAAATTATCACTTCCATCTTTTCTCATTTTATATTAATATAGTGCCACCTATTTAACAGGATCTTATTATAGTTTCATATTTTTGTTTTCTTATACTCAAAACAAACTTTGAGTCTTTCCAGATACAATTCTGTTTACTACATTCTGTTATCTACTGACTGTATAATAAAACAATATTGTTACCTCATACCTCATTGTAGTGAGATATTATATATACATATATATATATATATATATATATATATATATATATATATATATATATATATATATATATTATTTTTAAAGTAAGTTATATGGCTCGGTGAATGGAGGTAAAATGAAATGAAACAGTGGTGTTTACATTATGTGACCGTTATTTATTAAAATGATATAAAAATGTGAAAATATAAGTGATAAAAAAGGCGGCTGGCAGCGGTGTTACCTGGTGACGAGGCTTAAGCAGTCGATGGTGGCACGTTTCAACCAAACGATGGTCGGTTACTGAATCATCCAAAGTACCCTTCAATAATCTCCCAGATAAACGTCTCGGGGTTGCCAGTTATTCATTATTGTGTTCCAGTTGGCGCTGTGGCACCCTGTCCATGTTCAACATCTGGGATTATATTTCTTGTAGACCGTTATTCCACTATTTAAAATTCGACATGCCTCAAGGTCGCTACACATTTATATATATAGTAGATTCTAACTGTTCTATTCTTGCGCAATAATCTATATCTATAATGTTCTAAGTAGAATACGTACAGTTGCATGATATATGTATTTATGTAAAGTTTAGCTTACTATTTTATAAATTTTTATTAAATTTTACTAAAAGTAATTTTTTTTCAGATACCTAGCATGTTCAAATGTGATCACCAACATTGCCGTTATTACCTTTATAATGTCTCATTATATATTTATAGATACAATTAAAATATAAACTTGTGCCATATTCTTAACGTTATTTTTCCTTTAAATATAAATAATCCGTGAGTTTCTATTACCTTTAAACAAACCTTTACTAAGTGCAAGGACCTCGAACAGGATATCAAGGAATCAGCGAGCACATCTCTACTTATTAAAAATATTTTAACTCTCAATTCTTCCTATGAATTACTGAGCATTCATTTTTGTAGGTATATTTTAGAATATCCTTTTTAGTAACTATGATTTATTTGAACTGTCCCTACTCTTTACATAGGCTCCATACTACAATTCTCGGAGGACATCGACATCCCAGAGGACATCTCAGCCGCCATAATTACTGCGGCTACCAAGACAGCTTAAATAGTAATTAAATGATTCATAAGTAAGTTTAATCCAGAGAAAAGAAAAATCCTTATGATCTTTCCATAACCCTACCAACTGGCACAGATCATTTCCAGTTAAAAAAATTATTTTTCTTTAAAAACTAGTTTATTTTAATGAATTTTGTCAAACAGAGGGCACAAAAGAGTTTAAATATATCCTAACATGAAACAAACCCCTATATTTAGACATCTCACTCATCACACAATTTAGTCTTAACATAAACGCATAGCGTTCATTCTAATATAAATAATAAATAATAAACAAATATCAACACTCTTAATAATAATAACCATCTTAATATGAGAATGTTGATGATTCTGCTTTTAGCAATCTGAACTACTTAACCGTAAGAAAAATGTATTTTCCATAACATGTCTTGTTTTGAAGCACATGTTCATGGTAAACTCATTTCCTATGTTTTCAGTTATGCCTGTATGATAAGACTGCATTTTTTTGGAAGGGCACAAAAGAGTTTAAATATATCCTAACATGAAACAAAACCCTATATTTAGACTCCTTACTCATCACTCAATTCAGTCTTAACATAAACGCATAGCGTCCTTTCTAATATAAATAATAAATAATAAACAAATATCAATACTCTTAAAGACTATGAGAATGTTAATGATTCTGCTTTTAGCAATCTGATCTACTTAACCGTACGAAAAATGTATTTTCCATAACTTATGTCTTGTTTTGAAGCACATGTTTATAGTAAAGTCATTTGCTGTGTTTTCAGTTATGCCTGTATGATAAGACTTCATTTTTTTTTTGAGAATATTCCCTACCTTATTTATAAAGTCGAGGAAAAAGGTAATGCCCGTTTTTCCTAATAAATGGTTTTAGTCAGGTATTTGTGGTGATAGTTGTTCAATCAAGACATATAGCAGGCATATAGCATTTTAGATATCAGGACAGTGTCATTCGTTTATCTAATCAAAAGTAAAGGTGCTTTAAAAATGAATATTTTTAATGATTAGTTTCGTCACATCCTGCTTTTAACTTCAGTAAAGGGAAAAATGCAGAGCGGGACTGTCAGAAATTGTTCGGTACTTTATCTTTGGAATTATATGGTGGTGTGTGTTAGAGGCGAACTTTACACCGTGGACTATTATCTTAAAGTATCCAAGTCGATATATTTCATATTTATGATATGGAACTAAATATAGACCTTAAAATAGTTCTAAACCCTTTACGTAAGGCTAGACACTAAAAGTAGCTCGATACTTGGCTTTCACATCAATCAGCAGTAAAAATTTTAATTCATTATTAATCAATCTTATTTTTTGGAAAATCTTAATTTTGGAAAACTTCCCATCCATGAATTCCACAATAATTTGCAACAAACATCGCAGTGTAAACCTGGAGAAGCCTCCCAAATGATTGCAAAACTCACATTGGAGAAAAGGAAGTGTCTAATGAGATAGGAAATTCCAACTCGAACCTATATATTAAGCGGCTGTTAATAAGTCAGTTTGGTTTATTTTCGAATAGATCTAAATTATCAATGTCGCTCCTATCCCCTTTCAACAAGTCGCCTCTTCTTTCCATAAATTAAACTAATTTTTCAAATAGTTTTTGTACTTTAAACTCTTCCCATTTCGTAACTGATGTATTAGGTAGGAATCCAGGGAGATCATAAGGCTTTTGAATTCATTCATTTAACCGGAACTTAATTAATTATCAAGAAAAGAAGTTAAATTAACTTGAAATGGTAATTATTCCGCAGTGCATTAAGTGGTGTTCAGAAGTATCTCAACTGAGGCTATAAGGGTAAAAAAGGTGAGTTAACAGTACTCAAAGATCGCTAGCTATAAACTATTCCAATTAGGAAACATTCAAGCATTGAAAAATACTCTTAATCCGAGGATTCCCGATTGTTGTGACTAACTTGAAAAAGCTTGAAGTTCAGGGTGAACATTCACCAAAATCGCATTGCAATAGCTCAGTTTCTCCTCCATAGACTATAGGAATATGGAGTCACTAAAACTTGGAAAAATAGAAGAAATTATAGAAGACTAGGCGGGGTGCCTATGACTTAAAGATAATGATGAGAGAGTCTTAGAAATAAATATAAAAATAAAATAGTAAAGGTAAAAAAAAGGCAAAGGTAATCATTTTTGAACAATAACGAAAGATGAAGAGTCGATCATACACGACAGTCATATACGGCAGTAATGGGCGAGCAAGATCACACTCAAAGACCAGAAAATCTTCACAAACGGTTGCAAAACTCTATTTACACCAAGGAAGGAGTTACTAAAACATCCGATGAAAATAGAAAAGAACTGTTCATCATGGCCTGCTCAATCACAACCAAATCGACTATCTACTATCAACAACTAATGCAACTGAGACAAAGAAATAAACGGACAGTAGGCATAATTAATTAACAGGAAAGGCACTGCTTTCTAATAACACGGTAGTGTTAGACAATAGATATCTTTAGTTTCAAAAATTGAAAGAAGTTAGCTGAAAAGGTTCGATACATCGTCCATATAGACCGGATCTAGCACCGCCTAGCTATTGTTTGTACCGGTATTGTACTACAATTAAAATACAATATACCTGTATTTCCTTTACCTTAAAAATCATAAAAAGCTATTGAGCCATAACCAACATCCATATATATATATATATCTATAAATTCAGGGGATAGACAAACTAATATGAACATACATACATTATAGTTCATCTTTCTGCATGTTGGCAATATGCTTCCATGTAAATAATGCAAAACGTCCTCAATGACGAAGTCCTTACCATGACTACAAATTGCAGCCAGACCCTATCATATTCCAAGATAATAAAGCGCTCACACACATAGCCAAAAAGGCCCAGTCAGTTTAATCAGCTATTAGATTATCTTCCTCTTTGGCCCACACAATCACCAGATCTCAACATAGTTAAACCATTATGGTGAGTTTTAGAGCAGAAAGTGGGGAGTAGATCTTCAACATCATTAAAGAAATTAGGGGATATTTCGGTACAAGAACTATTTTTCCGCGAAGAAATGCAGCTGCTTTTAAAACACTTTATTAATAAATAAATATTGTGTATATATTATGTTAAGTGTCCAAATTAGTTTTCCATCCTCTGTATATAAACAAATACAAATCTAAAAGGTAAAGGTAAAACATATTCGTTTTCTAATATTTTATAAATTTAATTTAATTAAAAAATAAATAAATTACAAAATTGATTCACTTGCAAAAAAACCTAATTAGCTTACAAATTAACAACGAAACTGACAGTAGTGGAATATAATGGTTAGAAATGCAGATACATTTTTTGAAATGTTATGATTCTTGAACAGAATATTATCTAGATTACATAAAATAAATTATTCCAAAACATATTTCTAATTCTAAACTAAATATATCCATATATAAAATACACGAAGAAATAATTCCTATACCAGATGTATTCCATTATTCAGCAGAATACCATGTCATCTGAAAAATTAAAAAACAACTATTAATTATTAATTTATTCATTGAAATATATACTTACTACTAAACTAATCATAAACTTTAACACATTTCCCATTTTTATAAACGTAACCACTCATGCAATGAACATTTATGATGTTAAAAAGTGCAATGTTTGAATCAATATTGGAATGATTTCCCGTGTGAGATAAAATGTTTTCTTTTGTTATTTCGACAGGAACTGACTGTATTAAATTGAAGTTACTTTGAAAGAAAACGAAAATAAATAAAACTATTATATATTTAGCCATTTTTAATTGTCGCGAACTAATAAACTACACTCCAAAATTGCCAAGCCCAAGATGATGCGAATTATTTATAGTCTGATAAGAACCTGCATCTAATACAATGTATAACAAAATAAAATCTTTTAATCCTCAGACGCCACATACACTGTATGAAAAATAATCATACGAAATACTCAGTAAAGCCGAAGAAATGAAATAGAAATTTCCAAGAGCGGAAACAAAAAAAAATAAGTAAAGTTCCATCCAATAATTATATAATTTATGAATAACACGATACTATATCGATTGTTTCATGCAAAATATCTTTTTATGACAAAAACTAACGAAAGAATGTTTTGAGACATGAGAAAAATCGTCTCTCAGAAAGATCTAAATATGGCGAATAAATTAATTATTGAGAGAATATATAAATTCGCCGATTATTTTCATAATTTTTTTTTCTGTGAACATTTTTGTTTTACCAATCTGGTTGTACCTCTACGAACTTAATAATCGATTTGAATGTATACAAAACATTATTAATACAATACTATGGGTAACAGTTCGTCTGAAGGAGGAACTACCAAAATTATAATTCTAAAATTAATAAACGAAATTTGCTTGTACACTTTGAAATATACATAGGATATTTTCTCTTTTGTTAACGTATTTCTTCACTTATCGTTTGAATCCAACCATATCGATATATAGTTTCGGTAACAACGATGAACTCAGAATTATTGCAGTATACTTCTAGTATACTAGTCTAACACGTTCTAACGGTAGCTCACTATAATTAATATATAAACATCACAGTTCAGGATGTACAACCACCAAAGACAGATTGAAGTTACTGAAAGGGTCCGTAGCCACAAACTATTATAAATTGGAAACTCCAAACTTAGAAATTCTTCTATCAGAATATAAGCACATGCAGGCAGATGCAGTACAGCTACCAAAGGCTGTATGTAACAGCAGAAAGGCACAACATAGAAGACATACTGACAGGACTGGCACTGGTGCATTCTATGTCCTTAATAATATTATTCATGTGGCTTCAATACAGTACACAAAATTTTTTAGGAAATAAGAGAATTTCCATAGATATTCCACTAGATATGTATATGATCTAACACAGAGGTTAACAAGTTATCCTCCAAATATGAGCCTTGAACTTTTGAAAGTATTTTTCTAAAGACGCCAACACTGGCAGTTCTTAATAAAAATCTTCTTTATTATTGTGATCATCTTCTGCAGGAGCTTGTTCTTCTTTTTTCCATTGATATTCTATATATTTTGCTTTGTTAAAAATAACTTTGTTCTATTACTTTTTTTTCTATATTTATTTCTGCTCCACAAAATGGCAGTATTTTCCAAGTTTAGCTTTCCAATAACTTGGTTAAATCTTTGTTGAAAATATTTTAACAGCAAATTAAAGAACTTATAACACATGAACAGTTCATGTGGTGGCTTCAAGTTGTTTTTACATATGCTTACCATTATATTAAATGCATGTTACCATTATATTAAATTATTACCTGACATTAAAAGTATTTGTCGTGATAATCACCAATTCTTATTATATTTAATATGTATTTTTAATTTCATCCATTTCAATTCATCATCATCAATTTCAAGGTTTCGCACGTTTAGAATTAGCTTTATTAATTTTACCATTTATTGTGTAAGGAGCTGTTATAACATTTATTTTGATGCCTTTCTTATTTGTTAAAAATATTAAATCGTTTTTGCACCAGCAAGTAAATCTCCTTAACCTCTAATAGAGCACCTATCACCTTGTTTATAGCTCTAACCATATTATCAGTGTTACCACATATTCTTGTCTATCCTTGAATGTATGCGCATATATATATATATATATATATATATATATATATATATATATATATATATATATATATATATATATATATATATATTAACGTATATTAACGAACCTATATGAACAACATTTGTTTTGCGTCATTATTGGACATTGCAATTCAATTGGCGGGGATTTTCACTAAATACTTAGAAATCTAATCTGAATGTGTGAAAGATTTCATATAAACAGCCACTAAATAATCTATGGTAAACATTAAATTATCTCGCTAATTTATTATTTTAATTTATTTTGGAAAATCCAAGAATTAATGATAATTTTAATTAGCATATTTCATATGTAATATATTTTGTGAAATAAATTAATGATTTTAACCAATAGAGCAAACCCCAATATAGTCTTCAATATAAACCCTTAAAAAAATTTTTACAAATAACCAAGAATAGATGTAGTAGAAAATCTGCTATATTGTATGAAATTGCAGGCTCTATTTAACACATTTATAGTAATCCGATTTAGATCTAATATGCACCGTTTTGTTCTATAATTTGTTGCCATTTTTAAGGTTATTTTATTATAACGCTAGCATTGAAACACTTGTCGCTATTGTCAAAAGCCTAGGACATCCTATTTTCACAAACTTCTCCTGAGATGAAATTTTCACCAGCAAAAAAATTCACTATGGACAAGAACAGGTGACTGATACGACGTCCAGGCTATAAAGTGGATCCATAAGTACATCCCAACCAAGCTCCCAGCCCTTTTGGCGAGTCATTACACTGTAGCCTGGCGTCTCTTTAATATATGAAGTTGCTAAATCAACGCGCATCTGCCGGTTGAGTCGCCACTTGAACTGGCTCTCCGTGTTTCGCTCAAGGCCGTTTTCATTTCGCGTTATCCGAAGTGATACAATTTTCATCGCCAGTATCAACACGCTTCGCAAATGTGTCGATTCAATAGCGATTCACAGATGGAAATTCGATCAGTTTTTTTTATTTAAATAATGTGGCATCCATACATCTTGTATCTTTTTATATCCGGCTTTTTCCAAATGGTTCCAAATGGTTTATATGAAATTTTAAACTTCAGCATAATAGAAGCAATGCTGATATGCAGGAGTCACTTGGCTTTTCAGAGTGTGGTGTAAGTTTGATATCGAAATTACAAAATGACTAGTTTCACATTGTCACTTAATTTAAGCCGATTAAGCTTTTTCAGTGGGAGATTCAGTTTGTTTAAACGATCTATTGGAAAAATAACAGTATTTTCACTACGCTACTTTTTTTAGAAAATTTAACAAGTCTTTATAAGATCATCCGTAATTTTGTTCAAATAAATGGTTACGGTTTGCTTACTTGGCAATTTTATCATTTTGCTGCTAGAAAGGTACTTGGTTTTTAATAAGTTTGAGATACATCATAATTTTATCAACAAAAAATTCGACACTATTTTAAAATTTCTTCTTTATGAATTTAACAAAAAGGTTTTTGGTCTTGAATAAACTCTAAGCTTCAAAAACAATTAAAATTGTTTTATCATATAGAAAACGTGCCCGCTCACGTAGCTAAAAATAAAGCCAAATTGATTGAATTAAAGATATCATTATCTTCAATCCTTCCTCCTTTCTCATCAACAACTCAAGTGTTTTGAAGTGTTTTCATCAAACGAATGGGTACCCTAAATAAAGTGGATCGCCCACTTTATTTAGGGTATCCATTTGTCAATCATCAAGTTTATCATTTTTACAACTACTATTTCGTTTCCTTTTTTTAATTTCTATAAAGTTCTTCAGTTAATTGTTTATTAGAATTTCTCCAAATTGATTAAAAATGCCCCAGAATAATACTATAAAGGCATATGTTGTTGTTATATAACTTAATCAATAACTTTTAAGGTAATATATTGATTGGATCAAATAACGATATGATTTTCAGTAAATTTTATTCAAGGCAAATTCAGAAATAGAATTATGCCATGAGTTTGTCGCCGACTAACCGTAATAATTTTACAATAACTTAAAAGTTAGATATATTTTTAAAAGAAGTCTAGATAGTGTCTTAATTGAGACACGTCATAGAGATGTGTCTTAATTGAGTATTATTCAATGCTGTAATACATCGGTATTAACATGAGGGTGGAACTTCTCTCCTAAGGCAACCCTTAGGGTTTTGTCTTACGGTTAAACCATCGCCTTTCTGATTCGTTGATTCTTTGAATTTTTGTTCAAAAAGTTCAAGACGGCACAAAACAAATTAAGTGCAGAACTTTCAAGAAAGGAAAAGTGCCACACATCGACCACAGAAAGGAATCATGAGACTAACAAAATATTCAATACCTAATTGAAGCTGTTGGTTAGCCCTAACCCTCAAGAAATGCGTGTATAAATTTGACAGCTGTCGGATCATTAGTTTGTGAATTATAGCACTTTGAGTGATGCAACTTTTATTATTGTAAAACAAATGAATAAAAAGAATTTCGCGTGTTGATAATATATTGCTTTTTGAAGGGATAAAAATACAGTTCAAGCAAAAAATTGGCTTGATGCCGAATTTTCGAACACTACCCTAACAAAATAAACTATCAAGGATTGGTATGCTAAATTTAGACGTGGTGAAATGAGCGCCGAAGATGGTGAACGCAGTGGACGCCCAAAAGAGGTTGTTACCGACGAAAACATACACAAAATGATTTTGAATTACCGTAGATTGGAATTAAATGAAATAGCAAACGCCCTAAATATATCAACTAAACGTGCACATCATAACATTCACGAATATTTGGGTATAATAAATCTCCGTGCAAAGTGGGTGCCGCGCGAGCTCACTTGTAACCAAAAACAACGACGAGTTGATGATTCGGAGCAGTGTTTGAAGACAATCAAGCGTAATAAACCTGAGTTTTTGCGTCGATAATGTGACTAAGAAACGCTCGAAAACGTGGGAAAATGCAACAGTCGGCTGGCAAGGTTATGGCGTCTGTATTTTGGGATGCGCATGGAATAATTTTTATTGACTACCTTGAAAATGGAAGGACCATCAACAGCGACTATTAAATAGCGTTATTGGACCGTTTGAAGGACTAAATTGCCGAAAAATGGTCGCATTTGAAGAAAAAGAAAGTGCTGCTTCATCAAAACAATGCACCATTTTAAAAATCAGTGAAAAGGATAGCAAGAATCCATGATTTGGACTTCGAATTGTTTCCTCATCCACCGTATTCTCCAGATCTGGCCCCCAGTGACTATTTCCTATTCTCAGAACTCAAAAGAATGCTTGCTGGAAAGAAATTTTCGGTGAATGAAGAGTTGATCGCCGAAACTGAGGTCTATTTTGAAGCAAATGACAAATCGTACTACAAAAATGGTATCGGAAAGTTGGAGGGTCGCTATAATCAGTGTATCATCCTTGAAGGGAATTATGTTGAATCAAAAAAACTAATTTTGCCAAAAAAATATGTTTTACTATGGTTGACCGGAATTATCCAATTGACCTTTTATATGTTGAATGAGATGTTCAGATATAAGGTTTTGGTTTATATGAGAGTAACAGTATTGTTTATATTCGCGCCACTCTTTACGTTATAACTTAATTTTGACCGACAAAAATTTTCCATCATAACTTTCCACAAATAAATTGCTCACTTTGTTAATGGAACATAAAAATGAAACATTTATGGAATATAATTTAAAACGTATTCAATAATAAAAATTGTTATAAATATTTTTTTGTTTTTATCTCTACTCAAAAAATAATTAAGTTGAAAAATTAAACTAAACTAAAACGACATAAAGAAGTAAAAACTAAAAAAAGACATAAAGTTAGCCCTATGCTTTTACATTTTTTATTGTAAATATAAAGTGTTAGTATTTTAAAAATCCAACTATACATTAGATGAATTATCCAAACTCACCTTCATTAATAACTATGTACAATCATATAATTACTAATAAAGTTTTTACAAAACTCACCAAAACTGAATCATTTAATAAAGTTACTGCTTCCCATTGTTATTTAATGCAAATGTTTGTAGACACTTTCCATTAAGGCGAATAAAGTCCTTTCGACATGGAGCATAAACAACTTTTTTCTTATATCCAAAACCTCTCTTCTGAATTGGGTTGATATGATCAGCTAGACTATAATGCAATATAAAAAGCAAGGTAAGAAACATAGAAAAGAAATATTTGAGGAACATGATTTTATAAGACGCACTACTCTGCGGAATTAACTCGAATGAATAGTATGTTATACACATATCTTTCCTTAAAACCTCTTGATAACCTATAATAACAACATTTTACAACAACAAATTATATGTAAACATCTGAAAAATAGTTGATTCGTCAGCTACTAAGCTGCCTGGAAGTTGTTGGAGAGCTTGAGTTAAGTTTTGTTTGGCATTAGGATCACTGGCATCAAAATCACCACTTTTAAATTGTTTAACCGCCCGGTCACTGACCAAACTTTCACCATTCGTTCAATTACCTATAGCGTGGCAGATGTGCAAGTCATTAGTGTACTGAATATTTTTTTCTGTGTAAACTGCCTATGTGGCATATAAAATAGCTATAGGGACATAGTTCATAGTCCTCATAGAAATAACAATAGCGGAAGCCAACAGAATACGTGAAAATTGACGAACAACTTTATCCATACCGAGCTCGAATTAGATTCACTCAGTATATTCCGTCAAAGCCAGCTAAATATGGATTTAAAGTATGGTGGATATATAATGCTGAAAATTCGTATCCACTTACTGGACAGCTTTACACTGGAAAATCGAAAGATGGTCGTGAGAAAAACGGTGGTGAAAGAGTTGTCAAAGACTTGGTGGCACCGTATAGAGGATCCGGTAGAAACATTACAATGGATAATGTTCACTACTCTTCCACTGGCAAAATTCTCAAAAATCTTGGAACTTAACAATTGTTGGCACCTTGAAGAAAAATAAAGCATACATTCCACCAGCAATGGCTGTAAGTCAGAATACCTTCATACCCCAATACCAGTGAATATTAATTTCAACTATCTGATACTAAAGTATTACTCAACAACAATAATGTTATCTTGTAAATCTTGCTTACAAATCATAATTATCATATAATTAAATAAAACATATATCTACTAAAATTATAGCATAGTTCAGTTTTATGTTATAAAATCATAGTCAAATAAATAATAGTATGAATAATTTAAATTAGAAAAAAAACTTCAATGAACATTTTATTGATCAGATTATAATATTTTAACACCTTTAAAAAAATTAAATGTTAATAAAGTATCTTCCACTAGATCCAAAATATTAATATATATTAATATTAAAATCATATTAGAACAAACAAAACGTACATTGAACTTGCCATATTCAATAGTAATAAAACCATAACAATCCAATTTCAATATTATAACGCAATTGTCTGGACGCAATTCCTATTAAGGCGAATAAAACCTTTTTGACATGGAGCGGAGAAAACTTTCTTAAAGAATTTTGAGCTCCACTTTGAAGTTGAACGGGTGTTATTCTGATCAGTTCAACCATAGTTGAAAAATATTTAATATGTCTAAAAATTTTACAAAGACAGTAACAAAACATCTCCAAGACACTATTTATTAGTTAATTCTATACATCACATTCGAAATGAACATAAGTAATAATAATAGGCAAACATTTAAGTAATATTTGAATTTGTAAAATATACTCTACAAAATAATTATATGTTATATAATCATAGTCAATTAAATAATAGTATGAATAATTTAGAATAGAAAAAAAAACTTCAATGAACATTATATTGATCAGATTATAATATTTTAACACCTTTAAGTAAATAATTAAAATAGTAATAAAGTATCTTTCACTAGATCCAAAATATTAATATATATTAAAATTAAAATCATATAAGAACTAACAGAACATATATTGAACTTACCATATTCAATAGCAATAAAACCATATCAACCAATTTTCCATATTATAACACAATTGTCTGGACACAATTCCCATTAAGGTGAATAAAACCTTTTTGACATGGAGCGGAGAAAACTTTCTTAAAGAATTTTGAGCTCCACTTTGAAGTTGAACGCGCGTTATTCTGATCAGTTAAACCATAGTTGAAGAGAACAAGGAAGGTAACAAAAATAAACAAGGTATATTTGCGAGGCATGGTTGAGTGTCGAATTACACTATTAAATTAATAATAATTATTATAATTATAGTCACTAAACTATTTGAAAATGCATATATCTCTTGTTTAAACCTCATGATAACCTATATTCAGATTAAGACGTCATAAGTGTTGTAAACAAAACTACTGTATATTAATCGAGTGAAAAAAATAAAACAAAATATCCTTAAAAATGTTTAATATGTCTAAAAAATTTACAAAGACAGTAACAAAACATCTCCAAGACACTATTTATTAGTTAATTCTATACATCACATTCGAAATAAACATACGTAATAATAATAGCAAACATTTTAGTAATATTTGAATTTGTAAAATATACTCTACAAAATAATTATATGTTATATAATCATAGTCAAATAAATAATAGTATGAATAATTTAGATTAGAAAAAAAACTTCAATGAACATTATATTGATCAGATTATAATATTTTAACACCTTTAAGTAAATAATTAAAATAGTAATAAAGTATCTTTCACTAGATCCAAAATATTAATATATATTAAAATTAAAATCATATAAGAACTAACAGAACATATATTGAACTTACCATATTCAATAGCAATAAAACCATATCAACCAATTTTCCATATTATAACACAATTGTCTGGACACAATTCCCATTAAGGTGAATAAAACCTTTTTGACATGGAGCGGAGAAAACTTTCTTAAAGAATTTTGAGCTCCACTTTGAAGTTGAACGCGCGTTATTCTGATCAGTTAAACCATAGTTGAAGAGAACAAGGAAGGTAACAAAAATAAACAAGGTATATTTGCGAGGCATGGTTGAGTGTCGAATTACACTATTAAATTAATAATAATTATTATAATTATAGTCACTAAACTATTTGAAAATGCATATATCTCTTGTTTAAACCTCATGATAACCTATATTCAGATTAAGACGTCATAAGTGTTGTAAACAAAACTACTGTATATTAATCGAGTGAAAAAAATAAAACAAAATATCCTTAAAAATGTTTAATATGTCTAAAAAATTTACAAAGACAGTAACAAAACATCTCCAAGACACTATTTATTAGTTAATTCTATACATCACATTCGAAATAAACATACGTAATAATAATAGCAAACATTTTAGTAATATTTGAATTTGTAAAATATACTCTACAAAATAATTATATGTTATATAATCATAGTCAAATAAATAATAGTATGAATAATTTAGATTAGAAAAAAAACTTCAATGAACATTATATTGATCAGATTATAATATTTTAACACCTTTAAATACAAAATTAAAGTGGTAATAAAGTATCTTCCACTAAAACCAAAATATTAATATATATTAATATTAAAATCACATAAGAACTAACAAAACGTATATTGAACTTACCATATTCAATAGCAATAAAACCATATCAACCCATTTTCCATATTATAACACAATTGTCTGGACACAATTCCCATTAAGGCGAATAAAACCGTTTCGACATGGAGCAGAGAAAACTTTCTTAAAGAATTTTGAGCTCCATTTTGAAGTTGAACGCGCGTTATTCTGATCAGTTAAACCATAGTTGAATAGAACAAGGAAGGTAACAAAAATAAACAAGGTATATTTGCGAGGCATGGTTGAGTGTCGAATTACACTATTAAATTAATAATAATTATTATAATTATAGTCACTAAACTATTTGAAAATGCATATATCTCTTGTTTAAACCTCATGATAACCTATATTCAGATTAAGACGTCATAAGTGTTGTAAACAAAACTACTGTATATTAATCGAGTGAAAAAATAAAACAAAATATCCTTAAAAATGTTTAATATGTCTAAAAAATTTACAAAGACAGTCACAAAACATCTCCAAGACACTATTTATTAGTTAATTCTATACATCACATTCGAAATAAACATACGTAATAATAATGGCAAACATTTTAGTAATATTTGAATTTGTAAAATATACTCTACAATATAATTATATGTTATATAATCATAGTCAAATAAATAATAGTATGAATAATTTAGAATAGAAAAAAACTTCAACGAACATTATATTGATCAGATTATAATATTTTAACACCTTTAAAAAATTAAAATGGTAATAAAGTATCTTCCACTAAAACCAAAATATTAATATATATTAATATCAAAATCATATAAGAACTAACAGAACATATATTGAACTTACCATATTCGATAGCAATAAAACCATATCAACCCATTTTCCATATTATAATACAATTGTCTGGACACAATTCCCATTAAGGCGAATAAAACCGTTTCGACATGGAGCAGAGAAAACTTTCTTAAAGAATTTTGAGCTCCATTTTGAAGTTGAACGCGCGTTATTCTGATCAGTTAAACCATAGTTGAATAGAACAAGGAAGGTAACAAAAATAAACAAGGTATATTTGCGAGGCATGGTTGAGTGTCGAATTACACTATTAAATTAATAATAATTATTATAATTATAGTCACTAAACTATTTGAAAATGCATATATCTCTTGTTTAAACCTCATGATAACCTATATTCAGATTAAGACGTCATAAGTGTTGTAAACAAAACTACTGTATATTAATCGAGTGAAAAAAATAAAACAAAATATCCTTAAAAATGTTTAATATATCTAAAAATTTTACAAAGACAGTAACAAAACATCTCCAAGACACTATTTATTAGTTAATTCTATACATCACATTCGAAATAAACATACGTAATAATAATAGCAAACATTTTAGTAATATTTGAATTTGTAAAATATACTCTACAAAATAATTATATGTTATATAATCATAGACAAATAAATAATAGTATGAATAATTTAGATTAGAAAAAAAACTTCAATGAACATTATATTGATCAGATTATAATATTTTAACACCTTTAAATACAAAATTAAAATGGTAATAAAGTATCTTCCACTAAAACCAAAATATTAATATATATTAATATTAAAATCATATAAGAACTAACAGAACATATATTGAACTTACCATATTCAATAGCAATAAAACCATATCAACCCATTTTCCATATTATAACACAATTGTCTGGACACAATTCCCATTAAGGCGAATAAAACCGTTTCGACATGGAGCAGAGAAAACTTTCTTAAAGAATTTTGAGCTCCATTTTGAAGTTGAACGCGCGTTATTCTGATCAGTGAAACCATAGTTGAATAGAACAAGGAAGGTAACAAAAATAAACAAGGTATATTTGCGAGGCATGGTTGAGTGTCGAATTACACTATTAAATTAATAATAATTATTATAATTATAGTCACTAAACTATTTGAAAATGCATATATCTCTTGTTTAAACCTCATGATAACCTATATTCAGATTAAGACGTCATAAGTGTTGTAAACAAAACTACTGTATATTAATCGAGTGAAAAAAATAAAACAAAATATCCTTAAAAATGTTTAATATATCTAAATATTTTACAAAGACAGTAACAAAACATCTCCAAGACACTATTTAATAATTCATTCTATACATCACTGTCGAAATAAACATACGTAATAATAATAGCAAACATTTTAATAATATTTGAATTTATAAAATATACTCTACAAGATAACCCAAATATTATATAAAATATAATTATTATAAATATTCAGGTCGAAAATCACCGGGATTCAGTATCAGTAGGTTTGAACGCAGTTCCCATTAATAGCGACAAATCCTGTTTTACAGGGAACATTAAATATTCTCTTTTTAAGTCCAGGTTTACTAGTGCTGGTTGTAAAAGTACGTGCAGTGGAACAAACATTGAGCATAGTAAAGAAAATGAACAATAGGAACAAAATATACTTTCCGGACATGCTTTCGTCGCGAGACTCAAAAGACTGATTTGTATGCTGAAAAAAACGATAGATGCCTGTGCCTCTTGTCTGTGCGTGAACAAATATTTAACATTGTGTCAAGTTCCGCTGATAACCTTTATATTTGAATAAACAACATCTAATAATTGCCGTCTTGGTGGCGCAGTGGTAAAGACGATAGGACGGTCCTCCTACTGTTGCGATAGCCGCGGGTTCGAATCCTGCTGGGGCATGCTCGTAAATTTATGTTTGTGATTGTTTAAAATTTGTAAATGTTCTAGGCAAGAGTATAAAATCCGACAAGGAAAATGATCCCAGTCACGCCAGTAACCAGGCTGGGTAAGACCGGATGTCTTCTGGGATGATTTCTAAAGTTGGTCACTCGCCAGTCGTGACCGTGGTTCGAAGCCCACGTTAAACTTTAGGCCCAGTCCAAGTTATTGCTCCTGCCTAGTTATTACTTATTATTAGTCTAATTAAAAATTCCGAAGCCAAACAGAAAAAATTGCGTCTCTAGTCAGTTACTTTGAACGAAATAATGGCCATTAAAATTCGTTAAAGGTAAGCGTATAGTAACTGCACTGAATATTAGTATGGACACGGTCACTCAAATTTCTCTAAAACTGAAAAATATGATCTTTAATTCACCGAATAATAACCATCCTTATACGAAGCCGGCGACAAATCAAGATCAGCTTGATGTTAGCTTTATCACAGATTAAATATATAAAATATATAAAAACAGAGTGTAGTCTTTCAATACAAACATAATTTAATACAATTATTTCAAAGGAAACTATTGGTCTGAAAAGTATCCAAGAGGTTTAATGGAACTTCCGGATATTACTTTTAAAAGAATAAAATTTTTAGAAGCATATAATAAAATAAACGAAGACTTCTTATTTCAATTCCTGTATTTAGACGAGACATGAATAGTTCAGAATAGGACCAATATACCCAATGGTCACTCATGGCAAGATGATAATAAAAATTGTGTTATAACAACAAAAGCTGATAGATAAAGGTAAATATTGGAATAACAATTGATTAAGTTTTATTAGTCATAACATTTATTAATAATTCATTGCAGATATATTTTACTTCATGCTGGAAGAAGTATAGTGTCGTTTAACATCATATTCTTTAGTTATAGACAAAACTTGCATACGAATCAAACACTGAATGTTATTGTTATTGTTGGAGATAAAATAGTCCAATTCCCATTTCTCACTGAATGCGCGGTTTTCTTCGCTTTACTTCCAATTGTCAAAAGAGATAAAACAGAACTTGAAAGAAGAGAAAATAATTCACCCATCAAATCATTTTGGATTACAAAACATATATATATTATAATATTCTCTCTACAAAAATGTTGTTATTTGAATATATAAAATAAAAAGATTTGGCGGGCCGCATTAATTCAAGCCGCGGCCGACTTGGTGGTGTAGTGGTAAAGGCGGCAGGACGGTCCTCCTACTGTTGCGATAGCCACGGGTTCGAATCCTGCTGGGGCATGGTCGTAAAATTTATGTTTGTGATTGTTTAATATTTGTGATAGACCAGGCTGGGTGTCTTCTGGGATGATTTCTAAAGTTGCTCATTCGCCAGTCGGTAAGCTTAATGCCGAGGACCATGGTTCGGAGCCAACGTTAATCTCTAGACCCAGTCACTAAAAAATCCATTTTAATTTAAGACGTAGCTCGCATGTGGCCGGCGGAGACCGTATTAATTTTTTCCCAGCGTTGTTTAAGACTAAAAGGATTTATTTAATATGGTTGAAGCGTACCTACAACTATCGTCATTGTTATAAAACCGAATAATAAAGCTATATATCAATATATTATTATCCGCAAAAGAATGTCACCAAAAGAATAATGCGTTATACTTACATCAAAAATTTTACGTAATAGTTGATAGCTATGGATAATACTTGAAAAATTGGGTGATATTTCACTATGATGGAAACGCATTGACAAATTAGGGAATTATATAAAAGAACACCTTTTTCTTTCATTTCATGGTTCTGGCGGTGTTAAGAAAAATTAAAGAAGAAAGAGAATCTTTAAGAAAAAAAAATCACTCTCACCAGAAAACACTAATATTTTCTCTTATCGCAGATATTTAAATTCATTAAAATAAAATTCAACATCAGACTTTCTAGTTTTAAACTTTATATAAGTTAATTTTATGAAGTACAATATAAATTCTTGTATTATTTAATTTAAATCAAATTTATATTAATTTGTTAAAACAAACTTAAGTAGAAAATATAAATTATGCATACATATTTTATTATATAATACAATATATGTATTACAAAATAAGAAACACTTAATACATTTTAAATTATAAGGAATAAAATAACGAAATATTCTAAATAATCATAATTATTTGCATGTCTGCGAATAAAAATCCTAAATTTGTTGGAAATACTAAGTTAAAATCAGACCTCTTAAAGTAACATTATAAAAACGGCATATTTTTAAATTGTTAGAGAAAAAAAAGGTCATTTGATTTTTTCGAACCCTTCAGTCTAAGATGTTGCCGCTATACATTTTATTTCAATTGTCAAGGGTATTTAAATTCATTTTGTGTTAATTTATATGTGATTTATTTACCACTTATAAATTTGTATTAAGTAGTTTGTTTAATATCAGTACAATAAAAATAATACTTAGAATATATCATAAAATGTTAGTTGTTTATATTAAATCTAATTTTAAACATCTTTCCTGCATTATTGACAACGGTGTATACCAATTGGCGGATTTAGGCGGTACTTCAATGTAGTCTATTTCATTATCTGTTAATATATGGTGTCGCTCTATATATACAACTATGTTAATTCAATTTTTGAGTAAAAACTGTATTAAATTTTAGAATTTTCTGTTGTTATTGTTTAATAGTGCCTTCACAACAGGTAAGTAGAGAATTATTCCATTATATAATTGTTAATTAATTATGGACATTATATCTATCTTTCTCGTACATGCGACACTGAAAAATGGACAAAAATTCAAAATTTTTTGGGTATATATAACATACAGGTATACATAGGTGTTTTTTTTTTAATTTACAGGTGAAAGATAAAAAATAACAGCCTCATTCCTGTGTGCCCTCCTGGTTACACTAATGTGACTAATCAAACTGGATCATCCTACACATGGTCCACTTTATCATTGCTATCAGGACTTTAATAATTTGTATGATATGGTTTATGGCTTAGGTAACACCTACTAATTGACCATCCAGATTCAATTTCAGTACAGATTTAGCGCCGATTCAGTTCTAACAATTGTCAATCGGGCTTTACGCTATTCATTTTTCTTTCTGTGCTCTGGGTCAACGTCGAAACATATCCCAGTTGTTTTCTTTGGCAAAATGAGGTAAATTTCGTATCATTTCTTTAAATTAACTTTTAAATATATTTTTTTTGTTTCAGGACATTTTGTGCGCGTGGCGTGAGTGTTAAGTGTGTCGGTAGTGCATGGTCGAGCCCCCGGGAAACAAAAGGTCCGTCGAGGCCAATATCGTGAGATTAATAATTTTTGTAAGGACCGTCGTTAAAATCTTAAGCATCCGATATGCACGTTTCCGTTATACTGGGGAAGGACTGAATCATACAGGGCGATAGAACTTGGTACGGCAGGTACATTTCTGTTTGTTTTATATTTTATTGCAATTGTTCATATGTTTTTGATTTATTACAGATGGAAATCAGTGCGTGTCGCATCGCGGTTTCAGGCCAATCCAATGGCGATTTATGATGAATGAGCAACGATGTTTATCACTTGCTATGTCCATCGAAAATCGTCTCATTGCTGACATTTTAGAGCACTTCCTATGGAACAGTTGTTTCTTAAGATAGTAGCCGAAAAAGCCCCCAATGGATGAGGCCTGGAATGAACTTGTTCGGGTCCACAGCAGGATTACAGTCAACTTCGAGATGCCTCCAGGTAATATTTCTTCTTTTGTCCAATTCCAATAATATTTATGACATGCATTTTTCCTGTTGGAGAAAGGCTTGTGAGATTCATCATACTGAAATTTAAATTACTACTAGTTTGTAACACGTAATAAATTAGTTTTTTTCTATTGTTTCAGGTAAGTGCTTGACCATAACTTGACGTGAAACGCGATTACTGCGAATTATTTATAAAGTACAATATAAACTAGTGATGTTTATAGTGATTAATTATAGAAGAAGTATCAGGTAAACTAAATAAAATTACATACATACTTTCTTTCAAAAATGCTTCACGATGTGTTCAGATTTGTTTTAGGAACACGATTTGGAATTAGGTTTGGATAGGATTTGTTTTACTTTATGCTTTTAAAAGTATAGTAGGAGCAAGATTAAAACTGTCTGAAACAAGATATATTCGTGGTAAAAACTAGAACGTTTTACCTTTAGTATATATTTTATTGTTAATAGTTATACATTTTATAGTTATGTATATATTAATAATATGTATATATTAATTCTGTTAGCGGTTAAAAACCTAGATCTGCATTGAATTGGATATAGATTATATATACATCCTTAGTATAAAAAAACTTCTTGGCTATAACAAAAAGCATGTAAGTAAAGTTCTTATATTTAGTTACATTATGCCAGTATGTCAAATAATTAACAGTTTTTTACAGATTTTTCATCAGAGATTTTTTAGAGAGTAATCTGTTAATGTTATATGAATATGATGTCTATATTTTTCACTTTAAAATGTATTGTATTGTAGTGGTTAATTAATAAATTATGTTTTACACTATTTAGGTATTGACAGAAGCAATGATGAAGCACACCAAGAACCTACTTTATTCTAATATGAAACTTTTACAATAAGGTAAAAGATAAGTACCTAATATAATTTAATAACAGCTTTAATTTATAGCATCAATCAAATAAAAAATATTTTTGTAACCAGCAATATAGAAGAGAGACATGGAGATATAAGCAATCAAGCCCGGGGAATAGGTAATGAATATAAGGCAACATTTATTAGAACTGAAGATCACCAACTGGATGCCTTCAAAGTGAATTACATTCAGCTACAGGTAAAAGGAAATATATAACAATATTTATAACATTAATACATTAAAATTATAGTGCCCTCGCATTGAAATCAAATATGTATTTTAGTAATGTTTTTATTAACAGTCCCCCAGGTATTTCAGCATCCTTGTATTTTTCATCAAGGCTCTACTCATTCCTGGCTCTACTTTAGTATATACTAAGTTATTACTAATAAATTGTCACAACTTGCAATTATTGTATTAAATTTTGTTCATTTTATATAAACAACAATAATTATATATGAAGTATTATTTTAATAATTATATATTTTCTTATAATGTTTGTCCTCATAAAAGCACATAAAAATATGGGGAAGCTCGAAACAATATCAATTCAAATTTGGTTTTCAATGGTTTTTTTTTAACATTTAAAGTAAATCAATAATTTTCATGAAAAAAATCTTAACTTATTGAACTTACCTAATGTAACTAACGAAAACACATGAAAAAAAATATATTTATTGAGATACTTTGTAACATTCTTTATTTATATAAATATATTTATCCTTGTACGAAATATTACTTAGAGTAAAATAGTCCATTTCTTTGCCGTTGATATATGAAATATTTTCTGAATCAGGTGCTATATCCTTATCTAAAACTGCAAAACAGGAATAGTTATATATAGGAATAGCTATTCAACATGTTCATAATTAAAACGAATAATAGTAAATAAACTGTACTGGAGAACCAGGCTTTTTTAAACATCCGACAACATACAAATTAAATAATAGATAATAGGCTGTTTATTTTTTGATAACAAAAAGTAACCAAAGGTGTTTATTGATAGTTTAAGCCTTATAATTAAAATTAACTATAAAAAATCTCAATAATTTTTTAATCATTATTAATATATTACATTTATTATATATTATTAATATTTATATATTACATTTGCAGCGATGAAATATAAAAAAATACCAAATAAATGCTATATATAATGCAATTATTACCACAAATAACACTTACAAGTTAAAGTATATCGTCAAGTTACAAATGTTGGTACACATTTACCACCAATCCAAACAAACCCTTTCAAGCACAGCGAGTTAATTATTCTTGAATTTAATCCATAATTGGTCTTTTCTTGATGCGATATTCGGATCTGGTCACTATAATTGAAAATCCCCAAAATTAACAAAAGAAATATGTGATACTTCAATGACATTGTTTATTACTAGCTGAGTCTTAAGAATAAGATCGCTAAAAATCAATCAGTTGTCGCTTCTGATAACCTTCTTATATACTGTTCGTAAGGTTATTGATAAATTATATAAATAACTATATTATATGTCGCTTAAATAAAGAAATTATCTCGATAATTAGAATCTCAGTACGCATCTTAAAAACCTTGTTGTCGTTAATTATTAGTTCATTAAATTAGTTTTGGTAATGAATGAAATTACAGAACACTCTTTAAATTAAAGGATCTGTAATACCATTATTTAATCAAAAGCAGGTATCATCTAATTATACTACTCCATTATCAAAAACATCTAGTAATGAATTTTCTTTTATTTTATTTTAAATATACTAATTACTAATTTCGTTAGCTATATTGTTGAAATGAGAATTTATTGTTACCCTTTGATAAACTATCAAAACTACAAGTAATGGGCAAAAATTCAATATTTTATTTAGGATCTTCATATTAATTTATTGTACATTTAAAATTTAATTAAGTGGCTAATATAGTAAAGTGGCACTTTTTTAAATATTGTTACATCTATCTAGAACTAATACTAATGGTAACATTTCATTGATCTTACATTTAATTATATCAAGTTTATGTACAATATTATAACCTCAAACAAATAACACTATTTAAACATGATTAACACGGTATTTTAAAATATCTTTTATGTATTCATATCCATTATTTGACCTTATTACCAAAGGAAACAATAGAATCACAAAAACAACTAAATTCAGGACTACAATTTTTAAAACTAAACAAGCAACAATAGAAGCCTCAGATAAAATTTTCACAAATAAACAAAAGTGATGTAAAACCTAACTAATACTACACTCAAGTTCCCCTGTTTTTGGAACACAGTCCAAGTATAGTGCTACGGCTCGGGTAACATATGTCATTGTACCATAAGCTCCACTGGGTGCGCTGTCATAGAAATGTTGGCATATATAAGCAGCTCCACCGCAAAGTAACCCACCAGTATTTGTAGTTTCACGATGCTCCCGTGGTTTTGCGCAACACAGGGTGGCATCTCCATCACATTTTATCTGAAGGGACATTAAAAATATCGTTAATTTCTTTATATGAATTAAATTAAGCCAATTATTACAAATATAATAGATTTTTAAAATATCTATTAATAGAATCATTATTGTTCAATAGTGTTAACTAATAAAAAAGCTATAAGGAATACCAAACATAAAAATATGTATTATTCATTAAATTAAGAATAAAAAAATAAGACAATAGATATATCATTAACAAACATATTTAAATTAATAAGTTGTATACATGTACACATAGTGTATTCAAAGTTTTTTGTATATACGTCATCAAGATGTTTAATGTATTGCCTGCCACAATTTGTAAATTCGTTTTAGAATCAGACAACGTTTTCCTTTTTATTTTATTCTACTTAAAAAGAGACACAATGTTGTCTGATTAGTTCGAATACATAAACGAATGTGCCTGTCAAAGTCGTGCGGTTGTCAGACGTATGCAAAATTCTTGAAAGCAATAGTGATAAGAAGTTATCACTTCTCTATAGTTATAACTCTAACCTATAAACTATTATGGCTGTATAATTAACTGTTGTTTTTAGATGTACTATAATGTTAAAATAAATTATATTTGATAACATTTTTGTTCAATTATTTTATTTAGATTAGAGTTTAGTTGTATAATAAAGCCAAACTGAACTAAAACTCAGAGTTGATGCAGCAATATTGCGACGTTTTGATGTCACAAATTTAAATGATGTATGTACAAAATAACTTTGAACACACTATACATAAAATATCTAAACAATTTGAAATTTCTTCAAAATAATTTCCAATATAAAAAAGAACTACACTCACTTGATCTTCCAAAAACAATTCATTGGCGCGGTGTACCAGATACTCAATCTGAATAACACCACCCAGAAATGGAGCTACATTGTACTCAGCCGCCAGTGTAAGTACCATTAAAGCTTCTACGATTAACTGTCGATATTCAGGTTGAGGGATTGTATTCAATACAGTTTCCACTGCCAATGCAAACTTCAATTCACCTGGAGTCATTTCTTGGGTGAGACCTTGTGGCAACACCTTTCCAGCTATATCTATACCATGACACTATAAAAATAATAAAAGTGTTTAGCCTTATGCCTCTTTAGCTATATAGACAAAATCATATAACAAAAAATGTTCTAACCCTTTCAAGAACATGCCAAACTCTTGGATAAAAATCTCTAGGAACTCTATTTAACGCGCCATCTAGTCTTCGTCTGCGCAGCCATTGACCTTGTCTATCAGGTTCAATTAATTCATCAGTAGAATATTCAGCAACCAAACTAATATGGCTTTTCTGTTAAAACAAAAAAACGATTATTACTACCTAATAATAAGTAAAAAGGGTAATAGTTTTACCTTACTAATCCTTCCAGATTTGTTGCTGACAATGGAAAGGTTACCACGACCAACTAGAAAAATAATTGAAAATAGTCACGACAAACAAAAATTTAAATAAACCGTTGGAACCAATAACTGCACCTAATAGACTGGAGGAAAAATAATTTTGATTTTTTCTAATAGTTGACTTTAAAGCCGTATACTAAAAGAAACTTGATACTTAGGTTCCATATGAGAGTCAAAACAAATGAAAATTTAATAAACCGAGTTTCCATTTGTTGTCGTTGCTGAAACAAAACGACATTTAGCTAGTTTTGAAATTGTGTGATTATGAAAGGTGATTATAGTTTCGAAAAAGAAGCTTCACAAACAGTTACCCAGCCCATTTTGATGCAAAAAAATTATATTTGGTGGGATTGGAAAGGAAATGTCCGTGATGTGCCGCTACAACTTGGCCAAACCCTTAATTTTATTATCTGTTGTCAATACCTAATGCGAAGCAGGCCAATACATTGCGGCAACGTTAGACCATGCACATCTTCAATAACCGAGCGGGAAGTTTTAATGCATCCACCATATAAAAAGGACCTTCCCCCCTCCAACTATCGTTTGTCCAGATTTCTGCTCTTGAGAGTATAAAACTGGCTTCAAAAGAAGCTTGAGAAACTCACGTGGAAATTTTGGGCAAAACGGCATATATACTACATTGATTGCAATTTATATAAATAAAATGGCTTTGAAAAGATGAAATAAAAATCGAAACTACTTTTCCTCCACTATTATAATAAAACTTACCACTACTAATTACAAATTCTTTTCCACTAATAATATGATATAACAAATTCTTCATTTCAAATGGACTGAGATTAAGTAAATGCTCAGATGCCTCATCGCCATCGCATATTAATGTTCGGGATAATTCAGTGGCCATTACTTGAATGATTAAACCAATCCTAAGTCTCAGCATTTCCATAAATAATTGTGGCTCCGTACGGATAAACATGGCAAGATATACAAGAAGTTCTTGCGTTAACATTGCAGTACTATCATCTTGGCCATATGCTTCATGTATAAGAAGCCTACAAATTGAATAATTTAATCCATAATACATATAACATTAGATAATATCTCCAATTCGGGAACAAGGACTATAGTGAATGTAAATTTATCTAAAAATCTGATATAACATGATATAATGTACCTTAATTCACTTTCAGGCAAAGGGGCAGTAATAGTATGTTCATTATTTGGTGGCATACCAACAGTTATTTGTTTTTGACGAACTAATAAGTCAGTTACTGATTTTGCCAAATCTTCAACCCTCTTGCCCAACATTCCTGCTGTATGTCTAACTAAACCCCACATCTTTTGCTGACAAGCCTTTTCATAAAGGCCTAAAAACCAAAAACAGTAACAAAAATAAAAATACACTTCAAATGATTAACCTTTTAGTAAATCCCTAACAGTAACGACTTTTCCGTTGTCCAACATATCCGTATTTGAATCCAATCCTTTAGAAGCAACCAAATATTGTAGAATATCACCTTGTTCATCCAATGATTCGGACTCTCTCAGCATAGCAAATAACTCTTCGATCTAACAATCATATATTATGGTAGATTAAATATAAATGAGTTATTATAGTAGTGCAAAAGAAATGTTAAAATATACATTAATCAATACTATTTCTATTACTTAATCCTTACTAAAGTTGTGATATAAATATTTTATATTTCAGTAATTCAATCTATTGTTAAATAATATCTCTAACTGTTCATATTTAATGATTATATTAAAAAGCTATACAAATAGCTTTGATGGGGAAAGGGACTATTAGCAACTGACATTTCTTTTGCAACAATGATAACTCTTAAACAGTCCCATTATTACGTTAAGCAACGTAATATACCTCTAAAAATTGATATAAGTCTAAGTTTAGTTTCCACTTTTCATGACTTCTTAAAGAATTTATATTATTTATATCATTTAAACTATTCAATTGATATTATGTTAGAAAAACCACGTCATTATATATGTATTTTTTTAGTTTTTAAAGATAATACCTGTAAATATATTACAAATCCTGGGAAATATAAAATAACAAACTTACACATTCCAAGAGTTCCTTATTCGCCAGACATGTCTTGTCAAAAGCCAAAGGATGGATAAACATACCATTCTTCATGGCCACTAAATGCAACTAAATGAAGAATATTTCAGCAAAATTACATTTTACAATGTGTTAATAGTGAAATGTATCAGGTGGTTGCTTTCAGTGAAATTTATAAAAGACTATCCACTTTAGCCTGTTTTAAGAGTAACCCAAAAAAGTGCAACATATTAAAATTTTTATGAGATGACCATGAAATAAAAATAACTGGTATAGTTAATTTAATTATGTTATATAATGTTATTCATGATTTAACATAGTTTTAAATGGAGGTTATACCTCTTTTTCAATGATTTAAAATAGTATAGTTATAAGAGGTCCAAATCTTGCATAAATCAAAATTTAACCAACTAGTTACTATTTGTTTTCATATTGTTTTTGAGTTATTATGTCATGAAATTAATGGAAATTAATAAATGGACCCAAAGATTATGTTTTTAAATGTGTTGCTGCTGATAATATGGGACTTCTTAGTGTTTATTTAAAATACTGACCTCTGTATCTGCATACGTTTGGGTCTCATTTTGAGTTTTATGTCGTGCAATACTTATTACTGGCAATTCTCGCTTGACTTCAGACTGAACGTTTTCATTCTTCTCGGATGAAGGTGACTGTGGGCTCGAACTGTCGGTGACATCGGAAATATTCGATGAAAAGAATATAGATCCTCGTCGTTCTAAAGTTGCATTACTTTCCATACCCAATGTCTCAGCTGAAAATATGACGGGAATTAAAGCTATGCTTAAAGTTTGTATACCAAGAGATAAGAAAGAATACAACGCTTTCTTACCAATACCTTCGTAATGTCCAATTTCTAAATGAAGCGTGAAACGTACAATTGTTATTATAAATATACACATAACAAATGTTTTTATTATCAACCTCTATAAATGATCTCTAAGAAACACCAAACTTAAAAACATGTACTGTCATATAAATTATAATCTGATATGTTATAATTAATTATATTTAAGGAAATATTCTCGAATTTTGACAGGATATATGTTACCTTAACTAAAATTTAAATACTATGGTACTTACCATCTACATTAATTGATCTCGTTTTCTTAACTGCCCCTCTAACTGATACTCTCCTTCTCAATAGCCTGTTCCTATTCCTTGAAGCCGATGAAACCAAAAGCGTAGACTTTTGAGAGAGTGTTTTCATCAGATGCTCTTCTAAGTAGTGGTGAACTTGGGGATTTAACTCTACAAATATGCACTCTTACTCAAATATTCTTTCAACCATACAATAACATACTATCTGGCATTCCATCTTCATGACAACCTAGAAAGCTTAAATTTGTGATAGAGCTGGTGCTAAGGAAATCGTTAAGTTGTCCTAGGGTTACTCTTGTACCATTGATATATCCTGATTTGAGTTTCTTCATAGTAGTTATCATGGCCAGAGGCAACTTGCCATTTTCTAAAATATTTATAAAAGATAGTGCAAAATACAAACACATGTTGCATTCGCATCATTATAGCAAAGAACAAAGCATGCAACTAAATTTTACACCTTTAACTTTATTAGTTTAAAAATAACTTGCTTATTACTTTTAAAATTCATGCACCCTTTTAATATCCATATAAGTGATGAATCCATTTGGCTTACCAGTGAGAAGTTAAATCTTCTCAGTATCAGTAAATTAAAATATTTAATTTTTGAACTATAAACTAGCTAATAATAAAAAATCAAAAATACACACAGAGGGGATCATAATTCAAAAAAAATCCTTTGAGAATATTGAAAAACTGTTGATAAATCTTTGTTACATTAATGGCATTAATGGAATAGCCAATTAAATTAGATGACTACTACAATCCGTATTAGAGCCTAATTAATAACACACTAAATAGCTATATTTAATTTAACCCATTAGCTCTAATTATGTTGAGTTATTAAGCTGAAATAAATCTTAATTGAAATTAACCATATAAAAAATATAAGTAGTCTACTAGTTATATATCTTAATGCATGCAAAAAGTGAGACATACACCAGAATCTCCAAAACACATATAAAGGCAAGCAAATGATGGAAAAATCTATTTAATTTTTTCTTAAGGCTTAAATAATATATACCTAGGTGCAATCGACGACATAAGATTGTAACCAGGGGACGACCAAGCATATTTTGCCAACTTGACTTCAAAAAGTTTATCTCACTCTTGCATATATCAATCATAAGTTCATAATCAGATGCTATATAATTATGGGACATATCAGTAAACTAAAGCAAAATTGAAAGAAACTAAATAGAAAACCTATAATATAAATCGGTTATATATGTCATAACAATGAATAGATTCATAAGTCATTGATTTTAGTCAATGAACTATAGAAAAGTTAAAGTCAAAGTTAAACTAAGTTATACAACTGGAAGGTCTCTGTCGTAGTAGAATTAAATACTTTAAAAAATATAAGTTAATGACATAATAATTTTTTATCATTATTTAATTCAAATAGTACATTATTAATTTTTATGAAGTAATCGAAATCGAAATTAAGTATCTAAAATTGCAGATAATTGCCCTCAAAGTTTACATAAAAAATGTGATCCGTACACAGTGTTTCTTTCATTTCATTTTAACATTGATCTGTCTCTAGTGAAAAAATCTATAGACAATATATTATATAAATTCAAGTATAAAATAAGGTTATACAAATCAGATGTTTAATTCAAATTATAATGAAAATATGAGCCTATTCACTGTTGTATGTTTCAATTATATAAGTAATAAATATCATATACAGAAAACTAAAACTTATACTGATATAATAATGAACTAAACTTATAAAAAAAGAAATTTAAAAAATTATATTGTAAAAATAAAGTAATATAAGTATTCTATTTTACCTGTGGAGTAAATGCAAATATTTTGTCTCCAAGTGAGTATAGTTTGCTAGTACTTAAAATGCCAACATCCCTTGATTTTCTGCCTGTAAGACCCAGTTTCTTATTTCTTCCTAAATATGTATAAAGGTGTGATAATACTCTGGCTGGTTGAACCTGTAATAATCCATTCATGATGGGTAATTTTTCAATCACAATTCTTGATTTATTATACTAATTCACCTAATATTATACTATATTTAATTGTATAAATATTTATATTTTAACTGCAATAAAAAAATAATGCATACTAATAAGTATTGTAACTTGTTATAACCAAATTATTTTAATATTAAATGCTGATGAATTTTATTCACATTAAACTATTTGATTTTTTACTGACTAAACTACTACTTAAAGTGAGTCTTGAACCACAGACCTTGGCCAATGATCTGACGACAGTAACTATGATTATTCTATA
The DNA here is from genome assembly GCF_030347505.1 of Rhynchophorus ferrugineus. Classification (NCBI taxonomy): domain Eukaryota; kingdom Metazoa; phylum Arthropoda; class Insecta; order Coleoptera; family Curculionidae; genus Rhynchophorus; species Rhynchophorus ferrugineus. Next base: position 74,951,083 of record NW_027472581.1, read on the forward strand.
TCAAAATTTATGCTCTTGCCTAAAGAAATATTCATACCCAAATCTGAAGTCATATCAGCAAGTCTTGGCAATGAATCTAACTATTTAGCCGCATCACCAATAGATCAACTAACTTAAAAACAATATAAATTTTTATGGTAATATCTTGGAAATAATGCTGCAGTATGCTGCTGATTACTTTTGTAATTTTATAATGTATTGTAAAAAGAAAATCACTTTACCTCAATAGGTGCCACTTCTGCAACTGTTTGTACCAGGATATCATGTTCTGCCAATTTATTTTGAATTTCTACATCTTCAGCTAATATCACTACTTGTACTACTACATCAGGCTTTTTTTCTGTACATAATCGCCTGTTTAGTGGATCAAGCTCTCCAGGTGCCAAGAAATTCTAAATTTTTCAGTTATTTGTTTACGCATAGTTACTTTTATAAATTTATATTTTACCTCTTGCAATAGTTTCCCAATTATATAAAGTGATTGGGCCCATAAAAATGGACTCTGACCTAATGGTATTCTATATTGTGTACCAGGTTCTTTATATTCTGCAGCAACTAGCTCTGCAGGTACAGCATATAATTCAGGAACCAATTTTATACCATCTTCTGTCCTAATCATTATCTACAATAGACATTATAAACTCAGTAATTTTCCTAACATAATTTACATTATGAAATAATCAAATAAATTAGTAAATTAAGAATTACCTCTTCTAATTGTTCAGTATATTCTAAAGCTGCATTCCTGTTGCCCATAAATAAAGCATCCAATATTAAATAACAATAAAACATTGGCCATTCACATTCAATATTTTCAAACATTCTTAATTCCCATGGTTCATAATACAGTCTATTAGGATCCTAAAATTAATCAATATGAGTGATTGTTTTACAAGTATATTAGAAGGGTATGTACTTCTTTTGGTGTCTTATAACCATCTCTCAAGAATCTTTTACATCCATATTTGCCTAAAAGCTTCTCAATAATAGAGTCTTTGGTGAAATTTCTTAAACCTGGATCATCCACAGCAAATGCTGGGAATCCAATAACAGATAATAACCCACTATCAATTTCTTTTGAACTGGATTCCCTTGGTAACATTGACTACAAAATAATAATACCATTACATCTGTAGGTTTATTTTAAAGAGATTAATTTTACCTGTAAAACTGCTTGACATTTTTGTGCTTCGTCAGTCAATACGTGAATAACACTGTAAGGTCCTCCTCTGGCACCAAATAAATCTAATTCATTCATTGCTTCCAAAGCAGCCTTAGCCATTCCAATGGAACTTGCATTTAATTCTGGTAATCCATGATTTGATTTATCACCTCTCTCCCATATACCATAATCAGGAGTACAGTAGGCACATTCTATGTAGAAAACTAAATTCTGTATGAAGGCTACTTCATCTAAATTAAATACTATCTAAAACTTAAATTTAGTAATTAAACTTATATGTTTTTGTTAAATATATCACCTGAAGACCTGAAGCTGTCATCTGAGCTAAAACCAACAAGTACAAGGAAATTGCATCTAATTGTAAATGGCCCCACTCATTATCTCCTACAACTATCTGACCTGTTTCTGAACAATACTTTGCATGTAATGAATCTAATGGATTCTGTGTTTGTTTAAATCTGCCAAAAGCAATATATAATAGATATATGAAATATTACTAAATTAATTTGATCTTACCTCTCTACCTTCTCTTTTTGTTGCATCATAGCCATTAATAATCCCCTCATTAGTTTAACACAGGACTGTTCTAGCTCATAGGTTTTAGCACGATCCTCATCTTGATCAGCCATTTTCTTATAAGCCATAGAGAGGCCCCACACGGACATAACGCAATATACATTATTCCTTATCCAGGCGTGATTATTTGTATCACTTAATGGAAACAAACCTGTTACTGGATTTTGTTTGGACATTATAATTTTATGAACTATACGCTGGTAATAATCCAGACGTACTCCAGAATTACTCCTGCTTCTCATGTTTGTCTCTTATTATTAATTACTGAAACTGTTATTTAATTCGACTTAACCAATTTAGATAGTTGCAATGACGTTCAATGACAAAACCAACATATTTATTATTCGGATAACCTAAAAACTAAACCAGATATTTCTGTTTATTATTTTGGGATAGTATGATATAATTGGTTGCCTATACCGAAATATTTGTAGACTAAAAAAATATAATTAACTTGATTGTAGCATATTAATTATATTTTATTTCATATGAATATGCCGGTTTTTTGCGTTGTTTTTACATCATATCATACTCAATATATTATAAAGCTTAAATGTAATTATATAGTTTAGAATTGTATTTAAATTAACAAATGTATATAAGTTTTGTTTGTTTGTCTCAAGACTTTGATTCTTAAATAATCAACTTTAAATGCAAACAATTTGTTTATTTTTCTGATAATGAACTCAATAACTTTTGATCAAAACTGAATATAGAATTTAAACGCGTTCAATGCGTAAAAAAGAAATTATTGTCGTCAATAATATAATAAATACAAGAAATTAATGCAAAAATGGAAATTATTCAGTAAGAGTAACCAGGTGTTAGAAGTACAATCAGAAGAGAAATCTGCACATTACTGAACATTTATTATCCGACATATGGTAAAACATTTGTTAAGTTGAATTAAGGATTCAGAAAGTGTTTATACACCTCTATATATAGTATAATCTAAAGTATTTTCCATAAAATAATAATAAGTAATAAAAGGAATTTAAAATAGAAAGAATTATAGTAATAGGATATTTTAATAGTTTAATTATAATAACTTATTTGTAAGCGAATATTATTAAATAAAATATATTAGTATAAAAATAATATAATAAATATTTAATATTAACAAGAAATTTTGACTAGAAAATTTGAATATTAATAATAAATACAGTGTTTTTAACTAGCAAAAATTATATTTTAGTTTATAAATCTTAGCTATCATAATAATTTGCATTTGCATTCCAATAATAATTTTTACGAAATAGAGGTAAGCGGAGTTTTGAATAAAAGAAGAGTATATTATTTATTTATAATTAACTGGAAACTTCTTCCTTAATGATATTTAAATGATGGTTCATTTGACGAAAAATTAATACTCCTTAAAATTTACTAGATAGTTGCTGGTTTATTTAATAGTGCAAGTAATATAATTATTATTAATATTCATAGTCTCTTTACATTGTACTTTCAGTCTTATAAAGTAGCCAAAAACACTGGATTTTTATTCAGAAAATGATATCATTTTTTTTTAATATCGGTAGGCCAGGGCGAAGTTCATTTTTAACATGGAATTTTCTCAAACGAAAACAAGCAAATTATTTGTGATACTAGCGTTTATTTAGATTATTAAACTCATCGCTATAAACACCACACAATTTTCTGAGCTATGAGTCTAGTCCGCCTTGTCACTAATCCTTTTCTGATATAATACATTTATGCTAACAATGAACGTCCGAAGCAACTAAGTCAGGCCAGTAGGGCTGCTGAAAAAACTTTAAAATCGCTAATAATCATAATGAACAACTGCACGATTTACTATTTTTCTGATCATAGTACTGTGAATGGTATAAAGAATTCTACAAAAGCTAAGAAGTTCTAGTTCAGTCAATTCAGTAAATCCTCTAAATTTCTTCTCTTTCTAACTAACATTAAAGTGTTATGAAAAACAGAAATATAAATAAAATTAAGAAGGTCTTATACGAATATCGTATTCTGAGGATTAGAGAGTCGATTCAAGAGCATGGTTTAAGTTTATTTAAAATTAAATATAACTGAAAGCTATAATGTTCACTTCGTAGAAGACTTTTTGAATCATTCAAGGCTATAAAATTTATTGATTATGAAAAATCATCCTATGAGAAATGAATAGTATTCAGATCAAGCTGATATTGTGCTAACGGGTCAATTGAAAAGTCCCCGGCCTGACACATAGATGGCATGGCAATCCATATGTTTTTTAGTTTGCTCTAATCCTCAGAAGATGCGTGTATAAATTTGACAGTTGTCTGATCATTAGTTTGTGAATTATAGCATTTTGAGTGAAGCAACCTTTGTTATTGTAAAACATGGATAAAAAGGAATTTCGCGTGTTAATAAAATATTGCTTTTTGTAGGGAAAAATACAGTTGAAACAAAACTTGGCTTGATGCCCAGTTTCCAGACACTGCCCCAGGAAAATCATTCATGTTTTGAAGAACCAAAATGATGGTGAGGAGTAGGCTATTGCCCAAAGAACACAAAAACTTCCATTAAATATTTGTTATCGACAAAAGGTTAATCTTTGGAACAGGAACATACGAATGGCGCACAACGCTGGACAGAAGAAAATTAACGCAATAAAAAATTATTCAGTAATAACTATTGTGTCAATTGTTCGAAAAGTATTAATAGCAATTATGCAAATAAGACTTGGACAAGTTATAGTGGGATTGGACCCAATCGTGACTGTGTAGATAAAATTTTGTCAGTTTATGGAGGAATGTATAAGATGTAAATGGCGGGCAATTGTTGTTTTTATTAATATTTGCTCTTATTTTCTTTGTATACAGTGGCCCTCAATTTAGACAGTTTTAGAAGCTATAGTATTATATCCAATAAAACATCCAACGTTATCAAAATGTATGACATCAGTACGACACAATTTTATCGCATCAAATTGGACATTTAGTTTATAACGTTTGCCGATTTATAACCTCTAATTATTATGAATAACATTTTGATTGGCAGTGTATTTGACTTGCATTGGCTATTTTATTGCAAAGTTTAGGTGCATTCAGTACGAATTGATATGTCAAATTCACTTCAATCGGTTTTCGTTAAGAAGATCAACTCTGTACTGATTTTTAACATAGCAGGTCAATTGAAAAATCCCCGGCCTGACACATAGATGGGGCTACTAGAATTAAATCCATATGTTTTTTTTAGTTAGTCCTAGCTCTCAAAAGATGTGTGTATAAATTTGACAGCTGCCGGATTATTAGTTTGTAAATTATAGCATTTTGAGTGAAGTAACTTTTGTTGTTGTGAAAAAAAATGTATAAAAAGGAATTTCGCGCGTTGATAAAAGATTGCTTTTTGTGGGGAAAAATACAGTTGAAACAAAAAGTTGGCTTGATGCCCAGTTTCCAGACACTGCCCCAGGAAAATCAACCATCAAGGATTGGTATGCTAAGTTTAGACGTGGTGAAATGAGCACCGAAGACGATGAACGCAGTAGACGCCCAAAGGTGCTTGTTACCGACAAAAAGATATCAACTGAACGTGTAGATCATATCATTCACGAATATTTGGGTATGAGAAAGCTCTGTGCAAAGTGGGTGCCGCGCCAGCTCACTTTTGACCAAAAACAACGACGAGTTGATGATTCGGAGCAGTGTTGAATATGATCAATCTTAAAAAATCCGAGCTTTTGCATCGATATGTGACAATGGATAAAAAGTGGCTCCATCATTTCACTCCGAAGTTCAATCGACAGTCATCCAAGTGGACTGCACACAATGAACCCGCTCCAAAGCGTGGGAAAACACAACAGTCGGCTGTCGAGGTTATGACGTATGTATTTTGGGATGCGCATGGAATAATTTTCATTGATTATTTTGAAAATGGAAGGACCATCAGCAGAGACTATTACATAGCATTATTGGACCGTTTGTAGGACAAAATCGCCGAAAAACGGCCGCATTTAAAAAAAAATAAAATGCTGCTTCACCAAGACAATGCACCGTGTCACAAGTCAGTGAAAACGATGGCAAGCATCCCTGAATTGGGCGTTGAATTGCTTCTTCATCCGCCGTATTCTCCAGATCTGGCTCCCAGCTACTATTTACTGTTGTACTGGGAAGAAATTTTCGTCGAATGAAAAGGTGATCGCCGAAATGGAGGCCTATTTTGAATCAAAGGAAAAATCGTACTACAAAAATGGTATCGAAATGTTGGAGGGTCGCTATAATCAGTGTATCACGCTTGAAGGGAGTTATGTTGAATAAAAAATAATAATTTTGCCAAAAAATGTGTTTTCAATTTTCAATTAACCTATTATCAGTGGAGTAAATTATGTGAAAATATTATGACAAAATGACAATTATAATAAAACATATGTGACATTCAATATGATGTTATGAACTTTTATAATTATAGGGCTATATTCGTTGATACAGTAGTTGATTCTTCAGGTTTATAATTGGTTTTATAGTGTCATATGGGTTGAGATTTATTTAAAAAAAAACACCAAAATATTAACAACGGTCGGGTCCCTTACTATTGTTAATCTCAATAAAATCCTGTTAGGACAATTACCGGGGTTCAAGTACCTGGCTGAAGTAATAAGCTAAAGCGATCAAACTGTTTCTTCGATTTCTCTAAGATGGTGCGCGTGAAAAAGAGAAAATATCAGCCTATTCTAATTTATGAAAAATGGTGTTACTGCCTCACTACAGGCTTCATTTTTCAGCATGTGTCTTTTCTTTTAAGTCTGAACATAAATATTTTACAGTGCTTTGAAAATGTTTGAATTTGTACTGTGAATATTGGTTCTGGATAACCGATAATGGGAATCGGAAGTGTTAACCCACTTCTTATGAAGATGCCAAAAAATGGGTTGATTCGTGGATAGCCTCAAAAGGTAAATCGTTCTTTCGAGATGAAATCTGCAAACTGCCTGAAAGATGTGAAAAAGTAGAAGCTATCGATGGGCAGTACTTTGAATAAAATACATCGTACCGATTTTTCACACTAAACATTTAAATTAAAAGAATACTTTGAAACTAATTTATAGGCATATCCATTACAACTCTTATCTATAAAAATTCAAAGTATATCTATTACAATCAAAATTTAGCTCTTTTGAACACTTATTTTTTCAGTTCTTCTATATGTATGAGACAATGGACAATTACAAAGATTATATTAGAGCATGAGAAACAAATCCAAAGATACAGATTACAGTTAGTTTGAATATGTTTGTCGAATGAAAGACAAACTAATTTCTTACAGATTTCCAAAGCGAAATCAATCTTTTGAATAGAAGACTCTACGAATAGCTTTAAAAAGGACACGGATCAAGATTATAGATCATAGCCAATTGCAATCGATCGTCACCAGTAATGGTGAAAAATATCGAAAATATTGTTGAATTTTCTCAGATGCTCACCTCGACTTCCGGCTACAGATGAATGATGACTGAAAAAAGGCCAAAAATTGAAAAAAGAAGCGAGAACTTTTAAATATTGTACATTCAATTATTACTATGTATTAGTTATTGTTCTAGGAAAGAGTAATATATAACAATATAAATAAAGTTCTAATGTAACAAAGCAAACATAAAATTAATAAATTATTCATTCATTACTCAGTGCAAATCTTATAATGTAAATTCTGTAATAGTTTGTATTTGTAATAGTATTTGAAGTATATGTATATATTATTAATTATAATCAATAATTTTTAGTACTGTACTAATCCGTCTAACATATCGTTTCCCTTAATAACATCATGGCGCGTATCCTCCTTTTTTCGAGAGCACTGCCAATTAATGTTAAAGATAATTCATCTAAGATGTTTATTTGTATGGCATGTCTTATATTCTCCGGCATGCGCAAGCCTTGTCGAGAGTGCCCACTGTAAAATATCTTGTATAGTTTTTGGAAGTTTGCATCCCCATTGACTGCATAACATAACACCATTTTATAATGTTCAGACACGTAGTTTTGGTGATAATAATTATCCATTTAAGAGGATATAGCCAGAGAATAACAGCAGATCCGAAAAAAATTGAAGAAACTATTAAAAGCATTCAAAATGAAACTTTAGAACTGTAAGTAATTTCTGTAATTATTAATAAAAAAACAGTAATGTAGTTTAGTATAGGTGATAGATATATACAATAGCATAACATATCATTTTATAAATTAGTATGAAATAATAAAATATAATTAGACGGGTGTTTTCGCGTAATTCTTAATGTTCTGGTTCGTCAGACCGGACCGCTGATGCTGCCTGGATTCTTGGCGCCAAAGCGTCTCTTTATTATTGATTTTAGCGGTTTTCTATCTCTCAGATACATGTAATTTTCTTATGCGACTTTTCAAAGTTGCCTTTTATTTTGTGTATTTAATGATAGGTACAAGTTTTCAAAATATTTGTACTCACTATAACATTTTTATATCATCACATGGCCGTAATGATATTGTAGTAAAAGAACGGACCACTAATTATATTATAAAAATATTAGAAATTAGTTTCCTTCATTTTATAATATAACATATTAAAACTTGAGTGATTCTGTTAATATTAAGTGAGTGATCAATGAATAACTCTTTTAAAACTTAATTTTCTCGATCGTCAAACATAATTTCACCATTTTTTGTATAAACCAGACATTTGTTCGTTTATACAATGAAATGAAACTTGAATGTATTCAAAGTATACATCATCTGGAGTTAATGTGGATTTTAATAAATAAAAGTGATGGTTTAGAATCACTTTATCAATAACCGATTTCTGTTTTTTCATTAATATTCTTTCAAAAAAATTAATTTTGCTTCTTTTTTGAATGTCATTTTCCTTGGAATATATGATCAACCACATAATTTTCCCGGTCAAACTACCATTCGTTAAAAATCCTTTATACTGTTTTTTATAGATGTTTACTTTGCCATTTACTGAATTGTCTTTAGCTTTTTCAATCCAAAACTCTTGAATTTCTGTAACCTCATTTGGTATCGTTTTATCTGTAATTATCTAAAATGACATTTTTTTGAGCCTGGCGATAATCTGTTATAATGGATTGATTGATTGATGGATATTGTGGCTTAAAATATCTCAAACGCGTTAGCATTTGTTGGAAACTGTGTATGTAAAACTAAGAAATATACACAAAAAATTAGGAAGCTAGAGTTTCTGTATATTACACGTTCTAAACGAAAACAAACATTCATAATAAGATATTAACGATTAATTGATTGAACAGTATGGTGTAGAAGGTGTAAAAACTGACATAAAACATAACAAACTAATAAATGAATAATTTAATTGAAATTAATTGATACATAATTAATTAAATAAATAAAGTTGTGTATAGATTATAACAAAAGCCAATACAAAATACAGTTAAATTTGGAGAAATAAAATAATTTATATTATAATAATTTTGTGGTAACCAAACACTCTCCAGTGAATCAGAATGAATCCATATATGCTTTTAATAGTTAATAAGTTGCGGCAATTAGTTAAAAATCAGTACGAAATAGACATAGGTTCGTTACAGTACAGATGTAGAAATATTTCAGTTTAATATATGAGGAAGGAGTAAGTAATTAGTACTGTCCAAGTAGTAATCTGTTCAGCTTTGTTTGTATGCATTTATATCCTAGATAGTTAGTAGGAGAAAGCATGCCTTCCTTGATGCTCCAAAACTTACTATCCTCCTCTAACATGCCTCATTAAAGCTACTACCCACTAGTGAATGTGAACAAATGGTATTATCAATGTTCTGCAGAGATTTTCAAGAGTCGAGCCATATAAGTCAACTATTTTAGAATGGCTATTGAGGGAAATATCTCAAAAGATAGACTAGTAGAAACAAAGATTAGTTTGAATAGCTTATTATGAAAACTATAATGCATTACACTCCCTACCCATATAGGGGATTTAGGTAGTTGTATGGATGTCTTCTGAAATGCCAGAGAGCTCAGATTTGTTGTATATTTGTTAATGTTAATGATGTTAATGTCCAAATTATATTCATACGAAGAAAATTCAAAAGCGGCTCAGCAGGGAAAAGCATCAATTGTATGTATACTTGAGTAATATACTTGTTTTGTGCTGTGCCGTTTAGGAGTCTGTAACTACGGATTGGCCACTAGTCCGGGCAATACTTCTAGTCTTCTAATAGTCTAGTCTCAACTTTCAAAATTTACATGATTCAGTAGATGATGAGCATTACATGCATAAGACTATATTTACATGCCAAAGAATCCCTTTTTAGGGAATATTATACAGTACATAGTTATTAAAATAAGATAATTTTAATATATTATAGAATATAGGTTAGTCAGTGATCTCCGTCGTTAATTCAAGCTCACATTTAGTCTAAAAAAGCGTAAAAGATTAACTGGACTAAACCCTTATGCATGTATTGTATACATTTTTTAATAATCACTACATAGTATAAAACAAAGTCGCCTTTTCTGTCCCTATATCCCTATGTGCGCTTAAATCTTTAAAACTACGCAACGGATTTTGATGCGGTTTTTTTCAATAGATAGAGTGATTCAAGGAAGGTTTATATATATAATACATGCATAATATACTAAGGCAACATTGCTAATTTTTTTAGGCTTATTTAGCAATTAGCAAAAACGCTGCCTAACCCTACGAGATCAAATTAATGTACTACAGTATTGTACACCATAAAAAGGTCTACAAAAAAGTCCGCGATGGTATATGTTTATCTTTTAGGGATAACCCACATTAACCATTTTTATTGTTTACTTTTTACGTGAGAAAATGGCTTATTTACAAAGCTATTTTAAGCAATACGGCATTAATCCTTATCGAATTAAGTACCTTAAATACAGTGTGCAATTAATATAGATCAATATGGTTCCTTATAGCATGTAAATTAAACAAATATTTTCGGAGATATTACAAATTTAAAATTTGCGTTTAAAAATGTGCAATGTAATAAAAATTGTATGAATTTAGATATTCCAAAGATAGCAGGAAATCTTCATAGTAAGTATAGGGGAAGAGGAATTGTTTTACTCCAAATTTAATGCGTGCAGACCAAGGGCAGTAATGAATGAACCAAAAATACTGGATCGATTTTAATCATGTTTTCATTGAGTGACATAGGCATATATATTTTATGCCCGTGCAAAGTCGGAGCGGGCCGCTATGTTTTTATATACAACGTTCATATTTTTTCTGTAGTGTATTTAATTTAGTATCAGCATTGCACCCGTGCGAAGCCGGGGCGGGTCGCTAGTTAATTAGATAATTATGTTAATTTTTTATTTAATTGTTAGAAAATTGGAAGTAAAATTAATCACCTTCTTGGGTCATTTTTCGTCATATTTTCGTCATAATTCAAAAGGTGTCTTGTTTTTCTTGGTGGCATAGACTTTTGTTTTGTGGTAATATACTTTCATTCCGTAAATATTATTTGTGATTTATTTTTGTATAATAGTGTAGAAATATGGTCGAACGAAATAGGTGAACGTCTGACGGATTTAAGCGTAACTATGTCCAGAGAAGATGAAGTTAGAAAGGTATAATTTTTTAAAGTCCTTACCGTTTCCTCAAGCCTTTTCTAAATTTCTTTTTAGAGTTTTAAAAGTCTTGAAAATCATTTATATACCATTAATGGGATTTCACTAATAGAAACTGTTGCCAACCGTATTAGAACATTTATGCAAGATAAAATTGATGCTGTTAAGGTAAGTATCCCTTTAACTATAAATAGATAGCAATAAATTAGAGAAAACACATTCATATTTTAATTTAATATGTTTTATTTTTAGAAAATAGCAGATTATGCTGAATTTTTATCATACTACCGAAACACTGACAAAAAATACCAGTCGGATTCTCTGAAGTACTTTTTTTACGATACGGATGAAATTCAACACACAGACAAGAACTTTACGAGAACTCAAGAGTTAACCGAGGACGTATTTCTGGTAATAATAATTAATAAGTAATAATATGAATAATAGGAATAAAATGAATTAATATTATAAAGCTATAATTCGCTAGTATTTTAAACCATTGGTTACCTCTTTGAGTTGCTTGGGTCGTCCGTCTATCTGTCGAGGAAACTAAACAAAATCCATTAATTTCAAAAATATTTGGCTTCACTAAGATTGGCACAGGTATATCCACTGGATAGCTTGTTAAAACAGTATTTCTTATATAGACATGACCTGATATCATCTAATGATTATATATATATATATATATATATATATATATATATATATATATATATATATATATATATATATATATATATATATATATATATATATATATATATTTAAATTTATAAATCTGTTTAACTGAGATATAATAAACATTTTAGAAATTTATCATTTTCAGATGGAATGTCATTGGTGGTGTCATCAAAAAGATCTGAAAGAATTACACAACAATATTTTTACTAAAGAACGCTTGAAAGATTTATTTGGTAAACGGACAACCTACGAAAATGAAGAGTTTTCTTGTGACTGTGATAACTTGATGGACCTAGTAAGAAGTACTGAGTCGTATCAGAACTTACCAATGGAGGAAGATGTGAGATTTAGCGATAAAATTAATTTAAACGTTAGTGTCATCAAAGTAGCTACAAATATTTATGAAAGAGGCAAGTAGTTAATTTTTAACTTCATTTAATTTAACCAAAAATATTTAAAAATAGATAGTAATCAATAATTTTTTCAGATAAATCTGTATTAGGTGGGATTAAATGGTCGGAACCATTGGACTTAATTTTCAAACAGAATTTTTTGAAAGATCAAGAACTTACTTGGCAATACTTTGCTAGTCCATTAGGATTTATGCGGCATTACCCAGGTATTCATATATTTTCTTCACCGGATATCGATTTTTTCAATTTCTATTCAAAATGTATACTAAATACATGCTAGATTTACTGTTAAATGGAGAGAGAGAGAGAAACCTTTAATAATTAGCTAAAATTAAAACCTCAGGTATAAAAGATGTGCAACACTAAATAAGTTGGTTTTCTTAGGAATATAATGAAATAACTCTTGCCAATAAATTCACTATTCGTGTACAAGTCATACATTTTTCATTTCTGATATTCATTTTGTTTAACTAGTTTCTGTTACTTTCATTTTCTATCCCCAGATCTTTAAATGAGTTTACTTTGTCAATTTATGTTTTTTTGCGATCTACGCTAACGACACTGCCGTCCTGTTAGTGTTCTGATCAAAAAATGCTTCATTCCAACTTCAATACCATCCAAATAAAATAGCTAAATGGTTTAACCAATGGAGAATAAAAGCAAACCAAACCAAAAAAAGCAAAAAAGTTCACTCATGTTACATGTTACAATGTGAAGAGAACCTTGTCCGTTCGAATTTACTTGGTTTGTACATTAACTTACTCATTACAGCAAACTCCATTTGCATTGATTGGCAGGTTGCAACTCCTGCTTAAGCAATGAAGCATACAAGGCCATCATTAAGTTAATCTAGATATATGATATTCTGCTATAGGGCACAGTAAAGGGCTCAATATTCCTCAAACCAAGAGCCACAGGTTCTCAATATCAGAACAATGAAGGAGAGATGCAATTGCACATGCATGATTAAATCAGCACAACATAAAATATCAGAGGAATATTGCAAAACATGCAAAAGTATTGGTACTGGCTGTGACTAAAGTAGGAAAACAACAGCACTCGAGGTTAAAGAGAAGTCACATCCCCAGTCTCAACAACAGATTCATTTAGAGGGATCAGAGCTGCGCCCACAGATGGAAACTTTTTCATAAAAAATGCAGCCAATAAGTTAAAAGATAGTGGTTTGGCAAAAAAAAGTTATGGCAAACAAAAATTTGAACACAAATTAAAATTTCTGAAATTTAGTATCAATCTTTTTATTCTCAATAACTATAGGTTTAACTTGAGATGAATGCTCCTATAGTTTAGCCTATTAGTTCTGCTACCAGTGCTATGTTTTTCTTTCAAGTTAACGTGAGACATATGGATAATATAATTATAAAGCGGTACTTTGGATTTTAAATTTGTGAATTATTTACCTTTCTAAAATTTCAACGTTTATACCTTACTTTTATTGTTACAGCGGTAAAATGGTCTCAAGAACGTTATCATCAGACGTATGATTTTCGAACGAGGTCATGGTTTACTGAAGCAATGACTTCTCCGAAGGATATCATTATATTATTAGATCGTTCTGGATCCATGAAAGGGAAGAAACGAGCTCTATCGTTGCAGATAGTGAATGATATATTGGACACACTAAACGACAATGATTTTGTGAATATTTTTACTTTTTCAAATTCAACGTTGCCTTTGGTCGATTGTTTTAGTGATACACTTTTTCAGGTAAAAAAGTTGCATAGAAATTACTTAGATAATCAAAACATAATCGTGGTTAATTAATTACCGATTAATTTTGAAGGCTAATGAAGAAAATCTAAGGTTATTAAGGGAAAATCTACCGGTGTACGAATTGGAGTTCGTGGCTAATATTACCCTAGGTATAGAAAAGGCATTTGAGACTCTAAAAGATTTCCGGGAAACTAGAAGAGGTAAACCGTTTTTCATTTAGATGTTTAGGTACAATGACTACAATGTCTGATTTAGTATATATTTATTCATGGTAATACATTTTAAATTTTGACACTAGGTCTTTTTGAAATGTTTTAGTCATGCGAATGATAATAATGAGTTTTGTTATTAGGTGAAACTTTATTACCCCTCAATATTAAGTAAAGTTCCTGCCTTTTGTGCCAGTTTGTTTTATTTAAAAACACATGGGGCACGCACATATAGGATGTATACAAAGTTATTTTGTATTTGCGTGATCTAAATTTGTGACGTCAAAACGTCGCAATGTTGACGTATCAACTCTAAGTTTTAGTTCAGTTTGGCATTGACATACAACAAAATTCTAAAGTAAATAAAATAATTAAATAAATATACTGTTATCAGTTATAATTTATTTTAACATTATAGTACATCCAATGCATATATTATCGAAGGACTTAAAACTATAATTAAGTACACATTTATAATAGTTTGTAGATTATAGTTGTTTGATTATATTTACATTGAACTCATTTTCCATACCGCCTATGAGTTAGAGTTCTACGCTCGTTTGTAGTTGTATCCCTTTTAGGCCTAATCCACCTAATTAACAATCGTATATCGGAGTAATATATTTTACTTTCATTAGAGATTATATTGACCTTTTTTAATTCTTGTCTCCTTCTGTACAGTGTTTCCTTGTAAAGATATTTTGATATCATTATATTTCTCGTTCGTTTGTTCTGTTAATACCCATATACATGTTTTTTGATAAAACTATATTTAATCACTGCATTCTCTTTAATGAATTTGCCATATCTGCAAAATTGTTACTATTCTTTCTCTGCTAACACATCTTAACCAAATGCTCATGTATATTCTGAACAGTTACACACATATCTGTGGACAGACATCTTTTCCAATCTGCAATAAGATTTCCTATAATTATCTATATTAATTATTATTATCATCATCATTATCATCACCCCGTCTTAGATATTGGCAGCACTGAATTATACCATATTCGGAGTTTCAAGTTTCATTCAAGTTGAATAAGTCTCCTGGATATGTAAGCTGTTAATTTCCAATCTATCTAACATTTGCTCACAATTCCATCATTTGTCAATTTCTTCTTCATTCTGTCTTATCGAGTTCATACAAAATAAAGGTGTTATTAACCATTCCCGTTTCCAGCGCGAAATACAATATATCTGCAATAAACTATTAATTAATGTTATGACCAATAAAATCTAATCAATTTTCTTCTAACATTTACCTTTTTCTATCAAAATTTCTTATCATAATACTATTTTTATTATCATACATTGGGTATATTGATCCCATTCTGAAATATCCGTGTCTCATCTAAATACATACATTTAAATAACAAGTCTTCCTTCATTTTATTATATGCTTTTAAAAATTTTATTCTTTTAATAACAATATCCGGAAGTTCCATTGGACCTCTTCACTACTTTTCAGACTAATAGCTTCCTTTGAAATAATTGTATTAAATTATTTTTGTATTGAAAAACTGCTCATTATTTTTATATATTTCATATATCTAATCTCTGATAGAGCTAAAAATAAGCTGATCTTGATTTGTCACTTCGATGAGGGCGGTTTTTTTTTCGGTGAATTTAAGATTATATTTTTCATTTTTTGAGATATTTCAGTGACCGTGTCCATACTGATATTCAGTGCAGCAGCAACATGCTAAAAGATAGTTTGAATAAAAATCGCAACAAAGTAATATTTAGCAGTAAAATGCTAACTTCTTTAACAAATTATACTGGCAAGAAGGGGCCACCATTATCTCGTCCCTGTTCGAAGTAACTGATTAAAGACGCAATGTGTTCTGTCTGGCTTCGGAATTTTCAATCAGAATAATAATAAGCAGCTATTTGAAATGTATCAAAACGAGCAAAGCATTGAAATAACGTTTGCTGGTTTATATTTTATCACTATTGTTTTGAAGAATTTTGCAAACGTTTGACGACCGGACGACTTTGACAGGCTAGGTCGGTTGTATGTTCGAATTTATCAGACAGCATTGTGTCTCTTTTTAACTAGAATAAAATAAGAGGGAAAATATTGTCTGATTCTAAAACGAATTTACAAATTGTGGTAGGCAATATATCTTGATGACGTATGTAAAAAAAACTTTGGATAGTCTATAGTAATGTTTGCTTAAAATGTTTCTTGTTTTTGTGAAATTCAAATGTGTAACCTTAACAGACTTTATTCACAATTTCTTACAGTTCACTCTGTAATATTATTCACAGCTCTTTGTAATGTGTCTATATATTTATAGTTGCCTCAATGTTATTACTTGTAGCGAGTATCATTGTATAAGTATCATCAGCAAATGTGACCATTGTTACTCAATCAATGAATATATCTAAATCCAAATCAGTGAGCCTAGATGAGTTATTTTTCTTCAATAATTTACTTAATGTGTTTTGCGAAGAGCTTCCGGAACAATATGTATTTGTGTTAATGTACTGAATTCATTACATTGATATGTCCAATAATAATATGCTAAATGGGTTCAATAAGTTGGACAAAAAACACAATTCTATAATTTTAAATACATTACCAATACATTTTAATATTCAACATAATCTTCCTAAACTTTAATACCCCTGTTCTTGTAGTACTAGAAAAACTGCCGATATCGACTCGATGTCAAGTCAAAGGGTTCTAAATCTGTCGAACTGGATAGATATTGCAATAATTAATTTTCAATTCTTTAAAATTCAAATGCTTTTTAGCGAGAAGTGAGTGAGGCCATATTGTTAAGAACTTACTATTCATAATTTGGATTTTCATTTACATTCAGCATCAAGTAATTTAAAAAATATGTTTCCGTATGTTGAGGATATTGGTGTAGAATAAAGCATGTTTTTGATGATTTTGCGAACATTCAATCAAAAGTCCATATATTCAATTAAATGTATTCGAAATAAACATTTTTAACTAAAATAATCTATTCAAGTTTTGCTGTTAGCTAATGCTATGGTGTAGAATAAAGCATGTTTTTGATGATTTTGCGAACGTTCAATCAAAAGTCCATATATTCAATTACATGTATTCGAAATAAACCTTTTTAACTAAAATAATCTATTCAAGTTTTGCTGTTAGCTAATGCTATGGTGTAGAATAAAGCATGTTTTTGATGATTTTGCGAACGTTCAATCAAAAGTCCATATATTCAATTACATGTATTCGAAATAAACCTTTTTAACTAAAATAATCTATTCAAGTTTTGCTGTTAGCTAATGCTATGGTGTAGAATAAAGCATGTTTTTGATGATTTTGCGAACGTTCAATCAAAAGTCCATATATTCAATTACATGTATTCGAAATAAACCTTTTTAACTAAAATAATCTATTCAAGTTTTGCTGTTAGCTAATGCTATGGTGTAGAATAAAGCATGTTTTTGATGATTTTGCGAACGTTCAATCAAAAGTCCATATATTCAATTACATGTATTCGAAATAAACCTTTTTAACTAAAATAATCTATTCAAGTTGTGCTGTTAGCCAATGCTACTTGGTACCAGTATATTGAAGCTTTTTAAATCCTCTGACTTGTAGACTTGTTTGATTTGAAATCTTCTGGAAGTGTAGTATGTTGATTTGAACAAAACAAATTGAATATTGAAAAATTGCGCCATTTTCTGGCAATTATCTAAGATAAGTAGTACAATTTTAAGGAAAAAAGTAAAAACGTAATTCCAAACCTTTAAATTGTGTAATA
The DNA here is from genome assembly GCF_030347505.1 of Rhynchophorus ferrugineus. Taxonomy (NCBI): domain Eukaryota; kingdom Metazoa; phylum Arthropoda; class Insecta; order Coleoptera; family Curculionidae; genus Rhynchophorus; species Rhynchophorus ferrugineus. The sequence goes on from NW_027472581.1 coordinate 74,969,173, forward strand.
CGTTAAACTTTAGGTTTTCATATTTTTTTTATGTTCTTATTTATAAATTAAGGATTATCACTTATTAATTGCTATTAAATACTAACTGGTGACATTTACTAGAATAAATAACAATTTAATTTTAGGTTCTAATTGCAATCAAGCTATTATGCTTATAACCGAAGGAATTGATTATGAATACGACATTAATATATTCAATAGATCAAATTGGCAGAAAGACTTTCCAGTCAGAATTTTTACATACTTGCTTAGTACGGATAGAGATGATGAGAAACATATGGAATTTATAGCCTGCTCGAATATGGGTAAACTAATTAATAAATTCAGTAAAGTAGACATTTAGGTTTGAGAGGTATTTATTTTAGGATATTACGTAAACATGACATTGAAATCGGATATCCGAGAAAAGATCCTGCAGTATCTTCCGGTTATGTCTAGGCCTATCAATTTTGATATTCATAACAAACAGGTTCCCATTTGGAGTTACTTGTACGTAGATTTGGCCGACAGACGTCTATCGAATTGGCTTTGGACTAAATTCGAAGGGATCAGACAGCGAGAAGTATTTTTGGATCATTCTAAAAGAAGAGTTGATCGATTGCAATTAAAGCATAAAAGCCAGAGTCATATGTTGCTTCAAGAATCCCACGTATGATCATATATATAGGGTGCATGGCTTAATTTTTACAGAATTTTTCTTCGAGATTAACATTACATTTATATTAAATATATTTTGTGTTTTTTAAAACAATTCTGAAAAGGAAAAGTATACTGAACGATATGCGTAAATGTCTAATTAATGTAGTAGTCTAAGTCTCGAATTCTGCAACTTTATTTTGTGATAGCATTTATATTTTTATGGGGGGTTCATAGAAAACAATGAACAATATTTAAAATTTTACGTTCATTGTAAAAATACATCTAGTACATCAAATATGTACATTATTACCATTAATAGTCCTTATTAATAGATATCAAACTAATTTTATCTATTATTTTATTGATAACTTAGTGGTCACATGATTTTTTATATGTTTTAAACTCCCCTTTTTACAAACGTGGGTTTATCTGGACTGTACCTACAGTTTAATGTGGGCTCCGAACCACTGTCCTCGGTATTAAGCCTACCGACTGGCGAGTGACCAACTTAGAAATTATCCCAGAAGACATCCGGTCTTACCCTGGATGCTGCCGTGACTGGAATCATTTTCCTTATCGGATTTTACACTCTTGCCTAGGATAATTTTATTTTAAACAACCACAAATATAAATTTACGACCCAGCATTTATACCCCAGCAGGATTTGAACCCGCGACTATCACAACAGTAGGTGGACCGCCCTGTTGCTTTTACTACTACGCCAACCAAGCCGGAATCACATGATTTTATTACAAATATTATATTTTCATCATATATTTTTTTTATTTTCACAGTCTGGGTATTTGACCAGTCTAAGTACAATATTTTAAATACATTAAATTATTCAATCGTCATGGGCATCATAGGGCATAATAGATTTCCTTGTGATATATTACTTGCCTATTATATTATATTATGGAGTAACTATAACGCTTCAAAATATTATATTACGTGGTAGCATGCATTTTATCAGCTATATGTAACAGTAGAAATGCAAGTATCAATGTAAACAATTGTTCAACCAACTAACCTAACTATTATTTTCAATGATTTTGTCAGTATGTTACATAAAACAACAGTTTACTATTTAACATTACTAAGTTATTCATTGTATTCCATCAGATAATCATAGAAGGCTCAAATCTTCTTTTTCGTATGCATTAATTTTATTGGTTGTTTTGAAGAAATGTGTTTCCGAAGTTCATGAAATATTCATCGAAATTATGTAGACCCTGCTCCATTATATTCCAATTATTGGTTTTAGTTTTAACAACTTAAAAGTCGATATGATATTGATATCGGTGACAAAGAACGACCTAGAGAATCAAAAAATAAACTTATTGAAGAAAACCCAACTAAAACTCTCAAAGAACTTCCCGACAGTTTGCAATCTGCAATGGAAAAGATACTAGTGGAGGCAAAATGGCTACCACACAAATTTTGTGAAAATGTTGAGGTTTCGTTGCTTTCCAGGAAAAAAAGATTTTTTGTGGCGTATTGTAGCTAGCGATGAAAGGTGGATCTACTGCGATAGTTTTAAGCGCAAAAAGTCATGATTTAGATCAGAAGAATCATTCACATGGACATCGAAACGAAATATTCATAACCTTAAACCTTTGCTGTGTATGTAGTGTAGTGTGCAGCAAGATATATTGCTACAAAAAAATAGTAACAGCGAGTAACAAATGCAAAGTAAAGACGGTTGTGAAGAATACACAGTTTCAGCTCGAATGGGAAGTTCTAGTGCATCCCACGTGCTCACCAAACGTAGCGCCTTTTGATTATCACTTGTTCGTTGACTACAGCATGTCTTGGGTGACAAACGGTTTCGAATTTCTGAAGATGTGACTGAAATCGAAAAAATGAATCCATAATAGGATTACTGCTAAATCAGCATTATTCTCTGAACACGGAATCCATGAATTCATGTGTTGCCAGAAAGATATAAAAAAGTTGTAGGAAATGATGGAAAATAATGATTAATAAATATTGTCCCACTTTTTCTTAATAAATGCCCTTTTAAAGTTAAAAAATGACAGGAATACATAAAACCACCTAATACTTCATCATTTTACTTCAGTTATTGAGTTACTACATATCGTTAGTTACACTTAAAATAATATAAAACTGATACATTTTTTAAACAACTCTTTACTTAGGTTATAATTATGTAATAAATTGAATATTTCTTTCTTCTAATCTCCGATAATCAAGTGTTGTTGTTATTGAATGGATTATTATTTTGTCATTTCGTTTTTATAATTATTATTTTCTTGGTCTCATTGAATGTCTGTATAATAAATTAAAATTTTAACTATGTTTATTAGATGCAAATGTATGTAATTTATTTTAGGAATTTGAAAAATACGAAGAGAAGGAACATTATAATTACATGACAACGGTTTCACTTCCAGTATATGGTCGACGGGATGATGAGGCAAGTTTTATTTTGTCATTAATAATCTTATTACAAATAATAGGAAATTACCCAATTATCACCAATTTTAATCAAAAGTTAACTTTAGAATTACACATGATGTATAAACTGAGTTAAATTTGATTTTAGTATAATTTAATTGGAGTGGCTGGGTTGGACGTGCCTATAAAGTTATTCAGAACAAGGATTCCACATGAAACGGTGAGAATCAATAGTAGTAGTAAATATAGAGTACGTTCAGTTATAGGTGATTTTCAGATATTGCCGTTTGATTAACCAAAGCTATTAAACATAACTAATTTGTTTTAGATTGGCGTTAATGGTTATGCCTTCATTATAACGAACAACGGATACATTCTGATGCATCCTGAACACCGAACTGAAGTTAGTATTTAACTGAATTAATAATGGCTAGTAAATATTATGAAATAAACTGAATGGTTAGAAAAATTAGCACAAGCTTTAAAAAAGCGAAGAAAAGGGTGACGTATAATCTTAAGGACCTTCATTTTCGGTCTAATAATCTATTCCAGATATTTTCCGCATTTTTGTCAGATAATTACTGCAAAAATATTTTTGCTTTTTTATCAATAGCTTTATAAAAACCTTTATAACGCAACAGGTTTGGAGATAACTGATGGATTTTACACAATGAACAAAAAAAGCTATCACTTTTCTTGAAGTCAAGATCATTAATTCAATTATCACTTAATAGCTCAATCTTCTTATGGAAACTATAATTACCGATTTAGTTTGGAATTACATATTTTCAGTTAATCGATGAGGTGCATAATTATAAATAAAATAAATATTTGTTAAATTTGATTATTTCTCGAATTTTTTTTTGGTTGGTTAAAAAAAGGAAAGTGTAAAGGAATAAAATATGTTTTTGATTTTTTAAATATAAGCTCATTAATGATAGAATTTTTGGAATTTCTATATCCTTCATTTTTAGTTTGAATATATATTGAAGCCAACTTTTAACAGAGTGGATATATTAGAAACAGAAATTCTTGATGACGAAAATGAGCCTCGTATATTTGGTGAAGCTATAGTAAAGGTAAGGAGCAAATATATTTATGAAATAATATTAATGTTAAGATTATAAATAACATAATTAAATAAAACATCATAATATTTTTGGCGATCTTTTATACCAGTGCTTAACACTTAGTACTTTAAGTAAACTGAGATGGGATATAAACAACGTTTCTACTTCAACCTATTTATGGATGTGCTATCGAAAATAGCTATCAGTGAATCAATTTTATTTCTAGAGTCTTTTACTGTAGAATAAATGACACCAAGTGATTCTTTAAGCTATTATATGAAGAATTTGGCTTCCAACATATGATTGAATTGGAAAATACATAGTTCTATATTGTGAAGATTTTTCCTTTTTTAAGGCATAGATGTTGACATAAACCATCGCCAAAGTTAAGAATTGTCCACGCTTATTAATGTAGGTAGAAACAGTTACTTCTTCCCAATGGTAAATATCCTCCTATTTAGTTGATGGAAATTTCAATATTACAATTATCTAGGCAGCGAATCTTGTTTATGTTTTCTGGGACGATTACATATAAACCTTTAGGATTCATAATCCTTGCCCTTAAAATGTTTTTGCGGTATTTGATACTTTTTCTTAAAATAGATTAATTCTATATTAAAACTCTCACTTTATACATATTTCACTCGCATGTTATTAAACAAATTCATTTTTTTTTCTTTACCATGTAAATTTAGTTGTTGAAGAAATCATTGGATGTCATGAAAGTGTAGCCTGGTTTCATGATTCTTAGTGAACCTGCTAATCTCTTCCTTGGTAGTAGTGATTTCTAGTTCTTGATGCAAACACCTGACCGCCTAGCGTGACATGTATGAAAAGTTAATGGATAGTCTGATCTTGACTACTAGACTCTTAAATATGAAATATGAAGTGAGTTTTCTAAATGACATTTCGAAAGTGGGTAGCACCCTGTTCTAGAAATGTTAGCTCCAAAGAAGCTTTAATGAAAAGATGATGTAAAGAGGTAAAGGTTGATGCCGTTGGTTAACGGTTGATGGATTTTGTTACTAGATTGATGAAGTAATAGGCAAATAGCTAAGGGAAATATTAGAAAGAGTTCTCACGATGTTAAATATGATCTTCTATAATAGAATACACCATCAATCATTGTTATTACTACCTATTATTATTATTGACCTACTAATTCTATTATATTTAACATACATTTCATATATTTAATTTAAATCACTATATAATGCTGTTGTTGCATATTTGTTGTTTTAAGTAATGTATTTATAGGATTTTTTACAATAGTCGTCTTGTGGGCTTTTTTGTTATATTTAATATACTCGAATATCGTATGATTAAAAAATTATTCATTTTATGTGGAACGATCCCTACATAAATTCATCTAAAGTTGACAAAAGTCTATGGGGAAGGTACAACTAAAAATCGCAAACATACTGGAACCATAGAAAATGATACCGTGTTGGTCGATAATAGAATGAAGCTGAATAAAAGAGCTTCAACTAAACAGCTTATACAAAAAGTCAAAGATGCCAAATCTCTACCTAAAGGTGTGCCGACTAAAACAAATGCGAAAACGATTTTGGAATATATTTTGGTATCAATAGTACCGACTATGTGAACGAATGACTTTTAATGAATGAGATATGGATCCACTACTACAAACCAGAAACGATGCAGTGGATGGAAGCCGGTAGTTCAGCGCCAATGAAAGCAAATTCGATCCTATTTGGGATTGAAATAGAGCTTGTTAATTGACTACCTTGAAAAAGGCAGAATAACTGCAGTAACAAAAAACCAGGATGATATACATTATGTTGCTGAAATTTTTTTTTTACTTAAATGGTCAAATATATTTTTGGAAGGCCTTAAGCATTAAGTAAAGATTTCGAATGCCCGTACATGCATATTTTCACAGCTTTCCTGACTCTTCCAGGATGGAATACTGATGAAAAACCAAACGAAATGCATTGCAGTTAGATTAGGGAGATTATATAAAAAAATAAAAGCCCTTTTTGAGCTGAAAATTGCAAGCTTTCATTAACAAACCGAGAAACTTTCTCTTTTTTAGACGCCATTGTATATTTATATTTTTTTAAGCAATATTCTTATGTTTTTAGCTTAGAGAGCAAATGCTTAAAAGGCAGGGCAAAGAAGCGAAATTGAAGATAAAATACACCTTAGATGACATGGTGAGTAGAATTAACCATTTTTTAAAGTAAATTAATATTATTTCGATATTCCTTAATTGAACTTACCACCTATGTTAGTATATATTAGTGATATCCATCCAACAAATAATTCTGCATGCCAGTAAAGCAAAATATCTACTTATGATAAAATATCAATCATTTTTACAAATTTCAATATAATCATACGTTTATATCTAATAAATGTGATTTCTAAATTTGTAATTACATTAAGTGTTTCATTATCATATTTTATACATATACTTTATGTTGATATGGAATTACTATTACAGATTTTATATTCCATAATTGTTGATATTAAATTTCAGAAAAGAATAGTAAGAGCGACAAGACACTATTACTTCACAGAAATCGGTCCGTTCACTTTATGTATCGTACTGCCTGAAAAATATGGATTTGTCAAGGCCAATAAAACCAGCGACCTTCCTAATTTAAAAGATCCGAATCCTGATTTTATTCTGAACAACAGATACTGGGACGTGCATCCCGATTGGTATCTGACCTCATATCTTAATAAAGATCAAATAGGTCTGAAATCAGTTCTCTTTTAGGACATACTGCCGTAATTGTCCACATGTTATACAGGATCGTCATAGAAAAATACAGTATGCTTATTATCATCCAGCATACAGTAAGTAAAATTGTTTATTTATATTAAAAAGACATCTGTTGCATGCTATTTCTCTATTTATTAAATTACATTTTCTTTAAAGGAATATATATATATATATATATATATATATAATTTCAAATATTTATTATTATTTCTCATTTCTGTGTAGATTCATTCTTCTATCGGTTCTATTAAGTTTTTATAAATTGAGTTCACTTGAGTTTCACTTGAGTATAGATATTGTTTCTCCGATAGAAAAAAGTGTAGGATTTTATAAAAAATACTTATATATATGATTCAGATATTATCAGATTAATGAATGTTTCCATAGAATTTTAAACATATTACTTTAACATTTTCTAAAATTTTAAAATATAAGAAATGAGAATCATATTATCAAAGATTTGAAATTCTAATATCATATTTAAACACATTTCACCAATAATAACAGTAGACATAATATCGAATGAACTACTTCTTCTTTTACTACTTCACCACTATATAACTTCGTTATAAAAACATATAACTGTTAAGAAGTATATTTATATGAGAGCCATTGAGATTAGAAAGTGTAATAAATTAAATTAATAGAAAAAATCTTTACACGTCACTTAGATGATGTTAAAACAATTACAGCTTTGTTAGACCATTCGAAGATTTGAAATTCTAACATTTAAATTTGCTTTTTAGTATAATATTATTAGTTTATTTGAATAATTTTAATTGGGGCTTAGCCTAAGATCTACTTCCAGAACATATTCCGACTATGTGAGTTTTATGGTGTTAAAATGACCTTAAATTTTGTAATATGCCCTCTTTGATTAAGCGAAACGCTGTTACTACTCCATTAAAAAAGTATTAATTAGGTAATTAAAGTTCCATCATTTCACTTTACTTTTATCGTTCAATAGCTTAACCAAGCGTCTATAATGGATGGACTGCCATATTCATTTTATTGCAAACTTGTCGGCAAGAAATAAATACAATCCTGTTCAAATAAGCACCTATCACAGCTGAGTGATCAGTTGATGAAATCTTTGATTTTTCCTTGTCCGTTAAATTATTAAAAAAATAACGGGAGAATAATATACCAGATAGGATTGGTCTTATAGTCCTTGTCTTATAAATATCAAAACCCTCCCGATGTTTTCCCTCAAAATATCCTGTAAGTGGTTAGGACCTCGTCTTTATTGTACTGAATCTTGTAGTCAGTATATATCCAGTATTTAACCAAATTCAAGTAAAGCTTCTTTTATCCGTGTACTTGTTATATCATGCATTTCCAATAGTACTATCCCTGTATATGTATGACACCTTAGTTATTTAGAGTTATGGAATGCCAATGCCGTCCATATAAAGAATAATGATCAAACTAATAATGATTTTACTTATTACGTCCCAAGAAAATCAACAGGATTGGTATGCTAAGTTTAGACGTGGTGAAATGAACACCGAAAAGGGTGAACGCAGTGGACGCCCAAAATAGATTGTTACCGATGAAAATATTTAAAAAATCCACAAAATGATTTTGAATGTCCGTAAATTGAAATTGAAATGATATAGCAGACACTCTAAAGACATCAACTGAACGTGTACATCATATGCTTCATAGATATTTGGGTATGAGGAAGCTCTCGGCAAAGTGGGTGCCGCGCGAGCTCACTTTTGACCAAAAACAACGACGAGTTGATAATTCAGAGGAGTATTTGAAGATGATCAAGCGTAATAAATACAAGTTTTTGCGTCGATATGTGACGATGGATGAAACATGACTCCATAATTTCACTCCGAAGTCGAATCGACAGTTATTCGAGTGGACTGCACACGATGAACCCGCTCCAAAGCGAGTGAAAACGCAACAGTCGGCTGGCAAGGTTACATCTGTACTTTGGGATGCGCATGGAATAATTTTTATTGACTACCTTGAAAAAGGAAGGACCATCAACAGCGATTGCATAGCGTTATTGGACCGTTTGAAGGACGAAATCGCCGAAAAACGGCCGCATTTGAAGAAAAGGAAAGTCCTGCTTTACCAAGACAATGGACCCTGTCACAAGTCAGGGAAAACGATGGCAAAAATCCATGAGTTGGGCTTCAAATTGCTTCCTCATCCACCATAATCTTCAAATATGGCCACCAGCGACTATTTCCTGTTCTCAGATCTCAAAAGAATGCTCGCTGGGAAGAAATTTCCGTCGAATGTAGAGGTGATCGCCGAAACTGAGGCCTATTTTGAAACAAAGGACAAATCGTACTACAAATACGGTATCGAAAAGTTGGAGAGTCTCTATAATCAGTGTATCACCCTTGAAGGGAATTATGTTGAATAAAAAACTAATTTTGCCAAAAAAAGGTGTTTTACTATGGTAGGCCGTGGACTTTTTAACTGACTTGTTATTAAGCAAAACTTATACAAACAGAACACTCCAAACTTATTATGTATGTTCCATTATGTTATGTATTCCAAACAGTGACTATTCAATATTTATAATAGATCATAATTTATGTGTTTAAACTTTATTATATTTTTATAGGAACTAAATTATATAATAATCTCATGTATGATTTGAAGAAAACCAGTTGGTTTGACAACAGTATACCAAATGAACACAAGTAAGCAAAATATCATATTGTGTATCAATTTTAATATATATATTTTATATTATAGATTTGTTGAACCCTATTACGTACATAAAATATTCGTTTCAACCAATTCGGGTTTAACAAGATGGAAAATATTTAATTCGGACATTTACCAAAGTACTTACGATCAGACCGAAGAAAGCTATGGGCGAGGCATAGATGAGGATTGGTACCAGCGTTCTGTCGAAGAGAATTTCATTGATGAAGATATGTTTATCTTTTCGGTACCCTTTGAAATATCAGGTTGGTAGTACATTTATTTTTTTCGTTGCTATTTAAAATTTGGCACCTGGTATAAATGCCATGTCACATGTTGACATATATATTTAATGCCTGTTGAAGGCTGAAGCATGTCCCGGAATGCTTTAAGGTGGCACAAATAATTATGCTCAAAAAACCTGACAAACCCGCAGAACAAGTCGAATCTTACAGGCCTATTTCGCTACTACCTGCAATATCAAAGCTATTTGAGAAACTGATATTTAAACGTGTTGAATATTTAGTAACAGTACTAGATTTCCAGTTTGGTTTTCGAAATCACCATTCAACAATCGATCAAGTGCACATAATAACTGCGGCTATTGAAAGAGCGTTTGAGGAAAAGAAATACTGCCCTGCAATATTCCTGGATGTCTCACAAGCTTTTGGTCGGTTTTGGCATTTAGGATTAATCTGTAAGATGAGCTAATTGTTACCGTGTAACTATTGTCAATTGCTGGAGTCATATTTATTCGGAAGAAAATTTAGGGTATCGCACGAAATGGCATTCTCGACATTTAAAAATATCTCGGCTGGAATTCCACAAGGTAGCGTCTTAGGACCTCTCCTGTATCTGCTCTACATTGCTGACATTCCAACAACAAAAGAAACACTCCTTGGAACCTTTGCTGACGACACAATTATTATGGTAAAAGATATATCTCTGCCTAGGGCAATTGAAAAAGTGCAAGTGGCAGTCAACAAAATCTACAAATGGACGAAAGATTGGAAAATTCAACTTGACGTTAGATTAAATTGGAAGCATTACGTTAGACAAAAAGCAAAACACATTAGAACCAAAGTAAAAAAACTATACTGGTTAGTCGGAAGATACTCTCAACTTGATCTAAAATCAAAGAGGTTGATTTATAATACAATTATAAAGCCAATTTGAACCAACTTTGAACCAATTTTGAATATGGGGTGTAAATAAGGGGTTGCACTAAAAATTCAAATCAACTAGTCGTACAGCGCGGCCAAAACAAGTTTCTTCGATTAATTACCAATGCCTATCGCTATGTAACCAACGAAGAACTGCACGATAACCTGGAAATCAAATGGATTTGCGAAGTTATCCAAGATTTCGCCTTGAAACACGAAAGAAGATTATTAAATCATACTAACGTGGAAGCAACCAACTGCTGGACAGCGCGCAGGATGTCAGGAGATTGAAGCGAACAAAACCATACGAACTTATATAAAGCGTATACATTTAGTGTAAATTATAGCTATAAGTTAATAATTAATAAATAATTATAATTTTATAATTGAGGAATACATATTGATGTATTTTCTCGCACTAACACTTAATTAATCCAAGTACATAGGAAAAGTAGTAATAAATTAATTGTAAATTAAGATTGTACTAAGCGTATCTAATAAAGATGTTATAAAAAAATTAAAATTTAATATTTGTCAACAATTAAATTTTAATTACTTAACAGTTAATTTTGAGTGACATTCTTTTAGGTTATGAAAATAATACAATGATTAGAGGAACAAAAGCTATATTTTTAGAAAAACAGGATTTAAAAACGCCTATAGCTGTTATAGGATTAGAATTCAACCATCAGGCTATGTATAAGTTATATAATAGCATTACGACTAAGGTAGATATGTAGTATATATTAGTATTAGTATAGCAAATATACTTTTTCTTAGTTTGCATTATTTTTGAAGCTTTATTATTCAGAATTGTTTAATGATATATGGTTGATTGAAATATAGTTGATTTGTAGTCATTATTTTAAATTATTATATATCTATAAAATATAATCAGTTCAATCTTTTTATTAACTAAGACTGCTTATTTGATCAAATATATTTCTTCTTTATTATTTAACCCATTAGTAATATTCATAGATTTTCTTACCATTCAATGCAATGTTAGTGATGCTCCAGAGCTTTGCATATATTTTTTAAAGTGTCTTTTCTTTCTCATTGATATTTATTCTTCCATTCATAATATTGATAGCTATAGAGAGATGGAAACTACTGGAATATGAAACCATCGTGAAGCATCATTTGCATTGATATGTTCGATCTGAAGATTCATAGAAAAAGAATCCTTACAGAAGCGAAATTATTGTACAATACGATAATGCTATATTTTTAAGTTTTTTTTGTTAAATGAATCCTTATATTTCCAAAAAAAAAACTTATATATATCTAATATTTTGTAGTCAAGAAGAAAAAAAGGCGATCGACGTATCACGTGTGAATCTGATTATTTAAATTGCTTTATATTGGACAACAATGCCTACATTTTGTTAAGTGATGAAATCGAATACACTGGAAGATTTATTGGCGATATCAGACCCGATATAATGTATCATTTGGTAAAACAAAAGGTTTTTAGGCCAACAAGGTAGACTAAGTATATTATATATTTAACATTTTTCATATTTTCGTTTTATATAAAAAAGTTATATGTTTCTCTGTTGTATTAAACAGTCACATTAAGACGTATGTTGTTTCAGAATGTTCGATTATCAAGCTACTTGTCAGCTAGAGCCACCTGAACCTGCTGCATCCGATGAACAGAAGTGTCCCAAAAAGAAAAACAGTTCAACAAGGAAGTCCACCCTTTATAAAATGGTAATATTTGATTTTTTAGTAAGTTTGTCATCTATCATCATTTTTTATCACTGGCTTATATTTAAGTAATCTAAACGGAATCTAATACAATTGACTATTTTGTTAGAAACCAATTTTTTGTTAAACATATTGTTCCTCGATACATAATTTGCTTTTGGATTTCTTAGCCTTTTAATATTTAGCAATTCATAGTTTTTACTAATATTTCCATACATTATTTCTTAAGTAGACTAAAACATACTACTTTTAATTTTTATACTACAATTTTTACATCCAATAAATATCACTAATATCACTTTAAAGGAATACACTCACGTACGTAATATAAATTATATTTTTGAATGTTTATTTCTATATAGTTTTTTCTTTGTCATATATTCCTTGTAAGTATATAATATTACATTATCCACATTATATTTAGATTAATTGTTCTACTCTACCAAAATAAACATTTTTGTTCTCACTACATGATCATGTTCTTTTATATATATTTTAAAGTCTCCTTTTACCAACTATGGGTTACCTGGACTGGACCTAAAGTTTAACATGGGCTCGGAACCACGGTCCTCAGCATTAAGCCTACCGACTGGAGAGTGACTAACTTTAGATCCTTTAGATTTTCATCCCAGAAGACATCCGGTCTTACCCAGCCTGATTACTGGCGTGACTGGGATCATTTTCCTTGTCGGATTTTACACTCTTGCCTAGAACAATCACAAATTTTAAACCGTCACAAACGTACATTTACGACCATGCCCCAGCAGGATTCGAACCCGCGGCTATCGCAACAGTAGGAGAACCGTCCTATCGCCTTTACCATTGCGCCACCAAGCCGACACAATATCATGTTGATATTGATCACACACGCATAATTTATTGTATTAATTTTTTAACTTTTTACACCAGTATTTGCTGAATATGATATTTGAGAATATTACTGAAAATTTTACATAAATTAGGAGTTGTACATATTTTTGGTAATTAATTAATTTAATTTCTGTATAAATTTATTCCTTTTAAAAATATTATATTTGCTTTTACTTATAGGTCTTTTTCGTATTGTTCTGTCTTGTTGAAGACACATAATCAACTGTTTAAAAAAAAAGGTGTCGAAGTACACATTATAATTTTCAGCTCAATTTGTAAACGTTTCAATTTAGTTCCTTTAATAAAACTTATTATAGTTGTACTAACTTATAATTCTATTGTAGATTTTAAAATGGACAGAATAACATCTGCTCATTGTAACATTAAACTTATTTTTAATTAGTAAAAGTAGTAATCTTTAATTATATAGATGTTATGTACGTCGACCATAACAACAAATTAATTTTCTTTAAAATTATAGTTAAAAAACAGATGTCAGACAACAGCGTCCAGTAAAATCCTAAATCAAAACATAAGGCCAAAAAATATCAGTCTGTTTTTGCTTGATCCAAAGTTTTGTTTTGTCATATTTTTTAAGCAGTTCAAGTTCAGCACTTGAGTTAGTTGGGCAACGAATTTTGTAGTTGTTTTCTGAACTTCTTTCTCCATCTACTTATTTCTCAGTGTCTACATTTCTATTAGAACTAAATATTGTATACTTATATTGTATTTATATTAAATAAATATTTTTGTTATAGCTGTATACAAATATATTTGGAATTTTAAAATGGGTTTGGGTGTTGCTATGTCAATTAATTCAAACAGTAATAGCACCGTCACCGGAACAAGTGGTAAAAGAAGAAACAAGATCTTTCGTGACCCTGAAAATAAATAAAACATTCCCGACCCCCTGTGATCGAGAGATGTGGTTGTTCACTTTGAATAAAGAATTTCCACCTAGTTTCTACAATAATGATACCACTAAATTTAGTTGTAATTGGTAAGTTTACATTATTTTAAGTATTTTTTGTAATTAGATAATAATAATAGACTTTTAATAACTTAAATCATATTTTTATAATAATATAATATATTACGTTATCTCTAGCTGAAATCATATCATAACTTCTTTGGCATAAATCCTTAAGCGATGTTCCATATGAATGACTATTCTTTAATCAATTCCTGCTCTTATAGCAAGACAGGACTAGCAAGGTGGACTTTAACATCGCTTACAACCATTTTGGCTTCAGTTCCTTCAGTTCATTATATATTAGTCCATGTTTTTTTGGGGAGATAATCTTGCATCTTCTATCCAAAAGATCCACTTCAACACAACATGATTTTAAAGAAATGCATTAAATTTCTCATCATTTGAACTTCAGGACTAGTTGTTTGAGGCTGCAACAGAATTCAGAGGAACAAGATTACAAGCTATGCAGCAATAAATGGCACATAACATATATTTTTTGTTACCCAAAAAGAAAAATCTTTTATAATTCAGCCTAGCAGAATTAACCAAAATAGTGTCTTTATTTCTATTGCTCATAAATCATTAATAGAAACATAGCTTCGAAATAAAGCTCAGAGTACACTTAATGGCTGGTTAGCACTCTTAACTTATTCTAACACTTCTAACTATTTAGGTATTTCTACCTGCCCTATTTATCAAATATAAATTAATATTACTTTTAGGCCATACGTTGTCAGAAGAATACCAAAAACAAACTTAATATTCTTGGCAATAAATGGAAAGTGCGCCATGACGACCATAAATTCGTATCCACATATGCCTGAACCAACTAAAATATCTTATTATTATAAGAATAATAAGATATCATTACCTTGTTATATAGCAACCATGAATAATTATACTAGAAGTCCATATATGAATTGCTACAAACGTGATAAACAGGTAAGTAATATTTTTATATGTGAGTAAAGTAACACTTTTAAAAGTATATAAAATATTAAAAAATATTTTAAAGTATATAAAAACATCAATAAACTTTTTCGAATCATTTTCTCTTTTTTGATTATAATAAAGTTTGTTAGCGAAATATACTGTGTTTGCTTCTATTCTCTTAAAAAAAATGAGTTATAGAAAAAATTAGTTATTATGTACATTATATACTTAATGTTTGTCCTATATTATATGTATTTCAATATCAATACAATTTATATATTTCGTTGAAGAGGTTTTAGAAGTCATGTTTGTCGATATGTTTTTTGTCCACATTTTATTAAATTATTTTATTCTCCTTTGCTTATACTTGTACTGAAGGTGGTGCTGGTACTTTTACACATAATATAAAGGCAGATTCCAGGTCATTTTGGTTGAAACGATGGTAACGAGAATCACTTGGTTCAATTTTTTCACAAGTGGCAAGAGGTTTTACATCAAAAGATCTTGACATTTAAATGAATAAATCCACTTTATGAAAAAGGAAATCATAAAGAAACCGAAATTTCCTTTTCCCCAAGCCATTATAATGTTTATTAATATTATTAATTTTTTTTTAACAGGAGGACGAACTGAATAAAATGAACAAGACCCACTGTGGGCATACCTGGAAATAAGACTTAATATTATTTGTGTTAATAAGTGTTATTGTGATTGATATTTATTTATATATATATATATATATATATATATATATATATATATATATATATATTATCTTAAATTTATATTCATGTTATTGTTAAAGATTTAAGCTTGATATGTTAACGTAATTATTGCAAATAAAATTTATTTACTAATTAATTTGTACCCTTCTTTCAATGTTAAGGTTATTAGATAGGATAGGATGTTTAATAGCACCAAATATCTAGTATAACATATGCACTTGACAGTAACAGTCAATCCTTTTTTGGTCAATCATATGCAAGTCCGTATGCCTTAATTTCTCTTCAATTTAATTTATTTTTCACATAGAAATGGTTTTAAATCCTCAAAAGTATTTTTAATAAATAGGTAATTAGTTTCAACCGTAAAAAGTGATAAAAACGTGATTAATGTATACTCATCAAAACCATAAAATATTGATAATCTTGAAGGGGATCTTAAATGGTCGCATGTGAAACAGTGTTTTGGTTTCTTCATTTGCTGTTAGATGGCTTGAAGTTTAAATTTGGCAGCAAAGCTTAATTTGACATATTCAGCTTTCAGAAGACTGTTTTAGGAGGTAAGAAGATGTAAAATACGTGTGTTTATATTTGGTGAAAATAATCAAGTTACTAGATATTTTGGACTTTTTTGGTAATTATATACTTCCTATAGAAACAATTTGATTTATATACAGAGAATATCTGATTTTTTTCGACAAAGGTTTTGTTAAAAGCGTCTCTTTCCAACTGGATTTTCAATATAGCTAATAAAGCAAACTTATAAATGTGTTAAATATTCTTATTTTGTTAACTGTGTTTTTATGGTTCTTTTTTAGTTAAAATGATTTGTTTAAATCCGAAGACATCTCTGGTGTTGCGTCCCAGAATGCAGTACCGTTTCAAATAAAGTGCCCAGCTTTCCTAGGGATCCTGCTCTATGTCAGAAATGACTTTTAGCAATAAATAATGCAAAACTGATGGGAATCTCTAGTGAGGTCTTAAATAAGAGCAAAAGGGTTTGTGTACATTTTACACAGGTTGACTGCAAACCGAAATGTGGAAAAACATTGCTTAACAGGGATGCGGTTTCCACTTGTTATTTGTATTATAAGTCTTTTATAATGTTAACTATATGTAACTGAATTGTAATTTGAAAAATATAATATGCCTCTATTTTAACTGTGGCATAGAAAAAGGAAAACCTTGACCCAAATATGTTAGGAAACATTAAACAATTAAACAGTTAGACATTAACAGTAAGTTATTGAATCCCGGCAGTATTATAGAAGTAATTTGACAAAGCCAGGGACTTTTTTTACTTTGTTGGTAAATGATATCTCGACTATCATATTTAATTCCCAGATTATGCACAAAACTCATCTTAACAAGCAGGCTGTCCAATATTTTATATCAGAAAATATCTGTATTTTTCAACATGATCAACTGTATTGAGCATTCTCAACCAGACGTGATTAGAAAGATAATAGTTTGTTTTGATGGATGAGGAAATTGAATAGTATAGCAAAAGGCAAAAATGAAACATTTTTATTGTAACATCTAAATATAATACAGCTTATATGGATGACTTACTTTTATATAATTACAATAAATATTTGTCAAAAAAAAGGTTTAAAAAGAGATTCCAAAATAATTAGTATTCAACATATATATTTTACTGTGTTCTATATTTGACTCAGTTTTATTTAAAATAAATTTAGTCAATTTTGTTATATTACGTTTTAATATATTGTTAGTATAATATATTATCATTAAACGTAGAAATTAGTATTTTAGAATTAGTAAATTAGAATTAGTATTGATATTATTATTATCATTACTGATATTATTATTAAAATATTTTAAATTTACTGCTGCTCATATTGTCAGTCGCGCCCTCTGGTTGCAAATGAACGCTAAACTTGTTCCCAGGTAATGCATGGAAGATTCGCTTCTAATATCTCTATATTTTGTGTCGAAAACCATCTGAAACAAAGGTGTTATGAAATAATCTTTTAGCGAGATCTCATTTCTCCATTATAATAATTATCAATTGTGAGCTATTAATTTATCTCGCATACTAAGCAATATTCAATCGTATTACTCTATAGTGAAAGCGATAAATATATAACACGCGTGATTTTAAATAATTGTCTGAATATCCTCAGTATTTTCTCCATTTCCTTCCGGAATAATATAAATCTGGTGTAGATTAGAATCACGTGTTTTTTATTTTAATATAAAAAATACATCGTATATGAATTGGAAGTTATAGTACTTTATT
Organism: Rhynchophorus ferrugineus; assembly: GCF_030347505.1. Lineage (NCBI taxonomy): Eukaryota > Metazoa > Arthropoda > Insecta > Coleoptera > Curculionidae > Rhynchophorus > Rhynchophorus ferrugineus. The sequence goes on from NW_027472581.1 coordinate 74,987,365, forward strand.
TATATGATACTTTTCTTAATAGTACAGTATAATATAAGGATTTGATTCCTGTTGTTTTTTATAATCCCTGGGTATTGAGATTGTTATCATAAGATCCCGGAATCAGGTAATCAACTCTATAAGCACTTTACTAAAATCAGCTTCTTGTTATCCTATTAACAGAATAATTAAATGTTCGTAATAAGTTTTTCAATTATGTTTTTAATATTCCAGTCATTCGTTAAATTAAATTAAAAAATTATATATTTCATCATCATCGTCATCTTAATGACTATTGACAGGTTTGTTTGCCACAGTCAATTATTTTTGAATCTAACATTATTTGGTGCTCAGCCCTAACAAGGCAAGTTCTTGGCGTAACACTTGGACTATCACCACATTAGCTGCTGTATCTAATGAGATATTGGACGCAGAAAGGCTCATTTTAAGAAACGGAGAACACAAATTTCAGTTTACAATAATTCTTGTCAAAGCGAATGAGCAGTAAATTTCAATATGTTTTTTTTATTTCAAGGAATATTTGTGTATATTTTATTAGAAGTCGATATCCATTCTTCAAAACTAAATCGTTGTCCTTCATTTCTTAATACAGATAATTTAGTTTTTATTTCCTTGTTTGGCAACTCGACTGCAGCTTGTTGAAGCAGGTTTCTCTGTAAATCTGGGTAACATTTTAATAGTAGCAACTCTCTTCAATCTTTCGAAATTACAAATACGATAAACGGTTACATCATTCAGGATAAAAATCATCAATTTTTATCAAATAGTCTACTACCAAAATACTAATTTCGTTTGAAATGTGGTTCGTTACTGATTTGGTGCCATGAGCATTCTTCAAATTTCAACGTTCTTGATAATCGACTGCAACCACTCGTCCTCTATGACACTGTGTGATGTGTGAATCATCTATACCTCAAAACTTGGCTTTAACAGACAGATTACAGATTTCAGAGTGTTGGAGAAATATGGAAGAATTGGCAATATAAATGTCGAAGGAGCTTGATTTTACTCTTGGTTGTAATATTTATCTGCTTTTATACTTACAATTACTGCATTTGTCTATTGTCAATAATTTGATATTGTTTTCATTACTTTTATGGCTTTTAAAGTTTACAGAGAGCGAATAAATCAACCTACATCGGATTCGTCAAATATACTGGTTAAACTTATATTGTTCACTATTTGTACTTTTCATATTGGTCTTAAAGATATTCGCTGATATGGTCTATTATTCGCAAGTATTTAAATCTTCCGTTGATAATCTTCTTTGTAACAGGCTTACCACCTTTCCTCACCAGGCATCAAATAATAGATTTTGAAACATTGATATCACAAACTAAAATAGTATATTCCCATTCACAACATCATATCCTGGGATCAACAACTATCACATTAAATACAACAGTTTTAAGAAATTTCTGGATAATTACAAAAAGCATGTATTAAAAGTAAATACATACTAAAAAAAACAAAAAAAATATTGGAATCGCACATTCGACAAGCGATTCTCCTAGCCTAAGCTTCGAGGATACAATTATGGTAACAGCCAGGCACTAGCATTTAGAAACCTTCTTGGTTTAGACCTTGAAGATACAGTCTTGTTAAACACGCAGCTCTTGTTGTAAACGTCCAGAGAGGGATCTCCGTTAATATTTAATAAGTTGTTACTTCAATTAGCTGTATTAAAAATAGTAGCAAGGATACTTAAAATCTTAAATCAAAACACCCCCATCCAAACCAAATCAAATAAGTCTAAATATACATAACATATAATTCTAATAAAATAATAATTTTTTGGTCCATCGTGGGATATTACTCTAGTTAATAATGTATTCTTCAAATTGTCTTTCAATTATGTCAAATTAGAATCGATATTGCAATATTATATATGAATATGGTAACGACAACCTTCACATCAACATACTTAGCAGACTGTTACGCGCTAGATATAATCCAAACGAAAGAAGTGAAAGTATATAATAACCAAAAAATAAAATTAGTGAGTGTTGTTTTGATTGTGTGTCATCAGCGTTAAGTTATGCACGAAAAACAACTAATTTCTACTGGGGCTTTTCCCGATTTAACAACCGTCATTAATATAGCTGCTAGACAAAATATAAGCTCTTTAAAATATTATATTAACGGAACCGTTTAAATGGTATATTATTACAATATAATGTCTTGTGGTTAAAGCTTTTACAAATTTAGTAGAGAACTAGTTAAAAATAAAACCCAAATTTATTTCATTATAACAGGGTTAACTTTTAAACAATATTTCAATGGAGATAGCGACAATCGCACTACCTCTGAGGTTGTTTCATGGCAATTTTTATAAAATTCTGCATAAATCAATCTTTAAGACAGTATTTTGGATTAAATATAGATATTCTATTGCACTCCAAATATTATGAAGTAGTAATAATGAATGTACATGGTATATTTGAATAAATAAATAAATGAAGAATGTGGTGCGTCGTTATTGCGTGGACTAAAAGAAGTAAAAGAATTAATTCCCCTCATTCAAAAAATACTCTTCCATAACAATAATACACGATTGAAGATATTTAGCATCAGATGCACAAACGTTTTGACAACTAAAGTCATTAGTTCAAACATTCCCCATATTGACTCAAATACTACTTTTTAGAATGTTTAAAGATACATCTTAGTTGGAAACTTGGCCTTTTCTAGAACAAAAAATAGATATTGTCATGTGATTTAACGTCATATTGAGATATTCTTGAAGAATATGGTTACAGAATATATTCCATAGCAGAGAATAGGATATTAAAAAAAAAACTTTAAAATGCTGACTTGATCTATTATTTACCAATAACGTTTTAATTTTATTATATCATGAATAGGTTTGAAACTAATAAAACATCGCAGTGTTGATGAATTTGGAATTTGGAATTTTACTAAATTAACTCTTAAACAATTTGATAATTAGTATTATTTCAAGATAAAATCCTTGTAATAAAAGGCATAACTAAGTCAATTAATTACTTAGAAATTAACAAATAGAAAGTCAAATAACGTAGTTTATCTTTATGTGTAATTTTACGCATTTAATTGACTTTGGTTTCTTTAACTGCTGTTATTTCTGATTGATTTTAACATGTTATAGTATATTTTTATAAAAACTCTTCCTATAACAGTTTTAATTTTTTATTCATCTTTGTTACTAGGCTCTAATACTCTTAAGTTACTAGCTCCTCCTCTAATTTCTATAATTTTGAGAAAAGACAATTTAAAAGTAATAATGAAACAATTAAGTTCTAATATTTAATATAGAAATTCAAATTAAACATTAAAATGGCGAGTAGAATATAATATTAAAATTCTCAAGCCTAGTATAACTCTAGTTTGTTTAAAAGATATATGGCACCGCTTTACATGTTACTCATGTTATATTCATTTAGCCTCCATTAATATTGGTAATTATAAGGAAGAATTTACGAAGAAGTACGCCTACGACAAACAGTAGAAAGAGTAGAACAACATAAAAACAGATACACCTAGAATTCGACTGGGACAATTTATTATAGAATTTAAAACAATGAAAAGAGAAATATTATTATAGTTATTAATTATATTGCAACAAAGAGAAGTAACTATTATAACGATAAGCAGTACAATAATTATATAGAATTCAAAGAAACTCAAATGCTAGAATTCATCAAGACAATAAAAAAAACTCAAGCAGGGCTTATTAAGTAAGTCTGTGCTGAGTATAGCAGTTATAATAATCTAGGCCCAAGTTTCTTCATATTTACGGATAAAATAATAAGGAAATGTCAGATATCGAAAGGAGATTTGCTGATTATGTACCAATAACTATTCGAGCTATCTGCAGAAAACCCTATGCAGATGGAACACGGAACTAAGCCAACATGGAATAATACGGAACAAAAGTTATAGTTATTCCTATATTTTATTCGGACATAAAGAGCCATCAAGTAAACCACCAAACGATATGTATACCAATTCTAACGTTGTCCTAAGAGACGTGGATACTATCAAAACAAGTTGAAAAAAAAAACGAAAATTAAATATTTTAGAATAGTGAGTAGAGTAACAAAAATGGACGTGATAGGAAACACTGAGATAAAAAATACCTCCAAACACTAGAATTTAGCTGGGTGTGAGTTTTACTGGTATATGGAAGAGAATATTTAATTTGGGACAACTTACAGCTTATGGAAAAGGTAAGAGAAGTTAAGAGAGTATAGAAAGGAAGGAGAGAAAGGAGAAAGCGCAGACTTCAGTCGAAGCTAGAAATTGAACAGAAGCAAATAAGGCAAATATATGTAGCAAATATGCACACTTATGCCACTTAGTGGTACAGAATTTGACTTGAATTTTGAATAATGACGAAAGAAAATGACTATTATTACTATAGTATAAAAGATAAATTCCTAAAAAAAAATTATAGTATGTTATTAACTATAGTATATTAGTAACGATAATATAAATTAGGAATAGGTTCAATATAATTACATTTTTAAATTAAGAAGAATCTTTAAATTATATATATATATATATATATATATATATATATATATATATATATATATATATATATATATATAAATAATTGGTAAATTGGATTTGCGCTATCTTAATGTTTTATATGGAAGTATAGTTGAATGCTTTTCTAGTTTTTATAGAAATCGATTCAATATTTTTATTATAATAGTAATGGATATTTCTTTCTGTAATACTGTGTAAATATTACATACTATTGCATTACTAAATGTATTTTTTTGTTGACATTCATGAATATATTTTAACTAGGCAATTAATAAGAAAATTGATAAGAAATATACTGTAATTAATTAAATTGCTTTCGACGCGTGTATTTTATTGTTGGTCCAAAAAAGGCTTTCCACCTTTTCCTCGATCTAGATCATGATCACATAACATCCGTTCACTTTACGAGATGTGTAGCAAGACTTCGGGCGGTACAAAAGCCGGTCTAAAATTTGAATTATAAACGACAATACTACCTTTAGTTTTCCGATCGGATCTCAGATGACGACATTTTTAACATTTTTGAAAGTAACCAGAGCAAAGATAAAAAATTAAAAGTGATAGGGGGAAATATAGATTGTCGTCGATTTAATTAGTGAATTCATAATATATGTTATGTAATTTTTTGATGTACGTGTTGTTCATTTTTGTATGCATTTCTAATTGTTCGAAATTCTATTAAACTGATATGGTTCTTTAATTTTTGGGTTTTTAAAAACACTTTCTCCAATTACCTTGTTAAGAATATATGATATTCTGCTTTATCCAGTATGTCTCATTTATATACAAAAGAAGTATAAGATTTGATATCATTAACTTTAATAGTTTTTTTAAATTTATTTTTTATATTACTTTATTTTAAATTGTTTCAATGTTTATACATATATACTTCTAAATTCTTATACTGTCAAAAATTTACTTTAAAATAAGGATGTAAGGTTAGGGAAAAGGAAATTTTAATTTTTCCTAATTGTTCCGAAGTAAACTAAATAAATTACGCAATCTCTGAGGGTAGTCATTATAATAATTATAAAGCACGTATAAAAGATAACAGGTTCATAGAACATTTTAGTTATAAAATTATGGATATTTATTTACATAGTTAAAAGTGATTGCGCTTTGAATATGGAAATGGCAAAAATTTATTTTTTTTACACTCAAATAGGATTTTCATATTCGAATTCAAGAATTTCATTTCTATATTCGATATTAAGCGAAGGCTTTTCAAAAATTGTGTGTTTTTTAGTCAACGAGTGCTTAAGTAAACGCTATTGTTAAAGAATTGCTAGTTTTCGTTTCAGAATTTCTGATGTAAAGATAAACCTCTCACGAATTATTAAAAGGTGAGGTAAAACATATATATTTCATCTCGGAGCATTGTTACGACAATAAATATTGATCATAAAAGCGTTTTGGATTACTTACATAATATTAGATACTAAAATATACTCGATAAAAGTTCCACTTGTGAATCGCATCTGAAATGAAACCAAATAAAGTTATTTTTTCAATGAATAATTACAGATAATGAACAGTATAATTATATTTAAAAACATAGTGATCGAAACTCAAAACAACCTCGCAAACACTTGTATATCCCTCATGGATAAGGAGGAAAGTTTTGTTAGTTGTTTGGTGGGATTGGAAAAGAATTGCTGTTCCTGAATTACCCAAAGATGATAGAACTATTAATTCGAGTTTCCACTATCAGTCATTAATATGATGGGAATAATCAATTAGAAAAACATCGTATTTAATATCTACAATGATAGATACCACCAAAGGTCATCGACTAAAACGGTACATATATAATAAGTTTGTATCTGAATTTTGTATAAATAGATTTGCTTTGAAAACAGGAAGAACGTACCTAAAGTGAAAAGTTTAGGGGTTATTACCCCTAAAATACCCCAAGTAGCCCTTAAAGAATGTTGAATATGAGTTGTCTAAGTCTGAAAAGTGTTAGTTAAGAAAATATTAACTGTTTCAACATTGTTTTAGCACGGAGAAAAAATATTATTTGTTAAACTAATTCCAGAAACTCTTATAATTATTCTTATATGTTAATTGCAATGAATATCCACCTAGTGTTGCGATAGTCGCATTTTCGAATGCTGCTAGAGAATGGTCGTTATGTTTGTGGTTGCTTAATATTTGTGACTGTCTTTAGGCAAGAACCCAAAATCCGACAAGGAAAATCATCCCAGTCACGCCAGTAACCAGACGAGGTAAGACCGGATATAAAGAAAAAAAAGCATATATATATATATATATATATATATATATATATATATATATATATATATATATATATATATATATATATAATAAATTAATTTTAATTTTTTCAAGAATTTGTTCAAATTTTCTTCCTTTGCATTGCTGGTACTGTTACCATTGTTAGGGCTCATAGTTATGTATTGAATATTCTTTGCATTGTTATAGAAAGTTTATTAACACATACTCTTGTATTAATCATGGTACAATTTTTATTTTCTGGATAATGTCTAATATAATCTTTTGAGCAATCGCTATGATATATCAATATTGCCTAGTACAGGCTTTTGTAAATATTCCAAATTATTTTTTAATATCGAAATCGTTTAATCTGACGATACGATATTAACCATGTTCTCTAATATTTTGTGTATATTTCAGAAGTAGATCAAGATCAGCACCAATATATTACTATTAATTTAAATTATATTTACGAGTTGATGATTTGTAATTATTCTAGATATGAATTTTAACAGCATATAATCCAAATAATAAAAAAATATACGTAATTTTTCAAATATTTTATTAAAAAAAATCAACAACAATAAAAAAATAACAACAAATAACAACAACTATGGTACATGACTATAAGTTAGATGAGGAAATGATGTATCAGCCTTGCGTCTTCTCAATGAAGTTAGTGTTTGCTATGATGGTACACAACCTTGTATACTGGGACTTTAACAGGCACTGGTTTGGTAATCCTGATAGGTACGTGTTTTTCGACTGGAACTGGTACTGGTTTTTCAACATGGTATGGGATTTCTTTTTCGACTTTGTATGGTACTGGCTTTTCAACTGGGATAGTGATGGTTTTGACTACTGGTACTGCCACTGGTTGAGGTACGTTGATGTGCACTGGGTAGGGCTGTGGTACGGGAATAGCAACTGGTTTAGGTACTGGAACGGGAACGGCATGTGGTACAGGAACAGCTTGATGCTGATATACAGGGATGGGTACGTGTTTCGTTACTTCGACAGTATGGGATAGTTCGTGTCCACCACCGTAGCCGCCACCTCCGTAACTGCCTTCAAAACTGGCATTTACAGTGACGAAAACGCACAAAACTGATACACAAACCTGCGAAAGAAAGAAAATTACCATTAAATCACTGAAAATAAACTATAATCAATAAAATCCGGTGAACACCTCCGTGGTAAAACACTTTGTGACACTCTGTACACACATTTATTAGCACGAAAATAATCAGACTGCTTTTTCAACTTACTAAGAATTTCATTGTACACTTGTATAGGTTGCGTACTGAACAACGAATTAACAAGCTGTTGTCACTACCACACGTTGACTGACGATTTGGTTCGATCATCGAAAGTATATATAGCAGCTACGTGCCAATGAATACTATCATTTTTCGGTTTAACCAGTTATTTTTTTAAAAGCAACATTTACTTTTCTATTTTTCAGCGATGCTTACATTAATTAATGTGTCTATATATATATATATATATATATATATATATATATATATATATATATATATATATATATATATATATATATATATATATATATATATATATATATATATATATATATATATATATATACATATATATATATATATATATATATATATATATATATATATATACATATATATATATATATATATATATATATATATATATATATATATATATATTGAAAATAAATTTTGTCAGTTGTATACAAATATTTTAACTCCGCATCTAGATATTTAACATTGAAATTAATTGAAAATGATTATAAAACATTGAAAATAATGATTATATTATGTACTTGTTTCTATTATGGTGATTTGTTCACTTTTAAAATGAATTTATTAATAAAAATACATGTATTATAGTAATACTAGTACTGTATAGTAGTATTAGTGCAAATATTAATTAAAATAATTTTTGATCGCCACCATTTTTTTTTCGTCCCTTCCCATCTTTCAAAAAAATTATTTTGACTATATATATATATATATATATATATATATATATATATATATATATATATATATATATATATATATATATATAATTATATATATTTTGAAAATAAATTTTGTCAGTTGTATACAAATATTTTAACTAATCTAGCATCTAGATATTTAACATTGAAATTAATTGAAAATGATTATAAAACATTGAAAATAATGTTTTTTTTTTTGAGAACAAATTAATAATTATTAATATTTATTATTACGTCTTCTATGTTGAATAAACATTAATAAGAATATGAACTTAAAATCAGTCATGCAAATTATAGAGTCATATAGAGTATCGATTTTATTTAAAATTTCAATTTATGACTAATAACAAACTAAAAATTCAAAGTCATTTTATTGAAAATTACTGTAATTGTATATTATAATTAACAGCTTTATTAAATTTTATTGGATTGGTTTAAATGTTACCAAATAAATAATGATATATTAAAATACCAAATGCTTGATTGCAACATAAAATAATTGAACTTTATATTACAAAACTTTCCTAATTATTTATACACTTAATGACAAATACTGACTTTATCTACAGTTAATAGATGTAAATAATAGTGTATCGATTACAAATAATTTCTTTTCAAATTCTGCAATAAAATATATATAAAAATATATAATATTCCAATATAATGATTATATTATGTTCTTGTTTCTGTTATGGTGATTTGTTCACTTTTAAAAGGAATTTGTTAAGAAAAATACATGTATTATAGTAAAACTAGTACTGTATAGTAGTATTAGTGCAAATATTAATTAAAATAATTTTTGATCGCCACCATTTTTTTTTCGTCCCTTCCCATCTTTCAAAAAAATTATTTTGACTATATATATATATATATATATATATATATATATATATATATATGAATTATATTTATTTTGAAAATAAATTTTGTCAGTTGTATACAAATATTTTAACTCCGAAATACTTTTTGACTCATCTAGCATCTAGATATTTAACATTAAAATTAATTGAAAATGATTACAAAACATTGAAAATAATTTTTTTTTTGAGAACAAATTAATAATTATTAATATTTGTTATTACGTCTTCTATGTTGAATAAACATTAATAAGAATATAAACTTAAAATCAGTCATGCAAATTATAGAGACATATAATTATATATATATATATATATATATATATATATATATATATATATATATATATATATAAGAATAAGAATAAATTTTGTCAGTTGTATACAAATATTTTAACTCCGAAATAATTTTTAACTCATCTAGCATCTAGATATTTAACATTGAAATTAATTGAAAATGATTATAAAACATTGAAAATAATGTTTTTTTTTGAGAACAAAAACATTAATAAGAATATAAACTTAAAATCAGTCATGCAAATTATAGAGTCATATAGTTATAGAGTCATATAATTATATATATATATATATATATATATATATATATATATATATATATATAAATATATATATATATATATATATATAAATATATATATATATATATATATATATATATATATATATATATATTGAGAAGCATCTAGATATTTAGCATTGAAATTAACTGAAAATGATTATAAAACATTGAAAATAATGTTTTTTTTGAGAACAAATTAATAATTATTAATATTTATTATTACGTCTTCTATGTTGAATAAACATTAATAAGAATATAAACTTAAAATCAGTCATGCAAATTATAGGGTCATATAGTTATAGAGTCATATAATTATATATATATATATATATATATATATATATATATATATATATATATATATATATGAGAAGCATCTAGATATTTAACATTGAAATTAACTGAAAATAATTATAAAACATTGAAAATAATGTTTTTTTTTGAGAACAAATTAATAATTATTAATATTTATTATTACGTCTTCTATGTTGAATAAACATTAATAAGAATATGAACTTAAAATCAGTCGTGCAAATTATAGAGTCATATAGAGTATCGATTTTATTTAAAATTTGAATTTATGACTAATAACAAACTAAAAATTGACAGTAATTTTATTGAAAGTTACTGTAATTGTATATTATAATTAACAGCTTTATTAAATTTTATTCGATTGGTTTAAATGTTACAAATATATAATGATATATTAAAATACCAAATGCTTGATTGCAACATAAAATAATTGAACTTTATATTACAAAACTTTCCTAATTATTTATACACTTAATGACAAATACTGACTTTATCTACAGTTAATAGATGTAGATGTAAATAGTGTATTCATTACAAATAATTTATTTTCAAATTCTGCAATAAAATATATATAAAAATATATAATATTCCAATATAATGATTATATTATGTTCTTGTTTCTGTTATGGTGATTTGTTCACTTTAATAGGAATTTATTAAGAAAAATACATGTATTATAGTAATACTAGTACTGTGTAGTAGTATTAGTGCAAATATTAATTAAAATAATTTTTGATCGCCACCATTTTTTTTTCGTCCCTTCCCATCTTTCGAAAAAATTATTTTGACTTGGCATCTATCCAATCATCGATATATTTTAGTATTTCTTCAGAATTTCGAAACTATATGCCTGCCAAGCTAGACTGCATCGATCTGAACAAAGGATAATTAAAGGGCCCTATGTCTGGTAAGTGATTCGCGGTACAGCACTCTTCCTTCACAATTGTTACAACGTTTAGCCATTCTAGAGGATGATCTTGTATCTGTTATAAGAATAACCCATTATTGCTGCTTTTTATAATAGCAGCTCGTAATGGATCTCTTCCTTTGGATCTTTCGTATTGCATGTTTAGAACGCCTGGAACAGTTTTTTTGTTCTGACCTAAAACCAGGCGGTGGACTTCATGACGCATGCCTGGTCGCGGAGACTTGGCATGAAGTGAGAAGTTGTACCGGGTTATGTGGGACTGCCTCTGGGCTTAAGACAATTAGTTCATCAATTTCTAAGCTGCCTAAATGTTCGTAGAGAATTAAAGCTATATCTTCACCCAATAAATCTTAAAATTCATTGTCTGCGAACATTTCTTGTCCTCCAGGCTATTCTTTGTCTTGCCTGTGCACCATCAGTACACGCACATGTTGAAATTGCAATTTTGAGTGGTCCATGGCCAGCATCTGTTGTTAACATATAACTACTAATACTAATTGAAAACTGTTATTTTATGTAGAGAAATGTTGAAATGTTGTTGCGATTTGCGAAATAATTTTGTTATATTTTTGCTTTTATTATATAACGACTATTTTTCTTTTATGCTTAAACTTAAATTAATTAGAATAAATATCGATCTCCTATAATGGTTTTACTTTATTTGAGCTTCCAGCTCGAATTCATCAGTTCTGATGAAATGTCGAAACTAATACTCTTCGTGTTTATCGACGGAGCAAATTATTCGTCAGTTTTCAACAGCATTTGGATTTAACAGAGAAAGTAAAACTTTCCGTAAACGATGGTTTGCCATTTCGAAATTCAATCTCTTCGGAGTTCTTTATGAGTTAGAGATATTTCCAATAGGATATAACATAAATTACATATATTTCAAGTTCATTACATTTATATCAATTACTTTATTACATTTTTATCAATTATATATATATATATATATATATATATATATATATAATTAAAATAAACATGTGAATGAAAAAAAAATTTAGTAGCGTAATATAAAGAATATTTTATTTACTTGTTCGTCAATCACTGTATGTATACATCTACATAGTTCAATAGGTTCGTAAAGCACCATCTACTAGTTAACAATAACAAAAATTTGACACTATTTTAATATTATATTTTCCATAAACGTAACCAATTAACATAAACTAAATTAAAGACATTTGAGTGTGGTTTTTAAAACAGATTCAAAGAATATTAAGCATCTCTTCATCACTTTATTCTGTTTTAAATAGGTACCGAATATGATATTAATTTGATTATTCGCTTCTAAAATGTGATATTGTCCCAGAAGCTGTAAGCATTAATTATTTTAAAATATAAGGGAATATACTTTCAGACTGATAAAACAATAAACTCTGATTATTTTTGCAGTCTTTTGGACCAGTCGGGTGTATTTCCACATCCAGTCTCGCCAAATGTTGCTTTTTCTGCATTTTGGTTCGTACGACACATTAAAAAAATCTTTTTTTAAAGCAGATTTTCATAAAACTCAAAGATAATTACCTACAGTACATAATGGAGATCCTTCAGAAAACCACTTCAATGATGGAATCCAAAAATTAGAGGAGGATCATCGGAATAATTGCATCCAAATGAATGAAAATAACACTAAATAAAATAATTTTTAATAATATCCGTTTCATTTCTTCGAATTTTATATTATTCCTTTTATATTTATTTTATTATATATTACTATTTATATCTTGACAATATTATTATTTATAGCTGATGAATGTGAGTATCAACAACGTCGACACTGAAACAATACATTCAAGTGTTGGTGTGTTGTTGATAAGTGGAATCAACAAGATGTCGTATATTATGAGCTTCTAAAACCGAATAAAATTATTGCTGCAGACGTCCACAAATGTCATTTGAACAAAGTTGTTCTCTTGCATGGTCAACGCTCGGTCACACGTGGCAAAGTTGCGAAGAATATACTATTACAGCTCAAGTTCTGTCGAATCCAGCGTACTCACCAGACATAGAGTCTTCTTCACACGGTTCAACCAATGTCATTGTTTTAACGCGGTATGGGCATGTTGTCAGATAGAGGGAAAAAGAGCTGTAAAATATGATGGAAAAATAATGGATCGAAAATGATAGAAAACATTTTTAAAAATATATATTTTTCTCACTAAATGCCTTTTTAAAGTGAAAAAATGATTAGAACTAGCTAAGATTTGCAAACAATTTGCCCTCATTTAACGTTGTTCTATATTCTATATTTACGCTTAGCTACAGTTGTATTATTAAGTGAATAAATTATTATTCTATTGTCATGTTATAACTACAAAGGCCTTTAAAGTATTATCTGTATGTAACGCTTAATATAATCACAGTGAACTAGTTATGATAAAAAACCAAATTAATTCATACATATTAAAAAAAAAACTGATATAAAGTAAACGGCAATGTTTCAAAATTCGACTATAACAAAAAACGAGTGGTATTCGTCTCTGTCGTCGTGAAATCAATTCCAATCGATATTTTTTCCTTATCTAGCATTCATACTTTTTCTTTATTCTGTAAATTACTTCCGCTATTTATTAAAAAATAAAAAAAAAGATATGAATCTTCTGAATGGCACACCCATTCAGTCGCTCCAAATAGTGAAAGTGCTACAACAGCGGGTAGTATATATAGTTTCAGAGACGGTATCAAAGCATCAGTCAACGAACTGCATTAATCAAACTATTTAATTTTGTTCTCTGTACACAAACCATACTAGTGTACAATGAAATTCTTAGTAAGTTGAAAACAAATTTATTTGGTGTGTTTATTATATTTCTCTTTGAACGAGTATTGAGTTAAGATATAATTAAATTTTTTTCTTCTTTTCGCAGGCTTGTGTGTCAGTTTTGTGCGTTTTCGTCACTGTAAATGCTAGTTTCGAAGGCAGTTACGGAGATGGTGGCCATGGTGGTGGACACGAACTGTCCCATACTGTAGAAATAACTAAACATGTACCAATTCCTGTATACCAACACGAAGCTGTTCCTGTGCCACATGCCGTTCCTGTTCCAGTACCCAAACCAGTAGCTGTTCCAGTACCACAACCCTACCCAGTTCACATCAACGTTCCTCAACCTGTGGCAGTGCCAGTCATCAAAACCATCACTATCCCAGTTGAGAAACCAGTACCATACAAAATTGAAAAGGAAGTACCATACCATGTCGAAAAACCAATACCAGTTCCAGTTGAAAAACACGTACCCATCAGAATTACCAAACCAGTACCTGTGAAAGTTCCAGTATACAAAGTTGTTTACCACCATAGCAAACACTAACTTCATTAAGAAGACGCAAGGCTGATACATCATTTCCTCATCCGATTCATAGTCATGCATCATACATAGTTTTTAATCGTTGTTGTTATTTTTTTATTGTTGTTGATTTTTTTAATAAAACATTCGAAAATATGAACATACTCGTTTCGTATCATACTATATAACTACATAATAGAGCAAGTTCACTATACATACCATAACTACGTGTTTGCATATATATTAAATAAATTTTTATCATTATATGCGAATATTTTTGAAATATATATGCTGCAATCTGAATGTTTATTATAAATAATTTTAAAGGCATAAAGTCTGTATTTGTTCAGCAGTTGCTTATGACAAATACATTAAATGAATCAAAATTAATTTAAATATATACTGTATTTACACCGAAATGTATAAACTGAAAATATTTGACGTCATATATTAATTGTTAAAAATCGGAATATCAAAAATGTTTAATTGTTATACAATTTGGAGTATTTTCTGCAATAGAAAGTGATCTATCATAAAGTTTTGATTTGCTATTCGCCATTATTTCGAAGTTTCCAGAACTCTCTAAATGGTAAAACTTTCACTAATTAAAATGACCTAAGTTTCAACTGGGTTTTGTTTTTTTCTATATATAATATCTAATAAACAAAATGATGTAATAAGTCTAGAAGACCCCATGTGAATTAGAAGAAACTAAATTACTTAAAGTAAACTGAATTCGAATGAAAGAATCTAATAAAATCTTTAAAGTGTATATGTTATTAAATCATATCACAGCTTCTTGCGTTGGCGGCCTAATTTTCGATGGTCTAGGTTATGCTGGCTTTAAACTCGGATGACTGTCGATTGGACTTCGGAGTGAAATGATAGAGCTATGTTTCATCCATAGTCACATATCGACGCAAAAACTCAGGTTCATTAAGCTTCGTCATCTTCAAACAATGTTCTGAATCATCAACTCGTCGTTGTTTTTGGTTAAAAGTGAGCTCGCGCGGCACCCACTTTGCCCAGAGCTTTCTCATCCCCAAATATTCATGAATGATATGATGTATACGTTCAGATGATATCTTTAGAGTGTCTGCTAAAATCATTTTGAGGATTTTTTAATGTTTTCCTCGGTAACAACTTTTCGGCTCATTTCACCACGTCTATACTTAGCATACCAATCCTTGATAGTTCATTTTTCTAGGATAGTGTCCGAAAACTCGTCATCAAGCCAATTTTTTGCTTCAACTGTATTTTTTCCCTTCAAAAAGCAATATATTATCAACACGCGAAATTCCTTTTTATCCGTTTTTTCACAATAACAAAAGTTGCTTCACTCAAAATGCTATAATTCACAAACTAATGATCCGACAGCTGTCAAATTTATACACGCATCTTTTGAGGGTTAGGGTTAACTAAAAAACATATGGATTTAATTCTAGTAGCACCATCTATGTGTCAGGCCTACGACTTTGCAATTGACCTGTTATGTGTGTCCACTGTAACGTACTCGTCTCGGTAACGTGTAACATCTTTGAATTATGGACGCCAGCTCAAGCAAACCTTATAAAATTAAACATGACTTTCTCCTCCCTTATTATCCCCTTTTTCCGATATCACACTGAGATTAAAACCGATCCATTGAATCGAATAACCTCTGATACACCCATCAACTGTGGGTTTTAAAAATTTTCGACATATAAAACGTCATATAACATTAGTGTAAAGTCAGCTTAACTTAGTATCGAAATCTTCAAACTGGCGCCTATTCGGTCGAATTTTTCATGAATCAATATATTTTCAAAACCTGCTGTCTTTCCAGCTACAATTGTGATTGCCAAAAGCGCAACAATCGATTTTTAAGAGATTAAAATATGTTGCTTTGGAAAGAAAATAAATGTCAAAAAATAATGTGACGGATTAACTAAACTATATATGTAATGTTAAATGTATGCTTATCCAACTAATTCCTAAGGCTAAAAGGCGCCAGTTTGAAGATTTCAATACTAAGTTAAGCCGACTTTACACTTACTAAAAATTATATGACGTTTTATATGTCGACTAAAATTATTCATTATTAATAAGATATGTAGATGATAAATCAGATAGCTTAAAAGCTTTTAAGCGAATTATGTTAAAATAACCCGTAATGAAGTACAATTAAGAGATCAAGATAATTAAGAAGAATACCCACTTTCTTTAGCAATCTCTTTTTAGTTTGATGGATTATGACAGATTAATGAACCTTGAATGCAATACAAACATTTTTGTATTTATTAATTTTTTATATTAAGTATAGTATTTAATCTGGCTGGTATGGAGTGCTTCACTCTATGTTCATCAAACAAAAATGTACATTAACAACTCTTTAGATAAAGAGAATTACGTTGTCAAATCGATTTTTAAATATTAATTCATATTTATTCAGCTCTATATCTGTTTATGGGGTAACTTTTTCATGTGTTATCCTCCAAGCCATTTCTTGAACATTGAAAATAAAGAAATTACTGGAAAAGTCTGTAAAATTACTGGTCTAAAGTTGACCAAGACGGGCGTATGATGATTGATGATTAAATTTAATGATTTGGGCAAAATTAAATAAATACCCCATACATTTTATTGATCGTAAAGGATCTTTTCGTTCCAAAATTATACTCATTTTGATACATACTTAATCAATACTATAATTACGATATTATTATTTCGCGGTTTTTAACTTCAATAATCCAAAAACATAATATCGATACTGTCAATTATTTTGGAAGATTTCTACGGTTCGGAACCTCCAGAACCACTTTCATTATTTCTTGATATATAAATAAGGTTTAAAGTATAATGTGCACAATTATACTCTCTTATTATATTAATTAATCTAGTTTTATCTCTTATTATATTTCTTTCGGTATTAAATACCCCTTGCACATTTAATCGCCGTTCATAACCCACCTTCATATATTTTTCTCAAAAAATTAAAATATTTTGTTGTAATCGATAGTAATATTAAAATTGTATAAACACATCTCTTGGATTTTGACGTATTAAAGAACCCACGTAGCTATGTAGTTGCTTGAATGCTGAAAGCTTGAAGCGCCAATGAAAATATATACTTTTCAGGTACATTTCATTTTTATAAGGAACAAATATTAACATAAATATAATATTGGAGTAAATACATTGTTTCACATCTTAAGTTAACAGTAAAATATAACTATATTTGCACTTCTAAAACTGCACTCTAACATTATAATTACATTATAATAACATTATAATTATAATGACAAAAAGATTAAATTCCACAGTGAAGCTTGTTTCACAGTGATGGTGCAAAATCTCAAGTCTCCCGATTTCATTTGATTCCCGAATGTTCTATAATGACACAATAAAGAGTAAAAAACCAATTATAACGACCCAAAATTGGAACTAAATACCTTTATTAAATCGTACTCGAACTCGAATAAATCATATATATGAATGGAAAAAATTAATTGGAAATAAATTAGATTCTAGTGAAAACAAATGATATGTGAATAAACTTTAAGCGAATGATATATGCAGCAATTAAACTTAGATTCTTTTAATATTCAGATAATTGGATTATATGCCAAATATGTAGAAGAATTTGTATCTGTTATGAGAAATATCACTAAATATATAAGTTTCTCCGAAAGAGTTTGAATATTTTATATATCTAACTTGAACAGATCTTGTTAAAAAATGAAAGTAATCAAGCTTTTTAATAAATAACTATATCATACGTATAGTGAATGTCCAAAAATAAATTATATGCTGTTCGTGTTATATTTTAAATATACTTATGTAATATTTACAAATTATTACAGTATGCAACAGAGAAAGCTGAAAATAAAAAATAATCCATAAATAAATTTAACTCAAAAGGAATTTCATTTATCGAGAAATAAAAACAAAACGTAGTGAATCATACTGATGTCAAAAAACAACAGTCAATAAATAAGAAAGGACAATAAACTTTTTACGAGCAGACCGAAAGCCATACCAGAACAAACAAACCATAATAGCCAGGCATCTCTTTAAATCACGTCAGTTCCCGACCGCTTTCTACGAATCAC
Organism: Rhynchophorus ferrugineus; assembly: GCF_030347505.1. Taxonomy (NCBI): domain Eukaryota; kingdom Metazoa; phylum Arthropoda; class Insecta; order Coleoptera; family Curculionidae; genus Rhynchophorus; species Rhynchophorus ferrugineus. Next base: position 75,006,196 of record NW_027472581.1, read on the forward strand.
ACAAGCGCAACAGCCAATCTTCTCCCAGAACATTTTTCTTTCGGAGCAGCAAACCCTGAAAAGATCGGCTCGCCGTTCTTCGCCTACTTTCCGGTCAAAGACGGCTAATGCCGAATGGAAAGGCGTCTCTTGAACATTAGCGAGAAATCAAAATAACTAAACTTTAAAAGAAAAAAAACTAGATTGAGATACATTCACTTTTACTACTTTTACTGTGTTCGAATTACTTTCTCCTCTACGTCACCGCTGAAGTGAAATGGATTAGGCGTTTTGTGTCTACTTTTTTTTCCTTTTACGGTTGCTTTAATCGTCCAGTAATTTAACATACGGTTTAATATTGATCCGACCAGATCGAGCTTAATTAATAAGAGAACCACGACATGTTGCTAACGATAATTGAAAGGTGTAAATATCATTAAAGTGAGAAAAATGTTGACGATATTTTATTGAGTGAATAGTGAACTAATCTTGAGTTCTTTTGAAATAATATATGTTTTCTTACAGCACTATTCGTTGTTTGCATTTTCCTAACACATTTATTTTAAGTCTAAAAACTATGAAGATTCGGAGCACCATTTTAGTGAAATATAAAGATTTTTTGAAACTTGGACATTTCTTGTTCCATGAAGGAAACATGACATTACTACTATTAGGTACTTGTATGTATATTAATCATTTTTTCATATTAAACGGGCATTTATTGAGATAATTTGGTGCAATATTTATATATCAAAATTTTCCATAAATGTCCGATTTTTTCCCATTCTTCTGGCCACATAACGATACTGTGTCGAAAGAACGATGTTGATAGCTACAACGATCTGAGCAAGTGGCGCTGTGTCTGGTGAGTACGCTGGGTGGGGCAAAGTTTATCATTCTAGCTGCAACCGTCCGTTGTCATGCAAGAAGATGACCGCGTCTGTTACTCGCTATTTCTGGTATTTTTGCACAACACCCTTGTCCAATGTGTTCAATTGACATCGGTAGACTTTTACTGTAGAACAGTTACAGTCTGTTTTAGCAACTCATAGTGTACTACATCATGTTGATCCCATAATAGGCAGAGCAAGACTTTATGTCGATGAATATTCCGCTTCGTTGTCGATGTGGATAATTCATCTGAAATAACCCATGGATTTTTGCGCGTAGGTTTATCATATTAGCTACAACTCTTTCCTACCCTATGTAAAAGTCTAGAATTATCAGCTGTTAATCTATCTGAAAGTTCTTTGAGAGTTTAAGCTGGGATTTTGTCCAATAAATTGGCACAAATAATTGTACAAAATCCATATTGGGTTTCATTATCTTCAAACATTTTTGGTCCTCTATTCTTTGTCAGTGCCACTACTTTTACATCTCCGTAAATTTTTAATAGTATTTTATGTGCATCGGTAGTAAATTTCTTCAAAAGATGTAATGAATGTTGAAAATACAATTTTGAGCACACTGCAATAATATTAAAAGGAATACTGTTATTTTATATTAAGAAATTTCAAATCCACTAATTTAACAGTTAGATTTTTTAAGAACTGTTAAGAGCTGACATACCTAAATCCGAAAATTGGAAAAAGCCGCGACCAAAATCAAATCGTTCTATAAAAAAAGGTATCGAACAGCTAGAGCTACTTCGAATTGAATGTATGACTAGAAGGGAAGTATGTTGATAGATAAAGTAAGAAGTAATATCTAAAGTATCTAGAAAACTCTATTGGCACCTTCATAAAAATGGTATTAACAAGTCAATTGAAAAGTCCACGGCCTACCATAATAAAACACATTTTTTTGGTAAAATTAGTTTTTTTTATTCAACATAATTCCCTTCAAGTGCGATAAACTGATTATAGCGACCCTCCAACTTTTCGATACCATTTTTGTAGTATGATTTGTTCTTTGCTTCAAAATAAATCTCAGTTTCGGCTTTTCATCGCCTACGGTGGATGAGGAAGCAATTCGAAGCCCAATTCATGGATTTTTGCCATCGTTTTCACTGACTTGTGACACGGTGCATTCTCTTGATGAAGCAGCACTTTCTTTTTCTTCAAAGGCGGCCGTTTTTCGGCGATTTCGTCCTTCAAACGGTCCAATAACCCTATGTGATAGTCGCTGTTGATGGTCCTTCCTTTTTAAAGGTAGTCAATGAAAATTATTCCATACGCATCCTAAAATACAGATGGCATAACCTTGCCAGCCGACTGTTGCGTTTTCCCACGCTTTTGAGCGGGTTCATCGTCCACTCGGATGACTTCGGAGTAAAATGATGAAGCCATGTTTCACCCCTTGTCACATCGGGTTAATTGCGCAAGATCATCTTCAAACTCTGCTCCACATCATCAACTCGTCGTTGTTTTTGGTTAAAAGTGAACTCGGCATCCACTTTGCACAGAGCTTTCTCATAGCCAAATATTCGCGAATGATATGATGTACATGTTAAGTTGATATCGTTGAAGTGTCTGCAGTTTCATTCAATATCAATTTACGGTCATTCAAAATCATTTTTTGGATTTTTTAAATGTTTTCGTCGGTAAACCTCATTTGGGCGTCCACTGCGTTCACCGTATTCGGTGCTCATTTCACCACGTTTAAACTTGGCATACTAATCCTTGATGGTTGATTCTCCTGGGATAGTATCCGGAAACTCGGCATCAAGCCCAGTTTTTGCTTCAACTGTATTTTTTCCTTTCAAAAAGCAATATTTTATCAACACGTGAAATTGATTTTTATCAATTTTTTTCAGATTAACAAAAGTTGCTTCACTCAAAATGGTGGTCCGACAGCTGTCAAATGTATACACTCATCTTTTAAATATTAAGGCTAACTAAAAATACATATGGATTTAATTATAGTAGCGCCATCTATATGTCAGGCCGGGGACTTTTCAGTTGATCTGTTATTTATCTAAACTACGTGAATTCTATTAGAACAAGTAATAGTAAGTGAATAATTTCCCACGAGGGTTTAGTTCAGTTTCCACTTTATCATTTTTATAAATATATAATTTTATAATTATTTATATTTTATAATTTTATAATTAATGAATATTCTTTGTCGACTTCGTCTGACTGAAATTACCAGTTTTAAAACGTCGAAATCAGTACTAACACCTTTTCATCGGCATTAATTATGTTACTTCTTCAAATATCACTCGATGGTATACTACGTTCTCAACACTACATTCCTTTGAATCAAACAAAAAAAAATAAAATGATGTTTTGTTCATTGAAAATTCGAAATCATAGGAATTAAGTAAAAACATCTTATTAACATTCTAAGAAATGACACTAATAAATATGTGATTTGGGAAAAAGTAATTTCAGTTTTAGCTAATATTGTAGCAATTTTGTAATATTGTATATAATAGTGTATTTCTAGTAATATTTATTCCATGAATACTTAATATAGGCCGTTTGAAAGGTAAGCTGCTTTTAAAAATTATACATTAGAGATTTCTAGACTCTAGAAGGAAAACTCGTCTAAACCAGGCCGGTCTTTCGTTGAAAAGTCAATGAAATCCTGAACTATTTACATAAATCTGGTGATCAATACTTTGCATCCGCATAAATTAACGAAGAAAATATAATTGACCGGGTTTCCGTTTGCAAGTCGCTGCTAAAAGGAAAGGAATTCGAACAATATTTGGGACGAAAAATTACGGGCGGTGAAAATTGGATCACGTACGACAATAATGGGCGAGAAAGATCGTGGCCGAAGCCTGGAGATACTTCACAAACGATTGCAAAGCCCGCGTTAGCGCCAAGATAGGTAGTTGTTGCAAATTGGGCGAGATTGGGAGGGAATTCTTCATCATGAGCTGCTGCAATATGAATCAACCATTAATACGAATCCTAAATATTAAAAACAGAATCGGTCAACGTAATAACGTTGCGTTCTATCAGGACAACACTAGACCACAAATACTTTACAAACTTGGCAAAAGTTGAGATAGACTGACTGAGAATTTTGATGCATTTGTTCTAGTTTTTACAAAACTCTATTAAAAATACTTTTGTGAGAACCACCTGGTTCAGTTTTCCGACCAAAAATCTAAGAATTTCTATAGTGACGGAACTTTAGTTTCTGTGGAAAAGAGGCATACGAGTTCACACCTCATTCACCGTGTGGTGACGCCACTATTACAAGATAAATTTACCATCATGCAGTACATTCTCGTAGACGGCTACTATCGAATTTTATGCCGAATCGGATTCGTTTTGTTTTAGAAAAACAGAAAAGAGCAATATCGATCGGTGATTCGATTCTTGTTTTTGAAAGAGAAATTGCGCAGTGAATTCAAAGAGTTCTTGGATGCAACGTACGGTAAATCTTCTTCGATGGCCATCGTCAAAACTTGCGGCGGTTTTTGATAAGCCACGCCCAGATGCCCCGAAAATGCTACCACAGAAGATAAGGGAGGATCAAATCCTGTTCACTTTGCGCCCTGGTTGCTCACAGCTGACGATTTCGGCTAAACTTTCTTGCAAATTAATGAATCACTTTTACTTTACACTAATTACAATTTAAGTGAACCAAGGCGATCTTTAATATTGGTCTTTCTATCTAGACTCCTCGGCCCTTAATTCCGATTGTGAAAAAGGATTTGAACACCTCAATTCTGCCTATTTAAGGTGGTATTTATGTCACGCCTACTATGGAAGTATATTGTATTTGCCAATCAACATCTCTTCTAGCTGATGTTCAATTATAAAGGTTTTTCCATATTACAAATAAACCGGAGACCAGGTAACGGTAACATAACATGATCAAATATTGATCGACAGTATGCCGGAGAGACCCAAAATATAAATGCAGATATTGTAAAAGCTGTATTTTGAGTAATGACTATCGGAATTTTACAAACATAATGAAAATTTTTACTCATTTACCTCTTTGACGTCCTTAACATATCCTGCATAACAATTTGGGCATGAAAAAGTTGTCGGCAATGGGTGTATTCACACCGGAAAACAACTATTTAAGCGAAACCCGAAGGATGTGTGTGATTTTGTGACCATCGACGAAACATGATTACATGGGTACAGAGACAAAGGATCATTCGGAGAAGCGGACTGTGCCCGGCAAACGTGCTCCGAAACAGCGGAAGACTGTACTATCAGCTGAAAAGGTGAAGGCCACCCTTTTCTGGGTGGGTGGGATCTCCAAGGAGTAATCCACATCGACTACCTAAAGAGGGACAAACGTTACAAAGTTACAGCACAAAGTGGGGTAATTCGAAGCCGAATTGCAGAAATAATGGCCTCATTTAGCAAAGAAGAAAGTGCTTTTCCACCATGACAACGCCGACCAAATTATTTGATTTGGCCCAAGAATTGTTTCCCCATCCACCGTTCCCTCCAGATTTTGCCCTGTGCGACTCCGTTTTATTTCCTAACTTGAAAAAGTCAAGTAAAAAAACTTATTCTTCAGACGAGTTAAAGAAGTTAGAGCATCGATGGGTCAAGTGTATCGAGTTAAAAAGAGACTACATGCGAAATAAATCACAACTTTTCCAAAATTTTGTTTCTTCTGTCGGACCACACTTGTATATCATATATATAAATAAAATTGATTTAAAAAATACTAAAACTAAACAAGATTATTTTTTTCCGGTTTTTTTTATTTCGGAATAATTAATAAGATAGTGATACTCTATATTATTTATGAGCATGATACTGTTACTGGCGTTACTGGGATGATTTTTCTTGCTAAATTTTACGTTCTCTTACTTTATGTTCAATCACAAACGTAAATTTACAACCTTGCCCCAGCAGGATTCAAACTCGCGACCATCACAACAGTAATAGGATATTCTTTTCGTTAAATTAATTTATATGCATATCAAAAATTGGCTTGTACACAGGATAGGGAAAAAAGAAAACACAATTTGCTTTCGGGTTTTATTCAAATCAAAAATAAATAATCAAATAACTAACTGAATATATACAATACATATGAATTTATTGCCCAGCCATTTGGGTGATGGCATTCGTCATCTGCTTTGTCACATATATATCTGTTTTTTGTACAACTAAAATCGGTAACAGTAACAATCTGAACTCTTACGCGAACATTATTATTCTTTAATTATTTTTGTCTAGTCTCACAATCTTTCTCAGCATTATAATATCTAAATATGTACATTTATAAAGGCAGGGATGTTTCCACTTAGTTGGGTGTTTATTTTATTAAATAGGTAAAAATTCGCATGCTTCCACAAGGGAATTATAGACACAATAGGAAAAATTTTCAATATTAATCTCGTTAAAGCTCTAAAATAGTTATATATATTATATATATAAAAAAGAAATATTTTTTTCTGCAAACGTACATTTCAATACATTAGATTTAAAAAAGGTCTACAGCTGGATAGATAATGTAACCAACTGATTAGAGATCATTTGTAAATCACCTGTAATTACCTACGATTACCCGTAAATCTCGCACACTGACGTTAAACTTATTAAAAACGTTTCATCGCATATTTCATTTAAAATAATAATAAAGAAAGTATAATTACGGGAGTGGTTCAATAAGTGCGTGTTTAAAGATAGATGTCACTGTCAAAGCAAATTGATATTACCGTCTGCTCAATGACACCATTAAAAACATTTTAGATTCATTTTGCTTTCTAAAATATAAAAAATACAATATTGTACGGAGAATGGTTTTTTGTTTAAGGAAAATTAAACCTTACCAAACTAAGCTAAGTATCGATAAAAATATGCGATCAATAAATGCTCATCTTGAACAAATAAGAAAACACAAAACTCAATATGAAAATCCGTAATAAAAAGAACTGTTCTTCAACGAAATATTGCTTAATTAATTAAATATCAAATTGAAATTATTAATTGTTTTATATTAAGGAAACTTCAAAGATTCTTTTGTTTACAAAAATTGGTATTGTTTTCATAGCCGTTTTACAAAAAGAAGTTTTATTAAAGAATATTTAAGTGAGTTAGTGAGTAAAGTGAAAAAGCTATACGTCTTGTTTCATCTCGACCTTTTACAAAAACTTTTAGTCGAAGTTAGCACCCTTAAACTTTTATATTAAATTATTTATGTTGGCTCAATAGATTTTCCCACTTGTAATAAATCGTTATTTAAGAAAATGTGCATATGCGAAAAATCGTATTAATATTTCATGAATATTAGTTTCTGAAAAGAAACATTTCTTATAGAAATTTATGAGGAATATACTCTCTCTAAATAAATTTTAATAGATAATTTTCAACGCTTAAATAGATATGTCAATTTTAGCATGGAAAATAACAAACATGATATATTTGGTCAATTTCTGGGTGAAATTCCACCAAGGCAAACAGAAGAGAAACTTTCCGGGTATTCTGAATGTACTGGAATGATTTAAAAGCAAGGAAAGATGTACTATAATAATCCAAAATGAAAAACTGTTCTGTTTCAGGTTGCTAAAACACAATGAAGGAACGTAATGGGGAACGCTACCGAGAATAACTAATTAAAACAGGCACTACTCAAAAAATTACCATATTGGATTACTAAACATTAGACGTTAATTTTCCATCACAACAATGGTCCACATCATGTTACATGATTTAATATTCGGTAACTACCTAAAAGTAATTTTTCTTACGCTATATTCAAATTCATTTGAAAAATAAAAATAGACTGTAATGACATTAATAAATTATTTAATATTTGAGAAAAATTTGTAACTTATTATGACCAAACAATAAGTTCTATAAGCTTTTTAAGAAGGTTTTTCTTATCCAAAATACTACTTTAACCTCAGTTGTATTATTGGTAGGTAATAATAGAGATACTACGATAATCCAAATTGATATTATTATCTTAAACAGAAAACATCTAGAACTTTTTCATACTTCATGTGGTAAAATAGGTTAAGAACTGTGCCTTGTTAATGTAACTGTGCCTTTTCTTGTCTCGAAAAAATACTCATTCTATTAGATAACACTAATGGATATAATAATTATATTTTGATTGATTTTAATTGATTAATATTGTGATTTAAAATATATCCAACGCGTTAGGGTTTTTTTGAGGCTACCTATATTTAAATAAGAAATGTAACAAAAACTAAGGCTAGAGACGATGGATATATTTCACGTTCCAAACCAACGAAAATATTCAAAATAATTGATGAGGATATCCTATGACTTACAAACCATTAATAGGTTGAAGTGTATGGTGTAGAATGGTAAAAACAACAATAAAAATTATATAACAAATAGTAAAACAACAAATGAAGAAATTAAAATAAAGTCAGATTTCTTTGAGGAAATCAAATGATTTAGACAGATTTGTAGTAAGAAAATGAATGCTCTCCAACAAATCAGATAAACCATACATATCTTTTTCTAATAGTTGCTCTATTAGCTGAAATGTGATAGGTTGATATAACTTCCTCATAGTGGAGACTGGAGGTCTCTCTGGTGGATGCATAAAGAAGGAATGAGCAAAGTGACAGTATCCAATCAGCAATCCATTAAGCTCTACTTGTATGTATGTATTTTCCATAAAAATAGTAACAGCCAATCAAAGAGATTATTCACCAGACTGTCGATCTTATAATTAATAAATAGAAAAAATATTTATAATATATTTATGATTATTTGATCATTTGTAATAACATCTTTGGCAAGGGTGTTGATACAGTATTTTCTGGAGGTCGCCATACTGTACAAATCAAGAACTCGAACCACTAGTGGGCGTAAGAAAAACGTATTATCAATGACTTGCAGAGAGCACACATCTTAGTTGTTGCAAGCATCTTAGCAGAGGGAATAGTACAAGCACAAAATAGTTTGAAAAGCGTGTGTCTATATTGAAATGCGTGACTAACCCCTCCACCCAATTCGTTCACATAATTTAGTTGCTCCGATACGATATTGAATCAGGGATAATAAGAAGAATATCAATTTTTTTGAATAGTTTAGCAATAAAACAGTATCTTCCTCTGAGGACTATCTTGCTACATAGTTACCACCACGCCTGGCAATGAACACTTTCTTTGCGTGACAGTCTCATTCTTCGGAATTTAACTGATTCAATAGATATGACACTGTACGATGAATCTCAAGGTGGAGTTTTGAGTTGTTTCTATACTTTGCGCAGATAAGTAAGTTAAGGAAGGTGTTGAATTACATATAAAGCAGTCATAATCTAGTTTGAACCTCATTATAGATCTTTATCTTTAGAACCAACAAATTATTATTATTTAACCGAATGAATATTTCTCGTAAATCGCAACAATTTTTTTTAAAATATCTTTGGATTAGATTCACTCAAATTAATAATAATATAATCGATTATAATCAAATGATTATTTACAGTACTTCCCTTTTGTTAACACGAAGTGCTATGTACTTCTTCTAAGAGATCAAAATATACACGTTTTTGGTTACATTATCTATAGCCTCTGTCTAACATCAATATGTATGGTAGATCAGCAATAGTTTTAGTTATACATAATTGTATTAGATTATAAATAACAATTCACATAGCATATATCGGGTCAGTACTCTAAAAAGTTAATAAATTAATAAATACTCTAAATATGGTTCCTAAAAACACTCCATCGAAATCACGGGTAACACTTGAATGTTATGTTATATTTAGTGGAATTAGAAACCATTAGATAACCACATATACTAACGAATACAAAATATACGCGTATTTTTCACTATACGTCAATATAAGAGTACATAAAACTTTTATAAGTTGCATAAAAATCACAATAATAATGTATAATTAATCAAATCCATTGAATTCTTGAGATAAATTACATTTGGTATCAATTCGTTCATTAGTCAACATATATGACTAGTAATGAGTATATCTATAACTATCTACGTTAGTCGCTCTTATATTGACTATAATATAAATTATTATACAAAAAATATGGGTTTTACATGGTTTTGTATATTTACAGAAATCAGATAAATATTCTATTTATTCTAAATTTTATACTCTATTTATTCAATAAACTGATAATTAATCACAATTAACAACAAGCAATAATGAAGTAATGAAATCTGATAAAACGTTTTGTAACTAAATTAAAAGCAAATATATCAAACTCACATGGTTGAAAGTGATCGAAAATAGACACCGCTGAAGAATTAATCAATACGATATATAGTATCCTGGCAACATATAATACAAAAATTATTTTGTAATATCTTCACTTCACCATCATAAAATACAAACATGGAAATAAGTAACGGGTCTAATACGTTCATCATAGCGTTGGCAACTAACGACTGAAAACCACTATCGACTGTTTAGTAATTGACTACTTTTTACTATCGACTGTTTCAGTCGCTATTTTTGGTTCAACTGATTTACCAACATACAACTTTTTACCAGTGTCTGTTTCAGTCAGACTGATTTTCTTACTATTTACTATCGACTGTTTTAGTCCTGTACTTTTTGTTACTGTTTTTGGTTCTACTAGTTTCATTCGACTGATTTTTAACGTTCTGGCTCTGTCGTCCTAGCCGCTACCTTAACAAAAATGTACTCAATTTATGCTTAACATAGTTTTATATGTCATATATATAGTTTTATGATTTTTTGGTAGTTTGCTTGTAAATAACAATATATTGTATATTAATATATCAGTATTTTGGAACGATATTTTTCAAAATTGTTAATGTAATAGAGTAAAAATATTAAAATTGTGAATGATAAATAGTAAATTATTTTTGACTGTTCTTGTGGCAGATTACTGTTTTGATTTTTGTTAAAAAATATTTCCGTTCAATAATAAATAAACCACTTACTTTCTTTAAAAAAGCCCTAATAGTTATTGTGCGATCATTTTTAATTATGTCAGGGATTAGTTTTTTTTCTATGATTAGGTGTATGTTTAATTTTTATTCTACGTATATGGTTATTGTAAATATTAACTTTCTAGGTTTTGTTTAAGTTCTATTGTATTATCTATATTTATTATAGTATATTATTTAAAAATAACCATTAACATTAAAATACCATAAAACATTAGTGGGGTATTCTATAGAAACATTTCATTTCTTTTTATTGATCCACAGAACATTCAAATTTAAAAGTAATTCTACTTCGTTTAAAATGAAATTATTAATTATATGTTAATATTATTTGGTAATAATTGTTTTATTTTTCTTTTTTAAAGTTAGTACGTGAAGGAATATGTATATCTCCGTCTCGCTTATACTACCGTTGGAAAATATAAGCACATATAAAATTATCCGCTCCAAACAATTATCTCCGTCCTTTCCTCTCTCACAATTTATACAGGAATGGGTACGTACATTTTCGTCTGACATCACGAATTAAAAAAAAAACAGTCGAACCGTGCATTTGACTGAAAATAGTAATTACTATTTTCAGTCGCTAGTTTTTTAACTATCGACTCTTTCGACTGATTCGACTGTTTTCAGTCGATAGTTCCCAACGCTAGTTCATCAGATTCTATAATCAAGAGAAACTTTAACAGATTAATATATCATATTACATTAATCATATTTTTCCAGTAATTATTCTATAATTATTAAATTATTTATATACAATATTTATTTAAAAGTAAATAATTATCAGTATGTTGGGTACCTTATAATTTTTGTTATCTATTTAAATATCTTTAGAAACATATTGCTAGAAATTTTTATAAATGCGTATTCTAATATTTTATATAAATTAATAATACCAGATTTAGTACATAATGCAATATGTGTCATCATAAAATTAATAAACTTAAGAAAGTAAAAGGTCCTGAAAGAATAAAAGTTTTATAAAGATTGTTATTTAGTACATTTTCAATTGGTTTAAAGCTAAGATTAGTACAAAGATATAATGATATCTGAAAAATCAGAATAAAAAAATTAAAGGCAATTAAAATTAAATAATTCTAATTATTATTCACATAAAATTCAAATATAAATATTTTAAACAATTGAATTGATTATCTTTCTAGGTTTTGTTTATGATATCTGAAAAATCAGAATAAAAAAATTAAAGGCAATTAAAATTAAATAATTCTAATTATTATTCACATAAAATTCAAATATAAATATTTTAAACAATTGAATTGATTATCCCGTTATTCCTAAATTTGTTAATTTATAAAATACATGTTTGCTAATTTCAAGTTACTTACTATGCATTTAACATTAAATCCCCTTGTAATAATTAATAAATTTATCTACTTGTATTTTTATCGTTTTGCAAAGTTTTTTAAAAAATCACAAATTAAAAAATTGTGGTAAATACCACAAATATTTTCTTTTTTATAATATAACATACGAATTAATTAGTCAAACAATGAATATGATCTCGTCGTCCAGCAATATATTGCTTTACTGGAATAATGAATAAGAAGTCGAAAGCACAAATAACGAAGTAGTATAAGTTTATAATATAAATGAATAATTTAATATGGTAAATATAAATGAATACAGACAGGGCATTACTCCTTGAAAATTTACATTATATACTGACCTATATGCTTCAAAATATTTCGCATTATTTGAAAGCAGCAGGAAAGAGAACGTTCATCACCAATCAACTATTAACATGCTCTGCTATCCTGTGCTGCTTCGATTTTCTGTACCTGTTCTTATCTCTGTCAACTTGTTTCGGCATATTTACTGAGTAATATTCGTAACATTTTTTCTTCCTATTTAACTGATAACTTATATATCATATTCAATCCAAGCATAAATATTTCAATCTTGTTCTGCATGATATATATATTTTTTAAATATATTTGAAAGTCTCCTTTTACCAACTATGGGTTTATCTGAACTGGGCCTAAAGTTTAACGTGGGCTCCGAACCACGGTCGTCAGCATTAAGTCTACCAACTGGCGAGTAATCAACTTTAGAAATCATCCCAGAAGACATCCGCTCTTATCTAGCCTGGTTACTGGCGTGACTGGGTTCATTTTCCTTGTCCGATTTTACACTCTTGCGTAGAACATTCACAAATTTTAAACAATGACAAACATAAATTTATGACCATGCCCTAGCAGGACTCGAACCCGCGGCTATGGCAGCAGTAAGAGGACCGTCCCATCGCCTTTACTACTGTGCCACCAAGCCGGCTGCATGACATATTGTAGAACACATTGATGAAATGGTTATTCTCTTTTGTTAAATAGGGAGATTGCTTTTACATATTTTTAACTTTCCGTATGACACCTATACAGGATTAATTTTTCGTTGAAATTAACATTTTAAATTATTTTTGATTATTTAAATATCATGATCCAGGTTTATCAATTTGATTTCTCAAACTTCCACTTTCAACTGGTTTTCTATAAACTTTGTATTAAAAAGGTTCATTTTCAGGTCTACTAGGACAATAATATGGACGTAACAAAGGTAGTTAAGTTTCTCACTAAATCTTTTTCTATGTTTGTTCTAGTAAAGTTAACAAATCCGCCTGTGATATTGTCTCTCTGACGACTCAAATTGTGTGCGTTAACTCGATCTATTGAGACTGGCTGACATGGTTAAATTCTAATATTTTTACATATAAAAAAGTCTTGTACATCTATAGTCTTTGGTAGTTTCTATGAGCGCATTCACAACACCATCATTTGTTCGGAAACCTTCTTCGTAAAAGAAGCTTATACCTTTATTAATTTTGCTGCCTTTTTAGTTGCTGCAGATGTATTACTGTTTTTTTTGTTTTGTTTTTGAAGTTCTTGATTTCACTCGAAACGATATTTAGATCATTCTTAAATCCATTACAGATTTACAACTCATCTTTCCAATTTTAATGCTAGAATATATCTTAGTTGGAAATAGTTTATTGACTTATTTACCGTATACTATTGCATAGCGGCAAAACGGTTTTCGGTTAATATATTAATTAAAACATAGTTTAAAATGTTAAGCACTTTGAAATCAACAATTGAACAATTTCGACTATGCCAAATATCTATACTTCACAAAGTATGGTTTGTGAACATAAAATCTGCTATTATTTATTATTTTAGATAACAACAGAAAAGTTATTTTGCAACACCTGTATTTGAATGGGGATATTATGTGAATAATTTCGAACATATTCGAAAATGGAATACGAGACATCCCCAACCTTCAACCATAAAAAGAAGAAACTCTCAAACACAAAAATATTTGGCGTAAAAAAGCATATAAACTGACCGAATGTCTGAAAGAATAAGATGGAAAGATACAGTTTATAGAGATGTATAGATTTTTTAAATGAAACGTTAATTTTTGCAAACAACATAAACACTTCAAAATTCAACAATTCTTGCGAATATATCTAAACGAAGCTTTTGTATAAAAAAAACCCTCAAACATAAAATAATTTAGCTTAAAAAGGCGTAAAATTGAGACAAAATTTAACTACTGTGTGAAATAATAAGATGAGAAGAGGTAGATTATAGGTACGAATAATATTTTCACAGATTTTAGAACGCACATTATTAAAAATATCCACAAATACATTAAATTTAACTGCAGTTAGAAATATTTTAATGAGAACTCTTGTAATTATTAGATCAAAATATATTACTTGATTACTGTTAATTGTTAACGTTAAAACATTTGATTAAACTATTTTTGGTTCGATTTTTATTAAATAATGTTAACTGTGGTCATTAAAAAATATATTAAATAAAAATGTAAATATCTCACCCCATGTAAAACCACTAAAAACTGTAAAACAATATTAACATTATATCACAGTAAACGAATAGTAATTTTAAACATGTAAAGTTACAATTGTACGTTGGATTTTCGTCAGAATAACATTTTAGTGAGTATTAAGGGTATGACGTCAGTAAACGTACACTATATCGAATTCAAATTTAATGTATACAATGTACCAAACAAATAATCGGTAAAAATATAGAATTTCTAATACAAAATTTACCTATGTTGTTTTAATTCCTTGCTGGGTTTCCCTTTACAATTCTCGCTAGTTCCTTCTTCGCAACTAACTTCCTCTTTAACAGCCGCGTCGCTACCTGATTTTCGTTCTTTATCCTTTAATTCCTTTAATTCGTGACACTCGCACTTACATTCCTCGGGATTTACATAGGTGTACACCACATTGTCCTTGACCATGAACTCAGGAACGTCGATATGGCCCCTGGATGGGATCGTTTGAATACGCTTCGGTGGTTTTCGTCGCTCTGGCAGTTCTTCGAAGTTAACCCAAGTTTTTTGGACGCCTTTCGGAGGCAGTGGCGGAGGCGTTTCTTCCGTCGTCAGTCCATCGCCGGCGCTGTCTTTTTTCTTTTCCGGCAACGTGATCTTGATCTTCTCCGCGTTGGGATCGATCACCTTCGATTCGATTTTCGTCTTTCCGACGAAATCATCACAGTAATTCTCCAGAGCACTCGACTGTATCGGAGTGGTTGAACGAGGTCGATCGATGGAGAAGGTTTTTATGTTGGAAACGGAGCGTTGTTTAACGGGAATAATCGGGACTGCTGCCGATCTCTCCAAAGGCAAAGTCGTGGGGACGTAGGGTAACTCATCCTCGAATGAGTCTTGTTGTAGGACGATTGCCTCCCGTTCGATTTCCAGAGACTCGGTCTCCACATGTATCGATAAGTTTTTCGGGCACTTCACATAATCTTCTACCGAGTCCCGTTCAGATTCCGAAGAGTTTAACTCGTCCTCACCGCTAATATTCCGGCGCACTGCCAGCATCTTTATCACAACCTCGTCCGATGCCTCAACTTGTACATTTCTAGTTCCGTTACCCATTTGACTGAGTACCGTGGTAGTAATAGTACTGATCGTTGACGTAACACTTTCGGAACTAGGCACCGAAATTTGCTTCTCGATCACAACAGGTTGAGGCGGAACTTTTTTCGTCTGTTCCTCCACAACCTTACACTTTGGAGGATCTTCAATGATTATCGTAGTTTTCACTTCAACAAATGGTTCGGGAATGTTATTCGGGATAACTTCCGGTGGTTTTTTAGGCGTGTCTTTTTTCTTCTCAGTCATTGCAACAACAGTGGGTGGTACCTGTTGCTCCCTGGGCGTCTGTTTTGTCCGATCTGTATCACACGCTGTATTCCATTTATCCTTTGCGGCCATTTCATCATAATAAGTTGGCGAATGAAGAGGTATTCTAATACTGTCACTATTCAAAGGTACCTCCTGGTCCCTTTCTTTACTAGAAGGAATGTGTATGTTGTTAACAGCGGCGCCCCGTTTCTTAGCCAACGTTTTTTTGGAAGATCCTCCCTGGGCGGTATTTTCAACTACCGGTTTATCTTTGGCCCGAAATATAGACAACACCGACTTATGCCTACCTTTGCTGTCGATACTCTCGGTGGAAGAAGGTGCTTTTTCCCTATCCTTGCTTTTCGATCGACTTTTCGGTCGTGAAGTTGGCGTTTTCAATATGCCGGACAGTGTATTCTTCCGTTTATGCTTTGCCATGTTTGGTGACTCGGGACTGGCTACTAAATCCTTCGATTTAAACAGACACGCGAACGAATTCCGCCTGGATACCGACGGTGACGGCGACAAGGTATCCTTGGTCGTGGTGACTTTCCTCCTTCCGAACTTAGGACTGACGCTAGGCGTGTTCGTCAGACTCCTCGCTTGTTTTCTAACCACAACACACGTGAGCTGGTCATCAGGTTGACGAGCGATACCATCATTTGGAAACGGCAGATTTAAAGTATTTGGTTTCATAATATTATCCAGAGGTCTAAATGATTGATTATTCTGACAAATCGGTGAGGATTTGTCCTTATTTTTGTTCTGGTCTTCTCCGTCATCATCATAACAATGATCCGGCTTTAACTTGATTCGTATATACTTAGGTTCTTCGGGTTGGCGGTTCCTCGGTTCTTCGTTAGTTTTAATAGACACGTTCACTTGTTTTGGTGTCACGTCTCTTTTTACGTTCTTTTGTTTGGCATGAGATACCTTCTCGGATACTTTTAAAGTATTGCTAGTATGTCTTGTACTCGGTTTGGCTACGGGTTGTTCTACGGAATCATCTACAGGTAAGGGTCCTTTTAGTGGTATATAAATATATTCAACGCCACTTTTTGAAATAATTTTCCGAGGTAATTTCGTTTGGGATTCTTCTTTAACATCCTTGCTTTCCTTAACCTTAACTTTTTCTGGTTCCTTTTCTTTAGTAACGGAAACTTTCCGAGGAGGTGGTATCTCCTCCGGTGCAGTCGTCTGCTTTGGGGAAGTCAAATTAAACGTATCTAAAAGCACCACATCGGAACTGTTCGAATTTCGAGATGACAGCAACATTTTCTCAAACTCCTCTGATTCTCCTTTGGTCGTTGGATTATCCGAGTCTCCTCTGCAATCGTTCCTTGATCCGCAGAAGGAGGTTTCCAATAGGGTTTTGTGTGGAGAGGAACAACGTGAATACGCTGATTGAGCTGACACTATTGATAAATGGCTAGCGTTGGAGAGACGACTTTTGGCTGAGCCCTGACTACCAATACTAGACAGGCGAGAAGTCCTCCCGGATATAGAGAGGAGCACTACGTCCGAACACTGCGAATCTTTCCGATGATCTACGTAGGTATCGTCGAGGATTGGCGATGAGCAAGTTCGGTCCCGAGTTTTCCTGTATTCGTATGGTTCGTGGAAGTCGAGTTCTTCGGTGGAGGACTTCAGATCGATCGCACCATCTTCTTTAAATCCCATTCCCAGTTTGGAACTGTAACAGAAATAAAATAGATTAGCCTAAATTTATAAATATGATTTTATTGATGCAGTTTAAATAGTAAAACTATCGTTAGTTTCCGAAACAATATATCTAAATTTAATATTGTTATATAAAAATTAAAAAATTAACAATAGCAATAATCATAAGTACAGCCAATCAATAAATGAAAGAATATTAAATAGTTTGATAATTTATTATTATATTATTAGGTGGTTATAATCAATTACGCATTACTTTAATCGCATTACTTGAAATAAAACAAGAGAAATGGACCTCCCTTGCAAGTCTCAAATATGATAACAGCGCTTGTGGTTGTTCAACATTTTACAGAACCAATCATGGGATGATATTAGGGTCTAGATCTAAACTCAACAGTTCTAGATATAGAAAACAGATTTTTTTTATTCTCTTATAATTTTAAATAATAAATAAGTATTGTTTGTTATAACTATCGAATATCTCCTAGAGGGTCACTTCAGTTACTGCTCAAACTTATGTATAAATATTATTTTAAAATATATACTCTCTTACTCTACACACAGAGGTAATACTTATTCAGGTCGGATAGTATTAGATAGTTGCATCTACTCTAATCATTTTTTTATCATGATCAAATGATTTATCCATTTTTCCACTTATACAACAACAACAACGAAACTGCATAAAGCTTGTCTTATTCGCTTTAGTATCCCATACTATCAGTTACAATTGGATTATATTTAGATTAACTGAAATGTTTCTTATTACTGATATTACATCCTAGTGGGATAATAAAACCTAATTCTTGAAATCGCTAAATTAGCTGTATATAGAAAGAACTAAAAATTAATCAAGGGCTCTACCCTGTGGAACACCTGAATGTAATGGATATAGTCCAGTATATTATTCAATCTGACAATACACTATCTACCGGTGACGCAGTATTTCAGTAGCTGAAAGTGGGGACAGAAAAGACAGAAAGAGCTTATGCAATTTCTTTTGCAGCTTAATCTATTGCCATAATGCAACTTAGTTACTTCACAATGGGAACTAGATGTGTACTTTGGAATAATGTTTCTTTTTTATAGTATTTTAAGCATATTGATATATAGTCCTTCGAAGATTTTAGAAAGTCTGTTTCGCTATTTATTACGATACGATATTCTAGTGTCTCAAACATTAATAGCATTTCAAAATGTTATTATATACACTCTGTCGATTTGATTAACCAATATGAATGATAATTCATTACATTTTTTCTTTCTATTTCTGATTTATTTATTTGACTTTATTTAGCCAACTGATTTGACCATCTTAGCAATATCCAACTTTTTCACTTGATCTTTCATCAGCTTTAATAGAAAAAACAACTTGGACTTGATTACGGACTCCGGAATTTGCATTTCGTATAAAGTTAGAGCATTTAGTCTTCGCACATATTCTCGTGTAAACATTTTATCAGCTGTATAATAATCTTGTGTATATCAGATAAAATAACTACCCCAGGGGGTCTTCCTAGCTTGTGCATCGATGATACGGGAGTGACAATTATGGGGCCCCAGTCTCCTAGAGAGCTTGGCTCAAGCTTAGAACATGGGTTTGAGAAATACTGGACTCTAGGTCCTTAAAACATCTCATACCGACAGACTAGAAATATAACAGTAACACTAAAACAACAGTGAATAATAAGCGAGCAAAGCAATCAAGAACCCTAGAGTAAATTATCAATATTCAAACAAAACCAGAGATATGCCTCACGATATATATGTTTATATAATTTATCAGTGATCAAGTATACATATATATATATATATGTATATATATATTATTATATATATTATTATTATATATTATATATATATATATGTATATATATATATATATATATATATATATATATATATATATATATATGTATATATATATATATATATATATATATATATATATATATATATATATATATATATATATATATATATATATATATATATATATATATATATATATATATATATATATATGCATGAGCGAAATGAAAGGCCAGAATTGGAAAAAACATGAATTGTACTTGCTATAAATAACAAATTTATTATCAAAAGGAAAACATCAAGCAAAACTAAAATGCAAGTATATTGAAATAGCAAAAGTACAAAGTCTATAGAAGTACAAAACAATTTACAGACCAACCTTAATACTCAGTTGGGAGACGTAAATATTGCCAAGAAGGTATAAAGTAAGATACAAGCAGTAGAAATCAAACTCGTTGGAAGTATCAGGTACATAACAAATATCAACAAAATGATAAATAATAAATAAGGAAATGAGAAAATACTTCAATGTTAAATCAGAGGAAGAGTTCATTTGTAGAAGATAACTTAGTTAGTGGGGACACTTACAGTGAACGAAGACAGGTAAAGATAATATGGAAGCAAGGGAAAAGGGGAGAAAATCCAGAGAGCGAACCCCGTAAGTATGTTATTATAAATAATATCAATTACTAACTCGTAAGTTATATGTATATTACCATCCATTAATCTCAAATGATCTCAAGGATTTGTTAGCATATGACTATATTCACTTAATCATTTGATCCAGTGGTCTTTTTTATTATAGACTTGCCATACTCGTAGGCTTTTTAGGATTAGTTATTTTTTGTTACTTGCTTTTGCAAGCTATAGAATTACATTTATTATATTTTTATTTGCACTAATTTTTGTATTTTTTCATGTAATGTTCTAATATAGTTATTTTGTGCTATATAAATAAAAAATAACGGATCTTAAAAAGTTTACGAGAATGACAAGTCTATAATAAAGGAGAGAAAAATTACCATGGCATTAAACTCATCCATACCATCACTGAATGGCATCATTTATAGCGGTGACCTTTCATTTTTAACTTAATAGATATTTTGTTTGATTTGGTTCTTTTTCCTTTTAATGTTTTAAAATTTCAAAGCACTGCGACGAGGATGGTACTTCAGTCATAGAACTGAACAAAGTTTGCCATAACACTTGCTACAATGTCATCTTACACACCGGAATTCAAAGAGATTATTCTCGTTTTGACGTTCTTCAGCTATTCTCAGCCTCTCGTCATTCTACTGAAAACGAAGGACACATTGTATTAAGGGTATTTAAATTTTTATTTATAGCGAAGTTTAAAAAAGAAATTTCAGTATTAGTTTATTGGTTATACATTAAACCAGTATTATTGCTAACCAAACTAAATATTACTCGATTCAAAATCCCATAAAATCAATCATTATCAGTTTAACCAATGAGAAAAATTAGCAAATAAAAACTTGGAATGATAAACTATACAATATAACAATATTTTTTCCCTGTATAATGCTGAAAAGCAAGTAAAAAAACACAATAACTCAGGCCTATAAAACCAGCAATATAAGAACTGTATACATATTTTTTGTTTATATAAACAGATGTATTAAAATAAAAATATATCAAAGTTTTAGCGTCTTACTCGTGTTATTCCATAACTTTTTCTAATTATATTCCGCTTTTACAACATAATTCTCAAACTTGGTTTTAGGATAACTTTTTATTGCTTGATATGTTCACTACACAACACAAACAAAATAATTTTTCTGAATATTTTACTGCAGTATATCTACATATATCGATAGATTTTGTAAATTAAACGCTGCAAAATAATTTTGTGGTAAAAGGTATATTATTTATTGAATATTTGTTTATGCTGCAAGAAATGTATGCCACTATTGTTCCTAAGTTCGTACTAATAATAGGGAAAAACGCATCACAGAACTACTTATTACTCATTATGTGTTATGGTTGATATAAAACATAATATCGTAAAATTAGCGCTACCAACACAACTTGTTAATAGCACTACCTTCAAATAACCGCTTCAATTTATTTAATTTTTCTCCTTATTCGAATGTTAGTAACAATATGGGTAGTTTCAGAAAAATAAAACATTCTATCAACGTAATATTGATATACAAATAGAAAATGGGAACAAATGTGTGTGACTATACGAATTACACAATGAGATCTTAAATAAATAAAATAATTAATTTTTAGCCCCAAAGAATCATAGGCATTGCAACCCAAATAACATTCAACGTTATAACCATCCGACGAACGCTCAAATATCAGAAATTTCACTGTCAATTTGTAAAAATATTTTATTCTAGAAATCATCCAGAATTTATTCCGTCGTATCTCTTCTCGAATCCTCCAGTAAATTTCGCATTGTAAAACCAAGTGGCAAGGCTGAAAGAAGTATTTATTTAGTAATACAGTACGTATTTAGTGTAATCAACATAAAGTATTTCAACTATTAACAGTAAACGAACGCAACACTGTCAAGGTCTACCATAAATAATCGAACTGTTAAAAAGCTGTTAATAGAAACGTCAGCATTTACAAGTACCATATAGGCATCCCTTGAGGTGAAATATGTAACCTGGTTCCTGCGCGATCAGCCTACTCATCAAACTAGACGCCTGTTGATTATCACTTGTTGAATTCAATGCAGTATAACCTGCCTGATACACACTTTTATAATGATAGATGAAATAATATTGAGTTCAAAATTACCGAATATAACTCGTGCTAACTTTTATCAATAAATCTGTAATAAAAAATTATTGAAACACATTATTTCTTTTATTACAAGTACAACACAGCCAAAACAAAGTTCTATCGTCCCTCCAATAAAATAACTAATGCATAAACGCAACGTTTCCCCCAAATTTAAGTTTTCATTTATTTTGGCTCTAACAAAATACTAATGTAAATAAAATAATGAACATAAATAACGTTATAAAATATAATTTATTTTAACATAACGTCAAGCACATCTAATGCATATTTACTGAAGGACTAAAACTACAGTTAATTAAACAACCAAAAGAGTTTGTAGGTTATGTTTGTGTGTTAAGTACCTACACAAATCGAATTTTATAGACCGATTTGATTAAATGTTCAGACGCATTAGACTACATTATGTCTCTTTTTAAGTAGAGTAATGCTTATTAGTAAACTGAGAAAGAAATATACTATGAGTTTAAACGAGGTGAACTGAATTTGGCAATACGTTCGACGGTGTTGATGACGTGCACTGGCTATTTTATTGAAAGGAATATACGATAAACTACTAATGCTTATCGCTACGTAACCAATGAAGAGCTGCACGATGACATCAACATCAAATGGATGTATGAAATGATTTAAGATTTCGCCTTAAAACATGAAATTATGTTGCTAAATCACAGCAACGTGGAAGCAATACAGCTACTGGACAACACGCAGAAAATCAGAAGATTGAAACGAAGCAAACCACACGAACTCATTTAGTATTTAAGTGTATTCTTACCTTTAGCTTAAGTAGGTTAGTCTTATTTTAATTTGGGATATATAGTTTATCCAAAGAAGTCTTGTACATACATCATCAACATGTTAAATGTATTGGCTGCCACAAATTTGTAAATTCGTCTTAGAATCAGACAATATGTTCCTTCTCATTTTATTTTAGTTACAAAGAAACACAATGTTTTCTGATAAATTCGAACCTGTTACCGAACTAGCATGCCATAGTGGTCCGGTTGTCAAACATATGCAAATTTCTTCAAAACAATAGTGATAAGAGGTTATAAACCGGCAAACGTTATTTTAATGCCTTGTTTGTTTTGAATTTAGAATCGCAGCTTATTATTACTCTGATTGAAAATTCCGAAGCCAGACAGAAAGGATTGTGTCTCTAATCAGTCACTTTGAACAAGGACGGGATAGTGGAGGCCCCCTCTTGGCAGTAAAATTTTTTAGAGAGGTAAGCATTTTTACTGTTAAATATTAACTTGCTGCGATTCTTGTTGAAAATATTTGTTAGTCTGTTGCAGCTGCACTGATTATCGGTATAGACACGGTCACAGAAATATCTCAAAAATAAAAAAATGAAGCGGGTGACGAATCAAGATCAGCTTGATCAGAGATCAGATCAATCTCTATCAGAGATTAAATATATGAAATGTATCAAAACAGTGAGTAGTTTTTCAATACAAACATAATTTAATACAATTATTTCAAAGAAGCCTGAAAAGTATCGAAGATGTCTAACCGACAACTTTCGGATATTGCTTTTAAAAAAATACGATTTTTAACAGCATATAATAAAATGAAAGAAGGCTTATTATTTAAATTTAAGTATTTAGGTGAGACATGAATAGTTAAAAATGTGAGCAATATACCCAATGGTCACTTATGACAAGATGATAATATAAATAGTGTTATAACAACAATAGCTGATGGAAAAAAGTAAACGTTGGAATAACTATTGATTAGGTTTTATTAGTCATAATATTTATTAATAATTAATTGCCAATATATTGTACTTTATGCTGGAAACAGGAATGGTTAAGAAAGGTTTTTATGAACTTGGTCAGACACAATTGACGAATGATGGAATTGTGAACAAATGTTGGATGGATTGGAAAATAACAGCCTAGTTATTCACTTGAATGAAACTTTCTGGATAAAATATGATTCAATTCTGCTTATTTCTAAGACAATGGGATGAGAAACAAGTAAAGGTGAGTATGTAATTAATATATGATAACTGTAGGAAATGTTATTGTGGAATGTTAAAATATTTATGTACTCAGATATGTGTATAATTGTTCAGAGTATACATGAGCATGTAGTTAAAATATGTCAGGAGAGAAAGAGTAGTAACTGTTTTGCAGATATGGCAAATATATTAAGGAGAATGCAGTGATTAAATATAATTTTCTCAAGAAATGTGGTAACAGAATAAACTAAGGAGAAACACAGTGTACACAGTATCAAAATATTTTTAAACGAACCTGAACCAAATGACACAAGAACTAAGCGTAAAAGGTATATATTATCTCTAATGAAAGTAAAATATATTACTTTGTATTACTACATAAAACCTCTCCTAGAACTCTAACTCATAGGTGGTATGGAAAAGAGTTAAATGCAAATATAATCAAACACAACCCTAACCTACAAGCTATTATAACTGTGTACTTAATTGTAATTTTAAATCATTCGATAAAATATACATTAGATTTACTATAATGTTAAAATAAATTATATTTGATAACAGTATTTTTGTTATATTATTTTATTTATATTAGAATTTTGTGGTATGTCAAAACCAAACTGGACTATAACTCAGAGCTGATACGGCGATATTGCAATGTTTTGGCTGCACAAATTTAGATGATATGTGTACAAACAAAAACAAAACTTCTTTCGGTAGACTATATATACTGATGTATTAATCCCGTACTCGAGCTTCTTGTGCATTAATGCATTAAGTACAACAGAACAGTAGTAATAAATTAATATATATATTACAATTATACTAAGCATATCTAATGTAAGATGTGATTAATTGAAAAAATATTTTATTGGTTATATATATTATGAAAAAGTGATCAAATTGTATGATTGTTTAACTTGTATGACATATGTACTTACTTCGGTGCATCGATATTATCGAGGAGTTCTCGCTCCGGAGAACTATCTCGACTATCGTGATGCGAAGAACTACTCGCCCTTGAGATGTCGATTCTCGGCGCATTCGACAATTTCACATTTACCTTATTGTACATGGGGGAATGCGATAGTGATGGCGAAATATTATTGTTGGATACGGGACTTACAGGAGTAGTGCCAATCGGATGGTATTGGTTAGGTAGGTTTAACGTTTCGGAAGATTTAGGACTGTTCGAAGTTGGTTCCACCTCCGATATACTTTGAAGCTTGTTGTCGTGCTCCTCCAGACTGTCCATCTGTAACAAACACAAATTATATTATTTTTTAGTTGGTACAGCATCGTTATTAGAGTCTTATGTCATGTTATATTTCTGTATCAAAATATGTTTTTAATTTAATAATTAAACATATGTTATATCGCGAGACAGATACTGCCCTGCTTGTTCTGGCGGATAAAGATACAAACAATACTGACAAATAATTTTACTACGACTATAACTAAGCGTCTAGAAATACATCACTTTGATCGTTTCTTCAGGGGAGAGGTTTCTAGATATAGGGGTTTCGTTTACATTAGAGTTGGATTGAGCCATTTTGATTGTTCCAATAAGATGCCATTTCTTTCATCTTAAATAAAATAGTAATAAAGTAAAATCAAAGTTTTTGTTTGTAAACCCAACAAATTCCATAACTTATATATTATATTATCATATCGTAAATGTTCGTTTCAACTTTAACATTTATATTTGAACCAATTTTCTTTTCTTGTACATCATCATATAACACTACACAACAACAAAAACTATTTTTTGAATGTTTCTAACAACAATTATGTTAATTTTTTCTCAATAATTAAAGTTATATTTTCATTCATAATTACATACCAAATGCTCTCAATATAAGGAACAATATCAAGTAATTGAGCCTGAACAAATGAATCATCTTCATAAAAATGTTATCTTTAATAGGTCA
Organism: Rhynchophorus ferrugineus; assembly: GCF_030347505.1. Classification (NCBI taxonomy): domain Eukaryota; kingdom Metazoa; phylum Arthropoda; class Insecta; order Coleoptera; family Curculionidae; genus Rhynchophorus; species Rhynchophorus ferrugineus. The sequence goes on from NW_027472581.1 coordinate 75,032,334, forward strand.
GTTCGTTATTTTCAGCTCGTAGTTGGTTGATACTGTATTCTAGCAGTTTTGATTCTCCATCGGCAACTTCATGTCTGGAATTAGATCAATTTCTGTCACTGCGGTTCGCAATATTTTACAACAGACACAGAATCAACTAACCTGGAGTACTTTTGGGGTACCTCTGCTATGCAGTTTTGAAAGGAATAATATACTTCAAGAACTAACCGATAATAGAACTAACTGATAATAGAACATCAAGCGACTGTTTATTAATCATATGTAAATATATATTTATATATCATATGTAATATTAAATCGTATATTTTGCTGGCATGTAAATATAAAGGTCAATTTAAAAAAATTTCAATAATTTCAACATATGTGATATAAGACATATTCGTAAATATAGAAATTAAGTGTATTATCTGTGAGCATTTGATATATGACCATACAATATCTCCATTTTAGTCAGCAAATTGGTCATTATCATGTTATACATATACATATTCATCTTTCTTAAAAATATATTGTTGAAGACAATTTGTTACACTTTCCGTTTACAGCATTTCTCTCTTTTCTTTTGGAAGAGTATGATTGGATAGTTTTCTGATTTACAAGAACCTAGTTAGGATTATTGAAGTTAAGAAAACCTAGTTAGACAATTTACAAATAGTTATTGACTTGTGCGAACTGCTAATACCGCCCTTTCAAAATAAGTATTATTTTCGTTTTATTTTTCTGTAATATGCAAATTTTAATTCAATTTCTACTTACTATTTCAATGAAAACAATTCCTTTCCATTATTTCTGTATTTTGTTTTGAAAAATTATGCCTATTTATTCAAATACTATATCAACTTATTAACAGTTTACATTTACAATCATTACAATGCAATTGCTATGAATACAAAAAATATATTTACTATACCAGACTAGTTGCTAATTAAAACTGCAGTTAGTGAAATTTAAGTAAATAGATTTGTAGAAATAACTTATTGAATAAGCGTCTATTAAAATTACGTTTTAAGGAAAACTTAAATAGGCCATATGACGAATATAATAAAAATTTAAAACTACCACTGCAAACAGGTAGCAACTCTGTTGTACTAAGAAAAGAAGCTGGTCCTGTCAATAAGAATATACAAAATTAGACACAATTTGTAAGAGATCTTCATTAGTTCATGAAAGTCCTTTATAACGTTTCAAGTTAATAATACACTTCCTTAAAGCTTCAAGGCAGTTCTGGTGGCTTTGCGTTTATAGCACAAAATGTTCGCCTCTAGCATTTAAATAATTTCAACTGGCATTCAGACGAAATTACTTTCTTTGGCTACGACGGCTGCAATAATACATATCTAAAACGTTTCAACGTTTTTTTAATTCAAACATTTTAATTAGAAATATTGCAATCTATAAAATACCACTACGATTAAAAATAGTAATATGTGAAAAACATAATGTTATTTATTTTGAATTTGTTGCACTGAAGCAAACTATCAAATAACAGTGATATAGTAATAGAGTGTTATACGTCATATGCCTGTAATTTTACTTCTCGTTACGATCGAATACGCCTTTGTGTACAGTGTTAATTCGTTACCTTTTTTATTAAATATTGTTAATTCCCTAGCACAAGAGAAACCGCTTGAGAACATATTTATTTTGAATCTATTAAGGATTTTGAGGACTAGAAAAAAGCGTTAGTGTAACGTAGTGTGTAGAAATGGTCCTAAGTTTTAACAAGTGAAAACTACGAAAATAGGAACGCCTAAATATGGAGTCCTCTTTTATACGCCTTATTCGCCACACAATACCCTTTACGATTATTACTACATTCGATATACCCATGGATAAGGCGACTTCTTTAAGAACCTGCCCGTTAGGTATTATTCTAAAGTAGACAAAATCTATCATTTGACAATAAATGAACACAAAGAAGTTTTTTAATTAATTAACAGTTCTGACATAGGTGAGAAAATAATCAAATTATCGGTTTACATATTTAATAAAACTTTTTTGTTTTACCCCATTAGGTTAATAATGTGCCAAAAATAATGCAAGAAATAATACAAATATTCTCAATATAAAGAAAAACATCAAGTGATCCAGCCTGAAAGAATGAATCGCGTGTTAACTTCATGAAAACAGTTATTGCCAGTTCAGTTATTAACTCCAGTTCGTCAATTTATAGTCATGTCCAGTCATAGTCAATTCGTAGTTACTCGAGACTGCATTCTAGAAGTCTTAATTTATCCTTCGACAACCCCATGTCTGGAATAAGATCGCTCGATTTCACTCGACTTCGGTCAGTGTGGTTTACAATAAAACCAAAAGCGACCAACCTGGAAAATTTTATAATAATATTTTAATATGGAATTACCAGATTGGCCATTTTCATGGTATACAAACTACTCTGCTGTACAAAGAAAAGTAGCTGGTGCTGTCAATAAAAATATAAAAGATAAGACAAAAATGTTTGAGAGATCTTCATTAGCAAAGAAATAGAAGCTTCAAAGCAGTGGTGGTTTTGTCTTTATTTCACAAAATGTTCATTGGCTCTAGCATTTAAATAACTAAAACTGACAAACAGGCAAAATTACTTTCTCTGTACGGTGACTGTAATAATAAGTATCTAGAACGTCTCAACTTTTTTCTACTTTTTCTTTAAACCCTTTTAAACAGAATATTTAAATAAACATTTTAATTAGAAATGTTGCAGTCTATAAAATACCACTGTGATCAAAAAATAGTAAAATGTAACAATCGTAATGTTATTTATTTTGAATTTCTTTCACGAAACTAAACTGTCAAATAATACTATTTATATAATAGTACTATAGAGAGTATTATACGTCAATACAATATTAATCAATACTTTTTTTTAATAGTGTGGATCGTTAAGAGCTGGCAGTATTTCATTCTAACATCAATTGTAATTTCGACATAATAACAAGATATATAACAACAGATATACAACAATATTCGACAACATAACAAGGAATATTTGCAGGAACATCATCTGAAAAGGCTAAACATTGACAAACATCATTTTTGTAATATGAAAATACTACAACAAACATTGAGATGCCCAAATATGGAGAAAGTAGACCAAATCTCTCACTGAGCGATAATTTTACACAAAGAAGTCTTTAAACTAATTAATAGTTGTAAAAAATATAGTAAGAGTATAATCGGACTAACAATAACATATTTAATAAAACTTGTTTGCTTTACTACACGTTAGGTTAATAATATGCCAAAAATAATACAAGATATTAAACTAATTTTGGTTGTATCATTAATATAACTATTGCCTGTCACGCACACAGAACACAGCATAATTTTTCCGTAAACTCATGTTGTGTTAAAGATACAACAATGATTACAATAACAATATTCATGTATTATACAGTAGATTACGAAATAGAGTAAATGTTTTGCCTAAAAATATATATTGTTGTTTTTTTCACTCACAAATTTAGGAGGGTGTAAAACAATACCATGTAAAATTAAACACACATACATTAGATGAAAATATTTACAAACATTTTGATTTATTAATTATATTATTGTAATATTTTATTTAATGATTCATGCTACTTCAAAAACATATTTATTTTTTTTAATATGAGTAACATCATTTGAATTAAGAAAGCGTGTTTAAAATGCTGATAATAATAATGAATATTTTTCAAAATATCAACCAATATTTCTAATAAAACGCTAATGATATGAATGAATAAATTACAATTTTGCATCTGACAAATTCCTTAATTTTACATTTAAAACGATATTAAAACGAAAAGTGAGTTTGTTAAAATATTATTAAATGGAGTTATTTAAATTTAACCAGTGTTATTTAAAGGTTTGTGTTATTATCATTATTCCCATATGTTTAAAACTGTTGAAGATTTATGTCAATGTATTTTATGGGTAAAAAACGATTAAGAATAGTATGATCACGAAAATTATATTTTACATTTTTGACATATACAGCTGCAAAAGAAAACCCCGACATATGTGAAAATGTCATCCCAACATTATTAATAAAATTCGAGAATATCAAGAATCGTCTGACCTCTTTGTTTACAAGATAATTAGAAATTTGAAATCAGATTTTCATCATTGTATTAGAGATAAGTCTAAAGGCTATTAAGATTTTTTGTAAATTTTATTGGTATTACCTCCTGATTAATTTCAGGTTTTTTTTCAGTTTTCGGTTTTGTTCAGTAAATGCCTTTCTTAACAAAGCAATAACTGAATATTTCAGGTATTGAATATGTTTACTTGTGCATCAAGTGTTAAAATGAATGTTGCAAAGAATTATCAACTAACTTCATAGAAAAATAATTAACTCCTGATTTTTTGGTGAGTTGTTAGTTCCGATGTGATACATACGACCAAGTAGGAAGCAGTAGATACATGAAATCTGTAGAAAGCAAAATAAAGATGAGCTATCTGTAAGGGTGAGATCAAAGGTTGGAATAAATAAGCAAAAAACAATGCAATGTTATATAAAGATTTGGATAAAGAAATTATTCTTGTGATCAGCCTGATGTATTTATTGTTTTTACAATATATACTTTAGGTCATAAATATGAATATAAGGCAAATACTAGATCAATGCATAAATAATGTAGTGAAAATATGCAGTACTTAAATTGAAACTAACTATATTATTTGCATAGATGGAACACCTAGGACAAATATAAAAAAATATGAATTCTTAATAAAAAAAGCTAAACATATTAAAGCATTGATAAGGTATTTAACGATGTTATAAGATATGTAACTAAAAGATATTTTATTGTTTAAACTATGTACCAATTATTTTAACTAATTGCTTAATACACCTAAGTTTTGAAAATTCAATAGTTAATAAAATAATTGTACATACATTCATTCTAATATATATTTTTAAATTGTAAAACATAAATTATCTAATTGGTTCGTTATTGTTTTGATAATCGGGACTATCACTAGATAAATTTAAGTGAGAAGCGAATATTGTTTATTGTCTGTTTTTAGAATGCTTCATCGTTTAAAAATCACTTGATACCCTTTTTGAAAAGGATACCTCAATATATTTTGCCGGTTCAATGCTAATAGAAACACAACTATTCAAAAAATATAGAACTATTCAGGTAACTTATAGACTAAACTTAGGACAGGAAAAATCTTACTAAACTAATTAATGTAGTATTTACAAAATATTACGATGTCAAAACTACAATACGTAGATAAAATAAATGAAAGTCATTAATATAAACAAAGAACGTCATTCTTAGAAGTTATAAAAATATTTATATTTCTATATTTTTAATAAAATTATTATTATTATCATCATTTATTAAGAAAGCAAATTCTTAGATTAAATATATCAAAAATATAATATAAAAAGTGAATTTTAGAAGCCTCTTTTGAAGCTAGCTTTAGTTATTGGCAGTGGAGAATTAAATTAATGATTTAGCCAGGTTCAAGCAGCCCATGATGAACAATTCCTTTCGATTCCGCCAAACACTTTGCATGCTCATCTTTAACGTCAATACAAGATTTGTAACGGATTATGAAGCTTCTAATGTCTTCATTCATGACCTCTTTCACATGTTATTGCCGCACGTGATCTTCTTTTCATCATCCACAATCATTCGTTTCTAGTTTGATTTCGTCTCGTTTTAACAATGATTCACAAATGAAAACTCCAACGTCCTTTAAATTAATCACTGATAATTCATATGTATGGAGCAAAGAATACTTAGTATGTTGATCCTCAATCGTGCATAGATGAAATATGTCGATCGATCCGAATATGTTCCTTTAACTTTTGAAGTTTCAATGATTGGTCGGCCAAGTCGAAATATCCAGAACGAAAACGAACAAACTAATTCACCGGATTCACTCTTCACTGAAGCATCATCACCATAAACACCATACAATTTTTGATGGGCTCTATCTTTAAAAAATTACATTTTTCTCTAATTTTATAATACAAATAATTTTTACTAAACAAAAGAATGACGCGTGAATGAAGATCTCTATATCTAAAATTTCTATAAACTTTGAAACGCGTTGTAGTATAGCTTCATCGAATACGTAACTTACGTACTTTAAAGTCGCCTATCTTTATTTTTAATACATAAAATAATTTTTCAAATATTTATTTTCCATTAAATGAGCATATAACCGATATAGATAATAATTAGTTTTCCTTCTTCTTCGTCTTATAATTTTCACATTATGTAGCTATTGAATTACAATACAATTATATAGCCTTAATCAGCTTGCAACTTGATTTTATACCCGTAAAACGTAGAATAGAAAAATAATGGAAAAGCTGGAAAGTTATTTACAACGGTATAGAATTTTCAATAAAAGTTATGTCAGATAGTGGATCATATTTCTATTTTCCAGTATATTTTTCTGCTTATTTATAAAATCTGAACCAATCAAAACATTAATTTGAAATATTATAAATAATATTTTATATATAATATAAAATTGAATAAAACTAGAATATTTTAATTCAGTTTGGTTCAAGTCTTCAAGAAATAGAAAGATGGAAGGAAAGAAACGAAAATCCAATAATTGCAGTTTCGAATCCCGCTTATATATCATATCTTATAGATGTTTATCATTGATTACAAACCCGTTTTTTCGACAATTCGACAAGGAATAACCAATCCTAGTCAATAGACGTAATACCAAGGACTCTCACTCATAGCTCAGATATTAAGTCCAGATTAGTTAAATTTTAAAAATCAATCGAGATCGTGAATACTCTAATTATAATAGCCCCTGTAAAATATAAAAATTTGATTTAATCTATTGTGTTTAGGTATTTTATACAGCGATGTCTATTGGTAAAAAAGTATCAATGTAAACAACAATCTAATCTAACTATTAAGTTCGACGGTATTAACATTTCTCGTATTGTCTCTATCAAATAACAGCTTTCCATTGGCTATCATTGAATTATTCAGTATATACAGGCGGTAATGATGAAACACCCGAAATTATATCAACATTCATTATTTATGTCATTTGATTTAATGGGATCTCCTGCTAAAACCGAACAAACATTTTTTAAAACTTAACCAGTTTTGGATTTTGGTTTGAACGATCTAAAAGTGGTGATTTTAATGCCAATGGCAGAGAACGGCCTAGAGGAGCAAATAAAATCGATGGCAATGAATTGTAAAACTTATTGGAAATTTCAGATGACGTATTTGATAAATAAATTGTTTCCGATCGTTTACACGTGGTTCTCACCCAAATGGACGAAAAATGGATACTTTTTCGACCCGTTTTCACATCGCGGTTTCATTGCTCGACAGGATAGAAAGTGAATCATCTACGACAATAGAATTAACACATAACCTTAGACTTGGGATGACCGAAGGACCCAAGAGAATCACATAGAAGCTGAAACAGAATATTCATAGCTATAAAATTTTACTGTATATATGGTAGGATACAGCAAGATATGGTCTATTACGAACTACTACAATCGAATGAAACGTCTGTCGAGATCAATTGAACAAATTGAATGATGTTTTGTTGCACAATCATCCTCATATTTTCTTAATACATGTTTTTTAATGAAAAAGTTATCAAAATACATGAAAATACCTAATACAATATATTTGTGCCCGAATTATATATTACCTCCAACGTTTTAACATTTTTTATTAATTCAATATGTTATAATACAATATGTAACATGATTTGTAATGGGTAATTATAGCAATGAAGATATTAAAAGAAAATGCCAATAAAAGTAAATAAATGAACGTTCCTCGACTCGGTATTAACCCACAAAACGACTCTCTCGAGAAATCCTGGCGTCATTCCAGACAGAAAATCCATTTTAGACTAAACGAATTGTTATTCGTATCCTTGCCCTAATATCTCTTCTATGAATTCTATCAGACCATATAACTAGAACGTAATATTTGAAGTTATGCCTGGAATGGTACTCGTCTTATAACACCGACAAAAACATTCACAAAGGCTCCAAATTAATGATCATTATTCGAAACCTAAATTTATAACAACTCAATTTATTAACACAAACATAATTCCTTTAAAACTAGGTGACTTAAGCCGGTAAAATCGATAACTATTTCAAAGGTAGTCGTGTTTATTAATATCTCGAACAAATACTTGAATGTCTAATATAAGAATGATTGATGATTATTAATAATTGCAGTTAGAAAGGGTGTCCAATTTACTCGTGAAATGAAAATTGAAAAACGAAATAAGAAACAAATGAAAAAACTGATTTGTAATTCTAAAAATGACTTCATTTTTTAATATAATTTACTTCGACTTATTGAAGGAATGCTTCCATTTATGAATTCCATCAATGGAGCTACTTTCTAGCAGCATTTAATAAGGATATGGCGAATTATTTATTTCCTAACGAATTTGTTTTCTCCAATTCAGAGTATCTATTCTCTTATTTAATTCTAAAGAATCTTTTGAAGATACGAGGTCTTAATAACTCTACATATTACTTTGGAAGGATTTTGCTCAGTTTATATTTCAAGTTTTATGCATACTTTATCGAAGAATTGTGCTACATTTACATCCACATTTGTTTTTCTTGCAAAAAACGTTCAATGATATTCTTTATTTTGTGGACCTCGTCGATTATCAAGTATTTTTGTTTGATTATGGTACCTTGATGCTTTTGTATCATAAATACTTCCACTCATTTCGAGTATGCAGGTGCGTGTTTTAGTCCAAAAGTTGCATTAAATAGATTGATAAATTTTATTTTCAATGTTCTAAATAATTGTTTTATCATCTCTCTGGTGATAATATTAAATCCTACATTACATCCTACAATCCTTACATTTGATTCAGATTTATGATTCTTCTTTCCTTATTCACTTAATTTAGGGCAACAGGTGTGATTCTTTTTAATAATCTTTAAAGTTCTTTATTTTAAATAATCACTGATTGTTTTTTTTTACTCTTTGTGATTCCACAATCTGCCCTATAGGCAATAAGTATTTCTTATGTCTATATTATATTTACATGGCATGTCTTATTCTAAAGCTTATTCTAAAGTTTATATATGTCCAGTAATCAGATCAGCTGGTGTTAAACGTTTCAGTCTACGCACTTCACTATCACGTCGCATATTCGCTACGCTAATCAGCTAATGTAGCTGCTAATCTGGCTGGATGTACATACATTCTTTCGAAGTACTTCACACAAATACGTTGAATTACACTCGTTATAGGTTCTAGGGGAATATCGCGTTGTATCACTTTATTTGAAATATAGTACGGATCATCAACAATGGCACGCAACACTTTATTTTGGAACCGTTGAATGATGGATATATTATATTTGTTAACGGTATCCCATAGTTGGATTCCATATGACCAAATAGGATTGAGTATAGACTCATACAGCAACACCCTGTTATTTAATGGTAACTTGGATTTGCGCACGATGAGCCAATACATTTGATGTAATTTCAGACGAAGTTGTATTCGTTTAGAGGGTATGTGCTTCTTCCAGGTTAGGCGTCGATCTAAGTACAAACCAAAATATTTAACATGCTCTGCTTGAGGGAGTTGACGATGATTAATAATCACTGGTGGACATGTTCTTCTACGCAAGGTAAACCTTACATGGGTGGATTTTGTTTCATTACTGATTGTTATGGCAAAATTTGTCTGTACTTATAGTCAGAAGTATATACTTTAGAAATATCTACAACAAGAATCTTTGTTTTGTTAATTGCCTCTGACCCATTAGGCATTTTAATTATCTTGGCTTCTTTCCAGAGTAAATACTCTTTACGGACTCTTTTTTATTCACTTAGGTCTTACAAATAAAAGTTCACTCATTTTTCTTTTAGTTCTCTGATTTCTCATCTAATGTTTTGACTTTTATTGTTAAATATGTTTTTGCCTTCTGTTTCTTTTTTCTTAATAAAGTTCCCGTATCTCTGGATACGTATATATAAATATTGAATAATAGCGACTGACCTTTTGTGCACAAGCATTTTAAAATACGCAATATGTTTTAAAATATGAAAATAAATTAGGCATTAGTTAATACACTAAACTAGATCGTCGTCAAGGCTTATATGACCACGTTAATTCCGAACAAACAATAAAAAGTTCTGCTCTACAAAGCTATATAGAATGGGTTCCGTGTCCTTATGGATTTTGGCTTTGATTTGATCGAGTCTAGTCATTTTGAGAACTACTTTACTGTTCCATTATTTACAGCTGTTTTTCACAGCTGTTAAATCGCTTACGCTACATTTATATCTAAAATTTTCTATGAACTATAACCTTTTAAACCCACTATAGTATTAATATTCATTGATTAAGTATTACCAGATACATGCTTTAAAAAATGTATTAGGAAAAACCGAAATATATGTTTGATCTGCTATATATATTCTATAATTTTTACTCATTTATCTGCCGCAAGGTTTCCTTTCGCCCATCATCATTCTACTCATTATTGTTAAAAATTCAAAATCACTAAAAAAATTAAATATCCTGGTATGTTGAAGAAAAACATACGAGAGTGGTTCAAATATGATGGAGACAAACGCTGTAGAAGGCTCGCATGTATGTTTTGAAGGTCGTGGCTTGAGTATGTGATAGCTGGGTCCCTTACGAACAGTGTGGCATAGTTTTCGTCGGGAAAGCATATTCCATGTGCGTGCTACGACTATGAGTGAACGTCAAGTAGCGACCGCCATAGTCTAACGTATTGTCATTCGTTTTTTAGTGTGGGAAGGCGTTATAAACACTGAAATTTTTCTGCGTTTGCGAAATCAGTTCGGTAGTTAGTGCCTGAGTGGACTGCCGTCTTTAAATGGGCCAAAGCATTCAAGGATGGCCGCGAAACCGTCGAGAATGAGCCGTATGATCGTCGACCGCAAACCAGCAGCACACCAGACAACATTCCCCGCGTAGAACTAATTTTGGAGGACCGTAGGATGAATGTTCGAGACATTTCGGCTGAACTCGGCATCAGTATTGGTAGTGTAGAGTCTATCATCCACGAACACCTTCAATATATCCCAAACTAATGGCACGATGGATTCGTAAACTTTTGAACTTTGAACGAAAAATTTACGCGGTTGAAAGTTTGTCGCCGCTTGCTGACGCGATACGAGTCCGAGGGGGCGGTTTTTTAACGCGAATCTTCTCCACAGACGAGACATGGGTACACTATCACACTCGCGAAAGCAAGATGTTATATAGAGAGTGCAGGAAAAAGGAAAAAGGGGCGCCAGTCAAAGTGAAGATAACCAGGTCTGCCGATAAGGTTCTGTGTACGGTGTTCTGGCGTGCTGTACGTCGATTTCCTGCGCACCCAACTTACTATTAATGCTGCATACTACATATTATATATTCTAACCTTCTGAAAACATACGTAAAACCCACTTATCGCTCAAAACGGAGGAGCATTCCAGCACGAAGTGCGATTATTCTCCAGGATAACTCGCGCACTAATACCGCGCCTCTCACGCTCGATACAATATCAGAATTAAGGTGGGAGGTACTGTAACACCCCCCTACAGTCCGAAATTATCACCCCGCGACTACCACATATTTGGACCACTGAAAGAAGCCCTCGGTGGTTAAAGATTCAAGACCGATGGCGAAGTAGAGAAGTTTGTGCACATGGCTGTCCGAGTTGCCCAAGGAATTCCTCCATACCGACATCAAAAAAATTCTGTGAAGATGGACAAAATGCGTATACTTTAAACAAATGTATTCGATGTATCGGAAAAACCGAAATATATTTTTTATTTGCCTTATATATTCTGTGATTTTTACTAATTTATATTTTAGTAATATTTCGCTAAAGTTAATCAATGTCATCATTAAAAAATATGAAATATCCTGGATTTTTTAAGGAAAACATATAATACCGCGTATTCATGTTATACATTACAATACATATTTGAATAAATTTGGAAGTATGAGCTTATGATATTAATAATATTCTATATATGCAGATTTTAGAATACTCAGAACTGATGATAATAGAACGGCAAGCGCTGCAGAGCGATGATAACTAAATTATATAGGCCCAATTTGAACGATATGGACATAGACAATATATTGTTCCAGCAAAACGACGTTACCAGCCATAAAGCGACCACTACGATGCCTGGTGACGTTACCTCTTGCAAAGCTGAGGTTAATTAGCCTACTAACAGAGTGCGTCTGAGCTGACTTTTCTTGTGAAGTTTTTTAAAATCATTGATTTATCCCAATAAGCTGCAATCAACCAATACCGTTGAAGGGAACATAACACAAGTCATGACTGAATAACTGAATCAAGAATTTCGTCCGGAAGAACGTCATATGCAACTTATTTATTTCTATTTAAACCGGCTCTTATAGAAGAACCCTATATATGGTCTTTTCTTAAAAGATTAATCTAACAAGCTTCTTTTATTACTCAGGATCAAAAATAACTTAAATTTGAGACCAGAATGACTCATTAGGTCTATAATAATATAGACTCAAACAAAATCTAAAAATAACAAAACAAAATCTAAATATAAAACAACAAATACAAGAATAGGTACGCTCCATATGTCCAATGTTAATGTAACTACAGCTTTACAGTTTGCTTTTATATTTAATTAGTATAATGCAGACCTTTCATAGTTTGTCCTATTACAGAGTTTATTGCCCCCTGGAAAGTTAAAACTTGCACACGCAAGAAACCTTTATTGTGGTCATGTCTTTATAAGATTTCATGCCAAATAATTGGTTTAGAAAAATTTACATTTTTAAATTAAATATTCATTAGTTATAAATCGTTATAAAAAATTTTAGTCAAATTACACATTATACATAGTACACGTTTAGAGAATAAATTTTATTCAGATATTATATTCAAAAAATTAATAAGGTATAATTTAAAATTGCATTTGATTAACAATAATAACCTTTAAAGAAACAAAAAATATGAGAAAAAACCATTAGGAACTTTTAAAAATCTTTTTTTCATATGGAAATTAATTATATGTAAAAACAGGTCAAAGTTAATTTAAAAAAAAAACAACGAAATCACCAGAAAAGTTTGCTAAAGCTTTTGACATACAAAAAAAGGAGACCGCATTAAGCAAAGTTAATTCTACACACCTGTCCCGTTTTACACATATTGTTCTTCCATTTGTTAAAGTTCTAAATTATTTATCACTGATTTAAAAGAATCTTATATTATATCGGATAAGCAGGTGAATAGGTAGACTGCAAAAAGTTATCAGTTGTAATTCGGATGAAAACCTATAACGTTTCATAAAGAAAGATTGCAACTGTGCGATTGTCAACCTCCTTGTAACGCTCAAAAAATGGATAACATCCAAGTTATCTTGCTTTTGCATCTATGTATGTAATGAAATGCGTATATACTGTTCAATGTACTTGCCAAGTCTTGTAGGTTATATTTCAGTATATAGCACGCTTTGTTCTACGACAATTAACACAAGCGATCGGTAAAATATATGATCTCTCAAACTTCGAGAGTGGGCAAATATTTAGTGTTAGTTTGTGACTACAACAGCTCGATTGTTTAAAGTTTCATTAGCTACAGCATACACAAAGTATAGTAAAACATCATCGGAGAAGAAGAATAGTGGGCAAAACCCAAAGTTAACTGACAAATACCAAAGAATATTAAAAAAGATTCATGACTCAAGGTCATGTCAACAACATAAAACTACTGCAGCAGGAATTACATCAGAACTCAACTCTCACTGTTCCAACACTATTACTCAAGAACAGCTCAACAGTACGACGGAAGCTCCACAAAACTAAGCATGTGGTTTTGTTAATATTGCATGTTACATCATTTCCGGAGTGAGACGTCTAGATATAGAGGTTTAGATTCGTGTTATCATGGATTATCAGCACTTAATGTCAAGCTATTTCAGTCCATAAAATAAAATAGTTTTTTAAATAAAATAAAATGTTTAGTTATTTTAAACTTTTCACATATAATATTATATAATTAAAAATATCATTTAAATATATAATTAACCCAAAGAATGCTAAGTTTGCATTCAAATTTTAAAACTACTTTAGACGATTTTGCGATTGCAAAGAGAAATTTCACCACACCAGGAGGTTCATAAAATATGTCGTTATACTAATTTAGATATTCGTGATACTATCGAATAACTTACTTGTGTGATTCAGTAAGGCATACAAATTCATACCAAAGTTCGCTTTCTTGTAGCAGTCTGCTATTGTTTGTTCACTTATAGGGCATACACTAACTAGAACTTCTGGAAATCAATATTAATACGTGGTATATCAATGTGTTGTCCCATAATTATAATGTGTATGCCTATTTAGGGCACATTAACCTGCTACTATATGCTCAGGAATATACATTCAAAATTTCTAAAGCTCTTTCAGTATTTTTTGTTTGTTACCAGTATTTATTAATTATTATGTCGTGACAAGACCCGCCAGTGAATAGTGGTAATGCAATATTATAGAAAGCATCATCATATAATGTATATGCTTGTGTGATTCTATAGGTATTCCACCAAATTATTCACTATTAAGTCACGTCATATTTTAATATTTCCATCTTTTTCTAACAATATACAAGAGATACTTTGTTTAGCTTACTGTATGAACGCAATAAATCCGATGGCACATAACATATATAAATCGATGGTTTTGCTTTTAGAAAAGCAATCGTGTTTCTATTAAGCGCATCATACGTAAGAGTTCAATTGAAAAGTCCCCGGCCTACCATAGTAAAACATATTTTTTTGGAAAAAATAGTTTTTTTTTATTCAACGTATTTCCCTTCAAGGGTGATACACTAATTATAGCGACCCTCCAACTTTTCGATACCATTTTTGTAGTACGATTTGTCCTTTGCTTCAAAATAGGCCTCAATTTCAGCTATTACCTCTTCATTCGACGAAAATTTCTTCAGGGCGAGCATTCTTTTGAGATATGAAAACATGAAATAGTCGCTGGGGGCCAGATCTGAAAATACGGTGGATGGATGGATTCTTGCCATCGTTTTCCATGACTTGTGATACGGTGCCTTGTCTTGGTGAAGCACCACTTTCTTTTTCTTCAAATGCGGCCGTTTTCGGCAATTTTGTCCTTCTAATGGTCCAATAACGCTATGTAATAGTCCCTGTTGATGGTCCTTCCTTAGTCAATGAAAATTATTCTACGCGCATCCTAAAATACAGACGCCATAACCTTGCCAGTCGACTGCTCAAACACTGCTCTCAATCATAAACTCGTCGTTGTTTTTAGTCAAAAGTAAGTTCGCGCTGCACCCACTTTGCATGGAGCTTTCTCATATCCAAATATTCGTGAAAGATATGATTCATGTTCAGTTGATATCTTTAGGGTCTCTGCTATTTCATTCAATTTCAACTTACGGTCATTCAAAATCATTTTGTGGATTTGTTAATGTCCTGTTAACCTCTTTTGGGCGTCCACTGCGTTCACCGTCTTCGGTGCTCATTTCACCACGTCATATCAATCCTTGATAGTTGATATTCCTGGGACAGTATCCGGAAGCTTGGCATCAAGCCAAGTTTTTATTTCAAGTGTAATTTTTCGCGTAAGTAATTTCTTTAGCATAAATATATTACACTCTGGTGATACTGAGCTGCAATGTTCAATGATCTACTTCAAGAAATGAAATTTAATTATAAATATATTGTTCATAATATACATATATTTTGTTTTCAATATACAGTCCTTCTAATATTCGTTTGTCATTCTTAATCATTTTTCACATACACATTTTTGAGAAGTAGAACCGGCCAAATGTCATGATGACGCTAAATCCGATGATACATGTAGGATATATGGATTTTGTGAGATGACACTTAGATTCACAAGTGTTTATATCCAACCGGTACAAGAGGGCTGAATAAATGTAAACGCGCCTTTGTGTTAGGTGCTTGCATCTAACTTGATCAGTGATGGCTATTGGTGAATGATATGATTTTGATATTTCTTTACATACAATAACTGTCTTTTATTTAGTATTAGTATTATTATATTGCATATTATAGAGTATATATAATCATGGAACGCTCAAGATTTGTTTTTTGACATCCATTACTTTTATTGCTTGATTTTTTTGATTGAGGAAAATTAGAGGACCGTAAAGATTCGAAAACATTAAATTGCAAAACTTATTGAGTGATTTTCAAATAAGTTTCTGTTTCTGAAACTGGACAGTACGAATTGCCTGAAATCTAATTTTGAACCGTTTAAAATCACGGTTTCATTATTTTCCTGGCAAAAGGTATAGTTTTCTGTGACGTATTATGAATAGCTATGAAACAACAAAAACATAAAAGTAATGAGTGAAAGAATCGATATTTACCTCGAAGTGGAATATTCCTGATCATGAAGAAGCTACTAAAACCGAATTAAAACGTAAATATCTAATGGTGATGCCAAATGAACAAATTAAACGACGTATTATTGTAAAGATATTCTAGAAATAATGAGAAACTGACGTAAAGTTATCCTCTTGCATGATAACGCTCGACCACGCATTGCAAAAGTTGTAAAGGATACACGGTTGCAGGTCGAATATGTACTTACTAGACATAATGTCTTCCGTTCAGATCGATAAACCGTGGCTTTGCTAGTCCATGGTTTCAAAATGCAGAAATATGAAAATGGCTGGAATGAATCACTGCCAACATAGTTTTTTGTTAGAAAGATGTAAAATGTGATAGAAAATGATGAAACATATTTTGATTAATAAATATTGTACTAATTTCTAACAATTAAATGATTTATTAAAATGAAAAACGATTAGAATACATGCAAGCACGTAATGCACATATATTCAAACAGTTATATCGTATAATCCAAAAAAAAAAATGTAGACATCCGAATAATCCGAATATGATCCGTCCAATATGCATACTGTTGAACGCATACTTCGATAAAAAATTTGGATTTATTGTTTTTCGATTTCGGAGATAATCTCCGCAAATCTAGCTCAATCAGCAATCGACATATACAATGACAAATCTAGTATCGCTTATCATACTGAAAATTCTTGGGCCGAGCGCATAATGGGACGCAGCTAGGTGACGTGACGCAGTAAGGGTCACGGTGAATATACGAGGGATAAAACTGCCAGACGCCGAAACCGCGCAAATATGATTGCAGTTCTCGCTTCGTAGTAAAGCTGTGAGCAGTAGTAGGCTTGGAACAATGGTTATTGATCCTGCACTAATAACAACTGAACTAGTAAAAGGTAACTCAGAAGTTGTAGCTAAAAAGAAGAATGACTCACGGAAAATTTACTTTAATTAAATAATTTAGTGAATAATTTTAATTTAAGAATTTAATCCTCATGTAGTCTACATGAATTGTATCGTACAAAATGTGTCGAATCCGCATAGCTTAGATTAATTCTACCTTCATTTTCAAACACTCACCGTGACTTCAGGCGAAAAACTGCGACAAGGGCACGGCGTTCCGCAAAAGCAATATTGTGTGGTAGCTATCGTTCTTTAAACCGACGAAATCAGACGACACTAAAAAAACCTATCCATCCATGCCATACAAGTTTCTATTGGCTAGGACTGCACATGCGTACTTGTTCTAACCCAGCCTGACAGTTTTCACAACTCGCGTCCTTTTCTAAAACACCTTTCGTACTACAGTCACAGTTGTGATTTGTCATTTTTAGGATAATTTTGTATCTATATTTTTTGTTTGTTGAGGTCAAATAATTATTTCATAGACAAAATTAGCGGCAGATAATGTCAAAATAAGTGTATAAGTTATCAATTATTATATATCACTAATTTTGTAGATTATTATGGAACAAAGGATATATTTTTATGTTAAATAATATGGAAACAGAACTTATTTGAAGATTATTTGTAAAGGTAAGAATGATATATGGTCATTTTTGTATACGTTTCCTGTCTATTTATTATTATACTTATATCTTTCTGATTTTACAGATATTTTAAAACGTTTTTCGAATCAATACAAATATGGCAATAGAATCTTTGAAATTTGAAGTCAAATATTACAACAAAATATACAATGTAAATATCAATTAAATCTGCAAGAATAGTTGTAAAACTTTGTATTATACGGTGTGTAAGATTTGTGGGTATAGGTGTGTCTGTAGCTGTCGAGAGCATACGATAAAGAATACTCTGTGAAAACATATGCCTTTGGTATATATGTATGAGAAGTTAATGGGCACTAATTATTTTACAGATAATGTAGCTAGTGCTCAAGAGAAGACACTGATTAAGTTGCAAGACAAGAATTTTGAAAAATCATACCAAAAAAACAGTCAGAAGCAGAAGAAGCAAATTAGGAAAATGGCATCGATAACCTAATAGACAATATATCTACAGATTCGAAATCAGCCAATCAAGAATCTTAAATCGAAATTGTTTATAACATAGAGGTGGTTCTTAAGAGATTTTAACAAAAAAGCATTTAGAAAGGAAAATGTAAGATAACTTATTTTGATTCAAATCTTTGTTTTAATATTTTATTTATATAGTTTGTGTGTATGTCTCTAAATGTTTATTGTTTAGATTACAATTTCTTCATGTATTTTATTCTATTTATGGCAATAACATTTGTTAAAAATTGTAATATTGCGACATTATTTGTAATAAATAATTAAAATATAATTAATAATAAATCATAAACCTTCAAATCTTATGATATCAATTTATTCCAACCATTTTACCATTTCCAAGTACACCATATATTTACAGTATGCTGAAAATTTATGATACTTCGTTTAAGCATTTAGCTTTTTTCTTCTTTTAAAATATCTGTAAAATCTTAAAGATATAAGTATAATAACAAATAGACAGAAAACGTATACAAACATGACCATATTTCGTTCTTATCTTTACTGTAATTTTCAAATAAGTTCTTTTTCCATATTATTTAACATAAAAATATATCCTCTGTTTTATAACAATCTACAAAATTAGTTGTATAAAATGATAATATTTTACTAATAATTCATACCTTATACACTTATTTCACATTATCTGCCGCTAATTTTGCCTATGAAATAATTATATTACCTCAACAAAATCTAAATACAAAATTAACCTAAAAATGACATCTAACCATAACTGAGACTGTGGTATGAAAGGTGTGATAGAAAAGGACGCGAATGTGAAAAAACTGCCAGGCTAGATTAGAACAAATGCGCATGTGCAGTTCTAGCCAATAGAAACTTGTATAGGCATTTTTTACTGTCGTCTTACAAAATCTCGCCGTGACTCATGATGCGTCACCTCACCAAACTGCTTCTCATTTTGCGCATGGCCTTACAGTTAAGCCCTTTATACATTTTGTAGATACAAGCTCAGGCTCTTGATAGTAAATGAGAACAACATTAATACCAAATACTTGAGTATTACAACAACCAACAATTTCTGATCAAAATAAAAAGAAAACTGAAAAAATATACTGTTGATATCTATATCTTCAATAACTGAAAGAATATTTTGACAAAATCGTATAATAGTGGCTATAGTGAAGATCTTAAGCGTAAAAAATCGTGTATCAGCAAACATCAAAAGCGTTATCGTATCGCATGGATCATGTCACGTCCAAACACCCATACACACACAAGCATCAGAATAAGCAGTGATTTTACTTACTAGTTGACATTAATACGTACACAAAGTCTCACCTCGTCTGAGAGGTCTTCAAACGAAGCGAAGGGCGCTGGACCCATCGGTTTTTGATATTCCGCTTTTTTTAACTCGCCACATTTCGCACCCTGCACTTTCTCCATGATCCAGGTACTCCAAAACTGAAATTCATTAGAATTCTTAAGTCAACAAGTCTCGCCTCTTATC
Source organism: Rhynchophorus ferrugineus (assembly GCF_030347505.1). Taxonomy (NCBI): domain Eukaryota; kingdom Metazoa; phylum Arthropoda; class Insecta; order Coleoptera; family Curculionidae; genus Rhynchophorus; species Rhynchophorus ferrugineus. The sequence continues at coordinate 75,052,198 of NW_027472581.1, forward strand.
TGTCGTGTAACATGTGTGTTTGTGTTGTCCCGGAAGAGTCTTCTATCTGCGAGCTGTTTTGTGCATGTGTTGGTGTTGATCTCAGTAAAAGCCAATCCGTATAATAAACTGAATAAATAATCATATAACATAAAATCACTATATCTCATATTTTAACATAAAAATTATTTGTATCTCTTTAATTTGATTTAATTTTACCACTAAATGAACAATATAATTGAATTAATTTTCAAAATATATCAAACCAACAATTAAATTATTGAAATATTTTATGAATGTTCTATTACCAAACTATAAAAAATTACATGATTTCTGAAAAAGTATTCTATATGGAAATTTAGAATAACCTATACTACAGATTTAATTAATAGCAATTGGAAATCTTTACAATATCAATTTTCGACGTATATGTAGAAATTCAAACTATGGAAATAAATTGTTAAATTTTAAAAATGTTAAATGAACAAAACTCAAAGAATTAGATGAATATTACTCTACCATTTCTATATATCGGCCTATAAAGTAGTTTTAAAAGATTTTTTGACTTATTTGTTGAACTTTATTGTTGAAATTCGATACCATGTATTTTATTAACCGACTTCGAAAAAGAAGGAGGTGCGATTTTCGGCTGTATTATGTTAATGTATGTTAATATATTATTATATTAATGTATGTTCGCCGATTTCTTCGTCAATTATGGACCGATTTTCAAAATCCCTTTTTTTATGACTGAAAGAGTGCATTTCCGTGGTAGTCCCATCGGAACCAAGTCAGGATCTGAGGGGGGAAAGGAGGGTAAATCGAGGGTATGCTCAAATTTTCAAAGGCATGTACAAGGCTTTCACATATTTTTTATCTAAATAATCAGATATTTGACTATAATATTATTGCTGAGCTCATGTGATGGAAAATCGGAAGTCGTTCAATGCACAAAAGCCATTCAGTTTGCTTTTTAACCACTAACTGTAGCATAAAAAGCTTCGTAGAAATACTGTAGACAATTGATTCTATGGTGTAATTGTTAAAGCGTTTAGCTCCCAGTCGGATTCGATTCCCGGCGCGGAAAATAATTTTTTATTGTTCTAGTTTAGTTAGAACATTTGTCAAATCACCTAGTCTATGTAGCGGACCCCGAGGCCTGAAACGCTCCTTATTTTTCAATCATTGTTTCTTTATCCCTATTTTTTTCACATGCGGGCTGCACCTTTACTTGGCATATCCATTATAATATTAAATAAAATATCTGCATAATTTATTGAGAAAATATCTAACACTAAAAAGAGAAAAATAAAATATTTAAAAAAAAATGAACCGACTTACGACTTAAAAATTACGAAATAATCAAACTTGTATAGTTAACACAAAAAATCATTGTAAAATAAAATATGTACATAATAATCGTTATAATAACTAATTAAAAATTAACAAAAACTTATCTAACCTATCTACTACACCTACATTCTACTATACACACTCAATTTAGCTTAATACCTACCTAAACTTATTTATCTAATTACAATAAATAATACATATAAAGTCGGTGCCGAACACAAACAATACAAAAATAATAATATAATTTTGTGACATACAAAAAACTAACTTACCAACAAAATGTGTGGGTTCAGTTAAGTAGATAAATAGGTTTAGGTATTAAGCTAAATCAAGTGTATATAGTAAAATATAAAATACATGTAGTAGGTTTAAATAAGGTTTTTGTTTACTTTTATTTAGTTATTACAACGATTATTATGTACATATTTTATCTTAAAATGTTTTTTTATGTTTATTTCTTAATTTTAGTAAGTTCTTTATTTATTTTTTCAAGTCGGTTCGAATTTTTCTGTTAAAATATTTTATTCAAAGTGTTGCCCATCGATAGCCGTTACTTTTTCCAATCTTTCAGACAATTTACTGATTAATATGATTATTGTCTTTTATTATTATTGTTTAAGAATTATGTATCTCTCATGCCTGCATACGAATGGACCCATTTTTTAGTATCTTCACAAAAAGAGAACGACTAGACAGGCAACGACTCATATGTGCAGGCAAATGATATTTAATATTACAATTAGAATTTAATCTGTGATCGAACGTTATCAGTCTAAAGAATAACATTGTGTCTTTGCTCGTATTCCCGTCGTCTTTCGCGTAGTGCTAGGTTGAAACGCATCAATTATGGTCAATAGTGATCTCCATTAAAGGATAGAGCATCTGCTTAGAGCTATGAATATTCGGCTTTGTCATTACTATTAATGCATCCCTTCTTTTTTGCTTTCGATTATCGTAATGAATCCACTTTTCATCACCAGTTTATTTCACCATAACAATACGATGCAAAAAACCTTTCCCATTTACTGTAGAAGCAGCAGGACACATGACCAAATGCCTTTCAATGTTTCTTAGCTTCAATTCACATGGAACGAAGTATCCATACTTTTGGATCATTCCAATGTTGTTCAATCTATTGAAAATGGCTTCTTGTTTAACTTCCAACAATTCTACATATTCCTCTTGCTTTTATATGAATCATTATTGAGTAATACCTTCAAATTCTCTAACTTTTTTTGTCTTTCTAGCACATTCTTTACCTTCGATGTCAAAATCACCACTTTTAAAGCGTCAAAACCAGTATTCCTATATTGATATCGGTGGAACATGGTTGCCATAACCTTAACATAGATTTCGGTTACCTTCAGTCGCCTTTTTCTTTAAATTAAAGTAAACAAGTAAAACCTCCTGCAAATGCTATTTACTTGATACAATTTAAAAATTTTTCAACACACTGAAAAATGTTTTTATTCATACATCGACGAAATGACATATAGGCTGTGGAGGACACATAGGAGAAGTGAAGGCATGAAGCTGGTTTCAAATATACCCAATGAAATTTTAATACAGTAACACCATTTAATTTAATGCAGTAATTTCAATCTCATTTAATGATTATGTAGTAAAAATAAATACCAAACCAACAATAGTTTATAATCCATAATGTTAATAATAGCATGTATGTATCAGCTGTTTTAGTAACATAAATACAAAGCAACAATTTTGAAAAGAACTAATGATCCGATAGCTGTCAAATGTATACGAGCATCTTTTGAGGCTTAGGGCTAATTAAAAAAACATATTGATTTAATTCTACTAGCGCCACCTATGTGTCAGGCCGGGGACTTTTCAATTGACTTGTTACTATGATATTCAGATATCCTAAACATCACTAGATTATATTTGAGACGTTTTATATAACTATATATAGAACTGGGGCTAAACCTCAAAGTGAACTATCAAGAAAGAATTTCAAAATATTTCATCCAAAGGAAGATTAAAACTGAAGCATACCGAGGTCAATACCGCATCCAAAAGCATTTGGCTTAAGGAGTAGTAATTTAAAAAAATTAACTTTAATATGCAGTCCAATAAATAGCTTGAACTTAAAGATAGTTATGATAATGATGTCATTTAAATACAGTTTAAAATCGTCTATTTTGTATTTTTTATATACTCTTAAGCAAATCCATTAATTTACCGAAGGTCTCTAATAATGGTAGGATATGACCCAAACCGCTTTAGTACTTACATGGGTGAATATACTTTATATGTGAGGCAAACCTACAAAGTTCCATCTCAAACTGAATTTCCTAGGTTGTGCACTCTGCTTGTTAATGATGTTATAAACTAATTAACAACTATATTAAAAGTATCTTTCGTAGTACAAAGTGTAATATTATTACATTAATAGTCCCCATAATTCAGCCACTAAATGTTATTACACTTTTATTAGGTGATAAAAGAAGTGGTTTTCGATATTAATAACATTTACTAAATATATAATTAATACAAAATGATTTTAAAATGGCATATCTATATGCGATGTAATACTCATTCAATGATGCTATACCATAGTGCCTTTGAAAGGTAGCATTACATTACATAACTATATATAAAAGTAGAGTCAAAAAATAGTATAAGTTAAATGAATGACCTGATAGTTCTGATGACTATTGAAGTTGAACCTCGCCGTGGCCAGTTATTTATTGAAATTGAATAAATCAACGATTTCCATTGGAGAAAATGTAAAGTACCAATCTAAGTTACTGTTAAATTCGATTATAGTGTTTTTAAGATATTCAGTGTATACAAGAGGAAATAAAAATATGCTCATAATTTCGATTTAATTACTTTTATTGTTTGTTTTTTTTTGTTTGAAGAAATCTGCTGAAGCTCATCAAACACTTTCAAAAACTTATAGCGATGCTGCTCCCTCATATCTCAATTGTCGGCTTTGGATTCTGCAATTTATATCGATTCATTATCCCATATCATAGATATTATTACATTAAAAGCATCAATATTGTTGACCGAAAACAGGAATATCAATAGAAATAATTCTCGTGATATACAGACGGACAATATTGAAATAGTTTTTATTTTTCAATCACCAATTCCAAATCTATTTAGGTTAATGAGAAGACAACTGTATGCTTTTCGATTTAGCTTAGCTCACTTTTATTTATTTCTATATGACTGGCCTATTTTACTGCTTTACGTTTTATACCGACCTAGTTAAGCACTCACTGTGAATGAACCGCTTTCAAATGTATTAATACGTAGACGGCTCTAAGATAACAGTATTAATAATAAACAATAAATTAACAAATTTTAGTAGCAGTTTAACAATCAATAATATTAATGATCTAATCTAAGTGACTCCTCCTGTACTATTATTGTTAAATATTAATTTCGATTCATTTAATGTTACATTTAAAACTCATCGCAATATTATAGAGAGAAAGTAGTTAATATGTATTATTTCATAGAATATTCAATATGAGTAAAGAATAGTTCGACACTGAGAGTTATATATAGAAATCGTATATTGAGGTATCTAGGCGCCTTCCGTTAAAACTAATCAGTATATTATTTGTATATTAGGTGCAGGAGTTCTTACAATTTTATGGACGGATGTAAATATAGTTTATGTATAATGATATTTGGCTAATTTTAAGTTATCACATCAATATCAATTCTTGCTGTTATAAGTTTGGCTGCTATTCATCTCAATCTTATTCTAGTTAATTTATAACATTTCTTTCTTCCAAAATGATATAATTACCTCCATATCCAGTGTTAAACTTAATAAATACGTCTACAATAAATTTCAAAAATAAAGTGATGTACTGAGCAGGGTAGCCAATATCAATTTAACAAATTCCCCAATAATCTATGTCAGATTCCCTACATTACGGAGAAAAATTTGCTGATTCCCTGCAAATCCCCGTCAAAAGTATTTTAGAAAATGAAACAAATATTTCCGTTTAAATAATATTTGTATTTTATCTTTTCGTAATATGGAATAAAGTGTAACGTTACACATTGATACATATTTTTCTTGCAAGCATTTTGCTTGATGGGTTAAACTTGACACTGCCGCTCAATTTCTTAATACCTTCCCTTATTGCCATTAAATACACTACTGTAGATGTATCTAGTCGATTGCGGTTCTTTGTTTTTAAATTTTTAAGGACACTACATTTTCACTAGACCGACGTTTTCGAAAATGACACTATTCTGCACGGCAATGTTTATATTTGGAAACAATTATTCTCTCGCAGCGTTTTTAAGGCTAAACACTTTACCCCAGAAGCATTCGCCAACAATATTATCTTTATGAAGTGCAAGCCCTCGTCATCTGATTCTTGTACTATCACAGTTTGCGTGTGTGTATTTTCTGTCATTTATCATACACTGGTTCCAGTGATTTAATTTGTAGTTGTTGAGCTTCTGGTGGATTTACAACGGCTATAAAATAATACAAAGGAAATCACTGAAAACAAATTACTTGATAATGCCTAAAGTCAATGTAGTACAAAATTCTTGACATTTTCTACTGAAATCTGCTAATAGCAGCACTAGGTACATCTTTATCTTTTTACAATTCTTCTCGAACATCTTACTCAATGTATATCTTGTCTAAACCTAGAAAATATGTTGAGTTGCTGAAATCAGTTGCGAATCAGACAAACGTTGCGAATACAGAGTTTGTCAATATTTTCAATTTATATGTTTAAGAGTTACGTACTATAATAGAATAAATAAAAAGTATGAAATGAAAGGACAATGAATAAAACAAATCTATTACTCCTAATTTTTAGCTATCAGCAATATATAGCATCAATTCATTCATTATCATCTTTTTATTCCTTGAAAATTCATTGTTAACATTACTTTCAATGTCTACACTATTCAATCCTGTAAATTTATTTTGTTATTCTTCAATTACTAAATTATTAACTTCTATTAGTGGTTTATTAGTCTTTTCAATTCGACTTTTACGTTCTAATAATGCCTTGTGTCTAATATAAATTGTCTATTTATTTAAAATATTGCGTCCCTCATATTAATTACTTAAGAAATAGATGCCAACTTTCATTGGGATGCCCATCAAATATCTCTATTAAATATATATACCTAATATAAAAGACCTTAACACGAAGCAAACTTTATTATAGGAGTCAGTGTTACATCTCTGCGGCCTCCTCTTATACAAATAGGTCAAATACAATGCAGATCGCACTAGGCGCCTTCCATACCAGCCCTATCGACAGTCTGCACTGTGAAACAAAGATTTCTCCTTTGAGTTCCCGGCGGGAGCTCTTATTATTAAATTATGCGAGCTCTTTAAGGTTCAAGCCGCAACTGAATCAAAAGCTCATTTTTCTCTTGTTGGTGATTGCTACGCTCTCACTAGAAAACGATATAAGGAATAATCTCAGATTTTTCATAAAATCTGTGCCCGTCTGTCATTTGCAATCCCCACCGCATATAAGAGGACTACAGAAATACCACTGTGGCGCTACGCACATATGCCTATTGTCTTGTCCATGCAAGCTCTACATAAAGATGTGGGCGGCTTTTCTGGACCTCATCATCTTTTCCGCCAAATCTATACTGAAAGATACCCTAATCATTTGGCTTTCTATACGGATGGATATAAGCGAGGAAATTATGTAGGAGCAGCCTTTACAGCCGAATTCGCGCCGGGACATTTTCAACTTCCCTCCCAGACTAGTGTTTTCACTGCTGAACTACTAGAAATAGGCAAAACCTTAATGTCCATTCAAAATAATAGATAGTAGACCTGTAGTAATTGTCACGGACTCCAAGAGCTCCCTGGAGAGTCTCAGATCAGCGCGGATAGGTCACCCTTTGGTAAAGAGCATCAAGAAGCTCCATACTACAACAACAAGAGGCGACACAATCTCCTTTATTTGTGTCTTCCCCCTCATAGGGGAATAGCGGGTCAGGATAGAGGATTCAGCCCGATTGAGTTCTCTTCTTTAAAAGAGTGATATAAAGTCCCATTGTAAAACCCTTTTAAGAAATCTCGACCAATTACATTGGGGCTTACTAACTAACAATAAATTTGGGGAAATCAAGAAAGACTTCTATCATAATCCCAGTATTCGAGATATAGGAAGACATAAATTGAGCATCTTCTCTAGACTAAGAATCGGGCATTGCAGACTTACCCATGAATATCTGCTAAAAGGTAAACGACTTCCTATGTGCAACGAGTGTCAAACCTTATTACACTATTATTACTCAGACAGCAACTTGGAATGGCGGACATCATGGAACATTTGATCCAACTGAAAAATCTGAATCAACTAATCAACTACCTTGCAGCTGCAAGTATACTCCAACTTATCTAGCCTTATCGAAAGTTTATTTATATGCCATTCTATGTAATCATGTTAATTGCATTGTCTACTTACATAATTTTACCTTTGTTTATTTATACTCCCTATGTTTATACATCTTGCGTTATGTTATTAATTTTAATCGTTTGTATATACTGATATTTATTATCATTCTTATTAATTGTAATTAAATTTGTACTCGGCCCTAAATAGCCCAAGAGGCTGATGGGCCATAAAATAAAAGAAAATATCTAATTTAGTGTATAATTACAGTGTTCACCAAAAATATTTTTCATCCATTTACCAGTGTAATGGCAACGCTTTACCCTTTAAACCGTTTCTTTCTTTTAAAACAATTACATTTTACTTAGAGTAAGAACTAAATTTCATATTGTTTTCTTTCTTTAAAACAATAATTTATGAAACGCTGCTTACACATTTTAACATTTCATCCATATCTCCCTAAATATCATCGCGAAAAATATTACGAAGCTTGCCTATATTTTATATTTGACATTAAGAAAAAAAGTTTTTGCTACCGCAGCGCCATATATCCGAACAAATTGTGAATCTAAAGCATCCCGAGGCCCACACAAATACGCACAAAAAAAAATTAGGATACGTTCAACGACATATACTCGCGCAGAGAAATTACATATACAAAGACATAATTTAGATTTGGTATATTAATTAATAACCTAATTACTATTAATAAATACTAACATGAGAGTTACCAGTATATAATTTATTATCTCGTATTTATAATATAGTAACATAATATTTAATTAAATAATTACATCATGCTTGATTAAAATATAATATGGAATAGTCTCTACTGAATATTATGTTAAATTATATCCGATATTATTAATTAAGTTATGTTTGGTCTGGAAACTACTATATTGTCATGAAAAATAAAATAATTATTGATTTTATGAACAAATTGCCTGCTAGATTTATTCTTAACTTCACATGGATCCTTATTCATACCAAAGAAATTTAAATAATAGCATACTAAAAATGAATTAGATATATTGTGTCACAAATTATATGCATTACTAAATCGATAATATTCAAATTGTATTTATGAACAGAACGCAAACTTGAATGTTACTGACAGAAACCATATAACGGTCAATTACATACCATGCAATACAAGTGAAATAAATCAAAGTTAACACAATTACTACATATACTTAAAAGATTTGAATCAATACAATACATGGAACAATAATATTAACTAATTTATAATTTTTTAATACAATACTTTAGTCATTATTATCACTTAATATCAAGCTGAATGATCAATCAAGTTATGAAATATCAAATTATCTTTAAATAATAGTTTAATGGTAATACTTATTAGAAGAAAAAGAAAAAAAATATATATATATATATATATACATATAATGTTTTAGAACGTTTATCATTATGAAACTTTATTTAAACTGTATTTTATTCAAGGTTTTGTCCATAGTTAGCCGCACATTTAAAACATAAGGAGTGTGCCTAGAAAACTGCTCATAAAAAATGAAATACTTGTCGGTCAATCTCGGAGTGATCAACCATAACAATTGATGACGTGAGTCGGAATACGGCAGTTCTCATGTTCGGAAAATCTCTAGTGACTGTTCAATATATGACACAAAATTGTTTTCAATTTCAGTTTATGTCCAGGTTACGTTTTATGTCTTCCAGTTATATTTAATTTAAGAATTTAAAACTTATCGCTACTTAACAAATATTTAAAGAATTTAGGACTTTGGTGTTTAAATCATTGTGTGATTATTGTGGGAACCCTGCTCTTTGATTCCGAAGCGAATTTGTTTTCAGAAAACAGCCAAGAAAGTGTAAGCAATTTTTTGAGGTCTAAAAGCAATTTTATACATGCATTACCTCGAAACTATAAAAGCAGCAAACCCAGATTATTATTATTATTGTATACCTTTATGCAAATTGAATTCAAAATTCCAGAAAAAAAACAATATTTTATTTTATGAAGAACAATTTTCATTAAAATGAAAGGTTTTTAGACTTTTTTTTATCGAAAACTAGTGCAAGGATCCTGCTTGAGCACAGAATTATATGTAACATTTCTATTTTTTTCTAACATTCCGATACTGTGGAGTAAGCAATTATTTTCATACGTTCATCCCATTCTGAGCGTTACGTTCCTTCAAGATACTCTTAGGCCAGACGCAAAATGGGACGCTTCCGTGCTTCCGCTAACGTGATCCTGTGGGACGCAATGTTTTTGTCGCAGTTTTTCGCCTTTAGCGTTACATCCTTCTGCATAAATTTCTTTTTTGATTAAATCGTGCACCTCTCTAAATTGATCACGATTTAGCCGAAAATAATTGTTGAATTTTTCTTTTCTTTTTAGATACAAAATCTTTAGTGATCTCTTACTAGCTATCTGGAAGATAAACATTACCATTTCAGTACCAAGCCTACTATTGTGTACAGCTCTACTGCGAAGCGAGAACTACCATCGTATTTGCGATCAGTGTCGGCGTCTGACAGTTTCATCCCGCGTACACTCGCCGTGACCCTCACTGTGTCACCTCGCCAAGCTGCTTCCCATTTTGCGCCTGGCCATACTGTCCTTACGTTCTATACATTCCTTATTTACAGTAACTATAAATTTAGTGACGATAACGATATTTATAAATATTATCTCAACAAATACTGATATTTAAAATACTGTAAACTAAACTAAAATAATTCAGTAAGTGAAAAATTCATTTTAGCCTCAACTTCTGATATAAATTAATAATTAATTAGAGCAAATTCTTATCAATGCTTATTTATATAATCAAATAGATAGACCCAAATAAAGACCACTAACTTCTTGCCTATTATATTAGAAAATATTGCAAAATGTCCTTTGACACAAAATATTTTCACAAATCTATATCATTTCTTTATCACCTACATTTATATCACTCATTATTAAGGTTGGTATATAAATTAGAAATTATTTAATCAATTTCATATTTACTAACCGCTACGAAACTGTTAATGTAATTAAATATCACTTGTAAGATTCCATTTCAAAATCAACCTGAAGGCAATTTACATAAAGATTGCGTAAATATGAAACATGCCCCTTGAGATATATTAATCATTTAAAGATAATTTCCACTTGTGGGACACCACCAGAGTCATAAATATAAATAAGCATAAAATCAGGTAGTTTATAACAAAACAGTAGAATGTGTGCCTATTAGCGCTATCTCGATAGATATAAATATCAATAAACTGTAGGTTAATAAAAGAAAGATTAGGATATACTCCTCCATATTACATTAACGATGGGGACTATATAATATCTCTATATTCTAAATCCAAAGTTGAAAAATGTATTTGTTAATTACTGGAAATTTCATTCTGTCAATTTCCTGTGATGCAAACACATATTTAGATCAATATGAATAACATAAAATTGCGCACTATTAATTACTAAAACAATTCTTTAGTTTTGTCCTTCTACTTTGTTCCTAATAATTATTGTTAATATTTTTAAAGTTGCCTACAAAATTTATTATATACGTATTACACATAAATGTATATATTCAATGAAAAAATACTGTCAAAGAAGTTAAAGAAGTAATAACAATTGGAAAAATTAAACGTAAAAAAACCTCCTAAAAGCATTAAACTATAGAACAAATACGTAGACTGGTAAACCAATTAAAAAAGACCCAATGCCAAAATATATTGCTCAAATGCATTCCTGGGTATATCACAGACTTTTGATTAAATTAAATAATCTTCTCCCTTATCCACACCTTCAGCTACTGAAATGTTATCTTACAATTACAACATTTACTATAAAAATATTAATAACATCACACTGAATTACATCCAATATATTTCAGAAGAATATAATCCGATATATAAATATATCCAGAAGTTCCACAAAGCAGTGTACTGGATTTTGCAAATCATGTATACTGCTGATCTACCAACCATAAAAATTACTACTGTGGCTACATGCGCAGACAGCATGACAATCTTAACATCGTACAAGCATCAAAAGCCAACCTCCACACACACCTTAATAAAATAAAAGTATGGTTGAACATATGACGTATTAAAGCCAATAAAATAAAATCTACTCCATGTATATTTTACCTTGCGCAGAGAAACATAATCCAATTACGCTTAACTTGGAAGAACAAAACAACTTGGGCTTAAACTAAACCAACTGCTTTAGCTTATCGGATTCAAATCGAGAGTATCCTTAGATAACAAAATATTGCTATTTAGTCCTGCGGAATCAAACTAAGAAGTACTATTAGCATCAATCAACGGTTTCAAAATAAAATGTTGCGTATCGTAGTTGATGTATAATAAAAAGTTTAATTCAAAGTAGTTGTTAACATAATAACAAATTTACAAATATGTAGTTTTTCTAGGAATTTCCTCTCACTAGTTACGCATCTTGTCCATCTTTCGGGATTTTTTTTCATGCCGGTATCGAAGAATTCCTTGGCCAACTCGGAAAGCCATGTACGCACGAACACCTCTACCTCGTCGTCGGTGTTGAATCTTTAACCTCCGAGGACTTCTTTCAGTGATCCAAACATGTGGTATACGTAGGGTTATAAATCCGGACTATAGGGGGGATGTTCCAGTACCTCCCACCCTAATTCCGATATTATATCGAGCGTGAGACGCGCGGTATGAGGGCGTGCGTTATCCTGGAGAAGAATCGCACTTAGTGCTGGAATGTTCCTCCGTTTCGGGCGATAAGCGGGTTTCACGTATGTTTTCAGAAGGTTAGAGTAGTATGCAGCATTAATAATACGTTGGGTGCGCAGGAAGCCGATGTACAGCATGCATCGCCGATCCCAGAACACCGTAAACAGAACCTTACCCTCGGACCTGGTTGTCTTCGCTTTGACTGGTACCCTTTCCTCTTATTTCCTCCAATCTTTTAAAAACATCTTGCTTTCGAGAGTCTAATAGTATACCCATGTCTCGTCTGTAGTGAAAATTTGAGTTAAAAAATGCGCCAGCAAGCGGCGACGAACTTTACTACGTCAACCGCGTAAACTTTTGCTCTAAGTTCAACAGTTTAACATTCCATCGCGCCGTTATTTTGCGATATTGAAGGTGTTCGTGGATGAGATACTCTACATTACCAATACTGATGCCGAGTTCAGCCGAAATATCTCGAGCATTCATCCTACGGTCCTCCAAAATAAGTTGTTCTACGCGGCGAATGTGGTCTGGTGTGATGCTGGTTCGCTGTCGACGATCACGCGGCTCATTCTCAAGGGTTTCGCGTCCACCCTCAAATGCTCTGGCCCATTTAAACACGGCAGCCCTACTCAGGCACTTACTACCGAACTGATTTCGCAATCGCAGAAAAAGTTCAGTCTTGTTAACGCCTTACCATACTAAAAAACATCTCTACAGAGTTTGTCTCCATCATATTTGGACCACCATCGTATTTGAATTAATTAAATCTCATATTTTAGAAAATCATTAAAGGGACTATGGCCTTTCTGGTTATATAATTAAATGTCACTTATGATTCTTTTGGATTAGTATTTATTTGCCTTTATTTATAATTTAAAAGGAACGCAATTTACGTGAAAAATTGAGCATTTGTGGAAAAGATCTCTCGAGATATCCCGGTCGTTTTAGGATGAATTCCATTTGCGAGACACCGCTGCAGCCATAAAAACAAACGGGCATTAAAGTGACAAAAACATGGGCTCATGTTGGGAGTTTCTGATAACATTCAGTACCAAAAAGGCAAAAAGAGACAGCTATTGTATGTCGGCGATTATAAAAAATACAAAAAAGAATGTAATTAAATACAAGCGAAGTATTATTCTAAAAGGTCAGTCATACATGAAATGTGTTTATTTATAGACTTTTATTACTAGATTATTTTAGTTTTTAAGTTTCCACTAATTAACTCAACGTCCGTGTAGTTTTTTATTTACTTTAATCAAAACAGAGCTAAACAAGCCTAAAAATATTGATATGTACCTATTGCGTTCTGGCGAATTGTTAGAACCGTTGTACAGAAATGAATCCGTTAATTCTAAATAAAGTCCTTCCAATAAAATAACAAATGCACGTCGAACATATTGTCAAATGTAGTTTGTGAAAATGTAAAATTTGTTTTAAACTACGAGCGAATTTATCCTTCTCATTTTACCTTAGTTAAAAAGGGACAATGCTGACTGATTTTTCGAAACACATCAGTCTTCAAAATTCTTAAAAACATTAGTGACAATATTTAAAGGTTACAAACTCGCATTCCAAAATTCTAAATGCGGCAACATTGCGACGTGCTGATGTCATATATTTTGATGACGTACTTTCGCTGTTTTATTGGACCAACGAACCAATCTACCAACTCTACCCTCATTCGGCAGTTTGTTTGTGATTTAAGTTTTGGCTCCCGACATTCCGATAGTCCATGCTAATTAATGATGGAGCTACTGTACTCCTACTACGACCTGATAACTTTACGACCTAAATTACAAGCCCAAATTTCGATGACCTAGATTAGTTTGTAACACATTTCACATTTACTTGCACCATGAATAGCGATGCTTATACCTGGCATCTATGGACTAAAACGTTTATCAAAGCATGAATATTTCCTAATTCGAATACATCATGGCTAGGGGAATTCTATCCTTCAATCCACCTTACAGCCTGAACTGCGATATTATAACTCTATTAAACAATATCAAAGAATGCTTTGAGTAACTTCCAATCCTATGTGAAACTGAATGAATTCATTCCGGTTAATTGAATAAATTCAAAGAATAACAGCCTTGTAATCTCTCCGGAATTATACCCACTATATCAGTGATGAAAAGTATGAATAGTTATGAAACAGCACTTTATTTTATTTTAACGGAAAGAAATGGCGACCATCTTGTTTGTCTTGCTCTTAAACATTGTATATTATGAAAATGTTAAAAGATTCCACAAAATCATATGGGGTCTGTAAGAAACCATCGCATAATTGCCTCATTATTCAAAATTTTGGTTCCAAAGAATATCATAACGTACATAACACCATTACTTTTTTGGTCATTTTGGAAACGGTCATTCATCAGTGTGTATATTCGGGAAGTTAAATTAAAAATTATTTCTTATTATAAAACTTATAATGCTTATGCCGTTTTATAACTTGCTTCACGTAGATCATCTCCAAGGAGTGTACACTGAAGTTTGTGTACTTTTAAATGAACTGATTAGCGCACAAACCATTATTTTACAAGTTCAAGATTCACTCAATGTGTGATTTTATGGTACGATATCAACTTTCATAACCCGAGCGATTTATTTATTACATTGTTGAAATTCACGTACAAAACGTTTAGTTCTATTAACATATTAACGGTGTGCTCTCAAATTTATTGACAAACATTGTCAAGAACAGGTGTTACCTCAACCACTTACACACAATCGATATAGACAAGGATTTTATCTATACTCATGGAGTGAATCCACAAACAAACAAACGCTACTAATTAGACTAAGAAATTGGGTTACCGCAAAACAAAACACAATAGCTTCTTAATTGAAATGGTTCTATATAAACAAATGTTATATTCTATTAAATAAATCAATAACAATTACAAAATATTTACATATAACTATGATCAGAAAATAATAAAACCTAAAAATAATGGTGTTGTTCTCTATGCATATCTTCTGCCACACCAAACCAAACCAAACTGTCAACTAAAAATGTTACATAAACTAGTGATCCTTCTGTGGCCGAAATTCGACCACAATGTTAGTAAAACTTGTCTTCCCGGTATTTTCAATATAAGATCAGAAATATATTTGATACATAACGTTAATTAAAATAATAAATGTCTCTATAATAAAACATTAAAATATATGCAAACTATCCCAAGGACTAACACTCACTAATATGTTCTAAATAGCATTTAATTAAATGTAATTTCCATTAACTGTCAATAATCAAAAAGTATGAAAAATAATAAATTACTACTTCATTGAACATTATAACAAAGTATCATAAGTAAAATTATTTTCAGAACTCTAACAACTTCAGAGCATCAAATATAAATATCCATGATCTTTCTTTATATTTATGTTTTAAAAGTAAATATGGAATAATAAATGAAGTAATACATGTTTATATACTAAAACAGAGAATACATGAATAAAACAATATTGAAATTGATATTTAACTTATGAACGTATAGTAAAATAATAACGAACACAATTAGGTAATACATTTTAAAAGGTACGTTAAAGGAATATCTTTACAACTATTAAATTAACTATTGATTTTTGAAAACTTAGGTTTTTAAAATAAATAATCAAAATAATTCTCACGAGGTTCAAGGAACAAGATGTCATCTAGTAGCTTATTGCAATAATAATTGCAATAATCATAAAACACCTTAATATTTACCATTGTTTTAAAATATTTGCAAATATACTGTTAATAATTGATAATTTCTTCTATTTGCCCGATTTGTTCCATATAAATTATACAGTTAATTTCATTTGAATTTTATATTACTTAATTTATGTATTCAAATAGTGCATATATTTTATTCATATTTGTCACCAAAAACATATATTACAAAAACAATAAATATATCAGGCCGATTAAGAGGAATTTCTTTACCTAAATGTTTAAATAAAATTCCATTGTTCTTTGGTTATTTATTTCAATATCGCCCTTACAGATAACTCATCATTAATTTGTTTTCTATTATTTTCATTTATCTATTGCTTTCTACTTTGTCTTATGTCCCACATGAGAACTAACAACTCACCAACAAATGAGGAACTAGAATTTTATGAAACTATTTTATAACTGTTAATATTCTATGCAATATCAGTTTTAACTCTTGTAGCACAAATTAACGTATTTATTATCACTAACATTTTCAGAAAAATCTTAACAACCTTTAGAGTTACGTCTAGTACAATGATATACACTGCCTCTAGAATTATATCAATCAATAACAGTCCATAAGCAACAACACTTTTTCTTTTTCTCTTTTTCTTCATCAGACATCAAATTAAATCAAAAACTGAGTTCGAATATCTAAATATCCTGTAACTAAAAAAACTGACGATTCTTGTTATTCTCGAATTTTATTAATCTATATAGAGATGAAATTATTATAGATGTCGAGTTTTATTCACAGCTGTATATATCTTCTAATAAAACGGATACATTAATTTGTCTTCTCTGCAAAAAATGTAAAATATAACTTTAAGTGCTTTAACACTGCTCCGAATCATTAACTCGTCGTTGTTTTTGGTCAAAAGTGAGCTCGCGCGGCACCCACTTTGCACAGAGTTTTCTCATACTAAACATTTGTGAATGATATGATGTACAAGTTCCGTTGATTTCTTTTGTGTCCGCTATTTCATATAGTTTCAATTTACGGTCATTCAAAATCTATTCTAATACAATGATATACACTGCCTCCGGAATTATATCAATCAATAACAGTCCATAAGCAACAACACTTAAAACAACACAACAAATTAAATCTAAAACTGATTTCCAATATCTAAATATCTTGTAACCAAAAAAACTGACGATTCTTGTTATTCTCGAATTTTGTTAATCTATATGGAGATTAAATTATTATATATGTCGAGTTTTTCTTCACAGCTGTATATATCTCCCAATAAAACTGACACATTAATTTGTTTTCTCTGCAAAAAATGTAAAATATAATTTTAAGTGACCATGCTATTCTTAATAGGTTTTCATCCAAACTTGTCATAACATTTAATCGAAAGTAACACAAAATGATAACACTGCTTAAAATTAACTCTTGATAATATTTTAACTGCTAACTTTTCATTTTAACATTTTTAAATGTCAAATTTAAGGATTTGTCATATCACAATAGTGTATTATAAACTATTTTAGTAGAATTTCTTGTGATTTACTTTTGTTTATATCAAATTATTAATAAAATAAAACTATTATCACAAAACAAATTAATATATTATAATTTAATGTAATTTATATGTAATAAATACTGATTAGCAATTAAATGTTATGAACGCTTGCAATGCTGCTGAAATTTTAATTAGCATCATTTCCTTTTTATCTTTCACAACGACAATCGTACAATAGAAAACAGTTGACTCTTTTTCTTGTCCCGTACTGAACATAATCTCCCTCGCTAGAATCGATATTTTTGCAAAACATTGTCACAGCGAATTCTCGTTCGTTTTTACGACTTCGATGGTTTTCCACCAACAAAATGTATCCCAAAATGGTCGTGATATCCCCGAGAGGGTACATCATTATATTGGCAAACAACTTTGACTTTTTCTACATGACGTAGTTAAATTAGTCGAACAATTTATGGCCAGTTTTCCGTTGGCCACTGTTTCAAAAATATTGCCGCTAATTTTTTGACGATACAAACTTTTGTTAATTTAATATTGTTTTATGCTATACAGTAATCTTTCAGGTTTCAGGTTCCGCTTTTCAGGTTTAAAGACCGATTAATTCTTTTTTTTATTGTAATGCCTCAGGTCATTTTTTGATGAACCCAATGCTTGTTTACCCTTTTGGCCTTTGAAAAATAAAAATAAGAACTGTCTGCCTGTGTTTTGGAAAGCAAATCCTAATGCTTGGGTTACGATGACGCTGTTTAGAGACTAGTTTACTAATTGTTTTGTGTCTAGTGTTAAACAGTATTTGGCTTCTAAGTCACTATTATTTAAGGTACTGCTGCTTATTGACAATGCGCCTGGACATCCGGAGACCTTAAATTTAATGGAGCCCAATGTTAAAATACAATGTTTACCTCCCAACACAACTTCGCTTCTGCAACCCTTAGATCAGGTTATAACACACATTATTACAATGCATGGAAGCAGATCCCTCGTTGACTGTTACCAGAAGTTGGAAGCAGTTTAATATTGTTTAATAATGAGTTAAGACCTTCAACTATCAATGCATGCTATAAAAACCTAGTGCCGGATGTTTTTACCGATTTTTCAACATTACCGGGCGAGGAAGCCGAAGTAACTAACATTAACTAAAAAGTTATGCATGAAATACGTGGAGGTTAAGAAGATCTTCAGTCACCAGATGACAATTAACTCATAGAAGATGAACTCGTTGAAATTTTGGAAAAAAATATAAATAATGAAGATAGTTCTCAAGAATTAGCTGGAAATTCAACTACGTCTAGAAAAAAAAATTAAGATTTTGTCATCTGCTCATGATCTGCAGGATTTGGTTTTGAACCTGGATCGTTCACTGGAACGAAGTATTAAGTTTAATGATGGTCTAGAGGGTTTACAACAACAGCATAAAGCATCGCAAACAAACATTTAGAAAATAATGAAACAGACAACAATCCTTTCATTCTTTAAAAATAAACTTTGTTTTTTTACATTTCTATTTTCTAACTACATGTAACTTTGTGATTTACGTACTATAGATGTTTTTTGTTATTTTATGTTTTTATCAGCAACTAAAATACAAATAAAAATAAATTTTATATCTACTTACATATATGCATAGACTCTTCTTTATTAATGAATAGACAAATAAATTAAACTATCAATCTAACAAAATTACATGCTTTACATTACATCATCAACTGCGGTTTTACCAACCGCTGCCACCTTATTGGAACGTAACCGCCACGGATAACGAGGGATTACTGTAAATTTTAACTTATTATTGCATATAATACATCACTTATTAAATGTTCAGTCTGACGCACAAATTGTATTTTTGTTTCCAGACCCCTTGATTCCTGGAGAGTATTAATCTTCATATGATATGTGTGAATATTTCATATCATTTAAATTAATAGTGTATAGATAATAATAGTTCTAATGAAAGAACTCTTGTAATTTTTAAACAATCAATAAAAGAAAATCCTTGTGTTGGACACACTTTATTATTTGATGGGGAAAATACAGTTGCTGCCAAGCAGTAGTTCGAGATGTGCTAATAAAACTCTGCACCAGGGAAATCAACTGTTATTTACTGATATACTGAATGTAAACGGATCGTACATACATGGATACGGAATACTGTATAGTCGCTCAATGTCAGTAGTTTTTCCGAAAAATATAAAAGGTCTACAGAATAATTTTCAAAAAGAATTAGTTGTAGCTCACACCTTAAAAATATGCGAAAAGTACGTGTTTGCAACCTTCACATTGAATAAATAATAAGTTACAGCTAAAATATATTCATAAAATGTACAAAAAGATAAAAGATGGATTAACAGGCTACAGTCCACTCAGTAAAGCTACCCATAGCAACCAAAAAAAAGCCACTATACTAAAAAAGATCAAAACATTAAAGAACAAAAACATAGCAAAATTTATTTTGTAAAATTGTTATCAATTCAGGATCTTGTGAAAACTGTATGCATTAGTATTTTTTAATGTGCATAATCATGGACATAGTAAATACTAATGACCGTCATTTAAATTGTTTTTCGTCTTTTAATGTTATCCAAGATTCGACAGGATGAATATATTTCTTCATAATGATATAGCATTTATTATAACGATTTCAACGTTTGTGCAAAACCAAAGCTCATACAAAAATATATGTTTAAAAGTCAACCTCTAATGAAATATTTAATGAGCCATGAGTTGATATTATTTTTATTATCAATGCATTTTTATTAGTCGTTAATACTAGCCGACTAATCTACATTCTACATTTTTACAATAGCTTAAAAGCTAGATACATTCTAGCCAAACAGACTGGACCTTACTGAATCTCTAGAGTAGTAATGTTCATATATTATTTAACAGTACTTTTTACAACAATGTTACTCGAATGTTATCAAAGAATTTCAATGCTTCTGAATTAAGCTACAATTTTCTTGATTTCCTGCATAACTCTCGGTATCTAAAGGGCTAGATGTAACCAATCATTCGTATAATACCTGAGTGCATCCATGATACCTCTTAGGACTTTATTCTGAATTTATATATTTATAACTATATTTCATAGCTCCATATAGACTTTATAATTTGTTCGTATAGCAGCAACTTATAATCTACAGATAATTGAGATTTTCTTTTTAATGTGGACTAATTTTCCATCGAGATTCATGCCATTTAGTATCACAAATGCTCAAACTCGGCGAATTACAGTTAATCACGTCAGAAGATCTTTGAGTATTAATTAATATGTTTTACTGAGCAAACTCCAGCATATTGAATAAAAAGTAGATATTCTGAGCAAAGTTAATGAATCCAGTAAACGATGGAAGATAGGATAGGATGGAGGATAAACAAAAATGTGAGCTTGTGAATTTATATCGGTGATGAAGACATTTTTCATATCTGACAATTTGTGATACTTTTTATATTAAATTATTCCGGTAAGTTTTTTTATTTCGATTTTGATTTCGTCATTTTGCGACTATACAACAGTACGGTGTTGATTTATAGGGGACGGGAACAGCCAAAAAGTGTATGTATAAAATAATAAATTAACATATAAGTAAAATTAATAACAGAAACAGGGGGGCTAAAAGTTTAATTAGTGTATATACAATTTAAAAATGGACACAAATACAGGACTACAAACACAACCATAACGAAGTAGAGGCTCAATCCAGACAGCACACATTAGCACCCATACCGAAATGACAATGGTTCTTTGGTCAATAACACTTAGCATAGGCTAGATTCTATGGAAAAAATCGATTTCTCGTAGAAATCCGAGGGGTCTGTCTGTATTTTCTCCTGTTAAGGCATTACTAAAATTTTGCAGCCCATACATAGCTCTAATCTGGGTCAGCCGTGGACAGTGGTTATATAGGAATTAATTATACAAGATATCAACTGCAATTATTTATTTATATAATTTAAGTACATAGTAATAAACAAATTGATATTAATAATGCTGATTTTCCTCTAAAAACTAAGATATCCTGATGATTATTTCTTTATATTTTTACAAATACAAAATATCAAGCTCATATCATAAAGTACCTAAAAAGTTTTAATAGAAATAACAAAGTCACTAGCGACTCATCCATTATCTACTTAAATGCAGTAAAAGTGCCCGGCCTACCATAGTAAAACATATTTTTTTGGCAAAATTAGTTTTTTTATTGAACATAATTCCCTTCAATGGTGATACACTGATTATAGCGACCCTCCAACTTTTCGATACCATTTTTTATATAGTACTATTTATCCTTTGCTTCAAAATAGGCCTTAGTTTCGTGGATCACCTCTTTTGAGATCTGAGAACAGGAAATAGTCGCTGGGGGCCAGATCTGGAGAATCCGGTGCATGAGGAAGCAATTCGAAGCCCAACTCATTTATTTTTGACACAGTGCATTGTCTTGGTGAAGCAGCACTTTCTTTTTCTTCAAATCCGGCCCCTTTTCTGCAATTTCGTAGTCACTGAAAAGTGTTCCATTCACATCCCAAAATACAGACGCCATAACCTTGCCAGCCGACTGTTGCGTTTTCTCACGCTTTGGAGCGGGTTCATCATGTGCAGTCCATTCGGATGACTGTCCATTGGACTGCGGAGTGAAATGATGGAGCCATGTTTCATCCATTGCCTTATATCGACGCAAAAACTCAGGTTAATTACGCTTGATCATCTTCAAACACTGCTCCGAATCATCAACTCGTCGTTATTTTTGGTCAAAAGTGAGTTCGCGCGACAACCGCTTTGCACAAAGCTTTCTCATGCCAAATATTCGTGAATGATATGATGTACACTTTCAGTTGATTTCTTTAGTGTCTGCTATTTCATACAGTTTCACTTTACGGTCATTCAAAATCAATTTGTGAATTTTTTTAATGTTTTCGTCGATAAAAACCTCTTTTGGGCGTCCACTTCATTCCCCGCCTTCGATGCTCATTTCACCACGTTTAAACTTAGCATACCATATAATCATTGATGGTTGATTTTCCTGGGGCAGTGTCCGGAGACTCGGCATCAAGCCAAGTTTTTGCTTCAACTGTATTTTTTCCCTTCAAAAAGCAATATTTTATTAACTCGCGAAATTCCTTTTTATCTATTTTTTCACAATAACGAAAGTTGCTTCACTCAAAAATCAAATTACATAAAAAATATACTTTTTATTTATAAGCATGCTCACAAACCAAAAAAAATTCATTTCCAGTTATTAAAAATATTGTTCATAAACAAAACTATGTTATACTTGTTTGTCTATACATTTTAAGTCGTTTTTCATAGAGTAGCATGTATTGCTAAAAAATCGATCTCCCTGACCTCAAAGATGTAAATAAAATTTTAAAGACCTTTACAGGTTTCTTCATGACCTACATTTACTACGACATTATGTTTTATTTATGTTTAAAATTGTTCCTGATATTTGAATGTTTAATAGAGCTTCTGGAAATATTCAAACCTTGCCCGACAAATAAACTTTTAGTGAAGTAAATTGACTAATTATTTGTTTTAATACGTAAATAAAAAGTCCTCCAATTTCACATGTTTTTCCTTATAAAGATAAAGTTTAATTAATATGAACAGATTTATACTTTCGAAATTTGTTCTTTATTTATTGTTCCTTGAAGATTTACAGTTATTTTTTATATATACTTTTATACTTCCAACTGATAACAGCATCTTTATTTGAACTAAACAGGAAAGTTTCCTACAAATTGTAATTTTAATTTACTTTAAATACATTATTTAATTGAATTTGAAGTTTTAATAAAATATTTAAAGCACTAACATTTTAGCTAATGTAGCAATTACTATTAATTAACGTAACGAGAAGTTATGCAAACTTACACAGTTAAAAAAAATCTGTC
The DNA here is from genome assembly GCF_030347505.1 of Rhynchophorus ferrugineus. NCBI lineage: Eukaryota > Metazoa > Arthropoda > Insecta > Coleoptera > Curculionidae > Rhynchophorus > Rhynchophorus ferrugineus. The sequence continues at coordinate 75,075,705 of NW_027472581.1, forward strand.
GTATGACTTAATTTCTATATATAACTATTTAATTACTTAACGCTTAATTACATTTCTATTCTAATTTTATCTCTTAAAAAGCAACTATGGATATGGAAAATAAAATGTAATATATGTATAATAAATAATTACTTGCATATTATTGTACTTGCATGTGTTCTCGTCATCTTTTCATTTGAAAAAGTCGGTTATTAAGAAAAATTAGTATAGCATAAATTAATCAAAATTTTCTCCATATTTTTCGATTTTTCTGGCAAGAAGATTCACGGAATCTCACTTTTTGGTTTTTCGCAAACCGTTTAGATTTTCACTGACCTTTGATACTCTTAGGTCTAAAAATATCTTTATTGATAATATCAATATATTAACATTGATTTTCTTTATGTGCCTCCACTTTATATGTAAATATCTTTCTTTATGTGTAAATATAATAACACTTTGTTTTGAACCATTTTTCATTTAACCCTCATAGAAAATCGCGCTTATTTCTTCTTAATATGCTCTTTTCATGTGAGCTAGACACCCAATATCCATTTGTTTGTAAACTATTTAGAGTTATCTCGATATTATTATCTTTAGCGAGGAAGGCATTATTATCACCAAATATGTTATACTCATTGTTACTCCTTCACACTCAGGAATATCACTGTCATAAAGTAAATACAATATTGGCCCAAGCGGTACCACTGCATGGATGGCTTCCAAATCTCAATATTCGTCGCCGTATCTTATACTGAATTTATGATCAGAATAATAGCATACACAAATAAATATAGCCATAATGGTTTAGTACATACATCTCAAATTCACCTAATTAATTTCTTGATATATTTTTAATATACGTCTTATTTTAATATTCTTAATTATTATTCCTTCTATATATAGATATCGTTAGTTGTTTTAGATATACAAATTAATTACAACACCAATATTTTAATATCTGTAATCAATTTATTTCTCTACTAATACCAATCACATTCGTTAAATTTAATATCAATTAAATACCAAAATATTTCAGAAAATGTAAAAGGAAAAAGTTATCTTTACCAAAAGCGACTTGAACTGTTTACATGAGATAAGGAATCGGGCTTATGAAAACCCTTACGATATTTGCGGTCCTGACGTTCTAAATCAACAACCCGAAAGTGCTCCAATTCGCTCTCGATAACTTCGTATCAAATACTATAAACTTCGTTATATTCTGACTACCATTTTTGGAAATTAAAAGATTGATTTCTGTTTCCAGATTTTTTATTTTATAATAAATAATCAAACATTTTGACGATAACAACTATAGTCTCAATCACTGTCAGTTTCCACCATTTTAAACTAGCTGCTTTTAGGAATTCCATCAAATTCGTTTGCATCAGTATATTGTCTTGAAAATCTTTATCAAGCGATAAAAATAGCGACTTTTTAATACTTCCAAATATAAATATTGACAGGCATTCGTTGAAAGTATCTATTTCTCAACCAATATGCTGCTGGTGGTGCCGCCGCATGACTTCTAATATTCCTCACTAAATCTCGCAACAGTTGATGGTCAGCCGCAACTATTCAGACCCCGAATGATATTAGTCCTATTTTTCAGATGTCTTACTATATTATATAATCGCACAAAAATCTGTAATCTTTCATTCAACAAACTTGTTCAGCAAGCTTAGTTGGTGCAGTGGTTAAGACGACAAGACGGTCCACCTACTCTTGCGATAGTCTCGGGTTGGAATCCTGCTGGGACATGGTCGTAAATGTATGTTTGTTATTGTTTAATATTTGTGATTGTCGTAGTCGTGTATTGTCGTCGTGGCAAAGGTATAAAATCCGACAAGGAAAATGATCTCAGTCACGCCAGTAACTAGGCTGGGTAAGACCGGTTGCCTTCTGGGATGATTTCTAAGTTGGCCACTCGGCAGTCGGTAGGTTTAATGCCGAGGACCGTGGTTTGGAACCCACATTAAACAGTAGGTCCAGTCCAGATGAACCCTCATTGGTAAAAAGGAGACTTAAAATATGTAAAAAAAAACAAACATTGCAACTAATTGCCTCTGAATAAATTCCTTAACTGTGCACTGTGTATCAACTGTGTTTAGTTTTGATTGTAACATTTCCTGCCTTCCACAAGCATCATCTTAAAGTAGGAAACACTTCAGCAGCTGATCCTACAGATCCTAAAGTATGAACTAGATCGACTATCATGGCATAAATAATCGATTGTCTTCTCTCATCCTTTCTATCGCAACAATTTTCAGAATTAGTACTAATTAACAAGCATTTTGATGTATAAAACCGAATTACAACCTACGTTGAAATTTCTATACCACCAGTAAACCATAGCTAAGAATGATTTCAACGAATTTCATTAAATTCGTATATACTTATGCGTTTATTGTCATTTTTACAGAATCTTATTCTTGTTGCAGAAATCATTATCAAAAGCTCTTCTGTGACAATTTCATTATCAAAAATTAGTTATTTGTCAAACACTGTCTATGGAAATTCAATAAATTTAACTGACATAGAAAGATAAAAGATTATACTAACTACTAAATCATTTAAACTTCATTCCCAATTGTTACTGCTCAACTTTCGTAAAATGCTTATAACATGAATTTAATTTTATATAATTGCTATACTATCTATAATAAGAAGAGTATTATGTATATTAATTTTTATGAATATTTTTGTATCCAAATTTTACAAACATATATAAAACTAACATCAACAATATTATTAGCGCTATTATTATATAAGAAAATATTATTTCGATATATTGAGAACACTTGATATATTTAGCAACAGACGTATAAATAGAGAGTGAACGTTGTTAGTCTGTGACGTAAAAGATATCGATCATGTCATATGACAAATTGTCCTTAATTCCTCGATGTTATTTTATTCTTTCGGCATTTAAATATCTATACAAACCTTAAACCTATATATATATATATATATATATATATATATATATATATATATATATATATATATATATATATCCTATATATATTCTAGTTAGTAAAAAGGAGACTCTAAAATATAACAAAAAAATGTCCCGGAAATATACCGTTCATAATTTACCTGAAAACTTAACATTATACAATTTAACAATGAACAATGACGATTTTAACATATAGGACAAACAATATGAGAACCCTTAAAATTGGAAATATTGAGTTAGAAATACTAGTTAATTAAAGTTTCGGGTTGTTGTGTTTGTTATTTTTCATTATAAACTATCCAAAATCCGACAAAGAAAATTGATCAAAAAAAAATAGCACAATAAATCCTTAAATAAACATGTTGGTATTGGATTACTTTTACGGTCGAATTTATTTTATTAACTTATTTTGAGAGGCTCTATGTATAACAACTGTATCTAATATCACCTAAATTGTTTAAATAAAAGTTTCACTGAAGAGGGGTTTGAGGAAAAGCTTCAAAAATTTTTATTTTGCAAAAAGATCTAGATTAATCAAAGATGCAACGAAATTAACCTATGATATTAACAAAAGAAGATCTGGCCAAAAATAGCCTGGTAATTTGAAGAAATAAGAACGGAAAGAAAACAAAAAACTGGTACAATAAATCTTTAAATAAACATGTTGATATTGGACATTACTACTTTTACAACAGAATTTATAATAATCATCAACAAAATTAATAGTTTTTCATCGATTGTCCCTTATTTTGAGAGGCTCTCTGTATAACAACTGTATCTAATATCATCTAAATTATTTAAATAAAGTTTCACTGAAGAGGGGTTTGAAGAAAAGCTTCAAAATATTTACAAAATTTTGATTTTGCAAAAAGTTCTAGATTAATCAAAGATGCAGCAAAATTAACCTATGATATTAACAAAAGAAAATCTAGCCAAAAACAACATGATGATCTGAAGAAATAACGGAAATAAAACAAAAAACTAGCACAATAAATCTTTAAATAAACATGTTGATATTGGACTTTATTACTTTTACAACAGAATTTATAATAATCATCAACAAAATTAATAGTTTCTCATCAACTATTTTTTAGTTTGAAAAAAGACCGCCTTCTGGTATTTTACGATGTCCACAATTCAATATTCTAGGCACTAAATTACAGAAAAGAACGGGAACACATGTAAAGGTACACTTGCTGGAGAAAGTCCAGGTCGGGGGATCCAAACGTCCCAAATCTACAACAAGGAAGATAAGTTTATTGTAATGTTGTCGAAACAAAATCGACATTTAATTACGCTTCAATTTGCCGCTACTTTACATGTAACACGAGAATAACCAATTTCGACTACAACTATGTAGAGACTGTCCACTGGCTTAAGAGAATGTGAGGATATGTTCAAAATTCAGACTCATAAATATGTTTTTGTGCGCCGATGAAAAAACGAACAAGCTTCAGATGCATACACTGAAAGTTTGCTGTAATAAAAAGCCAAAATTAATAGAAAACTTAATAAAGAAGGCTACCTAAAAACACTTGGGGAATGAAGCAAAATGAGATTCTTTCTGGAGTGAATCTAATTCATTGAAGTTATTTGTTTTTTCAATACAATTACCCTAAATATTTGTCAAAAATGATGTCGGTGATTCCTAGAGCAAAAACGAAAGGAAAAAATATACAAATTAGGAAATAGCTATCACAATTTCCAGACCTCACTCCTATTGAATTGGTATGGGATGAACTTAATAAAAAAGCGAAGAAATTTATGAACGAAAAATTAAAAATAAAGGTGGCCCTTTATACAAATCCAAGATTTAATGAAAAATCTATTCATTTTTATTTTAATTGGTAGTAAATATATATAAGTAGCTTTTACTAAATTTACACTCTTTGAGTAATTATGAATAAATCATAAGTTATCTGTTTGATTGTCATTTTTTAAATTACTTTATTGTTTCCAAACCTTTGAACTGCAGTATGCTACAAACGCTACTACTATCATTTCATTCACAATAATTAGCTATTTGATGCTAGTACTCTATGGGCTGAGAGAATTATCAGTCCGTACTTTTATAAAAGCGATGCATATAACATCGTTACAGTGAATGGGGACAACTCTAAAACCATGGTCAACGACTTTGATATGTAACGATCGATGAAGATGGAATCGATAAACTGTAGTACCGTTTGTGGTAGAAAATTAGACCTCCTGATTGGACTATATCCGCCCATCCACGCCTATATGCCAGAAATGATATTCAAGTAGTAATGGTATAACATTTACAGTTCTTAACATCTGTATTTAAAATACTACTAATTATCTTTTTGTATATTTAGAGTTAATCGACAAAAACGGTTTGTTCCCTTGCATAACGAATATATAATCGTCAATAATAATAAACTAGCGCCAAAATTATTACAGTCTTCGCGCAATCTTACTCACTTTTATTCTCTGATCCTTTAGCATAATATTTTCAATATATTGTAAACTGGTCTTCCGAAAGAAAGCTTTGTAAGATCACTGGTGTCATTATTGCGTGAAGTTGTGTCCGTAAACATGTTGCTTATCTTTTATTTCGAATTTAAATGCAAATGAATTGCACCCAGCTGACTAGTACTTAGTAAAATCATCGCTGCTGTTTCTCTCCATATAAAGAGTTTCCTCATCTTAATTTATTCATATTCTAATTTCTTGACGTGGAAACGTAAAAGTTGCATTCAATATATCTAAATATTGTTGGCAAATACATTCTCTATTTGAAAGATATATCAAATGAAATAAGGTACAAGTCAGGTACTTCAATTTGAATTTGAACTCAGTCATATCAAAAATAAATCGATTGGCAATAATTATGTTTATAAAGCCGCAAACATAATCGACAACAAGGGTACATTATATATTTAACTGGGTTCCTCTTTCAATTTAGTATTTGAAATCCTTTATCCCTTATTGAGAGTTCCCTAATATTATTCTGGAAAATTATATATGTACCTTAGGCCATGTATTTATTAATCATTCCTCCTATTATGCTATGTCTCTTATCGAAATTCTCTTATATAATCAATTATAAATTGTTATATATTTTCAATTTCAATCTATATAATATATAATAGTAGATAAATATTGTAATATCGAAAATTAGAATATTACAATTTAACGGTATGAAGGTCTTCTGTTGTTAATTATTTTGTCATAAATGTATTACTAAAGATCATTTTATAATATCGGTCAGTTAATAACAGGCATTAATCATATCATATTGACAATTACACTTCATCTATAACTAATTATCATAGCTATTATACATCTTTTTATAAACCTGACATTAACATATTTCATTCGTTATTATATAGCATCATTATATAACAGAAAAAGATACTTTATGATTAATTACCAAAATCCGTAATATTTTTAAGGAAAACAGATTAACAATAGTCGTTAAAATTAGTAATGTTTTCTAATTAAATTAAATTTTAGAATTACAAAACTATAAATTAAATAAATAAAAAAATATTAAAAAACTTTTTGTAGTCAAATTTGTATATACATATATATATATATATATATATATATATATATATATATATATATGTTTTATAAAAATTTATGTATAACATAATATTTTCAATCAAATTAAAGTAAATAATAATAAATAATTAAAAAGTTTAATAAAATTAAGTATAGCATTTTGTTAATTGCGAATATATGTTAAAATAATATTTGAGCAATTTAACAAAAAAATTCATATACATATAACCATATAGTTTGAATTTGTAAGATGCGAAATGTACCGAATGATATCCCTTACATAACTCAATAATATTCTGACCTGGAGAAACAAAACTGAATGTTCTCACATAATAATTCATATACCCCTTTCGGTGTAATATAAATATAGCACGAAACGACTGACTTGGATGAATACTCACCGAAATATCCGATTTCTGATAGATCTGTTATCAACTACATTTCACGAACACTAACAATCAAAATGGAAATGGATGTTAAGCCGTGGAAAGCGACATCTTAACTAAGAACTCGCATCAAATGTATATCACGGAAAACTAGCTGGCCTCCATGGAAAAGAAAAATGCAGTCAGTTGGTAATGTTGTGCCAGTGCGCACCCGCACAACAATCGAGAGTAAATCAATATCAAGCTGTTGGTTCAAATATTTCGGTTAAAAACACAACGATTATTTTAATAAACTAATTAGAACTACTTGTTGATAAAAATTTCAATAATCTACAATTTGTTTAGGCCCGTTTCTGACCAACTATTGCACTCTGTTTCTTAATACACACACATAAGGATATTAAATATTTTATTAAACCGTTAACTATTTAACACCACCAGAGGACTTGGAAAGGAGAATTAATAATCAACTAATTACCTAATGAATGAAAAAAAGACAACCCGCAAAAAGACAGATAATTTAATAAGTGTTTTTTATCCAATTAGCTATGCAAATAACTCAAAAAAATTGAAATATATTAAAAAGCGAACTACTACACCTCTCATGGAGATCAGTTAATAACCTGAATAAAATCATTACCACTTCCTTCTCAATCGAAAAAATAATGACAACTAACTTTGATGAAAAATAAAAAGATTTTCTATCCAAATGGGTCCAAATTTTCGGTTATATTCGCCTACTGTCATCATGAAAACATGAAAACTTTATAATTAATTAATAAAGCCGATATGGTAATTAAATCAATATCGTCTGTAAATATAACGACAAATTAGAAGGTGCAAATTCAAGGTGCAACTAATTGGAAGGTTATCGGTATGATAATGGTACCTAATCTCACCTAAATAGTTAAAAAATATGTTTCACTAAAAAAGTGTTTGAAGTAACATTTCACTGAAGAAAAGCTGATAATTAATAGAAAGTTTTTTTTTACTTTTCAGAAATTATCAGATTAATCTAATATGCAGTGAAATTGAATTGCGGTACTAACAAAAGAAGATCTGACCAAAAAAAAAAACAGCATGATGGTCGGAAATAAAACAAAAAAAGAAGCTGTCTTAATGAAAAGTTAACTGAAAACTCAGAAATATACAAAAAGCAGAGCAAAAGTAACACGAAAGATAGGGGAAGCAAAAAAAAGAAACGTGGGTATAATTTGGAGGAAGGATGGAGGGAACCAGTAAAGAACATAAAGTTTTAAAAACTTGCAAAAGAGAAAAAGCATATAATTATAGAGCCATAAAAGAAAAAAAATAATAATAATTGAAGAATTAAAAAATACTTTCAAGAATTGAGAGAACTGAGAGCACAGAGGAATTAAAAATTAAAGAAGCACTATACTGAAAAAATTGAGGCACAGAAAAGCATCGGGTCAAGATATAATTATAGAAAATCGTCTGAAGTCAGAACAAGTATGCAAGACCATTTATTTAGTACAAGACAAATATTGGAAAATTTCAACCCCCAAAAAAAAACATATATGTAGCTTATTGATTTGGAACAGTATTTAACAGAGTAAGAAGAGAATTACTATACAATAATAAACAGTTATAAATAATAAAATTGTAAAAATAATTCAACTGCAACCAACATGAGATCAAAATCCTTCAAAACCCAAGCAGGACTAAGACAATCCGGAAATATAAGTCCAACCCTGTTTATAATATTAATGGGTGAAATAGCAAATAAATGTTATTAGATAATATATATATATATATATATATATATATATATATATATATACAATAATATATATATATATACAATAATATATATATATATATAATATAAAACATGAAAAAAAAAAGAAACGTCGGTAGGAGCTTTTGCAGATGATGTAATAATAATAATTGATAGGCCAGAACAGCTACAGAAAAACATAGAAATTTAAACAAACAAAATATAATACTAAAAGAATATAGAATTATAATGAATAAAAGCAAAACGGCAGTCATTGTGATACTCCCGTCACCAATCAGAAGCAATAAATATAAATAGATAATAAATAATACTGGCAAATTCATCAAGAAAAAGGAAATATTAAGTAAAACTAAAATGGAAGTATACAAATCAATTTACAGACCAACCAAATTTCTGAGGGTAGTCCAAGAGATAGAAACGTAAGATACAAGCAGCAGATATGAAATACTCCAGTAGAATCAGAGGTGTAATAAAAATGGTCAGGATGAGAAGTAAAAAATAACAAAAATCTTTTAAAAAAAGAATAAAACTTAGTTGGGGCACTTACAAGGCTTGAATGACGCAAGGCACGTAAAGAGAACCTATAAGGACAGAGCCTGGCATGACCTGGATGACAAACACCGACAAAAATAAGAAGACTGAGCAGAGACAGAAAAAATATGGAACATTAGTAAGAAAATAAAAATAATAGCCAAAAAACTAGCGACTGAAAATAGTAATTACTATTTTGAATAAGATGTACATATTCCCTCATGTACTAACTTTAAAAAAGTAAAGGAAAAATCATTACTGAATACTATTAACATGCAATTTATAATTTCATTTTAAACGAAGTAGAATTACTTTTATATTAGAATATTCTGTGTATCTGTAAAAAAGAAATGGAATTTTGATATGGAATGGAATAATACCCCAAAAATGTTTTATCGTATTTTAATGTGTTAATTACTATTTCTAAATAATATACTATAATAAATATAGACAATACAATGGAACTTAAACAAAACCTAAAAACTATAGGTATATATCATGGGAAAAGAACTAATCCATGACATAATTAAAAATCATCGCACAATAACTACTAGAGGTTTTTTAAATATAGTAAATGCTTTATTTATTATTGAACAGAAATATTTTTTATCAAAAATCGAGAAAGTAATCAAAATATTACCTATTATTGCCATAAAAACACTCAAAGGTACTATTTATCATTCACAATTTTAATCTTTTTCCCCTATTACATTAACAATCTTAAAAAATATCGTTCCAAAATACTGCTATATTAATATACAATATATTGTTATTTACAAGCAAAATAGCAAAAAAATCATAAAGCTATATATTACATATAAATTTATGTACGCATAAATTGGGTACATTTTTGTCAAGTCGTGGCTAGGACGACAGAGCCAGAATGTTAAAAATCAGTCGAATGAACCTAGTAGAACCAAAAATAGTAACTAAAAGTACACGACTGAAACAGTCGATAGTAAATAGTAAGAAAATCATTCCAATGAAAATAGCGACTGAAAACAGTCAGTGGTAAAAAGTAGTAAAATCGGTCGAACCAAAAATACCGGCTGAAACAGATAATAAAAGTAGAGCTGCGCCATGACTTCGGAATCAAATGGATACATCAAGCGATGCAAGATTTCGCCCTAAAACATGAAACAAGGTTGCTAAATCGCAGCGACGTCAAAGCAATACAGCTACTGGACAACACGCAGGAAATCAGAAGATCGATGTGAACCAAACCATACGAACTAATTTAGTGTATAAGTGTATTCTTAACTTTAGCTTAAGTAGATTAGTTTTATTCTAATTTGGGAAATACATATTAATGTGTTAATCCTCATTAATGCAAGTACAACAGAACAGTAGTAATAAATTGATTTGTTAATTAAGATTGTACTTAGCATATCGAGTGTAATATCTAATTAATAAAAAATATATAACTTAAGTATTATTATTTTTTGTTTCAATTAAAAAATGGATTAAATTAAAGTTTAACTTTATTATTATAATTTCAAAATGACACAAAGCCGGTCCTCCTACTGTTGCGATATCCGCGGGTTCGAATCCTGCTGGGGCATTGTCGTAAATTTATGTTTGTGATTGTTTAAAATTTGTGAATGTTCTAGGCAAGAGTATAAAATCCGACAAGGAAATGATCCCAGTCACGCCAGTAACCAGGCTTGGTAAGACCGGATGTCTTCTGGGATGATTTCTAAAGTTAGTCACTCGCCAGTCGGTAGGCTTAATGCTGAGGACCGTGGTTCGGAGCTGACGTTAAACTTTCGGCCAAGTCCAGATAAACACACACACATATATATATATATATATATATATATATATATATATATATATATATATATATATATATATTTATATATATATATATATATATATATATATATATATATATATATATATTTATATATATATATATATATATATATATATATATATATATATATATATATATTTATATATATATATATATATATATATATATATATATATATATATATATATATATATATATATAAAATGACACATAACAACAGTATCAATATTTATCTGATTAAGCTGTTTTCTTTTGCAGATAATTTGTGTTCTGCTATACTGTTTTATCACAATATCGTAGGAATCTTTTCATTTTTATGTATCCTTAATAATATTTCTTGAGCAAAAACATAAGAAAACAGTATGCGGATTTCAACGTTGTAATAATATACGCTGTATTAATAACTAACATTCGTTGGAAAATTCAAATACGTTCTGTTTTTTATAAATCTATCAAATAATGGACAATAAATAAACCTAAAATCAATTTGAAATATCAATAGTGCATTGAGAAAAGGGAATTTAATCCAGGAATACTATGCCATTTTGATATATTACCTTTTGCCACATTTCTTATAAAATCATTATTAATCACTCTAGGCACTCTAGGCAAAAAACTGCACCAAATGATTTACACAAGCTTCTTTTGAACCAATCAAACAGAGCAAGGTTCTGGTTATACGGTAGGTCAATCAATTATTCCCAGCCAATTTTTTTTTAATTTGCTGAGCCACTAAAGATTTGTGGTCTGGTGTCGTTGCTATTTAAAACAACACTTTTCCTATTGATCCAAATCTAGTCGTTTTTTAATCGCTTGCTTCAATGCATTAGTTGTTGACTGTCGTTTCAACTGTCAGTGGAAGTCGAATAAATGATTTAGTGGAGCTCATCAAACACTTAATAGGTCAATTGAAAAGTATCCGACCTACCATAGTAAAACACATTTTTTTGGCAAAATTAGTTTTTTTTGTTCAAGATAATTCCCTTCATGGGTGATACACTGATTATAGCGACCCTCTAACTTTTCGATATTATTATTGTAGTACGATTTGTCCTTTGCTTCAAAATAAACCTCAGTTTCGTCGATCACCTCTTCATTCGACGAAAATTTCTTCCCAGCGAACATTCTTTTGAGATCTGAGAACAGGAAATAGTCGCTGGGGGCCAGATCTGGGGAATACGGTGGATGAGGAAGCAATTCGAAGCCCAATTCATGGATTTTTGACACGGTGCATTATCTTGATGAAGCAGCACTTTCTTTTTCTTCAAATGCGGCCGTTTTCCGGCGATTTCGTCGTTCAAACGGTCCAATAACGCTATGTAATGGTCGCTGTTGACGGTCCTTCCTTTTTTAAGGTAGTCAATGAAAATTATTCCATGCGCCCCCCAAAATACAGACGCCATAACCTTGCCAGCCGACTGTTGCGTTTTCCTACGCTTTGTAGCGGGTTCATCGTGTGCAGTCCACTAGGATGACTGTCAATTGGACTTAGGAGTGAAATGATGGTGCCATGTTTCATCCATTGTCACATATCGACGCAAAAACTCGGGTTTAATATGCTTGATCATTTTCAAACACTGCTCCGAATCATTAACTCGTCGTTGTTTTTGGTTGACAGTGAGCTCGCTCGGCACCCACTTTGCACAAAACTTCCTCATACCTAAATATTTGTGAATGATATGATGTACACGCTCAGTTGACATCTTTAGAGTGTCTGCTATTTTATTCAATTTTAAGTTACGGTAATTCAAAATCATTTTTTGGATTTTTTAAATGTTTTCGTCGGTAACAACCTCTTTTGGACGTCCACTGCGTTCACCGTCTTCGGAGCTAATTTCACCACGTCTAAACTTAGCATACCATTCTTTGATGGTTGATTTTCCTGGGGCAGTATACGTAAACTCGGCATCAAACCAATTTTTTGCTTCAACTGTATTTTTTCCCTTCAAAAATCAATAGTTTATCAACACGCGAAATTCCTTTTTATCCATTTATTCACAATAACAAAAGTTGCTTCACTCAAAATGCTATAATTCGCAAACTAATGATCCGACAGCTGTCAAATTTATACACGCATCTTTTGAGGGTTAGGGCTAACTAAAAAATATATGGATTTAGTTCTAGTAGCGCCCTCTATGTGTCAGGCCGGGGACTTTTCAATTGACCTGTTAACTATCGTTCTCATCAACTTGTCAACATACGACAATGTCTTGGTGAAGCAGCTATTTTATCTTTTGTATGTGAGCCTATTTGTTTCATTCACAAGATATTTTCACTGTTCTTATTAATTAAATGATTATAAATAAATAAAATATACTGAATAAACTTTATAGATATTAATATTCTGCTTTGGTATCAAAATGGATAGCTCCCCTGCGCTAACCCAGGACTTATCTATTTTAAAGTCTGCTTTTTATCAACGAGGGTTTATCTGGACTAGACCCACTGTTTAATATGAACACTGAACCACAGTCCTCGGCATTAAACCTACGGACTGGTCAGTGGCCAACTTAGATACCATCCCAGAAGACATCAGGTCTTACCCAGTCTGGTTACTGCCCTGATAGAGACCATTTTCCTTACCGGATTTTAAACTCTTGCCTAGGACAATCACAAACATAAAGACCATGCCTCAGGATTTTTTGCGCTTGGGATTCGCGTTGTAGATCCGCTCTTCATCGTTAGCGACAATAAGCCATATAAAAATCCTCTTTTTGATCAACAAGCAATGAAAACACCATTTTGGAAACGTTTCAAATAGAATCTTTAGTCAATTCATGCAGCCATTTTCACTCATTTTGGATCTTTCCAAAACGTCTGGAAATAGTTGATTTATCTACTGATTAACATATAATCACCACTTTTAAATAATTGAAGTCGAAACGATGGCATATGAGAGATCAAAAGTAATAAATGTAGAAAATGCCATTTTGTCGCATTATAATTTGTATATACCAAATTTTTTCTTTTAAAATGAAATCGTTTTTTAAGTAAATTAAATGTGAAAGAAGAAAAACTTTGAATTTCAAATATTATTTATTAAGAATGTATTTAGAACTCGACGAATGTATTTACTAGATTGATTGTTTTCAAATCAGTGCCATCTTTAGTTTGGTCTACAACTTCAATAGTGTAGGTATCATCATCTAAAACAAAGGAGAAAAAATAGTAAAATTGGAAGAACTTCAACTATAGTTTATATATAATACGGTTATTTATTATTCGAATTAATTATTTATTATTCGAATTAATTATTTATTATTCATTTAAATTATCATTATGTTAAAATAAAAGATATTATGTTACTAAACTTACCATTTCGCCTGTATAGGTGGAGAGACTGAGCCTTGATTTCAAATGATGTATAATTGCTATCAACAATTGGCCTGAAATTAACAATAAAATATCGTTAGTTTAATTGATTTCCTACATTTTTAGTTTTATTTTTTATTTAAGATTTTCTGTTTAAAAATCACACTTTTTTAAACAAATTATATTTTTTCTAATTATTGTTTAAATTAGTTTAGGCATAAATATAGAAAAAATCAGAAACAACCATGATTCAAGTAATAAGCTGAATCAGCCAAGATGCAGTTGCTTTTGTTCTTGTGGAAAAATATAATAATCAAGGCCAAAATTAGATTTTATTGAACTCTAATTTGCGACCTATTCTCAATGATTCCAAGACTTGAAAACTAATAGAGTTCGAAAAGTATATCAGATGCGATCACAATAAAAGAAACAACATGTTTTCAAAGAAAAACAAAAATAACAATACTTACGTTACATAAAGGGTTTTCAGTTTATCAGTATACTCAAGTGCAGCATACAAATACTTATCTTCATTGGTGTAGTCAAAGCTTTCGTAGTCATCAAGATAAATTCTACCAAAACCACTTCCTTCCTAAAAATTAGTATATTTTAATATACATTAATATTTTTTATATACTTTTATATATATCTTACCTCGTCAAGTATGATATGCAATTCTATTGGATCATCCTTAATATCAGCTGTTGATCTCAATACTCTAGGTTTCTTCGGTATGATACTACCAGAGCGATAAAATACGGGACTCTATAAATAAATATTAAATTACATTCTCTTTTAATAACCATATCGAGCAACTTACGAAGGAAAGATCTACGCTGATATCAACAGAGTTACCGCCCTTATAAACTTTGGCTACATCACCAGTGACTTGATACCAATACTGATTTTCACCGGGGAAATATACGGAAACTGATGAAGCTTCGGATGTGTACACAGATGCAGCCAGAATATTTTTACCTATAATAATTTTAAGAAAATCAATGAAAATAATATGTCGATATGGCATTGAAAAAATGTACCGATTAAAAGTTGGTCGGTGAGATCGTATCCATTTTTATCTTCAGGATATTCATATAATAACGGACGAACTATCGGATCACCAGTTTCGGTGTGTTCGTAGAATAGTGTGTACCAATAGGGGAGATGCTTGTACCTTAATCCCATCGCCTCCCGAAGCAAGGCTTGAGTCTCGTTGGAGAAGCGGAAAGGTTCCCTTCTTGGCGAACCATTAGCTGCGTGAGCTCTGAAGAATGGCAACCAAGCACCAATCTGAAATTGAAATCAAAAATGTTCTTAACCATGGTAATTTAATTGCAACTACAACAAAACGTTACAGAAATTTTGTGAAATACAAGGGCTGTAAAGTACAACATACTTCTTCTTTGTTTTGAAAATCATAATTTGGTCCACTTCCCAAGACTATATAAACAGTTATTTAACCAAATCCAATATATTTATTTTCTTTCTTTATTGTTCTTTTTACGTCACTAACAGTAATTTTTTCATGTAGCAGATACATTTGAAACAGAGTGTGTGTCATAACGGTAAAAACTTGTGGTGCTTTTAAAAATTGACTTAAAAGTCTTGATAAGGAGATTAAGAAAAATAGAAGAATTCCATATGATGATTAGAACGATGGCTTACTACTCGTCGAACTTGCTAAGACCCAGCAAACAGTTGAAGAATTCATCCTCCCAATAGGCTGAGTTTGAAGAGTTAGTTACCTTTGATGATGATTTAACTGGATGTAGAGAATTCATTGATGTTAAAATTGTCACATTAAGTTGTCAGTTGCTAATGAACAAGCAAAAGAAGGCGAGGAAGAATAAGGTAAAATTAATCAACGTAATTTTACTATAAAAGATGCATGTAACGCTCAAAAATGGTGGTTGAACTGACGGTGGGGTCAAATCCATCACGAAATTGAATCGTGCTTTGAATATGATAATTAACAATATTATTCTCTGATCAAGAGTCACAAAATGAAAACTAAACAATTATAAGTCCAACATAATATTTTCTAATTCCCTTCGTTATATCAAGGTTTCGCCGTATGTAAAAAACAAAAATGAACTTACCTGATACCACTTAATAAGTAATTCTTCGGTGGCTGTACCAAAGAATCCGGGAATATCAGCGCCATAAAAGGCCACGCCCACAAGATTTGAGGTCAACGTCATAGGGACGCTAAATCTGAGGTCATCAAAGTATCCCCAATTATCGCCGCTCCACTTGTTCGCGTATCTCTGGCTACCAGCGAAATAAGCTCTGGACAGGATGAACGGTCTCAGTCGTCCTTTATCACGAGCCATCAATCCTTTATGAGTCGACATAGTCTGAAACAGTTAATATGAATATTTTCAAGTACAACCCTTGCACACTAAACATAAGAAATAAAAGTAACATTAATAGATTTTTTTAATAATTGGTAATATTATTTTAAAATTATACTATAATTTATCTTAAAATCATAAATTGTTGACAAAACAATATAATTGATTTTCAATGCATTCGCAGATATTTAACATTATCTGCTTGCCGTAACTTGAGTTCGTAACTATTAATATTTACTGGGGAACAAGTCTTTCTATGCAGAATGAATATCACATCAGAGATTTTGTCTCATTCGCCTTAATACGTCATGTTTTCAACCACAATTGGATTTTTTTCAAATGAATTTTCCTTAAAGGTTCCTTATGGCTGATATTGAATCATATGTTGCCACAATGGTAGTTCTTAAGATCGGTGGGTCAAAGAATTATAATAGTGGGTCAAAGATACTACCCTGCGAAACACCTGAATATATTGGATGTAGTTGAGTGTATTGGGCGCCTTGATTCGCAATAAATTGTCTATACGTGAGGAACAATTTTAGTAGCTGAAAATGGGAATGGAGCAGCGTTTCCAGTTTAACTTACAGTCCAGTATACTCAAAATCTTGAGATATATCAACAAATGCAGCCGAGCAATATTTTTTATCATTTAAGTTTTTATTTATTTGGATTAGCAATATGTGAACTTGTTCTAGTATACTGTGTTTGTTAAGAAAGCCAAATTGACGCTCCGGGCTGGACGATGATTAGTTTGAGCCTCTTAATGTATAGTTTCTCAACTTTCTCCCTATTTTGAAATTCATAATAATTTGGTCTACTTTTCTCGGAATTCTTATAAGATTTTCCCAGTTATTAGACCAAATCCAGTAGATTTATTTTCTCTTCTTTATTATTCATTTTACCAATGAGTGTTAAGAACGTCAACTATATAGTTTTCCTCATCTACGCATATTTCAGACGGGAATGGATTAAATACTTTTTTAGATGCTTAGACAAAGCTTCCGCATTTTCTTTATCGTTCCTGACCCAAGTATCATCACTGTATTTAACGATTTGATTATGTTGTTGAGGCCTTTTAAACTTTGTCATTATTTTCCAGAGAGAATATTCCGTTGATTTAATTGGCGTTAGGTTTTTTAAATGTTCCTTCTAAATATTTTTTATTTTTTATAACATTTTTAAGTATTCCTTAGTTTTGTTCATTATTAATTAATTCCTTCAATTCTCTTGTTGTTTTATTGAATTTTCCCTTATTTTATTCTATTCTGAGCAATATAATAATAATAATAACTCATGTTCTGCTCTAAACTTTCTAAACACTGTCGATAATAAGGAAATATATTTAATTTAAATGCATTCATTCACTCTGTTATAAAACCAATTTGGTGAACTGAATTTTACTAAGAAAAGGCTCAAACATTTTCTTGGCACAATATATAAAAAATGAACTTAATAGTAATATTTGCTCTTTTTTAAGGTTTAATAAATGTCCAAAATTTATTCACCTAAATTGGAAAAAACTCTTAAGTTGTACCAAAAAGTAACAAGTATGTATAACAATAAGACATACATATTTTTATGACTAAAAATTATCAAATAATTGGAAATAACTCACTTAGATATGATTAAATCTTCAAGAAAACTTGTTCATAAATATGTTAAGTACTCAATTCACAAATCTGGGAATAATAAATGGATTACAAACATATTTTAATGACAACTATTCAAAAGAAGTAACTATAAAATTTATAAAACTATTTCGAAATATCCTACCTGAAGCATTCCATAAATATTATGGACGTCACGGTGTTTCACATTTCCATAATGCACGGTATCAAAAGGTAAGGTTCTCTCGTACAAGTTATCGAACAAGGTAGGCTCGTTCATGTCATTCCAGTAACCTCCCAAGGCCGGCGTGGAGGGGAAATTTTCATACAAATGCAAATTAGCGTAATAATCTCTGGCAGCAGGATTCAAAAAGTCTACCCAGCTAGTATCACCAGGCCAACACTCGGCCACAAACGGAGTCCCGTTTTCGTAAGTCACGAAATAGTTGTTCTCCAAGCAATCATTATAGATGTCATAGTCCAAGTCAACCTTAATATGGGGATCAGAGATGGGAACCAATTTACGATGACCTTGACTGTCAACCCAATTTAACATTTCAACAGGATCGGGAAAACTGGAAGCGTTCCAGGTGAACCATCGTCTGTCTGATGTGTATTCAATATCCAGCCACAGTACGTCCAAAGGAAAATCGTATTTGTCGAAATTGCCGATAGTTTCCATAACATCTTCAGTTGTGTTGTAAGCCCATCGGCATTGATGGTAACCCAAAGCCCACAGCTTGAAAAATAATCGATAAGTACAACATTCCAAATAATATTATCGATACTAACCTGTGGTAAATGAGGTTTGCCTGTTAGATCGACATACTGTCTGATGGTATCTTTCAAAGTAGGTCCCAGTAAAATGAAGGCATCCAGAGTACCACCATCTACCATAAAGTATGCGGATTTTCTATCATTATTAATTTCTATGAACATTTCAGCGGCATTATGAACGAATATTCCGGAAGATTTTTCTCTATAAAAAAAGTATAATACAGATATATTGGATATTAACATATAAACTCAATGTCATATAATGAATTTGACCAAAGAAATATTTATCTTATTTTTTAAGGATAATAATTTCTATTTATTTATAACAAATTGTACTATTAAATTATTAATACTATTTTGTAACTAGCCAACAATACTTGTAATTAATTTCTTGTAATTAAAAAATATTTGAATTTTTTAAGCTAATTTTAGTGTATGCAAATATATAAAGAAAAAACACTACAATTTATGCTATAGATTAAATTAAAGCAAATACTGCCTCTTTCATCCAATCAGATACTAAAATCATATTCTAGAAGTTAATAAATGCAAGGCATACTCGAAATATTCTTTAATAATATACATTTAAAGCCTCTGATTATAGAATAATTATAGAACGTATTAGATAACACTCAGTACGTTTTCATAATTCATGAATATAAAAGAAAACATGAATTTTCATATATATCAACTAACTGCTCTTTATACAAGCCATATAATAATTTTTCACACAATATTAATTATATAGATATTAGAATTTAAATTAGAAACAATCAAAGACTAAATAAATAAGTAGAAACACAAAAGCATAGACGTCAATTTCCACAGATATTAAATAATACATCTAAAAAGAATAGAATTATTCATAATATAAACAAAACGGCTTGTTTAATGTCCACTTCAATTTAGTCTAATCATAACTAATCACAAGTCATTTCTTAGAACATCCCAAAGCAGTAATTCAATGAAACAATAGTACCTCCTTAATAACTAAAGTGATTAATCTAAACTCATTATAATAAACTAATAGAATAAAATATCAGATATCAGATATTTTCTAAAAGATAACGATTATATCTAGGAATTTTTTTCAGTTCCACACGTAACAAGTTAACACATAAACATAAAAAATAGTAACAAAATAAACGAATAATGCTGTATATATTTATTTCGCTTAAAAGTAACAATACAGCACTCTATTATTTTCTTTAAATAAAAATCAAAACCTTCTCTTACCCAAATCCATAGATGACAGGTACTGATCCATACATAGATTCGGTGGTGTTAAGATCGTACTTTGTAGTGCCATAATCGGTGTTTCTGAGCCTGTAAGGATCGATGCTGTAATCGGCTGTATGACGTAAAGCAAGATCATCAGCGTGTTCGTGAAGACCCATCAAACGATCTGCATCAACAAATCTCACTGAAAATGTGAAGGCTTGATTTTCTTCAGTCTGGAAATAATTAAACAGAGATAAAATATTGTTCCCAAAAATCGTAATATTTGGCATTTAAAATTTAGAGCGATATCTGACCTATGTTTCACAAAATTATGTAGGTTTAAATTTAGGAAAATTATAAGTGTTCTGATTATTACTATTTATTTCTTTATTTTTGAACCTATTGGTTCAAGGCGGGCAGGATGTTGCGACGCAACTTTAGTTATTTATATTTAAGGAAGTCGTTTAAAATTGACTTTACGAAATTTGTAATATTTCTCCTTTTTTCTCTATATCTTTTTGTCTAATCGGAAGGTCTAATTTAGAAAACCATTTAACTGTTTTTCGTAATATTTATGACATGGGAAAAGTATTATGACAAAATAAAATATCGCATAAAAATTATTATCAATAAGTGCATTTTTTATGTGACAAAATGATCATAGTAGATAGCCTTTGATTCTAATGTTACTCTGAAAAGCAAATAATAAAATATTTACATAAAAATTATGTATATTCTTTTACCCTCGCCAGTAGTTTAGTTCCCTTAAAACCTTTGTTGAATTATAAACCTAAATAATAATAATTTGCACTCTATAAAATATGTTAGATTTGCTTTTACTTCATTATTTTTGCTAAAGTGGTATTAAAACTAAACGTATTTTAATCAGACTCTAGCAAAGCAAATATGTCCAATATGGTTTTCGAGTTTTAAATATTTAAACGCCGACACAGCCTACGAAGTTTAACGGTGAAGAATTTAAGGAATTGCTCCATAAAGAAGGTATTAAACACTGTAAAAATTATCCAGTTCATAACAAATTAAATCCCAGGACATTGAGCTGCTCTAACAACGACAATTATGTATATTCTGTTACCCTCGCCAGTAGTTTAATTCCCTTAAAACCTTTGTTGAATTATAAACCTTGAATTATAATAATTTGCTCTCTATAAAATATGTTAGATTTGCTTTTACTTCATTATTTTTGCTAAAGTGGTATTAAAATTAAACGTATTTTAATCAGGCTCTAGCAAAGCAAATATGTCCAACATGGTTTTCGAGTTTTAAATATTTAAACGCTGACACAGCCTACGAAGTTTAACGGTGAAGAATTTAAGGAATTGCTCCATAAAGAAGGTATTAAACACTGTAAAAATTATCCAGTTCATAACAAATTAAATCCCAGGACATTGAGCTGCTCTAACAACGAAAATTATGTATATTCTGTTACCCTCGCCAGTAGTTTATTTCTCTTAAAACCTTTGTTGAATTATAAACCTTGAATTATAATAATTCGCTCTCTATAAAATATGTTAGATTTGCTTTTACTTCATTATTTTTGCTAAAGTGGTACTAAAACTAAACGTATTTTAATCAGGCTCTAGGAAAGCAAATATGTCCAACATGGTTTTCGAGTTTTAAATATTTAAACGCTGACACAGCCTAGGAAGTTTAACGGTGAAGAATTTAAGGAATTGCCCCATAAAGAAGGTATTAAACACTGTAAAAATTATCCATTTCATAACAAATTAAATCCCAGGACATTGAGCTGCTCTAACAACGACAATTATGTATATTCTGTTACCCTCGCCAGTAGTTTAATTCCCTTAAAACGTTTGTTGAATTATAAACCTTGAATTATAATAATTTGCACTCTATAAAATATGTTAGATTTGCTTTTACTTCATTATTTTTGCTAAAGTGGTACTAAAACTAAGCGTATTTTAATCAGGCTCTAGGAAAGCAAATATGTCCAAGATGGTTTTCGCGTTTTAAATATTTAAACGCCGACACAGCCTACGAAGTTTAACTGTGAAGAATTTGAGGAATTGCTCCATAAAGAAGGTATTAAACACTGTAAAATTATCCAGATCATAACAAATTAAATCCCAGGACATTGAGCTGCTCTAACAACAAAAATTATGTATATTCTGTTACCCTCGCCAGTAGTTTATTTCTCTTAAAACCTTTGTTGAATTATAAACCTTGAATTATAATAATTCGCTCTCTATAAAATATGTTAGATTTGCTTTTACTTCATTATTTTTGCTAAAGTGGTACTAAAACTAAGCGTATTTTAATCAGGCTCTAGGAAAGCAAATATGTCCAAGATGGTTTTCGAGTTTTAAATATTTAAACGCCGACACAGCCTACGAAGTTTAACGGTGAAGAATTTGAAGAATTGCTCCATAAAGAAGGTATTAAACTCTGTAAAAATTATCCAGATCATAACAGTTAAATTCCAGGATATTGAGCTGCTCTAACAACGAAAATTATGTTATGTTACCCTCGCCAGTAGTTTAATTCCCTTAAAACGTTTGTTGAATTATAAACCTTGAATTATAATAATTTGCTCTCTATAAAATATGTTAGATTAGCTTTTACTTCTTTATTTTCGCTAAAGTGGTACTAAAACTAAGCGTATTTTAATCAGGCTCTAGGAAAGCAAATATGTCCAAGATGGTTTTCGAGTTTTAAATATTTAAACGCCGACACAGCCTACGAAGTTTAACGGTGAAGAATTTGGGGAATTGCTCCATAAAGAAGGTATTAAACACTGTAAAAATTATCCAGTTCATAACAAATTAAATCCCAGGACATTGAGCTGCTCTAACAACGAAAATTATGTATATTCTGTTACCCTCGCCAGTAGTTTATTTCTCTTAAAACCTTTGTTGAATTATAAACCTTGAATTATAATAATTTGCTCTCTATAAAATATGTTAGATTTGCTTTTACTTCATTATTTTTGCTAAAGTGGTATTAAAACTAAACGTATTTTAATCAGGCTCTAGGAAAGCAAATATGTCCAACATGGTTTTCGAGTTTTAAATATTTAAACGCTGACACAGCCTAGGAAGTTTAACGGTGAAGAATTTAAGGAATTGCCCCATAAAGAAGGTATTAAACACTGTAAAAATTATCCATTTCATAACAAATTAAATCCCAGGACATTGAGCTGCTCTAACAACGACAATTATGTATATTCTGTTACCCTCGCCAGTAGTTTAATTCCCTTAAAACGTTTGTTGAATTATAAACCTTGAATTATAATAATTTGCTCTCTATAAAATATGTTAGATTTGCTTTTACTTCATTATTTTTGCTAAAGTGGTACTAAAACTAAACGTATTTTAATCAGGCTCTAGGAAAGCAAATATGTCCAAGATGGTTTTCGCGTTTTAAATATTTAAACGCCGACACAGCCTACGAAGTTTAACTGTGAAGAATTTGAGGAATTGCTCCATAAAGAAGGTATTAAACACTGTAAAATTATCCAGATCATAACAAATTAAATCCCAGGACATTGAGCTGCTCTAACAACAAAAATTATGTATATTCTGTTACCCTCGCCAGTAGTTTATTTCTCTTAAAACCTTTGTTGAATTATAAACCTTGAATTATAATAATTCGCTCTCTATAAAATATGTTAGATTTGCTTTTACTTCATTATTTTTGCTAAAGTGGTACTAAAACTAAGCGTATTTTAATCAGGCTCTAGGAAAGCAAATATGTCCAAGATGGTTTTCGAGTTTTAAATATTTAAACGCCGACACAGCCTACGAAGTTTAACGGTGAAGAATTTGAAGAATTGCTCCATAAAGAAGGTATTAAACTCTGTAAAAATTATCCAGATCATAACAGTTAAATTCCAGGATATTGAGCTGCTCTAACAACGAAAATTATGTTATGTTACCCTCGCCAGTAGTTTAATTCCCTTAAAACGTTTGTTGAATTATAAACCTTGAATTATAATAATTTGCTCTCTATAAAATATGTTAGATTAGCTTTTACTTCTTTATTTTCGCTAAAGTGGTACTAAAACTAAGCGTATTTTAATCAGGCTCTAGGAAAGCAAATATGTCCAAGATGGTTTTCGAGTTTTAAATATTTAAACGCCGACACAGCCTACGAAGTTTAACTGTGAAGAATTTGAGGAATTGCTCCATAAAGAAGGTATTAAACACTGTAAAATTATCCAGATCATAACAGTTAAATTCCAGGATATTGAGCTGCTCTAACAACGAAAATTATGTTATGTTACCCTCGCCAGTAGTTTAATTCCCTTAAAACGTTTGTTGAATTATAAACCTTGAATTATAATAATTTGCTCTCTATAAAATATGTTAGATTAGCTTTTACTTCTTTATTTTCGCTAAAGTGGTACTAAAACTAAGCGTATTTTAATCAGGCTCTAGGAAAGCAAATATGTCCAAGATGGTTTTCGAGTTTTAAATATTTAAACGCCGACACAGCCTACGAAGTTTAACTGTGAAGAATTTGAGGAATTGCTCCATAAAGAAGGTATTAAACACTGTAAAAATTATCCAGATCATGACAAATCAAATCCCAGCGACATTGAGCTGCTCTAAAAACGAAAAGGGGAAGGAAGAAAAGGAATTTTTGCATCGAAGTTATAAAAAATAAATCCATTCCAACGGTCTTAATCAAAGAATTTAAGAAATTCCAAAACTATTGTTTTAGTATGTCAGTTATCTGGTACTCTCTTCATACATAGAATTGAGTTTTATGAGATACATTTTCAGTTTCAAGATACTTTTAGAATAATTAAAAAATATCAAGAGATAAGTAATAATAATATCTTGATTATCCAGCGATTATAATAAAATGGCGAAAAAATTGATATTTTGATGACGGGTACTGTATTTTTAAAGAAGAGTTCCAACTAAAAATTATCTATCTTATAAATAGACAATTCAGCTCATTGAGAACATCGCAATTTGAAAAGTAAGGTTTTTTTTAATCGAAAATCGCAATGAGAATTTTATAACATTTCTTAAAGAACCTTAGTATGATTTTAAACAGAACATTAACAAATCGAAACAAGCTTGAAAAAATTAAGGGCATACCCATAAGTAATTGTATGATAAATGGAAGTCTTTAAATTTTAACACTACAATACACTGTTAGAAAAAAACACTACACCCAATAATGTTATTGAATGTAACGCTAACCTACTTATGTTTTTATTATCATTAAATAAAAAATGGCCTAAAATTTATGACCTAGTAAAGTTCAAACATCAATATCCAGAACAATGTATAGATCAATTTTTTAGAATAACTAACCCCATAATTATATAGAAAATTTTATTGAAATTTGAACTAACTGGCCCTTATTTAGAGAAAACTTGACCGAAACATCTCTCTAAACTTACCGTTACAAACTGAAGTTGTTATAGAAATAGCAGCAATAAACATTACCAAAAATATACAGGAAACAGTATATTCCGCGACTAAACGCGACCTAACAATGAAACATTTCCAAGAAAAAATACATATATATCATGTACAATACAGAAAAAGATATATAGATTACGACGGAATTGGCAACAGCAAAGGACCCAAAAAAATAAAAGAAATTTAATAAGGCGATAAAAGAGCTGAAAGAACTAATCCAAAATGAACAAAACCAAGGCATGCAAGAATACCTAGAGAACTTGACACCAACTGACGCTACAGACTATTCGTTGTGGAAAGCAACAAAAAAGCTTAAGAGACCCCAGCAGCATAACCCACCTATTAAAAGAAACGAAAATAATTGGGCTAGAAGCTATAAAGAGAAGGCCGACATTTTCTCAAAACACTTAAAAAAATGTTTTAAACCTTTCCAGTCTCAGCCACTTAAAGATGTCGAAAATAAAATTACTAGCTTTCTATATTCGCCATTTCAAATGGACTTACCGCACGAGAAATTAACGGTCAAAAAAGTTAAATGTTACTTAATTATTGGTAGAGTTTTAAAAGAACTATCAGAAAAGGGTATAAAACTATTAACATTTATATTTAATGCTATGCTAGGAATTAATTACTTCCCTAGCACCTGGAAGGTAGCTGAAATATTAATAATTCTTAAACCAAGAAAAATACCAGAAGATGTGACCTTCTACTGGCCTATAAGTTTATAACCGATAATCTCAAAAGTTTTCGAGAGACTATACATAAAGAAGCTAAACTATATAATACAAACAAGAAAAATTATTCCAGAACATCAGTTTGCCTTTCGCAATAAGCATTGGACTATAGAACAAGTGCATAGACCTGTAAACAAAATAAACACTGACCTAAATGCCAAAAGATATTGTTCGGCTGCTTTTCTAGATATATCTCAGGCTTTTAACAAAGTATGGCATACGGACTTGCAGGTTAAACTAAAGAAACTTCTCCCTCATCCGGACTATCGGTTACTAAAATCGTGTCTCACTGATAGACATTTTATTGTAAATCAAGGCGATGAACATACCGAATTAAATCCCATATATTCAGGAGTTCCACAAGGTAGTGTACTGGGTCCAGTACTGTATCTTCTGTATACGGCCGATCTGCCCACCACAAAAATAAGTACTATGGCAATATACGCAGACTACACAGCAATCTTAGCATCCCATGAAGATACAGTCACAGCTTCCATAAACCTACAAACCCATCTGGAGCAAATACAATTATGGTTGAAGACATGACGCATTAAAACCAATGAAACAAAATCCACTCATGTAACGTTTACCCTACGTAGAAGAACATGTCGCACCAATAAATTATCGTCAGCTCCCCCCAAGTAGAGCATGTTAAATATCTTGGTATGCACTTAGATAGACGCTTAACCTGGAAGAAGCACATACTCTCTAAATGAAAACAACTTGGACTTAAATTATATTAATTGTATTGGCTCATCGGGCGCAAATCCAAGTTACCATTAGATAACAAGGTATTGCTGTATGAGTCTATACTCAAGCCTATTTGGTCATATGGAATCCAACTATGGGGTACCGCTAGCAAATCTAATATATCCATCATTCAACGGTTCCAAAATAAAGTGTTGCGTGGCATTGTTGATGCTCCGTACTATATTTCAAATAAAGTGATACAACGCCATATTCCTCTAGAACCTATAACGAGCGTAATTCAACGTGTTTGTGTGAAGTACTTCGAAAGAGTATCAGTGCATCCCAACATACTCGCTAATCAGCTAAATATACTAGTGAAGTGCGTAGACTAAAACGTTTAACACCACCTGATCTGATTACTGGACATATATAGACTTTAGAATAAGCTTTATAATAAGAGAGAGAGAGAGAGAGATCGCTTAATGAAGTGATTTTCTACATGCCATGTATATATAATATAGACATAAGAAATATTTATTGCCTATAGGGCAGATTGTGGAATCACAAAGAGTAAAAAAAAATAAAATCTAAATACTAATATATCACTATGACATACTTACATCTTGCATAATAATTCTATTTCCTTCCAAGACCGTCTCCAAAACATCGTTATGATAAAATTCAATGAACAATGGCTGAAGACGAACTACAACTTTGTTGCCAAAGTCATCCGAAGCTGTCACCGAAGAATCATCGGATTCGTCTACTTTCAAACTAAAAGATGTATTTGTCATTTTTTAAATTAACATTTTATTGGTATCTACCTTGTAGTGACTGGATCTTTTTCAAGAACATGTTCCAATTTATATCTGTGATGATCTGGTTCTTCGATTATGACCCGGAATCTGTTGTTCTCCACACCGCCGATGAACAGAGTCAATTCGTTTCCTTTCAAGTTCGACAGGCTGAAGTTCAATCCATTCTCGTTTGCGGATTCAAATTTGGCGTTATATTCTTCGTTTTCGTTTGGAAGTCTGAACCTTAGTTCACTAGATCATCGAACAGAATTAATTAGGCCACTAATTCAAATACTATCAATATAACTTAAAAAGGTACTTATCAAGAATAAAGTGTTTATATTAAATATATTATGTAATTTTGGAATATTTGTTAAGCAAATATTGTTTTATTATTCAATAAAGTGGAAAGAAAATAAAGCTTATAATATTTAAAAAAAAAAATTACGTAATATCAGTAAATATGACTATTTTATTTTTATTGAAATATTATATTGTTCAATATATTACGGTAATCATTCAATAAGTTCGTGAAATTATTTTTAGTATAATCTCATATGATGAACATCACTATTTTGCTGATTTTCTCACAAGATTTAAATTTATAGGATAATTTGGGGAAATGTTTCGCGACGTCCAACATCTAGATGTCGCTACATTTAATTTATTACTTGCTTTAATCGCTACGCCATAAGCCACGACGAGCTCTGGTTGGTTCACTTTATTTCTATGGTAAGTTTGTTGTCTTCAGTATGGCTGACATAAGGAATGGCGCGTTTAGAGATTAAATTTTTAAATAGTTAGTATATATAAGTCGTAGGTAAAAAAATAAAATGAATTACCGATCAAGGAAATGTTATATATCCGGATGCGCAGATAGTAAAGAAATGCGGAATGGTTTTCGTGCTAAGAAGTATTTGGCTGTCATTAAAAGATGGTTGATAATGTTAAAAATCCCAAACCGATTGGATTAAGTATCAAAGAAGTTTGTGATCGTTACAGCATGTTTTGTTGTTGTAAGTTGGGGTAAGTTTATTCATATATATAAATATCAAATATTTATTTTTTTAGTTTTAGAAATTAATCATGTGAAAGAAGCTATGCAAACGGCTATATACTTTTCTTCTTGGATTAATAGTTGCAACTCCAATAAAATAATAGCTCCTGAATGCAAATCTAATCAGAGAGGATATTTTGGTGTAAAATTTGTATCATCAGTTTAATAACTACCTTGAGGGGTTCATTTCATTAAAGAAAAAAAGTACAATTATCCAAATAAATATATTGACTTAAGGCTACTTAACCAAGATAGTTTTTTTGATCCAGCTCATGGATTCAAGAATATACATCCTCGGCTAGTATGTTTTAGAAACAATTCGAAGCGCTCAACATAAGTTAATTTTGTTCATCTCATTGGCCTTTAGGAAACTGTGAACAAGATGAACATAAGGGCTCTTTACAATTTTATAATTTATAATTTACTTTCTATACTAACGAGGGATGACTCTATAACTTCAATTCCAGATGTTCCCATACGAATAAACGAGTCAAGGCAATATCTTATGCCCCAGAAAATTGTTTTGTTATACTGTCAGTAGGTCTCTTTATTTTAAACTTTTATTCCGCTATATTACTACGTCGATAATATAACATATTTTTGTCAAATATCTTTAGACAATGTAAATTTAAAAACCTTTTAATTATACACTACATAAATAACTTTCCCGACAGAATATTACTCTAATAGATAAAACTAATGGCACTAAACAAATATAGAAAAGGGGGAATACTGAAAAAGTAATTTTGATTTGTTCCAAAGTTCTTTGTTCATGATTTTATATATATATATATATATATATATATAATATTTATATTTTATAGATATATTTATTTTTACAGATTATATTTGTTTCGTTCCTTGAATTCCTTGAATTAATATATTTATTTCAGAAATTAAATTGTTTTTTATTTAAATTTTATTGGTCAATTAAACGTGACGTCAGGGTTGTCACGTGCCGCACCTGCGTGGTAAACTTTATCAAAGAACCAAATGTCTTCACATTGAATTGTTTTTTACAGCTCTCTATGATGTATATTTAAATTGGCCAATCAAATTACTTGAATAGCCGATATAACCCCATCTGGGCAAAGCAAAACTTTTCGCCAAAGATCCCTATTGAGTTGACCCTCTATTACTCTATCTTTTCTGATTACTGATCAGCACGAATGTCTCTATGACGGTGAAAGATGACGGCTTAGGTTTTCTGGGGGATGATTTGTAACCTTAAGAATTTTAACCACTTAACGGGACATTTTGTTGAATTTGTAGCGGTATCTACTGTGACTGTATATGGGCTGACTACGGAAATATTATTAACATGAGATGAATAAATTATATCAGGCTGAGGCTAGTGTAGAACCTTGAAAGACGCTGGCTTTGACTAATTTGTGAAGGGTTTTGCCTATCTTTACCTCAAAGAATCGATACTCTAAGGAAGACCGCAATAAAATGATTAGGTCTTCAGGTATACCTGTTTTATGACTTTACATTTAAGACCTTCATGCCAATTATTCTCAAAAAGTGCCTTTTTAATGTGATAAAATGATCAGAGTGGATAGTATTTGATTCTATTGTTACTAAGAAATACAAAGAATAAAATATTCTTATAAAATATTATATAAGAATATATATACATAAATAATACTTTGTTTATAGATAAATTACAAGAATTTTGCAAAAAAATGGTGCAGATAAGACAGAAGTATGTTGTTCTCTCCAATAATCTTGGACGTTCAATGTCCAGTAGGTTGCTCCTGTCTAAGTGGGTTGATAGGCCTGTGGTCTGAAGGCGAAAGGTTACACTAATAACATCAATATAAATATTCCTTTTGCATTCAAAAACCATAATTCTAACAGTCTCTTGGCCAATTTCTAAACAAAAACTCGCTTTGGAGGCAAAGAGCGGGGTTCACTTCACTTCTTACTCTCTTGATTTGGTTCAACATTATAGTGAAGATTATAATCATGATCACGGTTAACCAATGCGGCATTTGTGGCCAGAATTTGTTATCTTTAAAATTTTAAAATTAACTTTAATATAAACATGAAAATTTAAGAAATATGCAATATTCTACCGTTTTGTGAACTTATTGAATAACCTAGTATTAAATCAAATGCATTAAATTAAATGCATATAAACTTATTGTACCTAAATAAGAAAAATGGAAAATATTTGTAAAACAATGCGCGAGTATATAAAATGTGTATGTTAATAACCAAATAATAAAATATATAATGTTACATATTAAGTTTAAATACATACTAGCAAAGACTTCTTGTCGAGCAATTATATGGAAACGGGATATCGAGATTTTTATCTGCTACTACAATAGTAGCAGCCCAGAAAAGGATCCCCACTACTATGTACCTGTAAAATAATAAAATTAATATTATTAGCTCATTTCATAATATTAAAATATAGCCTGAAAAAATTAGACAAAATTAAATAAATTAATATTTTAAGTGCTTTCAATATGATGGTAAATAATATACATAACGCGCTTCATATTAAAAATGTATATATACTTAAGCGATTTACTCGATACATTATTAAGTTGTTTATCGGATACGATAGGTTTTGAAATGTTTTCGTTATGTGATTGTCAACAATAACACTTCATTTAAATACAAAGATCAATTTAAATAACTTTAAGTGCAAAATTAACATTAAAAATGTATATAAGGATATAAAAACTGACAGATTAGACTTATTTGATATTAAGCACCATCAAGATAAACTCATCCAAAAAGTACACAAATATTTACAATATTAAAAAATAAAAATACTTGAGAGCCAAAATATAAAATGTACTGATCAAAATCATCAAAAAAAAAAGAATTTATTTAATTCCTTTCCAAGAAATATCCTATATTAACACACTGCGTACAAAATGTATTTACGTTATTTTTTTTATTCCCTGTTCAAAAAAAGTCTTAAATTTCTGAAATGCCTTTTAAAAACATCTTCAATTAAAATTTCTAAATTTAATGCGTTTTTTTAGTTTAAGGACTAGCTTCAAATTCAACGGAGCTAAATTAGGCTTAATTAGGTTTTAATTATTTGGCTAGGCAGAAGAATCAATGAACAATACCCCAATTTCCCCATCTTGCTATATTTTTATCAGAAGAATTTCAATTGATAATATTCATCATGTTACTTTTAGTTCGCTTAATTTGCAATCAGTATAAGTACAGTTAACAAAAATTAACATAAAATAAAATAATCCAATATATTATTTTTAACTCCTGTTCAAATAGTTTAAAATCGAAAATTGTCAAAAAATGTACTTACTTAAACATATTAATAACTTACACTCCCTGGCACTAACCAGTTGCCGCAATTAACCATCGTATTTATAACAGAATATTTAATCAGTTAAACAAGTACTTGAGTTCGATAAATAAAAACAAGACACTTAAGAGAATCTTTTTGATAAGTATCATAACACCTAATTAATCATATACATACTAAGAACAGTGGAAAATTTAAAAAAGAACAATTCAGAACATTGTGTGACTAAACTGTTCTTAAGGTACCTATTATTTTTTTCTAAACAATTCATTTTATTTAGTCTTACTCTTGATATTATATCTTTTTTCAAGAGTCACAGGAGAATCAAAGTTATAGACGTTGTATGATGAATAACGACATTAAACACAGATTTGTCACGTTATCAAGGATGATGAAGAAAAATGTTGAAATGAAAATAATATATCGACAAATCCGTACATTGAGTTGATGTTATAAGAAGATTTTTGTGAAATTAAAACTATGCAGAACATAGTGAAAAACTGCTGGGTAAGCATATCTCCAGCAAGTTGGATTTTTTATAGCAGCAGTTTTAAAATTCTTTTTTTATATTATGTCCAATTTCGAACGAATTTCTCAGGATATTTTCATTTTTTTTCCTTTTATATTAATTTTCATGTAAGTATTTAAACGCCTTCAAGTGTTCATACAAACACCATAAGAACGTTGAGATAACGAAACTGGATTAAATATATGTAGCAGTTTTATCTTAATCGAAATTTTAGTTTCTCACATTTCTATTGCACGTGTAGTTTTCGTCTTAAATTACCATAAGTCTTACCAAAATAGTTTCCTTTTTACCAAAGTTGGCATTGAATCTAATTAATTTAAAAAAAAACTAACATTGTAACTGTCAATTTAAATTTAGTAGCTGAATTATTTGAATTTATTTTTGATCCGTATGCGGTATTCTTCGGGAAATCTAACTGAAATATCAGGGCAATCCAAATATCCAAATTGAAAGGATCAGTTCGTCGCGAAAGACTGACGAGCAGTTTCCACGTTTTCTACTCTTCTAAATGACCTCAATCGCTTGGCTTTTACATTTTCCAGTATTATAACAACCTATTCAAACTATTCCACCATTCTTGATTAAAACTAGTACTGGGACTCATTTAAATGGCGAAAACCATAGAAGAGAATCGCCGAATCGCGGTTTTGTAACACTCTCGCAGGTTTAAGGCGTGCTCTTGGAGAGCCAAACTACCGATTAACACCCTTTTCCTTTTAAGCAGTAAATTAATTTTTGTTTTTATTATTTTACCTCACTCAACACAGATTAACAGCAATAATACGATAACATAAGATACAAATTTTCTACATAAGAATGACTGAAACTTGGTGTGTGGTATAGTACTGTAATTGGTGGAGCCGAATGAGCAACCAATGAACCAGATATATAAGTTAATTAAGATAATTAATTAAATGGGATATCTAATTATGAGCTAATAAATTATGTTG
The DNA here is from genome assembly GCF_030347505.1 of Rhynchophorus ferrugineus. Lineage (NCBI taxonomy): Eukaryota > Metazoa > Arthropoda > Insecta > Coleoptera > Curculionidae > Rhynchophorus > Rhynchophorus ferrugineus. Next base: position 75,109,406 of record NW_027472581.1, read on the forward strand.
GCCAATCCTATTATAACAGGCACTATAGTCCTTTCAATTGTATTCCTTTTTTTATCTTTCTCAATATCTAAGTCTTCTGATCTCTCATTGGCTTTGTGTACTAAACCATTCTCTTTATTTTATAACTTCCTTAATAGCTTGCTATTTTTTGTGGTATATCAGTCAAGGACCTTTACGACCTTTATAGACAGAACTTCTCTGAATACAATCATAACTGCAATTACAAGCAACACCGTTTTTCTACTATCTTACAATATCATTAACCTATACTCATTGCAGTCTCCCCCTTAGGCTATTCTTATTTCCGATCGTTAAGCCATCAAATCCTTATATTCAAATTTTGTGCATCCTATATACTCTTTTATAATTTTATACGCAATCCCATACTTGTGGAACTTTATATCCTTGATCTTTCACTTTCTTGTTTTATTTTCGCTACACCTTTCTTCTTGCTTATTTCTTTACAGGGCTCATCCACTGTAGAAGTTATTTTCCACATTTTCTTTACATAACGCAACATTGTTCCTGATTATTTAAAATAATTCAAGGAAAATATTATTAAACACAATCTCAACAACACACAAACAAAATCAAAAAATTATTTTGGTATTTAAATCAAATTAAAGCTTAAAATAAAAATATTCGAGAGCATGATAAAATTATTTTATTATAAATATAACATAGTTACTTAAATTACATCACATACACATATATCAACATCTTCCTACAAAAATTGTAGTACTAATAAACAAACCATACACTAGCCTCTAAATAAAAAATTAATTTGTCAACAACGTGTAACCGAAAATAAAACATTTAGGGCCCTAACGCGTGCTCCATCATTTGGATGCATAGAGATTCTAAACTGCTTTCGATATCTAAATTATTTTTAGTCGCCGGATAAGTTGACTTAAAACGATTCGAGTTCGTGTTACACTTATAATTTGAACACGCGTCATTATAAACTATAGGATTGATCCGCGAAAGCTGATTCTTCAGAGTGCCGCTGTCCACAGAATGCCGATGGCCGAGATATGTGGAGGTGCTCTGCATATTAGGGTAGGATGAGCTCTTTTGTGTGCTGGACTGATCAATCGATGCTTCGAAACCGTACGACTTATGATTCCTCGTCTGCTTGTTTCTGAAATATTACGTTTATTTATTAATATTTTTTTATAATGAAAACAAAGATGAAAATTAAGATTATAGAATAATTTTGAGAGAATTACATGGAGTAACTTATGCTATAAACATAAAATTTTCCTCAGCTTTGAACATGAGAAATAGAAGTTTTGCTGTTTGTGTTCAATTCAAAGAAAAATATTGGTGAAATTTAGTACTCTTTTTTTTAAATATTTTAAAGTCTCCTTTTTACCAACGAAGGTTTATCTGAATTGGACGTCCGACCGACTGACCAATTAACAACTACTTAGAGACCATCTCAGAAGACATCCGGTCTTACCCAGCCTGGTTACGTGACTGATTATTCCTTGTCGGATTTTCCACTGTTGCCTATAAAGACATTTAGAATTACAATCACAAACACAAAGTACATCCATGCGCCAAAAGATTCGAACCCGCGACTATCGCAACAGTAGAAGAACCGTCGTGGGGAATTTACAGTAATACTCCATTGATAACAAAGCGTATTAGTTTCGACCCCTTAAAACTGCAATATAGATATCGGAAATGTTCAAATATGAGAAATTAAATTATAAAAATATAATCATATGGATGTGAAAATGTGGTCATGAAAAAGACATCATGACGGGCATTTTGCATGAAAGATAAGACTCCGTAACTTTTTAATGTGCTTTCCTGAAATCATAGGTAATACCCTCAAAATGAATGTATTATTAAAAAAAAATTGTTTCATTAATATCTCGCACACACCCTTATTGAAAAACTCTATATTAACAACAAATAAAGTCATTTTTAAAATCATTCATTAATATCAGTTGTTGAAACATATCAAATTATAATCCTAAATAAATTAATTATAATTAAAAGAAAATAAAATATATAAAAACTAATAAAAAATATAATAAAATGAATACTAAAATGGTAAAACTATAGAAAAGTATTGAATATACTGGCGATTAAAAATATAAAACATAGAGTATAAGCATTACAAAAAAAATATTTACCTCATGCTCTTTCGACAACAACTATTTTTTGCATATACAGGTATATTTGTGCTTGCAGACAACTGCTCCTTCCACATAGACAACTTCTTTTTATGGTCAATGGTAAATCCTTCTATATCGTCAGCTTTCTCACACAATGAATTAAACATCACCAAGTTTTCATCAGCAGGATGCCGCATCGTCAATAATTGAGTACACACTAGAAATCATAAACAGCTTTGAGAAAAGTTTTAATTTCTGAAATAGATATGCTCTTAAGTTATATTAAAACAACAAAAATATATCCAAAACTAATACATTAATTCAAAATTTTAATAAACATATACTTAATAATGATTATTACCTTTCCCCATAACTTTAACAAACTGCGAATACAGATCTCCACCAGTAGATATCTGAAGTGGTGTAAACAAAATTGTTTTGAGTTCCTTCAAGGCCTTATTTAAATCACCACCATTTAAAACTGTCAATTCTAAATCATCCAGCAATTTTTTCCGTTCCTTTAGTTTATCCAAACTAATTAGCAGCTTATGGCGCGCTCCTTTTGTTACACCCACCTCTATCAAATGTTCTTCAGTCAGATTCAACATCTGACTGGGCGTCAAATTATTAAATATCCAACTATACTTATGTAACCGCAAGGATTTCAGCCACGATAAGATCGACTTCATCACAGGCACGTTGTTTTTTATTAAAACCTCTTGTAGTTTGGTTTCTGAACTACTAGCATGGATTTGGGGTATCTGTAATGTATTTTTCTCGCAGGACAACGAATAACTTCGAGGTTTAGAAAGCATATGAGCCAAGTTCTCTTGGGAAGACCATTGTTCTACATAAGTGGTCTCTGGTATCAGACTGTTCGATCTTTTCTTGTCGTTGTCGATCATATCAGTAGTTTCTGTTCCACATTCATCTATCACTTCATTTACAGGAGTGTGAATAAAATTTTCTGGACTAACCTAAAACGTTTCATTTAATTAAATTTGTCATCATATTATTTATTTCATTTCATATTTAAACTACTAAATTGCGCTTCAATAAAATAATAATATACCAAATAAAGATATAAAGCATATTTGCATAAAAAAAGATGAAATTTCCTCTGTAAAATAAAATGTTTCAATAACTAAGAATGTATCAATAAAATCTACTATAAATCTAAATATTGTATCTATATTCTGACCATAGAGTAACTATAATTCTGACTATATATCTATCAAGCCCGCTGTTAGCTGATTATGAGACCCCTATCTATCTATATATTTACACTGATAGTAGACACATTTCATTCAGGGAATTTACTACCCTGTATACTATCAATAATTATATATAATGGTGAGCCTAATATGATTTTTTTTAAATACATACATATATACATAATACTGGTATAATGTTAGTGGACTGAAAACTTAAAAATGTTTGTAACAAAATTGATGTCATTTAATTCTTATTTAAGAGAACAAATAAATTATTAGTAAATTATATTAAATTGAAATAGCAAATCTAAGAATAAGGCAATCTTATTGATTAAATTCTATGTTACATTATTTTATTAATTACATTCTATTAATAAGATCTATTTTAAAATAAGAATAACTTAAAAGTCAGAAATATCTTTTAAAAGCTTATCATTGTCAAGACTAATATATTTTAAATCTATCATAAAATATTTCAGGTATAATTCCTGTATTTAGAATTGAATATCTCATGAATACCTAAAAAATAGCTTACCTTATTCAATACTTGTTTTAGCAGATGCTTGAAAGACCTTTTATCATCTTTATCAAATGCAGGGTGAATATACACATAGGACATAAGTTCAACACATTCGTTGTAAATTTTCTTAAAAGGGGGTGTTATGCATTCTGTTAGAATTCTTTTGATTATACTCAGATAAGTTTGTGCAGCACCCCTATTACCAGGTTTTAATAATGGAATATGATGCAATAATAAGCACAAGGCCATCTGAGGATTTTCAGTTAAGAAGTTATTAATTATAGACGGATCGTTTGCATTATTTTCCAATGTTTGCGTTTCAGCTGTGTGAATGCTGGGCAATAATTGGTTTAAAGCATTCTGAAGAAATTTGGCATTTGAAAATGGCAGGCCTACCATTAAATAGTAGAGAGCAACTGTCTTCTCGCAACTGTCCCATTTCTGAAATTTTACCCGTAATTCGCTTAGATGTTCACAGAACTCAGAAAAGTCTTTGGTAGATTCAAACTCCATATTCTAAAAATAAATATTAAAATATTAAATTAAAAAATCTGACAGACAGGGAAGCATTTATCTATAATATCAGAACTACATATTTGTTAAAATGAGAATTTTAACATTTACCATGTCAATAACTTTTTTGTATTTTATTCCTGCTGATCAATTTGTTATATATTAGAAGGTCGTTAACATAGTTTGAATCTATTGCCCCAGAAAACTTCACTTTTGGCCTAAAACTTTTACTTACATGTGTAATGTTCTTGTCGAAGTTATCTGAATGAAATAAAAAAAACAGCAGGAAAAAAATATATTGTTCAAACCTCAAAAAAACAAACGTCAGCTGACGATAATTTACTAAGCGCAGGAGACGAAATGTCAAATTTAATATTTGAAATATCGAAGCCCCCACGTTTAAATTTGACGTACATCTAGCTTAGCCTCATCGTTTTTTAATCTTCCTTAAAAGAAAGATTTTTCCAAAAAAATGAGTGTACCATTACCACCCGGGGCTGGTTTAGAAAATATTGATTCAGAACAAATCAAAACCGTGAGTAAATTAATTTGTATTATATTTTAAGGTTATAATTTGTTCTGTTGCAGTTTAAGGACTTCCTTATATCTTACAATAAACTGACTGAAATGTGTTTTAATGACTGTGTATCAGACTTTACTTCACGAAGCATTAAACATGCTGAGGTAAAGTAGTATTTTTAATTTGAAATTTCTCACAGACTAATTCATAAAAGATGACATATACCACATCATTAATATTCATGATTTAATACAATTTTAGGATAAGTGTGCTCTCAACTGTTTAGAAAAGTTTCTGAAAGTAAATCAAAGAATATCCCAAAGATTCCAGGAGTTCCAAGTATTAGCAAATGAAAATGCTTTAGCATCAATAAAACAAACGGGAAGCTGAAATATTCAATGTGTAACTGTTAGTGTGATACCTGTGAGTTAGTGAATTGTTAATTTTAATTTAATAAAATATGTTTTAGATGTTTTTTGGAAATAATTTTTAGTTAGTTTATCTGATATTCTTTGATTGAATTAGGACTTAATTTTAACATAAAGTAATACAAGATATTTTTGGAAAAGCGAATTATTAATCTTTTAGTAATAAACAATTAAATAAAAATTGTGAAATGAAAGATTTATAAAGCTTTGTTATATTTTATTAATAAGCTCAAACAATAACGAGAGTTTGTCATTTTTAATCCTTTATTCAAGGATGCATCAAATAACAAAACAGTATTGTCTTCTTAATAACAAAGATCACTAAACCATAGTTTAATGGTTGTAGTTGGTATAAACACAAAATTGCATAGGTTCTACATAATAATTTTTCAAACCAGAGATTCTCTAATGTCACCATTTTACAACAGAAGATCTATGAAAAATGACAACAGGATTTAGGATTTTTTTGTTCTAAATTTTTATTATCTGATTGATCCTGATTTGCCAATTTTATTACATCATCTGTTATAAGAGGAAACTGCAAACTATGATGATTCTTTAAAGCTGCTGCAGTCAGTCTTATCATTGCCTCATCTAAAGAAAAACATCTGTTAACTTTTACAACCATCACTTACACAAACATACCTATATGGATGTTATCTTTGGCAGATGTAACAAACCAAGAAATAATACCATTTTCTTTGCAGAATGCATCAATATCAATAGGTACTGTTTTTGTGGTAATATCACCTTTATTTGCTAATAATATGGTTGGTATTTGTATTCCTCCTGGTAAACTAACTTTTTTTCTTAAATCTATTAGCCACTAAAATATGTTATAATATCTTATGATATATCTAAACTTTAAATACATAGTTGTATAATACTATCTTATGAACCTGATTGTAATACTAATTTAGACAGAGTATAGAAATATTATTTACCTTAGATATTGATTTAAAGGTTTCTGGACGGGTCAAATCAAAAACTAAAGCAGCACCAAATCTAAAGAAGAATGCCATTTTTTAAGTATATTTAATAGGGAATTATTAAATTATTATATTATAATTATGTTTTTACTTAGATATAAAATTTTAAATAGCCTAAACTACTTGTCTAATTATTACTTAAGTTATTTTACATAATCTATATTTGACAAGAAAAGAAAATTTCTAGCAGATGTAGTATTATTAATGAACTATTACATAACTTTATGCAGTTAATGTTACAGTTATAAAACCAATATTTTTTGTTAGCTAAAAAACGCTTATTTTAAAATTAATGGTGTTATTCTAAATAAATAATTAGTTAAATCATTTTCCAAATTCGTATATAACTTTAAATCTCTTGATAAATTAAAATTACATTATATAAGGTAAAAGTTCCCTTTTGAATTTTTAAATGTCAATAATAACCATATATAAAAATCTAAAAAACAGATTTTGAACATCATTAAAAAATGGTTGTATTGTGAAAAAAAATATTCAAATGCAATATCTTACGCGTGCCGATAGAAAATGCCTGTTAAAGCGCCAAAGCGCTCGTGACCGGCAATATCCCACAAATGCAAATTTATCCGAATTTCTTCGTTCCATTCCAAGGTTTTAACAGCAAAATCTGCACCAATGGTTACCTTATATGATGAGGAGAATTCACCTGTTAATTGACATCTAGTTATTTAATTAGTTTTTAGATATATGACCATATTTGATAATTTTAAATTTATATATACTGGTTTTTTATGTTATATAATAATTATTAGTTTTATTTTTCTTGAACTTCTAAAATCCACTATAGCAATCATTGTTTTCCAAATAACAAAAACACTTAAAATATTATCTAGGAAACTCTGCAATAGCAAGTTATTATTAACATTTGCATATTTTATTAAATCATTTACATCTCTATAGAATTTGACTAATATTAATATAGAGTAATTAGGAAAACGAAACCATATTTTCAAAATAGAATAATCTACTTGACCTTGACATCTTGAGGAATTTGTACTATTTTCTAGGAAATCATCGATCGCGCCTCAAGGAATTTCAAGAATGTGTTTAAATTGATTTTTCCAGTACCACAATCACCCACAAAGATTATTACAATTATCCCTACTTATTTAACGCTTATTTATAAACAAACTTACCGTCTGTATACCTTTGTATTATTGACGTTTTCCCTGTAAAAAGATATCCTGTTTTATTAGAAGATAGATCAAAACATTAATATTAGTTTTGGATAGTGATGATTACTTCACTCACCGACTCCAAAATCACCAATAATAACAAATTTAAAAGTCAATTCTTTTTTATGCAAATTTGCTATTCGCAATCTATCACTAATATTAATCAATCTGTCTCTGCTTATAACACCATTGGAATTTTCTTTTAAACTATTTTGCATTTTGTGAAACAATAAAGGCGTAGAAACTTAAATGGAGCGTTAAATTAAAGGCACATTTTTGTCACTCGTGATTAACATTTCCTAATAAATAGTAAACTAATTAAAGAGATATCTCATTGCTGTTATCAGATTTTATTTATTAACACCTGATACGCTGATGACGCGCGAAACATACAAATAATTGTTTGAATAAGCTAGCGGGAGCTAATAACTTGTTTCAGCACCATCTATTGGGAGATATTTTTACTAAAGTATATTTTTCACTATAAAAAATACAAGAGTTAATTATAAATTAATTCTTCATTAATGTCATGTTATAGACTTTTAATAAATAATTTTTAATATATATTTATATTATTGCAAACTTCAAGTTTAATAATTGATTTGAAGATTTGAGGTGTATTATTTTAAAACTGTTTTTAACATATAGATATAAGAAGTATTAAGAATTTATATTTATTGAAAATGTATGACTTAATTTATGTTTAATGCTAATATTAGATATTTCATGATATAATAATAATAATAAATCGTTAATAAACCCAAACCTTTTCAAATAATTAAGATTGCCATATGTGTTGCCTGCTAATAAAATGTGATATATAGATAACTAGTAATATGTTTAGCTTAATCTATAGCATTAAATTTTTTCTATGGTATTAAATCACTAATAAAAATAAATCATTAGAAGCTAGTTATCCAATAATTAACGTGATTAAAAATATCTATAATATTACCTGACACATTTTTCTTTACACAATTTTCTAATAATTATTTATTAATATATGGAGTTTGACGCTATGTTGTCAGTCTGACATCTACTGACAGGGAATGTGTTATTGAAGAAAAATATTATATAAAAAGAAAAATATGAATAAGTCTACAATTTTATTAAATATAAGTATGTTGAAAAAATTTGATTTCAGTTAAGACCACTTGATCATTACCTTATCTATTTTTAAAAATATGATTATATAATATGTCTTTTTAGAGCCTCAAAATGTTTTGGCAGTATGTACTCAGGTGAGGGGATTGAATACCGATAATAGTTATACGAATTTATCGAGCTATAAGAGAGGAACTGGAGGTCGCTCTAGTTTTAACGGCATTGTCGCCACAGTATTTGGTAGCACAGGCTTTATTGGGCGGCATGTTTGCAACAGATTGGGAAAAATTGGAACCCAGGTAAAACATTTAACAGGAATAATAAATATTTAATGCTCTCAAAATATTTTAGCTTATATTGCCATATCGAGGTGATAACTATGAGCCAATGCGATTAAAGTTATGTGGTGATTTGGGTCAAGTATTGTTTCATCAATATGATCTAAGAGATGAAGAGTCAATCAGAAAAGCCATAAAATACTCTAATGTGGTTATAAATTTGGTTGGTCGTGATTGGGAAACTAGAAATTTTACTTTTAATGATGTACATGTTGAAGGAGCTAGAAGACTAGCCAGATTATCTAAAGAAGCAGGTGTTGAGAGGTTCATCCATCTGTCAGCATTAAATGCTTCTGAAACCCCTGAAAGTATTTTCATTCCTGGTGGATCAGCTTTCTTAAGAAGTAAGGCATTGGGTGATATTGCTGTATTAGAAGAGTTTCCAGAAGCTACAATTATTAAACCATCTGATGTATATGGCCAGGAAGATCGTTTTATTAGGTAAGTCCATTTTGTAATAATTTCTACTATATCAGTTAATATTATATGTAGATATTATGCTCATCCATGGCGCAATCAGTTCAATTATATGCCGTTATGGAATAAAGGGGAGAAAACAGAAAAACAGCCAATTTCTGTTAAGGATATAGCATCTGGAATAGTTGCAGCCATTCGTGATCCTGATAGTGCTGGCAAAATTTATCAAGCTGTTGGGTGAGTACTGATTAGACTACCATAACTTTTTACTGATTGATTACATTTTAGGCCTAAAAGATATTTGTTATCTGAAATTGTTGATTATTTATACCGAATTATGAGAAGAACTGATGGTCGTAGACTGATTGATTTAAAATGGGATTACCTGTTTCAGTTAAGAGTAACTCTAAATGAGAAGTTTTCAATAAATTGGCCCCTTGGAAATTTGCATTGGGAGAAAATTGAAAGAGAACATCTCTCTGATGTTGTCAGATCAGATGTCTTAACTTTGGAGGATCTAGGTGTCATACTGACCACTATGGAAGAACAGATTCCATGGGAACTAAAACCATTCACGGATGGCATATATCATGGACATGATGTTGATGATCCAAAACCACCAGCAGAACCACCAAAAGTTGTAATATAAAATGTAAAGTTTACATTTGTTTGTAAACAATACAAGATTAATTAAAATGTTATCAGATTTAAAATTGTTTTAGTTTTTTCATTCTTTGTTATGTTGGTTAATAAATTATTCTTAGCTTTTTCAATTCTTTGAATTTCTCTTGTTTATATCTGGAGACCATACAAGGTAACTAGAAAGAAAATTTACATATGTTTAACTTACAGAGGATATGTCAATCGGCAACTTGACTTTTGTGAATTCACGTCTGCGATATTCAAGATTTTTGCCAATTAATTAAAGCGCCAAGCCTTTATCTTTTTCAAAATGACTAAATATATAAATTTTAAGTCTTCCGTAACAATTTCAAACTTTTTTATTGCAATTTAATTTTCTTTTTAAGTTATGTACTCTTACATATATTTTTTTCTGATTTTACAATTTGATATTACTCCGTTTTTTTCTCTGAGTTTCGCTCTCGTCGAAATCTCCGCTAAAATCCATATTCCTCGGTATGGAAAACTGGCTTACTTATTTATTTTTTGGGTCCCAACTTTTATATACATAAATGATATACTCTAGGTAGGATTCATAACAATAGAGATATTGTATATTTATATATTTAACAAAGGTATAATTAAAATTAACAAAATTACTATAAGATATTTTACACCTAAAAAAAATCACACAGTTTGTTATAAACCATATTTATGTATATACAGAAGTATCATAAATTGCTTTATTTTCAGAACCGTTTTCTTTGTCGTATTTACTATATTCTTTAGCGAAATTATCAGATCCTTTGGCGGCTTTAAATTTATCCATGTATTCATCTACGTATCCTTTGTCGCTAATGCCTTTAGCTCCGGCGTTTTTGTCAACGTACTGGCTTTCTTTGTTGTTATCGTGAACAAAATAGCCACTGTTAGAGCCATCTTTGGCATGACGACTGCCGTATTTCTTATAATGACCTCTCTTATCGGCAATGTCATAGAACTTATGTTGTTTGTTGTAATCGTCCTTGCGATACACTTTTTGATATCCGCTAATTTTAGATCCCTTATCATGACCATTTTTTTGTGAAAACGAGCCACCGTGATGCGCCACACCATACCCGTGTTGGCTAGCATAATGCCCATCGTTTTGCAAAGCTAATCCATTTTTACCACCCTTCTCGTTGTAATACGATTTATCGTCTACGTTGTAATAATTTCCTTTCAATTTTTTTTCGAAGTCTCGTGTACTGTCGTAACCTTTGCTGTCATCATATCCATAGTGAGCTTTATTATCTAAACTGTATATGTTTCCTTTATCATCAATGAACTTGGTCAAGTATCCATTTCCTTCTCCGTAGGTGATCCCATATGGATTTCTAGAATAATGATATCAAATAGTTACTTTTATGTTATTGAATATATAAAAAGTATATATTTTCACTTTTCCTAATAGATAGTTTTAACGATGCATATTTCTAGTAATACTTATTCAATGAACAGTTCATAGATTTTCCTGGATATAAATGTCGCATTCACTAAGTCAAAAGTTATTGCTCTTTTAAAATGCAGGTTCCAAAAGGTCATTTTCTTATTATGGACTTCTAACTTACGGAAAACGAAAAATTCAACGCAGGTTCATGGAAAATTTTGTGATGCTTCTCTGATCGGCCAATTGTGGAAAAACTCAATAGAATTCTAGACGTCATTGTAGAGCAATATATGCCATGTCACAAGATCGCTAGCAAAATATACATAATAAATTAATTTTGAACCATTTACTGAAAACTATGTACTAAAAGAAGAACTAACTTTCAATTAGTGAATCGCTGATAAAATGGAACGAAATCAAGTAATTCAAGATAAAAATCCAGATAAAAACGGTTGCAAAGTCCGCATAGAGGCCAAGTTTGATTTGGGATTGGAAAGGAATTGATCATAATGAACTGCTCGAACCTAGCCAGTTCTGGTCTTTGCATGCATAAATGCATAAGATATAGAGAATTATCGATGTTTTGTGTCTTAATAGTGTAAAACAGGCTTCTGAAAATTAGTTCAGAAGTTCTATAGTGACGGAATTATGCTTTTAATATCAATTAAGATAACTCATATATCATTGAAATGCATATGAAAGGTTCACATAGAATAATACAAAAAATACAATATGACTTATATACTTACTGAAGACCTTTGTAATAATCAACTATTGAATAAGGTGCATATTTCAATTCGTCTTCCGTTACATATGTTATAGAAGGAAGATCCTTGCCATAGCTGAAAAAAAAACAATGTTTATATTTATGTCAAAGTGTGCAATGTAATATAAAGGTAAAGTTTTAAATTAACTATACTTGTGATATTCTAAAATGTACTCAATAGACTATAAATATGGTCAATATTAGAAACATTTCAATTTTTAATTGATTGTATTAAATATTTATTAAAATTCAGAATTAAAATGAATAAAGAACAGAAATGTGATTGACAAACATTATGTATTATTAAAGGAATGCCTAAGGTCACGTATAATCTACTTTATTTGTTTTACCCAAATAATAAATATTAAAAACTGCCCAAAACATAATAATCACCGTGAAAAGTCAATGAATCGCCACAAATAAAACGTTTTTATTCACAAATGTACTCAACCATGCAGAAATAATTAAATAATAAAGAAAAAAAGTAGATTAACTAAATGTAATACATTTTTTAATGGAAATATATTTTAAGTTCGAGTATTAATTTGTTATGATTATTATATTTATCAGTCATTATTACGTATTGGCATTATTCAAACTGGAAAACCGATTACTCTTGATTACCTACTGTCCATATATATATATATATATATATATATATATATATATATATATATATATATATATATATATATATATATATATATATATATATATATATATATATATATATATATACAGCTAGAGTGAAATTCGAACTTGTGACGTTCTTGCCAAGTGTAATAACGCAATACAATTGAAGGATTTGATGTTTGCATATTTCTAAATAATTTTATTATCTTGCATTAGATATTAATGTAACATTAATTAAAAATAACTTAACTACTTTTTACAAAATAGTGTAATTCAAAAATAAGAGTACTGGGTAAATACCTAGCATGTATTTTAAAATTATAAGTAACAATAAAAAAAAGCTTAAAATAATTTGTATAATACGAATAATGTTAACCGTGATATATTTTTGAATAAAAAATATAAAGTTTACTAACAAAATATATAAGTAATACAATGTAAACAAATAACAGTTTGCTGTTTTTTGACCTTATAAAGTTTCTATAAAATTTTTCAAATATGGTAACTTAACTTTACTTAACAATATAAGAAAATTAATTTAAGTATTAGAAAATACTTTTATAGCTTCATTATTTCTTTTTCGAACTATATAAATTTATTATATACTATATTACTCTGGATTCAACAGTCACGAAAATTATCAATGAAATACGATCAAAATAAAAATATATATTACCTTTCAACTAGCAAAGGCTCATGGGATGATGAAGCTGCTACTGCATCATTGTTGCTTTGGTACAAACTAGATGGTACATCCACGTAAGAAAATTGAGAGCCAGATGTTGCTTGGTCGTCCAACTTTGATGTCTTCATATATAACGATTCCAGTTCGACCGCATGATTAAAAGAAAATATCATTAATAATGTAACTATCCGAAAAAATAATGTGAAACTCATGATCGATAGTTGTTCGTCATATAATCAATAAATCAATGATACCGATTTATTGTGTAACGGCTTATATAGGTAATATATCTGCGAAGAGTAACACCATCTTTTTGCAGTGTGGTTTTTAAAGGACGCATACCAAAATGAAATCGTATTGAATTGGACATGGATGGTTAATAACCACGTGTTTAATATGAACTCAGGCGCGAAAGGATAAAATCAATTCGGTTTTGAGAAATATGTTCAATGAAAAAATGCGTCCATTTTAACCAGCACCTAAAAGTTTATAACATGAAGCGAATTGAGAAGGGCAAATAAACATTTACCTTAAATATATATGAATATAATAATAATTATATTTTAAAGACATTAATTAATTGGCAAAATAGTAAAAAACCTTATTAATTTTTTACATAAAATTGATATAATTTAACTTTTCTTAAAATAATTAATAAATTAATTGCAATGGGATTTCTTACTTTTTCTTTTTTAACTTTAATTAATTTAATTTAATATTTATTATAAAAAAAACTTATGACAATAAGTAATTCTTTTTTCAATATATTTTACTTTATATATGTATAAATAGACTCAATTAACATGTATACGTAAATAAACGAAAGTGAAACCTGGCAAAACATCCATGAATTATAATTAAAAACACTTGTAGGGTCGCTTTGGATAGTATAAAAGTGCTCTAGGGCTAAGAGCGGATATCATAAACCTAGATCATGGGTGAGTTCTGGATAATTTTGTTGTTCTCATACATAATCAGTTCGCAAGGTCGTGATATATTCGTCAGTGATGAAGTACCAATATATGAAGTTGAAGCGGCCGAAAAAAATGAAGTTAATGAAGATCTTAAAGGAGAAATTGAACACGCTCCTTGTCATATGGAATATCAAGTAAGTTTTTATGTTCAAACAATAACTAGCTATTAATAATATTAGAATTATTAGTCACGTTATGCTGTATTTTTAGGTAATGAAACGTGTAGTCGGAACTTGCATTAAACTGGGAAAATCTGCGACTGGATGTGTTGCCGGAAACTACCTTCACCCTTTCCATCCTGAGTGTATATAAAGTTGCTATAATAGCCTTATTGTCTTTATGATTTAATTTCTACATATGGGCAAAATATAATTATAATACATTTTATTTCGTTATATGCTTTGTTTTATTTGTTATCAAATGAATAATTAAACATAAATGTATATTAGACATACGTTATGTATATGAATTCGTCAATGTCTTGAATTTTCACTTAGTAAACCCACTGTTTAACATGGGTTGTAGCCCTCGATCTTTGACTTTAAGTCTAGCTAGTGGCGAATAATCAATTTATAGACCATCCCAAACATCCAGTCTTACACAGCCCGATCACGGGAATGTTTGAGGTAATTGTTTGTTGTTCAAGGAGACTAATCTTGTCTATGACAATAAGACAAGTTGATCTTGAAATGAAATTAATTAAACTGCGTAATTCATATCCTTAAATATTTCATACAAAGTGTACGCTATCCACATTCATACCGTTCAACTGAGACCAAAAGAAACCGGTTATCATCTGTGGCTTTCAACGGTGATGGAATGAAAAACTACATCTAACATAGATGCGTGATAGATATATATTATATATAGATATATATTATATATTGATTTCAAAGTAAAGCGTTGCGTGCCATCATCGATACCCCGTATTACATCTGTAACAAACTAATTCAGCACGACATCCATCTGAAACCCAGAACAAGTGTGATCCAAAGTTCCAGTGTAAAGTAATCTGAAAAAGTGCCAAGTGCATCCGAATCGTTAAAGTATTAAATGTGGGCGATGACAATGAAACACGTACGACAAAACATTTACTACCACTCAATCTGATTAAATTAATAGACGCAGAATAGTATTTAAAATAGCATAGGACTGTAATTAAATTAAGTCTTAGTTTATACAGGTCACTTACTAAAGGGATGCTTTAAAATGAAAGCAAATCATATCAAATACTTATTGCCTGTTAGGCACATTGTCGAATGCTAATAAAATTAAACAAATATATTCATGTCCTTGTGGGATTCAATCAAACGCAGCAGTAAAAGAAAGGATCGCCCTGTCGTCTTGGCTATTAATCACCTTTTTTTTTTTTAGTAAATATTTATAACAAATTATTTTTCCTTAATAAATACAGTTGAAAGTAATTATCTTTTTTGATGAACAATCATCGATTAACTTTGTTCATTTCAAACAATTCATCTTCAAAAATATGGTTTATGATGATTTTCCCAAGTTAGAACCTACCTCAAATAGTTCAAAAAGTACATCATGTACTGAGTATTTCTTGGTACCAAGATTACATAAAAATGGAAAATCCTAATATATCAGATCTCATAAGCAATCATATCAAGGCTAAACATTCCTTTCTCTTATTAAAAATCTTAATTTAAACCTCACGAATCCTTCTCACACCTACAATTCTTATTATTACTTTGAAATACTTTTAAAGTAAAACAACTATTAAAGCTATATACAATGTATATTAAAATTTGTGTTAGATACATATTACAATTATCAACTAAATTCTATATACCATCATTCACCGCGTTGAATTTGCACATTTAATCCTAAACATGTATGTATAATAATATAAGTATAACTACATTTGCTAGAAAGATAGAAAAATAAGACATTCCCATATGACGCAGTACAAGTCATTTAAAAATTTCTTAATATTTCTCTCGGCGACAAAATAGAATTTGTTAGACGGCAACCTATGTTCTCTTCGCATCTTTGGTAAATCTGATGTAACAACGAAATGTATTATTTACCTTCGATCGTAAAATGTCTTTCTGATTTAGGAAACTTCTGTATTTTGCAGTTTTGGTAGTAATATATGAATAATATTCGATGATTTATTTGTTCTGATTTGCTGAATCGTGTTACAGTATCTACAGATGAACCATTCAACTTTTAATAAAGTAATTTGTGTTGCTAGTACCCGTATCTATCCTAAAAAGAGTAAAATAAATATGAGTTATCATGTTTATAAAAGGATGTTCGTTTTATATACATACCTGTATAGACGACATCAAACCATTGGCAAGGGAACCTATTTTTCCTGCAACTCGAGTCACACCCTGGCGGACGCTCTCTTTTACATCCTCCAAATCATAAGCTGGGAGATGAGCTCCCCGATTGGTTTCTTCGTTACGACCAAAAAATTCAGCGGACGATATACTGTTTGAACCCTGTAGACATTAAACAAAATATGTAACTAACGTTGTTTTACGAATGTATCAGATTTTTTACTTGAAATCTGTTAAGAGTAGCCTTTGACTCAGCATCAGCTTCATTGCCGCCAAAGAATTGAGCAGAAGAAATTGCTTTCGCATTGCCAAATTTCCTCTGGGCTTCGTCGGTAGAATGTTCGATTGAAGAGTTAGACTTGATTGGGTTTTGGCTCCGAGGCTTACTACTGATACTTTCAACCGTTGGGCGCCGTTCGAGTTCCGGAGGGTCGTCAACAACAACCCAACTATCTTTATTATTTGTACTGGCATACACGCCTGTACCATTGATGTAGTCATCAAAGTAATCTGGACCGTCACTTAAATTCAATCTTCCTAATGTATCAATGGTTTTGGAAGGCACTGATGGTTTTTCCTGAGAGAAAGAATAAAATATTAGAAAATTATATTTCACCATAAAAAACATACTTTATTAGTGTCTTGCTTTATATTAATATTTTCGATAGGCATTCATTTTTAGATATAAGTGAATTGCTGTTCGTTAGTCTCCTTAAAACTCGAGACCGACGGGACGATTAGTTTTGAAATATCTATGGAAAAATTTTTTTCTCTCTATTTGTACGGTCCAGGGAAGGTCAGTCCAGATTGTGAGAAAATATGGAATAATGTCCAGAGAATAATAAAAACAACAATTTTGTTTTCGCATATAAAGTATCGTTATTGCTGTTACAAAGGATCAACATTGTTGTTAGTTGGCAAATATATATTAACACAAAACAGAAATATAGAAAGGGAACTTTAATGGGCACACGCGTAACCGTATTACCGTAACCGCGTACCATATATAACAGGAGTAACACTCACATATTTCTTTTTGAAATTTTATATTTTTGCGACAGGTTATATTTGTTAGTTCTTCAGATCTCACAATAGGTTAAATATTTGAATCAGCAGTTACTCTGTCCACATGACAATATTCAAAAGGAATTAGAAGTATAAATATCAATTTTTTATCATTATTTTTTCAAAGGAAGTAAATTGGGGTTTGAAAACTGAAAATTATAACATGTTTCTGGGTAAATATTTTTGAAACAGACGAATCTGTACCTTCAACTTCGTGCTGATAAGAATGAGACAGTATAACAACAAAAAGACTAAATACTACCACATATCCAGGTAATATTGAGAGCAAGAATTATTATATATATTTTTTATAAATCTGCTGTTATGTTATATTATGCAAATGTTATTTAGTGGTACTAGGAACCTATTTTAATTCTTTTGAGAAACTATCTCCAGGCTTTAATTTAGATTTCTTGACAAAAGAATGTATATGAATAATAATTATAAATGAATAACATAATGTAATAAGAGAAATAATAATTAAGTGTTGTTTGTTCCAGTTAATGAAAAATAAATAGGATTGAAAAGGGTAGTGGAAAATATTGCATGGCTACATATAATATGGAAAATAAGAAAAGGAGGTTTCAGGAGGTTCTAATCAAAATTGTGACATGTATTTACTATACCCAGTAAATTTAAATATTGCATTTTTAATTTGAATTTTATCTTTTATAATTTTTAAGGTAACAATATATAATCAGAAAATAAGTTGTTAGATTAGGTATTAATTTTCTATGTATTTTGAAAATGTTTTATACAAATGTTAACTAGTATCTAAATAATATATTTTATTACAATTTAATCTTTTTTTTCCCTTGTAATATAAGTAATACATTATAATTCTATTTTTTTTATTTCCATTGCAGCAAATAAACCCCTTTTGCGCGCCCTCGGGTCGGGAGATAGCATATTCTGTGAACGTTAATGTCAATTTCGAATACTATGCTAGTTACGGTCGAGTAAATGTTTCAGAAAAATATAGTTTAAATAAGTTGTGATTATAGTAAAGCATACTTTGTAAATGTATTTCACATTTGTTATTATTCAATTGCATATTTAGTTCACTAGAACTTTCTTTAGTTTTATTATTAGCAATGTCAACGAATAGTATTCTCCTTACTTTCTGCATTAGGCTGTCGTTGACAAGCTACCTGACGTGCTAACCGCATTGTTCATCAGCGAGATACAGAAACAGAAGACAACAACGAGCACAACAATGAAATTGAACGGTTCTGAAGACTTAGTGCTCCTATAAGTATGATATACCCTATCATCCCGAAATAAATTATGGTCCCAACAAATCAGTTACAGTTAGAGAAAACCAGCCGTTTGGAAATATTGCAAGACATTAAAATACATCGGTGAATCTACTGGACTATACTGTGCAGATATAAAAGTAAAACTTCCAAAATTAATACCACCACCATATCCATTAGGCTCATTAGATTCCGGGATGGGAAATGATTCGAATCACTTCCTGACCAATATTCAAAAATGTAATAATTGTCTTCAAATGACGTCTTTTGGTGTAACACATGTTGTACAGAATAGTTTTATGTCCACTTCCAAGCTAATATATAATAAAAGCTTTTTGACAATATTGAAAATAACAAGACTTATCACTTACTAGGAGCATTTTACTACTACTGGATGCAGATTATCAATTCTTACAAATTCATTCAATCTAGATATAGAAATTGATAAGACATATCCTCACAATTCAAATGTAAAGAGAATTATCCAAGAACTACAAACATTTCTTGATCAGAACTATTTAGTAAAAATGTTCAAAATAGCGTTGGATCGGCATCTGAGAGCCAGAATATGGTCATCAGATCTGACAAAACCGTTGTCGGTGAAATGTCTACTTTACTATTGGAGTTAATTTCATTTAAAATAGCTTTTAAGCAAAATAAGTTTTTTTGTTTATACATATGAATATTTTTGACAGGTATGACAAAACAATTATTACTGTTTAGAAAAACACTTACTTGTTCAATTACTTGCATATCACCTAAAGCAGAATGAGATACAGGTCCTCTAGAAGTTTTTGTAATTCCCATCCCTAATCGTTCAAATTGGGCAGCTTTTTCTGTAGTAGCACCTTTGCTAGCTTCTTCTCTTTCTCTGCACCATAAACAAATATTAAATTATTATAATAAAAAAAATTAAAATTAAAATTATTGGAATTAAAATAAATTAGATAAATTTTATATTTTAAAGTTTTATTCTTAAAGACAAGTTGATAATATACCTGTATGCTAATCTTAAAGCTGCCTCAGCCCTTTCTGCATCCTCAGAGGCCCTCTGTGCTGCTCTTTCAGCATCCTCGATACCACGTCTGTTTTCTTCGGCAGCTTGTTCAGCCGCCCGTTCCAAAGCTGCAAAATCGGTCTTAACTTTGGTAGCTCCTAAACCAGCTCCACGCTTAGCTCCAAGCTGAAAAATACCAGTTTAATTGTTTTTATATAATAATACAATTTTTACAGTTGGATCAATCTTATAATCAGTTATCATTATTAAAACTGTTTAAATGTTTACTTACCATTGACTTTTTAACAACTTTTCTAGCACCAATTGTAGATTTTCTTGGTTCTGTTGTATTTGTGTCAGTTTTTAATTGTGCATTTGGATTACTCTGCATATGAAAAAAAAATCATAAGAACACAATAAGTTCCAAATTCTTATTATTAAACACAATTTTCACCTTTTCTTGCTCTTCACTTTTTGACAAAAACTCATCTTGAGAAAAGAAATCTGGTGTGACTTTTTCTTCAACTTTTAACTCTTTGTCACTGTGGACATGAAGCTAAAACAAAATTTAACTTTATAACACACCCATTTACATAAAATTGATTCAACAATTTCATTACCTCTGTATTGGTTTTCAAAGAATTCAAGGCAGCTTGATGTAATTTTTCTCTATAAAGTTGGGCAGCCCTTGAGTTATATTTCTTTTGAGCATCAGTTGTATTGCAGTTATGTTGTGAAAAAAATTGCATCTATATATACAAAATAATTTATAGCAAATATTTTTTTTTAATTTAAAAAGCATATGGCACACATTACAACTAGTTATTCACTAGTATTTTTCCCTTAATATTGTTCTTATAATAATTATACTGATAATATTTCTGACTTACAGCATTGTCATTTCCTCCTAATTGCATTTGACGTATTTGAACCCTAGTCCAGTTTGTATCTAACTGTATAGAACGTACAAAACTAAGATGAACACCTAGTGCTCGATGAGTGGCAGAACAATCTAAACAAAGAAATACTCCATAGGTAACACTAGACCATGTAGGATTTTTAGCTCCACAATCAAAGCAGGCCTAAAAACAATATAACTTATTGACAAATATATTTCAATGCAATATGTTATACTATAGGTTATACTACATAGCAAGGTCACAGAGGTACGGATATTATTAAATTCAATTTCAACAAATTGATAACTAATATTGTATTAAATATAAGAAAAAATCTGTAATTAAATATTTCTTCTAAGATACAATATATGAAAGCTTATAGCCCATGTAAACATTTAAATTAAATGTTACTGAAATAGATAAAAGAGCAATACAAATTGTGTATTAAGAGAGAGATTATTTAAAAAACAATATCATAGTAAAAATTAAAGGCAAAAATAAAATAGTTAAAACTTAAGACACGTCATTAAAAGTAATGGGTAAAAAGGTAATAGTTGCTTACCTTATTCCCTGATATTGTTTTCAATCTGTGAAAAACAGCATTAATGTCTTCTTTAGATAATGGAGTGTCCATTTTGATGAATTCAACGAAAAGAATCCTTTAAAATACAAAAATACTACTACAAGATTATTCGATTTCAACGAGTGACATGTCTTCTATAAATGTGTGACAAGAAACATCAATGTGTCAATAACAATGTTGCCAAATACTGAAAACATTAGTTAAAATGTTGTATCGAACTTTTGTTTTATTTCACTTAAACTGTATATATCTCAATATATATAGCATAGAAATAATCGTTCATATTACGACAAAAATTTGTTAAGATTTGTGTGTATATATTATATATTAGTCCACATATTTCTTGTAAATATATTTATATACAAAACTACAATAACACATTTTTAACATAACTGTTAATAGGCACTGGTAAATATAAAACATGTATTAATAAGCTAATAAGTTGAAAATTAGTGGAAAATTAGCTAAAAGGTTATGATTCGGGACATACTTATATTTATAAAATAAATACATTTTCTGCATTATCATGGCCGCCAATATAAATAATATATATTATAAAATATTCGAAATTATACAGTTAAAAAAATTAAAACACACCATTTTCAGTGAATACAACAAAATTTCATAATTTAACATACATATATTTAATATGCTTTAGTGGAATATCTGCAAGTTGTTTTTTTCGATTCTTGTATCTTTATTAGCTCTATAGGAGAACTAAAACAATTGATGACAAAAATTTGACAGTACAGATTCCCGCTTGAATGTACGCGAACTTTAAATATTCAGGTGTGATTATCATAAATATATATATAAGTAATATATAATATACTCTATGGTGATCATTAATTGTTGAAGGAGAGCTCTGATTTGTAACATTATAGTCGTTCCGATAAGCAATATCTAATAAGGTAATTATTTGTTTTAGTTTTTAACTATTTTAAATAGAAATATATTTATATACGCGCTTACACAATTTCATAGTAACGTACTATATTTAAATTACTTTTATTTATCGAATCCATATTTTAGTCATTCAAATATTGAATGTATAGATGTTTTGAATAAATGAAATTCTTGTAAATCCGTAATCGTTAACATTGGAATACACTATGTTTTAAAAAAATTTTAAATTATTTTTATTATTACATGAATTTCAGCATATTAAAAAAGCAGTATCATTTGTTTCAATAATAATAATCAGCAGAGACATTAGTTATAATGTAGTTTTAAATTGTAATCTGCTGGTTTAATAAAATATGTAACAATGTAGGTACTATGTTCTTCAACATCACTTTGCTGCAACCGCAGCATAAAATGAGACTTAGTTTGCCTTGGAGAGCAGCTACTGTTGGCATTTCCAAATTATCCCCTCGAAGTATCAAGGGGTGCGACGTTGTAACGCTATGGTAACTGAACTTCCATAATTATCTTTTTTTAAAATTTTTATGACTTTTATATTGCAGCAATTGTATTTCGGAATTTATTACCAATAATTCGCTGAATCCATCTAAAAGGTTTTCGCTAAGATTGTCCACAATTCTAATTCATGGAGTATGCTTAATTTATAGAAAACAAGTCATGTTTCTTCAAGGTACATTATAATTTAAAGCATTAAATTAGAAATTAAAAGGTTACTTTTTGAAGTGAATTATATTGGAGAGTTATTCAAAATATATTCCTTTTGTTTTTATTTTAACTTTTAAGGAGTTTGGACAGTTCTATTAGGAATAATACTGTATATTAATAAGTTTGTGAAATTTTCATTTGCAGTATGTTAAAATTTTAATAAAATACTTTCTATTTTTAATTGAATTATTTACTAACTTTTTGTTGTAGCTGATATAGATTGTATGATCAGTATGAGGATGCATGCCTTGCTACATTCTCAGTTAACTTTCGAAGATAGTCCATTACCGAAACCCAAAATTAAGAAACCTAGAAAGAAAGAAAATCTTTCCGAAACTCCAGAGTCTCTACGAATGTAAGACCTTCAGTAGATTTTAAGTCCCATTTTGTATTTATGCTTTCCAAAAATTTAATAAATACGTTTTTGGTAGGATATCAGTAACGGCCTCTCGAGTCCAACCAGAAGTTTCAGAATTTAATTTGGATCCTTTGGAGCCAATACACTTGAAAGAAATTAATGATGTTCAACCTGCTCGTCTTGATGAAATAACATTAAGGGAGGAAATACCCAGAGCAGAGGTACTTTTCAAACATGTGGTAGATGTTCAATTTCAAAGAGTGTGGAACATTTTTTTCTTAATTTTTGTATACTGTTAAGTGAGGTGTTTTTATTTTTGTTTAGGAACTCCAAATTGATGATGATTTTGGGTTTATGGAAATACCACCTCTTCAGCAACAATCAAGGTTTGCATGACATGTTTTAAAATTATTTGGAAAACTTAAATATATAACAAACTGTAATATACTTTTATAGCATATCTGAAGTCCCAGCTCCTATGATTGAAAAGGATATACCGATAGAACAAGAAAAAGTTTTGGATACTCTACCTGAGGAAATTCAGGAAAAGCAACTTGAGATACTCAAAGAAAAAGAGCAGGAAATACCAGTACCTGTTGTAATGGATATGGTAAGATAATACGTTAAAAATATACACTTTTTTATGTTTATATTGATATATTTAGGAGGAAATAGTACCCGCAGAGGAGCAAATAGTACCAGCAGAGGAGCAAATAGTACCCTCAGTGTCGATCGAGAAGAAATCTACCAAAGATCGTTCTAAAAAACCTAATGGAGAGAGGGTATTTATATCAATTTGTTATAATATATATCAATGATTGCGGCGGCTGTAAACTTAACAACAGTAAACTGTTCTAATTTTCAGTATATTGTCGATTGTTTATTGCAAGCTGTTTCGAAAAAATCAATTGAAGGGAATCCGTTTTTAGGACTTGTTAGAGTAATACTGTTCTGTTTATGCTGCTTTAACAATTTATAGTATATCAATGTCAAGCGCGGTAATAATATTAATATCGAAAAAAAACTGCATAATTAAAAGTAATTCCTGCGAAGTCAAAAATGAT
This sequence comes from Rhynchophorus ferrugineus, assembly GCF_030347505.1. Lineage (NCBI taxonomy): Eukaryota > Metazoa > Arthropoda > Insecta > Coleoptera > Curculionidae > Rhynchophorus > Rhynchophorus ferrugineus. The sequence goes on from NW_027472581.1 coordinate 75,134,042, forward strand.
ATCCTATCCTATACCAGATACTAATTTCAAATCAACATAGCAAGTTATACAATAAATAGCACTCCTAAACGCTAAATTTTTTTTATTAAAATTAGTGCATCGTGCAGATTTTATGGTAGATGCGGTTGTCAAAAATAACTCTCCAATGTTGGTGACCAATTCAAAACGTTCTGTTTGCAAATTACAATTTGCCAATACTTGAACTTCAAAAAAAATAGTAGATGGACCGATAAGGTCGTTGCGTGAATGTGCGGAGAAGAATTCGAGACATGAACTAGGTAGCAAACTTAACTGGCAGGTTTTACGTCGGGACTCGTACATCATACAAGCCACCAAGAAGCTTAAAATTGGTGGCCATATACAATACCGTTTTTTCGTTTACTGGGCTTCGGAATGTTAAAGAGTTATATTTTTAGAAGGCTACTTTAACAAGCATAATTGCCATATATGAAACAAAGCAAGCTCAGACGAAATTCACTACGTAACAATGCAATGGTCTGTACTTTTTCAAAAGCAATATTGGTGAGCCTACAATACAACTTGAACAAGCCGTTAAGTATCACATAGCAGATACTACTATGAACATTCTGTAGAAACGGTCTAATAGTATTGTTATCTCTTGCAAAAGTGACGTGAATTGACCACACAATAATACAATTTGGCATTACAACTTTTTCTTTTGGGTATTTGTGAAGTCGTGATAAATCTTAATCGGTAAAGGCAATATAATCCAGGTTATCACTTAATTCGTCAATTGATCTGTACCTACAACCATAAACTACGGTAGACATTTAAATAAATATATGGTTCTTATTTATACATATTTTTAAGGTGCCGATAAAATCACTTCAACCGATTTTAAAGCTATTTGATAAAACGCCACGAAAGTTTGTACCCCTAAATAAGGAGCAAGTATGTACTTAAAAATTAAATGCGTGTTCTGTAAATCTTATAATTATCTGACATTAATTTTTACTTAGGAAACCATGAAAGGGATTCAATTCGACATTGTATTGCCTAAAGTTTCTACTTTTAAGCCTTTTAAAATATTTTGGTCAGATTGGTACATCTCATCGCCTACTATCGACGTTGCTAGAGGAGCTAAAGATGTTGATTCCATAAGGTAAATCGAGAGAGAGATATGTTTAAAGGAAGTGAACACATTATAGGGAGACGAGTTAGTTAACATTCATTAAATAAATAAATTGCTTTGTATTTTTAGAGTATCTGGCAAATCCCTTAATGTTGAATCAGAATCATCGGGAACTCCCAGTGTTGTCACCCCCTTGATTCAAACCGTAGATATCCACGCTGAAATGATTTCTGAATCATTTTTAACGCCAAGAAAACGACCCAGGTATGTTCTTTTTAATTGTGTAGATATATAATTTTATCACATGTATTCCATAATTCATTTCACATGTGTGTCACAACAAATTGATAATTCCGGTATTTCTCCATCTAGGGAGACTTTTACTGAAATATTACCACCAGCTGCAGAGAGCGAGAATTCAGAAATTCCAAGTAAAAGGCAAAAAATGTAAGACAATTTTTTACATTATTATTTTTGGTAGTGTATTCCTTCGTTTCGTTTAGAGTCGAGGATAAAGAAGTTCCACTTGAAAGACCGGTTATAGAGGAAATAATCGATCCTGTTATGGGTGGAGAGTCAGATACTCTGGAAATATCATCTAGGTAATCCATCATACAGTTATTCTCGAAAATACATAAATAATAGTGACTTCATTTCTTTAGGCCGGTTCAAAAAACCATCCAACAAAGTTTCCATACTAATTGGTAATTTTTTTGTGTTTTTTACATTGCATTTTTATATAAGCGTTTTATGAATTGATTAATTTTGTTTGCGTTGTAGGAGGAATGATATTTTGGAGGTAATATCTAAAAGAGAAAATGACATTGATATCATGGATATCTGCAACGATATGGGTAAAAAACCCATAAGGTTAACCATGGCTCGTATTTTTGCTACTTTGTTAGGTAAGATTACAAAACCCATGCATACATATACCATTACAAATACTACACACCTGCATTTTTGTGACTTACTTAAGTAAGTGCATGTACCTACACAATATAAACCCGCGCATACAAAATGAAACTGATTTAATTGGTATCATATTTCAAGACCAGTTTTTAATAAATTATCATTAGTTATTTGAAAAAGAGTAATAGTGAACTAACCAGTTATAAATTCAAAGTTTTTACTGTTATGGGATGACAGTTTTTATTACATAGTAATAAATGTCTTATTATACACATAAACATTGTGTTGTAGTAGATTATCATATATATTAGTTATTAAGTTTCAGGTCTACATATTTATTTTAGATTTTCTTCATCTCATGTGTATTATTCAGCCGTTTTCATTCATTCAGAAGTTTATGATATACTATTTGAATAAATTGATTTTAGCAAATATAGTTATTCTGCAGAGGGTAGATTAGCTCAGTCCCGAGCCTGGGCTATTGATTTACATCATATCAACACAATCATGAGGTATTAATCTATGGCAATATATAAAATATAAATTAACTTTGAATTTATTCATTTTGCTTACTGGTATAATAGATATATTCATTGTTGAAATTTATACATTTTGTCTACAAAGGATAAATATCATTATGATAAATATAAGTGACAAAAGAATGCAAACCATCGTAAGGCATGCTTTCTGAAGGGAAGAAAAAACGAGAGGATAGACAGCACCTAAACCTCAACAAATAATCTGGACAAAGTAAGTTTAGTGGTTCAAATGGCATATATATTTGAGGATAAGCAACAGTATCAGCTAACTCGCTTCAGCAACACCCTTTGCTAATACAAAATAGTACTTTTATAGCGATGGAAAATGTTATGGGTTCTAAGTTATTAATTAAATCTCCATCATTTATTTAATTATCCATTGTCAATCAATTGTCCAAATACAATTGCACGGCTATTATTCGTCTTAAAAAAAAACAAGTATGAATTTTTGGATTTTTTTAGAATAGTAATGAATCAGACTGAGATAAATACGGCAAAGAGGGTGGGTGTTGAAACATTTACTACTTAGAATCACTCATTTTCACGATGGTTTTTATTTTTAAGGAAATATGTTTTCTCTGTAAACATCTTTTCCCACGAATTTGTATTAATAATCTGAATGTACTGTCATCAGTTTACAAAGTTCCCTTTTGCGTTTGATACTTTTAATCATTTTTAAAATCGCATTCCAATTTGTTTCATTAAATTATTATTAAGTGTCATCCCCATGTTGCATACAGTTTTCTGAAACTATTTCTATTTAACTAACATGTTTATTTATTTTTAGATGCTACACGCCTTTCTAGATTGTTTTTTTAAATCCTCTAAGTTTAAAATGCAACTCTAGTTGGGTGTTGAAATAATAAAAGTTATTATTTTTCAGCTTTGGTAAAAGATGGTTTTGTAATTTTACATAATAAAGAAAACTCTTGCGAATTAAAATGTATTGAAAAAGTTTCTCGAGCCGTTTAATGCAGTTTAACCGTTTGAAAAAAAAAGTTGCATTCTTATGTTTCTTTAAGTTTAAACCTGTTTTTCTTAGTTTATTATTTCTAATAATTGTTTCAGTTAAATCTTCTAATGTTTTATTTATGTTTTTGTTAACATTTTATTCTGATTTTTCTTTTATAAGTGTTTATTGTAGGATTTTTAAGATCATATGCGATCTAAGAATTTGTTAAATTCTTAAATATAGTTTTAAATAAATAAATTATGTGTTATAAATAATATTTTTTTTATTTCGTTATAGTGTTTTGTTTAAAAGTACTTTTATGTATAATTTCTCACATAAAACTTTTATGCTGTATTATAAGTTGCATAATAGAAATTTAATCAAGAATCCATTAAAAATATGCTCTATCTCTTACATCTTACATTGTTCCTGCAGAATAAAACAAAGATAGAAATAGTCGGCATTTTTAAACTCTCATTTATAATTATTATGTTAATGTTAAAAGTGTTGATTTCAAGTAAGGTTCAATCATTTTTGATATATATTTGCGAAAATTATTTATATAGGCTTTAAAGAACAATCGATAAAAGGAAAAAACATTAATGTATTTTTGTCAGCTGATTGAGCGGGAATTAAAACGAATGGAGTTGGTATCGAACACACTCCTAGCAATCGCTGCGAAACAGTAAACAAAAATGTTTAAGTAAAATTGAGTCGGTTAAAATCGATTTATCGAATCTCCCAGAGTAACAACAAATCATTTATTACAAATAGAAATTCAGAACAAGGGCATGAACTGTCTAGAACATGGACACGAGAACACAAAAATTAGAGCAGCAGGTAAATGTGTTGTCTTAAATTATTATTGTGTTTATATATAAATACGCAATTATTATTGTTTGTAGAGACATATCCTAGAGCAAAATATGAGGCGAAAAAGACTCACATCTGGTATGGTTCAAGCATCAGATGCCAGGAACAGTTCTGGGAGAAGCCGAGGTAGTAGTGCTACAGGATCTGAATTACATTGTAAGTTAAATTATGTATGTTATTATAACTTCATAAATGACACAGTATATTTAAAGTAAGGTAACTTCTGATTATTTAGCTTTCATTCAGGATTAAAGATTTTTTGATAATGTTCCTTGAATAGAATTAAATTGAATTGATTGAATAGATATTAATTGGGTCTTATATTTTATTTTCATCATATTTGTTTCAGGCTATGATGGCCCCTTACAATATGCAATGAACCAGGACAACAATCCAGATGAAATTCTTACTATCAGATCAAGTGTTGACAGTATAGATGGTATGTTTTATATCTCATACTTTTAGTATTTTTATTATTTTAAAATATTATTCAGTCTAAGATAATCTTAAACTTTATATATTATTTAAATACATAATAATGATTAATGAATTAAATATTATTAACATAATATCCAAACAATTAGAAAAAATAAGTCAAATATTTTTATTTGTTTATTTATTTTATTTATTAGTTTATTTATTTTATTTATTATTAAGTTTTAAAGTTAAAGAATAGTAATTGCATGAAGAATGATTATTGGTATGTATTATTACAGTAACTTTTTTAAAAATCATTACGTCTTTTAATTTATTTCTTATTTTTAATAAAGCAATTGTAGTGTAAAATTTTACATAAATTTGAAAGTATAGTGATTTCTTGAGACCTCTCTACAATCATGAGTTTAAGATCATCATTGTGTTTCAATAATAATTAAACAAATTTAAATTGTATGGTTTAATCAGCTATGAGTATTTTATGAAATAACTTCATTAAATTAAGTCATTATTTTTTCAATTTAAAATGTAATTTTCGTAATATTGATCAAGAAAATATTATAATATAAATGCTATTTTTTTGATAACTATAACAAAGCTAATTTTGATTGATTTTAATTTTAATGATTTTCTAATTGATAATATATACTATTTATGACACAAATACGTGTATGTAAAATATAAGTACAAATACATACTAAGTATCAATAATATATATCTGAACAGCAGTCAATGCGTTCTATATATAGAATTATTGGACTACAAGAGTATAAGGTCTATATTTATTTCATTTTGATATATTTTACAAACGGTATATTTGCACTATTGATCAAACTTTCTTGGTATTTTTAGTTCGTCGTTATTTTTGTGACTTCTCGTGCTAATGTTGGAAATTGAAATAAACAAGATTGTATAGAACATTGCAGTTAAATACCTCGTAATTTTGCATATTTACTTTTAAAATCTCACCGAAAAAAATTAAATTTCAAATTTTAAAAAGTATTTAAGCTTTTAGCTCAACGTTTCGAGCACCTAGTAAATGTGCTAAACTTTTAAGCGTATAGAATTGGTTGGTTTTTGATATATTTATTTATTTATTTAAAACGTTAAACTGTTGTGACTTTGTTAATTAAAAAAATATATATTTATTTGCCAGTATAAATATGCATATTCATTTTTTACATCTAACTACACTATTTGTTTTATGATAAGCGTATAACTAAAACTACCGAATTATTATATTTCAAGTCTTATCTCGATTAAGCATCCATTCTACGAATAACATTCAATTAAAGACGTTCAAACGTCTTGAACGATCTGATTCAATGCCTAACTCAGATTATCTCGCTTGAGTTTAATGGTAATTTCACGGAATGGCGAACTCGATCATTGTATCAAGACAATTGGATTTTTCGCATCAGATCCCCATAATTAAATTAATTCAGAGTGTAAATTAACAATAAATTGCCAATTTTATTACAATAAATGTTAAGAACTTATATTGTTTGATGGGCCTGAGAAAGTTTTATTTAATAAGATATTCTTCATTGTGTGAGAACAGCGATAGTGATGTAGAATTTTTTTAACGAATTAGACTCATATCAATATATAATTATTAATTCATATAAAAACAATTTTGTACTTTTAGAACATATTTTTATTTTTTGTCAACTATTATATATACAGTAAGTTGTTTTAAGAAATTTATATATAGGTGTTTAATAAAAATTTTCATTAGGAAGCTAAACTAATGCAGTTTTACTATCTGAAATATTGCCTAATTATTGAATAGAGACAACTTTGTTAGATGTGTATTTTTATTTATAGTATTGAATTTTTTATCTGTTATATCTGAATTATGAAATATATGTGTCAAATGCTTATGAATATTTAAATTTATTGGAAGATAACCGACCTTTTAGACCAATAAAATAAAATATAAATCGACAACTAATCAATACGCTATTGTTTCTATAGAAATTCAATTGATCCATAGAACTCATTATTAAACTGTTTCAATATTTAAGAAAATTCATTAGGCTTTCGTTTAAATTAACATGTCTATTTATGTGTCTATAATATGTCTATAATATGTAATTAAAATAAGATTGCCCTATAACTGGAATGTTGCGTGTAAATATGGAGCAGATTTTCATGACGAACAGTATTGTATATTTTAATTTAGTTTAGTGATGAACCATATTTCCCATTTGTTATTCATAGAAATTAGTAGGAAACATAGTTTTTTCACTTTAACAGTATTCATGTAATCGACTAAGATTGATCTTCATGGTTCTTGAATTTCCAAAATAATCAAATTTTCAAGATTATTTTTTATTACTGAAAGTGTAACCGATGAAATTATTTAAAAATAAAAAGGTGTTATAATTGTTACAGGGATAAATTAATACCAAACCACGGCTGTAAGATTATTTTCACTTTATGCAATCAACTGTATAGTTTCACCAAATTTCAAATTATCCCTTTAAAATGTAAATACATTTACGACACCTATTTAATTCAAATAAGTATTTAGAACTTAGATTCCTGTGTATGGAATATTTGTTTATGTTTTTATGTCGAAGATGGATAATTAATAAAATAATTTATTTTAGGTAATTTGGTGTCCGATTTGATGACTAATAATATGCGAAGTGACGATTTATTAGATATCGAAGATGAAGAGTCATCGCCCATAACTGCCTCAAACGACATCGACAACCCATCTGAAAACGATCTGAATGCCAATAGTGACTTTTCTGGCAACGACACCAATAAGGTATTATTGAAGAATTATCAAAATAAAAGCAATTTACTGCAAACCTAGAGTTCAAAACTTATTCTGCTTTGATTGCTGATGTTCATTATGTAAAGGTAAAATGATGTACGACTGGTTTAATACTCCTTTAAAAGGCATTTTGACTTCTAAAGAAGCTTTGTAGGTAATTGTACCTGACGGGTTTTTGTTTAATTATTGACGCGCTTTTGTCCATATACCACTTGACTTTGACTTTTTGCCTTATTCTGCTGATACCCAGCTTGTTATTATAACAGGTCAATTGAAAAGTCCCCGGCCTGACACATAGGTGGCGCTACTAGAATTAAATCCATATGTTTTTTAGTTAACCCTAACCTTCAAAGATGCGTGTATAAATTTGACAGCTGTCGGATCATTAGTTCGTGAATTATAGCATTTTGAGTGAAGCAACTTTTGTTATTGTGAAAATCAAATATTGCTCTTTGAAGGGAAAAATACAGTTGAAGCAAAAACTTGGCTTGATGCCGAGTTTCCGGACACTGCCCCACGAAAATCAACCATCAAGGATTGGTATGTTAAGTTTAGACGTGGTGAAATGAGTACCAAAGACGGCGAACGCAGTGGGCGCCCAGAAGAGGTTCTTACCGACGAAAATATTTAAAAAGTCCACAAAATGATTTTGAATAACCGTAAATTAAAATTGAATGAAAAATCAGACACTCTAAAAATATCAACTGAACGTGTACATCATATCATTCACGAATATTTGGGTATGAGAAAGCTCTGTGCAAAATAGGTGATGCGCGAGCTCACTTTTGACCAAAAACGACGAGTTCGGAGCAGTGTTTAAAGACGATCAAGCGTAATAACCCAAGATTTTGCGTCGATATGTGACAATGGATGAAACATGGCTCTATCATTTCACCCCGAAGTTCAATGGACAGCCATCCGAGTGGATTGCACACGACGAACCCGCTCCAAAGCGTGGGAAAACGCAGCAGTCGGTTGGCAAGGTTATGGCGTCTGTATTTTGGTTTGCGCATGGAGTAATTTTCATTGACTACCTTGAAAAAGGAAGGATCATCAACAGCGAGTATTACATAGCGTTATTGAACCGTTTGAAAGACGAAGTCGCCGAAAAACGGCTGCATTTGAAGAAGAAGAAAGTGCTGCTTCACCAAGACAATGCATCGTGTCACCAGTCAGTGAAAACGCAAAATGGCAAAAATCCATGAATTGGGCTTCGAATTGCTTCATCCACCGTATTCTCCAGATCTGGCCCCAGCGACTATTTCCTGTTCTCAGATCTCAAAGGAATGCTCGCTGGGAAGAAATTTTCGTCGAATGAAGAGGTGATCGTCGAAACTGAGGCCTATTTTGAAGCAAAGGATAAAACGTACTACAAAAATGATATCGAAAAGTTGGAAGGTCGCTATAATCAGTGTATCACCCTTGAAGGGAATTATGTTCAATAAAAAAACTAATTTTGCCAAAAAAATGTGTTTTACTATGGTAGGCCGGGGATTTTTTAATTGACCAAAAGGTCTATATAAAAGGGGTTATATAAAAATAATTTCTCTCTGGTCGCTTATATTTCATGACATTATTGGTCTTATTAATATATTGTATTATTTTATTATAGTCTTTTTTGAGCTATGTTTATTTTTTAATAATTTCTGTTGTTTACCTTGTCTTTCATCTCTTGATAATAATGGTGGGTATAATAATGGGTTGGTGAAAAATCAAATTTTTTTTTTTTCATATTTTTCAAAGCTAATTTATAAATTCTAAAAACTAATCAATAACTATTCGTAATCATCAATTTCAAGAATTGATTTTTTTTTTCGGTAGTGATTCACAAATGGAAACTTGGTCTCTTAAATTTTACACTTCTAGTTCATTTGGAACCCAACTTCTTTTATTATTTAGTCTTATAGTTCAAAACTGTTTTATGGTCGTTGTTTGTCTTAACCATGTCGCGTAATGAAATGTGTATGTCTGCCATGGTATGTTTAAAGATTTCATCGACTTTTTCCACGGTTGTATTTTACACTGGTTACCAACAAACAGTATATTAGAAATATGATTCTTTTTTATTTTATATTTAGTTATTTAGTTTATTTTGGTTTTTTTTTTCATTTTTAGACCATATTTGCTGGAAATTTGGAAGTTGAAGGTGATCTGCCAAATGATGATATTGCCTCATTTGTATTGGAACCTGCACCTCCTCGAGTATTATTTCGCTGTCGAATTGCACGTGACAGGAGAGGAGTTGATCGAGGCCTGTTTCCCACTTATTTTTTGCAGTTAGAAAGACCTAGAGGCCGAAAAGCTTTATTGTTGGCAGCGCGAAAAAGGAAGAAGGTAACATAATTCAATATTCATAAGTTCTGTTTAAATATCACTCAAAATTTTGTATACAATACTATTTTAATGAAGTTGCCATTATATTTTCTATAAATAATTTCTATATATTTCAGAGTGCTACTAGTCATTATGTAATTAGTGCCGATCCAACTGATTTGTCAAGAAGGGGCTCAGGCATTGTAGGTAAATTGCGTAGCAATGCTTTGGGTACCAGGTTTCAGGCATGGGCCGGTAAAAATCCCCCGAATACCAAAATTGAAGGGGATGAACCTGATGGTCATATTAAAGAAGAATTGGCAGCTGTTTTATATGATGCCAATGTTTTAGGTTTTAAGGTAAGTATCTTCCTATCACTTTTCTAATTTACGTTTTTTTTTAGATTAAGACATTAAATTAAACATATATTTCGTACCACTTTTGCAGGGTCCACGTCGGATGACTGTTTTAGTTCCTGCATTAGCTGATGGGCATAGAGCTGGTCCTGACGAGCCGCTTGTCGAAGCGTGGAGATCTGGACGTACTGATCGTCTTGTCCTGTTACGAAATAAAACGCCAGTATGGAATGATGACACACAGTCGTATGTTTTGAATTTCCATGGGAGGGTAACACAGGTAATAAAGTTATATTATTTCTCTTAACAGGTCAATTGAAAAGTCCCCGGCTTACCATAGTAAAATTTTTGGCAAAATTTGTTATTTTTATTCAGCATAATTCCCTTCAAGGGTGATACGCTGATTATAGCGACCCTCTAATTTTTCTATACCATTTTTATAAGTATGATTTGTTCTTTGCTTCAAAATAGGCCTTAGTTTCGTCGATCGTCTCTTCATTCGACGAAAGTTTCTTATCAGCAAGCATTCTTTTGAGATCTGAGAACAGTAAATAGTCGCTGGTGGCCAGATATGGAGAGTATGGTGGATGAGGAGCAATTCGAAGCCCAATTCATGGATTTTTGCCATCGATTTCGCCCTTCAATCGGTCCAATAACGCTATGTAATAGTCGCTGTTGATGGTCCTTCCTTTTTCAAGGTAGTCAATGGAAATTATTCCATGTGCATCCCAAAATACAGACGTAACCTTGCCAGCCAATTGTTGCGTTTTCCCACCTTTTGGAGCGGATTAATCGTGTGGAGTTCACTCGGATGACTGTCCATTGGACTTTGGAGTGAAATGATGGAGCCATGTTTCATCCATTGTCACATATCGACGCAAAACCTCGGGTTTGTTACGCTTGATCATCTTGGAACACTGCTCCGAATCATCAACTCGTTGTTGTTTTTGGTCAAAAGTGAGTTCGCGCGGCACCCACTTTGCACAGAGCTTTCTCGTACCCAAATATTCGTGAATGAGATGATGTACACATTCAGTTGATATTTTAAAGTCATTCAAAATCATTTTATGGATTTTTTAAATGTTTTCGTCGGTAACAACCTCTTTTGGGCGTCTACTGCGTTCACCGTCTTCGGTGCTCATTTCACCACGTCTAAACTTAGCATACCAATCCTCGATGGTTGATTTTCCTGGGGCAGTGTCCGGAAACTCGGTATCAAGCCAAGTTTTTGCTTCAACTGTATTTTTCCCTTCAAAGAGCAATATTTGATCAACACGCATAATTCCCGTTCGCTTCACCCAAAATGCTATAATTCACAAACTAATGATACGACCGCTGTCAAATTTATACACGCATTTTTTGAGGGTTAGGGCTAATTAAAAAACATATGGATTTAATTCTAGTAGCGCCATCTATGTGTCAGGCTGGGGACTTTTCAATTGAACTGTTATATGACTTTTAATGTTTGATTTAATTATATTTTCCAGGCATCAGTCAAAAATTTCCAAATTGTTCACGACAGCGATCCTGAATACGTTGTCATGCAATTTGGACGGATTGCGGATGACGCCTTTACCATGGACTTTCGATATCCGTTATGCGCTCTTCAAGCGTTCGCTATCGCACTGAGTAGTTTCGATGGAAAATTGGCTTGTGAATAACCGTTACAAGGATAATTTTGTGATAATTGTTTTTGTTAGTTGCAAACTAACAACGTACTTGATTAAATTTTAGTACAAATGAATGATCACGTCGACTTTTCTCGATCAAAACCTAAGGGATTTGATTATTTTTAACTTATTCAAATTTACTTTAGATGACAGTATTATATTTATTTCGATTATTGAGAGGTCACTATTCGATCAGTATTCGGTATTAGAGTGTGAATATATTTTGGAATTGCACTTTTGCTTGCATTTTCACGAGTTTAAATGTATTTTTTTAAGTCGAAATTTATAAATGACGAATATCAAACCACTTTGTAAGTTTATATATTTTAGCGTTTATATATATGAGACGTATTTTTAATGTCGAATTATTTTTTAAAATAAAACGTTTTTATTTGAAGGCCACAGTGATATCTATTCTTAACCCTGTTTGAATTGGAGATTTAAATATTCATAATCCATCCAAAGAAGCAGTGAACATACGTCATCTCAATTTGTGACATCAAGACGTGGCGATGTTGCCGCATAAACTAAAAGTTTTAGTTTATTTTGGCTTTGACGTAGATTTTATTTTGTGGTGTTTTAATTTCCTGTTTATAATTGATTTATTATTTTAATTTCGTTTTATTCAAATAGGCAGACAAATATGGAATTTAATTTGTATCTATATTTTAGTGTACATATCTATAAACTAACTGATCTTTTTCCAGGTTTTGAACAAGTAAGATTTTTAGAAATGAAGAGGGATAAGTCGTAATTTTATTTAAAATTTTTCTGCGTTATATTTTTATTTTATTTATTTCAACAATTCTATTATATTATAGATCCTAGCACTGATTCTTTTCATTTGATTCTCATTTTCCATTAAATTAATTTGTTTTCACAAATACATAATTAACTGATTTAGAGATGCTTTTTTGAGCAATGTAAACTGGCCCTTTTTACTCATTTTTGCATTCAATTTGTTCAAAAGTTCACAATAATAATCTGGATTTATTGTTTTGCCATTTTGGAGATAATTCACGAACAATATTCCGATTTTTTAGTTCTAATGTTGACAAATTCATGAAGATAAATAGTAGGCATAATGAAGAACCTAATTGGTCCTAAAAAGTATTAGATAATGTACAATTTGAATGCTACTTTAAATATTTCATTGTACTACTATAAATTAAATCCGATACAAAAATTCTAATGGAAACAAAAATATTGTAAAACAATCAATATTATGGTAGTGCCAGAACATGTAATTTCGGTTTATTAACTATTGAGTAATTGTCAAATATGTAATCATTAAGTTATTTAATTGTTTATTTTGTAAAAAATAGTTGTATTGCAGCAGTGCAAAGGAATATAAACATTCCTAAAACAATATAATAGTTATAGGGCCATCTGACGGTTATTTTTGAACTACCAATATACTAACAGTGGATTAATAAACATTCAATATATTCCTTACACTATTCAGACATTAATAAAAGTCTTTCATGGACATTTTTGACCTTTTACACTTTTCCTTAAAAATATTAACTATGGTATTCTGACAAACGAATCCCAAAGTTTCCCATATCAATATATAGATTAGAACTGGTTATCAGCTAATATTATAGAATTCTTAGTTCTATTGTTTATTAGATGATGCCGCTAGAACTTATTGAACAACCTAGTAGAGTGGGCCAAATATAAAATTTAAGTAAAAATTGAAAAATATATATTCATAGTCTTATGTCTATATGTTATACTAAGACTATTTATACTATGTTACACGTGTTTGAATATTGCGGTTGACATGGGTATTTGTGACCCTATAAATGGTATGGGCATCTCAATCGTGCCAGAAACCAGGTTCTGTAAGAAGATGAGGAATGAGACATGATCTCTGCATTATTCATTTACCAACTGCTAAGGACTGATATTCTCTGTATTAACATAATTACATTATCTTTAATCTCTTCTCCTGAAATCCGATCCAATTCCGAAAATTAACACACCAGAACACCTCGAGGAAGCTGTACTCAAGCTAACTTGCGATATTCAGTCTGCTCACGAATCTGCCACAGTCAAAATTTCATCACAACCCCAGCCGTGGAAAAACAACCTTCCCGCTTCTCTTAAACGTGAAATTCGCATCAAAAACGGTTTATGCAGATTAGCTCGATTCACCCTTGATGCTGCAGACAAAAGGGAGGCGAACAGAGCATGCAAGAGGGCAAGGGCGGTCGTCTTGACATGGCGAGCAATGAAATGGAACTCATTTCTCGCGGACCAAAGGCTGGATGGCCCCCCTTCCTTCTGGCGTGTCTCCAAATGCCTCGTGGGGAAGACGCACAATGTCATCCCTCCCCTGAAGTCAGCGGTTACAGGAAATTTCGCAGTCACTGACCAAGAAAAAGTCGAGCTCCTTGCAGAGACCTACGAAGCTCAAATGAAATACCTCCCACCCGCACAGAACACTAAAGCTAAAGACATTGACACTGTCATCAACGAATCCAACTCCGTCAAAAGACCAGTAACCCCCGCCTTTCTTCTCAACCATTTTGTGTCTCCAAAGTCTCTACAGACTATGATCGGCAAACTTAAAACCAAAAAATCTCCAGGTTTCGATGGAATATCGATTACCCAGTTAAAAAAGCTCCCGCATAAGCAGCTCGCAGAACTGGCAAACATCATTAACTCCATCATGAGACTGCAACACTTCCCGGCGTCTTGGAAACACGCACATATAGCGGTTATATCCAAGAAAGGAGCAAAATCATCTCCATCTGATTACAGGCCTATCAGCCTTCTCAGCGCCATTTCGAAGCTTGTCGAGAGGGCAATACTCTACGCTCTCAATTCTTTCACTAAGGAAAACAACATCATTCCAGATGAACAATTCGGCTTTCGCGCTCACCACTCATCCGTCCATCAAGCTTCCCGTTTGGCTCCACACATCCATCATGCTCTTGACCAACGTAAAAAGCTTGGAGCAGTTCTTCTGAACCTAACAAAAGCCTTCGACAAGGTCTGGCACGACGGATTGTTCGCAAAGTGCGTTCGGTTAGGCCTCCCAGAAGACCTAACCGCTCTCATCAAGTCCTATCTCTCGGACAGATCTTTCCAGGTCAAGATCAGGGCATCACTTTCCAGTCGTAAACAAATCGATGCTGGCGTACCTTAAGGTTCCCCGCTGGCCCCAGCCTTATTTAACCTCTTTATTTCAGATATGCCGAGAATAGAGCATATTGACGTCGCCTTTTACGCTGACGACACTGCTTTCTTCACGGCCGCCAGGTTCGAAGTTACAATTCATGAACGTTTACAGAAGCAGCTCAGTCATGCGGTCAAGTGGTTCAAATTCTGGAGGTTGCAAATCAACCCCCTGAAAACCTAGGCCATCATTTTCCACAAGAAGCGTTACGCACTGCGCGTCTCGCAACTTAAGATCGACACCGCAATAATTCCATGGCTGGATAACGTCACGTACCTAGGCCTTCACTTCGACCGGCGGTTCGGTTGGCATTCCCAAATCCAGAAAGCAATCCAAAAAGGTTCGGGGATAGCAAACCTGCTATCTTCTCTGATCTGCCCTTCTAGCAGACTTCCCATCTCCATCAAATGCTTATTTTACAAGATGTTAATTCGGTCCGTACTCCTCTACGGATCTAATGTCTACTTCAAGTTTGTTATACCCAACCAGGTCAAACGGCTTCAAGTTTTCCAAAATAAGCTCCTCAGGAGAATATTAAACGCTCCATGGTTTGTCAGAAATAATCAAATTCATAAGGAAACTGACACTCCAGAAATCAAGCACTTCATATCTCAATCATTCCACAAACAACAACTCAGCTCAAGTTCTTCTGAAAACGCGCTTGTTCGCGAGCTGGTGGACATGCTGGGAGCTTAGCACCGCGTCACCGCTAAGCTCTCCCCCTTTTCCAGGCTGAAACGACCTCATCCGTCGCTACAGTCATAACTTTTGCCCCCATACAACACTACCCAGTTGTGTGTTAACTCAGGTTCACGAATCAATAGAATCGCCGGGCCCTCGTGCCCAATAACGACTGCCCGATCAGCGGGTGCCATATCCCCAAATTTAATGCAGTAGCAGTAGTGATCCACAGGGGTCAACTGTGAGGCGGTTTCGGTTTAGTGTATTGGTAAGCCCAGAGGCAGTCCTACATAACCCGGTCCAACTTGTCACTCCAGGGCAAGTCTCCGCGACCAGGTATGCGTCATGCATTCCACCGCCTGATTTTTAGGCCAGAAAAAAAATTACATTATCTTTGACTTGACTTGTATGTGTGTTTTACGCCTAATTATGAATCAGAATATTGAAAGATTAGAAATATTGGAATTTAAATATTTTGGACAAATATCTAAAGTATGGTATATTTGTGTCGAGCGTTAGATATTGTTGCTATGGCTCCATCATACAAACAGGAAAATTATTATCGATCTACAAAGCGTGTCATTTTAAAGTTTACAGTTTATAATTTGAGCTTTTACAGAATTCTCAAAAAGCACTATTATATCTGTCATTTAAATTGTCTCTTTTCTATGTGTTTTGCGGTAGAACATTTTGTATCTTGTATTAGAAGGGTGAGGTTGAATGGAAGACGAAATAAACATTATGTAAGTACTTTATTATGTTAATTTATTATAATTTTTATTGATTTTTAAAGAGACTTAGTTTTAATAAAATTATTTACTATATATTATATTTATTAATATATTTTATGCATATTAATGCAACTGATATACCTTATAATAAATACTATCGTTATCATATAACAAATATATATAATACTATACAATAGATACAAGAGCTTAAATACAAATATATATTTTCTATTTGATTTTCTTCCAGACAGATAGAAACATCTTTACAAAATTATGACAGGATAATAAAACAGTTAAATGAAGAGCTCCACAAATTACAAGTTAGTATATTTCATTCTTAACTAGTATTATGTTTTACACAGATTTATATTTTTAGTATGACCACAATCATCTTAAAATTGAATTTAATGCGATACTCGAAGAAAATAAAGCTCTTTCGCTGAGGATTTCGGAATTATTGAAATCAAAATGTAATTCCGAAAACGTAGTTGAGGCTAACGAGCAATCTATTAACAATCTGAAAGAACAAATTGCTGAACTTTTAACAGAAAAAAAGACCGTCATGAGATTATGGCAGAATAGTGTTAAAACCGTGGAGAAGCTGGAGGATCAATTGCAGCTTTTTCATGCTGAAACTGAACGATTTATACCTAAGCCAGAACTTGATAAGGTAGGTTTGGAATATTATTATTAGTTATCATAAATCTTTTTTGAAGCTAATTAAACCAACTGTAAAACATAAGTAACTAAAGTAAACAGATTCGGTAAAGTGTCTATTTTGGTTATTCGGTTTTTGGTACGGCTCTCGTCAGTTTACTACTCACTGTAAATATTAATTAGGGATAAACTCTTGTTAAACAGTAGGTCTAATAACGCTTACAAATTGCAATGATTTCATATTAATTAATACATAAATTAAAAATATAATGTAAAAAATAAATATGTTATAGCTCATACGAATATGTAATATAACTTATATTTTTTGTAATTATACTCAGATCTTAATTTCTTATGAGCAAAAGTTGCGCCAAATGGAACAGACTTTACATTGTACCAAAGAGAAGTTGCACGAATCTTTAAAGAATACCTTGGAGGAACAAGACACGAGGGGAATTAAATTTGAGAAATGTCTAGAAAATCAATCTACCGCATTTAAAATCATCAAAAATTTGGAAACAGAAATATTGAAACTACAGTCTAGATTAGAATACACTGTCGAACAAAAGACATACTTGGAAAGGTCTTTGAAGTACAAAGATGATATTCTTCAAGGTACAAAAAAATAGGTAATAGTAATTTGTAGGATTTTAAAATTTCAACATCGAGAACATATTGTCATTTATTCATATATTTTATTAAAATATTTTTTACATTATATATAAACCTAATACGAATTTAAATTTAGGAATGAAGCATAAGAATGCTGAATATTGGGCGAAAATAACTGAAGCTGTGAGTGTGGTCGATGCTGCGTTAAATGAAAAAGATGCGGCATTATTAAGGCAACATGAAATAAAAGGTATATAGCCTCATTTATAAGCATTTGTTAGCACATTTTAAACGCTGCTCATGTTTTAGTTGAGAACGAAAATTTGCTTAAAAGAATGGACGAAATGATACGTGATTATGAAAATAAGATTGAAAAGGAAGTACTGATTGTAACTAGGGATTTTGAGAAGAAACAGCTTATGCTTCTTGAGGATATTAATAGAGCGCAATGTGACATCAAAATAAAAGAAACAGAATTAGAAGAATGCAAGAAGAAATGTATTTTGTTGGAAAATGATTTCAAGAACATAAAGTTGTCAAGCACAGATGGAAACGTTTTGAAATTACTTGAGTTGGAAAGGAAGATGGAAACTACATTTCAATCATTGGTATGTTTAATAAATGGAATACATTTTTTGTCCTTCAGTATTAATTTTCAATATGGCCTATCATATCAAAACTTTTCCACGCTAGTCACCAATTATTACCTGTGTTGGTCTTTGCCTGAAATAGATACTTCGGCGTGCCATTTCTGTGTCTATTTTTATAAATATACTCGGAAATGGGTAGCTTCATAAGACATGTAGGAATCTGGATTTTTACTAAGTACTTGTAAGTACTGAAATACGGGCAAAATGAAAAACTTAAAAATACGAAAAAGCATTTTTCAAAATCAAATAAAATCAACACAGTTATAGTATATTAACCAAAGGAAGTTTTATTTTAGGTAAATTCCGAGAAACAAAATATTCAATTAGCTGCTGAGAAACAAACGATGAAAAATGACATTGACCAAATGGCTAGTCTTTACGAAACTAATATTAAAGCGAAGAATACGGAGTTGGAATCGCTGAAATTAAAAATGGAAAGATTAGAAGGTGAACTCGATGAGTGCCACAAAGATATTGATAAAATGACCAGCAAAATAAATAAACTCAATCAAGAAGTGTTAAATAAGGAAGCTGAACTGAAAGGGAGTAATAGAAGTATAGCAATGTGAGTTAACATCCTTTAGAATATTTGCTCTCAAATTCTTCAGTTTTCGGAAACCTGATGCTCCGCCTCTTTATCTGACTTTGGTAAAATACTTTTATCTGACAAAACATAGAAACAGTTTTCTTTAAATGTTCGTTAAAATAGGTAAAACCTTTATTTGTTCTATACTATTTGCTGTTTCCCAGATTTAGTATAAAAGTTTATCAATTCTAATCAACTTCGTAACGAGATGGTTCAGAACAACACACCTTTAATAATATGGATCCTCATATTGTGACTTTTATGGCTTATCTTTAGAGAAGATTTTCTTTAGAAAGCAGGCTTTGCACTTATAAAGAAGGATCTCTCCTCCTTTTAGATCTCGAGATTCAGTAATAAATCTTTATGCTGGAAGACACATTCTGGCTCTTCATAATATTAATTTGTATTTTAGGTTGAAAGATGAATATGCAAGTAAAATAAAAGAATTGACAATTAATTATAATAAAAATGTGAGCGACCTTCAAATACAAATAACTCACAAGAATGAATTGATTGATAGGTGGAAGAAGGAATCAAATTCTATTATTACTGGTTTGGAGAAAACTGTGAAACATACTAAAAGTCAAGTGCAAGTATTAAGACAGGAAAATAAATCAGTCAAGCAGTTGTACTCAAAATCATTGAGTAAAATTAGTAATTATAAGAGATTTATTGAAGTAATATCAAATGATGTTGGGAAGCTCAATGTTTCAACATTATAAAAATACATTTAATCATTTGAAATTTTTAGAACCAAATTTAGAGCAATTAAAGATGTTATATTTATTAATTAAATGTAACAGGTAGGATAATAATGCTTGAAAGGTTTCACATTATTAGTTTTTATAATGGTATTACAAACAGTACATAGTCTGATAAAGCTTTTAATAGTATAAAGCATAATTATACTGTAAATAAATGCATGGAAATATTATTTTATATGTATTTACAAACAATACTTTTAAAAATATAATTTAGTGTCATAATATATTTATCTGTATTATATTCTAGTTAGCTGTAGCATTAACACAGTCATTAAATAAACTAGGGAAATAATAAAGTTTCTCATATGTATCTTGTGTATCTATCCAAGCTAGCCCTTGCTTTACCTAAAAATATGCAATACATAAATATACTTTAAAGTATATATGCTATGTATTCTTACTAGATGTTCAAGAGCATTCTCACTTCGTTCCTTTTCCCAATTTAATTCTTTTTTAAGATATGATACAGATACATATGCTCTGTTGGATGAAGAAGCTTGAGTAAGAATAGTTGAGTGGTCCATACTTAATTCCCCAGGAACAGATTGTATCATATACTGAAAGTAAAAGAATTAATGAATAAAATACCCTTTTTATTAACATAATTACTATAACTGACCTTGCCTTTGCCATAGGGTATAACATTAAAACCACTACCAAAACTTTTTAACTTTTGACTGGCTCTAAGTAAATCATCTTTAGATATTTCTTGGTGTTCTTTCCTTTTTCCTCTAGCTTTTATCAATCTTTCTCTTAATTCTTCTAAAGTAATTAATCCTCCATTCTTATCATTTGTTGCTATACAAAATATTACTTGTAATATCTATATATTTCATTTTATACAAGCAATTTTTACCTAAACAAACCTCTACAATTTGAACTGCTAATTCATAATAAAAATCACCTATTCCTAACACTGACCAGAAACCTTTTCCAGAAGATAAAGGATCTACTCCTATACTAGCACACATTTCCTATATGAGAATTAGTTTAATATATAAATATAATTATGTTCTAAATTTTGTCTACCTGGAATTGACGTCTAAATTCTGTATTTTTCTTAATTTCATTTTTATGTTTAGTAGCAAATTCTTCTAGATTTACTTTAAAAAATTCCATTTGTTTTGTAATTTGTTCAAATTGGTTTTCTTGAATTTCAGTGCCTTTATCCTTATATTTTTCTTGTTCAAGTCTTTGCTTTTGAATTGCCCCTAATCCTGCACGTCGCCTCATTTTTAAAATTAATTTTTGTGTTGAATTAAAAATTAATCTGTCACTCTTTACATTACATTTAGGATTCTTAAAATAATAATAAAATAACTTTAACCATCTCAAGGTTAGGGTTGTCTGTCACTTTAAATGACATTTTTAAAATTTTTATGAAAATATTAATTCATCATAAATAAAAAAATTAAATTACGGTAAAACTAGTATTATCGTGTTGTGGATATTAATATAATTTTAATTCCTAATTTATTAATATAAAGTATGTAATAATGTATATTTCACATTTTTTTGGAGGTTGGGTAATATATCTTGGTGTAATTCAAATAAAGAATAACACTTCGATTATTAAAAAACGTTCCTACGATTCATAGAACTTCGACTGTATTGATAGGATTATTCTCAGCACTAGGTGTGTCTGCCACCGAGAAAAATTTCGATCTAATTTCTATATAATAAAAAATATTGATTTATCGACTTCGATAATTTTGAAAAAATATAGATATATCGTAGAAAATAAAATATATCGATATTTTTAAAAAAACATCAAAATATAATATTATTATATTTAGTGATACTTTTAACAAACCTTTAAAACTAAGTATTATTAAGGTTGTAGAAATATATTTAATTTTTTTGAAACAATATCGGCTAATAAAAATATTGATATATTGATTTAAAAAAATTCGACTAAAACTAACGATATTTTTCGACATCGCTACATTGTTCACATTGGCAACACTGCAGAATGTCAAGATGTCGCCAAAAGGAAGTAGTTTTATGGTGTTTCTTAAGTTTTGTTAATTTGCAAGAATAATCCCTGGTTAGAGATAAAAAGTGAGGTGGGTATGTTAATATTAATTTTTAATAAAAGTATATTTGTAGAAAAATTGCGTTAACTAAAGATTTACAGTAAAATGGTAGCATTTAAGTAGTGACGCTCAATTCAATATCAGTGATTATGATTCTAGATTTCATAATTTCGTAATTGGTTAATATATCATGGGTGATGGCTATTACAGAGTTTCAGGAGAAGTAAGCCCAAATTTGCAACCATCCGAAATTCACGTAAACAAAGATTTCATCGCTAGAGAAGGTGAATGGTTTCCATCACATTTTGGTAGTAAACTAACCACAATGTATAATAATGTGAGTATTTTTTTAATTTCATATATATTTTTATTATGCTATTATTATAACTTTAAGTTTAGTTGAATTAAATAATATTAATTAGTTATTTGATATTTTGACTGTAATTTATAAAGAGCACTACATCTAATAAGTATTTATGTTGTTTATTATTCCTTTTTTATGTAATGTTTCTTTTTGTTAGTTGTTATTTGTTGGTGATTTAATTTAATAATTATTTTTAGACAAATCAATATCCTCCCTCAGAATATGCAAATTCTTATCCTGTGTATAGTTATGGAAATGCTTATGGATATTCTAACTATGGGTACCAGGTAGGTGTTTGTAAACTTAGTATGCATTTGTAAAGTTAATTTATGTATACCATTATCTGAATTTAAATTTTTTAAATAAAGGATCAAACAAATCAGCCAGGTCCACCTGGAGAGTTTTCTCAGAATAACTGGAATCAACTTGGTCATCAAAACTACTCCACTGTGCCACAACCACCACAGGAGGAAGCAAAAACAGAGGGTGAGTATATTTAAATTGTAACATTTTTAAATGTCATTGTTATTTGCGCATTTCATACCTTATTATTATTGAAGTGAATATTTGGTAGTTGATTATTTTTGATCTGATGTTTAAAGTAAGTATGAGAACTACCATGTTATGTAAAACAATTTTTTATATAGCTTATTACACTCTTTCATTGAATATAATGGTTGGTTTAAAGTGGAAAAAATAGTGTAATTTTTCCAATATTTTTTTGTAATGTTGGTTTACTAGTTTATTTTTCAGTGTGTTATTATAATTTATTAAATTATTGGTTTTTTACCATCCAGATTTGTTGTCTTTAATTTGTTTGAACCAAATGTTTTGATATAAATTAATGAATCATTGAATTAGTAGATCAATTATTAGTTATTTATTTATATATATGTAACTTTTAAATTCTAAAACCTATGTGAAACCTAATTATGTGATCGGAAGTTCATATATATATATATATATATATATATATATATATATATATATATATATATATATATATATATGCAATTCTTATATAGGTAATAAATAATTTGAAGGATTGTGTATGAACTAACATTGGTAATGTGTAATAGCTTATATTTAGCTTTCTACTGCTGTGTTGGGGGAGCTGAATGGTGTTCATTTACCTTGAGATTTATTGATTAACTATTTAAAAATCTACTATATTGTGATTTTTTACTGATTTTTATGACTATACTATTACTGTGACATTCTGATATGTATAACAAGTCCTATGATATACAATTTTGGTCAGATATAAAAATATTTTGGGGTTTATCTTTGTCAGTTGGATTGGTTTAGTTTTTGTTTATCAATTATAATTTTTTATTTATTAAACTCCTTGATTAATTAATAAAGTGGTATTATTAGCAACACTAATAAATCATCATGGATTATAAATAGTAATATATATATATATATATATATATATATATATATATATATATATATATAAGGCGGTAAATGTATTTTTGCTGGTATATATTAATGTATAAAAATGCTAACTGGTTCAGAGGCGCCTATGGTTTGTATACAAATACAAAATGATATATACCGCTATAGTAGCACAGTTTTAATACTATCTTTTCGTAGGGTTTTGTATCATCCAAAAGCAGTAGAAATGAAAGGAAGGTCTGACCGACTTGTCTCTAAAATTTTCCACTTTAACAAGGAGTATAACATTTGTATAAAGTTGTTATATTCTCGTATTTTCATCGAAAGTTAAAGCTAATGATTGTTTCTTGTAGCTGTCGTCCAGGAAATGCAACATCAAAAGGCTACACTAACCAAACAAAGAGAAGATTATGTTAGGAAAGCGATGGTTCTACGCAGAGAGCTGGATCAGTTGCGTCAACAAAAACAGGATTTGGCGAACAATGACCGGTCAGATAAAGAACTGTCCACAGTTCTAAAGAAAAATGAAAGGCTTCAAGTAAGTTCCTTCACTAAATATTTACATTTACAATATTAATTTCATATTTTTAATTGTGCATTTTAATTTTCACTTAGGTTATTTATATACTTAGTAAGAACATGATAATGTTCTTATATTTTTTGATCGGTTAATCTTAATGTGTGTTATAATGGTGTTAATCTTAATTTACTATTTATACTTGTTATTAATATTTGCATTCTGAGTAGTTTTTGTATCATATACAAGGTGTCTGAAAAGAAATTTTAATTTAAAAAAGTAAGCCTGAGTGATTATGATTGAGTGATATGAAATTGTATTAATATTTATGTAGTTTGTGAATGCATTTCTTAAAAATAATATTCCCCATAATTTCTTCCGCGAATATAGCAGCTAATACAGCTATTTATAACCGAATAATTGCACTTCGTCGTAAAAGTAAAATAACATTGTAAATATTGAAAAGTATTTTATTGCCTGGTTTGTGAAATCCAGTCTCTGGCATCCAGTGGTTCTAATTTGTATTAGTGCAGCAGGAATATTTTATAGATATTCGCCCTAAACGTGAATAATGTTGGTATTTGAACTGGTGTCGATTAGATTCAATATGGTCAGTAGAAATAAAAAGCTTCCAGGATAATTATTTTTACTAAATTAATTATGAGTATCATACATTCACTTGTTGATTATTGGCAATAATGTACATTTGTATTAATTTTTAGCTATAAAATAACGTGTCTTTGTGAAATAATTATAATTTCTGATTATGAATTAAACTCTGAAGAGGACCATGGAATTAAACAACATTCAGTGGCGCATATTATATTTCTGTGATGTTGTCTTATATTCATTCATAGCTTTTATTAAATCATGTTTCTTTTTAGGATGAGATCAATGGGAAATTGAAGGCGATTTTAAATGTAGTGGAAATGTTGTCCAGTATTATAAGGGATGGTAAGAAAATAGGAGACCTAGAGGATGAATTAGATAAGGAAGAAAAGTTCTCTTGGTCCTCGCAACAGCCTCATGGCACGGAAAGTAATCGTTACAGTCCAGCTACATCAAACAAGACTGACCTAGACTCTGCGAAAGAAGGCGATAAACGGTAAAATTGTCTTGAATGTATTTTTAAAAGTATCTGTTTATTTGTATAATTATTTTATATACAAAGTCATCAGATTATATACTTCTGTGTAACATTGTCATAATAAAGTACACATTTATTAATTGGATAAACTTTTTTATTCTAAATATGCTGTAAATATATGCTCCACATTGTTTTAATTTGTGTAAATGATTTTTGTAATATACTTACATTTTCGTTTTATTTTAGGTTCAGTTATGTTTATTATGACACTGGATTGCATTGGTGTAGAGCTTGTGATGAATTCCCAGAAACTGCAAAAGAATATCTTCAGCACTTGCATTCCAAGGATCATCAGGAGATGGCAAAGGAGAATGAAGTGGATATAACCCCTTGGCACAAGTTACCACTTGAGCCAATTGTACCTAGTTATGATGATGCTCCTAAAAAGAGAGTACCTATAAAAGGTAAGTTTCTATATAATGTAAATATAATGAGAGATATATTGAATGTTATTGAAGTAATATCAAGAAACATAATTTTTTCTTACATCCATACTTAAAATATCTAACTATTCTTATTTTAAGGTCTCCAATTTTTTATATCTGCGCCATCCTGGTATTGTAAACTTTGTGACATTTGGATCGGCGATTTACATTGTGCATCACATCATTTGAAATCGCAAGCTCACTCCCAGAATTATCAGGTTGGTACTGCTAGCTTTTAATATTTTATTTATCTTTTACACATATACCGACATATTTGTTCTCTAGAACTTCGTGGAGCAAAATCCTCATTGGGAAACAGAATGGCTGAAGGATCGTGAAAAGGCCATGTGTAGAAATGGTAAAAATCTTTCCAGTGATTCAGACGCGAGCGTGAAAAAGAAAAAACGAAAGCACCGTTCGTCCATTGAAAGGTATTTTTATATTTAATTAGATTGGCGGATATGTAACTAATATTGATAATATTTTAGCTTATTGAAGGAGAAGAAGAAGAAGAAACGGTCAAAGAAGAAGAAGAAAGATTCCAGCGATTCCAGCAGCAGTTCGAGTAGTTCAGACAGTAGCAGCGATGAAGAGTCTAATGACCGGAGTAAAAGTATCCGCGTTGCTATGAGAAATATGTCTCAGGTTAATACTCATAATACATCATTTCTTCAATTTGTTGTTAGCGAATTATTATTTTAAATCGGGGTTCAGTTGAGTTTCTAAAAGTAGTAGTATTCAAATTAATTTATTAAGCTGTTTTTTGATGTATATAAAGTCATAATTATATGGTCTATTTTGTTTTGATAATAGGTTAAATCCATAATAAATGAAGATATGTCGAAGTGGACAGTACTGGAAAAATTGTTAGAAGATCATCGAAAGAGGGATGTAAAAACAAACAATACAGAAGACGAGTTGATCAGTCAATGGATGACAGTGTCTGAACCAACAAAAGAGAAAAATATTTTAGATACTTTAAAAGACAGGTGTGTGTAAAAGTTTCTGCATGTCCTAAATTGGATTTAACTGCTTTTGATTTATTTTAAGACTTTTTTTGGTTGTATATTTGCCTTGTTTTATAACATATCTTTATATCTAGAATGCGGGTAAAACAAGAGATTGAAAAAGCTAAGTTTGCGGAAATAGAGAGGCGCCGTAAGGAGAAAGAGCGACAAGAACAAGAATTACAGGAGACGAAGCAAAGGCAAATAAAAGAAGAAGCGGAGAGGTTGGAAAAAGAGAAGCAAAGGAAACAACAAGAAGAAACTCAGCGGATCTTGGATAAAGATCGAGGACACGTCAAGTAAGTTTTTGGTGGTCCAGATTATTCAGTTATTAGATATAATTGTTGAACAATTACTCAGTAGTAGAGAGGAGCTTACTAGTGTAGGAATGTTCATTTGTTACTTGTATATTGACTTTGCGTGGTATCAATCTTTGCCAACGCTAGAATCGAGCATAGGTTTTATTTGTGGTGGCCTAGCTGTTCGCTACGCGTAGCTACTTTTAGGTTACCTACAGTCATTGTTTCTTTTAGTAGCTCTTAGCTGTTTTTTTTTTTGTTATGCCTCTTTATGAGAGAGAGGGCAACAATAACAACGGTCTTCCATTGATATACAAGTATGAATATAAGATCAAATAATTTTTATTACATTGATTATAAGAAAGCAGTATTTAAAGTAACCAAATCATAAACATGGAAAACTTTATAGTTTATATCTTAGGCGCTATAGGTGGTGTTGTGATAGGGCTCCAGGATTTTTTTATTCTTTTAAACATTTTTGGACTATAAGAATATATTACAATAAAATTACTATTTGGATGTTATTGTGATAAGATCATATAGTATTTTTATTATTGGTATAAATTATTTCATTCAAGTGAACGTTCATCGTGCGCACAGGACATCTGTGTCGAGCCCACTATGTTACAATTTTTTAAAAATTTTATGTTTGTAGCATTTTATCTTTGACCTACACGGTGACGTTTGACCTAACATGATGATGTGTTACCTCATGCTGGAATTTGTTTGATATGATTTTATTTCGTACATATGTATGAAAAATACCGACCATCTTCAGTTTTAAAGAGTTATAACAAATATAACTGGTTTTTGTTATATAACCATATTTTAAATTTACTATATAGATTTATTGGTAGTTAAAAGGATTCATTTCTAATATAATTCTTTTAAAATATCAAATAGCAACAATTAATCAACGACGTTAATTAAACTAAAATTGTAAATAAATATACCATAAATCATTGATACCTTATAAAATTAATATTTAATTTTTTAATCCGTGTTATCGTCATTGGGATGATTAAGTCGTTGTTTAAGATATAACTTTACCAACGCTAGACGATGAGCGAAAATGATTAGCGATATTTAAGCAACGGTTTATTTAAACAGTAACTGGATTGCCGGTACCAGCAATGAAATAATTGCTCAGCTCTACTTCATAGTTACTGGACAACCAAAGAAAATAATTCTCTTGTGTTTGTTAGATTTCGGCCATCTAGGGAGCAACAGCACAGAAGAAAAAAGTCAGGTAGCGAGGATGATGTAGATGATAAAAGGTACTCCAAGAGTAAGGAAACATCTGCATCTCCAAGGTAATTACTCTTTAATAAATATTTTTGTATGTTTTGACAAAATTGCTTTTTAGGAACCACCGGGATTATGGATCGTCGAAAAGTCGTTACAGTTCCGACCGTGATACGGGAAAAAGGAGGTCTGAATCTTCCAGCAATAAGAAATTGCCTTTTATCGGAAGGATGCCGTTGTTTAAGAAGAAGATTGAGCCAAAAATGGAACGAGAAGCTAAGGTTATTAAAAAAGAAGAATACGAACCTCAACGTAAAACGAGGTAATTTGTAGAACTATAATTTCAAATAAAGAATTTGAGAGCCTCTTGTATTTAATGAGATTCTGTGTACTATGTATGTATTGTATTAATCATAACACATTATAAAGTTGCGTTACTTATATTACAGGTTTGAAACTGGTAACTTAGCGAAAGCTTTTATTCCAAGACCAGATGTCGTTTGTTTTCCGGTATTGTCCTCTATACCGCCCATCACTGCACCGCCTCCACCTCCGCCACCACCAATTTTATCTGGAAAGGTTCATTCTCCTAAACACACTAAAAAGCACTCATCAAAATCAAGTGATATATTAGAGGATGAAATGGTTCCACCAAAAGCACCTTCTATTAGCAAACCCGATGAAATTGTGCCCCCACCTCCACCGATTATCAAACAATTTGATAACTCTGAGGTTTGTATTTTATTATGTCTATGTAAAATATATTTAATAGTTATATATATTGTTACTTGGAGAGTATCTTTTGGGCAGTTTCTGATAATACTTCAGTGATCTTTTGTGATGTTTGTTACATCAGACATATCTTTTTGTAAAAACATACATTTTTTCTATGGATGTACACTATTACAAGAAACATTTGCCTTGCAATTTTTAACTTCTATAAAGTGATGTAAGTCTAGCATTCTTGGGATCTCAGATTAGTAGAAAATTTTATATATTTTTCAAATTTTTGTGTTGGTAAATTTTTGGTTTATTTTTAAATATTATTGTGGAATATTAAGTTCAAATTATTTTTTTAGGAAAATACATATACAAACCAGGAATTTGATCACGACGCAATGGGTGAATATTATGAAAGTTTCAATAACATGATGTACCAAACACAACAGTATGAATATCAAGAGGAACAAGAGCAAACATTGCCGCATCCACCACTTGAACCTCCACCATTACCACCAGATGATGACCTCGCCTTGCTTGGAATATGCGCTGATGATATGGCCGCCCAGACCTTTTGATTTATGTTTTAATGCTATTAAGATGGCATATGTTTACTATTGTATTTTTTAATATTAATATTCACTGTACAGTGAATGTATGTTTTAGACTTGTTAATTAATGTCAATGGTTTACTTTTTCTTGGGTTAACTATGTTCATTATAATAGGATATAGTTATGCAAAATTTGTAGAAATAGATTTGATGATTTACTAATTGTGGTTTTATTTTATTATTAAGAATATACTGATATAATTTATTTGATTAACTGCTAGTGGTTTTTTTATTTTGAAGTCCCATAACGAACTCTTTATAAAAATGGTATACCATGTGACATTGATCAGATGATGTGTGCAGAAGGATGCGTTAGGTCAAGTGAAATTATTCTGTCGCTTGTTGAATAATCAGTTTTCCTTTTAATGCTCGGTTGAATCGCATTTATTGTAGTTTATGGCAATCTTCTATGATTCTTCGTTTCGATCGGTTCAAGCTTGAGGCTCCTCATCTTCGAACTT
Organism: Rhynchophorus ferrugineus; assembly: GCF_030347505.1. NCBI lineage: Eukaryota > Metazoa > Arthropoda > Insecta > Coleoptera > Curculionidae > Rhynchophorus > Rhynchophorus ferrugineus. The sequence goes on from NW_027472581.1 coordinate 75,164,074, forward strand.
TTCCAGCTGATGCGTCCTTTATTATTATAACATTTGAATATTTTTTGTAAAATGAAGGTTTCAATACTTTTTCCGTCTTCTGCTAGTTCTTTTTTTTATTATTTCGTTCACGCTCATAAATTAGTATTTTTTCAAAAAATTGGTAGTTGGAAGAAGCATTGTCTAGTATATACCTTTTGGGCTCTAGATGTCAAATTCACCGTCTTTAAGCTTTTTCAACCACTCCCGACAATTTGTAACGTTTAACTCAAAGTTACTATGTGGTTCTAAAAACAATTGATCTATTCTATTTGAATATATCTTCAAGTTAAAGGCAAAAATGAGGCTTACTCGATTCAAAACTCAAATAGATGAAAAAAAAAATATACAAAAATAATATTTAAAGGTTATGTTGTTGACAGATGTCTAATCCTACGATATAACATTCATATAGTATACTACTATATGACGACATCTTATTACTTGACGACACCTAATGGTACTCTATGACTAATGGCCCCTCCGATGAACGGATGAAATGCCTTTATATCTAATAATTATTTTTATTTCGTTTTATATAATTATTGATTTCGTTGTTTAACATAATTTGGATATATAATTTATAATACTTTTATTTTATATACTTTTAAGTTATAGTTACAAACTAAATAATTAAGAAATATACATATTTTATTTCACTTTTGTACGTTACCATGGATACACCCAATTAACGTTATATCCATTATTGATCAAACATGTCATATTATACCGGCATTTTTATGTGCTATATATAATTTTACTATTTTTTACGTTATGTAAAATAACAAATATACATTTTGAATTATGGATATCAATATTGCAACCACTCAGGAGAAATCAGTTCTAGACCCTGATCATCAAATTTTGAAAAGATTTCAAGACGCACTTAAAGATCATTACGTTCGTCAGATCAACCGCTTAAAAAGTGAAATATTCGAGTATGAAAGCGAAACTAAAAAGAAAAATGAAGAAAGGGATCAACTTGGAGTGGAGGTGTATGAAACCCAGCAAACTGTTTGCAGGTAATAGCAAAGGTATTTCTCAATATAATTAGGAAATACTTATTTGGCTTTTATAAATAGGCAACAGAAAACCCTGGAAGAACTAACGAGTGACGTACAAAATATCATAACAGCGAAACAAGAGGTAGAAAATAAGATACAGGAAAGTAAAGATAAATATAAGGAAGCTAAAGAAACACTCATTGCTGCTGAAAAATATAATTTGGATTTACAGAATGAGATAAATTCGGTTAATTTGCTAATAAGCCAGGTGAGTGAGTATCTACTGTATTGATTTACAATTGGACAGGCTTTCTCATTGTTTATTGTGTATTACATTTCAAAATTATTTGTTTCAGGTTTCACAATGGGAGTCAAAAATAGAGTCGAATCTTTTAGTGAATCAACGAATTGCCGAGAAAACAAGGAAAGACAATCTCAGGCTAGCAGAAGAGAAAAGAAAACAGGATGCCCAGTTATATAAAGTTATGTGTTCCATTTGGAAACTGGAGGGTGAAATAGAAACGATGAACCTTCAGATTACTTTAAAAGGTATCTACATAATTTTATAAATATTGAATATAGTTAAAGTTATAAGTTTTAGCATTTTTAATCTCGTTTGTTTATCATTTGTTGTACCTGTTTTTAAATTTTATAGTAATTTGAATAAAAAAACTGTATGTCATATATTTAGAATCTGAAAAAGACGAGCTTGAAGAAAGAATCGCTATGGGAAATACGCATCTAGAAGCGTTACAAGCTGAATACCGTTGTTTGATGCATTCTTGGAATTCTGTTGTTATTGCGATTGGGTCCAGAGATAGAATAGTGGAGTGTTTAAGAAAAGAGGTAAGTTATTATTTAATTGACATAATTTTAAAGTCTTCGGAATGAAATCAAGTAAGGCATGTGGGTTTTTGATAAAAATAAGATTTGTTCACGAGTTTAGTCAAGTCATGATTAACCTGATCAAATTTACGTTTTATTCTTAAGCTGGTGTTGGATGATTTTGCTTTTCGGATTGTACAATCTTGCGAAATGGTCAATCGGAATTATAAACAATCACAAACATAAATTTACAACCATACACTAGCAGGATTCGAATGCGCGATTATTTAACAGTCGGATGAAGGTCCTGTCGCCTTCACCACTGCGTTAACAAAGTCGGCGCAAGGGGGTATTTTGATATAGATGTCTCACTTGAGGTCAATTGGTGAAAATGTATACTTTTCGTTTTCTATGCCAACGTTATGAAAAGAAGAGAAAATTCATGTAGATGATTGCTAGTTTTGCTGGATGAATGTCGTCGGCATAAATGTAATAAAATAGCTCAGAATAGATATCCTGACGTATCATCAGAGTCGAAGTCAGTTTCATGTATGGACAGTGGATTCATTGTCAAGTTGTTTAGGTATAAGTGCAAAAAATGTATTAAGAACTTTGTCTTCATCCCCGGAGAGTGATATTGGTCGGACCCGATACTTGAAAACGAATGACCGACGGAAAGTTTACAATCTAGCGCCTGATGAAGCAGCAGCATGGGTATCGTTTCAAAGTGTCGTCGACAACTTTCTAGGTAATCACAAATCACTTGTTTGGAAGCATTTTGTTGCAAAATTACCACAAGATTGGAGCACAAATGTCTCTCAAACTATATTTTCTGCATTTCCATCTTAATTTTTTTTTACAATATTTGGCCGACACGAGCGACGAGCAAGGAAAGCGGCACACAAGGTTTTTGGGACGAAAGCATGATGAGTGATTACTGTTCCCTGATGCGTGAAGCAGATTCCACTCTGTATAAAAGGCTCAGTTCAATATCTGTACATTTCTAATTTATACTTTGTAATTCAATAAATGGCCATTAATGGTCAAAAATAAAAGTAATGGTCAAAAAATAATGAATTTATTGAATATTATTGATTTGTGAATATTTATTGAACATTTGTGAAAGATAAGTGAGGATGTGCTTATTACTGAAATAAAAATTAAAAATATTAATCACCTTTTTCATTATCACTACATTTACCTAACTGTACTACAGTTTAGTTACATTTAACATTTTACATTTAACTACACCCTCATTTAAACCATATTTTTTGAGAAATACAGAGTATTTGAGTAAAGTCACCTTGATTAATTTTATTTTATCCCTCCTCGCCATCGTTCGTTTTTTCATTAGTAAGTGGCAATAGACAATATATGAATATATGATACAATATATGAACAGTTCAGCATCAGTAAGTTTCAAAGTAACAAACCCTTCGAACTCAGTCTCGTGAAGGTTGAACTATTTGTCGGGTCTTAGTAGGTTCGGCGAGTGTCAAGTCATCGTTGCCATTATCATATAGAACTTTAAATCCACTCTTTTTGAAGCAGTTTGTGATTGGTATTCCAATGTCTTGATTTCAAGCTTTGGCAATCATTCGCATGGATTGCAGCAAGTCATTTGTAGTTGGCGTTTGGTGTTGAATATTAGCAGGATATTGTCTGACAATTTCCTTTCTATAGTGCATTTTGAAGCTTTGATGTATGCTTTGGTGTAGTGGTTGAAACTTCGAAGTTATGTTTGTAGGCAAGTGCTTTATTTTTATGTTTGTTAAATTAGGAATGTCTTCATGTGAAATAATCGAATTTTTTTTTAAATCTTCTTATCAAAGTATCACAGGTCATCTAAGTCTTAGTGTTTGAAGTGTACATTGCTGGCAAAGTATTGACATTTTTAAAACATCGTTGTAAACATTGATATAGTTTAAAATATTTGTATAAATCTTGTTTCATCGATGTTGAAGGTATCTTCGAGGTTTACTGATTACATACTTCTTCATGTTTTTCGAAAAATAATCTCGTTTCTTTTATTAAAAATATGAAGCTACCTGTTGCTAGCACGGAACTGTGCATGCCTTAATTCTACTACGAACTGTTGAGCTTTTTCCAGAAGGATAAGGCCTCCGATTGCTTCCTGGCATAGTTTTAACCATTTTAAAACTCTACGTCCTTGTCTTCACATACTTTCAACAACTACAGGATTTAAACCGACAGACGTTGTTTTAACGCTTTGCTTGTTCTGATACATTTCAAATCGCTGCTTATTATAACTCTGATTGAAAATGCCGAAGCCAGACGGAACAAATTGCATCTCTAATCGGTTACCTCGGACAGGAACGAAATAATGGAGGTCCCCCTTGACAGTAAAATTCATTAGGGAGGTACATATTTTTACTGTTAAATATTAAGTTGTAACGGTTTTTAAAAAAGTATTTTTAGCGTGTTACAGTTGAAATGAATGTTAGTATGGGCACGCTCATTAAAATATCTCGAAATGAAAAATATAATCTTGAATGCACCGAAAGAAAAACGGCCTCCTTATAGCTCTATCAGAGATCAAATATATGGAATGAAAAACACTGACTAGTTTTTCAATATTAACATAATTTAATACAATTATTTCAAAGGAAACTGTTTGGAAAGAATCCATAGATAGCTTAGAGCTATCCCTTCGTACACTGTTGGGAAATATAGGATTTAAATGGTATAAAGATAACCCACGAAGGGATCTAACATAATGGAGCTTCCAGACATTGCTTTTAAAATAATACAATTTTTAAAAGCTTACAATAAAATTAAGGAAGACTTATTATTTCAATTTGTGTATTTAGATGAGATATGTATATTTCAAAATGGGATATTGGGATAAATGTATAATAGAATGTGAACAAATCTTAAATAGATTGGATATTAACAGCTTAGTTATTTACGTCAATTAAACTTTCGGAATATTGCATTATGATTCAATGCCGACAATTTCCAAGACACGGTGATGAGAGTGGAAAAAACTAAAAGTGAGTATATAATTAATATATAACTAGGAAGTTGAACTGTAGAGTGTAAATGATTTATATGCATAGATATGTGTGTAATTATTCAGAATTATACATGAGCATTAGGTTATAATGTATGAGTGCATTAGCGAAAATTCATGATATCAAAATGACTTGACAAGGAAATACACCATCTAAGGAAATAAGAACTAAATGTAAAAAGGTAAATCTGCTCTCCAGTGAAAACAAGATACATTACTTAGATATACAATTGTTAATTAGGTAGATTAGGCCTTCAAGGGATAACACTACATAAAAAAACACGCCTAGAATAATAATAATAAAACAACTCTAACCTATAAACTATTGCGGCTCTATAATTAATTGAAGTTTGTATTATTTGATAATATATGCATTAGATGTACTATAATCTTAAAATAAATTATATTTGATACAATTTTTGTTTAGTTATTTTATTTAGACTAGAATTTTGATATATGTCAAAGCCAAAATAAACCAAAACTCAGAGTTGATGCGGCAGCATCGCAACGTTTTGACGTCATAAATTTAGATGACTTACGTTCAGTGCTACTTTGGATAGACTTTACGTTATGAGTATCGAGGCACGTTATACTAAGGTTATAATGTATACTTATTTTAATATGTCTCTACTGGGTAATTAACCATTATCTATATGTTTTAGACCCAAAAAATTAACGAACAAATTAAATCCACGATCTCCGAAATAGAAAAAGTGATCAAACTCACCAAGAAGGAGATGAATGAAAACGAAAGGTATACGCTCAATAAATCCAGAGCGGAGCTGGATGTGTCCAATTGCAAGCGGCAGATCGCTGACCAGCTCGCTAAATTTGATGAGTATAGCGCAACTTCTGCCAACCTGCAAAACATAATAGGTAATTTGTTTATTATTATTATTCCTATATTTTATTTTTGTTGAGATTTTAGGTTATTAATTGATATTTTGAGATTACTTAAACAGATTTATTTAATACACCTATCTAAACTATCTTATCTATACACAACAACAACAACGTGATTTTTCTCTTGACTGACGCTTATATATATCTAACAACTACATACCTCAAAGTCCCCAGAAACTAGTAATATTTCATTGTTCTATTTAGCATAGATTGCTTCTTTTAATTAAGAAGAAATATTATACAATTTTGTTTATATGTAAATATATATATTTTTTTGTAGAACAAACTGAAAAAGACGTAGAGCATATAGTTGCTGAGAATAATGCCAAGTTAACTGTCCTGTCAATTTTAACTAAGGATTATGACAAAATATATAACACGAAGGTGTCCTTGGAACAGCAGCTGCTTCAAGACATCGAGAACCAAGCTGCCAATGATAAGGTAAACGTAAACTAAGAAGTTATTTTCAGTAATATACATTAAGAAGTTTGAACATTCAAGAACTTTTGCTTATAGGTAGCTGGAAATCTGTATAGGACACTGAATACCATCAAGGAAAAGAAGAAAGATCTGGAGATTATAATGAATGAGGCAGAGAATAAGCAGAGTCTTATCAGCAGCGACATGGAGGTGCAGAAGTATATGAACGAGGAGAATACCAGACTTCTGACGGAGGTCGAGAAGCAAAGGACAGACTTAGAAAACGAGGCTGATCAGATTCAAGCTGACAAGGACAAATACGACATGCTCTTCAGAAAGAAGGAAAGGCAGGTCACTGTGCTGAATAACAAGCTGGAGACTCTGTTGGAGAAATCCCAGATGAATGCGTTGATATCGCCGCAAGAACTGCGAATAACCACGCTGGAGAAGCACATCGAGGAGACCCAGGAAAAAATTAAGCATCTGCAAATATTTTGGCTGAGAGAGCAGAAGAACTTGCTGAATGTGTCGAAAGAGCGACAGGAACAGATCCACAAACTTAACCTGTTGAAGAAACAGAACCTGATTTTGGAACAGAAAAATTTGAAGGTCAGCAACGAGATCGAAAGTTACAAGGCCCAAGAGAGAAATATTCTTCGCAATATCAACAACCTGCAAAACAAAGTGTCGAGTCTGTGCGATATTTTAACCAAGAGGAAGGACAAAAAATCGGTGTTGGATAAGTCCAATTATTATGTACAATATCAGTATGATGGTGAGTAGTGTTATGCATATCTACAAGATTTAAAATAATTAAAACTATAAGTTTCACATCCCACCCAATACGCCATAACCATTCTGGCCTCAGATAGTGTTGATTTCCTATTTTTCATATCACTTTCCTATGATTTTGATTCTTTTATGTCTTTTCTGATATGTCTTTTTTGATGCTTTTTGTTGCGTGTTCATTCCAAAAGGTCAATTTCGTTACAGAAGTTTGTTAGGAATTTACTCATATTTCATTTTTCAAGCATGTTTAAACCATCGTAACCTGGCTCTCAGGATTTTTTCCACACTGCATCTTAATTTGAACATTCTTAACATGAGTTGAGAGAGAGAGAGAGAGAGACTCATAAACATTTGGAATACGCCAGATAACACTGCTGCAACAGTACCAGAATTTCACAATCATTCAGAAGAGCTGACAAAGAAGCATTTAAGTAAAGAATGATCCGGATTTTAGCCCTGTTTATAACATTTTTCCTCTTCCAGGCGCACCATTCAAGAGTAGGAGAGGATACACCTTATAGGATACAAGTGTATTTTTTCTTTTCCTGGTGCAAATTAATCCTCAAATACGTATTTGGTTTTAATATATTTATCTTTATTCTTTATAATCTTTTAATATCTTTATAAACAACTTAAATTAAAATTTGTTCTGCCTCTTTTTCTGTTACATCTTGTTTTTTCTGGTTGGAGGAAAAAACTTACCCAATTGTGGCTTTTTCTCAGATGGGACACGTGCGTTGTAAATTATCACCAAAAAGTACCTTCTTGACGATTTATTGCTTAAGGTCACGCACACCTACTTAAGTTTTGTTTCCATCGGGTTCAAATTGCTATTTGCTTGTACACTTATTTCATTTTTATCCCAGTGAACGTCCAAAATTAATTTTTCTGTAATGTACCAATTTCCTTATAAATATAACGTTTAAATACGCTAACGAATAGACCTTCAAATTGTTTTAAACCAATCTTATATACATTTAGAAACATCTTTAATACATAGTATAAAGAATTACAATAATGAAATCAATGCTATTTAATAATCAAATAACTATATATACTAAATAACCACTATTGCGTCGCACTTTTTAAGAGAAGCGAAAGCTCCTGCAGTTTGGTGTCACTTTTTCCTTCTGTATTAATAATTCCAAATATTTGAAATCCTGTATTTGCAGGAAGTGGATGCCGTTGATATTTACAACAGTAGGTAATGTGTTAATATTTAGTCTCTTCTTCATCCATTCTCAAGCTTTATGGATCTCAATGTGAACTAACAGGTCAATTGAAAAGTCCCCGGCTTGACACATAGATGGCGCTACTAGAATTAAATCCATATGTTTTTAGTTAGTCATAACCCTCAAAAGGTGCGTGTATAAATTTGTCGGTGCTGTCGGACCATTAGTTTGTGAATTATAGCATTTTGAGTAAATTAACTATTGTTATTGTGAAAAAATGGATAAAAGGGAATTTCGCGTGTTGATAAAATATTGCTTTCTGAAGGAAAAAAATACAGTTGAATTGAGCCAAGTTTTGTTGATGCCGAGTTTCCGGACACTGCCCCAGGAAAATCAACCATCAAGGATTGGTATGTTAAGTTTAGACTTGGTGAAATGAGCACCGAAGACGGTGAACGCAGTGGACGCCCAAAAGAGTTTGTTACCGACGAAAATATTTAAAAAATTTACAAAATTTTGAATGACTATAAATTGAAATTGAATGAAATAACAGACGCTTTAAAAATATCAACTGAACGAAATTACGCGATTTTAGCGTTCTTCAAAAAATAAAATTACATGTGTTTTTGCCATGATATCAAAGATTCATTTAATATGATTTAAATGAATGGCATTTGTTCATAGATGGTTTGTTCAAAAACAATAAAATAATGAATTTCTTAAATATTTCTAAAATCAGAATCAGTTTTAAAGAACGGGCTGCTGATTTACATTCAGCACCTCTAATTTACTTATAAACAGCTTTTAATTGCTCAGGTTCAACACTGTAAGTACTTGTGTATAAGCAGAATTCTAAGCCGTTGAAATAATATTTTTCCACCGGGTGACTTACTCATTTTTGTGCACCATTCGTTTTAGACGCTTATTTTGCGACCTTCTATCTACATTTTTAATGCAATCGTTGGGATATTTACTCCTACCAATCGTATTTTTCGAATATTTCTCTTTTTAACTATCTTTCAGTAGGCCTCACCCGGGTAGGAGGGAAAACCTCAAATTTCAAAGGCACGTTTAATGTTATCACACATTTTTTATCTAAAACAAGCGGATATTGGTGTATAATGTTATTGCTGAACTGATGTGGCGAAAAATCGGAAGTAGTTCAGGGTAAAAGTCATTTAGTTTGCTTTTTAAGTAATAACCATATCATATAAGGCGTCGTATAAATGTTGTAGGCAACTGTTTCTATGGCGTAATGGTTAGAACGTCGAGCTCGTACGCTGAAGCTGATGATTCAGTTCCCAAGAGTGCAGCAGCTTTTTTTGTTCTAGTTTGATAGGAATAATTTTCCAAATCACCTGGACAAGTTAGTGCACTCATTTCCTATTTATCTATTTAAATTTCAGATTTGTTTTGTTGGTGATTTAATTTTGTGTATATGTGATAAAATTATATTATCATTTTTGTATTGTTTGGGCTCAGCTATTTTAACTTTACTTTTTTCCTGATATCTCGATTTAATTTACAGTATTTTTCGAAATTGTTGAGTTATGCTCATTTTCGTTTTTATACCATCGGAAAACACTCGTCAGAGGTCTAGGGATATGTCAGATTTTTAATATTTTACAGCTTTAATATTAGTATCGTTCAGCTGGCCAATTTCTTGTAGTTTATGTAGACATTTAATATTTTCACAGTTTGCGTTTTGTTTTAGGTAAACTGAAAGACGCGGAGTTAGAGTGTCTTCAACTGGAAACAGATATAGCCGAAATCGAAGACGATAAGGCTGCCCTCAGCAAAGAGCTAATCGAGTTGAACAGGGAGGCATTGGAGTGGGAGAAAAAAGTGAAATTGGGTAAGGAAACGAAATTGCAGTTGCGAGGAGAACAGCACAAAGGTGGCGAAATAGAGAACATGAAGCTTGAAATTCAAAGGATGAATGTTATTTACAGGTAAATTTATTATCTCCGCGTTAATTCTAATGGTATTAACATTCTTCATCAATTAAATATATTTGTACATTTATATAATTTAGTTAATAGTAATTTGTAGTAATATAATAAGCAACTACTAGATAAAGGTGGCACCGCCTTAATGATATTCATTATTAGTGGAATGAAATTGTTTTTATTGTGAAGCCATTCTTGATAATTCTCGTTTAATGTCTTCAACGTCAGAATATAACTTTACAATAAATGTTTTATTTAAAAGTGGACGTTTAAATGTCGTGAATTGAATACTTAAGGGAAAATAACAATATATCTATCGGTTGTGCCTTAAGTGATTATCTTTTAATTGTTTTTAATTATGTAATTGATAATGTCAAATAAGTGTATCATTGGCAAACCAAAAAAAGTTTTCTTATCCTATAATAGTGCCTGACCACTATTCGACATATATTTCAAACATTTCTCCTTGTGATTATTACTTATATTTAGTGTTGGGGACTATCGACTGAAATCGACTATCGACTATTTAGTAATTGACTACTTTTTACTATCGACTGTTTCAGACGCTTTTTTTGGTTAAACTGATTTTACCATTTTTACCAGTGACTGTTTCAGACGCTATTTTCGGTCTGACTGATTTTGTTACTATTTATTATCGACTGTTTCAGTCGTGTACTTTTAGTTACTATTTTTGGTTCTACTAGTTTCATTTGACTGGTTTTTAACGTTCCGGCTCTGTTGTCTTAGTCGCGACCTTGACAAAAATGTACCCAATTTATGCTTACATAGATTTATATGTAATAACATATATATAGTTTTATGATTTTTTGGTAGTTTGCTTCTAAGAAACAATACATTGTATATTAGTAGAGCAGCATTTTGGAACGATATTTTTCAAGATTGTTAATGTAATGGAATAAAAAGATTAACATTGTGAAGGATAAATAGTAAATTACTTTTGACTGTTTTTATGGCAATAATAGGTAATATTTCGATTAGTCTCTCGATTTTTGTTAAAAAATATTTCCGTTCAATAATAAATAAAGCATTTACTTTATTTAAGAAAGCTCTAGTACTTATTGAATTTTTTTTTCTATGATTAGGTATATGTTTAATTTTATTTAGTATTTATGGTTATTGTACTTCTTTATTTTTTAGGTTTTGTTTAAGTTCTATTGTGTTGTCTATATTTATTATAGTATAGTATTTAAAAATAGCAATTAACTTATTAAAATACGATAAAACATTTGTAGGGTATTATTCCATTTAGAAAGAAATTATTTAGATAGAAAAATTTCATTCCTTTTTACAGATCCACAGAACATTCAAATATAAAAGTAATTCTACTTCGTTTAAAATGAAATTATTAATTGTATGTTAATAGTATTCAATAATTTCTTTTCTCCATTTCTATTTTAAAGTTAGTACGTGAAGGAATATGTACATCTCCGTCTCGCTTATACTACCGTTGGAAAATATTAACTATATAAAATTCATTGGTTCAAGCAATTATCTTCGTCCTTTCCTCTCTCACAATTTATACAGGAAGGGGTTCGTACATCTTCGTTTGACATCACGAATTGAAAAAAAAAGTCGTACTGTGCATTTGACTGAATATAGTAATTAATATTATATGTAATTATACATTTTAAGTCTTTCTAAGATATCATATCTTTAACTAGAATTTTACTAAAACAATATATGCTTTGTATTTCAGCCAATTGAAGAAGGCTCAAGAAAAATTGCTGAAAGATTTGGAGCATTGTGTTTCGCGACGAGATGCTATCTTTACAGTGGCCGAAGCTCGTCAAAAACGATCCAAGGCTTTGGAAGAAAAAACGCGGATAAACTACTCACGTAAAATGGACGAGGTGAGAAATCGTATTAAACAGCAGGAGAATGAAATGAAATCTGTCCAGGAGAAAATCGAAAAATTATATGAGGAAAAAGATCGAATCGCTCAGGAACTGCATAACGTAGTCAGCGAAATAGAGTTTTGCGAAAACTATCAGAAGTCGTTGCTTTTCGATATAGAACAGCGAAAGACTAATCGTCAGCTCAAGTATGAGATGCTGTTGATGATGCAGAAGAAATTGAACGTGTACAGGGACCTGGATGCGAAAAAGCAACCTTTTCTGCATACCAAGCGATCTCTGATGAAACGAACGCACTCGGAGTTAAAAGAGGTGAATGGGAAGCTGTGTTGTATTGTTGAAAATTTACAGTCGGACTTTCCATTATACGGTGTGGAATTGAAACGACTTTATAATACTTTGAAGGTCTACATATTTACAGAATATCAGAGCAATCTGGATGTTCGTACAAGTTTTCTAAAATAAAGTTTCTTAGGCTACTGTCTATTTACTACCATTATTACAACACTTCACTATGAAATATTTTTTAATTTAATAATATTATACCAATAAAATAATAATTCATGCAATGTGGTTTTTTACTGTTTTTATTTAAACTATTGCTTTTAGTAATTCATTACCATTCATAATAATTTGGTAACAATTATTATAATTTTTCGTTATTGGAATATACCTTTCCATTTAATAATATATGAATAAAATAATAGTTATATAATATAGTTTTTACAGATTTTATTTGGAATACTGAAAAGTCCCGGCAATAACACATAAATGGCGCTAGTTTTATTGTATTCGCCGCTTTTTCAGTTAGTACTAACCTTCGCCTCGCTTGAATTGTATTTTTTTCTATCAAGAAGCAGTGCAAAATTAAAACACGAAATTTTTTTTGAGCCACTGTTCTGAAAATAACAAGAGTAGTATTACTCTTAGTACAATAACAACAATCGCAAACTTATGAGTAGAATACCATGAAATTGTAACAGCTTTCTTTCTGATATGTTTTTGAATTTGCCTCGCTAATTTTCTGTTCAACTCATACTTGATATAAGAATAAGTTTTGAATATGACTTGGAGATGAAAACACACTTTTTCTTTAAAGTATTTTATTTGTTCGAATAACCAGTCAAACATTTATATATACTAGAATATTATATTTTCGTTATAATGCATATCTACAAATAATATTACAATTTTTAATAACAGGTGGGCCAAAAATTACGCTACCATTTTGACTGCATGTCATCTTGATCATGTGACGTTTTGCTTTAACAATTGTGTTGTGTAGAGGTCCAAATTTTATTATGGATAAATATATACATACGACACAAGAACGAGCAGAAATAGTGAAAATAGTTATTGAAAATAATCGTTCTATTATTGCCACTCAGTGGAAATTGCGTCAAAAATATCTTAATCGTCCAGTGCCTCACAAAACCACAATTTATCGTTTACATGCGAATTTTCGACAGTACGGTACGACGACAGACAGGCTTTGTTCTGGAAGACAACGGACGTTTCGTAACGCTGAAAATGTAGCTCTGGTGCGCGATAGTGTTGCAGAGTCTCCAGTGCCAGTTCGGAAACATGGTTCCCAGTTACACATTTTTGCACGCAGTTTAAGGCGAATTTTGAAAACTGATTTGAAAATGTTCCCGTACAAAATTCAATTTATCTAAAAATTGTTGCCTAGAGATCCTGATCAACGAGTTGAGTACAGTAATGCAATCCTAAGGTTGTCTGGTGAAATTGAAGATGTTTCGTCTAAATTGATAATGAGCAATAAAGCCTATTTTCTTCTCAGTGGCCATGTCAATAAACAGAACCGTCGGTTTTGGGGAACACAGAATCCTCAATTAATTCATGAAACATCATTGCATCCACTAAAAACAACAAAACAACATCATCGGTCCCTATTTTTTGAAAATGACCAAGTTGTTGAAGTTACTGTTACTGCGGAACGGTACCAAGACATGATTCGATTTTCTTGTGCCTGACATGGAAGAGCAAGGACTAGAGGACATGTGGTTTCAGCAAGATGGGGCCAGGGTACACACAGCTTGTTCAACAATTTAATTATTGAATGAAGTTTTTCCACGTTAATTTTGCGAAGTGGCGATTTAGCATGATCAGCCCGATCTCCGGATTTAACAGCACCAGATTTTTTCTTATGTTTTTTTTAAATCAAAAGTTTATGTGAATAAGCCCCAAACGACTTCTTACCTTGCCCGAAACGACCCATCTTAAAGACAATATTTGTCACGAAATTCAAAAAAATCAGCGTCATATGTTACAGGATGTCATAAAAAATGCCTTAAAAGGAGCCGAAAGACCAAATAAAAATTTTATGAAAAAACCAAACTTATTTAACGGGGGACGGGGACAGACATAAAGTGTATATATAAAAAATTAATAACACAAACAGGGGTATAAATAGTATAAATAAATAAATAGTCTTAAACAAAAGTATAAATAGTGTTTATACAATTTAAAAATGAACACACATACAGGACCACAAACACAACCATAACGAAGTAGAGGTTTTATCCAGACAGCACACATCAGCACCCGTACCTAAGTGGCAATGGTTATTTGGTCAGTAACACTTAACTTAGCGTAGACTAGATTCTATGGAGAAAATCGATTTCCCGTAGAAATTTGAGGAGTCTGTCTATATTTTCTCCTATTAAACCATTTCTAAAATTTTGCAGTCCATACATAGCCCTAATCCGGTTGAGCCGTGGATAGTCATTCAGTATGTCGTAGACTGAAATACGGACATGGTGACAAAACTCACAGTGAGCAGACGGGCTCGAAGTCATCAAGTGACCGTATGAGAAACGACGGTGACCCAATCTCAGTCGATTCAGAGCTACGGTATGGTGACGAAGGGAAGGAACGCGAAGGGAGGAAAAAAATCAGCTTTAACATCAAAGAGTCTGTTGTGGTTGACCTTCTGGGTCCAACGACCTTGTACCTCGTGAAACAAGAAACTGGCGGAGGCTGCCAATTTAGCCACACTATCCACACTCTTCGTAAACTTGCCCTGAAGAGAAGAACCTCTGTTCCAAGAAACAATCGAGAGGATTTCAGGAGTCGGTAAGGATTAGCCATTCTTTGAAGGATTGTGTTGTGATGTAGGTTAAAGTTTTGAATATCGCGAAGAATTCTGCGGTCAATACTGAACCCTGTTCAGGAAGCTTGAAACGGAATGCCCGATTGTCTGCCATAAATACACTGCCAAGCCCGCTGCGAGATTTAGTGCCGTCGGTATATATGTGCTTGTGACCAGGCTAAGAGTTCATAGGACTTGAACCGAATAAGGTAAGGACAATGTTTTCTTTTATAAAATTGAAATAAAGATCTAAGGTAAAAAATTGAGGTAGTGGACAAGGAGGAGACGCAACAAGCTAACTCCAGCTCTGGAAAGACGATCAGCAATTATTTGAGACGCATGAGTGGAGTAGGTAAGGATAAGATGGTAATCCAAGTAAATTACAGGGGAGGATCTAAAGGCACCCAGCGATATTCTAAGAGCAATATTTTGAATGGCATCAAGGGATTTGAGGTAAGTTGGAGCAGCACCGGTGAAGAGGAGCGAGCCATAGATCAGAAAAGATTATGGAGGAATATATTTTAAGTATGGTTTCCTGGTCTGCACCTGTGTGCCGGTTAGGTAGCCAACGCAGCATTTGCATGTTTCTGGTCTAGTTTTAATATCGTTGGTGCGATGCTTTCAGGATAACTGGCAGTTGAAAATGGCTCCCAAGTTGAAGTATAATTAAGTGAGAAGGAATGGACGCGGGTACAGTTACGCCTCCGACAAAAGTGGTTTACAGAGGACTTTGAAGGAGGGATGAGGAATCCGGTTGAGGAAGACCAGGAAGAAATACAATTTAATGTTCCTTGAGAGAACCTTTTGCCAAAGTTTGAAGACTTGACCGAGTAATAAATATTGAGTTATAAATAAAGATTACAAAGATTATCAAGTTAAAGATTACTTGACTACAAATAAAGTAGGACTGAACCCTGAGGGACTCCGGTCGAGAGCGTGTATGTGGAGGAGAGAAAACCGCCCGACAGACTTGTAAAGATCTGTTGCTGAGAAAATTCTTGACAAAGTCTATGATATTACGCATGAGTCCGAAGCAGTATAGATTGTTGATTATCAAAGACCTATTGACTCTATCAAATTGATTTTGTAAATCTAATGATAGTACTAGCGGGTGTTTTCTGTCAGAGTAATCATTTCTTATATCATTCTCTAAGCCCATCAAATGATTAACTGTGGATTGAGCGGAGCCAAACCTACGCTAAAAATTAGATATGCTTGAGAACCATATGCTCCAATACCTTACTCAAATGGTCGGTGAGGGAAATGGGACGATAGCTTGGGCGAGATGTCCGGGGTTTGCCCTTCTTCCATATTGGGATCAGGATATAGTGGGACCAGGAGGGTGGAAAGGAACGAAGTGACCAAATCTCATTATAAACGGAGGATTTATCAGGAGGAAACGAATGTTGTCAGGTCCCGTAGTGGAGGGGCGATGGCGACGGAGGGCAGAGGATAATTCTGCGTAAGAGAATAAGGGATTGATGGATTCCACATTAGGAAGGGTTGTAGGGTTGGATGTGGATCCAGTAAAGCCAGAGAAGGTTGGGGAGATACTATGGTTGTCGTTTCTTAAGACTGAGGCAAAATGCTTAGCTTATACATTAATTATATTCCAATTATTATATCTTTGGTTTACAATGGTTCGGTTTTTGTAAGATCTTATGGCATCTTCGATAATTAGGGAATGTGTCGTTATAAAGACGAATATGATAAAATACTCTATCTATAAAAGAATGGCATACTTGTTTTATACAAATGAATGAATTCAATAACAGTTCCCATTGTTCACAAAATGTTTTATTTGTTTACGATAAAATTTTATTGAAATATGTTTGGGGTATTTTTGGAATTTGTATTTAATTTGCAACAATTTTTCAAGTAGATACTTGAACCTATGACCGGATGTCGCACTTTAATGTTGATTAATGAATAACGATAGGGATATTTTGAATGTATAAGTTGATGTGTGCGTAATATTTTAAATGCCTCTTTATGATAACATGAATGTCCAACAAATTATTTTAATGTAAATAAGACAAAATAAAATATACAAAATATAATAAGTATGCAAGTTTAAACTATCATTCTCCTGAAAATGTTTAAATCTGCATTTTTATTAAGAAAATGAATTATTTCCAAATTATTACTATAATTTTAATGAAAAACCTTTAAATTGTAGCTCAGCTGTTAATTAACAATGTAATGGGAATACTATTCGAATGAAAATAAGTTGTTTTTTAGTGCCAGTTTCCTGAAATATGAAACATTCCTTGATTTAACGACTTTTGATAAATATTACTATGCTATTCTAAATACAAGAACATCACAATATTCTAACAATTGAATATACGTATTAGATACTTCACAGTAATACAAGATGAAATATTATAATTAAAAAATCCTTAACAAAAGTCAATGAAAATTAAGAAACTGTTATAGACAAGTGATGTACTAGAATCAAAAATAAATTACAAACGTGTTTATATAATGAGTAATTGAACTACATCCAATTAAACTGAACACAACTGCATTTATTTTTATTAGTAAAAGTGATCAACACGTATTAAACATAAGTACTACTAAGAGCTTCTGCAAAATAAAAAGATGGATTGGAAAATATATAAAGAGAACCTTAAATAATTTAAAAAAAATTGTTGTCGTTGCTGATTAACTTACAATTTGCCTCTATAGTGACTTAAAAAAAATAGGTACTTGGCCTACTTAGTCTCTAATAAAATAAAAGTTATTAACACTTTTCATTATTTTTACCATTTAGTACACTTACGTTACGTTACACAACTACACATGATTACAAGGTTTGGATCTTTTCAGTCTGCGTTCTAGTACAGTGTTACCTAAGAGTTGCAATACTTCTCCTATCCGAACTTCTGACTTCTTCACGCCTGAACGTCTAGTGTAATTGTAATTCCTACAGTATCTGGGGACATCCACAATACTTCTTAGTATTTTATTCTGAAATATTTGTGTTATATTGATTTTATTTCTCACAGAAGATCTCCAGAAGTCCAATGTCTATATAGGTTTAAGTATTTGTTTGTACAGCAGCAATTTATTATGTACGAATAATTTAGATTTAGACGAAATAATCAATATATTTTTTTAGTTCTTTTTTTCATTCTTTTAACGAAGTTTTGCATCAAGATTCATACCAAGGTACTTAGCATTGTTACTATATGGGTTAATAACATTATTCATATCTGTTTTTGTATGAACAGACTTTTATTACCGATGTCTGGGTCTAGTTATTTATGTTATTACTTTTATGTTGCAGTTTTCTGGTTGCTTCGTCGCTGTTGTTTTCAATAGATGACACTGCGATTGTAAGCAAATATTTCTCAATCCCCCACGGGGCTTGGTTTAACCAAGTACGGTGAGTGACGCCACCGGGGCCCGAGTTCTCTTCTTCCTACTGCAGTGTTGCGGTTTGGGAATTTCACTAAGGGCCAACAATGGCTGGTGATTAATTGCAGACCTTTAACTATAATAAGACTTTGCCGACTACGGTCATGCCTCGGGAGTGATCAGCTCAGGGGACTTTGGAGTTGGCTTAACTGGTCGAGTCAACCGGTCAGGTTGGACAGAAAGGATGCGTGACTGAATATATTAGTAATTTATTATCATTACTATTATGCTTATCGCCATATTTCAGGATTTGTGGTGGTGGACTTATCTTTCTCCTTGACACCCTGGATATACTCGTGAGAATTAAATGATCTACCATGAATCATTCCCTCTTTTTCATACCCCGATGTGAATTTACTCATATCGCCCTTACTTTGACATTGATCATTATATTGTAATATCTAGTAAGAATGTATCCTTCGAGATTATTAGTGCAGTAAAATTGTTTAATGAGATCCTTTCGCAGGTGCGTAATAGATCTTAGGACTATATTCTGAAATATTTGTTTTATATTGATTTTTTTAGTTCTTTTGTTATATTCTTCTAATGAAGTTTTGCATCAAAATTAATTCCAAGGTAGATAGCGTTGTTACTATATGGGATAATAGTATTATTCATATTTATTGGAGTATGGACAAACTTTTATTGCCTATGTCTGGGTCCACCTATTTATATGATTACTTTCGTGTTGCACTTTTCTGGTTGCTTCTTCACTGTTGTTTCCAATAGATGAGACTGCGACCATCGGCAAATGTAGTCACAATAATATTATTTATTTGTTCTTAAATAAATGAAAAGTTTAAAATAATTTCTTAAGTAGTCAAATATTCCGCAATCCCCCACGGAACTTGGTTTAACCAAGTACGGTGAGTGACGCCACCATGGCCTCAGTTCTCTTCTTCCTACTGCAGTGTCGCGACTTGGGAATTTCTGTAAGGGCCAACGATGTCTGTAGATCAATTGCAGATCTTCAGATATAATAAGATCTTGCCGACTATGGCCATGTTTCGGAAGTGAACAGCTCAGGGTACTTTAAACTTGGCTTAACTGGTCGGATCAACCGGTCAGGTTGGGCAGAAAGGATGCGTGACTGAATAGGAGATAGTAAGACAGTAATTTTTTATATTACTATTATGATTATCGCCATATTCCGGGATTTGTGGTGGTGGACGTATAGTTCTGGATATACTGGTGATAATTACATGGTCCACTATGAATCATTCCCTCTTCTTCAGATCCCAATGTGAATTTACTCATATCGCCCTTCCTTTGACAATGATCATTACATTGTAGTATCTAGTAAGATTGCATACTTCGAGACTGTTAGTGCAGTAAAATTGTTTAATGAGATCCTTTCGCAGGTGGGTAAATCCTCCAAAAAATTGTTGAAACAATTGTGAAGTGGTTCCAAACTATACTTTGTATACAGACGAGGAAATCATAGAAAACTTTTTTTTATTTATTATAATTTACATTAGATTTGCTTAGTACAATCTTAATTCATTACCATTGTTCTGTTATACTTGCACTAATACACAAGCAATGCGAGTACGGGATTAATACATCAGTATGTATTTCCCAAAATAAAATAAAATTAATTACTTAAGCTAAAGTTAAGAATACACTTATACACTGTACAAGTTTGTTTGGTTTGGTTCGGTTCAATCTTCTGATTTCCTACATGTTGTCTTCTAGTTGTTTGCTTCCCTGTTGCGGTGATTTAGTAACCTTATTACATGTTTTAAGGCAAAATATTGGATCATTTCGTATATATTTTGGGCGCGTTGGATTACTAGTTGGTTACATGTTTTAGTGTAACCCCATATTTGCACCCCATATGTGCAAATTGGCTTAGTGATTAACTGATAGACCAATCTCTTTGATTTTAGGTCAAGTTGAGTGTAATTTGCGACTAGACAGTGCAGTTGCATGATGTACAGTACTAACATGATGTTTCCAATTTAACTTGCGATCGAGATATATTCCGAGGTATTTAGCTGATTTTACTTGAGGAATTACTTGAGAATGTCCATCTGTCAAGTGATATAATTAGGTTTTTGTCATTTTGTTAAAAAGTTTAAAATTATCTTATAGTCCATGTTAAGATGGCCCTGCTGATTTTAAAACATAAAATATGTCGGTCGAAATTATTAAAAATTTGAAATTAATTAGTTAATTATAGTTTATTAAGCACGAAAGCAAAATATGACGGACATGACTTTTTGGAATCTACGTTTTTTCAATAGCTTTTAACTAAATAAGCATGTTCCGCAATTTTCTAAGGATCTTACCTTCCAATTACGCTATAGCAATTTATTGATAAGTCGAAAATATTTTTCCACTTTTCATATATTATAATATTTTTGTTTTCTGTGCTGAATAAGTCACATTTGGAGGAAACTTCTGATAAGACTGACTTAATGAAAGTTTTAATGAGTATTATCGAAAATTGAAGTAAATGCTCGCATTTATCAAACATTGCATCATGACTGGATAGGCTCTACAGATATAACATTTTTAAGAAAACGGGAGATAGGCTGTTAGGCTTCTAGCTATGTTTCTATCTTCTATCTATGCTGGTCTATGTTATAGCCTTCCAAGTGATTTCCAGCCCAACACGATTTCTACATTAGTCTTATTATTTTAAAAGCATCTATAATTGTGAGACTTATATTTGGATAAAAGATTATGTTAGCAAGCAATAAATATGTCAGCCATATGATGTTATCCTAGAATTAATCCAAAAAAAAGAACATTGCAGAATAATGATAACTGATTGATTTTGGTCCAAATAGATTCTTGATAACAAAATTAAAGTTTATTCATCAAATACTTAGACTGATACGTTTAACTTAGTGGTTTTCTGTTTTTACCTTTTTTTTAATAACCAGTAGTTACTGGAGCCAGGTCTGAGCTATATGGTGTATCGTGAAGCAATGTCTTTAATTTGATCATCGTTTTCATCGACTTGTCACACGTCGTATTGTTTTGAAAGTAATAAAACTTATTCTGCTAAAACCACTGCGTCTTTTTTAACTCTACACCAGATTTCTATGAAATTTTAACACGTGAAGATTTGGACTACTTGGCTAGGTTTAGGGAGGTTATCTATATGTTAGTCCCGAGACTTGTGGAGTGATATGTTAAATCTTGTCTCAAATCATGTCACGTCAGTAAATTATCATATAAAGAAATGTGTTATTATATTAACATAAGTTTTCATCTAGTTTTGCACACTAAATGAAGGAATATCCTTTATTATTTGTGAGATTTGCAAACGACTTGATGGATTTGTGTACGTTCTTTCAGTTTGATTGTTACACTCAAGTTTTGCATCACTGTGCCAATCAGAAAAATTGTAGTTATCTATTTCTCATTTGTTCACAGTCTATCTTCATATTTACTAGTGGGAACGACAATGGTTGAGTGGAAGATTTTAAGACTCTGAGAAACACGTAATGTAAAAGCCTACTAACAAAATATTCGGAGATCATTCAAAGATATTAAATATATTATAGACTATGACACTCTATCAGCTGATTGATCATATGATATTTCTTAGATACGTCAAAGATATTTTTAAGTGTTACTCAAAAATAACATGTTTATTCATTATTTGTGTCTGCTAAGTTTTCATTATTTGCCATGTGTTTTAGTTTATATCACTATATGATTTTATAGATAAGGAATTCAATTCGTTCTGAATTTATTTATTACTTAGAAAGTTACATATATTAGCTTTTGCCATTTTTTTGCATGTACGTATTCTTGAATAAAACTCAATTCTCCAATTACTGCTTTATTAGTATGTAAAAATAAATACTCTTCGGGAGATTCTCCTCTGTTCTTAGGACTAAACGGTTTGGTAGCTGATTGCTATACTTGTCATATTCCGCAAAGGTCTTCGCTGGGAATCAAATGGCTTGTTAATGCGATAAACTTGTCTAGTGGACAGAAACTTTCACAATCTGGAATAGTCAGGAGCTCTGGACCTTTTCCGGTGTAGTTTTCGTAGTATATCTGAAATATAGAAAAAAATTTGTAATATTTAATTTTAATACCATTTTTTATGATTGGTTATGATCAGTGAAATTGTATATAAGACAGATCTAAATGTATTACTGATATTATAAAGCTTTTCATCATATTGTAATGTATTGTCAATGAATGAACATTTGTTTAAGGTGCTGAGAATAGAGAATAATCATGATTGTAAAAACCAAAGGTGAAACTCATTAATTATATTAACTCATTAATTGTCGGAAAAGTGTTTACGAAAATTATATAAATTAAATTGCAGATAGCCCGTGAAGAAACAAACATTTTTTGATAATATTTTTCGAGGTATAAATTGAAAATTGAACGATAATTTGATGTATCAAGGCTAAACATTTCTGCGTAATTCCTCATAATTATTTCAAATATGTCTTCTGACACACTGATTGTGTCATCGGCGAATGTTCCAAGTATTGTTGTTTAGAGCAAATGTAGGACTGGTTCCGAGACATTACCTTGCGGAACTCCAACCGATATAGGTCTAAATGTTGAAAATGTCCTTTCATGCGAAACCCTAAACATCCATTAGTTCCGTGGTATCAATTTTCTCATCTTATAGATTAGGGACTAATGTCACACCCGGTCAAAATCTTGTGAGGCGTCTAATAATATTACAGGGCAGTAATTATTTTCTTCAATGGCCTTCAATAACTTGTGTTATTCTTCGTACTTGGTCGAATGTTCTTGGTCAAACTGCAAATCTGGTATTTTTATATGTATTACCACCAGTTTCGGAAATCCACTTAGTTCTGCCGGTTGCCAATTTTACAGACATAATTGTTTATGCCACCTTAAAACATTCTGGAACATTTCATTCTTATATAGGCATTAAATGTGTATTCCGAGATGATGATTGCTTTTCGTGGCTGTTTTTTCAATAATATTCACCATAGTAATGGTGAAATATCATCAATTCTAAGAGGTTTTTTATGATTACAGTTTTTGTCAATTTCCCTGAAAAGCCGCATTCGAGAAACTAGCTTCACATCTATTTCAGGCTGATAAACAGTATCCATTGCAGATTGTGTGAATCCATTCACTTCGATCATTTTTAATAGACGGCGTCAATATGAGATTTAAATTTGTTGTTGAAATTATATTTATTTTTAACTCCTTCAAGGGTGCTTCCTTCAGAGAAACTGAGCTTAATATACATACATTAGAAAATTACTGAACTGCTAATTGAATAATCTATAATTGAAATAGTCGAAATGAAATATTTCTAATAAATGAAATAAGAGTCAACATAAATAATGATATATGATATTTTTACAGTTTCAATTCAAGGCCAACTGATTAGAAATCACAACAGAATCGCTGAAAATTGATCGAGAATCGGTGGAGAACAGCAACATAAATATTTTGTGTTTAGAGTCGATACTTGGTTTGGAAATATCTGTTATCATCCCATTATTGAAAGGAATTTATAGTTATAGTGAAGTATAGTGAAAATATAATGCAAATGATATAATTAAAATTGCAGTTGTGACTAAACAAACTTACCTTTACACCATAGACGTTATTAATAAAATGGATTTCAATTGATATCCAAGCTCCGTAATTGGGAACGTGCGGCTTGTTGAACAAGTTCAGGCTGATCAACAGTTCCGCGATGTTGTTTTCATGAGCTGAATACAAATAAATCCTTTTTCCTGGCCAGTCGCTACTGATAATCTTTTTTATGGTGTCTTGAATGATCTTCTCTATATAGTACCCGGAAGCCATCTTTACCATATCATCGGTTGTCATTGAGACAAAGTAATCTTGTATAGCCAGATTCGTGATGGTTTCTGGCCAGACTATTTGTGTCCACTCTGGCAGTAACAAACCGTATTCTTCCTCAGTTGAAAGTCCGAAATAGAGGTTGTAGAGGTCGTAGAATCTCGTCACGTTCAGTCCTGAATGTTCGGAGATGTATCTGAATGCATTCGCATGTTCTGCAAATTTTTTTTGCATTTCTTCAGATCTATAATAAAAGATACATTAGTAAACAATAAAACTAGATCTAGATATACAAATAAGATAGATACATAGGTATGTTATATATAAAAATTGTTATATGAGACAATAGCTTGTGATAATTTTTAATTGGTATTTCGGTGATTATAGTAGGCATAAAAAATAATGATATCTACATTAAGTACTTCCATTTAGTATTATTAAGTTATTCCGTATATATAGATGCTAATAACTTAGTAACTCGTTATATACCAATTGTCAGTTTTGGTTTCATTCATTTAAAAGTCGTGATTTTAATGTCATTAAAAGAAACGTCCTGGACGACTAAAAATTATTTAACTTTTTTGTTATTTAACGGAAACCCATTTCAAACTCTCAAGGAAGTTGCAGACAGTTTAGAAGTTTATGAATCAATTGTTCTCAGATGTTTATATGCGCACTGTTTCATTAATTGCCAGATAAAAAAGAGTTTTCTCTGGCGTATTGTCAGTGACGATGAAACATTTGAAACGATAATCGCAGTAGCAAAATATCGGAACTCATTTCGAATTCTTAAAGAAGTTTCAGACAATTTAGAAGTTTATGAAGCAACTGTTCTCAGATGTTTATATGCGCACTGTTTCATTAATTGCCAGATAAAAAAGAGTTTTCTCTGGCGTATTGTCAGTGACGATGAAACATTTGAAACGACAATCGCAGTAGCAAAATATCGGAACCCATTTCAAACTCTCAAGGAAGTTTCAGACAGTTTAGAAGTTTATGAAGCAACTGTTCTCAGATGTTTATATGCGCACTGTGTCATTAATTGCCAGATAAAAAAGAGTTTTCTCTGGCGTATTGTCAGTGACGATGAAAAATTTGAAACGATAATCGCAGTAGCAAAATATCGGAACCCATTTCAAATTCTTAAGGAAGTTTCAGACAGTTTAGAAGTTTATGAAGCAACTGTTCTCAGATGTTTATATGCGCACTGTTTCATTAATTGCCAGATAAAAAAGAGTTTTCTCTGGCGTCTTGTCAGTGACGATGAACGCTCTGCCACGCTTTATAGAAGTTGTAAAGGATACAGTGTTACAACTCGAATGGAAAATTCTGAAACACCCAACGTATTCGAGATCTTCTGGTTACCATTTGTTTAGATCGATGCAGCATGGTTTGGCCGGCAGATGGTTTTGTAAAGCTGAGGAAGTGAGAAAATGGCTCGATGATTCAATCTCTTTTACACCAATATCGTTCTTACGACACGGTAAATGATGAAAAATAGTTTGATTAATATATTTTGTGGAAAATTTTTTCGCTAAGTGCTTCTTTAAAATGTAAGAGTGATTGGAATATTATCAATATATCAATGTCCTTGTTATAACTCAGTTTAAATTTTGGTATTTTAGGATTTAATATAATTAATTATTTTTAACATGATTCTAATATATTATAGTATAAAAACCATTTGTTGATGATGAATTGTTTGATGTTGATGAATAAATAATTAATCACCAATAATCCTGACTAGTATTACAATTTAATTATAATATATAACAAATTATTTATATAACTTTTTTTAGTTTATAAGAGGTTCACTAGGGGATCTGCTTATTATATCTTATCAAATTATGATTATTATGGTGCTATCTATTATATCATTAAAATGTATACACAAAATTCATATGTATCATTTTACGTAATAGTTATTTACTACATTTTATATCTACAATTTCGCAATATTTATTGTTACTAATTCAATATTCTCAAATATAATATAAGCTATTTTGATTATTTGTGTTTTTTGTTTATTTTTGTGATAATAATTCATTAAACATGATTCTTTAAATAATCTTTGTTAATATAAAATTCTAAATCGCAGCTTAAGTGGGAGTTGATAAAGAAGAATAACAAAATTAGGCATATTAAGTATTACCCGCTAATCTCTTTAGAAAATAGATACCTTCTTAGCGGTGTCGCATCACCAATCACCTTATAAGTAATTCTTCGATAATTTACGTATCTATATTTATGTCAAAACCTACTGATTAGGTTTTACATTTTCGAAATGATATTTTGGGCCAATAAAATACCAAAGTTTTTTCATTTAATCAATGGAGGATTCAATTTAATTTAATGTAAAATCATGGACTGCTCGATTATGGATAAGTTTCCATTATAATCTATTAAAAAGATTTGTAACGTTTTAGAATTACTAATTTCAATACAGTTAACAAAGAATATTCTGGCCAATCGAAAACTTACGAAGATGTCGAATTATATTAATTGTGTTAAAACTGAACAAAAATGCGATGGAAGATGGCTGGTGAAGAAAAACTTCCTTGTATATTCACATAATGTGATATATGACATCAT
Source organism: Rhynchophorus ferrugineus (assembly GCF_030347505.1). Classification (NCBI taxonomy): domain Eukaryota; kingdom Metazoa; phylum Arthropoda; class Insecta; order Coleoptera; family Curculionidae; genus Rhynchophorus; species Rhynchophorus ferrugineus. The sequence continues at coordinate 75,190,967 of NW_027472581.1, forward strand.
ACAAATGCTTAAATAATCTTATTCCATCTACCAGATTGTCATTTGTTCCGATTAATGTTATATGATCTGATGAGCAACAGATATTTTTTAATAAGACTCAAAATTTAGTCTATTTTCGGATAATATCAAAAGATATACGTATTTAAGCTTGTTCAGAAAAAGTGGAAAATGCTTTAAAAATAACAGTGAATGCAATATTTTACTTGCCCTGTATTTACAAAAAAAAAATAAATTCGCTGTTATATAATATGTAAAATATCACTAAATTTTTAAGATCTCTAATAATGGTAAGTTAATACTTACTTGGTAACTTCGTCGTACATCTTCAGGTAGTTGGGACATAGAACGCCAAGTAGAACTTTATCTTCATATTTTGGCAGATAATTGAAAGGTACTGGCTGCCATAGCAAGCCGTTTTCGAATATATCTTCTTCTTTTGGTGGGAATAACCCCGCTAACACCAGCTGCAGCGACATCTTCGTTCTGTTGTAGTCGGTACTGTATGCATCGACGATCATAGGGTCGTACTGGTCGCCCAGAAGGGTGTTATAGCGAGCTCGTAGTGATTTACCTAAATCGTATTCCTTCTTTTTGCCAACCTGGGAAAACAAGTATATTATTTATACTAGATGCGTCATTCGTTATTGTATCAAATCTTCCCTTGTAATAATATTTGAGTGCATATTTATAATTTAATTTTTACTGATTTTTTCTTAGATCTTTCGGAGGTTTTGAGTCGGCATGTCCCAGAATAGTAGATTTCTATTAATCTACATTGGCACATATAAAGTAGAACATCCATTTAAAGAAAGTTTTCCTGTGTACCACCGATATACACCGAATATAAAGGTGGTGCTTAATTACAAATTTCTGCGACCTGGCCATTTGGTGACTGTTTAACTAACATTTCAACAAATAGATCAAGAATTGGATTAGAAAATGAGATTTGCTGGGCAAGAATAGACAGAAGGCGACGGGACTTTTTAAGTTTATAGTTAGTGTAAGGCGGACTGCAGTTGTTTAGTTTTTCACCCGTTGATTATTGGTATTTCAAGTTACAAAAACTTTCCATGTAGGACATATAGTATGGAAATTTGCATAGAAATCGTGTCATTCCTAGGTGTAGTTGAGTGGAGTTTAGAGAGTAGTATTATAGAACATCAATAAACGCAAACTTTCAAGTTTTGAAAAATAAAGTTTATAGTTAGTGTAAGGCGCAACTATAAGCTGTCCAGACGGGACAACAATTGCTACCTATGTTACTGGCTAGAGATTGCGATATATTCGAGGAAGCTGGCCATGTATTTTAAGACTGAATTATGTGATGTGTGAGACGACGAGAAGGTTTTGGTCTGTTTTCTAATAGATAAGAACACTCAGATCGTTTTGTATTTTCGTTGCAGAAGTCGCATCTTCTTTCCATGAAATAAAATAGTATTTTAAAGTAAATTAAATGTTTCTGTGTTTCAAACTCTTCCATATAACATAACACACATACATAGAATTACCGGACATGAACGTAGCAAAGCTATGATGTTGCATGAGAATGCTCCTTAAGGTATAATCAGTTCAAAAAGAATGGGTAAATGTGGCGATATGCTGAAATCTGAAGGAGAATCTAAAGAACGGGTAAAAAGAGAAGCTTTGCGCGAAAAAAAAATACGTTGGCACAATCGGGTTCCAAATTCTTTTTCGTGCAAGTGAATATATTTTTAACGTTCTTTTTACATTAGTAGATTTTTATTATAGTGTATGTTTTCTGATTTTTTAAAGAAAAAACATAAAAAACCTCCGAGGACGTAATAATCACAGAAAATTCTTCTGGAATCATCTTGTCCTTTTTTCTCGTTGTATGTTGAGTAGAGTTACAACTAGACAACTAAGACTCTGTAGACGAATCATCAAGGAAAGAAACTACTTGCAGATCTTATGTGGGTTATACATTTATTTTCATCCTCGTAATTTAATCTAGCGTAATTCATTTATAAAATGGTTTATTTTTTGAATGGTTTATATGAATTATTAGGTGGAACATACACCTCTTAAAACTTAATAATTTAAATGTTTTTAATAGTTGTGTTTAAAAATAAATTTACAAGTAGATCACAGGAAACTTTATTGAAGTGTTAGCTGATAACTAGTGCTAATAAAAATTAATTCGCATTACATTTCATTAAAATATTGTTTACAAATTAGTAAAATTAGTAACGTCTCTACAGTACTTCTTCTTCAAAAATAGTTTGTTCCATTCGAATTTTCTATACTGAAATATCAAAAGTTCCCAAAAATATAAGGAAACGTAGTAAGTAGGTTATTGATGAATTAGTATATTATTATGATATGCTTGATTGTATCTAATCTAACGGTTTCTTACAGATCATGCTGATGAATTCTGCGTATGACTCTTATAGCTGTGAAGCTATATATAGGCTAGATAAATTGGATGGTAAGATGTTTATGGTGTTTGTTATATTTTATTTCTTTTTTGTATTACTCTAAAAATGACAAAGAATGTGAGTAATCCGAGAAAGAATGTGCTTTCATCAGGTTGCTATTCAACGTTCAGTTGGAAGATTAGTGTTAACCTGTACAGTAGAACGTGTAGATTGTTTGTGGTTGGAGACGGAACCGAAAGTGATTCATAAGAAACCGAAGTAAATCATAAGAAAAACGAAGAAGACAGAGAACAACTAAGATGTGGGCCGTTAGGATAGTCATGTGTTTCCTGTTGTGTAATTGTCCGACTGTTGTTACAAAGTGCACTTGTTGGTTCCTCTTATTCTAAAGAATCATCCGCACTTATTATATTTGGGACGCATCCTTGTCTGTAGGTTAAAAAATCAATGGATCTCGTAATACCATATATTTTTATGTATGACTAGAGTGTTTTCCATCAACCCAACCTTAGACTATTGTAAAGAATCATCCGCACATAGAAGAAATTATATTTGGGACGCATATTGTTAATGAACTTAATGAAGTTTAAATGTCACTTAAAATAATATGCTAAGCTTACCTTCGTCAATTGTCCATTCCCATATGGAAAATATGGTTCGTTAAGATATGGATCGTTTGGATAAAGTTCATGCTGTCTGTCTGCTGTTCTATTTCCATGTCTAAACAACTAAAGTTATTCATTAAATATAATTCGATATTTTGTTGTTTGTTTTAAATTTACCACATGGGTTAAAATCAGGCTGTCTTGATCGAACTCATTATAAACAACAGCTAGTTCTTCTTGGGTCCAGTGAAGGGCGAACAATAGAAGGAATAGAGTTTTGAAACAAACCGCCATCTCGAGGGTTAAAGTTTCCACCAACGCACTGGTACTGAAACTTGGAGGTTATTTCCACGAATATTCGTCGACTATTAGAACTGCTCCTTTCATTGTAGGATAATCTAATTTATATCAATTGCCGGACGAACTGATATGTCTTTGATTCAAGTGTTTCTAATTTAGGATTTTTGATAATAACATAGAGGGTGGTGTGGTTATATTTTTTACATAAATGATTAATATCCTTAAATATTTATATGTTAAGAGCATGAAAAAGTAATCCATGTTTGTTGATTTTGATTGATGATCATTCGATTTGATTGAAGAGTTGCATTAGTCGTTGGCAAATAATTTTAGATAGGATTTGGATACTGTTCAAATATTTTCAAAGTCTTTTCAGTCGTTTATTTTGCATCATCTAAGAAAATAAGTACAATTAATACGAGAAATTATAGCGACTGAAACATTTTTTTTTATAGTTCGGTTCATATGTTTTCAATGTTGATTCGTCAATCTCGAACTGATTTCAACTGACATTATAGATATCGTCTATTTACTGTCAATTGCAGTTTGTAAAAATGCTTTTTTCGTTAAATAGTGATATACTGAGATATTGTTTTATGTGTTGGGAATGTCAGCCTATAAAATTCGATTTGGTTGGTACTGTTGAGCCATGCTGCCAAGAGCCTGCAGAATTCTTCAAAACATTAGTGATAATAATTAGACGCTATAAACGACGCGGCAAACGTTGTGAACTAAAAGTCAAAGTTGATGCGGAAATATTGCGACATACTGACGTCATAAATTTTGATGACGAGCTATATATATCGAATAAAATGTCAGGTTCACAGCCTCTATTTTGCAACGTTTTTGATTTTGAGAAATATTTGAAATAGTTGATTCAAGCAGTTTTATACATTTGCAAAAATTATCTTCCTATAAGTCTGATCATGAAGGTTTTTGGAGACCGTACAACTTCGCAGATAGGTTCTTAAACTTTCTCATTTTGTATTAGATCACATATTACTTTCACATATTCTTCCATGCTTCCTTGATGTTCATGATGTCTTGATATTTAATATTTATTGAAAACTACAAGTACCTTTGTGCATATCTAAATTTTGCGAAAAGAAGGTTCCATGTTCTTTTGTTATCCAGAAAAGTTCAAGAACTTCACTTACTTCTATATTACCTTCAATAACTCAATAATTAGTTCAGTTTATTATTAGGGTTTAGTTATGTTGTTTAGACATTAAGGCTGTACACATGTTTTTGTGCAATCCCTTTGATATGATTACCCATCATATTTATATTTTACAATTGGGATGTTACATCGCGTGTTTATTACGACATTGGCTACGGACTACTCTTTTATTTGAGACAAAAATTATAGTTGAAGTGCGGATTGAATTGGATGATGGACTAAAAAAAGGTAAAAAGGGATGGGGAAACGTCGCATTTTAGTGTTTAGTAATTTGTGAGACAAATATTCTGAAATTGTAATTAAATTGAAATGTATTATTTGATTTTCACTTTTTCATAGGTTTATTTCAATATCAAATAGAGCAAAGAATACTCTGGCGTAAGATTTATGGTAGAATATTGCTAGTAGCTTTCAAGTTAACATTTGCAGACATTGACCTAGTCATTTCAGCTTTTAGTATATTTTAGACTTCTCTGATAAATGAAGCCACTACCAGTAAATTAATTTAAAACGTTGTATCGTAAGATTGAGTAAACATCCAACATGTATAGTTTTAAAAAATGAAGCTTTTACCGACGCTGTATGTGTGTATATGTATCTTAAACGAACTTATCTTATATGAACGTTCAGCGTCGATAGAAAGTGTCCATAAATGAACGATATTTTGATTAAGTTTTTACTAATTCTGATTAAGAGTTTAGTAATATTGTAATAACATTTCATGTAAATAATTTGCTGGCCTACTTTTATTTTAAATTTGTCTATAATATTTTCGTAATTTTTATCTAATTCATTGTTATAAAGTATGTATGCTAGTAACACTTGCATTAAATTGGTTGATTTAAATTATGTCATAGAATTTTGATACATTCATTCCGGTTAACTCAACTGAAATAACAAACTTGTCAATTTAATTTAATTACCTATTTTCTGATGAGGTATAATAGGATACATGGAAGCTTGAAATAAGTCTCTACAACGGTTAATACTAAAGCAACACAGACAGATTGAGTCTAAATTAATAAAGTTTACTAATTGACAATTGGAAAATAGATGAAATAAGGCCTTAGGATTTTTTTAGGTAATGCGAAATCACTCAGTATTTAAGACCAGTGTTTCTTCATGAAGGAGTACACCCATGATCTGAAATATAGTGAAATTGAAGCTAGCAAGGTTAGAGGATATACTCTCAGAGAGTTTCCTAAATTTTTTCCAGTGATAAAACATCCTTTTTAGAAATCCTAATAAACTCATTTATCACATGTCTTGGCTGCATCCGCTTTCATTAAATACAAACTGTGACAATCGCTTTCAAGGTTTAGAAATTCCCGAAAATGCTGATTTAGAGTTCTAGCATAGATATTTTTCTATTGACCCTATTTTTTAATATCGTACAGATAAAAATGTGGATATTTATTTCCTTATTTACAATTTGGTGAAGGTATTAAGCAAATTACAAAAAGTATCTTCTGATTTTAGAGCCCAGTTTGGCGAATAAGTGATGCAGTTTTGAAAAGGTTGAATAGTTTGAACTGTTATTATTTATACAATATACAAGAACATATTTCTATGGATTATACAATTCAATGATATAATTATTTTAAACAATTACAAAATTGCTTTATTATAGATATATTTTCTAAATTATGTGAAAATTAATTATTTTTTTTTGACACACTCCAGTCCACCAAACGTAATATGTTTTCTAAAAATTTTAATAAAAAAAAACGAGACCCACTTAAAGAATCATGTGAACGTTGATTGATCGATATTCATACTATAATTATGCATTACATTATTGATAGTGTATTTATTGATAAAATTCCCAACTAAGATAAATTCTAAATCAAACAAATATATAAAAAAGAGATTTGTTATTGACAGCCGCATTTATGGATTAGATATTAGCATACTCTTACGTATACTTTTAAAATTTTTATCTTGTCTTTGTATCATGTAATAGAAGCTAGCAATATTAGACTGATTTATCCTTTTCCAAGTCCTTTTACCAACGAGGGTTTATTTGGACTGGACCTACAGTTTAACGTGGGCTCCGAACCATGGTCCTCGGCATTAAGCCTACCGACTGACTTAGAAGTGACCAACTTAGAAATCATTTCAGAAGATATCCAGAAGACTGGGATCATTTTCTTTGTCAGATTTTGCACTCTTGAGTACGGACAATCACAAATGTTAAACAAACACAAATCCACGACCATGCTCTGCGGAATTCGAACCCACGACTATCGCAACAGTCCTGTCGCCTGTCGCCTTTACCACTGCGCCAACCAAGCCGGCTTATCTATTTTTGTTGTCATCGACTAAGTTTATAAGAATGGCATCAACTGCTAATAAAACTTAAGATTACATTACTCCTGAAGAGACTATTACATCATTATCATCAACAATTAGTTCGAGCTTTCAGAGAGTATCTGCTTCTTCATATATATCCTGCTATTGTTTGGATAGAGTTTGAACAATTTTCAACACCTCCTATCAGCATTTATCCTATTTATCCATTTATCCATATTCTGATCTCAGTATTATTAATCTCTTACTCTGCTGAAGAAAAAAAATTGAAGGTTTCCTTTGCTTTGTGAATAAATTAATACCAGTTTTGGGTTAAGACAAACGAATATGACAAAGAAAAATTTCTTTTTTTTGTTGTTTTTTAAGAAGAAGCAATGACATCATGCAGAATATTTTTTTGCTGAAGCTTTTATTCTAGGCTGAAGCTTTTATTCTAGAAGTTCCGCCTTCCCCAGTGTTAAATCAATATCTCAAATGAGATTACTCAACTTGAATAGGTTCATTGTATGAGATTAATTTTTTTTTTCTGAAACTAGGATCATGGGTTGTTGAACTCTTGTTGAGTTCTTCTTTTTTCACAATATTTTCATTTTCTAGTATAGACAGTTGTGCGTATAGCAGGATCTGTGTTTGGAGTCTTTCCTCAAAACATCACAGTAACAAAAAGACACAGTAAAAACAATTAATTATTTTTAAATTTTTTCTTTATACTTTTTGTATACAAGTGTACATAGTTGTAACATATATGTGGGGCCTACCATTTTCACATTTTTTTAAACTCTTTTAGCATTTAATTTGTTATAGATGTAAGAGGGGGGCATCGATGAAAGTATTTTATTTTGGGACATCTGAAGGCGATACTAAACGTTAAAATAGGGCTAAAAATGTGCTAGAGAACAAAATTTTGGTTATTTTTGTTTTATGTTACCAATATATGCATAGCAGTAGTTTTTCTGTTAGTATTCGGAACGATTGAATTGTAATGTAATAAGATTTTTGTTTGTCACTTTAGAGGCTTTTTTTGTAAATCAGGACGTTATTTATCAACTGTATAGATATCATCAATTTTAAATGTCAGAATCACTACACAAATATGTCCCCTTAACATATTATAAAATATAAACAGTTTACATTACAATGTTGACATATGTTTTATTACACTTCTTGAAATTATATTTATTATAATATTATATAATAAATTATAATTAGAAATATAACGGATTTTGTTATAAATATGTTTGCTTGTCAAATTGAAATGTAAATACTTGAAACTTAATACAATTCCGACATTAAGATGACAAAGAAATAAATAAGTCAATAATACTTTTAGCGATATTTGGATGACTAGATAATGAAAATTGCAATTGTTTTGAAGTACATGTCGCGTTTCTAAATGAATATCAATTTAGTCGAAGTAACTTTAGATTCCACATAAACCCGGTGTTGGTAGGTATTCGTCGACTAGCGTTTTGAAGGTGTCCAGAGAACAGAATTCTTCACATGCTGGAAGTTTGAGGAGTTTTGGATAATCAGATATGTAGTTTTGATAATAAATCTGAAACAAATACAACAAATAAATATTATATATTTTGAAAATTAATTTGCTGTTGTATAATTATTTTTAAACAATAACCATATGCATTATTACATTATGTGTTTGTATGTATTTTGATTAGCAATATGACAACCGTTCATTTATTGTATTGTATTTTATTCAGTATTTTTCGGTTTTATTCAGTATTATTCAGTATATGCCGATGCTGCATATCAAACATAATTTTTATGCAACCTTCTATAATGAAAAATAATTTATAACTAACACTACTATATTTTACAATATATGCTCTTATTTAAGTTTCAGCATTTGTAGCACTCAATATTTAACGCCATTTTAACTACATTTAACAACTGCTCTAAAATTTTTAATTTTAAACAATTACAAAATTGCTTTATTATATATATATTTTCTAATTTTTTCTTTTTTGATTTTTTCAACTAACAGGTCAATTGAAGAGTTCCCGGCCTATCATAGTAAAACACATTTTTTTGGCAAAATTTTTTTTTTATTCAACATATTTCCCTTCAAGGGTGATACACTGATTATAGTGACCCTCCAACTTTTCGTATTATTTTTGTGGTACGATTTGTCCTTTGTTTCAAAATAGGCCTCAGTTTCGGCGATCACCTATTCATTCGACAAAAAATTCTTCCCAGCGAGCATTCTTTTGAGATCTGAGAACAGGAAATAGTCGCTGGGGGTCAGATCTGGAGAATACGGTGGATGAGGAGGGATGAGGAGGCAACTCGAAGCCCAATTCACAGGTTTTTAATACGGCGCATTATCTTGGTGAAGCAGCACTTTCTTTCCCTTCAAATGCGGCCGTCTTTCGGCCTTCAAACTGTCCAATAACGCTATGTAATAGTCGCTGTTGATGTTCCTTCCTTTTCCAAGGTGGGCAATGATAATTATTCCATGCGCATCCCAAAATACAGACGCTATAACCTTGTCAGCCGACTGTTGCGTTTTCCCACGCTTTGGAACGGGTTCATTGTGTGCAGTCCACTCGGATGGCTATCGATTGAACTTCGGAGTGAAGTGATGGAGCCATATTTCATCCATTGTCACATATCGACGCAAACACTCGGGGTTTATTACGCTTGATCATCTTCAAGCACTGCTCCGAATGAACTCGTCATTGTTTTTGGTTAAAAGGGAGTTCGCGCTACACGTTCAGTTGATATCTTTAGAGTGTCTGCTATTTCATTCAGTTCCAACTTACTATCATTAAAATTCATTTTGTGAATTTTTTAAATGCTTTCATCGGTAACAATTTCTTTTGACCGTCCACTGCGTTCACCGTCTTCGGTGCTCATTTCACCACGTTTAAACTTAGCACACCAATCCTTGATGGTTGATTTTCCTGGGACAGTGTCCGGAAACTCGGCATCAAGCCAAGTTTTTGGTTCATCTGTATTTTTTCCCTTCAAAAAGCAATATTTGTATCAACACTCGAAATTCCTTTTTATAATTTTTTTTTCACAGTAACAAAAGTTGCTTCACTCAAAATGCTATAATTTACAAAATAATGATCCGACAGCACGCATCTTTTGAGGGTTAGGGTTAACTGAAAAACATACGGATTTAATTCTATTAGCGCCATCTATGTGTCAGGCCGGGGACTTCAATTAACCTGTTAGTGATAGTACTGCATTATTATTTCTCAATGTATTGAAATATTATTTAAGCTGAATATACAACTTCATTTTCAACTATCTATTAAATCGTCTATTAATGAAGTGTATTGATTAGTTAAATGTACTTTTCGCGGTTGTCTTTGGGGGGGGGGGGATAATGGTGTGCTATATCTATTATTATAGTTTTAGTTTTTACTTTACCTTAAATCCGTATGTGTTATTGATCCAATGTACTTCAAATAAGACGTAGGAACCATAGGTGGGCACGTGATGGTACTCAAATAAGTTGAGCGTCTGGAATAGTTGTCCAATATTGTTCTCATGCGCAGAATACAAATACATCTTGGTTTCTGTGGCGTTGTTAATTTTTAATTCCGTATCTTGGATAATTTTTTCAATGAGATAACCTGAAACAAATTGTAATTTCTAATTATTAAGGAATAACGCAAGATACTTTATATTTTAATGGTTGCTATTATCTTCAGTCTTCAAAAACTCAATATTACATCAACCTTTTCCATAATGTGTAAAATTCTGAGCAAAATGTTCACTCTAAATACAAGATCATCAAGAATAAAATGTATCAATTCAAGGGATTCATATTATATTTATTAGTATTGAAAAATGTACGATATGCTGATAAAGAACTTATTAAAACAAGATAGATTTCTATAAAAATTATTATTTTGGAAGTAGTAGTAAAGTTATTCAACCAAATATATCTATTAAATATAGGATTGTAGGTTTCTGTTTTTCAACAAGTGTAGTTCGGAAGGAACCAAGGTTTTAGAACTCTTATGTATATTTAATACTTAAAGTAGACGCCAAATTGTAAATCTGTGATGTTAAATTGTAACACGAATACAAGAGAAGTCTTTACAAGTATTAACATATTGACTATAACTAGTGCATGGAAAACAGATAATATAAAATTTAATTATGCTAAAAGTAAAGCCTATTTATTACGTATAAATGTTCTACATTATTGGGTGAATGTTTCAAATTATATTAACATAAATTTGCATATGTGTTAATACAATGTTATGACTGAAGTAAAAATGTGGTTTTTACTTTAAAGGTAATTTAATAGTCTCAAAAAGTATATTTGTAAATTGTTCTAGATTTAAATTAATGAATTTTTGATAGTATTTTTTCTGTTTTATGGCTTTTTAATTATTGAATTTTGTTCGTGGCGTGTTTTATTATGTTTCGTCATTTAACAGGATAAATGGATAAAAAGGAATTTCGTCTGTTGATAAAATATTGTTTTTTGAAGGGAAAAATACAGTTTAATCAAAAACTTGGCTTGATACCAAGTTTCTGGACACTGCTGAAGGAATATCAACCATCAAGGATTGGTATGTTAAGTTTAGACGTGGTGAAATGCGCACCGATGTCCACGCAGTGGACGCCCAATCTACAAAATGATTTTGAATGACCGTAAATTGAAATTGAATGAAATAGCAGACACTCTAAAGATAACAACTGAACGTGTACATCATATCATTCACGCATATTTGGGTATGAGAAGGCCCTGTGTAAAGAGGGTACCGCGCGAGCTCATTTTTGACCAAAAACAACGACGAGTTGATGATTCGGAGCAGTGTTTGAAGATGATCAAGTGTAATAAACCTGAGTTTTTGCGTCGATATGTGACTTGTTATTTGGGTAATTTTGTTCGGGTAATTGTTTCTAGTTGAAAGGCTACATCAAATGATGCTCGCACTGTATTTTGAAAAGAGTTTAATTCCTCTGTGAGAGTTCTATAGTCATTGGAATAAGTGAGAGTCAGGCCTTCTTAAGATGGAATACGTTTACTATTAATCAATTCGGACCTTTTTCTTTTAATTTCTTTTTGCTTGTTTACAGCACAATTGAGAATAAATAGTTTGACTAACTTGAAGTAGCTTATGGTGAATTATTACTTTTTAATTCCATCGGACCAAGGTAGGTTATATGTAGGGAGTATTAATGTATTCAGTGTTTCGTTAAGGGATTCTTAAGATAAATGTTATTTTATTGTATTTTATACCCTTTGCATTTTGTCACGTGATAAAAAACATGCTAAATTCATGTTTTCTCACTGTTAATTGATTCCGCGCCGAAATTCTTTTTGCCAATACTTTCTTCGCGATTGGACGACCAGAGCGTTTATATCTTTATCATTAAATTTATCTTTCACATTAAAATTAGTGAAACGAAAGTGGGCCATTGCTGTGTAGCAGATTTTGATAAATTAGACTCATAGTACCGAGCAGATATTTTTCCACAAGGCTGAACATTTTTCTACTTTTATCTATTTTCAATCTGAAGCTACTGCTCATATCCAAAAGAAGAAATTATGTAACATATATTAATAAATCAGTAAATCTGTTCCCATCTAAGTTTCGATAACAAGATGACCAGTCTTTTTAATTAACGACCTAACATTTTTTTCCAATATAACTTAAGTTATTATTATAACTAAGTTATTTTTTGAAAATAAGTTTTGAATTAACTTTTTTTATGTATTCTATCTGAAATTAGTTTAACAATATTGATTGCTTATTAAACGCATATCTTTTTAGTAATGTGAATGTATTTGCAGAAAAATATTTCTATTTAAACTTACCTGCTGCTATTCGTTTCAAGTCAGTAGTTTTTGTATAAATCTCATACTGTTTAAAGGCAATTTCATTAATAAACTCCGGCCAGACCTTCTGAGTCCACTCGGGTAGTGTTAAGCCATATTCTTCTTCGGTCGCAAGACCGAAGTACAAGTCGTAAACGTTTTCTATCTTCGTGATGTTCAAGCCCGAGTGTTCGGCTATGTAGGAGAAGTTTTCGGCGTATTGGTTGTAGTCGGCTAAGACTTCAGGGCTTTGTAAGACTTCTGTGTATAGTGTTTTATAATTTGGACAGGAGATGCCATACAGTACACTATCGTATTTTTCTGAAACATAAATATTTTAATGAGATATAGAAATATTATGTAGTATAATGCCTAAATACAGAATGTAAAGATAACTAAATTATTTGAGTATTGATTGTCTACTTGGGTAAGAAACTTAAAAATATAATCTTGCTAGCTTCTTTATTTTTTTAACTATTTTTAACATCATTATTCTAATGAAATGAGTAATATTAAAATAAATACAGATATATAACTGAGTGCAAAATACTAATCTAAGAATAAAAATTATTTGCATTTGTTAACATTTTAATGTAAATCTAAATATAATTAATAATAATTAATTTATAATAAATAATAGGTCAATTGAAAAGTCCCCGGCCTGACACATAGATGGTGCTGCTAGAATAAAATCCATATGTTTGTTAGTTAGCCCTAACCCTCAAAAGATGCTATAAATTTGACAGCTGTCGGATCATTAGTTTGTGACATTAGTGAGCAACATTTCGAGTGAAGCAGCTTTTTTATTAAAAAAAAAAGAATAAAAATGAATTTCGCCTGTTGATAAAATATTGTTTTTTGAAGCGAAAAAATACAGTTGAAGCAAAAACTTGGCTTGATGCCGAGTTATTGGATACTGCCCCAGGAGAATTAACCATCAAGGATTGGTATGCTAAGTTTAGACGTGGTGAAGTGAGCACCGAAGATGGTGAACGCAGTAGACGCCCAAAAGGGGTTGTTACCGATGAAAGCATTAAAAAATCCACAAAATTTTGAATGGCCGTATATTGAAATTGAATGAAATAGCAGACACTAAAGATATCAACTGAACGTGTACATCATATGATTTACAAATATTTGGGTATGAGAAAGCTCTGTGCAAAGTGGGTGCCGCGCGAGCTCGCTGAAAAATGTCGCATTTGAAGAAAAAAAAGAGTTCTGTTTTACCAAGACAATGCACCCTGTCACAAATCAGTCAAAAAGGATGGCAAAAATTCATGAATTAGGCTTCGAATTGCTTCCTCATCCACCGTATTCTCCAGATCTGGACCCCAGCGACTATTTTCTGTTCTCATATTTTAAAATAATGCTCACTGGGAAGAAATTTTTGTCAAATGAAGAGGTGATCGCCGAAACTGAGGCCTGTTTTGAATCAAAAGACAAATCGTACTACAAAAAATGGCATCGAAAAGTTGGAGGGTCTATAATCAATGTATCACCCTTGAAGGTAATAAAAAAAATGAGTTTTACTATGGTAGGCCGGGGACTTTTCAATTGACCTGTTTTTTATATGAAATTTAGTTAATGATTGATGAATTTCGGGGATTATTTTAATGTGAATTGTATAAGTTATGATAGTCAATCAGACAAAAATGACACATTTAACTACCTGGAACATAATTATAAGGTATTGGTTGCCAGTCCAACTCTCCATTCCACACTTGTCTACATTTTGGCGGGAATAAACTTGCTAACACCAAAAGTAAGGACATTTTGGTTCTGTTTCTGTCCGTACTTCTTGATTCGATTATGTTTGGTTGGTAATATTCACCTAAGAAATTATCATATCTTTCTCTTAGGGCTGTACCAATGGAGTATTCACGTTTCTTCCCAAACTAAAAAAGAATAATAAAGTTAATTTCCATGCTATTTAATTGGTTCTTAATTATATTTTGATCTAACGGATTATATTCTATTTTATAGAGTGTGTTAAAATTAATAAAGATTGGGGTAAAGTCAACATATTCTTTTTTTATATATTGTTAATTTATTATATTATACATTTATTTCTTATTATTCGGTGTTTATATGTATTATGTACATTTTTTCAGGTTTTTAAAAATTGATATAATATATATTAATCAAAAATATTTTCCATAATTTTCTGGTAACTTTTTGGTAACATAGCAATCTCTTAGAAGGAATGAAAAAAACAAAAGAAAATTTCTTTGCCAACGATACTATCATCGATCTGTTTTCGTGCTTCTTCAGCATTTCAAAATTGTGTGTCAGCCAAATTATTCTTTATCTATCTGAAGAACCCGTATTCGCTAGGTACTTTATTTGGTGAGTAGAACTGGACGTGACAGAATGTACAGTACATGTCTGAGAATAGCTGACTTATCAACTGTTAAGTTGTCTGGAGGTTCTTTTAGAAGTTTTGCGTTTCATTACCTTCGAACTTTTTTGGTTATCCAGGTCGTTCTTTGTTAAAAAGCATCCCAGTTGGTTTCCCTAAAGCCGCCATTTGGGATATTATGTAGCAGGATCACTAAACGTTCAGTAGCAGGTTACATCAAATCAAATATTAATAGTATTAGATGTCGAATATGTAATTCTGAGCTTTCCAGAAATAGAGCTTGTAAACACAACTCAGTAACATTAAACGAAAAAGTAATTTATGTAGAGCTCCTCTAACACTTGGGCCAATACGCTACTTATGCCTTTCTTCATTTTTTTTAAGATCCCACAATGTAGTTTTAACATGTTTTCAATATAGGGGAGAGTTTACTGGCATTGCTATAATAAGTGTTATTATATTTTTCATCATAAAATTTAATGATCTGATTTTTATGATCATGTTTCTCGGGAATTTAGATTTTGCTCACTTCATTAACATATTAAATATGTACTATCTGTATTATATATTTATAGTGCAATATTTTAACTAATCCAAGTAATAGTAATGTTCTTTTATTTATATTTACTTTAATTATATAGCATGTAATCATGCTTTTATTGCTTGTTATTATATTTACTATAAGTGAAATTGTGAGTATTAATTTGCTGACTATCAGTGTTAACTAGAATATAATAACTTAATTATCTAAATTTGTTTACATTTTATGAAAATTGTTAAATTAACAGCTATAAATATTCAGTTCATAAAGTAATAATATGACTTTTCATTTTAGTAATGCTTGCTTTCCTTTTATGGAGCTTACATTATATTATATTTTATTCAAATGCATTTGCATTTATACGCACATATGCATAAATTGCTAGACAAAAATAGTCTGGTTGTTTTATAGTACTATGGTTATTACTATCTTATTTTTCTTCAGGAACGAATTTGCGCAAAAAACATACGATGATAACTGATAAGTTTATGGCAAATGGCTTTTATTTTGTTTTTCTCCTTGCAAATTATATGGAAATTTTATTAAATTAAGTACATTTTATTTTAATTAATTTTAATCAATATTGTTTTGGAAAATAATAATTTAAATTTTGTTTCGAATATAATATGATTGAAATTGAATTGACTTAATTTAATTCAATTTATTATTTTAAATTAATAAATTGAGATTGGAACATTGTGGATGGAAAATAAATGTTGCGGATTTTAGTCTCTTGTCAGATTTAGAATAATAAAATGTAAAATACCATTTACTGAAAATCAAGACTTAAAATGAATGGAATTATATGAATTTTTTCTAGTATGATATATAATTTAGCAATAAGGAGCTGTGACTGTTTGAAAAGAGGGGTATGTTAAATCTCTAAGTATGTTAGTAATCTTCTCTAAATATTTATTAGAGTGATTAATATAAATTAACATATATTGTGTTTAATTTTATTTGTTGATATAAGAATTCTGTAATGAATAAAATGTAAAAAAATCCAATTAGTTCAATGAGGTTTGTCGTAAATCTATCATATAAATTCTCAGTGAGGCACAAGAGAAAATACTACCAGATTCGTGGAAAAAAATACTTACGTTTGTTAATTGTCCAATTCCATAGGGATAATATGTTTTGTTCAAATATGGATCATTTGGGTATCGTTCCGAATATTCTGGGGTTCGGTTACCATGTCTGAAAATCTTTTAAAATATTCCACCTACATTAATAAACATTTAAATAGTTTTCAATATAGTAACAGTTTTTCACTAATACATCATTAAATAGTTAAACATTCAAACAAAATATTTCTACGATAATAATATTGCTAATTAACAAATTTGATAGTGGATAATAAACATCGTCTAGTTTCAAATTCTAATTCTAATAGATACTTTTGTTTTATGCATAAAAATTATTTAGGTAGTAGTTAATTAATTAAAGGGAAGTTACCTTAGGAAATCAGAATAATTGATTTTTTCAATTACTTTGAATAATCAATTTGACGGTCATCGGCACTAGAACAATGACTATAATGGTATTTACTCCCAACAACTAACATAACTTACCGATATTTAAAAAAACAAAAGTTAAAATTTTTTGTTACTTAATAAAACTTAAATGTTTAAAAAAATGTTAATTATGATTATAGTCTTTAAAAGATAATTTTGAAAAAGTAAATATTTTGATTTCTTTCAAACATATCAAATCGATACTAGTTGCTTTCACAATAAATGTTTAACTCACATATTGCATGATAAAAGTAAAAATGTTTCATTAAAAATACTCGTAGAAATGTTTCAATTACTTCTTTCGTTCCAATAAATCCCAAAACATTCATAAAAATAGTAATTCCAAAATGGTTTCCTTTCTTAACCAATACTTTAATAATTGATTCAATACTATCGATTGTAGTTTAATACTGGAGTTTACCGGATTTTATTTAATACTGGAGACATTGAAATTCTTCATTCATTAATCGTAATTTATGTTTTTAACCACATAAATACGTTAGAAACATGTACAATAATATATATTTGAAACCTCGCTATAAACTAATGTTCTGTAGTAAAATCCAACGTCAATAACAAGAAAATCTAGGTTACGCATATTTTATTTATACATATATGTTATATATTAATATATATTATTATTAACTAAATGTATATTAAGGTAATAATTATGGACTTAGTACTTACAACATGAGTTAAGATCAACGATGAGTCCGCAGTCACTCTCACTGTTTTTCGTGTATAATCTGTTTTTGGATTGATGATGTATCCATCACTGAGCAGCAGCACGAGAGGTAAGATAGTCACCAAACAGAACCTGAATACCATACTGCAGGATTTCAACTGAAAACTGTGCGAAAAAACCTTTTATATTCACCTTTGGAGGAGGCCAGTAAAAGTTACGGCATTTTCGTTTCAAAAATTATTTTTTCCGCGATTTATCGCACGGTATGTGTGTGTATGTTTGTTGCAGTGATAAAGGAAAACCTAGACCGGCATAATATTAATAACAATTTAGCAATAAATAAATAAAAGGTGCCGTGCGTTTATTGCACATAATAAAATAGAGATCGCTGTTAGATGTAGGGAATTATCGTTACACAGGTGCCTCACCGTTATGTGATGCTAATTTTTCACGAATTATTGCTGAAGCTATTCGAGAAAAACTCGGAAAAAATACGTTTAAAAAATTATGTCTTCTGAATGTTAAAATGATTATATTTTATTATATTGTATATTATAATTAGATGTTTTACTTTTCAGGAATGTACAGTAGTTATTAGATGTTTATATGTTTTTTGATCAGCGATATCTATTAGCAAAAAAGCGCAGTACCATTGTAAACATCTGTTAAATAAGCTAACACAACTATCAAATTTGATCGTTTTAATAGTTCATTACATAGAATAAGTTTTCCATTTAGTATTATTGAGGGTATTCAGTGTATACAGAGGCTAATCATGGAACGCTCAAAACTAAATCTTCGACATTTATTACTTTTGTTGTTTTATCTGAAGAAATCTAATGATGAAGCCCATCAGATATTTTTAGGAACTTATAGTGATGATGCTTCACTATATCCGAATTGTCGGTTTTGGTTTCAATATTTTAAAAGTAGCGACATTGATGTCAATTATGAAAAACGGTATGGAGGACCAAAAAGTTCGAACACATTGAATTGCAAGGCTTATTTGACGTAAACCTAGTTTAAATTCTCAAAGAATTTTCAAAGAGCTTAGCGGTTGATGGGACAGCTGTTTCTACATATCTATATGCGATGGGAAAGATTAAAGAATGGGGGAGAATGGGAACCACATAAATGAATGGAAAATTCCATTTCGACCAGTTTCAATGTCACATTTTCACTGTTTGTCAGGCAAAAGACTAAAATTTTCTGTGGTGTATTATGACTGTTTATGAAAAGTAGTTCAACTACGATAAGTTCAAATGCAAAAAGTCATTCCGTGGCAAAAAGGCAAGGTATATTACGAGCTACTAAAACCAAATCAAACTGTTGCTACAGATGTTTAACCACGTTAATTGAACAAATTGAACGATTGATTGTTACATAAAAGATTAGAAATTGAAAGGAACAGGCGCAACTTTATCATCTTTCATGACAAGGCTTGGCTAAACTTTGCCAGAGTTATGGCAAGGATGCACTATTGGGGTTCGAATAGTAATTCTTGCCGCACTCAGCGTGCTTATCAGAAATAGCTGCTTCAGATTAGTACTTGTTACAGATCAATGCAGCATATCTTCGCTTGCAAACCAATATGCCATCACTTACTGGAATAATAGGAAAATGGAATATATTTTCTTTAATATATATTGTACTAATTTTTCTCAATAATTGCTTTTTTATAAAGAATTGCCCTTTATAAGAAGTTATCTTGAATTTGTTATGGCACTGATTAATATGTAACTTGACAGATAATAATGTTGGAATTGGCATTTTTACACATCTCATAAATTAGAAAATGTGAAGAACTGTTAATAGATATAATAAAAGAATTGTTAATTAATTAAAGAACATTGAAATTAATTAAAAAAATATTAGTAAAAACATTTTTTAAGAAATATGTTATAAAATAATATAGTATTAAATATTAATAAGTAAGAATTAAATTTTTTTTGGTATATTTTAGAGTCTCCTTTTTACCATCTTGGGTTTATCTGGATTAGTTCTACTGACTAACACGGGTTCCAAACCACGGTCCTCGGCATTAAGCCTACATACTGTCGAGTGACCAACTTGGAGATCATCCCGGAAAACATTCGGTCTTACCAAGCTTGGTTACTGGCGTCACTGAGATCATTTTCCTTGTCGGATTTTGCACTCTTATCTCAAGAACAAGTACAATTATAAACAATCACAAAATAAATGTACGACCATGCCACAGTAGGATTTGAACCCGCAACTATCGTGACGACCGTCCTATCATATTGACCACTTTGTCAACCAAGTAACAATTTATTAAATGCAGAAAATTATATTGTATATATAACTTGAGTATACTATATGTACATTTAATTGTGTTCTGTAGTATTTTAATTTTTTAACAGTAGCATTTTGATTAAATTTTCTGTCGCAATTTCTTTTTCAGTATAAGTTGTAGTAGTATTTTGGTGCTATACTACATATTTAGGGGTTTGCGTCAAATAACAAATTCGCGTTTCCGAGGTTTAGGGCTTTTTGAATAAATATCTTCGGAGGATTGTTCACAATTCAATTTATTTTTGGAGTTAAAAAAATATTTGTGACAATGTAATTGAACTGGCCTACTTGCAACTATTCGAAATTTTGATTTTTTTGTAATTTCTATAAAAATTTTTGTAAAAAAGAAGATCCAAAGTATATTGAATGTTAGAAATGCCTCTCTGAAAAGCGTTTAGGACTTAAGCCTTTTGACCATACCTCTATAAATACCATAACCTCTTAATATAATATAGCATGAAAACACAAAAAAAATTATAGGTGAAAAATAGAATATTGTTCAGCTTCACATCAATATCTTCTCAAATAAAACGTTGCTGTAGACGTCAATTACTGTTCTCCAGGTAGCATATTTGCTGCGGAAAGAAATATCGTTATATAGAAGAAAAGAAATGATACTTTTATTTTAACAAGGAAAAATATAGATGTTTTACAAAAAATATATAATTATATTTTAATATTCTCTAAATATTTTAAAGAATAGGGATATTTTTAATACAATTTTAAAATTATTAAAATGCACTAAACTTTTTAAATTAATTATCGATTTTAATGGTTTATTAAATATAATTAAAAGGTTTTTCAAAATGTTTATGGAATATCTAAATTCTTTTGAAAAATATCGATAAATATCGGCTAACAAAAATATCGATATATCGGTATATTGGGCAAAAATTATGTAATATAATAAATTTGTTATATAGACATTGATTTAGTAGTAGGTCTAGACATTCAGTATATATGGTCCATACATTGCAGTTTACAATTGTATATATGTTTTCAATTAAGGTAAAACACTTTTTTGTGTTATTTTGGTAGTAACATTAATGTAATACTAATATGTTTAATTGAGTCAGAATGTTACGGCGTTTTACGAGTTTTTAAAGCCTAGTAAGACTATTATAAACTAGTTGATCATTATAAGTAACAATTGATCATATTAAAACAAGTATTTAAGCAAAAATGAATACCAAATGATGAATCTAATTATACCATTTCGGAATTCATAATTTATTATTTAGTAAGTACCGTCCTTTACAATTTATTATACATTGTAGTTTTTCGTTTGAATATACTGTTTAAATATATCTAATTTATTGTATTATTAAAATTAGCTATTTTTATACGCTATTTTGAAAAGGTAAAAGTGATAAAAGTAGACGTTCATGTTAATTAAATATGTATAATTCAGAACAAAAACTAAAATGATTAAATAAAACAAAAATTTATTGTTAGCCAGACATGGTTTTTTTAAAAGGTGCCATTCTTGGAACCTGCAATGTTTTGCATTTCAAATGCCGAATAAAAAAGACCAAAATGTAGCATCGACATTGGGAGATTTGAATGTCAAGAAACCCACTAACATTAGACATGTTATAGTCGGGACAATTTTATTCCAAGACCGGCTCGGATATCTTGCATTTTTATGCAGTCCGCATCGTAGTAACTTTCATTTGCTTGTTAAAGGGAAATACCATATTAAATTTTCGCAATGTTTTAGGGGAAATACATTTAATTTGAATTCACTGTACCTGGGTTTGTACTAGATTTATTTATTGTATTATATAATATAAATTGACATTTAGGTGAATATATCTGGTATGCCATTTAATTTTAATGGATTCTTAAACAACTTAAGATTGATAGAAAATGAGTATCATGTATAGCTTTATCATTACTTTGGAAGAGCCACTAGAAGGATCAATACCTTGAAATATAGGAATATGTACTGGCTAATTGGAAGAAAATCACAATTATCAGTACATAATAAATGGCTATTATATAAGCAAATACTGAAACCTATATGGACATACGGAGTTCAATTATGGGGATGTTCTGCAAAGAGTAGCATAAATTAAAATACAAATTTTTCCTGAGAACAAAGTCCTGAGAGGTATTGTGGGTGCACCCAAATAGTATAGGACTGATTACCTACATCGAGACCTTCAGATACCCACAGTCAGTCAAAAAATCAAGAGAATTGCAAGGAGGCATGAGGAAGACTTCATTCTCATACGAATATTGAAATATTGCAACTTTTGTATACCACCAGAACAGGACGCAGACTCAAAAGAATCAAACCATCTGATCTTGTGTAGTGTTGAGTAGTGTATATATTAAAAAATTCCATATAAATAACATATTATTTCACCAAGAGACTGAGATAGGGCCGATGGGTCCTCCTAGTTATTTTTTATTTAGATTTAATATATATATATATATATATATATATATATATATATATATATATATATATATATATAGATTTAACAGTTTTATTAGGTATTAGGTATATTTGATTCTGAAAATAATCTTTTATTTTTTGACAAGGTTTCGGCAGCACCTCATCTGCCATCTTCAGGTCTTGCTTCCTTTTGTTATATTTCTCGTTACGCGAGCTGAACTTGGAACGGAATTTTGTATACTCCTTGGACTTCCAGCTCTACATTGGTTTTTGGGGTTGGTAGGATTGCGTTAATCTTTTTGTTGGTGTTCAAAATTGTTTTATTTTTGTGTTTTTCAAGGATTCAATTAATTGTATCTGTGGTGCCTTTTATGTGAGATATACAAGTCTTTCTTTTTGTCTGGTTTTCCTTCCTCTTCCTCTTGTTTCCTCGGGAGTCTTTTTTCACTTTCGCTCTTTCACAGCTTCAGCTATTAATTAAACAGTGTATTAATACCACAAATAATAAAAACACTGTTTAAGTATTTTGTTTCAAGAAACTGTGTGCACAATTCAAAACATATACGTTTGTTTAGCACATAACTGTGAAAATAAATCTAATTTCACCAACAGCAGAAATTCGTTGTTGTTATCATCTTTCTGTCAGAGCATATTTTTTCTAAATAATATATAGAACTAAGCCATTTACTGCTTTTTAAATTACTCTTATTCCTTTTACAGTTTGATTTGTATTTTCATCATAAATTTAATACAAAATAAGAGAAGGCCAATCGATATTGGAATTGGAGTTTTCAGGAAAATATAGTAAGAAATATAAATTTAAAATCCAGACAAATATGGGACAAGGGAAGTTTTGATATACAAATAGTTTAATAACTCTAATTATTTGTAATAATTTTTTAATTTAAAAATACATTTAATCTTAGAGTTTATATTGTAAGAAATGTTCAAACTTAATTAAATACACCATACTTTTTTCTAGTATGTATACGTTGTTTATGTTTTTTTTAAACAAATTGTAGATACTGTATTCCATTATCTAAAAATAACATTCAATGTAAGTTGTATGACCAGTCATAATGCTAATGAAATATTTTTTTAATTGTATATACCAGTACATATTTAATAATTCAATAGCTTTTTTATAATTATATTCTTTCTGATTTTATAAAGATATAATCGGAATTCATATCGCTATAGCAAGGCTACTGCCCTTGTAATTATTTAAAAAAATTAAAATGGCCAGAAACCCATTTACAAAATATTAAATACCAATAGTATATCAACAATCTACGACACTATTCTCATGTATTTTTTATCTGCTGAACTTAAAAATCACCACCTGTAGTTTCAGAAATACAAGTGTCATTTTATATTTCTATATCCTATATTTAATTTTCTGAATTTTATTTATTTTTCGATATTGGCACACATGTTAACTACCAAAATACAAATAATCTATCTGATTGTAGGTTATAAATACTCTACGGATAATGGTATTTTTGTTGTAATTGGTGCAGAATATCTTCTGGTGTGTTGTAAAGAGCAAAGTTCATCAATAAGCCAAGGAAATTTTGTTACATTCGTAGTAAATTAACAAAATTCAATTTGATGGCTTTTGTGAGAGTAACATTTTTTTTATTACTTTTTTTATCGCTTTGATGGGTGTCGTCATTTTGTGACTATACAATAGTACGGTGTTGATATAAAGGGGTTGGAGTTAGACATAAAGTGTATAAACAAAATAATAAATTAATAAATAAATAAAATTAATAATATAAACACAAGCGCTTAAAGTAAAAATAGTGTATCTACAATTTAAAAATTAACACAAATGCAGGACTACAAACACAACCATAACGAAGTAGAGGTTCTATCCAAACAGGAAACATTAGCACACATACCGAAGTGGTAACGGTTATTTGGTCAGTAACACTTAACTTAGCATATGCTAGATTCTATGAAGAAAATCGATTTCTCGTAGAAATCCAAGGAGTCTGTTGGCATTTTCTCCTACGGATTTCTAAAATTTTGTAGCTCATACTTGGACAGTCGTTCAGTATGTGGTAGACTGAAATAGGGGCATCGTATGTGGTAGACTGAAATAGGGGCATCGTGACCAAGGGAAGGAACGAGAAGAGATGAGAGAAAAACAAAGTCTGTTGTACCCTCTTGATTCCATCGACATTGTATGTCGTTCTTTATGAAACAAAAAACGAATGGGGTAATGTCAATATGGATACAAATATTTGTGATGGGGAGGGGAGAGTTCTCCGTTTTCCGGTTTACCAACGTGAGAAGAGATCCACATTTAACTTGTCCTGATCCCATTCTGATAGAAGGTACGGATAATTGACAGTGAGTCGGTGACCAGGGGTCGTTGAACTCCTGTCCCAGGAAACATTCGAGAGTATTTCGGGAGTCGGTAAGGATTAGCCATTCATTGAAGGATTGTGTTGTGATGTAGGATAAAGCATTGCGAATAGTTCAGCGGTCAATACTGAACCCTGTTCAGGTAGCTCAAAATGAAATGCCCGGTTGTCCATCACAAAAGCACTGCCAAGCCCTCTGTAAGAGTTCACAGAACTTGGACCGAATAAGGTAAGGACAATGTTTTCTTTTTTATTTACTGACATTATATATTACTTATATTTTTTTGCTATGAAGGTTAGAGATCAGGATAATATTGTTACTTGTAAAGGATCTTGCGTTCAGCTTAGTTTTGGAAAGGAAACAAAAGCAATCTTGGAAAGCTACGGAGTTTCGTCTAAGGAGTTATATATGAATCTTTAGTGAACAAAAGAGATGACAAGTTACACATAGAATTTTCATAAAAATATCATTCACTTCAGCGTGTTCCTAAAAATAATTAATTTTTATAGTTATCTCGATTTTTTGTTTAGTTGTATAGCTGTCAATGATGAGCAGGGAGAAAGTTTCCAAGACAACAAACTGATTCTTTGTACATCCAATCATTTGACAGGGGTTATTCAACAATTTATAATGTACCAATGAATATGAGGACTTTTTTAAATATTGTTAGCATATATAATTAAAAGTTACCATTCTCTTAACAAAAACGAAATTTTTTGGTCATCTCTTCTGCATGTCGTAACAATTAGAGCTAATTAAATGTTGTACTTTTAATATTATAATATTCGTTTATTCTATGACACTTTTTATGATTCATTTAAGATAAACATTTTTTCAACCGAGAAACAGGAAGAATTTATGTTAGATTGGTGGTTGAAGAATAAGCTCTATTTATTCATTAAAAGTGGTGTTCGACGAAACATGTTCACCCTCGTGCAAAATCCGACAAGGATCCCAGTCACGCCAGTAACCAGGTTGGGTAACACCAGATGTCTTCTGTGATTAATGCCTAGGAATGATTGGCTTAATGTCGAGGACCGTGGTTCGGACCCCACGTTAAACTTATTAGAATATTCTTATAATTAGACAATTAATGGAATATTCTTCGATAATACTATTCTTATTTCATTAACTTATTTGTCGATAAATAATTACTATTTGACAAATTCCCAAAAATTACCCATTGTCATAAACATTACATAATAATTAAGGTAAATATAGAGTACATGAAGAATAAATTATTAGCGATTATGCACAAATTATCATTATTACAATTTTTCAATGGTCGATATACTTTGATTCCAATTGACAATTTCGAACTAAATATGGATTAGTGTTAGTGCCAGACTGGTAAATGAAATTATAATCTTGTATCTTAAGATTTTATAATATAAACATATTATTTTGATATAAATAGTATAAATATCATCAAGTCGTATATAGTACAATGGTACACTAGAAAGATTTTAAAGTACGTTCGTGTTAAAGTTCTATCAAACATTCTCTATATAATGCAATAAAAAAAACTAATGATATTAAATGACATTGGAAAGTTATGTTGAAAATACTACTGGATAAAATTGGTTTCTATTTTATTTTACTCAATTTATTAATGGTTCATATGTATGGTATCCAGATATTGGGCAAATAATGCTTTATTCGTTAAACAGTTTGTACAGAACATTGGAAATAGCAAAAAAATATCAAAGCAGTAACGAGACAAAGTTGTATTGTCACTTTGAGAACAATATATAGTTCAAAACTATAAACTATAAAAAACTATCGTATTATGATGTGGTATTGAAATAGTGTTAGTAACATTATAATTAAAATAATTGAAATATTATAATAAACAATTTTTAATTATAAATCTTTGATTTTTCAAAAAATGCTAATAATTAATTCACAATCTATGAATAGATGTTATTATTAATGCTATATATGAAGAACCTTGATTCTAAATACCAGTATATGCAATAATTAAAGTAATGACGTTGAGTAATTAAACAAGTCCCTTTTATTATTATATTGTCTATATTATGTATTTATTTATAAATAATCTTATTAAATCAGTAAAAAAGATATATGTCGGCTAAATATTGAAATGTAATTTATACATATAGAATATATATTATATCGAGCGACTGATACGGCTTGTACTGATACACTGTTCAAAATGAAAAAAGGTTGTTTTTGTATTAAACTGGAATATGTGGTAAGTGAGGTGTCTAGACAAAAGGGTTTCAGTTACATTAGAATAGGATTAAGTATCATTTACCCTGTCTTTCCAATAAGTCGTATCATCAAAATAAAATAGTTTTTACAACTTTACTTAACAAAAAAATTGTTTTTAAAATCTACACATTTCCATAATACTCCATAATACTCCATATACACCAGAACGCTTATCTTAGCGATCAACGAAATCCTCCGTAAGGACGACAATCGTAAAAAATACGCATGATCTCGTTAAATTGACTCGTTATAATTAGCTAATTTGTTTGCTAAACAGTGTTATCAATCACGAGATATACTTATTGCTAAACGTGATAGATCACGTTTATTTTAATTTTTAATAAGGATTATTAAGCAACTTTATTATCAATCTGGGTTTATATTTAATTTAATAGATTATATTTTATATTCATTTGAACATTTACAAACGATAACTTTTATTTTACTACTCTGGTCCAAAATGTGGTAAGATTTTTGAAATAAATTGCAGATCGATCATTTATTATTCCAAACTTATATCGCGTCTTTTAAAGCAGTTTCCAATAATTCATTACTAGTATTTTCTAATATTTGAAAGAATTTTTGATTTCGATTTCTGCAGCCAATATTTAAAGTTCTCTTCAGTAAGATTTTCATTTTCTCAATCATTATTAAGATATGTTTATAAATTAGAATAAAAGAAATGAGGAAAATGTGTTGCAGAATCATCAAAAATCATATGGTGTTGATTATGATCAGTGTTTAAGTGAACGAGAATGTCATAAATAATTTGTTTGTTTTCGTTTTAAGAAAATAGAATCAATCATCAAACTGAAAAATCAACACTGAAAAATGTGCTAATCGCTAGTGAAACAAAACAAAGTTGATTCATTGTTGAAATCAGTAATTATAATCTACGAAAAGTGCACCACGTACGCTGTTAATGTGCGAAAAAAAAAGAAATCGTGATTGAAACCTAAAGAAGTTTCACAAATAGTTGTAAAGCCTCTATTAACGCCCAGAAAGGTGGTGGAAAGGCTATGGTGGGATTGGAATGGTTCTTTACTCTCACCAACTGATGCAATGGAAGTAGGCGATTTAAAAACGGTTACAATTGGTTAACAGGAAAGGCGTTGTCATCCATCATGATAACGCTAGACGCTAGAGGTATTAGAGAGAGTGCCTGGGAAGTTTTGATGCATAGCGTTTGAATTTTATATAAATAAATTCGCTTTGAAAAGCATGAAAAAAAAAGCGCTATATTGTTACAGAATTTACTAGTTGACGTTCTTTTATTACTTTCAATCATAAAGAAGAGTTCAGTGTTAAAACTGATCTTTTATACTAAGACTGATTTTTAACGAAGTGACGTCGGTTTCGACTTTTACAAAATGATTTAAGGCATTTTGTGCAAACATTTATCAATGTGGATAAGATGCAGATTCATTTTATGATCCTAAATTAAAGTAAGAGGCTTATAATGACTTCGATGGAAAAATAATTAGATCAGTTTTCTCATATATAAAAGAATTTATTTAATATATTATCTAGTTTGGAGATAATTCAAATGCGGGTTTTAAAAATTGCTGCGGTCATTTTCCGTCAAGATAATATACATCGAAGAGATCAGTGAATTAAGGTGTGAAGTCTAACATCCATACTATTCGTCAGATTTAGTTCCTTGTAATTTATATTTCGAATGGTAAACTGGATTAGGTTTTCGTCGAATCAAGCACCATAATTGAACCCATAATTGAACTCCGTATGTCCATATAGGTTTTAGTATTTGCTTATATAATAGCAATTTATTATGTACTGTTAATTGTGATTTTCTTCCAATTAGCCAGTACATTTTCCTATATTTCAATTCCAGTTCTTTTCTTTCAAGATATTTAGCGTTCTTGCTATATGGAATGATAGTGTTATTTAATGTTATTGGTGCTTGTACGGTCTGTTTATAGGTGAACTGCATATGTACAGATTTACTTTCATTAATTCTTATTTTCCAAGCTTCTGTCCAATTATTTATATTGTCACTTGCCTGTTGTAATTTTCCTGAGGCTTCTTCACTATTGTCTCCGACAGCTATAATCACAGTGTCATCAGCAAATGTAGCCCTCGTAATATTTTCCATTTGTGGTATATCACAAGTGTAGAGTAGATAAAGCAATGGTCCCAGTACATTTCCTTGTGGTACTCCTGTATGATTTTAATAGTTCGGTGTGTTATTTTGGTAGTATTTTCTGTAGTATATGAACAAGGCCTTCATGCCAAACCTTATTGAATGCTTGTACTGCATCTAAAAATATATCTGAGCATACCATTTTACTTTCATAGGCATATTAGTAAGAGGCTTATAATGACTTCGATGGAAAAATGATTAGATCAGTTTTCTCATATATAAAAGAATTTATTTAATCTATTATCCATATTAGTATATGTCACAAATTTATATTATTATTTTTGTATTATTTGGGCTAATATAGTATGTTTTTGTTTATTTTCATTTATAGTTATTACAACGATTTCTATGTACATATTTTGTTTTAAAACGTTATTCTTTTGTGTTAAGAATCTAAGTTTGATTATTTTTTACTTTTTAGTGAGTTCCTTATTTATTTTTTTGAAGTCGGTTCAATTTTTTTTTGTTAAAAATAATTAATTTTTCTCATTTTAGCATTAGATAATTACTCAATAAATTAGTTATTATTTCATTAAGTATTATAATGGGTAGGCTAAGTAAAGTCGCCCGTATGAGAAAAAATAGGAATAAAGAAACAATGATTGAAAATAGAGAACGCTTCAAGCCCCATTGTTCGCTACCTAGTCCAGGTCATTTGATAAATTAAAATAGTTTTAATCAAACTAGAACAACAAAAAGTTGTTGCGCCTGTCGGGAATCGAACCAGCGATCTCCGCATGTCAGCTGAACTTTCTATCCATTACACCATGGAAGCAGTTGCCTGCGGTATTTCCACGCCTTTCCAAAAAATATTGTTAGTGCATAAAAAGCAAACTGAATGGATTTTATACTGAGCTACTTCCGATTTTCATCAGTTCAGCAATAACATTATACCCAAATATGTGAATATTTTAGTTAAAAAATGTGCGAAAGCTTTGTGCATGCCTTTGAAATTTGAGATTTTCCCTCTATTTCACCCCTTCCCCCCATATTATCCTGATTTGGTTCCAATGGGAGCATTTCGGAAGTGCAGTCTTTCGAATAAAAAAGTAATTTTGAAAATTGGTCCATAATTGACGGAGAAAACGGTAAACATACACTTAAAAGAAATATAGAGCCGAACATAGAACGTCGTTTTCTTTGAAGTCGGTTAAAAAGAGCCATATTTCGATAGTCCTACAGATTCGCTTTGGTTGTATATTAGGATATTGATCTATATAATATTACCTTTTTTTTAAATTTATTGTGTTGAAATGTTTTTGTTATTTATTTTTCTATTGTTTTATATTAGCGCAGTTTTTTATTTCGTATTTTTCAATACATATCTCTTTGTACAGACTCTCTTTGCATTTTACATTTTTTTTAAATAATCTATTCTTACCTGAAATAATATTATATAATATTTTCGGGAACACTAAATCACTGATATATTACTACAACCGTAGTAAATTCATTGAAGTATTCGGATCGACTTTTTATTACTTCAAATATATCGACTGACTGGGCGAATTAACTAATTTCAGTCACGATTTACTCAAAAGATAAAATTAATGGCTTTTACGACAACAACGAAAAAAATAGGTCCGAGACTTTACATATCTAAATAAAACTCTTTTAAGTACGTCGATTTTTACATATAGAATTTATATAATGCGTTTTTAAGTGTTGCAAAATGTACAAAAAATAGATAAGGTACTCTTTGAATAAGATATACTCAAATTAATTATATAAATATTAAACGCATTTTATTTTGGTGTATACCGAGCGTTTTTTTAAGTATATAATTTCAATTTCAGAAGTTTTTTTTGTTATATTTTCGCGAAAATGGAAATGAGAGTACCAATAACAACTTTAAATGAATAACATACTCAAAATCATAACTCAGATTTCAAACTGATGGCTCAACTATCTGCAAGAACTTCACGCAATTCTTGATATGAGTAACACATTTTACCAAGCAACTATTTATTTAATTCAGAAGCTATAAAAATGTTGTACAGGTCCAGAAAACGTAGCAGATAGAGGAATTTTGGGAATTATGAAATAAAGTATTCATCACTTCTGATTCCTGCCTGGTTAATAAAAAAACAACTGGATAAGTATTAGAATAACATTAGAAGAAAAAATCAACTTGGGAGATCAGACTCAAACTGAATAAGAACTGAATTTTAAGGTGGTGAAGTGAAGAAGTCATAAGGATTTTTTAAAATTATTTAATTAATATATTGTTACTAGTCGTTTTCGTCTAACCTACAATTTGTCTTTATGATAACTTAAATCTAGGTATATAACTAGAAGGACCCATCGGCACTAACTCTGTTCAAAAAGTCTCTGGTCAAATAATGTTTATACATGTCACTGCTGAATTTTTTAATATATGCACCTCACTACACAACACTACACAAGATCAGATGGTTTGATTCTTTTGAGTTTGTGCAATGTTTCATGCCCCCTTGCAATTCTCTTGATTTCCTGACTGACTGACTGTGGGTATCTGAAGGTCTCGATGTAGATAATGAGTCCTATAGTATTTGGGTGCACCCACAATACATCTCAGGACTTTGTTTTGAAAGATTTGTATTTGATTTATGTTACTCTTTGCAGAACATCCCCATAATTGAACTTCGTATGTCCATATGGGTTTTAGTATTTGCTTATATAATAGCAATTTATTATGTACTGTTAATTGTGATTTTCTTCCAATTGGCCAGTACATTTTCCTATATTTCAATTCCAGTTCTTTTCTTTTCATCGTTTTGCATCGAGATTCATTCCAAGATATTTAGCGTTCTTGCTATATGGAATGATAGTGTTATTTAATGTTATTGGTGCTTGTATGGTCTATTTATAGGTGAACTGCACATGTACATATTTACTTTCAGTAATTCTTATTTTCCAAGCTGGTGTCCAATTATTTATATTGTCACTTGCCTGTTGTAATTTTCGTGAGGCTTCTTCACTATTGTCTGCGACAGCTATAATCGCACTGTCATCATCAAATGTAGCCATCGTAATATTTTCTATTTGTGGTATATCGTAAGTGTAGAGTAAATAAAGCATTGGTCCAAGTACACTTCCTTGTAGTACACCTGCTTTAGCTTCTTTTATTGTAGAGTAAGCTTCTTTTTGTTTGACTCTGAACATTCTGGTTGTAATGTATGATTTTAATAGTTTATGAACAAGGTATTCATGCCAAACCTTATCGAAGGCTTGTGCTACATCTAAGAATATAGCTGAGCATACTTTTTTACT
Organism: Rhynchophorus ferrugineus; assembly: GCF_030347505.1. NCBI lineage: Eukaryota > Metazoa > Arthropoda > Insecta > Coleoptera > Curculionidae > Rhynchophorus > Rhynchophorus ferrugineus. The sequence continues at coordinate 75,223,401 of NW_027472581.1, forward strand.
TTCGTCGGCATATTCATTAACATCTGTTATTCTGTGGATCTGGTCAATTGTTGAGTGCTTGTTAATAAACCCAAACTAGGGTGGTGGTATTAGGTTTTTTTCTCTCTATGATCGGTTTTATTCTTTTCAACAGGAGTTTTTCAAAAACCTTATATATTACTGGCAGCAGTGATATAGGTCTATAGACTCTTATTTCGTTTGGTTACTTCCCAGGTTTTGGGATCATTATAATTTCCGCCATCATCCAAATGTCTGGGACATGTTTTAATCTAAATGCTGTATTAATCAAGTTGGTGAGTTTTATAATTCCCTTTCTTGGTAGTTTTTGCAGTAATTCACCTGTTATTAAATCGTAGCCTGGTGATTTCCTTTAATGTTATGGGCTAATGTCAGTTTTAATAACTTTGGTTAACTCTTTCGGCGTGACTAATTCAATCATCGAATATTCAGCTTCTATATCCGGCAAATTATGTTCAATATTAGTTTCGTTTGGTCTGAAAGTTTTTTTTAGATATTCAGCAAATGCTTCTGCTTTTTGGTGATTGTCACGTGCCCAATTCCCACATAGGTCTCTTATAGGTGAACTGTGTAGACACAAAATAAATAAAAATAAACGGTAATAACTACCCGATAGAAATTTCAAAATTAACATCAGAATAAAAAGAGCCAGGAATAATTAAGAGAACTAAGTTCAATAATCTTAGATCCCAACCGAGATGAAACTTCTAGACATGACTCGAGCCTCTAGATAATGATGGCGTAGGCAGAATATTAAAAAGAGTAAAACCATATGATCTAGTTCAATGAACTTAGTAAAACTGAGTGCACATTAAAAACAGTGACATAGATGGTAAGTCCAAAGTTTCTATCGTGGAATAAGTACTTTGTAATTTTAAAACCGTAGCAAATTAGGATAAAAATAAATAGTTTATTAGTGCTAATTTATTAGATTGCTGTAAAAAATAATTTACCGAGTCGTTCATTCGACACAGTATTGTTGTTGTTGGCACAATGATGGGAATAAGAAAAAGATAAAATTATGAAAAATATTTTAGTTAATATATATTGTGCCAATTTATCTCAATAAATGTTCTTTTATAATGAAAAAATACATGGAAGTACATAATATGTTCTTATGTATTCTTAGTATTTAAACTAGATAGTCTTATACCCTTTTATATCCAAATTATGGAGAATGAAAAACTTTCATAGAAAATTAAGGTATATTCTTTAATAATCAATACATTATATTTTGTTTAATTTAATAAAACTAAAGAAATACAGCTTTTTCCTTGGCGATCACTCATATTTTCAGAAAATAAAATAAAACTACTTTACAAAGAATACAACTTAACAACCAAATCTAATATAAAATCTAAAATTTATACGATTAACTGAAATCTGTTTGTAGTCTATAGATACATATATAACAGTACGAATAATTATTATAGCGATGTAGAAAAGGCCCATAGTCATGCTGAACCTTAAAATATATTTTGTAATATATAGTTCTATAGCAATTAACATATAGCTGTATGAAGAAAATGTCATCAATACAATCAAAATTAAATTCACAGGGGCATAAAATCGATCATATCATATTTTTATTAAGATATTTAAAAGTTTATTTATATATTAAAAGTTAGTTTATTATCCAGTTTGTTCTAATTTTGGTTCATACCTGTAAAATGTTTTGTATAAAATACCGTTAGAAAACACATTATTATAATCTATAATGTTTAGTTGTTTTAACATTGCCAATTATATTTAATCAAATTTATGTTCACTGCTTATTGCACTAAAATAATATAACTTGCAGTCGTGAAATATGAACTGGTATTAGAATTTTACTTACCTCAATGTTACTTTGTTTGAAAACAAATCGCTAGTCAGTATGTAACTAAAACATTCTACTTGATTTAGATATGGTGACGATACTACATTTTGGTTCGATGAAGAGATTATACTCAACTGAGATATCAGGTTTACAGGAGATCAACTCATAGATATCAAGTTCTTCCAAAATTATTATCTTCTCTAATTTATAAGGCCTTCATCATATCTTTATCGAATTCCTAGATAATGAACTGTGTGGAAGGTCCCCTGTGACTGTGGGAAAGTATACATAGTATAAACTGACAAGATAAGTAAACGGATAAAAGATCATCAACGATGTATGAGATATGAACATACTGTCCAATTAGATGAAACGAGATGATGATTGGCTCTCATCAAGTCCTATCTCTCGGGCAGATCTTTCCAGGTCAAGATCAGAGAATCACTTTCCAGTCATTAACAAATCGATGCTGATGTACCTCAAGGTTCCCCGCTGGCCCCAGCCTTATTTAACCTCTTTATTTCAGATCTGCCGAGAAAAGAGCACAATGACGTCGCGTTTTACGCTGATGACACTGCTTTCTTCACGGCCGCCAGGTTTTAAATTACAATTCATGAACGTTTACAGAAGCAGCTCGATCATGCAGTCAAGTGGTTCAAATTCTGGAGGTTGCAAATCAACCCTCCGAAAACCCAGGCCATCATTTTCCATAAGAAGCGTCACGCATTGCGCGTCTCGCAACTTAAGATCGACACCGCAATAATTCTATGGCTGGATAACGTCACGTACCTAGGTCTCCACTTCGACCGGCGGTTCGGTTGGCTTTCCCAAATCCAGAAAGCAATCCAGAAAGGTTCAAGGATAGCAAACCTGCTATCTTCTCTGATATTCTCTTCTAGCAGACTTCCCATCTCTATCAAATGCTTATTTTACAGGATGTTAATTCAGTCCGTACTCATCTACGGATCTAATGTCTACTCCAAGTTTGTTCCAAAATAACCTCCTCAGGAGAATATTAAACGCTCCATGGTTTGTCAGAAATAATCAAATTCATAGGGAAACTGAGACTCCAGAAATCAAGCACTTCATATCTGAATCATTCCACAAACAACTCAGCTCAAGTTCTTCTGAAAACGAACTATAAACAGAGGGCTAACAATGCCAACCCTATTTGGCATCATTCTTCCGGTTTTTAATTACTTAAAGCACTATGAAAAATTAAGGGCCCTGTCGACTGATCAGTCAGTCGTGATAGGTACTTGCTTAAATAGGATAACTTTACAATACGCTGCAAAATTATGTTAAAGGAATGGACATCAAATATATATATGATCAAATTAATCAATTTAAAATAATTATAGGTATTTAATTCTTAGGTTTTTGGAGTATTTTTTAAAGTTTTTTTGGTGTTTGCAGCAAATTTTTAAGAATAGTATTGGCAATGAACAAACATATATTTCATGCACTTAGAAATGTAGTATCTTAATCATTTCTGCTTGTAATATTTTATATTCATATATAACCTTTGAGGCAAAATTGAATCTCGTAAATTAATTATATGTTTTAGGTAGGAAAAAAGTCATGTGTGCTTCTTAATAAACACTTATTTAATTGTTGGCTACTAGAACAAAGTCTGTTTATATAATTATATTGAATATATAATTATTAACTTGCATATATATATATATATATATATATATATATATATATATATATATATACATTGCTAAATTGGTCCAAATTAAATTAATGTGCTGACCTTCTTAAAATATTTATAATGTTACTTTTCTACATGATCGTTATAATTGTTTTCGAAAAAAATCGAATCGTGTGCCATAGGTCATCAACGAGACATATGCAATGATCCATAGCTTTCTATCTTAAGATGACCAAAGGTTTTTCAGTTCATTGCAAAATTGCCTAAGTTTGTTATTATTTGCAGCACATTTTTGTAAATTTGTGTTAGTTATATGTTAGATATAATTAACGAACTCAGAAGTAACAGGATTATACTAGATTTAATTTGTTATATATCATTTATTTTTAATTTGAAGCGATTTGCAGTTTGATAATTAATTCAGACTATATACAGAGTGTAATTCGAAAGGAAGGTTTTAAATGTGTTTACACTTGATGCTAACGAATCAGGCATGGAGATATGGTGTGCAAAAAAAAAGTGCGAATCAGTCGTAATGATTATAAAAGGTTTTCGCAGGATACATTGAAAATCATCGTGGTCGAGAGATTCGACTACTTTCGGCACTATTCGTATATTTGTCGGCGCAATATACTCGCGGCAAGCCGAAATGCTAAAAGCCGCTATTGCCAAATTTACTTTTTTTTTGGCCTGGAACCGGGTAGGGGAATCCTGCCATGGACACCTGGTCGGAAAGACCCGCAGGAATAAGCGAATTGGACTGATTATGTGGAGACCCACTAAACCCCACCCTATCAGCTGATCCAATGACCCTAACTGATACTTCTTACTGTTAGTAAGGAGGGTGCCCGTATCCGGTAACACCATTAAGAGGCACAAGGGCCAGGCAAGGACGTGGCGTCGTTATCACACCACGCAGCTTGCGGTACATGAATTAATCGCTCGCCGGAGAGGGTCGAGACAATTTGGAGTTAGAGCACGACGGGGAAGTGTCGGCTGTGATAGAATAAGGCCACGAAGAGCCGAATGAGTTGTTGAATTCGGATATATATTGAACCTCGGATATAAAATCGTGAACTTGGAGGAAGTCTGTTCCTCTATGAATTTAATTGTTCCTCACGAACCAGGTGGCATTGATTATTCTCCCGAGAATTTTGTTTGGAAAGACTTGAAGACGTTCCACCTGGCTAGGTAATACGTATTTTAGATAGACACTGGGGCCGTTTTTTGGCCAAATTTACCGTTAGGCTATTTGCTTTATGGATCTAATTTGTGTTAGAAAATCATTTATTTAACAAGATTTTCTGAAATTAACTTTTATATTTTGTTTTTAAACAAAAAATAATAATAAAGTAGATACGTTTTTATGGTCTGATTTTATGTTGGGCATTTATTTGTTATGGGCACTTTTTATAAATATATTTTTTGACTTTCTTTTTTATTAAAAAAAAGCGCCTTTTAATTTAACATTTCAGCATTTTAACAGGATTACAAGTATGTTTAGTTTCAGTTGTTACACATAGGATAAATCAATTAAATAACTTAAGTGACTTAAAATGTCAAGTTTGTAATAAGACATATTTAGCAGCAAGAGAAAGAAACAGACATCCCATAATTTCACTGCACAACTAAAGTCGATGACAAAAAAGATCATCTGCCTTCTCTCTGCCCTCAACTTAATGATTTTAGTACCCGTACATACTGAATTTTATTAGCATCTTGGTTGGATCTATAATATACATGCTAAACTAAACTAAACTAAAATAAATGAAATAGCACTCTAAAGATATCAACTGAACGTGTACATCATATCATTCATGAATATTTGGGTATGAGAAAGCTCTGTGCACAGTGGGTGCCGCGCGAGCTCACTTTTGACCAAAAACAACTTCGAGTTTATGATTCGGAGCAGCGTTAGAAGATGATCAAGCGTAATAAACCTGAGTTTTTGCATCGATATGTGACAATATATGAAACATGGCTCCAGCATTTCACTCCGAAGTCCAATCGACAGTCATTCGAGTGGACTGCACACGATGAACCCGCTCCAAAACGTGGGAAAACGCAACAGTCGGCTGGCAAGGTTATGGCGTCTCTATTTTAGGATGAGCATGGAATTACTTTCATTGACTACCTTGAAAAAGGAAGGATGTTATTGGACCGTTTGAAATACTAAAACGCCGAAAAACGGTCGCATTTGAAGGAAAAGAAAGTACTGCTTCACTAAGACAATGCACCGTGTCAAAATAATTTAATCTCTGATAGAGCTAACATTAAGCTAATCTTGATTTGTCACCTGCTTTGTATGAGGACAGTTTTTTTCGGTGAAATGATGATCTTATTTTTCATTTTTTGAGATATTTAAGTGACCGTGTCCATGCTAATATTCAGTACAGCTGCAACACGCTAAAAAATATTTTCAATAAAAATCGCAGCAAATTAATATATAACAGTAAAAATGCTTATCTCTCTAACGAATTTAACTGGCAAGAGGGGGCCTCCATTATCTCGTTTCTGTTCAAAGTTATAGACACATTCTACTCTGTCTGACTTGACTTACTGAAATTTTAATCAGAGCAATAATAAGCAGTGTTTTAAAATTTATCAAAACAAGTAAAGCATCACTATCACTATTGTTTTGAGGAATTTTGCATATGTTTGACAACCGGACGACTATGAGTCTGAAGCTGTGAATGCGATGGTTAATGCAAATTCTACATGTTTCTGTTAGATAGTGTTGGAAATGAAGTAATTCCTTTAAGATGCAATAATTAGTGGTAAGTTGAGCGGCAATTTAAGATTGAATCAGATTTGAATAATAGTCGATCGCTCAATGTGATTGATGATTTGGTCAGGAATATCCTTCGGCACCAACATCACCGACAACACCAATGACTGTTATTACTTTTTAGATCAATGAAAAACGTTCTGGGCTCTTATAAAATCTCTCTTGAGTAATCAAGGATATTCCAAAATAACTTTGAGGCGATTTCTGATGTTGAACTTTGAACAACAACTTTTATTACAAACACTTTTAATTAGACATGTGTTCTAAAGCACCATTGCATTGCATTATTTCATTAGAAACATAGTACGTGAAACATCAACAATGGCACACAACACTTTAATTTGAAATCGTTGAATGATGGCTACATTAGATTAGACAGCGTAGATTTATTTTATGTGCCGGTCTATGCACTTGTTCTATAATTCCGTGGTTATTACAATACCCAAATCTGGCACAAATCATGTTCTGGAATAATAAATCCCCGGTTTGAGAATTATTATTATTTGGACGTTTTTTCAGTTTAAAACCTTTTTTTAACTTTTGTTGAGATTTTAGTTTATTAATTGATATTATTTTACAGTTTTATTGATTTGATACATTACTAAACAGTTGAAGACCATAAAAAACGAAGTAATGAATGATTATAGATTATATCAATATACAATATATCCAACCAATATACAACAACAACTTGGTTTTTTGCCTTGACTGGCACTTATATATATCTAACAATTACATAGCTTACTAGAAACAAGTCACTAGAAACTAGTAACATTTCATTATTTTACTTAACACAGATTCATTCTTTTAACTAAGGTAGTAATATTATACTTTAAGAGCTTTTTTAGCCGCTAAAAATAATTCATTCATAATATTCCGTTAAATATAAATGTTACTATTTCGATACATGTCTAATAGTTCTTGTAAAGTTTTATTGGTTGTTAGATTATATCCAGCGTTTTTACCATTAATCTCCCTAATTATTTGTTTATTTTTTCTGATAGTAATTTTCTCAAAGGATAGGCCCACTTGGAATGGGGTATTTAGAGAGTTGGTAATTTTATTTTCTTTATATTTAGATAGCTCAGACGGGAAGGGCTTAAATATATTTTATTAGGTGATGATCTTTTTCTTATTAACACAGGTAGGGTAACTTAGGTAATATCTATAACGAATAGTCTGTTCAGTTCTTTTATTGCTTTATGAAATTTTCTTTTGTTTTCTTCGCTTTTCGTTTTTTCGCAATATTTTGCTAAATTTTACATGATATGTAGTTTTTTCTTGGAGATGTCTCACTTATTGCCGCTGTTTCTATATCAGTTTCGGCTTTTAAAGGTAATTTTAGATAAATAATTCTGTTTAGTTTTTCTCTAGATAGTAGCACATTGGTTTTATTATTTTACGGATATTGTTTTAAACAGTTTTATTTTTAATGATAATTTTTCAATTAGTTTTCATTATTCAGAGAACGGTTTATTTTTGATGATAATTTTTGAAAAGACTGTTATTATTACTGGCCATTGATCCAATATCATATGAAAATGATTTTGATTTTTTTTCAACCAGACATTAGAGTTGCTACCTCAGCAAATAGGGCTTCGTTCGGAAGTCCGTCAGGTATAAATTGAAGAAAGTCAGTGCAATGTTTGATTACTGGGGAATTTTCTATTTTTAGAATTTCTTTAGAGGATGGTTTCTTAATTACTTTGATCTGGAATGACCTGTCATGATCTAGGACTAGATGAGGTTTAGAAAAACAAGAATCGACATTCTTTTATACCTGCATTCCCTGATGCAGCATCTTAGTAGAGTTATTGTATGATCTGCTGGGGTTAATTTGATTGTAATGATGTTTACGATCCTGATGGTTGTAATATTAGTATTATTAATTAATTTTCTTAGTTCTAAAAAGTCATCCGATTTTATCGACTATTCAATTGTATGTAATTATTATTAATGTATAATATAATAAACCCTAACACAATATACACATCTATAAATTATGAAATGAGTATTTTGCGGTTAAATACTGAATCGGTATTTTTTAATTTTCAGGAAACTAAATAGATTATATATTATTTATAAGTACGGGAAACCCAGTTTCAAAGGCCTTCAGATATAATTTGCACGATATGTTAAATATCGTCTATTTATGGAATCACATGATGCGAAAATTCTTCAAAATAAAATTTGAAATTATGGTATTTAGAATGTTCAATTTTCATTTAAAATTTTCTTGAAATCTTATTAACAATTTTTATGTTACTTTAACAATTTTGAGTTACTCAAGTTTATTCAAGTAACTTTGTTATTATTTTTATTGATATTTTACGACCAGTTGTTTAATCCCCTTTGTCTTCCCTTTTTTTCTTAATATAAAGTTTGGCTAAATGCCAAGTGATGTCAAGGTGCCTTGTCGAGTTTGCATTTTTACAAAGAAAGTCTGCTTATTATCTGAAAATTTATAACAACCTAACCTAACTGTTAAATTCAACATTAATAGATATAAAGTACCAGTATTCTGTAACAGAATATTCTGTATAGTAACATACTCTAACACAGAAATTATTTTTAGGTCTAAATAATTTTTGCACTATCATTGTGTCAATTGAGTAATGTTATTATTAGTCATAATCACTCAAAACTACATATTCGACACTACTTATTTTTGTTGTTTGATTTGAACAAATCTGGTTCTAGACTAGATGAGATCTAGAAAGACAAGAATCGACCTTTTTTTTACTTGTATTGCCTGTTGTATGCTCTGTGATATATCAATTGTCGGTATTGATTCCACGATAATCAGTTCAAACTGTCGAAATACCTTCACACAGCTCAGGAGTTAATGAACTAACTGTCTCTAAACTGTTTTCTCTAAAAGAAACGAAAGCCGGAAAATGATGAATGAATATTAATATACATAATTATAAATAATCTCATGATTATGTATTTGCAATTCTATTGCTAGTGCAAATTTCTCATGGCAAAGTTGCTTAGCTATTTATTTGGTATAAATCTAATAATGAATATTTATTTGTAACATGTCAACAGTGATTTAGCTGAAATAAAATATTATGTCGATATTATGTATATGTTAATCATATACTAATTTCAGATGACATGATTATGCTATAGAAGTTGAAGCCTACTTCCATACTTACATCTAGTATAATATATACAAATATTGGAGGAGTTATAGGCTAATTGCGTAACTGATATTAATTTAATAATTTCTGAGGTCTGATATTTGATTAAATATTATTTTTAGTTATGCTAGGTAGATTAGTTTTCAGTTAATGCGTTAATAATAATAGTGTTTTATTAATCTTGAACTATGTATCTTGTTGTGACTTATTCTTGTCTATTCTTTATTCCAATATACCAGTATTCAGTACGGTAATAAGCTTTCTAATACCTTTACCTTAAATAGAATTGATCGAGAAGAGTAACCATATCAAACATTCTGACCCTTTTATATTTTAAGAATTATAAGTGTGTACTCGTATCCAATCTATATATTAGCGAGTTGTAAATGTTCTGTTTGAGATTGTTTTGACATTTTCAGAGTTTTTCAAAATGTATATTTTTTTTAATGGACATTCGCACTAAAATTATATGAATACAAAAACATGAACAAAGTAAAATACAATACTATGTATAAAATAGTCTAGCGTAATTGTGTGAATAATTTTCTATAATATAGCTTGAGAAAAACTAATTTCGGTTTTTTCAAATAAAAAACCTCTTATCTGTCTTATTTATATATAATACTTACTCAATGAAGCCCTACTGTAGCGTATTTGAAGGGAAGTAGTTCTAAGAACACTTTAGGTATAATAGGCAGCGTATACTTAGACCTTAGTTTATACAGTTAAAAGTTATTATTTTTTGAAAATTGACGTTCGTGAAGGTCATTCTCGTACTGAAAGGGAAAATAATTGAAAAATGTATGGTATTTATGGTGAAGACATTTTAATTACTACTGTTCTGTTGTACTTGCATTAATATACAAGCAAGGCATAAAATAAAACTAATGTAGTTAAGCCACAGTAAAGAATATACTTATACACTAAACAAGTTCGTGTGGTTTGATTCGCTTCAATCTTCTAATTTCTTGCCTGTTGTTGTTTCTTGTTGTCCAGTAGGTATATTGCTTCCACGTTGCTATGATTTATCAACCTTATTTCATGATTTAATACGAAATCTTGGATCACTTTGTGTATCCATTTAATTTAAGAATTTGGCTGATTCTGCTTGAAGTATAGGGCATTCGTCAAGTGATATAATTAGGTGTTTATCATTTCGCTGCATAGTAAAATTAACATGGACAAATTTGGAGCTATGAAGCTGCATTTTGCAGTCTCTAGTCCATTTGTAGGAGCTGTTGACCGCTACTTATACTCATGTTATAGCCTTAGATCGAGATACATAACTATTTTGCCATGATAACTGTGTCGTCGGCAAATGTTCCAAGTACTGTTTCTTTTGTTGCTGGGACATCAGCAGTATAGAGCAGATATAGGAGTGGTCCCGAGACGCTACCCTGTGAAACTCCAGCTAAAATAGGTTTGGTGTGGAGAATGTCCCGGAGACTCTAAATTGCAACCGAAGACACTGCGTTCACCGTCTTTGGTGCTCATTTCACCATGTCTAAACTTTACATACCAATTCTTGATGGTTAATTTTCCTGGGACAGTGTCTGGAAACTTGGCATCAAGCCAAGTTTTTGCTTCAACTGTATTTTTTCCCTTCAAAAAGCAATATGTCAAAGCTGTCAAATTTAATTGTCAAGCAATATTTTGTCAACACGCGAAATTCCCTTTTATCCATTTTTTTTGCAATAACAAAAGTTGCTTCCCTCAAAATGTTATAATTCACAAACTAATAATCTGACAGCTGTCAAATTGATACACGCATCTTTTGAGGATTAGGGCTAACTAAAAAGGATATGGATTTAATTCTAATAGCAATAGATAAATATTTATAAATATGGGATGTTGAAATGAAAACTGTTGATGTATTCACCATATAGTCCAAAATTATGTCTCCCCGATTATATATTTTATTACATTTTTTTTAACCTTTATAAAACTCTTTTAATATTGTTAGCTTCATAAGAGATCTATGGACATCATAAGATTCAGATTTTTGAGCAGAAATTTCTACAGTTGTACAGCGACAGAACTATGATTTTACCAGAAAAGTAGTAAAAAAACATCGATGAAAATGGTACATATATCAACGTTTAGTGTTTAGTGAAATGTATTTAATTAATTTATTTTTGAATTTAGTTACCACTTCTAGCTACTTATATTATTATAGTCAGTTTGTTGGCGATTAAGCACTGATCATTCATACTTGGACAGTTCCATTCCTGTGACTACTTGACTAATGTTAATTATTGACTTTTGTTTGATATGGAAGATTTTGATTAATCTCAATATCTTTCAGTTTTAAACTTTCTAAATAAAATACGTATTTGTTTGGCAATTGGAAATAGGATGAAATAAAAGATGAAATAATGTCACGACAAACATAACATGACTTTTATTTATTGTAGGTATAGAAATGAAAGGAAATACAAAGAGACAAAGAAAGGATTATTACCTGAGAACACTTGGTCAGTCGATGGAGACACGTCTGTACTGAATAAACCTTTAAATATTTAAAGATAGCTTAACCTCTAGTTTCACCGTTCCTGGCATCTTGCACGTATTTAACGTCTTTGATAATATCTTTGGGTATTTTATTGGTCGCTGTTGTAAGATGTAAAATTCGGCATGCCCTAATGTCGCCACAGTTCTTTGTCTACAGTCTTTCACGGCGCCTTTTTTAAGTTTAACTTGCGTCTTGGTCAGTGGTGGATTTAACAGCAGGCTGGGGATGACAAATTTTAGAGAGTGCTAAATTTAGTCTCGAAGGAGCCTCAAAACTTTAATAAAAATTATAATTTAGTGCAATACAAAGCGATATTTTATATTTTATGTTAAATAATTTTAGATAATTTTTGTTCAAACTTGGATAATAGCATTTTGCATGGCAGATATACACCAGCGACAAATAGTTCAGGTAAGAGGGGATTTTCTTATTTCTAGTTCCTTTGTGTATAGGGTCAGAATTAATGAACAATATTTCATACAACGGTATAATGATTTTGCGAATTTACGAATTCATAAAGTTGCTATTTCTTTAGTACTCTGTCCCGTGCTCCCTTAACTGTCTTAATACTTATATGTCTCTTAATGTATCTCCTTCCACCGAAAATTTGGTGGAAGAGTTATCAGTGGAAGTTGTGATTAAGAGTTTATTTGAATTACTAGACACGGAAATACAATTGTTTAAATTTTACTGCATTAATTAACATGACTGTGCATTGATTTTTGATACATGCCATTTATTTGGCGTAAAGTTTTGTTCCATTTCTACTTTTTGTGCATTTTTATTGTTCAAATGAAAAGCATATGTTGAGTTGGGTAGTGGCAATAACTGATTCCAGTGGAATTCTGCGCTAACTCTTTAACTCTGCGATAAGAGGTTTTAAATTACTCAAGAATACTAGAATACAGCGGTTAGTATGCATATTTTCTAGGAGAGTAAGAAATTTCTTGCATGGAATTAGTTTAGAGGACGTATTATATTTAGAAGAGAGTCTCCATACGGGTTTGTATAGAGATGATGAAATATACGATATGAATGTTAAACTTAATCCTTCAACAAATTATTATGTATGAAAAAAATGTGATATAATGGGTTTCATAAAGTATTGTATGTTGACATTTTTACATGGAATATTGGTCTGATATAGGCTATATTAATTTTTTAAACCCCTGTATAAATAATTTGGTACAGCCAAATTTTTTTAAAGGAGATATTTTTCTAAGAATATCAACACTGGTTTTGAGATGGTTCTCAAATTAGAACTAACCCATGCCAGAGATGTTATAGGAACGACTTTCTGAGAAAGAAGACAGAAAAAATGTTTTTATCCCGCTTAATGGATAACCAGGGTGAGAGACGTATTTTTGAAGCCAAATTATGAATGAAATAGATAAACAAGTATACATATTTATATTTTATGAATAGACTGAGATTTTAGCCAAATAAATTTACCAAAAATAATCATAATAGACATAATTAAAAATAACAATATATATGATATGATAAATTAATAAGTTCCGCAATGGTATAAGGTGCAAAAGTAATCTTTGTGAAGAAACAAGATGAGGATATACTATGAATAGTAATACAAGGGTGCAGGCGCTAGGCGCTGGACGAAAGGTATCATAAGTTAGACCTCATAGAAGACTATTTCGATCATCGCCATAAAAACTAAGAATTTGAAGAACATTCTAAGAATTTGCAAAATGCACGTTTCTAATCCATATGAGATATTTATTAAGCGAGTCTTTCTCTCCCTATAAATCCAAATAAATCGGGCCGGAAAAAAGGTTCCTTGAACCCTGGGAATTTCAGGGATAAAACACGATGAATTCATCAAATCACCAGAGTCTTCATTCTAATAGTAAATAGCAACAATAGTAAGAAGCATAGAGTGTTACCATAAGCATAATACACGAAACATAAGTCTTCGAAACAAAGACATTAGGTAGCAATGCTTATGAGGATATGTATAGTCTGCAACAGTTCTATATACATCTTTGCGGATTAATTTGAACAAAGAGGAGAGATATACACTTGCATTTTTTGCAACGTACTTCCTATGCTTCAACACCAGTTTCCACATGATTTCTTGGAGTTAAGAATTTGAAATAAGGAAGAAAATTAAAGAAATTGTGGGAAAAATAGACAAGAAAATTCATTAGAATCTCTGATATCCTTTCATGGGTGTTAGTTCATACTTTCATATTTAATTACTAGACATATAAATCTTTTAAAGTATTTTTCAGATATGTACTTGAAGTGCATGGCGCTGTAATACTTATTTGTAATTTACTTTTGCGACGCGAGATCGATTCTGGTATAAAGGTTTTAGTTAGTTTTTGTACCACTAGAAATCAAAATATTATACTTCAAAATATATTTTGTACTGGAATGAAAATTAGAGGAAAAATGAGAAGTAAAAATCAATAAAATTAGTATATCTAAAATTTATTGTACTTCTTTTGTAACATTGTTTAAAATACAATTATAACTTACAGTTACTAATTTACAACAAAATGTTTTTTTTGTTAGGTTTTAGGATTATTCGTATTGCAAAAATTAAAATAGTTACATGTTTAACAACACGGAGAATAATGTAATAACAATGACTGTTATACAACTCAAACGTATTGTTTTGCCAACTCCATTTATAGTGTTCAAATGTAATTGGGATAACAATGAATCAGGAACATCAATATAAGTTTTCTTTAGGCCAACTTTACGTATTAGAGACCTAAGACCTTCAATATCGATGTCTTTGTCATTAACTGCAGACCAGATAGTTATTGTTGATTTCTGATAGCTTGAAACTAGATCAGCTAAAATATCCACACTCTTTGCTGCTAGTACAGCTCTAACTGGGAAGGTTATGGATGTAAAGTTATATGCATGTAGTTGACTGATCATGCTTTCTGTTTGATTTTTCGTATAAGGAAAATTGATGTCACCTGTAGTAGTCCATCCTAGCGATAAGGTAGCATTAGGAAAATTATCATTGGCTAATTTCAAAAATTCTGTTGCATTTACTGGTTCCGGCAAGGACTCGTTATTGGAACTTTCTCCTTTAAGAATATCAGCATTTAACCATATGGGAAAAGCAGCCTGTAAAAAATATTTTGCAAATTAAATTCAAGATACCATTTATATTTTATGTCCTACAAAATCCCACCCTTTGTCACTGTAAGTTAGCAATATTTGTTGGCAAAACTGCGAAGAATCAATGTAAGTAAATTGTTAAAAAACAATGATATTCATTACATTTTCTGTTTGATTTGAAGAAGTCTGCTGTCGAAGCCCATCAAATAAAATAAATTGGTTTCAATGATTTAAAAAGGGTGATTTTGATGTCAATAACAAGAAACGGTCTGAATTGCAAGACTTATTGATTAAAAACTCTCAAGAACTTTCAGACAGTTAATGTATTTATTGACTGCGTGCTGGCATTTGTGCGATAAGAACAATCCAACAGGAAGAGACAATTTTTACTATTCTAATAGTTTCATGACTTTCCAGACAAAAGTAGTTTTCTGTGGTGTATTCTGAGTAATAACGAAAAGTGGATCTGCTGCGATAATTTTGTGCGCAAAAATCATGGATTAGTCCACGAGAGCCATCCGCATCGATATAAGAGCGAAATATTCATGGCCATTAAATCTTACTGTGCCTATGGTGAGATTGACAAGGTGTAGTATATTACGAGCTACTACAACCAAATGGAACTGTTATTGTAGATGTTTACCGAAATAAATTAAACTAATTGACTGACGTAATGTTGCAGAAAAGACTAGTAATTGCGAATAACAGATGGAAACTCATTGTCTTGCATAATTACGCCTGGCCGGAAAAGAGTGGCGAAAGATTCACTGCAGCTCGAATATGAAGTTCTGCAGAACACAGCATACTCGTCAGACATAGCACTTTTTAGTTACCGGCGTCACTTGGTTGGCATGCGGCTTTTAAATGCTGAAGAAGTGCGAAAATGAATTAATAGTGATATCGCTGTCAAACTAACATCGTTCTTTCCACATTGTATCGTTGATAATATATATTACATTAATTTTTCTCAGTAAATGCGTTTACAAAGTGAAAAAATCATCAGAATACATGTCAGGACCTAATATATAATTTTTCACAAGGTTTAGAATCTATTAAAACCCCATCAAAATAAAATTAATTTCACATTTTTTATAGTGACAATTAACTATGTGTACAATTTTGTGTCACAAAGATAAGGACAATTTGATCTCAGACCCCTCGCTACTTGCTAAATGGTTAGCTATAATGAAAATCTATGCAAAAATATTTACATTGTTGAAATATTCCGTTAGAATATGTGCAGATTTCCTAAATGCATCGATCAATTTAAAATCAAGCTTGACTCCTTTTCTGTCTGTTTCATTGGAATGCAATTGATTGAATTCAGCAACCTTTGAAAGGAAATCCGATAAAGCTAGATCGGACGTGTTGCCATCATGAGCCATTATAGGAATAACACTAGTGTCATTGCCAACAGTTCCTACTCTTACGTCTGCTTCAATCATCATTATAGCGGCTGAAACAAAAACAAATTAATATTACTATATGTTGCGACGCAATTATAGTTTAGGGGTCTAATTTATTAGACCATTTAACTGTTTTTCGTAATATTTGTGACATAGGAAGAATTATGACTTGATACAACATAAAACATTCGCATTGTATCGAATATCTGGTGAACCAAGAAAGGCACCAAGTAAACAGAACACAGGTCCAACAAAAAGTATAACCCATCGGCTCGTTGTCTAGTGTTTCGTATAAATGTATCGTTTAAGTGCCGAGCGTGTCAGAAGTTAGACCTGGTAGAAGACTCCTTATGGGGCTTATAACCATAAACATCAAGAAGGCCCGAAATCGTGCAATATTCGAGAATTCTTCCGAGTCCGAAACGCACGTGAGAAGTTCCTGTCTGGAAGCGTATTTCCCACCCCGATATTCTGAACATATGGGGGTACAGGAAAGGGTTTCTTGGACCAGCATTGTCCACCACCACCAAGAACGCAAGGGAATAGCTTTAGCGATAAAACACGGTGCATTGATAAAGAGAATCACCACTGATAAAAGGGTTGACAAGAAAGAATATCTGAAGAATTGAATCAGAAGATCAGAAGTAGTAAAATGTCGAAAAACAAAATAAATATCAGACTCAGAATGAAGCAAAAATGACATGACGTACCGATTTGATATCTTTAAATGTATATATTTTTATGTTATTAACTTAAATAAACAACTCGCCTTTGCGTATTAATTTACGCAAAGAAGAGAGAAAATAATCCGTATTTTATTTACAACATTGTTTTCTCTCCATTAAGTCAACACTATGAATTGATGACCTACTGTTAGTAGATTGTTCAATTAGAAGAGATGAAAAATAGTATTGTAGTTGAAACAAATTATATTATTTTTTAATATTATTTCAGTAGGTTTAATCCATCGATTTCATGTTAAAATTGGTAATATACCTTTTCATTGCAGATATTACACCTTTGTTGGATTAAAACAAATGATTTTCAGGTAAACAGGCTCTAAGTCTCTGGCCAATAAGATGGATATTTAAAAAGTCGTAATGTATATATTATTCGGTCCTTTTTGATAAAAACAGAAGCAGTGAGAAGCTCGAAATTTGGCATGATTGCAGCTTATTAACTTTTAGGCCTAACCTTTTTGTGTAATACACTCTACAAATAAGTTAATTGCAATAAAAGGAAGGACGCCGAAATCAAGTAACCAGAAATAGCTACTCGCTGCTAGTTCCAATTCTAATAGAGTAGATTATTCTATTAGAATTGGAACTGTAAATCGACTATGGAGCGTATTTTTACGTTGTGGCATAAACTTTTCGGCACTGTACGGGAAAATGCAGGCAGAACAATTTTAAATAAAAAATTCTTTGCGTTTTTTATTTGAATTGATATTAACAGTGAATGTGATTGATTTAAGATATTTTTAAATTATTTTATGACCAGTGTTGTTTAAAATTTCTATTACTTGTGCTTATTCCTGTATTCTTGAAACTATTAAAGGGTTATGGAAGTTATGGTTTAACGATTAAGGAAAGTGTGATCATATAAAGTTACATTTTACATTATTTATAGAGACAATAAATTACTGTGTCCGTTTTATCGCTAAGTATATTCAGCTGTGAGAGAATAATACGACATATGCGAACATTTCATCCTAATATAGATTAACAAAATTTGTCTGTGCTCTGTTTACAATGAATTTAGATTTTCGTAAGAAGCTTTTCCAGATCTATGATATAAAAATGAATCAATCTGTTTTTAATATTAAGAATTTTAATTAATGTGATATGTGGTGAATTCAGAACAACCAAGAAAAATTATTCTTGCTTAAGAACTGGTCGTAATTGATAGGGTTGTGAAGATATAGCATATCGTTGTATTAAAGGCATTTATTAGCTTTCTTAAGATTTTTCTGTAAATTTTATTGGTTTTAACTTCAATACATTTCAGATTTCATTAATAAATTTATTTCGTAACCAAATATTGCAGGTAATTTTTGCATTAAGAGTTAAAATGGATCTTTTAGAAAGCAGAAGATTAATGAAAGCCATAGAAGACAAATATAAGATGATCTATCAGAATGATAGCTTGAGATAAATAAATTTCGTGGCAGGAAAAATTATGATAGCTACTCTTTTAAGGATTAAATAGCGGAATAAATAAGTAAAAAACGATGTAATTTTATTTAAAAGTGTATGTACAGAAATTATTCTTTTATCAAATTCATTCTATTTTGAAATTATTTTTATTCTGAAAATTTGGTTATGTTCTTAAGAAAAATATGTTAAAAATTTTAAAATGGCCGACGAGTAGATTCAGTTTTTTTTTTCTGTGATGAATTTGTTGTATAATAGTTCTGATTTTTCTTATTAAATCTTATTAGAAGCATTACAGTTCTTTCGAATGAAATATAAATCTATTAGGACCAATTCTCAAGTTTCTCATCATAACAATTTTATAAATATTCTTTTTTTTATTTCGATATCAGTATTATTTATGAAAAGTATTTATAATTAATTATTATGTACATTATTATATCTACTTTACATTAATAGAGTTTAAAATAAAATGTATGTAAATAATTAAGCAAAAACTGCGATTGAATAGAAAACGATATATTGAATTTAATAAAGTTAGTAACCATGCTAGTTGATAATAGTTGACACTGGTCAAGCATATAAAGAAAGGCTAATCAAGCAATGTAGCTGATAAGGACATAAGAGTTAAATATAGGAAATGACAAAATAAACAAGGGATGGAGAATAAGTCGAGTAAGTTATATGAGAAGTGTTAATAGATATGCTTCATTCAAGGATACTCCTATTTTGCAATTGGCTAAAATAGAAATGAAGAAGTTACAAATTATAATCTCAAGAAATTACATCAAACAAGAAATTACGTAAAATTATATATTTAAATTTTTGTCATTTGTTATGTTTCTTATAAATATATTACTAATATAATATATACAAAAATAAGAATGCATGAGAATATGTTTTAGTAATTCAATGAAAATGTACTAGAGTTCTTACTAGTGAAACCAAGCGAGGGAGTGAATGGCTATAGAGTCCAAAAAGGCTAGTGAGGATAACTTTCAAATACCGTGAAAATGCATTAAAAAACATCTACAGAGTTCCGAGACATATTATTAGCCATTAGGCGCCATTTTTATTTTGCATTAGCATAGCGTTAGGTGCTTGCATATATTCTGAGCATATTTCCTCTATAAAAAGGAATTTATTGAAAAATAGGTACAATATATATTAATAAAAATATATTCCATGATCTTCTACAACTTTTCCCAACGTCTGATTTTCAAACAATTTTTGCGCTTATTCAGATCTGAACAAGTTGTAATTAGAAGGCACTATGTTTCGTCAGTACGCTAGGTGCAACATGTGGCGAAGAGTTGTCATACAGATGGATGACTTTGTATCTGCTACTCGCTATGGCTGTTTTCTTTTCAAAAATACGTCGTTCTATTTCATTAATTAACGTAATCCTAATAACGTTAACTAGACACCTGCAAATAACATATGTTGTGGCCATGACTATTCCTTTTCAGTCGATGTGAATGGCTCTGCTTGACTAACCCATGACTTTTTGCAGTTGACATTTTTATACTAGATACAGAATATCGATGTTGAAACAGTTTTAAAATAGCATTTTGAGTGAAACATCGTATGATTTTTCTTTGTGTGTCTCAGTTAGGTTTTCCTTGAAGTCTGGCATTGCCTTACAAGTTTTTGGTACTCCAGACCGATTTTTTACATCTGAGATATAATGAAACACCATATGTAAAATGGTTTTGATGTAAATTTATTCAAACTAATCAGCAGAAATAATGAATATCGAAAATACAATTCTGTCAACTGAATATTGAATATTGGATAACTTAAAAATTCATACATTTGTTAATATTTTTAATGTAATGGCTGTTTCAACATTACATTATGCTTTTATTGACAATTCCAGCTGTATTCTAAATACGGCCAGGGCAGCGTTATGATCTGATAAATCGAAATGTGTAATTTATACGAAGATGTATCGGAGATTGGTTTTAAACGTAATTAATTTAAGAGTTTAAGGAATAATAAAACAGTGTTCTTAGGAAGACTTTGCTGACAAGAAAACTTCGTTATTAAAATAATAGTGCTAGATCAGTAAGTATAATTTATCATGTGTGTTATTATTGTTCTAATAAAGTATGTAATAACTTGAGCGAAATTTTTCTGTTTCAAAGTACAATAACAATTTTATCATTGCAAACATGACACATATTTGTTTGTCAATACATACATGATTATATATTATTTATACAATGTTTGTTTTCACTGTTTGATGATACTCCGGTAAGAAACCTAAGTTGATTAATAATACGTAAACAAACTTATCATTATAAATATGACACACATATGTTTGTTAATATAAACAATAGAAATAATATAATTTAATATTCTGAGTAAAATATCAATAGTAATACTTACAGTCATTGAGAACGGCTGCTAAATGTGATTGGTTGTTGACCGCATGAGCCCATGAAATTTTTGTCAAATTTCCCTTGATATTTGGGAAAAAATCCTCCATATCCGCTGTTGCAACAGCCAAAATGATAGAAGCTAAAAGAGAAAAACTTTTAAATACCGCCATTCTGTAGAAGATCTACTAAAGAAATGAACTGAACTCTGAAGTACATTGGCCTCTTACTATCGAGCAGGTAGAAAAACGACCCTTAACTCAGACACATTCATAACAATAAGGGTTTACTACGAATTTTGTTGGTTAACTATATTTAAGGACACTATTTATGAAGGAAAGGTTTTTCTTTTTTAAAACTTTTTATTCTAAAGTTTCGTATATTAAGTTCCAGTACTTTATTATTATTTATATATTATTAAAATTTTATTTATTGAAATGTAGACATTTTAATTTATTTAGTTATGAAATAGAAATTTATACTTGGACATGTTTCTTTCGTGAAAATTTACCTTTTTTTTTCTCAAGTATATTTAGTAAAAGAGGGAAAAGTTTAATTCATTAATATAAAAGGTTAGATATTCTTCAGGACAGGGGTGTCGAAAAAATATCGATATTTTTGCCGATATATCGATATATTGATATTTTTTTCAGCCAATATTTTTCGATATTTTTTTTAAATTAAAGAAATTATAAAATTGGTACTTAATTTAAAATGATTATTGTATTTGAGTACTTAATTTTAAAAGATTATTAAAATATCGCTGTTATTACAAAAAAAATCAATATTTTTTTCCTCTAATATATCGATATCTTTTAAAATATCAATATATCGAAATATCGATATTTTGTTCGCCGACTAACACCCCTAGTATAGCCTCGAACCATATAGAATGGCACACATGAATTTTTTCAGAACAGTTATAGGAGGACCTAACAATGATTTCTTTATTTCCTCTAATAACAAAATGGTAGTTTCAGTAAACAATAACATTATTATTTCTAATATATTAGTGATAATAATAAATATAAATTTATATTATGCAGAAACTGTTTGAGTTTGTAGAAAAATATATGGTAATTTTGTAATTCAGTGAGACTGGTTTGTCTGATATATTTAGTAAAAATTATTGTAAATTTTTTATTTTTTTTGCAAAGTTTGCAAGCCTAGGAAATAAAGTTTCAAATAATTTTGGTTAATGGAAGGTTTTACAATTATATCTGATTTCTAGGAAATTACGATTAGAAACTTATTTGTCAGGTGCTTGCATGTGTTTTGCTCAGAGACATCTACTGGTGAAAATATGAAGTGTCAATTTAAAAAAATCATTAAAGAACTTAACCTAAATGTCATATGTCATGGTTTTGATATTTGTCTGCATAAAATAAATATTTTCTATCTAATATTTTCGCGCTATTTAATGGAAACAGGCGCAAATAGTAAAAAACTTAAAATTAGATTTTCAAGATTCCTTACATTTTTTGATTGATTTGAAAAAATCTGCTGGCGCCTTAAGCACATTAAGCACATTTAGATATGTTAGGTGATCTTTCCCCTATATCCCATCATCATATCCCAGTTGTCTTTTTTATTTAATTAACGATTTAAAATGGTGATGGGTTGTAAATGACAAACAATGGTTTAGAGGATTAAATAAGTTAGCCTTATTGGGCGAAAACCTAGCCCAACATTTTAGTAGTGGCTAATTTTGAATGATCCTAATCAGCATTCGGTAAGCTTCGGCAGTTTTCGCCTAACTTTGCGACGTTGTCATTTTCAAGCGATTGAGAGCTAAAATGCAATGAACTACGACAGCTATATTTGTTTTGATCTTGGCACTGTTATGAGATCTAGCTTTATTTAATTGTTTATATCTGATATCTGTACATATCATATTATATTTATATATTATATAAATTTACATGAAGTTAGCTTAAGTATCATATTTTTTTATAAGTAAGGCTTTTTATATAGCTATAACATTTATACTATATTAATAACATTATCTTTAATTTTTTATAGCAATTTATTAATTATAGCGATCTAGTAAATTAACACTAATAAGCTATTTATTTTTATTCTGATTTTATTCTAATCCTAATTCTATTTTAGGCACTTTGGCTTAACGTCTGTCCCATTGTTTTTAATGTGCATCCGAGTTTTACTTATAATTTCACTGAACTAGATCAAATGGTTTTACTGTCTTTAATCTTCTGATTAAGACATATTTTCTAGGAGCTGGAGAGCTTCAACATTTATGTGCTGATTGAACCTCTGTTCATATATTTGGGTATAGTCCTTAATAACGTTAGCGACAGTTTCTATTTTCAGTTCCTTATGCAGATTGTCATTGCAACAACAGTCTAATTGAATGTAGACAATTCCCGAGTATACAGCAGACAAATGACTGATACGAATACATTTCCCTGTGGTCCAACTGCATGTCTTTTCCTCAAGTTGGAATGGGTATCTTCTTGTTTTGGCTCGGTCTTGTATCGGTCATTTATGCATGATTTCGATATTTTTACTGCTTAGGGAGAAGCATTTTAATCTTATGTTTTAAACCCTCATGCCAAACTTTATCGAAAGCTTGAGTAATATCTAAAAATATACAAATATAAAAAATTCTAGTGATTTTTTCGATTCGAGGAATGCTGTTTCCTGAAAGCAAATTGATGTTTCGGAACGAGATGTTTTCTTCAATGGTTGGTTTTATCTTTTTCAATAGAAGATTTTCAATAGTGACATTGGCTGGTAATACGCTGTTTCATGAGGTGGCTTTCCTGGTATCGGAATTACAATTATTTCAGCCACCTTCCACAGTTTTGGTATACATTGTAGTCTGAGTGAAGCATTTATCAGGTTGATGGTCTTAAAATGTAATTTGTTTAGCTCCTTTAATATATTTTTAAATATCCTTCCTTTTCTATTTTTTGATATTAATTCTAAAATTTCTGTAGCATAGTTTTAGTTTCTTTCTGGTTTATGGGGTATTTTGCTATGCGACTGCTGAATATTTTATGTTTCATAAAAATGATTTTTATGGACAGATCAAATGGATAGTCGTATAAAATAGAAATGGTAAAAAATGAAATCCGCCGTTTTACAGAAAATGACACTTGCGGAAAAGGTGAGCTTAAAATGGTGAATGGGTGATATTTTCCCAGTATTTGGGCAGACGACTGTATTATTGAAATAATATGATTCCAATATTTATTTAAAGTTTTTGTTTCAAATGTGTTTGAAGAGGTGGAACTAAGGGAGTTTTTGTATGAAAATTGTTTCCAAAGAACTTGTGTGAACTTGTCTACTCATATAGTATTACTTCGTTAATTGTTAGGTAATTTCTCATAGATTACAAGTCTTTGAAATCATTCAGAAAGAAGGACATTGGCTGTCTAATGAATTAAAGCCTATACTTTTTGTCATTTTAGTAAGTCAATAAATCACATAACTCGTCATAGCTCTCAATAACTTCCACGATGAATCCAAATATTCATGTTGCCAAAGACTTGATGTGTATATGCTGGTAACAGCTCGGCATGGTGTATTACGAGTTGCTTGAACCCGATGAAATGATTACATAAGGACTGCTATATCAAGAAAAGCACGACAAAATAATCTTGTTACATGGGGCGTATTCTAAAATGGGACATGCTACCCTAGCCGTTGTATTCTCTAGATATTGCTCCTTTGGATTATTATTCAAGACCAGATTATTAAGGATTATTATCCTCCTTCGGAACAGCAGGTTTATTCGTGCAAGATATTAAATATTAAGTCAATTGATGGATCGCGTCTCCAAAGATAGCGAATTTAAATGTCCTTTATGTTTGTAATAGTTGTGCTCCTATTTCTATTTTATTAATTTTTTAAAAACTCCATTTTAGAGTCTCCTCTTCAAAATTGGAGTTATTCTGGGCTGGACCTAATGCTTATCGTGAATTCCTCGACTGGGTAGTGATACCCACCTTTGTTCAACCTGGTTACTGGCTTGACTCGAATAATTGTTTTCTGTCGAATTTTACTTTCAAAATCTATAAAGCTATTTTTAATATTAGTAATGTTGTTTTAATCAACAAGAATATTAATTAATACTTGTATTAAGATAAATAAGATCAAAGCTGGATGATAGATGACGGTTTTGACTATAACGACGTTAGACGTGTGTTGACGTTAAATTCGTTTCATAAATATATGAGTAATTGACAAGATAATGTTACGGTTTAAATAAATAATTATACTTACCCCAATAGAATAATAAACTTTTCTTATGTATATGTTTGGTCATCTTTGCTTTTATTGATCTGAAAAATAAACTACTGTAATAATTTTTTAACTTTCTGCTTATTCTACTCTATTTATATTTAAAATTGTAATACGTGATTCATTAACTATAAAGTCTCGTTTTGGTTTATGTCTCTTTACTGTCTCTACGAACTATACAAAATATTAGATAACACAAAAATCTGGGTGCTTTTCCAAAGCATATCAAACGCTTCAGTAGATACTTGTACGTTTTATATAATATTGTATTTGGATATTAAACACACTTCTAAATATTTTAAGGTGACACGGGTAATTATGCTTGAAAAACTTGACAAAACAACTAAACAAGTTGGTTCTTGCATTTTTATCTCGCTGCTATTTGCGGTATCCAAATTATTTCAGAGATTGCTATTAAATCATGGATTTCGAAATCAGCACTCAACATTCAACTAAGTGAATTAAGTAACAACCGTTATTGTAAAAGCGTTTGAAGAAAATAAATACTGCCCTGTAATATTCCCGGACGTCTAACAATCTTTTGTCCGGGTATAGTATTTGGGACTATTCCACAAGATCAGCAAGTTGTTACTGCAGAACTATTGACAATTGTTGGAGTCATATCTTTTCGAAAGAAAATTTAGAGGTTCTCATGAAGAGGAATTCTCAACATTTAAGTCTATTTCCGCTACAGTTCCGCAAGGTGTATTGGTATCATTTCTGTATCCGCTCTACACTGCTGATATTTTAATAACTAAATAAACAGTTCCTAAAACATTTGCTGATGACACAGTCATTATGGCATAAGATATAGGTCTAGACTAAGCCTAGGGCTGTAGAAAAAGTGTAAGTTGTCGTCAACAAAATCCGCAAAGGGACTATAGGCTCGAAAATATAGCTCCAAATCTGCCCAAGTCATCAATTTGACCAAGGCCAAGGAGATGGTTTATGAATCAATTATGTTATAAGGTGTAAATATTGAGTTTCACTGAGACATTAAACTGACAAACCAACGCTGTCAAACAGTTCTTCAATTAATTACCAATACTTATTGTAGTTCAGGTCATCAGGGAGTTGAATGAAGAACCTGAATCAAATTGATCTTCGAATTTATTCAAGATTTAGCCGGAGAATTTGAAAGATGGTTACTATATCTCAACAACGTGCAGGCAATGGAGTTACTGGATGACGCGCAGGATATCAGAAGATAGTATGCAAATAGGATTGGTCTTATAGCTCCTCTGTTTGTTGAAATTGTTTTAGTGTTCAAAAATCTTATAGTACTTTTGGTATTTTTTCTCAAAATAGTCTTGTGAAGTAGCTAGAACAACATACAAGGGCACCTTGTACATATCTGTTCTCTTTAGCGGATCTTTTTTAGCTTCGAGGTTACGCATTGCCTAAAATATCTTAATATTTTCAGTATTTCATTGAACCAATATCCGACGCGGTTATATAATAGTTCAGGTTATTAGGTTGAATAAAAAATACAAAATATGGTTTTCTTCTATCAATTGTTTTAAATTCAGAACCAGTTGGTTCATTTCCTGAAACGGAATATTTGAATCTCATGTTTTATTTAGAAGATTCTGATTAAATAATATATATTTGGATATATTTGTATTGCGGTGAATAATACCACACGTTACATGTTTGTATAAATATGGTTAGTAAGATAATAACTAAAATTGGGACATATAAATACTGATATATATATATATATATATATATATATATATATATGCAGCAAAATTAAAGAGAGCTCGGATGCTGTGTACGGTGATTCTTCTCCTTCGATTGCAACCGTTAACAATTGGTTTAATTAGCTGAAACAGTAGGCATCTCAAAAAACCGCGTTGGTCATATCCTGCATGAAATTTTGGCCATGAGATGGCATGCCTGTGCGTTTTCTTAATACAGAAAATAAGTACCGTTCAACCGTAAGATTCATTCAGAGCAGTGTTTATGTTTCTGAAGAAGTTTTTGCGTCGTTTTATGACTTTCGGCGAAACATGGATCCATTGGTGTGCACCAGAGACCAAGGAACAGTCGAAACAGTGAACTTTATTCGGTAAACGTGTTCCAAAGAAGACGCAAGCTGTCCTATCGGCCGGAAATGTGATGGTCATCATTTTCCGGCATGCACAAGATGGAGGGCTATACTATGCCGAATAATTAAGCCGATTCGACGCCGAATTATAGAAAAATCAACCTCATTTGGCGAGGAAAAAGTACCCTTCCACCATGACAACGCACCGGCTCATACCTTTTGGCCCCATGCGATTACTTTTTGTTGCTGAACGGGGTCAGTGTATTGAGCTAAAAGAAGACTATGTTGAAAAATTAATGGCCACTTTTGTTTTCTTTTGTAGGCTAAGTATTTATTGGACCAAATTGATTAAAATCTTGGAACGGGAAATCTGAGAAGAAATGATCAAGTGATATCAATGTACGGTTCCCACATTTGGACACTGTTAAAATCTGGTATTTGCTAGCTTGAGACCTTTCATATGCGATGCTTAAGGCAAATTCTAAAAGTTTTGGTCTCCAAGAATGCATTAACAATTTGTACACTGCATATTTGAGGAACCAATTCGAAGATGCATTTTTCAATGCTTCGGATAGGCGTGTCGAGTGAAATGTGAACGAATTCCTCGCAGACTTGTATGATGAAAACGATCATTTGGACGGAAGACGTAGCGAACAGCTTCGAAAAAGACATTGCTCTAAATCATAGAGATTGAGGCGAAAACTATGGATTAATACATTATCCAGAACCAGAATGGTTGAGGCCGATCGTCACCAGTGGTGAGATTTGGTGAAGAATATTCGAGGCCCTGCAGCATTAACAACAGCGTATCAGACTGTGGATTCTTGATTAGTAATTAATATTGGAATTTGGGTTTGCTTCATTCAGATATTGAAATAAACATGCATTTCCAAGTAAATTCGCGACTGCTAATAGAAATCATAGAAATATTACGTACCTTTCTAAATATTTACAAGTATATTAAATATTTTTAAGACAGCAGTAACGTTTTTTGAGAACGCAATAAACCGACTAAATAACAAAACTAATTCAAACATAAAATATAGAAATAATACGACCAAACTAGATAAACCGAAATAGATTTGTGTTATCTTGAAACAATTTCAATCTGAATGATAACACACAAAGCAACATTGTAATATTATATAATATTACGATTACTGATTGGAAGTAACTGTCAACATAGCCGAACTAAAATTAATATTATAGACTATGATCTGATAATATGTTTTATTAAAGGCAAATAAGTTCTGATAAGTGCTGAATGATTCAATAAACGAGCGAAATCTGTTTATCCCCATTTGAGACACACACGGAAAGTCATATCAATATTTCGGTGTAATTAATATGAAAGATTATGTTAATGTGTGTTTTGGGGATTATGTCTGCTCATGTAAGACTAAGAGACTAAGACTCATAGCGATTACTAAACAGTAACTTATATAAATCATTTTATGTCATAGGAAATTATTTTAATATTGGCTTTAAAAAAAAGAATATGATTAATAAATTAATACGGTGAGTTACATTTTATAAATATTCTATATATTATGGAAATAAAATAACCGGGAATTTTTTTTACACATCATTTCTACTTGGATTAATTCACAAACAAGACGAGTGCGAGAATACACATCAATATGTATTCCTCAATTATAAAATTGTAATAACTTAAGATATAGTTTACACTAAAGGTATACACTTTATATAAGTTCGTATGGTTTGGTTCGCTTCAATCTTCTGACATCCTGCGCGCTGTCCAGCAGCTGTATTGCTTCCACGTTAATATGACTTAGTAATCTTCTTTCGTGTTTCAAGGCGAAATCTTGGAGAACTTCGCAAATCCATTTGATTTCCAGGTCATCGAGCAGTTCTTCGTTGGTTACGTAGCAATAGGCATTGGTAATCAATCGAATAACCTTGTTTTGAGAACGTTGGATGACAACTAGATTTTAATTTTGAGTGTAACCCCATATTTGCGCCCCATATGTACAAATTGCCTTTACGACTGTCTTTTAAATCACCTTTTTTGATTTTAGGTCAAGTTGAGAGTATCTTCCGACTAACCAGTACAGTTGTTTTATATTGGTTCTAATGTGTTTTGCTTTTTGTTTTAATATGATGTTTCCAATTTAATCTACCGTCAAGATGGATTCCGAGGGAGCTGATTCTGCTTGAGGAATCAGGCATCGATTAAGTGATATAATTAAGTTTTTATTATTTCACCTCAACGCAAATTTAACATACAAATTTGGAACTACTAAGTTGAATTTTCCAATCTTTCGTCCATTTGTAGATTTTGTTGACTGCCACTTGTACTTTTTCTACTGCCTTAGGAAGAGATATGTCGTTTGCCATAATAATTGTGTCGTCAGCAAAGTTTCCAAGTAGTGTTTCATTTGTTGTTGGAATGTCAGCAGGGTAGAACAGATACAGGAGTGGTCCTAAGACGCTACCTTGTGGAAATCCAGGCGAAATAGCTTTAAATATCGAGAACGACATTTTGTGCGAGACTCAACGACAATAGATACGCGGTAACAATTTGCTCATCTTACAGATTAATCCCAAATGCCAAACCCGACCAAAAGCTTGTGAGATACCCAGGAATATTGTAGGGCATTATTTCTTTTCCTCAAACGCTTTTTCAATAGCCGCAGTTACTCTGTGCATTTAATCGATTGTTGAGTGTTGATTTCGAAAACCGAACTGGAAATCTGGTATTATTACAAAATTCCTAACACGTTTAAATATTATTGTCACAAATAGTTTTTATATTGCAGGTAGCAGCGAAATAGGCCTGTAGGATTCGACTTGTTCTGCAGGTTTGTCAGGTTTTTTGAGCATAATTATTTGTGCCAGCTTAAAGCATTCCGGAACATGCTTTAGCCTTAACGTGATTGCTTTTCGTGGCAGTTGTTTCAATAATCCACCTGAAATGTTATCTATACCAGTTGCCTTTTTAGGATTGGGATTATTAATTTCAGTGGCAACTTCCAATGGAGAAATTAGATTTAGATCTACATCGGGTTGATAAACAGGAGATGTATCCATGGTAGATAGAAGTATTCTACGAACAATTCAGCTTTTTTATCGTTGCGTCGAACCCGTTCATTTCGATCATTGTTAATTGGCGCTACTCGAATAATTGGTCTTTTAAATCTTCGAGTTGCTTTCCATAGCGAATACTCCTTGTCTGCTTGTGTGCTTAATTGACTTACATATTTTTTGAGAGCAATTCTGTTTATATTCTTTGATCTTTTGATTCGTCTGATTACTAATTATATTAAAAGTAGTTTTTTTCTGCAGCATTTCTGGTTCAGTGCCATACTATTCTAGCTTTTCACATTTCTTTTATCATTTCTCTAATTTCGAGGTTGTTGATTTCTCTCTTGATATTGGAGTAGCATCTTTTGCAGCTGACCAAATTTTAATTATATTTTTAGTTTGTTGCTCAAGATCATCTATATTTTTAAGTCTTACTTTTAAACTTATTTGCTCCTGCAGTATTAATCTGAATTTGAATAACCGGGAATAAAAATGGTTTCATTTATTCATTGTGATATTGCTTAATATTAGGCCGACAAAAGATGTTTCTGAAACGTGCTTAACCTAACTAACTTAAATCTGATGTATTTTTGAATGCTGAAACTGTATTTGGCGTTAGTTTTTTTTTCAGAATAAGACACCAATCTACATTTGGTTATGTTTATTAATTGTCAGTTTTATGTTTATGTTTATATTGCTATACACTATTAATATTTTACTTAATAATTAGGGTATCTATTAATAACAGCAACAATTGTTTCCTTTCAATTCATAGTCTTTCGGTAATAGTTTAAAATATAACATATAATTATAATGTGAATTAATAATGCAAAATTCATTGAAAAATGTAATTATCATTAAAATGGGAATAAAAAATATAGTACATTCTAGATATGACAATATCAACAAAATTAACCCACATAATGGCAGATAATATAAAATGTAAATATTTATCTAATACTCTTAGGTGGAGTATCTTTTATTTGTATATATCAATATTAGTGGCATTGTTCACAGTCAGTATGTACATTCAATAAGAATAACAGGTCAATTGGAAAGTCCCCGACCTGACGCATAGATGACGCTACTAGAATTAAATCCATATATTTTTGAGATAGCCCTAACACTCAAAGAATACGTGTATAAATTGTATAACTGTCGGATCATTAGTTTGTGAATTATAGTATTTTAAGTGAAGCAACTTTTGTTATTGTGAAAAAAATGGATAAAAGAAATTTCGCGTGTTGATAAAGTATTGCTTTTTGAAGGAAAAAAATACAGTTGAAGCAAAAACTTGGCTTGATGTCCAGTTTCCGGACATTGCCCCAGGAAAATCAACCATCAAGGATTGGTATACTAAGTTTAGACGGTGAACGCAGTGGACGCCCAAAAGAGGTTGTTACCCACGAAAACATTAACAAAATATACAAAATGATTTTGAATGACTGTAAATTGAAAATGAATGAAATAGCAGACACTCTAAAGATATTAACTGAACATGTACATCAATATCATTCACGAATATTTGGGTATGAGAAAGCTCTGTGCAAAGTGGGTGCCGCTCTAGCTCACTGTTGACCAAAAACAACGACGAATTTATGATTCGAAGGAGTGTTTGAAGATGATCAAGTGTAATAAACCCGAGTTTTTGCGTCGATATGTGACAAATGATGAAACATGGCTCCCTCATTTCACTCCGACGTCTAATCGGCAATCATCTAAGTGGACTGCACACGATGAATCCGCTCCAAAGCGTGGGAAAACTCAAGAGTCGGCTGGTAAGGTTATGGCATCCGTATTTTGGGATGCGCATGGAATAATTTTCATTGACTACCTTAAAAAGGAAGGATCATCAACAGCGATTATTACATAGCGTTATTGGAAGGTTTGAAAAACGAAATCGCCGAAAAACGACCGCATTTGAAGAAAAAGAAAATGCTGCTTCACCAAGACAATGCACCGTGTCACAAGTCAGTGAAAACGATGGCAAAAATCCATGAATTGGCATTCGAATTGCTTCCTCGTCCACCGTATTTTCCAGATCTGGCCTCCAGCGACTATTTGCTGTTCTCAGATCTCAAAAGAATGCTCGCTGGGAAAAATTTTCGTCGAATGAAGAGGTGATCGTCGAAACTCAGGCCTATTTTGAAGCAAAGGACAAATCGTACTACAAAAATCGAAAAGTTCGAGGGTCGCCATAATCAGTGTATCACCTTTGAAGAGAATTATGTTTCAAAAAAAAACAATTTTGCCAAAAAATATGTTTTACTATGGTAGGCCGGGGAGTTTTCAATTGACCTGTTATAGAGGGAATGTATGGTAGTATTCTGGATTGGAAATATAGTCGATCCAAAGAAATTTTGAACATAAGTCATCAATATGTTTAATGTATTGCTTGCCGCAATTTGTAAATTCATTTTAGAATCAGATAATATTTTCATTCTCATTTTATTCTAGTTAAAAGAAGACACAATGCTGTCTGATAAATTCGAACGTGTAACCGAAATAGCCTACCAAAGTTGTCCGGTTGTCAAACGTATGCAATTATTCAAAACAATAGTGATACGAGGTTATACACTGGCAAATGTTGTTTTAATGCTTTGCTTCTTTTGATAAAATTCCGAAGCCAGACACAACAGATTGTGTCTTTAATCAGTTACTTTGAACAGGAACGAGATAATGGAGAGAGGTAAGCATTTTACTGTTAAATATTAATTTTCTGCGATTTTTATTGAAAATATTTAACGTATTGCAGCTGCACTGAATATTAGTATGGAGACTGAAATATCTAAAAATATGAAACACATAATCCGGATCAGCTTGATGTTAGTTCTATCAGAGATTAAATATATGAAATGTATAAAATCAGTGAGTAGTTTTTCAAACAAACCAAGCTTAACTAAAACTCAGAGTTGATACGGTAACATTGCGACATTTTGACGTCATAAATTTAGATGACGTATATTCAAAACTTCTTTGGATAGACTTTGTATGCTACTAAGTACTGTTGGGAACAATCGACCGAAATATACTATCGACTGTTCAGTAATTGACTACTTTTTACTAGCGACTATTTCAGTCGCTATTTTTGGTTCGACTGTTTTTATTACTATTTACTATCGACTGTTTCAGTCGTTTACTTTTAGTTACTATTTCCGGTTCTACTAGTTCATTCGACTTATTTTTAACATTCTGGCCTTCCGTCGAAAGTAATGCGCAGAATTTATGCTTATATAGATTGATATGTAATATATGTGGTTTTATGTTTTTTATTTGTAGATTGCTTGTGAATGACTATATATTGTAAATTAATATAGCAGCATTTTGGAAACCTAGTTTTCGAGAGCAAAAAAATTAAATTGTAAATGATAAATAGTAAGATACTTTTGACTGGCATAATAGGTAATACTTTTCTGATAAACTTTTAGGATTTTTGTCCAAGTGTTTTGTTTGTCAAAACTTTTTTCCTAAAATCTTGAAAACTAAAATTAGGTTCCAACGGTTTCAGAAATTGCATAGATCCAAAAGATTTGAAAAATTTTTTACAGTAGCAGTTGCTAAATTTCTTTTAAAAATATTAACCGTAAAGAGGTGAATAAAGTATATAAAATATTTGTAATAAATACATTTTCTGATAGGAAAACTCTACTTTAATGTTCAACAATTTATTAAGTTGGCTATTAAGAAGAGCACCACAGTTTTTATTTGTTAACGAATGGACTATCTTAACAGAATGTGTTCAACTTTTAAAGCCCATTAAAATAATGACCACCGAGTTATCTGGTGAAAGATATCCCAACGATATCTTTAATTATACAGTTAATAAGAGGACTGCAACATTCCATCAAATCCAGGATTTTAACAAGTGAGTGGGAGAAAAATGACAAAATTGTCTATTAGATGTCATCAATAAAAGACTGGCAATGTTAGAAATGAATGCGATATGCGGGAAATCCACATTTTTAGATCCTAGATTTAAAAAAGCAGGATTTGGTATTGCAAATAATGCTGAGGCGATACAAAAAGTTATCACAGAAGAGGTATCTTCCATTCTAACTTCAAAAAATACAAATATAGTTCCACAACTCGAAATTCAAGACAAAACTACTGACCAAAAATGTATTGACATCTGGAGATATTTTGATAAAATAATGGCTAGAATGAAAGAAGTAATTACTCCAAGTACTGCAGCAACTTTACAGATTTAGCAGTATTTGGAAAAACTACCTGAATTATATCAGTTACACGTTTCCTCTATACCTGGAACATTTGTCCCCTGGGAACGATTTTTTTCAAAATCTGGGCAAATAATTAACGATCGAAGGAATCGGCTCACGGAAGAAAAGTTGAAAATGATAATATTCACAGCAATTTAAAAATATTTCCGTTCAAAAATAAATAAAACTTTTATTTAATTTTATGTTCATCATGGATTAGATTTTTCAATGATTAGGTGTATGTTTACATTTTATTTAGTAGTTATGGTTATTAAAAATCTTTAGTTTTTAGGTTTTATTTAAGTTGTACTATTTATATTTATTATGCTATGTTATTTAAAAATAGCAATTAATATATTAAAACAGGACAAAACATTTGTGGTGTTATTATTCTATTCCTTTTTACACATCCACAGAACATTCAGTATAAAAGTAATCCTACTTCCTTTAAAATTATATTTACTACATGATAATAGAAATTAGTTTTTTTAAAGTTATCACGTGGATGAATATATATACATCTTTGTCTCGCTTGTACTACCATTGGAGAATATAAAGACATTTAAAATTAACTGTTCCAAGCATTTATCTCCGTCCTTTCCTATCTCATATTTTATACAGACAAGAATTCGTACATCTTCGTCTGACATCATGAATGGAAAAAAACAGTCGAACCATCCATTTGACTGAAAATAGTAATTACTATTTTCTGTCGCTAGTTTTATTGACTATCGACTGTTTTGACTGTTTTGCGAATATCAACTGTTTCGACTATTTTGTGACTATCGACTGTTTCGACTGTTTTCAGTCGATAGTTCCCAACGCTACTACTAAGTGAATTGATATATTAATGTACAATATATTGTTATTTACAATCATACTATAAACAAAACATAAAACCATATATATCACATATAAATATATGTAAGCATAAATTAGTTACAATATTTTCAAGGTCGCGGCTAGGATGATAGGTCCGAAATTATTAACTGAAACTAGTTCACTGAAATAGTCGATAGTAAAAGTAGTCAATTACTAAGTCGATAGTCATTTTCAGTCGATAGTTCCCAATGTTACTATTTATATATAATAAAAAATGGGTAAAACCGAAGTTGAATGTGTAAATAGATAAAATAAATAATTACAATGTACAGAAACATGTTAAAATATGTTCATATGTAATAAAAAATTAATAAAATGGAACATAAATGTGTATAGATAAAATAATTAGGTACATGGAATGAATATAAATGGAATTGATCACAAGTGATGTAATTATTGGAGTTCTATATTGTCTCTTAGTTCAAGAATGCTAAAGAAACAGTAGTTTGGATAGGTTTCTTGGTGTAAATATGTCAGGTAGCTCATGAGGAATATCGTGCCCAATGTGGTTAAAAATGGTTATGCTATGAAAATTTCCCCCCAAATTTTTAAATTGTTAATTGTTTACTATAAGCAAAAATTAGTCATTCTTTATTGATTTAAAGAGTAACTTCATATTATACAATCGAGCTATCGTAGTACGGGGAGAATAAAAACAGAAGAATATGATGTGTTAAAGAATAGGAACATACTATGAAATTCTGGGTTTCAAGCAGACTAACAGGTTGGTTTGAAATTAAAAAAAGAAGTATTAAATGCGTTTTATACTAATTTTGATAGTAAATATAAAACAATTTGTATTTTCATGTATAATTTGTTTATAACTGAAATATATAATATGACATTGCATTCAAAAAATATCTACAAAATAACTATTTTTTAGTTTAATGTACGCTTTCTTTCATTTCATACATTTTAACATAACTATGGATCATCTCAATAATGACATTTAATAAAATATAGATATCGAGTTACAGAGACATTGTTTTATTTGAGTTTTTATATATTTTCAGAAATATTATCTTTTCATAAACTGGATCTAAATAGTTTTATTGAAGTTCACAATTAATGGAGATTTATAGGACTTAGGAGTACACTATCGTATATCATATTAACGCACATTTATTACTGCTATGGTTGTGTTATATATGAAATACATAATGCATAATAAAAATAATAATGCATTGAGATATATATATAAATTCAATGCAATTTTATTAAAATACTTTTCTGTTGAACAGTGAATGTTTATAATTTTTTTTTTGATAGAAATGTTCTGTTGAAATACCATTAGGTAAACATACAATACCAATAATATTTTATGTGATAATTTTAAAAGTGCTCGTCTTATGTGTATCATAATCGTGCTTATTATTTATGATACGGAATTTTGTAATGATGACATTATAGTTTTTCTACAATATTTATTTATATTAAACTATTATTGATATTACATTATATATATATATATATATATATATATATATATATATATATATATATATATATAGATATATATATATATATATATAGATATATATATATATATATATATAGATATATATATATATATATATATATATATATATATATATATATATATATATATAATATCACATGTTCCTATACGCAACAATGGGTAGAGATTAGTGTGACTAAAACAAGTTTTAGATATTCATATCTTATTTAGTTGTAAAGGACATTAGAAATGTAAACTACCATCTAATTATTATGCTATGATTTGTTGGATATATTTCCACTTATCGAAAAGCTAATACCTACGACTATGCTAAGAACTATTACAATAGCTGAAAAGAGTAGCACTCTCATGTCACCAAACTGAAAAATTAGTCGTATAAGCAGTTATTTGTAGGATACAAAAAAATATTGTTCAATTTTCTGAAGTTAATGAGTAGTTTAAATTCCATGGAAGTTGTAATTTAAACTAACTCGAGAAAATTGTCAAGTATATTTCAATTTCTTTTGTATATACTATTCAATGCAGGTATACATATACGGAATTGTTACATACATAACCTTTGTTAGAAATGATATAATCGAGAGAAATAGTAGTTGGAATAATATAAAACTAAGTCGGTTAAGGAGAGAAATCATTCGCCTCGTAAATATTTTTTGAGGTCAAAAATAGCTAGTTATATGTTGTTAAATATGCTGAGCAAGGGAGGTGTTTTGTTACTGTTATTATAACAATGGTTTATCATTTAATATGATTTCTTTCCTTCCATACTACTTTTAGTAATAACTGTCTTCTGGTATTCTAATTTAACTGTATCGGATCTATACTTCCTTGGATTGACTATTGATATGTAAGTTTAATCGCAAATAACAATTTTACTACTAGTTGGTGGTAGAGATTATTATCAAATTTTAACAGATTTATTTTTTGTAGATCTGTCAAGTGATGTAATACAAAGTCAAACGAAAAGTCTCAAACATAACACCTTGCGTCATATTAATTTCGTTTATAACGATACAATTTTAAGTTTGGACTCTATAATGTTACAAGTAATTCAGTTTTTCCTTTTTCTTCAGTGTAGATTCTTATCTAAGTTGATTATACCATTAAAAAGCTATAGCTAATTATGAAACATCTTCAAATTGAGACTTCCAATTTATTTAACATTCACAACTCTTCATGTTTCACCGATATTGATAAAGATTTTTCTATATGATATTGAATAAACAAAGCTATTCAGGTTATCACTTTACTGATGGTGCATGACAAGATAATGATGTTTTTTTTATTTAGAAAATGATAAATAAGTATATACCCAATTTAGGGCTTTATCAATCCTATTATATCTGCTTTATTGTTCTGAGTAGTCTATAGAAAAATGTATATCAAGGAGTAATTAAATTTTGGTACACCATAGAAGTATGGAACTTCATTATTGTTGACCATGAAACATTAGAGATATGAAACATAATCAAATAAGCAATTTTGGTATGAGTATTGGTGATAAGAATATTGTTAATAATATATATATATATATATATATATATATATATATATATATATATTTATATATATATATTGACTAACTAGGGTTTCACTACTGACTGACGAGTGACCAACTCTAGAAATCATCCCAGATCTTCTCGGTCTTACACAACCTGGTTACTGGCGTGACTGGAATCATTTTCCTTGTAGGATTTTATACTCTTGCCTAGAACAATCTTGAAATAATTCTTCGTTTTCTTAATTTTTGTATTCCCTTTCATAAAAATAATATTGTTTGAAATATTTCATTATAGCAATTACTTCGTTATTAAAATAACTTTTGGAACTGACTGGCAAATTGGATCACATAAATTTCAAAGAAACTACTGTCAAACGTATTTTTGTCGCCATATGTTTTTTGTTATATGTCTGTATTGGTTTTTGTGTCTGATATATATAGTGCGATTTTCCAGTTTTTATAAATCCAATATTTATTTACAGGCATCAGAAATTTTCTCAATTGTGTTTGAACATAAATACATATTCTGAATATTTGAAATTTACTTCTATTCTCGTTCTGTTCTATTCCATATAGCTTAATTTTGAATTCATATTTCTTTTTTTTGTTCTAGCCTAAAACCAGGCGATGGAATGCATGACGCATACTCGATCACGGGGACTTGACCTGGAGCAACAAGTTGGACAGGGTTATGTGGGGCTGCCTCTAAACTCACCAACACACTAAACCGAAACCGCCTCACAGCTGACTCCTGTAGACCAGTACTGCTGCTAAATTAAATTTGGGCATATACTCGCTAACCGGGAAACCGTTATGGGAACGACTACCTGGCGAAAGGGCAGTTTGCGTTGTATGAGTGCAGCTATGGATCAGGTCGTTGCAGTCTGGATATAGAGAAGATTAGCGCTAACGCGGTACTCAGCGCGCAGCACGTCGACCAACTTGCGAACAAGTGCTTTTTCAGAAGAACTAGAGTTGAGTTGTTCTTTGTGGAATGAGTTTGTGGTTGAGTTATATTGGAGATATGAAGTGCTTGATTTCTGGAGTGCCAGTTTCTCCGTGTATTTGATTATTTCTGATAAACCATCGGGCGTTTAAGATTCTCTCGAAGAGCTTATTTTGGAAAACTTGAAGCTGTTTCAGCTGATTGGGTGTAACAAACTTTAAGTAGGCATTAAATCCGTAGAGGGGTACAGACCGGATTAATATTTTCTAAAATAAGCATTTAATGGAGATGGAAAATCTGCTAGAAGAGCAAACGAGAGGAGATGGCAGGTTTGCTATCCCCAAAACATTCAGGGTTTGGGAATGCTAACCGAATCGTCGGTCGAAGTGGAGACCTAGGTACGTGACTCTATCTAGCCACGGAATTATTGTGGTATCGATCTTGAGCTGCGAGACGCGCAATGCGTAACACTTCTTATGGAAAATGATGGCCTGGGAATTCAGGGGGTTGATTTGCAACCTCCAGAATTTGAACCACTTGACCGCATGATCGAGATGCTTCTGTAAATGTCTTTGAATGGTGTTCCCGGACCTGGAGGGACTTTTATTGATTTTCGACTCGAAAGAATTTTTCTAGTCTTAACCTGGAAATATCTGTCCTATAGATAGGACTTGATAAGAGCGATTAGGTCTTCTGGGAGGCCTAACCGTACGCATTTTGCGATCAAACCGTCGTGCCAGTCCTTGTCGAAAGCTTTGGTTCAGTCCAGGAGTACTGCTCCAAGCTTTTCACGTCGGACAAGAGCGTGATGGATGTGTGCCGCCAGATGAATAGCCTGATGTACAATTGATATTTATATTGATTTGATTTTTTTTTTGTTTAAAAGGGCATTTATTGAGAAATTTTTATGTAATATATTTTATTATTGATAATGGCATATATTAAAATTTTCCATCGTTTTCTACCACTTTTTCCATCATTCTGGCAACATGGCGATAGTATATTGAAAGAACAGCTAATAGTTCAGTATTAATCAAATCATCCATAATTTTTTTTCCTTTTGAGCTGAACAAATGATAATTAGAAGGTGTTAGGTCTGGTAAGTACACTGGGTGGTGAAGGACTCCCTATTTGAGCTGCAACAGCAACAGCAGATCTTTCACAACCCTTGGAACTTGTGGCTAAGCGTTGTCAAATAAAAAGATGACTTTGCGTTTGTTACTAACTATTTCTTGACTTATTTCAACAATAGGTCGTTCAATTTGTTCATTTTCTATTGCTGTCTTTTATATATTATGACAGACGTCTGTATATCTCGCAAAACACTACATCTGGCTGATCTTACAGTATGCTCACCAGGCCTTCATGGTCATTAATATTCCGCTACGCTGTCGATATATGCAGCTCTTTTAATTCATAAACTGCTTGTCTGGAAGTTATTTAAACGTTTGGACTGGATTTTCGCCCAATAAGTATTGAACTCATTGTCTTCGAATTATTCCTGTACGCCGTTTTTTTCATTTATGTGAATATCACCATTTTAAGTCATTGAAACCAAAACCACCAATTTGAACTTTGAAAATATATGAAGTGTTTCCACAGCAATTTCTTTATATCAAACAACAAAAGAAATGTCTAAAATGCAATTTTGTACCTTCTCTGATTATTATCTATATACATTCAATAATACAGTAATATTAAATGCAAAACTGTTACTTTATATAGAGAAATATCAAAACCATCGAACATAACACTATCACAAAAAGTGGACTTGTGAAAGGATGTATAATAACTCATATACTACACAATTCATAATAACATCATAATTCTTGTATATTATTATACACGTACTTGCAAAAATTAACTTTAACGTAGTTGATAGTTTTTTTCAAACAAAATTATTACGTTTCAGAATCGAAATTTATATTTTGTCCATCCAGTAACAAGAGTTACTAATCTTATCGACTAGAATAATCCCAATATATCCGGCTTATATCATGAGATTTATTTTTAAACCAAAACCGCAAGTTACTTTCTTCTCATTAAAAGTCAATTTAATAACCAATACAATAATATTATTTAAAAATTTTTTAAAGAAAAAGTTGTGAATAATAATAGGTTGTTTGATTGTGTTCAACAACACATGGGGCTATTAGTTTTTTTATTTTTTTATATGGTTATTACATTGAATTCGAAATTTCGTTAGGTAGTGGGAGCAATGTATCTGAAATTTTTGGGTTTCAGAAAGCTGTTTGCACTATGGATGATTCTTGTAATGGATAACACATTTATGTTAGTAATTATAGAAGAAATTTATATCTTATATGGTATTTGTATGGTATCTTTTCTCTTCATGGCTAGTTAAGAATAAAAAATCCACAATAACATATAACTAACTAATTAATAGTGTTTATTTGGATAAAAATATCTAGGATCTGTTGTACTAGACCATGTGATATCAATAGACATATGTAGAGTAGTAGTAGGTTTGGGTAATGTCTGGTGAATGTTGGAAGTTCAATTCAAAAACCTGCTACTTGGTTATTTACGGGTAAGATGGTTCATTTATTCAGAAACAGAGATCTTTAACTGCCTGTTCATGCTGAAGGTATTAGCGAACAAGAGCAACACGTTTTAATAAATACACTATAAAAGCTTTTGTGCACACAATATAGAGCCACCTATGATCCATATAAAGTTGGTTAAAATGCAATGTCGTTTCCTAATAGGTGGCATAAAAGTGGCATAAAACACTTTTTCAATGAAGCTGTATCTCATTGCGTTTAAAGATAATAGTCATTATAAAATTCTAGATATTTTAGGTAGAATTTGGTTTCATATGTACTTTCATTACCTAGTCAAAAGTGATGAAGTTTTTGAAAGAGATATTCTTAAAAGACGAAATGTAGCCTATGTTTATAGAAAACGGAGTTTTCCTTGATTTTTTTCGGAAATTTTAATGTTAAAGATGGAATTGATCATTTGGATAAATCTTAAAACATTTAATGATGATATTCTTAGACATGTTGAGGAAGAAAGACATTTTTCGACAAAAATTCGAACTATATATGAGATATAAAGCAGTATTAAATAATTTATATAAGACTGGATATCTAAAAAAGTTCGATAGATTTCACATTAACTAAAAGTGAAAAATGTAATAGACCAAGGATATAGTCATGATATTTCTGAATGTATGAAAAAGATCATGACTGAAGCCAATGTATGGGGACATGGGATATTAATTGTTCATCATACACTGCTTGAACCGAGTTATATATTATTAATTTGACTGACTCTCAGCAGGAGATTCATAAAAGAGATGCCACAAGTGATAATAGAAAAGTTGTCTTCCATCATAACAAAAAATTGTTAGAGATTGGCTGATAAGTGTTGATTTCCATCCACATGAAACAAATGACACAGCCCTGTCATTTGTTTCGATTTCTCAAAAACTATCTCAAAAGAGGTTTATAAATATTTATTATTTTCAGTTTTTGTCCCACAACTCTCAGAGGTACAGTGATCGAATTATAGAAAAGCAGTAATATGTATATTAAATCAAGTAGCTATATCTAATTATAAAATAATAAAATATATATAATTATCAAGTAAATACAATTATTGTTACTTGATATTTAGATATTGTTATAATATTTGTTAAAATATTCAATTGTGTGATAACACGACGACTTCACTAAATATAATAACTAAAAATAACTGTCGGGTTTTGTTTGTTTTAATAAGTAAATATTTTTATTATATAAATGTTATTAGATTATTACGTTAACATTATGGTGGTACTATTTGAAATAACATCTATGGATCCCAGATACATTTTAACATTTTTCTTCTTAATTTTAATTATTTTTAATTTACTTTTATGTATTTTTGTTTTTATAGATAGATAAATGTCTACTTTATGGTAATATGTTCAATTTCTTCACCTAATAGGCATACTTTTAAAATGATTTAAATGGTAACTATTTTATGCAATAAATTTGTTATTGTCTTATTTTGCTCAAGTAGAAACAAAATATTTTTGCCAAATGTTATGATTTTGGTATAAGATTTATTAATTTATTATTTGTATTACATGTATGGTCCTACTGAAATATGAATGGTGTTATTATGGCTTATTATGTTGCAGTGTTTTATTAGTTATAAGTCATATGAAGTTATATAAATGTTTTACCATTTTTAAAAATGTCACTAACTTAAATTGGTTAACAAGTTCTTTTTTCAATTTCAACTAAAGCCACAATACGATTATTTTCTAACATCATACGTATATCAATAATTACCTTTATTAAAAACCATCTCTGATAAATGTTATATTGATCATCTTGTGTTTTGCTGTTTTTTTTTTGTTTTGAATTTTGAATATTATATTCCTGACTCATTAATGAAGTTATGTGGTTATTATGTCAGAACTGCTTATATTAGTGTCCAAATTCCTATAGAAATCTGTGTTGTGGGAACTCTGAAGCATATTACCAATAGCAGATTTTTATTTTGTTATACTTGTTCCTCGTTGTCGTTCGACCTTCGTAGAGTAAAGACGTGTTTGGAGCGACGGTCAGTGTAATAAATTTGAAAGTGTACTACCTGTGCCACAAATGCGATTTTAAAAAATAAGTAAAAACCGTGACGACAATAACAGTGTTAAAACTGCGCGTTAAATGTTTAGTGAAAATGTGTTTAAAACGATGGTCACTGCAATAAAGTAACAAAGGTAAAATTTTGGGGGCTGTTAAGGGTCGGAGGTGCATCATCTGTACCACAAATGCGGCGTTATAACGGTTCTGAAACAAATACCGGTACTGAAATTTTTGTAAAAACGTGAATTAAACTATTCATTAAATAAAAATGATTAATAGAGAGAACCAGAGACTAAATGAGATGGAAACACAATCCTCAACGTCAGGTGAAGCTTATCTGGCACAACAGAATCAAATCTTTTGTCAAGAAAACCATAAGAGAACGCAAAATGAGCAAGCTCTCTATAATGCGTATATTAACGAAAAAACAGCCCGACGGAATCTGGAAATTGCACTAACAAATATGCAAAAACAATTAGATGCACTACAACTCCTAATAAAAAACCAAAACACATACAATCCAACTAGCATTCCCGTAGTGAACCAGTGCACTGAAAACAAATTGCCTGTAAACTATGAAACAGACGAGGAAGAATTGCAAAAAGAAGTAGGCTGGATAACAGTTAAAAGAAATAAGAAACGAAAAGCAAACTACACACCTGAAGCTTCACCACAACAACCAAAAACCATTAAAGCACAAGAATTGAATAAAGAAATAAAAGTGCCGAGACCACCTCCAATTATAGTAAGTAAT
This sequence comes from Rhynchophorus ferrugineus, assembly GCF_030347505.1. Classification (NCBI taxonomy): domain Eukaryota; kingdom Metazoa; phylum Arthropoda; class Insecta; order Coleoptera; family Curculionidae; genus Rhynchophorus; species Rhynchophorus ferrugineus. The sequence continues at coordinate 75,268,122 of NW_027472581.1, forward strand.
GTCACAGACTTTGACTTGCTATATGAAACAATGAAAACAAATAATATACTATTTAGAGCAACAACATTAAACAATGGACAAATCAAATTAAACGCCGAATGTCGTAAAACTTTTACGAAAATTGCTGAGTGCTTGGAATTCCTAAAATTACAATGGCACTCGTATGAAGATAAGCAAACCAGAGACATTAAAGTAATGGCAAGAGGGCTTCCACCGACAGCTAAAACTACTAAAATAGTGGAAGAGTTAATAAAAAATGGACTTAAATGTACTGACGTCACAAATATCCTGAAAAAAGAACGAAATAAAAATAACAATGGAGAAATAGTTGTCCAGAAGAAGCCTTTACCACTGTTTATGTTATCATTCCAACATAACACGGACATAAAAGCAATTTATGAAATTAAACAAATTCTAGGAGTCGAAGTAAAAATAGAACCTCTTAGAAAGGCAAATCTTGTGCCGCAGTGCAAGAGATGCCAATTACATGGACACACACAAAAATTCTGTAAAAGGGAACCAAGGTGTGTAAAATGCTCAGGAAAACACATCACGGGAGAATGCAAAAAACCCAAAGGAACAAAAGCGAAATGTGCGAATTGCAATGAAGCGCATCCAGCAAGCTACAGAGGATGCGTAGTTGCGAAAACATTCCAAGAGAGAAGAAATAAAATCAGTCAGGCTAAAGAGCAAAAAACAGTGACTCAAAATAAACAACCAAAAATGTACAACGAAATCAACGATGAAATGACCTATGCTCAAAGCATAAACCAAACCGCTCAAAAAGAAACAAAAAAAGAAGACGTTACAACCAACGAACTGCTATTGAAACTTATAGCAAAGCTGGACAACCAGGAAAAGATTATTGAATCGTTTTCTGAAAGATTACTTAAACTCGAAAACAATAGGGCGGTGGCCTCAAGAACTAAAAATGGCAAGTAAAGACATCCGCATCGCAATTTGGAATGCTAATGGGATTCAGAAACATCACGCTGACCTACAAGTATTCCTAGAATTGCAAAAAATAGATATTTGCTTAATATCTGAAACCCATTTGACAAAGGAATCCTTTATTAAATTTAGAGGATATTACTTTTACCACACCATTCATCCAGCTAACACAGCAAGAGGAGGAAGTGCAATAATAATAAAAAATAATATATGCCATCATCAAGAACCCGGACTCAGTTTAGCAGAAAATCAGGTAACGGCAGTAACTGTTATATCTAGCAAATACAGGGTTACATTAGCTTCCATATATAGCCCTCCAAGATACAACCAAAAAAAAGAAAATTACTTGAATGTTCTAAACAACCTAGGAGAAAAATTTATAATCGGTGGTGATTTCAATGCTAAAAATACAAGATGGGGATCTAGAATGACGACAACTAAAGGTAATGAATTACATAAAGCAGCTGCTGAGCTAGGGTGCAGTTACATGTCGACAGGAAAACCAACTTATTGGCCTACCGATCCAGAGAAAACTCCAGACCTGTTAGACTTCTTTATAGCTAGAAACATAACCACTAACTACATGGAAGTTGAAGAAAATTTTGACTTAAGTTCAGATCACACACCTGTGATTTTGACGCTGAGTGAAAACATTATAAGAAAACAACAAAATCCAACATTAACCAACAAGAGGACAGACTGGGAAGGATTTGTTGAAGAAATAAACAATCGAATTCAACTAAATGTTCCCCTTAAGACAGAAGACCAATTAAATTATGAAACCGAAAAATTCGTTGCAGACATCCAACAGGCTGCTTGGAATAACACTCCAGAAATTAAAACTTCAACCAAAGGAATAAATTACCCGAAAGAAATCAAGGAAATGGTAGCTGAAAAACGAAAACTACGGAAAAAATGGCAGCAAAATAGAACACCTGAAAATAAGAATATCTTAAACAACATAACACAAAGGTTGAAGAGGGAAATTTTGGAAATTAAAAACAACTCCATAAATAACTATCTACGAAATTTAACAGATGACAAGAACACAGACTACTCGCTCTGGAAAGCCACTAAATACCTAAAACGATCCTGTCTACATAGTCCTCCGATAAGAAACATGCATGGAAGTTGGGCACGCAGCAACCTGGAGAAAGCAGAAGCATTCGCTGACCATTTAGAGAAAACTTTCAAACCAAACGAAAGTGAAATTGAACATACTTTACCGGACATAGACGGCGAAAATTCGACAATTCAATTAACAACTCCGAAAGAAGTCACCAACGTTATTAAAACTAACATCAAGCCAAATAAATCACCAGGCTATGATTTAATAACAGGGCAATTGCTGCACAATCTGCCAAGAAAGGGTATTATAAAGCTCACTAACTTAATCAATGCAGCATTTCGACTGAAATATGTCCCAGACGTTTGGAAAATGGCTGAAATAATAATGGTTCCAAAACCTGGAAAATCACCAAATGATATAAAAGCTTATCGACCTATCTCACTGTTACCGATGATAGCTAAGGTATTTGAAAAGCTCCTCTTGAAAAGATTAAAACCAATTATAGAGAGAAAAAACCTAATACCAACACACCAGTTTGGGTTTATTACCAAACATTCAACGATTGATCAAGTGCATAGAATAACAGATGTTATTGAAAAAGCCTATGAAGATAATAAAGTATGCTCAGCTGTATTCTTAGATGTAGCACAAGCTTTCGACAAGGTATGGCACAAAGGCCTCGTCCATAAGCTACAGAAAATATTACCGAAGCAACACACCGAACTATTAAAATCTTACATCACAGCCAGAATGTTTAGAGTGAAACAAGAGGAAGCTTACTCTACAATAAAAGAAGCTAAAGCAGGTGTACCACAAGGAAGTGTACTGGGGCCAATTCTGTACCTACTTTATACATGTGATATACCACAAATCGAAAACATTACAATGGCTACATTTGCTGATGATACTGCTATTCTTGCTGTCGGAAACAATAGCGAAGAAGCAACCCGAAAACTACAACAGGCTACTGACGCTATAAATAAATGGACCCAAATCTGGAAAATACAAATTAACCAAAACAAATCTGTGCATGTTCAATTCACCTATAAACAGGCCGCGCTTACACCATTGACCATAAACCACACTGTCATACCATACAGCAATAATGCTAAGTATCTCGGAATGACACTTGATGCAAAACTACGGTGGAAGGAACATGTCAAAAAGAAAAGAAAAGAACTTGAGTTAAAATATAGAAAAATGTATTGGCTAATTGGAAGAAAATCTCAATTAACTATACATAATAAATTACTTCTATATAAACAAATATTAAAACCTATATGGACATACGGAATACAATTATGGGGATGTTCCGCAAAAAGCAACATAAATCTAATACAAGTTTTCCAGAACAAAGTCCTAAGAAGCATCGTAGGTGCACCCAGATATTACCGGACCATTTATTTACATCGAGATCTTCAGATACCGACTGTCAATCAAGAAATTAAAAGAATTGCAAAGAGACATGAGGAGAGACTTCACTCTCATGTTAATTTCGAAGTATTACAACTCTTGGACAACACCAAGACCGGACGCAGACTCAAAAGGACCAAACCATTTGAACTTGTGTAGTGTGTTGTAGTGTAGTGCAGTGAGGTGCATTAGAAAAAACTCAAAGTGTTAAAACAATTATTATTATGTTAGAGACTATGTAGGACTGATGAGTCCTATTAGATATATACCTAGATTTAAGCTATTATAAGGACAAATTGTAGGTTAGTCGGCAACGACTAGTAACAATGTATATAATTATAAAAAAAAAAAAAAAAAAAAAAAAATACTTGTTCCTTACATTTTCCCAAACACGGATATATTTTTTTTTATTAATTATTTATTTACCAAGAAAGATATTTACTTATTATATTATTAGATTATTATGATATTTTATGAGGTTATCAATAACAATTCAATTAATCGATTAGCATTGCAATAGCTTGCTAACAAGGCGATAAATGAATTGAAATGATTCATGTAGTAAAACAATTTGCGTTTAAACTGCTATACACATGAACATAATAGTGGTATTTATATATAACGAGTGTGTATTGTGCAAAAAATATAAACAATAAACAAAACAATAAATTCCAAGTCACTTGTTGAGAGTTATATATTATATATATATCATTTTAATTACCCTGTTAGGCTGAACATAATTAGTGCATATTAAAAATTCATACAATATAACGATAAATATATATTTTTATACATGTATTTTAATTCTTTATTAATTTTAATTCATTTTTGATTAATTAAATGCTTATTTTTAATTTCTGAACATTAAAAATAGATAATATTATTATATTATTACGAAAAATGTATAACGTATTAATTACAAGTTATTAATTATGTATCTATCCCAATAACTAAATTTTTCAATGAGTTAATAATTTAGTAACACTCACCTGAAAATAACAAAACACTAAGCTCCTCGTCGAACTACAAATTACACGAGAAAAACAATAACGCAAATTGTCAGTTGCAACTTGATAATGGAATTCTGTTGCCGTACGATTTGAAATTATTATATACAGGGTGTCGCAAAGTTGCGAATTAATTTAACTTTTTCTCGAACAATTTAAGATTTATAAAAACGTGTTCGACTAACTGGTGCTTATTTATTATTAAATTATTTTTTGATTTTATATTGAAATGAACGGCGTATTGGTTGATCGTCTAGCATATAGCTTTTACTAACAGTTCAATTTTAATGGTATTTAGTTTATTTAGTATAGTTTCAGATTTTGGTATTGCAGCTAAAGATTGTGGACATTGAAACAGCTATGTTATATTTGTTTGCAGACAACATGAGCTTCACTTGTTTTCCTTATATGCTTATATCCTATTATTACAGGATGAATATACAAGTAATAATTGAATTAATTAAAATTAATAAATATATTTGTTTTAGCTTAAATAAATGTAACTTTCTATATCTTAGAGTCTCCTTTTTACCAACTAGAGTTTATCCGGACTGGACCTATTATTTAACGTGGGTCGGAACCACGGTCCTCTGCATTAACTCTACCGACTGGCGAGTGATCAACTTGAGATCACCACAGAAGACACTGTTACTGGTGTGACTGAGATCATTTCGTTTATTGTTTTTTTACACTTTTGTCTAAGAATAATCGCAAACATAAATTTACAACCATCCCCTACAGAATTCGAACCCGCGACTATCTCAACAGCAGTAGGACTGTAGCCTTTACCACAGCGCCAACCAAGCGGGCAATGTTACTTTTATGTAGTGTTATATATTCTTATATGGGGTTTTGATTTGAGGGGGGTTTGGACCCTCTCAAGGTAGTATTTTATTAATTTCTTATTGTTTAGAAAATACACAATATTGTATTTTACATATAGTGTATTTTGTGGGACTCTTTTTCGATACTAAAATACTAAAAAGTTTTTTCAGAATAATTTTAAAATTTATTCAATATTTGTCATCGGATTCAGATGTTTTTGAGCCTACTCTCCTCTGAGTCAGCTACGAATTGGAAGTTCCGTCTTATTATTACATTGCTATAGATTAAAATCGTAGATTAAGAAAAACTGTGTTGGGCAAAAATTGACTTCTTTTTCATCATGTTGTACACAAGTTTATTAATATACATGTCAAACATCAGTCATTGCATTTGACTCTATTTACTACTTCTTTGCTAAAGCTATAATTCCGTCACTGTAGAAATAAAACTTGATAGAAGTTACTTTTATAATTTCTCATTTTAAGTGATTTTCACAAGATTATTTTGAAGACATCTGTATACCATTGAGAGAGTTTTGTAAATACTCGAGCAAATGGTAGTTGGACTCAATTCGGTCCATATAATGGATGCTTAAACAGCCAATATCAATTCCAGCCAAACTCTTTCAATCTTTAATGAGTGTCTAAGGATGTGTGATGTGAGTCGTTGTCGTGATGACAAAAGGCAACATCTTTTCTATCGATCAATTTCTCACTGTTTTTCTTTCATTACTTGTTTAAATTATATTAGTTGTTGGCAGCAAAACACTTAAAAATCACCTTCCTTGGCACCAGTGCTGACTTTGCAATGGTTTAAGGACTTATCATTATTTTCCTCATATTATTGTCACACATAATCCATTTTTCTTAGCCAGAAATTATTCGTTTTAAAAATGGCTTGATTTTGATTCGTTTTTGCAGCGACTCACAAATAGACATTAATACATGCTGATCCATCTCGATACGACTCATCGATCAAGGTGACCACCAACACTCAGATTTTAAGGAATGAAAATGAACATACCAATTCTGAGGGTTGCACTCACTTAAACACTAATCATCATAATTTTCGATGAGTTTGAAATCGAAATATGGGAATAAGATTTTCTGGAATCTCAATTTTCAAAGTAAAAATATCTAAAGGTAGTACCACTTTATACTAAAATGTTTTATGCTGTGTTATCTTTCAAACTCACTATAGTATGACTTCAAGTATTACTAGATATACGCCACTTTCTATTAAGAAAATACGAAATTGCCTTTTCTTGAACTTAATATTCTCTAAAATTAAAGCATTGCATTTTTCAAACGATTGAGAACATAAGTATTGACAAGAAATTTTAAACCTATGAGGTTAATTTACTTTTCTCAAAACTAGATGTTTTGACACAGTTGACATGATATTTGACGTTTTATACGTTTGCTTTTACTTGTTTTGCTGATATTTTGTTTTAAAAAACTAAAAACCTTGTAATTATCAGGCTGGACAACATTTTCTAGTCTCAACTTTACGTCACTTTCCTTTACTTTCGTATTCATCAAATATTGCGCATGTTGATTATTATTCATTTTAATTGCTACCGTATAATTTAATTGAGAAGCAGTTTTTATGAAGATGGAATTGTTATGTTGTCTGATGATAATGTTATGTTGCTTTCCAAACGAAGAGAGGAATGGAACAAAAAAACTCTAAATTATTTCACAAAACTGACATTAGTTCCTAATATTTAAATATTTAAATTAGCTTTAGTGAACAATTAGTGCATATCTATAAAACACTTTATTTTCAATAACGTTTTTGAAGTTTTGTTGTATAATTAACGGTTCATTTCGTCTGAAGCCAATAGTTTATTTCATTTATTTATGCGGAGTTGGTTTCACTCACTCTCTCCCGTATACTTGCTTTCTCTCTATGTATAATGTACCTTGTTCTATTTTAAGATATTTTATAAATAAAATAAATACTTAAAAATAATTAGTGCTCACATTAGCCATATTTTTCGATCAGTTCACCACGTTATTTACGGAAGTTTAAAACACGGACTTTAACAAAAACGATACACTGGAATTTCAAAATAATGTCGAGGTCGGTGTTGCCAAAACGATACTTTCCATACCAAAATTGTTACCTGTAGTTTCGCGCGAGTGCCTGGCCGTATTGCCAATAGAAACATTTATCGTCTCGCTCTAATCATTGAAAAAAAATGAAACCAGAGTTTGTATCGATTTTTGAAGCAATCAGGCTAGATTTGATTCTATTATGGGATGAAGTATATGTTTTCTGAGTTGCTTACAAGGCCGATTTGATGAATATGCTCTTGAAACTATAGCCTTTAATTTAACAGAATATTTAAAAGAACATTTTCTTATAAGGTTCATAAAAATATGTACATATGAAACTAAAATATTTCCTATTATAAATAGGCGAAGGCGCTTGTTACAGCTGATAGCATTCGCAATTGTTTTAAAAAGAAACATTGGAATTATTAAGTATATATTTTGCTTTCTTTTATACAATATTTGCTCGATTATGCCATACCTATTTTATAGAATTGACATTTTAAATAGAACCTAGCTCGTATTGTAATATAATCCTATAACATATAATTAAATCCAGGTGTTCCCTCTAAAAATCCATTTAACTTATAAAATTCTGCGAAATTCATACAATACTACTAAGCATTTCACCCTAAAAGGGGGGAAATACTATCCATTTATTTTATACGTGATTTTGGTCAATATCTAATAATTAGTGATTCATGGGTACCAATGCCATAAGGTGTGCGACATATGACCGTACGTGGGGTGAGGAATGATAACACGGGGGTGCGTGGTACAATGGGTATTAGCGAAGACCCACCGGTCTTTTAACCATTGTTACCTCGTGTCCTTGTGCCTGAATGTCGGTCAACAAGCGATTTATGACCGGTATGTCGACAATATCGTGTTTGAATTTGAAGTATAAATCATCAGAGATTCAAAGAGATTTTGCCTGGGTAGCAAATGGACCCTTTAAAATTGTATTGGAAAAATATATATGACATAATACATGTATTTATTATATATTTCCTGTCTATAAAATATGAATGTATTTGAGCTAAAATCGATTTAGGCGATTTGTGCTTTGGATTGATTGAGAGGTTTCTGGACTGGTTTATATACAGGATAAATCGATTAATATATTTTTTTATATGAGAAACACATATTTTAATACAATAATTTATTAACATATTAAAATTCCATTGGATATTGAGTCAGGATGATTTGAATATGGTATATTGTATTTGTATATATATACATATTGTATAAATAGTCAGTCACATCGTTCATTTTTTGGATTACTCTCCCGTTAATAAATCTATCGAAAATGCATTATTAGTGCTGAATTTAAACTTATCCGGATGAATATTTGCTCTATATTTTGTTGATAAAGTTTATTATTAAGAGAGAAGCAAACAGACAACCTTGGATAAGGTTGCGGAGCTATTCGAAGCATTCTTTGAAATAGTTAAATACTCTTCGGACAAGAGTATCATAGTTTATGCTGTGATGTCATCGAATGTGGACTGAAGGTGCTTAAGGTCCCCTAGCTATAAACTATTAGAACTAAGAAACATCTATGCCTTTAAACATACTCCTAGTTCGTTATTCTTGGTACTAGCACAGCACTTTAGGGTACACAGCAACCAAAATTGGAGTTTACTACCTTAAGCGACCAGTAGCAGCGTTATCTCTATGGCACAACTATTTTATTTTTCTGTAAACTGGTTCTTGAATTTTTGTCCACCTAATAAAAGCTATCAAAAGCATTTTGCATTCCAAAAAACTAATGATAACACTTTCTTGGTCGATCTTTCTTTTCTGATCACAAAAACTCTTCTGAGCTGATGAAAAGTAGTCCTTAGCCTTTTGTCTTGAATCAGTGGTGGTAGATTTAAACCATATTATTATGTTTTATTTAATCACAATCGATAAAATGACGCTTTACGAACGTGATCAAAATCTAATATAGTGTTTAGCAGTTTTGGCTGATTTGTTGACGGATTTACTTCAAAATCTTAAAAATAACTTTGAATAACTACTCGGAAAAATTTTTGTACAAATATTGTTTTGAGTATACTTAAGAGTGATATTTATTGTTGATAAGTGACGTTTTTGGTAAATGTGGACCTACGAAAATGCTAGTTATTAAATTAAAATAATTATATAATCCTAAATTCATATCTTCATTGTCGTTGTTGTTGTCCTTTTATTGTCGATCATAAAATATTGGAGATCTAACAGGTCAAATGAAAAGTCCTGACACATAGATCGCGCTACTAGAATTAAATCCATATGTTTTTTAGTTAGCCCTAATCCTCAAGAGATACGTTTATAAATGTCGGATCATTAGTTGGTGAGTTTTAGAATTTTGAGTGAAGCAACTTTGGTTATTGTGAAAAAAATGTATAAAAGGGAATTCCACGTAGTGATAAAATATTGATTTTTAAATGGAAAAATGCAGTTGAAGTAAAAACTTGACTTGATGCCGAGCTTCCGGACACTGCCCCAAGAATATCAACCATTAAGGATTGGTATCAAAATAATGTCGAGGTGAACGTAGTGGACGCCCAAAAGAGGTCGTTACCGACGAAAACATTAAAAAAATCCACAAAATGATTTTGAATGACCGTAAATTGAAATTGAATGAAATAGCAGATACTCTAAAGATACGTGAACGAACTCTAAAGAACTGAACGTGTTTATCATATCATTCATGAATATTTGAGTATGAGCTCTTTTGACCAAAAACAACGACGAGTTGATGATTCGGAGCAGTGTTTGAAGATGATCAAGCGTAATAAACCCGAGTTTTTTCGTCGATATGAGACAATGGATGAAACATGGCTTCATCATTTCACTCCAAGTCCAATTGACAGTCATCCGAGTGCACTACACACGATGAACCCGCTCCAAAGCGTGTGAAAACGCAACAGTCGGCTAGCAAGGTTATGGTGTCTGTACTTTGGGATGCGCATGGAATGATTTTCATTGACTACATTGAAAAGGGAAGGCCCATCAACCCTCGACTATTACATAGCGTTATTAGGCCGTCTAAACGACGAAATCGCCGAAAAACAACCGCTTTTGAAGAAAAAGAAAATGCTGCTTCGCCAAGACAATGCACCGTGTCACAAGTTAGTGAAAACGATGGCAAAATCCACGAATTGGGCTTTGAATTGCTTCCTTATCCACTGTATTCTCCAGATCTGGCTGCCAGCGACTATTTCCTGTTCTCAGATCTCAAAAGAATGCTCGCTGGGAAGAATTTTCGTCGAATGAAGAGGTGATCGCAACTGAGGCCTATTTTGAAGGAAATAACAAATCGTACTACAAAAATGGTATCGAAAAGTTGGAGTCTCGCTATAATCAGTGTATCACCTTTGAAGGCAATTATGTTGAATAAAAAAAAACAAATTTTTTCCAAAAAATGTGTTTTACTATGGTGGGCCGGGAACTTTTTAGTTGACCTATTAAATTTAAATACGTTTTTTAATGAAGACTTTTTCATAGTAGACGTCATTTACGACATCGTATTCAGTTATTAAAGGGTATGTGTGAGATTACTGAGATCGTCAAATTTTTTAAACAAGCTCCGTTGTATAGTCTTGAATTGTGTAATTTACTAATTAGCGTGGAGATTGCAGAGAGAACTCAATCCCATTCGGCTAGCGAGTTTGTTTATTTTCTTGAAGTGACAACTTCGGGAAAGGTATGAGGGTCTTTTCTAATTATCAATCGAAATACCGTTATAAATTGCAAGTTACTATATTATGATAGCACAGTTAGAATGGGTTAATTAGATATTGATGGCATCCTGGTTTGTGTACGCTTAGCTCTAGGATGTGATGTAAATGTTCCACAAATGAGACAAGCGTGAGATAGAAGTATGAATAAAGTCACTTTCAACATATTCTGAAAAATGATATAATTGAATTCAATTTTGCTCAGGTTCGCCTTAAGATTTTTCAGAATATGTTGAAAGTGACTTTCTTCATGCTTCTAACTCATAGTTTTTTGAATTTTTTTCAGCCAATAAATAAATTTCATCTAGTGAATGATTTTAATATAAAATTATTACTTGGGCTTATAGTGGTTTAATTTCCAGTTTTCAGAATTTAATTTATTTAACTCTCACATTTATCTATTATTTTAATTTGCGACATATTAGTTCGATAGTCGAAGAAGAGAAAGAAGGAGTAGTAGTAGAAGAAGAAGAAGATGATGGATTTTATTTTCCCTACTTTCGTGTCCATGTTGAGGATCATTACTGGGCTCGGCATTGTGAGGCTTCAAATTGAATGGATACCTTAGTCCAAAGATAAGTTTGATATTTGTTTATTGACTGATTGCTGAAATTGGTTGGAACTGCTGACAATACATGCCTCTTTGCAGCATATCAGCAAAATCAATCCATATTTAGTGCGCATCAGTTTAGAAAATGTATGCAGAATATCAATTATTAATATCAATGGAGTCATACACGAAAGAAGCACGTATTTTGAAGGTAATGGACTAACTTTATCCAGCTGAAAGATAATAAAATGTTCAAATGAAATATACTTTGTACATTGAAGGTTTTTTCTTTATTATCATTATGTTACGGCCAGCACATGATTTCTGAAAGAAAGTCAACATTCAAAAGAAGTAAGAGCAGCAGGAACACAGCCTATCATATGATTAATAACCAAAAGAAAAAAATTGTGATTGTCCATAAGGCAAGAGTGCAAAATTCGACAAGGAAAATTCAGTAAATGGCCTGGGTAAAACCGGATGTCTTCTGGGATTTTTGAATCTGGAAAGATGATGATCTTCATCAGTTACTCACCAATCGGTAGGCCTAATGCTTACCTAGGATCGTGGTTCGGAGCCCACCTCAAGCAGTAGGTCAATTCCAGATAAACCGTAGTTCGCCAAAAGAAGAAAACTAGTTATATTTAATCATTTTTTTCAATTAGCAGATTAGAGAGATTTCAGTAGATGTGTCATGTCTCGAAAATAAACTTCCACATTGTTTTTTTAAATTAATGCTTAAATGGCGAATGCGCGAAATAACACTTATTGTTAATTAGACTTTCTAATTCTTTTGTCGTCCTGTATAGAACTGTGAATGGATTGTGTAACACATCATTATGGATATCTATTGGAAATTACGCTGCTTATCATACAAAAGGGTTACATAATGCGCGGAAAATTTTGACTCTCTGCGCGTTGTTTTATATACATAATGATTCTTATTGTCTGTAACTGTATGTGACATTATAGACATGTGTAATTTATCGCATGACTGATAAATCCTTTTATAGAAGGTACCGACATAAGTGTAGAAATCTCGAACGTCAATTCACTGTTAAGAAAATGATTTATAACTTCGGTAATGCTGAGTAAAACATGTAAAAATATTAAGAAATCTAATTATAATTCTACTGTATTAAAACATATATAGTAGCTAGTTGTGCTTTTAGTTGAAATTTAATTTTTAAATATTAGTTTTTGGTGATTTTTTTAATATATAACAACCCAAAATGGTTTGTTGTATTTGCCAACGTTGCGTTTTATGAATTATGTTTGATTTTTGGTGCAAAGGCTTCAGAAGTGGCGATTCCAAAGAAATTAGATGCAGTAAGCCTAACACTAACACATTATGAACTTGTATTTTAGCCATCAGTTACCAAACAGTTATTTTCAAGTATTTGCGCCAGACGGGAAAAATTTGTAACAAAAATTATTTTTATAGAAGATTGGGACGGGTTATGAAATGTATGTTTCTAAAGATAATATCAAATTCAAATGTTTTGGAAACTTTCCAGACGACACAGTACACTGACTAGGAATAGGGAAGAAGTTTATCTTGTTTATTTGGCCCTATGCTATTTACCTATCAAACCTGGTCCTATCTATCTACCATTAATTCCAGCACAACTTGTTGAAGAAACAGTTTAAAGCGATAAGAAATAAATAGTAATTGGTCGAAAATGATATTGCTTTGAAGCCTGCAAGCATATTTTGCTGTTAATAAACACACTAATACCTAATAGGTGTAAAATAAATTAAAACGCGTTTATTGAGAAAAAATTATATATGTTATCCCATCATTTTGTCAACATGACGATTACGTGTCGAAATTACTATGTTGGTTTGGCAGCAATTCAATGATCGACCCAATTTCTTACTTCTTCAACATTTCGAAATTGTCAAGCTATGCTGCAGAGATCTGAGCAAGTGGTTATCAGGTCATATATTTGACGGGTACTCTGGGTAAGGCAGGACTTCAAGCTGCACCAGTGTATTCTTACTATCCACAACTATTGATATTGATGATCCAAGATGATGACTTGGTTTTTTTATAACAATGGCTTATTCAATTTATTCGACTAACGTGGGTAGATATTTGTTATGGTTTCATGCATCTCAGCATATGTACAGCAAAACTTCATGAATATCTGCTTTGGTCACGATGGGGATAGCTCCCCTAGTTGTACTATATCCACTTCTTATGGCTAGTTAAAATACGCTACGAAGAAAGGTTTTCTTTTGAATTTGGCTAGCAATTAAATCAATAAAAATGAAAGTAGGGTAGTCGGATAGTCTATTTCCCTCATTTTGGATCTTTCCCATTGATTCGTTGATTCGCCTACTATCTGAAAGGTTTTACTATCTGAAAGTTCTTTGAGAATTTAAGCTGAGTTTCCGTTCAATAAGTCTTTTACAAGTTGTTGTCTGTTAAACTCTTTTGATCTTCCAGGCTATCTTTCTTCATTAATATCAAAATCAACACTTTTAAATAAATAATCAATATCGACAACTGGGGTATGACGCATTAGCATTACCATAAGCTTTTGGTGAGATTAAGGAATCAAGGTTAAGGAATGTTGCAAATACAATTTTGAGTATTCTATGATTAGCGTTTCGTTGTTGTTAACTCACAGTTAAGTTGAATAACTCAATAATACTAAATTGACTAAATTGAAATATATATAAATTTAACACTTACATTGATACCTCGAATTTGAATAAATATTAGTTATTATAGTTATCATCTGTCTATAATATCTCCAGTACTAATTAAATTAACAGATCCATCTTATACATAAAATATCGTAAAAGCTGACAGAGAAGTTGATTCACTGCCGTGGAGTAAAATACATTTTCATATTTATACTTCACAAAAAATACGTATAATAAACTTTATATAAGATATAAAACTTTAAGTATCGCTTAGAAATGAATACCTTCAGTACCTTTATTACTTTATTTGATTTACACTTTAAATCGTTTTATATTAGTGAACAAAATCATGCATGCCTACATCATCAATGGATCTGCTCTTATAAATAACATACTTGATAAATTCTATTGAAATTTCTCTTGATTGTATTTCTCTGCTATTGGCATTAATGATCACTATTAGCAATAATTTATTACGAAATAAAATTTCGTTCTGTTGTTGATAAAATTTATATCAGCAGTACTCGTTATAAGGGACATTGTCATAATACCGTCACTGTAAGTTACGGTTAATTAGTCAAGCCAAGACAATATTTTAAATGAACTATCTGCAGGACTTATATTATTTGATTTTAAATTCAAGCAAACAGGGAATAAATTGATAAAATATGAGAGATTGATGAAATAAACTTAAAGGTAAATAAATATAGATAATAATTTATAAAATTAATAATCGCTACTTTTCTACTTTCTACATTTATTCTGCATATTTGATCATTGAACTTTTTATTTGGATACTAAACGAACTAACTGAAAACGCCATTTCAAACAATCTTTTGTGATAATTTTGTTTGTGTTTGTGACTAGTCATAGGTTAGTCCAGAAGAGCTATCCAGATCAAAGCAGACTGTTATTGTATTATATATATTTAAAGTAGTGACCTAGTTTTTAAATAGAAATTATTGTTTATAAAAAGGCTTTTTAAGTAATATAATTCGAAAACGATTATGTTAACGATATATGTTAAACGATAAATGTTAGAAATTTTTCATGTATTATCAGATATAAGAGCTCAAAAGATCATTTTTATTTTCTCCGACTATTTTTTTTTATAACATCTTTATTAGATACGCTTAATATAATCTTAATTATAAATTAATGTATTACTACTTTTCATTTGTACTTGGATTAATTCACAAGCAAGACGAGTGCGACAAAATACATCAATTATTCCTCAATTATAAATTTATAATAACTTACTGCTATAGTTTACACTAAAGGTATACACTTTATGTAAGTTCGTATGATTTGGTTCGCTTCAATCTCCTGACATCCTGCGCGTTGTGCAGCAGTTGTACTGCTTCCACGTTAGTATGATTTAGTAATCTTCTTTCGTGTCTCAAGGCGAAACCTTTGATAACTTCGCAAATCCATTTGATTTCCAAGTCATCGTGCAGTTCTTCGTTGGTTACGTAGCGATAGACAATGGTAATCAATCGAACAACCTTCTTTTGACAGCGTCCAACTAATTTAGCTACAAATTTCACATTACTGTCTTCTTGATATTTCAGGCATTGCATTTATTTTCAAAGCAACTCGTATTGAAAATACGTCTAGACTAGATAAAGTATTTTTCTATTAAGCTGTTAAGTCATTGCTGTGCTTCAACTAATATATTATGCTGTGAAAAGACTTTGAGATGCTGTGAGAAGGTATTATGATGTAAGATAAATTAGAATAAGAAGAAGTAACATTTGATAAATACTGCGTATGAGTTAGAATTTGGTACCTTTAGGGTATATGCAAACATTTTTTGAAGCCAAATTTTACAAATTAATGCTGCTGATATAGGTAATATGATTTCATTATTTTTAAACATTCATTTGACATCGAGATAATTTTTTTTTAATAATCGATTTGTACATGTTCTTTAACTTTGGGTTTCAAGTTACTATATTAGTCAATTATTTATTAGTTAATGTCAAAAATGATTCATATATAATTAAGTACCATATTTAGTTCTTAATTTGAACTAATATTGCATCATCCAAACTTTCCAGAGTTGGATTTCATATGTTTGCGATTAATTATTAGTTAAAGCACTATTATTGATAAAAAATTGTTTTTATTTCACATTACATCTCAGAAATAGCTATCTGCTAAACAGTTATAAATAAAACGCTTGTTTTATTTTCGGTAAAAACATTAAATCAAAATGCATGCTCTCATTCATGCGCTTTAAAAATCGTTCTCGAAGTGGGCTCGTAAAAAGTCCAATATCCTTTCAAATACGTTAATGTTTCTAAAAATAAGATGGAATTTCAGAATCGGACAATATCAATAAGTCTGGAGATCAAGTTCAATGTAACCAAAGAAAACAAATTAGATTTAATGAAAGTTAAAATTTGAATAGAAATTCGTTCATTGTAAATATTAATTTGAGTTTGAAATGATTAAGATGATTTAGCGAAAATGTTAATAATCAGAAAAATTTAAGAATAGGAGACCATATATGGCAAAATTTTATTAATTTACGTTTTTTTTTTGATCATTATCTATTTCTAAACACATTTGCACGAACATAAAAGCAAAACTCTTGTTACTTGATTGCTTGCTTGAGTATGATCTTGTCTTTATTTGTACATAATAAGATGAGAAGTTTAGAACTAAATATATATTGACTGGGTGTGTATCATCAAGTTAGCATGCTTTAATGGCTGAGCTGAATATCTCGGTATTGGAAATATATAAGATAATCTCTGTAGTATTGCTAAAGGTAGGCAACTTTATAATAATTAATCTTTCATAAGAACATAACATAACTAGTAAAATCGTCTTGGTAAGTGCCGGTTTAAGCTTTAAGCTTGAACTGCCTTCAGGTTATTATAACCTTTGACAAATGTGTTATACTGAAAATGGTTAGTAAGTTTTAGCAAATCAGTTGTTTAAACAAAAGAGCTGAAAGAGCAATCAATGAATTCAAAACTATTTATAAAACTTAACGCAGCTGATGCAACAGAGTATTCTCTCTAGAAAGTAACAAAAAAGTTAAAAAAACCTCAACAACATAATCCACCCATTAAAATTGACAACAATACCTGGGCTAGGAATGATAAAGATAAAGCGGAAGTATTCTCTAAACACGTAAAAACAGTATCCGTACCTGTCTGAAATATCCGCGACAGAAGAAAATAACATAGTTGACTTTCTTAACACTTCGTTTCAAATGAATCTGACACATGAGAAATTTACTGTTAAGCAAGAAAAACAAACAATTGTTAAAGAAACCATTGCTAAAAATGCTCCTGGTTACTGAAAGGATTACTGGAAGGATCTTACAAGAGCTTTCAGAAGAGTGCATCAAATTTATAACATTCATATTTATTGCTATGCTAAGACATAATTACTTTCATAGCACTTGGAAAGTGACTCATATCATTATGATTCTTAAATCTGGGAAAAAAAGAAGACGTCTCCTCTTATCGTCCTATAAGCCTGTTACCTGTGATCTCCAAACTTTTTGAAAAAGCATACATTAAGAGACTCAAAATAATCGCAGAGGAGAGAAATATTATTCCAGAGCATCGATTTGGCTTCCGTAATAAATACGAAACAACAGAATAAGTACACAGATAAGTCAACAAAATTAACAAAAACTTAAAACTGCCCTTCTCGATATATATCAGGCCTTCGACAAAGTGTGGCACATCGGACTACATGTTAAATTGAAAAAGCTTTTGCCCCATACGCACTTTCAACTGCTGAAGTCGTATCTCACAGATATATATTTTATTGTCAAACAGGGTGATGAATACACTGACCTACACCCAGTATATTCAGGTGTTCCGCAGGGCAGTGTTCTTGGCCTCTTGTTATATCTATTGTATACAGCTGTTTCAATATGTGCTGACGATACAGCGGTTTTATCATTACACGGGGATCCAATATCAGTAACAAAAAACCTCCAACTTCATCTTAACAAAGTCGAATTCTAGTTGAAAACCTAGCATATCAAAGCAAATGAGACATAATCTACCCAAGTGACGTTCACCCTTTGTAGAAGAACATGTCCCGCAGTAAAATTGAATAATCATGAACTTCGGCAAGCAGACAACGTTAAATAACAAGGAATGCATTTTGATTGACGTTTGACATGGAAAAACATATAGTGAAAAAGAGCAAACAGCTTAGGCTTAAACTAAGCCAAATATGTTGGCTGATAAGGCGTAAATCTAAATTATCATTAGATAACAAGGTTTTGCTGTATGTCAATACTTAGGCCCATTTGGTCCTATGGTATTGAACAGTGGGATACAACTAGCAAATCTAACATATCTATCCTCCAGAGGTTCCAGAATAATGTCTCCAACAAATTGATTTAGCTCAATATCCCCTTGGAACTCATAAGGCATTATTAGTGCATCCCAATACACTCGCCAAACAATTAAATGTGCGTGATGACATTGTAGTGCATAGGCTCAGGCACAAACTACGAACTGATTAATAGACATTTAGATTACAAGATTTAGATTATAAGTTGTACAACAGATCACTTACTGAAGCGATATTTTACATGTCAGGATAGTTATATTATATAACGGAAATCATATTATAATACTTATTGCCGACGGGCAGGTTGTTGAGGTTTTAAGAGGTTAATAAAAAAAAAGTTTTAATAAATCCTGATAAGAGAGGATCGTCATTTTCAATGCACAGCTGTTCAGTAAAACTAAATGTATTGATGTCATAGAAATATTACATTTCACATAATTTCTATGACGGTATTGACTGATTCTTGAACTAATTCCTCGATTAACATGCACTTTTTTATCAATTGAGTTATTTTAACACGCTGGCAACAGAATTATATTCATTTTTGCAGCGACTATCAATGTTTCCATAATATATACATCAATACATAATTTCCATAGAATGTTAATTTTTAAAATTATTATTTAAGTGGCAAGCAAATTTATATATGCTTGATACTTTCTTCACACTATTTTAGAGATTTAATATTGTCAACATTTAACATAAAATGTTATTTATGTTTTATGAAATGTATCGGTTTAATTTGGCATTTTATCTGTTTCATAGTTATTTTATGCTATTAAAGACAAGCAAAGAGGTAAGCAGAGAACTGCAATACGTAAGTAGTAATATAAATAAGTGGACCCAAAGATGGATAATAAATTACAACGAGAGTTAATCATTGCATATTGAACTGACGTATAATCCAACTGTTCATATACCAATAAATAGGAATAATACTATTATCCATTACACTAACAATGCTAAGCGTCTTGGGATAAATCTTGATGCAAAACATCTTTGTAAGAAGCGTATTAAATAGTACAGAAAACAACTAGAATTAAAGTATAAAGAAATATATTGGTTATTTGGAAGAAAATTTAAATTATCCGTACATAAGTTACTGCTGTACTAAAGTAGTTACTAAAATCTATATGGAAATATGGAATTCATTTATGGGGATGTTCTAGGAAATTAAAAGATTGGTAAAAAGGCAGGAGGAAGGGCTCCAATCTCTCTGTGTGTTGCAACTATTGGACACTAATCTAGGATATAGACTCATTAAAACTAAACCTTGTGATCTTGTGTAGTGGTGTAGCAAAATTTACTAAACGGTAAAAATACTGAAAAGTGCTTCTAACTTTATTTTTATTTTATTAATATTAAGTAAGGACCAATAGATCTTCCTAGTTATAAATCTCTGCAGAGACAGATTGTAAATTAATCGGTATTATTAGTGTTAAAATATTAATAAATTAAAAGAAAAGTTTCGTGATTAATTTTACGGTAATTCATGCATATTTCCAGTTCTTTATATATTACGTATTACTTGGATGACTATTCCTTAGCAGTAGCTATTATGCCTTGAAAACTATTTCAGTATTAAATTAAGCTGTGGATCTTAATGCTAATTCAAACGATATAAGTTATTGTGGATATACGAGGACCAGTCTTACATCACTCTAACATTTCATGATTATGGTAAAAGATACATGGTAAAGTTGTAATAAATGTTTCTTTCTAGGGCTATAAAAATACAGGTGGCAAGTTACATACTGGAATATACAGCTTGAAATTTTTAAATTTAACATCTGATAACATAACTGAAATCTAAAAAGACACACATCCGGTTATATCACTAGGGGGATGCCCAATATCTCAATCAGAATCAGCAAAATATCTCGGCACTGACTTTGTCTGTATATCAGGTTGGAAACATTTCGTTAGACAATAGTTGAGTAAATCAGATTAAAAATTAAACGGCTGTACTGGTTCGATGCAAGATATTCTTATTGACATAAGATCAAAGAGATGGTCAATCAGTCAATAATAAAGCGTATTTGGTTTTATGGGGTGCCAAGATTGGTTTACACCAAGTGCCCAAATAGACTAGAAATCCAACACTGCCAAGAAATCTTCGACTAATTAATTTAACGTAACTATAATTTAACTAACAAATAACTGCACTATGATCTGGAATCAAATCAAATGGATCCTCGATGCTGTCCAATATTTCGCAGCAAAACATGAAAGAAAGATAAATCGCAGCAACATGGAAGCATACAGTTACTAGAGAACGTTCGGGATGTCAGAAGATTGCAGTGAGTGTTTTACTACTGACTTTAATTAATTAAATTCCAATTTATTTTTTGTTGGGAAAACACGTATTATCCTGTATTCGTCTTACTTGTAAATTGATAGAAAAGAGGTAATGAATAAACAAGGCTACTCTGAATACGTATAACAAAATTGTATCATATATTTATATATTGAAATTATTTTGATCGAAGTATCTGTTTTTTTGCAGAAATTTTGACTTCTTCGGAACTCGTTGAAATGTATATGATGATTTATATTTCCTTCAGACTTTAAAGAAAATTAATTTTTAAAATAAAAAGCTTCTTCACTCGCGATGATGCCCCCATACAGTTTTCAATTATAGATACTGTTTGGAAACGGGTCGATTGGTGAGCACTAAAAATAGATGATTTTCTGCGAAATTGCCTTTTTATTTAACATATTTGTTTGCGTCGGAATTAACGATATAATAAGAACGACCTAATAATTAATTTCCTTCTCCAGCGACCAACTAACATAATTTACTTAAAACTTAAATAGATAACTTTACGGATACAAGTAAACTGAAATGGGTAAATATACTGTTAAATCTATTAATCACTCTAAATATGATGAGCGTTTATTATTAATTTATTGTGTAAAAATAAATGTTCCAGTTTGCACAATGCACATTTACAATGTAACATATATGTATATA
Organism: Rhynchophorus ferrugineus; assembly: GCF_030347505.1. NCBI lineage: Eukaryota > Metazoa > Arthropoda > Insecta > Coleoptera > Curculionidae > Rhynchophorus > Rhynchophorus ferrugineus. The sequence continues at coordinate 75,289,680 of NW_027472581.1, forward strand.
AATATTGATACTATATATCTATACACATACTCCCTGTATATACAGAGATAATATTATTGAGCAGGGTTATACATAGGGTTATAAATTTTATATTAGAGACATTTTATTTAAATAATTGAAAGAGTTTACGTTGTTCCATATCTAGTGCTACTAGAGTCTACTGCTCTAGTAGTCCACTACTTCTATTAACCACTCGATTTTCATTGCTCTGGAGGCAAAATGTTTCCCGAACTTTATGATTTCTTCTTTGACCGCAAGAATTTCTAATTCCAGATAAATTTTGGTCTAAAATATTCGAATTTTTCCTTATATTTATTGTCCCGGGTGTAACCACATAATTTAACTATTAGTTTTATTGCTTGACTATAAATCAAATTTTACTGACATTTTGGAGTTTCCTCCAAAAAGGCAATATGGTTGTTTACATTTTATTTTCAGCGTGACTAGTTTCTTCTTCACATGCTCCTTTCATCATAGATGGTCATTTTCAATGTAGTACCTATATTGGAAAAAAACGATTATAGAACAGTAATGATATTTAAGATGATGATCGGTGAGTACTTTTGTTTGCAATATTGTTCTATTGCTAATACTGACGTAAAAATATGATGTAAAAAAAACTTATCAAAAGTTATATTGTTAAATAAAAGGGATTACTATTAATTAAAAACAAAGCTATGATTGAAAAGTGAAAGAAATAGATTTTTTATTAATAGATAACATGACTTAGATTAAGACTGTTGTTATCAGAATTATTTCCATCCTGGTTGGTCTTACATGAAATTTATAAAAACTAACGGAAATATTACGATCGTAACATATTGCATCTTCAGTTCGAAGGTTCTGATGCAGAGGTTTTCTTAATCAGGTTTTACTTTTTCCATGATCTGTCGAATAATTACAAAGTTGAGTGGATGCCAGATGAAGTAGTTGTTTGTTGTTTTGTTGTTGTTCCCTTGTATTTCAAAAACTAAAGGTTGGCCTTATGGCTACAACTTTTAGTTGAAGCGAATGTTGTTGCCATTATCATTGTCAGATGTGATGAAGGCTCTATTCTTTATCGAATTCAGATTATTATTATCTGATTATGAAATGATGATGAAATTATCTGTAACTGTGTGAGTTTCCTGTAGATCTAATATCCTATTTGATCAACGTCTAAGGCAAAAAAATCTAGGTATTTTAATCGGTCTCCATATTTGGATGTTGGTCAGTCAGGAACTGTTGGAGTTCAGTTGTCAGTTGCATGATTCCAAAAAACAATGATGTGTCTACATTTAAACACATTTAAACCTTATATAACGTTTTAGTGGGTTGTTGCTAATGCCTTACGTTAAATTCCTTCTTTAGTTCCTTCTCTAATTTTTTCTTGCGTCATCTTGTATAGTTTTAAGTTTTGGAATAATTTTGGGTCTGACGCAGCACTTAAAGCACTAATCAAACCATTATTTGACTTTAATAATACTTTCAGTAATATGCCTCATGTTAACTAATTTATTTTTTAAGTAGTAAGGGTGGAAAGTGACTTCTTGTGTGTAATTTTGAAGCACTATTTGTTTAATTTTAGGCATATTTAATATGTTAATAATAAGTTGTTTGACATGTTAATATGTTTAATATGTTAATAATAAGTATGTTAATTTGTAACTCAATTACTTCTTAAGAATGTAATTTGTAATTGGTATTTCAATTACCTGATGCTGATGTATTTTGTAGTTAGTATTTCTAATACCATATAATATATAAGTCTTCAAAATATATTTGAACAAAAATTCATTTATCATTCAGGCCAAATAGACTAAAGTCATAAAATACCGTCTTAGATACTAGATGAACTCGGTTTACGATTCTATAGTGCAGCTAATTAGAAGCAAATCAAAATTAAGTGACTTATTTTTGACTAATAAGTTGGGCAAGAATAAGAATTTCTCTATCAAAGAACGTGCAATACTTGGAAGAATTAATTGAAATGTTGAAATCAGTTGCTATAAAGCTATATAGTTACATTTATGGAAACGATTTTCAACGACAATAGATGAAAGGTAAATAATTCAAAATCTTGCAATTCTTGCCTTAAAGGCAAACTATAAAAATCATAATATACAGCCTATCAATAACAACAGTAATCATCAAAAGTCAGTCTAGGGTCAGTCATCAAATAGTTAGTCAGTTGCATATATAAAAAATGTGTTCATACTATATAAAGCTTGTGCTCCCCTGCAAGGACCTGCAGAAAGGTTGTTTTCTTTGGCATGTTGGCATGATGACCTTGGTAGCCAATTCTTGAGAGATGAACATATCTCAAATTGTTCACTGACAATGCTACATCCACACACCTATATCATTAAATTTATAACAAATATATCCGTTATCTTTGCTCTACAATGACTGGCAGTTTTTTTGGATGCATTTGGTGAGCCTTGGCATTGGTTGGTATATCAAGGTTGGTTCATATCATGTAAGACCATTTGTCATAAATATTTTTATTTAAAAAATTTTATAATATGGATATGCTGCTCAATTGTAGAGCTTTCCATGGTGCCGCCAAAATAACAGTGACTAGCGCTTATTGTCTAGCCGTATCCAATATGTAGCGTCCATGATCTTATTACAATTAGGTGTACTTATAGACGTTATATGATAGTATCGTCTTAATATAGCAACTTAGTTTTAAAAGTACACCAAGTTTTATTAAACTGTAATGAGAAAGGTTCAAATGTTTTCTCCTTTGCGTATTTTCACTTTAGCTCATACAGAAATATTTATACTAGTGGCTAGTATATTGACGATTATATTATGAAAATTGGGTTTCTATTTTAGCGTGTTATAGTAATTTTAAAACATTCTCTATAATACCTTCCATTGCAATATCTTCTTTTATTATAATTGAAGGACATTTTCAAAACAATAATTTGTGACACTATGGTAACTATTATGCATTGTTCCTTTAGATTATAAACCACTAGATACTAGATACAATTTTTAAAAGATGTATTTACATGCCAACAAAGAAAAATAGTAGCTGGGGCACGAAATAATGACGTACATAAATTTTTATATAAAAATATTGAATACATAACTATGTAACAACTGTTTAAACCGAGGATCTTTCTTTTTATGTATTTTAGTTATATTGGAAACTTGTACATCTGTTGTAGTTTTATCAAAACACCTGTGACAAGTTGTTGGGTTGCATTTTTGCATGTTCTTTAGTCGATTTCGAAAACTATACGGGCATCCTCTTAACAATAAAAACGTACCGACAACCCTCTTTTGTAATAAACTCACGTGTAAACGTCCAGTTTCGGGAATAATTCCACGTTTTTATTAATTGCATACTTAATTAGGTGTAGGTGTTCTCTTCTTGAAATGGAAATGAACGGCCAATTGTTTCACAGAAACGGTAAAGCTCATGCTCGAATAAGAAACAAGGAATGCATTAGAAGTTAAAAAAAATATAACGGTATTTTCTCATTCAATACCCTGACCATTATTCTGGTTCTTGAATTAATTAGATAATTAAATGAAGTAATTGACATTATTTTGGAACCACTGTATGCGCATTAAAGAAGATTATGTAAGTGTGTGGGAATGTAATTTAAGTTTTTAAAATTTTATTATAATGAAATAAGATTCTATGTTTATTGCAGTTTATTTTTGAAAACGATACCCAATAACGGTCATATATGGAAATATATTTAAGATTTGTGCAACGTTACAATTAAATAAGGGATTTTATTATTTTTTTGGTAGGGCGGGAATGTTTTTTTGTTTGAAAATGTTTCATGCAATGAATTTATTTGCGCAACTAAAAGTTGAACTACTAAAACTTATAATAAACGACTACTTTCACTGATAAACCAACCAGGATATATTTAATTAAATATTCGTTCCTATTTGCTGTTTATAAATAATAAATAATGAAATTTTTTTTTGTTCAATTTAAATTTTTTTTTAAATCATTTAGAATATATTTGTTTAAGAACAGGCAAGCTTGGTACGTAAATTGGAATTATGACCAATGAAAACAAATGTTGCTACTGGAAAAAAAATTAAATAATTAGATGAAAATAAACTTTTCAATTGACAACCTTCGGAGCATTATTTTGGATGGGACACGTATTCTTCATTTTGCTGTTTAAATAAGACAATATTTCGTCAACAGTTCTAGTATAAGTTATCCAGAAATTAGGCTTGCATTAAACTATGATGAATTGAAATGACGAAAGACAGTGTCATATGATTTAACCGAAGAAATAAATTGTTTTGAAATTGTAAATTTTTATTAGTAAACAATACATTGATTCATTTGGGTATAAAATTGTTAAAATGATGAGCAATTGCTAGATGATAACAATTATAGAATACTTTAACAGTGGATATAACGTAGCCATCAAACAACACTTAAAAATGCACTTCATTATAAAAAAGTCTGTTCTATTTATATCGTGTAATCATATACCAAAAAATAAGTTGATCGTCGTAAATTTGGTGGTGTTTATGGCGATGAATGCATAGGTGAACCTCACCACGAAAATTTAAAATCGAGGTAGACTGTCATGTTTCATCTCGTGTCATTGTTACGGAACTAAACATCAACGACAGAACAATTTTGAACAATTTGTATGTGAGAGGATACCAAAAAACTTGATATTTGCGTTTCCCATGAATTAATAGTGAATTTTTTGATGAACTATTTAATAAATAAATTGAAATCGTTACTTTTGAAGGAAACAAATACCGTATAATAAAGTAGAGTCACGTTAGACTATAATGCGCAAAAAAGATCATGGCTAAAGCCTGCACAAAGTGAATCTAAGTTTTTAGTGATTTTTCTATTGTCAAGTACTGACAAGGTTGAAGCAGGCTATTAAAAAATCTTCAACCAGGACCACGCTAGCTTATTATTTGTTCAAGTCTCTGAAAAACTTAGTCTTAGTTGTGTTGAGCTGACTATAAGAGCCTTGTGACTTGGTGTAGTTTTTTATACACAACTTTTAGAAGCTCTATAATGACGGAGTTATAGTTTTATCAAATCAATGGCAAAAGGTTATCGATTGAAATAGTACAACGGATTAATATATCAAATTTATAACTTCGCCTTGAAAAATGAAAAACCTTACTCAAAGCTACATCTAAATATCATCTATATAAATGTATATTATTGTTTGAAACAATTAGACTTAATGTTTATTTTTTATTTAAACTAATAATTATAAGCACATCTTTTATAAGATCTATTATTTATTAGTATTTCACAAGAAATCAGCATGCTACTGATGTTAAGACATAATCGATTTCTGGACATTTGAGTCTCATTAATTGGGCAAGGTAAGCTTAGATTGCTCCTGAGATGTTCCAAATATTTGATTGGAACGTTAGCTGAATGTAATTGAGGTTCGTGTTTCAAAGCCCATACTAGACAATATAGTCTATGCAAAGTTTTTTTAGTAATGCATCATGGATATTTGTGATGTCGAAATATTGCAATGTTGCCGAATTAACTCTGAGTTTTACTTCAATTTGGCTTTGACATACAAAAAATTATAATCTAAATGAAATAATTGAACAAAATTTTATGAAATATTATTTATCTTAACATTATAGTAAATCTAAAAACTACAGTTAATTATACAGCCACAAGCCGGTCGTCGTCTGGTTGTCAGATGTACGCTAAATTATTCAAAATATTAGTTATAATTACTACAGGTTCTAAACCGGCAAACATTATTTTAGCCCTTTGATTATTTTGATAATTTAAGTCGTTGCCTAATAAATCATATTACTTTGTTTGAAAATGCCGAAAATAATGGATATTCAGGGTCACAAATTGATTGCGGCTTTAATAGGTTATTTCGAAACGAAAGGAGATAACGGAGCCGCCCTTTTGCTGGTAAATTCCATTAGAGAGGTAATTATTGATTGAAAATGAATACAATTTTATTGAAAATGTTTTTAGCGGATTGCTGCCGGGCTAAATATTACTGTGAGTACTGTAAATAATCTCGCTTACAAAATGAAAAATAAAAATTTAGATTCAACCAAGTAAACCCGTCTACATACAAAGTAGGTGACGAATCTTGACCATCTTAATATTGGCTCTATTCGAGACCAAATATACGAAATAAATATAAGACTAGAGAGATACGTATAAGAACAGTAGGTAGACAAACTATTTTATCGATATAAACATAATTTAATAAAATTATTTTAGAAAAAATTGTCTGTCTGGAAAGTATATATAAAAGAGTTAGGGATATGCAGTTTTTTAAGGAATGTAAGACATTTTTTCATACACTCTTACAAGGCATAGGGTTTAAATGGTGTAAAGATAACCCTCGGTGATCTTTAATGGGACTTCCAGACATTACCTTAAAAATAATTCAATTTTTAAAGGCATAAAATAAAACCAAGGCAGATAAACTATTTGTATCTTGATGAAACTTGAATATTTCAAAATGGTTCACTGTGGCACTCTTGACAAGACACTAACAAAAAAAGTGTAAAAACAACAAAAATTGATGGAAAAAGATAAAAGTTACAACAGCATTCTATTAGGTTTTGTTGGTCATTATATTTATTAATAAAGAATTGCAGATATATTGGTGGTCGAGAAGGATATTCCATCAAAAACTGTTTGTATATGTGGAAGGAAGCATTGTCCACCACAACCTTCGATTTGGATGAACTCGATAAGACATATAGAGGAAGTAATTGATAAATGGTGGAATCATGAACATGTTTTAGACAGATTAGAAAGTGAACGTGACTGAAGGAAACTTTCAGGATATGTGATAATGCTGTAAAAATGCTGGAAATTCCTGAGACAGAGTGATGAGAGTGGATAGTTGTTTCAGAGTTATGCAGATAATTAATTGAATATAACTAATAAATAGTAATAAATAGTAAAAATAAATAAATAAATCTAACCTACGAACTATTATAGCTGTGTCTTAATTGTAATCTTAAGTCATTCGATAATATATGTATTAGATTTACTATAAAGTTAAAATAAATTATATTTCATAATATTTTTGTTCAATTATTTTATTTAGATTAGAATTTTTTTGTATGTCAAAGACAAAGTGAACTAAAACTCAGAGTTAATTCGGCAACATTGCTATACTTCGACGTCACGAAGATCCATGACGCATTACTAAAAAAACTTTGAATAGACTATAGGTCCAATCGGTAGTATATCGAAGAGATAGAGGTGACCACATCAATACAATAGGTGTAAAAGTAAGTCTCTTGTGTTTAACAAAAGAAAACGGTACCAGTTAGGTAATATATACTTATTTGTCTTTAAGTGGGATATACTAGGATACATTTTTACTCTTCTATTTCTATTTTGCAAATTCTCTTGAATAATTGTACGTTGCTGGCCATTTTATTCTACCATTTTAATTTAAAGGATTCTCTAGACTGGCATATCATTTGTTTTTAAAAACATATAATAAGGCTGAGTTAAGAGACACGTTAATGGGAGTTATTTGAACATAACAAGAAATGTAAATTTATAGCTTAAATTCGAACGAAATACCAAAAGTCTACGAAGAAACGGATGAACGTGTACACCAAACTCAATTGTTATGTGAGATCGTTATGAATGGATTTAGTTATTAAATACAAACTCTCGTTATAAAAATGAAAACATGATTTTGTGTCACTGATATTGTTTATTTCTATTAACACTTATTTTGGTCGACGACACATAGTTTGATCGATGTGTACTTCAACAGACGAAGAAGTTTTAGACACAGATCTGCATATACTCTGAAAATAAAGAAAGTACTTAATGATGTACGATAGTATGAATAATATTAACTGTACACTTTGAAATATTATATTACTTGACTATATTTAAAAGCGCTTGAAGCATCACTTTTGACAGGTGCTATTGCAGACCAATGTATTTTTACAAAATAATTAGTATAATATAAATATCAGTGCAAATTAATTAAAAAATAAATTAATATCACAAAATTTTCTTCAATTATGTATCGATATCTTCTAGAAATTGTTCCAGTTAAATCGTTTAATATTCCATTCCTTCCAGCCCTGTAAAAATGCTGCAAATAAGCCATTCTTAGTTATAACATTATTAGTTTTATTTTGTTGTTTATTTCGTACATTTTCAACTGGTTTTAAACTATGTGATGGGCATGGATGTTAATTAAGAAATACTTAAATTTAAAATCAATGGAAAACTATATTTAGCATAATACTGTTTAAGATATCATGGTATATGAAATACTCCATAACAAGTGTATATCTTAATCAAATTAATTTTATATATATACTTGCTTATCTACAGACATGATATTTTTAGAGGAAAAACTAGAAAAAAAAACACCATAAATTTAAATTGATATATAAATATATCAATTTCCGACGTTAATTGAAAACTGTTGTCTTCTTCGAGATTAAAACAATACTGTTGTGATAACGTGAAAGCTCAGAAATGTTATTTATAGTTGGATAGAAAGACGTTTCACAATAGCCATTGTTCATTTTTTTAAATAAAAGTTTTATATATTTTTTTTAAATTTAATGCTTTAAGGTCCAATTTATAGAGTGGTGTGTACAGTATTGAATATAAATATAATGTAAATAATAATAATAATATAAATAAATAATTATAATTATGTAATAACCATAAATAATTATGTAATAACTATTATTTATGTATATTTATATATATATATATATATATATATATATATATATATATCTATATATATATATATATATATATATATATATATATATCTATATATATATATATATATATATATAATATATATATATATATATATCTATATATATATATATATATATATATATATATATATATATCTATATATATATATATATATATATATATATATATATATCTATATATATATATATATATATATATAATATATATATATATATATATCTATATATATATATATATATATATATATATATATATATCATATATCCTATATATATATATATATATATATATATATATATATATATATATATCTATTATCTATATATATATATATATATATATATATATATATATATATATATATAGTGTTTTTATTATAAATAAAAAAATATTTTTTACCAATTTTTATTTTTAGTAATTCAAATTACAGCATTTAGAAGAAGTTAATTTTTAAAGAAAACTATATTTCATAAAATTATTTACAAGCCGGCTTGATGACGCAGTGGTAAAGGCGACAGTCCTCCTACTATTTCTATAGCTGCGCCAGTCACGCCAGTAACCAGGCTGGGTAAGACCTGATGTCTTCTGGGATGATTTCTAAAGTTGGTCACTCGTCAGTCGGTAGGCTTTATGCTGAGGTCTGTGGTTCGGAGCCCACGTTAAACTTTAGGCCCAGTCCAGATAAACCCATAGTTGGTAAAAGGAGACTTTAAAATATATATATAAAAAATTATTTATAAAGTGGTTTGAAAACTACTGAAATATTGTCTACTCTACTGTTCTGATTCTTCGCCGCCGTTTTTATATTAGTCTGTTATATAACTATTTTCTATCTAGCCATGGTAGCAGTCATTTAGCAAATTATATGATATATTATTAATTACTTGAAAAAGGAGTAGATATCTCAAAAGGCCAAGAAATATTTAAAATTCTTATTACAAGCAAATATTATTGTCTTTTAAGTTTTTATGGACTTAGTAGAAAGTAAAATATCTACATTTAATATGGAAAATTAACAACTCACTATTAACTAATAACTAAAACTGATACCACCATTTTACTCAATAATTAAGATACTATTACTTAATTAAAAATATGAAATAAATTATAACAACTGTAATGTATATATTATGGATATTTTATGGATTTATATAGTAATTTACATAGAAAATAGTATCAAGGAGCTCATTTTGAAGCAAATTTGACCTTCTTGAATTATTTAAAATTCAAAACGTTTATTATATAGATTCAGTGTTGTTTTAATTTGGTATTTTCATATAAACATTGCTATTTGAAAATATATTAACATTTAAATTATTGTGTGTATGCTCCAAATTATTTTGGCTTTTTCATTTTTAATGTATCATGATATGTAGTAGTTTATTTATTTAACTTTATTTGTTTCACGCCTCATTTTCCTAGTTTATCTATTCTAATTACAGTGGAATGTCACCCTCCTGTTTTTGCTGTCAAGTTTGCGAAAGGTTCTTAACAGAACTATTTACTGTTGAAAAGTTACTAGTTAGGACTGGTTAGTGTGATTTTTTGTGTGAATCATCGCCCAATAAGTCTCAAGAACGGTGTGACAAGATCCTAGAGAACGATCGGAAGAAGAAAGAGTTATCGGAGGCCAGATCGGTTGGAAACTTCACTTATTGGGTCATTTATTATTATAATTTTGCCAATGCAGATGCGTATATACCAATTGAATTTAATTATATCATTTGTGTGTTTTCTTGAAGTCGTAGATGCGTGTTAATAATTCGTAATCGGATAAATTTATTTTGCGGTGGACATTCAAAATTAAACAACTCGCCACTATGAGGAAAGATGGCTAACATTTCGACGATGTTGTATGTAATATTAGGCATTTGCATGTATTCCAAAAAGGCATTTATTGAGAAAAATTGGTACTATAGATACTAATCAAAATATTTTCAAAATATACTTGTTTTTTGCTGTTTTTTTTTGCAATAATACGTCGTTCTGTTTGTTAATATACATCTAAAGTAATAGTTTTATTTGGTTTTAGCAATGCGTAATACCCTATAGCTTGCTGATCTCACCGTATGCGCACCAATACTATATGACCGTGAATGTTTTGCTTCTGTGTCGATGTGGATGTGGACGTGGTGCTCTCTTGAACAAAATTCATAACTTCTTTAGCTTGGAATCATCATAGTAGATTAATTTTTCATCACGAGTAATCATACATGACAGGAAAGTCTTCTTATATTGCCTGAAAAGCAAAAAAATCGCGATGTTGAAACGGTTCGAAATGACATTTTTAGACAATTTGTGTGAATTGGATATCTCCCATTATATGGATACGTTTGGATATAGTTGATTTATCAATTGCTAAGCTGTTCGAAAACTTTTGGATGGATTGAGCCAAGGTTTCGTTCAGTAGGTATTGGAATTTATTGTCCTGATCAAATGATTTTTTGTTTTTGACATCAAACACAGCCCTTAAATATGTCGTTGCAACTGAAATCGTTAGAATATTTTTAAAAGAGCAGTATCTGACTTTTTAATTTACAACAAACTTGTAAATTACGGTGAGTTAGTTGATACGCCTCTATAAGTACATATGTGGCATGCTTATTTACAAAAATTTGAAAATACCATTTTGAATCCAAAAGTACAAAGGGAACGTTTATTATGAACCTGTTATGACAAGCAATGTTATTAGGACCAATACTACGAATACATGATGAGGAACTAATGAGGTTTAGTGAGAGAAAATACTTATAAACATGAAAGAAATAGTAACACAGTTAATTTTTAGACTTCTTCACTCTTTTTTGTGGAAGTTAATGCGGCTGTGAAAGATGATACAAATTTATATATAAATATATTTGCTTCGTTTTATCAATAGATAAAATTTTAATTGATAGATTTTGTAAAATATTTACCCACTGTACTCTTGGCTATAAAAGCAAACTTTCTCATGCTATATATTGCTCAAGAAAAAAAAGAGATCAATAATAAATATTACCACACGAAAGTATTTTGGGACCAATTCTTTACCTACTTTCAATTTATTGATGATACTGCGATTCTTGCTGTCGTAGACATTAGCAAAGGAGCCACGAGAAAATTACAATAACCAAGTGACAAAATAAATAATTGGAACTAAACCTGGAAAATAATATATATTAGCGAATATATATCTATACATGTGCAGTTCATGTATATAGCAACAACGTTCAGTATATCGGAATGAATCTTATGAAGGGGACATGGGAATAGACTCCAATCTCATGTCAAATTCGAACTAATACTCAAAACTCTTGGATAACACCAGATCAGGACACGGACTCATAAGAATCAAACCATTTGATATTGTGTAGTGTAGTGAGGATAGAAAAACCGCAGTGTTAATACATAAACATTATTACATCATAGACTAATACAGAGCCGATAGGTCCTTCTAGATATATACCTGCTTATTGTAAATTATTGTAAATAAATATTATAGGTTACTCAGCAACGACTAATAACACAGTAATAACTAAATAATTTAAAAACATATATTGTTGATTAGATTAAGTTAATTAAAATAAATAAAAATTAATTCGGAATTGTTACAATCATTGTATGCACTGTAATAATTCTGTTACATATTTTGTTATCCCAATTCATATGCAATAGGGTTCGTATATTTTTCTATTAAGTTTAACACAATTAAAAATAAAAATGAAACGAAATCCCGAAATCACAACCATTTTTGTGTAGAATCCAATGCTGCTGCAGATGAATGGACCACGCTAGACAGCGGATTCGTCACAATAAGATTCAGTTTGAATCGGTCTGCGGTGGGCTACACGCGAATGTCCTCAAGTCGACACGAGCTTCGAGCAAGACGACTACGCTACTGAAAAATACGTTCGTCCGTTTTTTTCTCTTGCATCTTTTTTCTTTAACAACCGAAAAATTTTTCGCCAGTGATATTGTTTTAGTGGTTAGTGTGAGTGCTCACAGGTTTAATCTCCATATCAACGGTTGGCTTTTTTTCGTTTTGGTTAGTGTCTCTTGCATTCGCTTTACCTGGTTTGAATTGCTTCATTTTAGTAAGAAATTATTTTAATATATATTTAAATTATAGTAAAGTAATTTTATTCAGAATTGTTTTTGTTCGCTCTGCGGATATCTATATCAAATATTTATGTCTACTGTTTTTAATTCGGTTAGCGTGCATTAGATTTTCATTTTTTGTGTATGCAACTGTGCTGTTTTTATTTGCAATTTATATATTTTCTGTACGTACCGCGGAGATCCGATGAGGAATATTTTTGTTTCACATAAAGTTTAAATGGAATGTCCAGCTGGAATCATTTCTGTTTTAAATTTATTTTCAAGTATTTATATCAACCGATTTTTAAATTCATATATGTTATATATTTATTAGCACTTGCCAAGTCAACTTTCATGCCTGTGACTTTTGCTGTCCAAGATTTTAATACGTTTTCAAATATTAACTTGTACTTTTGCATTACATGAATTGTTTTCTATAACATTTTAAATTTAGTTTTATCTTGATTACACAAAAATTATTTGTAATTTGTTTTACTTTTTATGCTGGTTAGTGGATTGATTTTTAAATCATGTATTTATATACATTTAAGTCTATGGCTACTTAGTACAATACATTTAGTACAATTTGAATATTATGCAGAAAAACAATATGCCTTGGAATAAATCCATTTTTTGGTGTCTTAGTAGTACTGCATAGATCGCTTCTATATGGATTTTCATATATTTTTCAAGTATTTTGCAAATTGTTTCAAATATTTTGCAAAATTTCTTCATCGTACAATAAATTTTCTCTTGTAATGTTTGTCTTGAATATATCAATTGCCACTCATAGCTCTTTGAATCTTGCTATTTTTTATCTTTCCTTATGCTATTTCTGTGTTGGTTTCTTCCCGCAAGCCTTTTTCAGTTTTTAGAGTCTTTTGTAATATTGTCCTAAATTTGATATATTTGAAAAAACATATTATCATCAGCAAAAAGACAGTTATCTTTATTATTATATAATAAACAGATTATTTTAATCAAAACTGATAGCATAAAATATATAAACAATCTGTAAAGATTTAGTAAGATCGTTTATGAAACCTATATTTTAGAGATTTTTTTGAATTTCTTAATATAAACTGCTTTATTTTCATGATATTTTTAATAGCAATTTAAGTGTAATTCTAAAAGAATAACTATTTACAAAAAACATTGATCAAATTTTGAATTTGCGGTCAAAATACTTTGCTGCTTTTTATTTATCCTTATAGGAAATGTCCTTAGTTATACTATTCAACATATTTCTGTTTTTATTTAAATATTATAATATAATGGTATTGTACCTAAACGTGCAATTGTTGTTTTTCTTTGACTTCATCTATTGTAAACATATTGACATTTCTTAACTACCCCTTTTGCTACTGTTTGTCCTCCAATAATAGATTTTCTAGTTCAAAACTCAGAACGAACCAAGCACACGTTAGACTCTTTTGTAGACATTAATATGCAGGTAGTTTTACCAGGTATTATAAGTCACTAAAGCAAATATTTTCAATTATGTTATATCAGGTACTTTTCATTTCCATGTATGTAACATATATATGTATAACGTTGAAGTTGTAAATTATTATTTTAAAATTTGTTCGATATAAAAATAATTGAATATATTGCCTCTAACAACTGAAAGAACAAACAATAATATAATAAATTATTCTTCGTTATTTTTATGGAAATTGTGATGGATTTTCTGAAAGTATGTCTATGTGAATATGATATGTGTTTTTTATGAAACATTGTGAATATTTACAACTGATCATAGTATTGTCCTTCGCTAATTAGTAGCATTTGGCAGCACATTAATCTCTTGTAACTTCAACAATCTGCCCGTTGGCAATAATTATTATTATATGATTTCCGTTATATAACTATACTGACATGTAGAAGATCGCTTCAGTAAGTGATCTGCTGTACAACTTATAATTTAAATCTTATTCTAGATACTATTCTAACTTATTTTAAAGTCTATCTTAACTTATTCTAAAGGTCATTTAAACTTACTATATCTTTCTATTAATCAGTTCGTATGGTAGTTTGCATTTGAGCCACTACACTGTCATCGCGCACATTTAACTCTTTGGCGAGTGCATTGGGACGCACTAATAGTCTTTCAGAGTACTTCGAGTCACACCCTTTATGGCTTCTAAGGGGATATCGCGCTGAATAAGTTTGTTGGAGACGTAATATGGGGCATCGACGATGACTCGCAACACTTTATTCTGGAACCTGAATGATAGATATGTTAGATTTACTAGCTGCCAAATGGATTGATATTGACTTATACAGCAAAACCTTATTATGTCGTGATAATTTAGATTTAGGCCCTATCAGACAATATATTTGGTTTAGTTTAAGTCCAAGCTGTTTACGTTTTATCACTACATGTTTTTTCCATATCAAACGCCGATCAAAACTGTCGAAAATATGATTTTTAACGAAAAAACACTATGGTAAGCGCTTAAAAGTATATTCATTCTTGAATATTTTTGGATAAAACAAATAATAATTGAAAGTTGCAGTGTTTGTTGAATTTAATGGTTGAAACAAGCTGTTTAAGAATTTCCGGTTTTTTAGCTATCAGGAAGTTATTGCGATGTCCCATGATATTATCATTTGCTTTAAATTTACGACAACATATTTTATTCAACATAACTTCCCAACAATCATTAAATCTTTCAGCAGCAAATTATTTAGTAAATATGTAAATATAAAATAAAAAAGAAACAATGAAGAAATGCCTTGTTATGATGGAAGTTTTTATGAAGAACTATATATATATTCCAAGTATTTCTATATATTAAAAAACTCTTGTTTTTTTTGTAAACTATTAGTTTGATAATTTGAGGTATGATACTTTTTATAAAGATATTGAATTGAGTCAACTGTTATATTTTTTAATCTTGAAATCTCTACCGTCAAAAATTAAAAGTTGTTCAAAAAATACCATTAGAAATCATCAATTGTAATTATTTGAGGTAGATGGCACATTAATTATATTGGTCAGATATTAGAGTGTAACAATTTTACATACACTATACTATATATGTTGCTCTTCACATTGCTAAATATTAATAAACATAATTTAATTTACTATATTTACTATATATTGCTTTTAAATTGCTAATAACTATGAAGTGATATTTTTTGTTACAACTTATGAAGATAAATATTAATATAGTCAGATAGCATAACGGCTACACCTCGTATATACTTCAAACACTGAGTCTCACTGAGGAAGTACTTTTATAATAGTTGGCTGTTTTGTCACCGCCTTGACAGGTGTTCGTAGTTCCTACAATCATTGTTAAAGTTTGCCCCCGTAATTGAGGCTCGCTTTGATGCCGGAAGACTTTGACGGGTCTTCAAACAAAATTTTATGTCACTGAATGGAGAAACCGGCGGTTTTCAACTATATGATTTTTGCCTGATTTATGAGACAGTTAATGTTCTAATGAACACTTAGGATATTAATTAAGACTTTCCACATAGATACTAGCTTTTCCACGTATTTTTGTTTTATCTTTTACATTATAGGTTATTATTAACATAGACAAATTAATTTTGTTAAATTTTTTATATTTTCTAATATCTTATTTTTTCGGTTCACAAATATTATATTATGCAGCTTAGTTGTTAATTTAAACAGTATTCATTTTTCATTTAATATTCATGATTTATTATTATATATTTTATATATTATATTTTATCATATAATATTTCCCATTTTTTGCTATAAATTATTATTTATTAGGTAAATTATTACTATTAATTTGTCTCGCCAATCTTGATATGTTGCGAAAATTGCGATTCTCTTGAATGATTGAAATAATTTCATTATTTAATTTGGAAAACTGGATTAAATTTATGCAAGAATTAATAAATTGGGATTATTTTTGTAAAAATTGATTAATACATATTCATAAAGAGTCTGTTGAGACCCTGATAGATGTTGGTGTGTTGTAATATAATCCTATTTTTATAGAGTGTTACTTGTCTAAGATACACATGCTATTTGAATCATAATTTAAAAAGTTTGTAGTTGATAGTATCTGTAAACACACACATTCCTCTTTTGTTAGAAATTTGGATATATGTTACAAAGGCTTCAAATAATAAGTTCAAATAATATTTGTTTAAAGAATGAATTCATTTAGAATTCAGAGGTCGTATATCGTTCCTATTAATATAATTTTTGCAGTTGCTTTATTGCAGCATTCAATATTATTAAGTTTTTGCGTAAACGACGCTCTTTGATTGATTCTTAAACATTGATTAATACTTAAACTCCCTTCTTTATTATAGCGCATAATACTGGAACATAATGATATGATATAAGTGATATAAAAGGAAAATATATAAATGTTATTAAAATTATTCTATGTTTATTTAAAATAATGATGTGTAAATATATTTTATAATTAGTAGTAATTCATATGCATTTAATGAACAATTATTGAATGATTGTTATAGAAATACTAATTAATAATATAAATATGGTAGAAATGACCCTCTAGATACTTCATTTTTAAAACGGTAACTAAATTTGTTACAGTTAGTGTTGTTACAGTTTTTAACAGTTAACTGGTCCTAGCTTTATATCTAGAATATTTTAAAGTCTATTATCTTTTATGCGTCATATAGTACGGCTTCATGGACTCTTAGTAGATATAGCCCATCCAATGCCCAACAAAACAGCCAATGCCCGTCATGAAAATTTATGACGTCAGTATGCTGCAATGTTGTCTCATCAGATTTGACTTTTGATTTACAACACTTGCCAGTATAACCTCTACTTATTATCACTAATGTTTTGATAAATCGTATTTTATAGACTGATTCAGTTACATATGCCGACCTATCGGATAGCATTATGTGTTCTTAACTAGGATAAAACGAAGAGGAAATATCTGCTCAGAGTTTAAAACGAATTTGATATTTTTACAAAGTGTTTCTTAAAAGATCTAGAGATAATTTCTGCTAGAAAAAATCGAGTTTATATTTTCCCCTAACGTAATATGTTTAGTATGGTGTGATATCTATATAATACAATATGCAGTTTTACCTTCTAAATTGTTATCTGCTTGTAAGTGTAGCCTTATATTTTACTGCCTGCGTTTATGGTATCTGCACATTGTTTATTATAACTACGGTGTGTTCCATTTCTTATATGTAACACATATAGATAGCAATATATTTTACTTTTATATTCTATTAATAAAAGTGAGATGTTAAAATGCTAATGCATATCTTACTCTTCCAGCAAGAAACAATCGTAGAAAGGCAATAGGTTATATAAGATTTTCATAGTAATTAATTTTTACTTAATATAGTTGAATACATTTTATATTGGTGCTAAAAAAATCTATGGACTATAAATTAATTTTTTAAGATTATTTTAAAGAAGTAGTTTTACTATTGCGGTCATATTTATACCTGTTGTGTAATGTGTCTTCTGTCTCTAGGCTCCATTAGGATCATTTTAATATTGTAATATTAACTATATATTCTAGCACTTTATCATAATCCTTGGAGCCATTATAATTTGTTTATTTATAAATGGTTGTTATAAGTTTCAACAGATGCTGCTTTATCTATAGTTGGCTTGGGATAAACATCCAGAAATGTGTATCCAAATGCTATTACATATCAGAGGAGTTAAACGTGAAATTGTCACGATCTTATCTCAACGAACGAATCAAATCTGGGACCGGTTCCTGTCCACCATTAAGTATGGTTTATTAGTGGTTAATAAGTTAAGAAGTTGACGGAATAAGGCATCCCAATGATTTATATCATCATCGAACCCAAATTGAAGATTGATTTTTACAATTCACAATAATTCAAGGTCGGATTGCTTAATTATTTATTTACCAAAAAGGTCATTTAGTTTAGATTCCATGGTGAATATTGAACGAAAATTGTACCTCGTTGAGTTAAAGTGAAAACCTGGTCTTATAGTCGTAATTAGAATTAATCGAATTGATCGCAATTACAATTAATTAATTAACGGAATTAATCAGAATGAATAGAGTTCATGATAAATGAGCACTTATTTTTTTAGTATGCAAAGAGTTACGTAACATCCTCCTTACCCACTAAAGGTTTTTTCATACAGGAAAATGTAATACCGTTTGCTGATAGGTATTATTTTGGTATTAGATTTAAAGATAGCTAAAAGGATGTTTGTGTATACTCTGATTGTACTGAAAATTTTGCAAATTGCTTTTCTACTTTACTAGAATAGGTTATTTATTTTAAAGGTTTTGAATAGAAGAGATCTCTTACTTTGGTCGTGCTTTTGTAACTATATTGATGTGAAAATTCCACTTTTAAGTTTGTCATTACTTCTAATCGCTATTTTAATCTATGAATTGTTTCAGACAAATGAGAGCATCATTAATATACCTTAAAATTGTGTATTGAAAAAAATTACAGCAATAGCAGACTTTTGGCAACATGATCCACTAGTGCCAACTCAAATAAATTAAAATTGTGCATGGAATAAAAATGACAGCAAGGCGCCTGGTTTATTTAGTTGACTATTTATTGTGTTCTAATACAAGCAGGGGTATTTCATTAAATGTAGAAATAATTATCTTCGTTCATTCAACAAAAGAACACGTACATTGATGTGAAGTTGTCTGGTTTAAAACGTATTATAGTAAAATAACCATAGATTGAAATTGTAAAAAATAAATTTAAAAAAAAATGGAGAATGGGTAAAAGAGATAGCGGGAGTGCGGAATTATTTTTTCTATATTTAACAAATACTGTCCGAACTCTCCTTAGAAACAGATAGAAACGAAAAGAGAGGTATAAACCCAATAATTTCAAAGAAAAGGGGGAAGGAAATTCAGAAATATTTGAATATCAAAAAGGAAAGGGTGTGATCATTAACCACTTATTAAATTGCACAAGTACTTAAATATCTGTCAAGAAGTTGCATTATAAAACTCCAAATAAATTCTATTCAACTCGACTTGTTGCCAAAGTAACAGCTGGTTTTATACTGACAGGGCTGAGTATCTACCCAATAACCAGAATATTTTTTGTACTTCAGCTTAAGTTCTTCACCTTTTTTCTTAATATTTGGCTTTCACTTAATGATCACACAATATGCATTTTGATTCTCAATTTTTCTGTCCAACACTTTAACTCAGTTAGAGCTGCTTGTAACTTTTCGGTGAATTCAGTGTCCAATGTCTAGGATTGTTATCATCCCCAGTGTAGAGTAGATAAAGCACTGGTCCCAACATACTTCCTTGTGGCACTCCTGCATGTATATTCCTTAAGTCAGAATATTGATTAGTAAGTAGCATTTTAATTTTATGTGTTTAACCATTTTCAAACATTAACGGAAACTTGAGCAACATCTAAAAATATTGCTGAACACATTTTATTTTCTTCTAGTTATTTTTTTATGAAATCACTGACTCTGTGAATTAGATTAGTCGTGTAATGTTTACTGAAACGCAATCGGTGATGTGGGAGAAGATGCTATTTCTCATTGATTGGTTTTATAAAAGTTTTTCAACTAATTTAGAAAATGTGGGCAATAGCGATATTGGTCCGTATGACACTGTTTCATGAGATAGCTTTCCTAGTTCACAATTACTTCTATAACGAGTAATATAATATTAAATTAATTACAACTTCAATCAGGACATATGCGTTTTTAGTTTTGTGTTTCTGAGTATCTATAGATAAAAACAACTATCTTAGCCGTATCAATAATCTGGCTGGGTACGAACGAACTTCTGAGACGGTTTCTATTATGGTGCAGATAGAATGAGATATTTGACCAAACCCATTGGACTCTTAGACATAGCAATAGCAGACTTTTGGCAACATGATCCACCAGTGCCAACTCAAATAAATTAAAATTTTTCATGGAATAAAAATGACAGCAAGGCGCCTGGTTTATTTAGTTGACTATTTATTGTGTTCTAATACAAGCAGGGGTATTTCATTAAATGTAGAAATAATTATCTTCGTTCATTCAACAAAAGAACACGTACATTGATGTGAAGTTGTCTGGTTTAAAACGTATTATAGTAAAATAACCATAGATTGAAATTGTAAAAAATAAATTTAAAAAAAAATGGAGAATGGGTAAAAGAGATAGCGGGAGTGCGGAATTATTTTTTCTATATTTAACAAATACTGTCCGAACTCTCCTTGCTAAAGAATTCGTTACCTAATACAGATAGAAACGAAAAGAGAGGTATAAACCCAATAATTCCAAAGAAAAGGGGGAAGGAAATTCAGAAATATTTGAATATCAAAAAGGAAAGGGTGTGATCATTAACCACTTATTAAATTGCACAAGTACTTAAATATCTGTCAAGAAGTTGCATTATAAATCTCCAAATAAATTCTATTCAACTCGACTAAGGTAAATCGCCAAATGAGAAAACATTATATTGATGTCATATTGTTGTTATTCTTAAAATACCTTATATTATTTATGAAAAGAAAACAAATTGTCCCGGTTTGTCAATTGGAATTTATATATAAACACTCAATAATTGTATTAAGTACGTCGTATTACGAATATTATTAAGAAACTGAAAAAAAAAACATTACAACACAATACAATACAAGAGTTATCTGCAGTAGTGTTATATGGTATATTATATATTACGACATCTACAAAGGCCTAAAGGTATCAATGATCAGTGAAGAAATTAAACGGTTTGACAAAAAAAGTGACATAAAAACGTTTAAGTACTATATTGGCACGACAACAGTGGACCTACCTGGAGGTTGAAGAGACAAACATTCTTTGAGTTACTATAAGAAGTTATGTGTGACAACTATAGCATGTTTTAAACTTATGCGGAATGTACGAGTGGAAGTATATCCATCAAACACCAATCAAGTTTGGGTCTAAAATCTTGGATTTGGATTTCGAAAATATTATGAAGGAAAAATTGCCAAGCATTTCTTAAATAAATAAAATCCTTTTAGAAATAAACCACTAATTAAGTCGATTTTTAGATGGTTTCAAAAGACACGGAATCTGTGTCATGTCAGAATTATAAGGAAAAGTTGTAACCAACGATATACAATGCTTTTCCAAATGTATGAGGTACATTCGTATGAATACAGATGTATGGTACATGGAGTACATTAATTGTCCCAATATTCTAACGAACTATGTACAGTGCTTTTCTAGATTAATAAAGTACATTAATTGTCATTAAATGACAAAACGCAACCAGCTCGGGCTTAAACTAAACCAAATGTATTGGCTTATAAGGCGTAAATCTAAATTATCATTAGATAACAAAGTTTTGCTGTTTAAGTCAATACTTGGAACTATGGTATTGAATTGTGGGGTACAACTAGCAAATATAATGTAGTCATCCTCAAGATGTTCCAGAATAAATTAATACGAGTCATCGTCGATGCCTCATATTACGTCTTCAACAAACTAATTCAGTGCGATGTTTCCTTAGAACCTATAAAGAGTGTGATTCGAAGTGTTAGTGCGAAGTACTCTGAAAGACTAATAGTGCATCCCATACACTCGCCAAACGGTTAAAAACGGTGCGCGATGACAGTGTAGTGCATAGGCTGAAACGCAAAATACCATACGAACTGATTAATAGACACATAGAGTTACATTTAATAATATAATAGTCTTAAGAATAAGTTAGAACAGACTTTAAAATAACTTAAGTTATACAGCAGACGACTTACTGAAGCGATCTTCTACATGTCAGGATAGTTATATTATATAACGGAAATCATATGATAATACTTATTCCCCCGGGCAGATTGTTGAAATTCTAAGAGATTAATAAAAAATATCTTTAAATAAATATTAACATTCTCAAAAAATACCTCAAAATACCTATTTGTACACCCTATATGTTGTTTCCGATAACTACTTGAGATTACTATTACAATTACTAGAGCGTTTCGAATTTTTGTCTTTAATTAGCTTTCCCTTACACTTTATTTAATGGCGTTTAACTTCGTTTTTTATCGTCGTTTGCATATTTTTGATCAATTAGCATTTACCCTTTTCCATTCGATCGTTCACAATGTGTTTATTACATCGAATTCCGAATTGTTTGCCGTCCTCGTATCGCATTCCCTCTCTGTAGAATCCATCGCGTTTCTTCGACAAATCTTTATTTAGACAATGGTCGTGTTTCCACGTCTTATATTTTGCCCTGCTCGAAAATAACGGCCGTTCTTTCGCTGATGGCCAGAAGGAAACTTAAAATAGAAAGCATCGCTGTTGAATAATAGTCGATTACACTGGCCGTCGGCGCGATGTATTTCTTCAAAAAAAAAACCAAATTGCGTTTGTTCAACGTTTGTATGGGTTTATAATTAAGGTTGTAGCGTTTTTTTTCTGGTTTATTTCATGTTTAGGCAACATTAACTTGACATGATTGTTCAGTATACCTTAATTCTAATTTTAACAATAATTTATAATGCTACAGAAAATTCAAAAATTTCTTTCTTTCCTGATTCTAAATGCTACGTTAACATATTATTATAATTTTTTAATTATTAATTATTGACCCTAATAAGCTATTTGTTTTTATCATAATTTTGTACGGTCTGGAAATTATAAAGTACTTATTCTACGATAAGCACTTCGGCCTTAAAATCTATGTCATTGTTTTTAATGTACATTCAATTTACCTTAAAACTTCACTGAACTAGTCCAATATGATTTCACTCTCTTTAATCTTCTGACTAAGCCGTCATTATCTAGAAATTTGAGAACCTCAACTTTGGTGTGCTGATATAGCCTCCAGTTCTGTCTTTGGACATAGTCCTTGATAACGTTATCGACAGCTTCTACCTTCAAGTCCTTATGCAAGTTGTTATTATGAATATACCAAGGAGCATCAACAATACCTCCCTGTACCTTATTTCGGAATCTTTGTATAATATTTTTATTGCTTTGGCTAGTACAACTCCAAAGTTCACACTTTTTAAGACTTGTTGCCAAAGTAACAGCTGGTTTTATACTGACAGGGCTGAGTATCTACCCAATAACCAGAATATTTTTTGTACTTCAGCTTAAGTTCTTCACCTTTTTTCTTAATATTTGGCTTTCACTTAATGATCACACAATATGCATTTTGATTCTCAATTTTTCTGTCCAACACTTTAACTCAGTTAGAGCTGCTTGTAACTTTTCGGTGAATTCAGTGTCCAATGTCTAGGATTGTTATCATCCCCAGTGTAGAGTAGATAAAGCACTGGTCCCAACATACTTCCTTGTGGCACTCCTGCATGTATATTCCTTAAGTCAGAATATTGATTAGTAAGTAGCATTTTAATTTTATGTGTTTAACCATTTTCAAACATTAACGGAAACTTGAGCAACATCTAAAAATATTGCTGAACACATTTTATTTTCTTCTAGTTATTTTTTTATGAAATCACTGACTCTGTGAATTAGATTAGTCGTGTAATGTTTACTGAAACGCAATCGGTGATGTGGGAGAAGATGCTATTTCTCATTGATTGGTTTTATAAAAGTTTTTCAACTAATTTAGAAAATGTGGGCAATAGCGATATTGGTCCGTATGACACTGTTTCATGAGATAGCTTTCCTAGTTCACAATTACTTCTATAACGAGTAATATAATATTAAATTAATTACAACTTCAATCAGGACATATGCGTTTTTAGTTTTGTGTTTCTGAGTATCTATAGATAAAAACAACTATCTTAGCCGTATCAATAATCTGGCTGGGTACGAACGAACTTCTGAGACGGTTTCTATTATGGTGCAGATAGAATGAGATATTTGACCAAACCCATTGGACTCTTAGACATAGCGTCATCTTATTATCACTTGTTGAGAACGATGTGGTATGACTTGGATGGTACATGTTTACCACATGCCGATTATGTGCGAAAATGGATCGATGATTAGGTCGCTACAAAACCAATATCGTTCTCTTCGATGGTCATATTGTCAAAAAATAGTAAATTGTTTAAGAGCATCATGAAAAATATTTTGATTTATATATATTGTACCAATTTTTCTCATGAAATGCATTTTAAAAGGAAGAAGTGGCGAGAGTACATGCGATCTCTTAACTCTTTGAGCATATTTCAAATAAAATTTATGAAGACATGTTAATTAATGTTAGTATTATTAATAATAGTTGTTATTATCTTATTAGAATAATGAATTTATTTTAGAGGTTTTACAATAACTGTTAAGATGCGTTACTATATCGTTTACCTATGACTTATTATGTTGCACACTTTAGTAACTAAACTTGTTTCAAAATTTATATTTTAAATTTATCGTTTATACATTTTTGTTAAGTTATTTTAGTGAAGCGTAATAAATAATTTTTTTTTCAACTTTAGAATACAATAAGCTGAATATTGATATAAAATACAGCAGTTATGATTCAACAGTAATGTGATTTTCTATGACGAATTAAAAAAGGTTTTTTCACTGTGGCGTTACTGATAATATTCAAAAGATGTGTTGTGATAATCTATTCTCTTGAAAATTGTGGGATTTTCTTGCGCGTCATCATCATCAATCTATACACAGCAGTCAAAAAGATTGTCTATTTTTAACCAGTACCACAGGTTGCATCGCTGCTGTTGGTGCAACCTGTGGAATTCGTTCATTTTTCATTCGACATACATGTCCAAGCCATTGTAATCTGCGTCATTGCCAATGTAATTCGCATCTTAAACGAATAACTTTATTTTTGAGCATGGCACTTGAAAAACTTTAAGATTGCAGGTGTTAGACTGTGACAGTGTCTAAGTCCAAACCATACATACATACTGCCATTTAATCGCGTACAGCTTGACCGATTTGGCTTAGTATTTCAGCAGTGGGTTCTACTTTGTTATACTATATTACTGATCTTAAGTACTTGAAATTCCGAGTTTGCTCTAACTGGATCCCATTGAGATTTATTACAGAAGCACCCCTCCCCCCAATTAATGGAATCATCGTAAGGTGCCTGAAGAAATTTTATAAATTTTAGGTGAAAATCTTTAAGAGCTGTTCAAAGTGATAGCCAGTGTAGACTAGTCGAAGCAGAGCAAAACTAAATAACAATCATATGCTTTACACTCTTAGGGGGTTCGAAAATTCCATCTACATAACCGCATTTCGGTCTAAACTATGTTATGCCTGCTCTTCTCGGCTTATCTTTTCGCTAGCTCTTTGAAGTATTATCTATGATATAATGTCATGATTTATATTTGACAAGAAAACAACTATTTCAATGACGCCAGTAATCAGTCAAGGTGGTTTACATCTGTTATACATTCTCGATATTCCAACAATAACAGAAAAAGCATTTGTATTTTGCAGACACATAAACATTATTGTGAAAAATCTGTTTAAATCAATTTTAAAATTACAAATAAGATCTTAAGTAAGTAAACTTTAAATTACAGTGAACTTAACATCAGATTAGTAAGCGTTGAACGAATAAAACAGGGTAGGAAACAGTACAAATAACAGACTATGCGTAGGAAATTGAAACATTAAATGAGTTAGTGCAAAATTTCAGCTTAAGTTACTTTTTGATAGCACAACATATTTATTTGTAATTAATATCATATTTTGTTAAGCATATCCAATAAAAGATGTTTTCTTATTTCTGCCTTTGTTTTTTTAGTAATATATTTGTTAAGGTTAACATTATTTATAGACATAGACGTAAATGAGCGTTTAAAGGAACTGTAATAACATAAAATATTTTCAGTCATAATATTAACAATGAGTCAAAATGTGCAGAAGTTATGTTTATCTTATAGATATAATGGTATAAAAATGTATACGAAAGCAGTAGTGAATAATAAATGAAAAACAAAATAAAGAAAAAATAAGCAAATCTTAGTAAGTTATTTGCATCTTAAAAATAGCTAATCTACACTATTTTATTAATAATTAATATTTTAAATCTTAATATATCCCTTATTTTATAATATTAATGAAAATTGGATAACGATTAACTATGTGCCAATAGGCTTCTATTTATGCATTTTTAAAGTTTCTGAATACAATAGGTTCCCATTTCTTGGTGCAAGTCACATCATCCATGTAATGTAAGGGAATTGGCAATCGATCTAATAATTATTAGCTTTTTAAAAAAAAAACTGTCAATAAGCAATAGGTTTAAAGTTATTGAGAATTAGAGAGAATTTTCGGAAAAGAAAGTGTCTATTAAGAAAAATCGAAGAAAACAACTAAAATATATACAATTATTATATAATTCGTGGGTGTTTCCAACTGACCTCAATTTCTTTAGATAACGGTATTGAGAGAGGATGCCCATTGTTAAAAGAAAATTGTATAAGAACGTCCAATTTTTTTATTTTACCTTAAATGATTTTATTAGACTAGGCTTAAATTAGGCACAAGTTAGATTTTGATAAATGTTGTTGTGAATATTGGTAGTAAGACGGGCTAGTGATGAGGCACAATATCGAAATTTACTGACTTTTAGCGAGACTATTATTATCAAGTTTTTGATAATGTGATGTGACAGAAATAATAAGAATTTTCGGTTGCTTGAATATATAATTAAAAGTGTCATCTTCAAAGAAATTTATTTCGGATAATCTGAATTTAATTGTAACAGCATTTGCTGGGTTCGTTGGGTCAAAGGTCAAGGTATGGTCCTCCTACTGTTGCGATTGCGGATTTTCATAAGACAAGAGTGTAAAATAAAATTTAGTTATTTCATAGGAATAGGTATTGAATTTTTCGGTGATTTTTTTATTTATTTTCTGCACTTTTCTTAAGTTTTAATTGTTATACTGTTTCATTCATTAAAAAGTAAAAATTGAAAAATATGTTCCTCTGTCTTCAAATTCCTATAAATTTTTATCGAAATGACAACGATAATTAAGTACTATTATGAAGTTAAGATGTATCAAATTATTTATTGCCAACCGTTAATAGCTTATTTTGTGATGATGTTCTTTTTTTTCCGGATAATGTTACGAAAATAAAACAAAATAAAGAATTGCAATAGCGGCCTGGCTTAGAACGAAACGAACAAAAAGCCAATTTAAATTTAGAATCTCATCGTCCATACGTATTCAATTCTGAACGCATACTAAACGCCAAAAGCCTCGACGAAAGCCAATTTGTTATCCAGCATATTTCTTTGCCATGCCTTGTTAGCAGTCCGTGCACTAACTGTTTTATAACAACGTAAACCTTTTTCTTAGCAGATGTTTCTCTTAATACATTAATTAAAATTCTTCAATATCTATATTTTTTATAGCTGAATATAACATGTTCTTCCCGTTTTATCGCCAAACCTACAATTTAAACATTAATTAAGTAATATATAATTTATTTACCTATTGTTTTTACATTACTTTCAAACATATTTATAAATTTACATAGATTATAATTTGGAGGGATAAATTATTTCGACACAGGAGAGTTCACATCAGAGAATCACAAACTTTCTGTGCAAATATTAATCACTGAAAAAGTAGATTGCTAAATACAGGTCACCATGGTATTGAAAAATTGTTTATACCTAGATTATTGGCTATATACTACTATGATACAATTTTATCATTGGTGCAAATATATGTTTCTTACAAATTTTATTTTGAATCTTTTTGTTTGTAGTTTAGCTCAGCTTAGTTTTGTGTCCAATATATTATTGAAATATTCATAAAATCGTATTTATTAACAGTTTTATTTTGATAATATTATTTTGATTGATTTTACTTTTATATTAATATAAGCAAAATTAGATCTATTCATTATAAATTTATTTTCCATTCCCTTTCGGTCTTTATCTATATAAGCATAGTAGTTTAGTACAAGTCTTGACTATTATCAGCATAGAATTGGCAAATTTATATCAATTTAGTGATTTAAGCAGAAAGCTCCTGTTTTTAGTGAGAATATCAAGAATATATTTACCTGTTCTAACGACTTTTCAATTATTTCTGTGGTTTGTAAGTACAGTTGTGTTGACGGTGATTTACATGATCATTAAAAACGTTGAAAATAATATTCCGGGAGAGGATGAATTAACTTTACGAATATGAAAATTTGTTGAAAGTAATAGGAAAAGAAAGTAATGTAGAAAGGTTATCAAAACCAACAATTTTAAATCAGTAAAAGTATAACTTAGAGGAATTTATACTGACTGCTTGATGGTTGAATAATTATTAGAAACTACATATAAACAAGAACTACCTGCATAAAAATAAATGCTAAAACTACAGTTTATACTCAAATGTGAAAAAGAATGAAAAGAACAAGCAGAATAATAATAATAATAGTAATTATTACATGAAATGAATGAATTTATTAAGCATATAATAGAAATTAGTAATCTAATATAGACCTCAGAGAGTATCAAACATACATTCCGTTACTCAAAGATTGAAAGAATATTTTTTTAAAAAATTTAAATAAAGGTGCATAGGATTAATACAGAAAAGTATATTTGATAGATTATCATTAACTTTGAGGTTTGCTTCATTATTAAAGCGTGTAATTTGACCATTGTGGGTATTTTTGCCCATCAAGAAAAATTTCACCCTTATATTAGCAGCAGCCTATTAACCAGATAGTTAAATTCAAGGTATGTATCGATAGAACCATGAAAGTTTTATATGTTATGACATGATATTGTCCTGAACAAGAACATCTACGATTTCTTTATATTATCATATGCAATGCACATCGTTACTCAATACGTGAATATAGAAACATTATCAACATAGAAATATTTGTAGCAAATAATATGCAATAGACCTAAGTAAAAAATTGCATATCAAGTTTTTAAAACAACGTTCTTGTTCGTTTCAGCGACAATCTAGCGGTAAAATTAGATAGATTTGACATTCTTTCATAAAATGGCAGTTTTGGGTTTAGTATTATTGAGTTATTCAGAATATTGTGTTACTTAAGTTACTTTTGTTGTTTAATTTGCTACTGAATCCCACCAAACCCTTTTGTAATCTAATGGTGATACTGCTCCGTCACATCCTAATTTCGCGTTTAGTTTCAATAATTTAAGAATGGCGATTTTATTTTGACCAATACTAACGATTTTGAGGACCAAAAAAGTCGAATATAATTACAGACGAAACTATTGAACGAAAATCCAAGTCAAAATCTCGAATATATTTCACGTGGACTAGCAGTTGATGAATCAATTGTTTCCAGACGTCTATATGGGATGGGGAAGATTCAGGAGGTGAGAAAAGACTTATGACACGAAAGACTTGAATACTTGCGGTTTCATTACTGTTCGGGCAATATTAGAACGGTTTTCTGTCATTTATGATGAATGATGATGCAAAGCGGAGCTACTATGATAATTCCAAGCTTAAAAAGGCATGGGTTCGTCCGAAAGAGATATCCACATCGAGAGCGAAGCGGAATATTCATCGTCATAAAGTTTTGGTGTGCATAGGGTGGGATCAGCAAGGCGTAGGGTATTACGCGCTGCTGAAATTGAAAGAAACTGTCGATATATACTAACCAATTGAATGACGCATTGTTGCAAAAACTAGCAAACAGCTAGTATATATTGATTAATATCTGTTGTAGCAATTCTTCTCGATAAATACCGTTTCAGGATAATCTAAAAAATAACATATATACAGCATCGTCAACATACTATAAGTAATAATATAGTAAAGTAAAGAAGTGCCAGTAATAAATGAAGCGATATTATTCCCGAAACCGGACATTTACACGTGATTTATTATAAAAGAGGGTTGTTTTCTTTTATTATGTTTCGATTACTAAGAGGAGGCCCGTATAGTCTTCGAAATCGACGGAAGAACATGAAAAATTCTACCCAACAACTTTTCACAGATATTTTGATTAAATTTCAAAAGATGTACAAGTTTCCAATATAAATAAAAGTATGCCATGACATATATCTACAACTTCAGGAAAACAACAGAAATATAACAGGTTCAAATGACACGAATTTAGTGGCGCAATTTAATCAGTTCGTAAACTTTGTTCCCGATAAACCATGGACTAATGATGACACCACTGTAAAATCCCCCAAACATTAACTTTTTGTATCCCAAAACCTGGAAAGTCACCAAATGAAATAAAAGCCTATAGACCATATCACTGCTGGCAGTAATATCTAATGTCTTTGAAAAACTCCTGTTGAAAATAATAAAACTGATCATAGGGAGAAAAAACCTAATACCAAGACATCAGTTTGGGTTTATTAACAAGCATTCAACAATTGACCAGGTCCACAGAATAACAGATGTTATTGAAAAAGCCTACGAAAGTAAAAAAGTATGCTCAGCTATATTCTCAGATGTAGCACAAGCCTTCGATAAGGTTTGGTATGAAGGCCTTGTTCATAAACTACAGAAAATGTTACCAAAACAACATACCGAACTGTTAAAATCGTACATTACAACCAGAATGTTTAGAGTCAAACAAGAAGAAGCTTACTCTACAATAAAAGAAGCTAAAGCAGGTGTACCACAAGGAAGTATACTGGGACCAATGATTTATCTGCTCTACATATGTGATATTCCACAAATGGAGAATATTACGATGGCTACATTTGCTGATGGTGCCGCGATTATAGCTGTCGGAGGCAATAGTGAAGAAGCCTCACGAAAATTACAACAAACAAGTGACAATATAAATAATTGGACACAAGCTTGGAAAATATGAATTAATGAAACTAAACCTGTATATGTGCAGTCCACCTATAAACAGACCAAACACGCACCAATAACATTACATAATACTATCATTCCATATAGCAACAACGCTAAATATTTCGGAATGAATCTCGATGCAAAACTTCGCTGGAAGGAACATATAAAGAAGAAAATAATAGAACTGGAACTGAAATATAGGAAAATGTACTGGTTAATTGGAAGAAAAGCACAATTATCAGTACATCATAAATTGCTATTATATAAGGAAATACTGAAACCTGTATGGACATACGGAATTAAATTATGGGGATGTTCTGCAAAGAGTAACATAAATAAAATACAAATTTTTCAGAACAAAGTCCTCAGGGGTATTTTGGGCGCACCCAAATATTATAGGACTGATTTCTAACATCGAGACCTTCAGATACCTACAGTCAGTCAAGAAATCGAGAGAACTACAAGGGGTATGAGGAAAGACTCCATTCTCATGAGAATATTGAAGTATTACAGCTTTTGGATCCCAACAGAACAGGACACAGACTAAAAAGAATCAAACCATCTGATCTTGTGTAGTATTGTATAGTGAGGTGCATATAATAAAAAATACAGCAATGACATGTATAAATATTATTTCATCAGAGACTGAAATAGGGCCGATGGATCCTCCTAATTATATACCTAGATTTAAATTATCATAAAGATAAATTTTAGGTTAGACGGAAACGACTAGTAACAATATAATAACTAAATAATAATAATAACTAACTTTTTGCGGATGAATTTCCAGTTAATGTATCCCATGTACACTGGAGTTCTAATTACAAAAACCCTGTAGCTTCAGAACTTCATGAGGATGAATGTTGAGACATCATTAAGATCTTCTTCTACCTTTATCGTTTGAATAAATTGATTAAATTGAATGACGTATTATTGAAAAAAAAACAAGACAGGCAAAAATGAGTAACAGACGCATAGTCATCATTTTCACGGCACGGCACATCCTTTTTCACCCAGCGTACTTACCAGACATAGTGCCTTCTGCATTTCTAATTGTTCAGATCGATGCGGCATTTTGAAATACTGAACAAGTAAAAAAATTGATCGATGATTGGATAGATGCCAAACCAATTTTGTTGTTCCGATAGATTATTGACAGATTGTTGTTAAAGTTATGGAAAAAAATGTACAAAATTAAATATTTTGATCCATATAACTTGTATGAATTTTTCTTAATAAATTTCTTGTTAAAGTGGAAAAATAACCAATTTGTAGTATGTCAAAATGTATTTTATTCATATCTATATATATGGTGATTCCTAATAGTGATTTATGTTAACGTAAGTAGCAAAATGATAAATTGAAAATAGTCCTATTAAGTAAACAAATTTATGTATTAATACAGATCAACATTAATGGCATAATTGTGTTATCTGCCATAGAAAATTGAAAAACTATTTCACCAGCTAACGATAATGTGTATTTTGGATCGTGACAGTCTGTTGTGTCTAAAAATAGATAATCCGTCATAATACACAACATACAAATTCAGATAAACCGTCGAATTGATGCATTTTCTAGTTAGATGTGTTTCCCGAAAATATTTCGTAAGTTGACCGACTGTTTATGTTGTACAACACATTATTAGGGAACTCTCGAGGACAGCTGCCGGTTTTAATGGATAAATCGTAAGATAAATCTAATTTGGGCAACGTCAAACATCGATTTTGGCGACGGTGTCATAAATAGGGCAGCGCATGCCGATCCATTTAGAATGCGTTATAAAGTAGGTCGTGTCTCGGTCAGATGAAACCATCGTTCGGCTGTGATGAATAAATGCATTCTGTCGTAACGCCAGCCTGTCTATCAGAAATATTAATGTGCCCAAAAAACTTTTATGGAATTTCGGTTTGTGATTTATGTATTATCTCCATATGTTAATCCAATGTTTTTCGGATCAAATGTTTTTAATCTCCAGCTACAATACGTCATAGAAACCTCTGTTTTTTAGAACGGAGCAAATAATTCACAATAGTGAAAATTGTAATAATAGTAATATTGTAATACACAGTAGTGTTATTTTTAATAAAAAAAAGTATAAATTATGCAGCAAAAGAATTTCATATACCGTACAGAACTCTACAACAGTACAACAGGTCAATTGAAAAGTCCCCGGCCTACCATAGTAAAACACATTTTTTTGACAAAATTAGTTTTTTTTTCAAAATAATTCCCTTCAAGGGTGATACACTGATTATAGCGACCCTCCAACTTTTCGATACCATTTTTGTAGTATAATTTGTCGTTTGCTTCAAAATAGGCCCCAGTCTCGGCGATCACCTCTTCATTCGACGAAAATTTCTTCCCAGAGAGCATTCTTTTGAGATTTGAGAACAGGAAATAGTTGCGGGGGGGCAGATCTAGAGAATACGGTGGATTAGGAAGCAATTCGAAGCCCAATTCATGGATTTTTGCCATCGTTTTAAGAAAGCAGCACTATCTTTTTCTTCAAATGCGTCGGTTTTCGGTGATTTCGTCCTTCAAACGCTCCAATAACGCTATATAATAGTCGCTGTTGATGATCCTTCCTTTTTCAAGGTAGTCAATAAAAATTATTCCATGTGCATCCAAAAATACAGACGCCATAACGCCAACCGACTCTTGTGTTTCGGAGCGGGTTTATCGTGTGCAGTCCACTCGGATGATTGTCTATTGGACTTCGGAGTGAAATGATGGAGCCATGGTTTATCCATTGTCACATATCGACGCAAAAACTCGGGTTTATTGCGCTTGATCATCTTCAAACGCTGCTCCGAATCATCCACTTGTTGATTTTGGTCAAAAGTTAGCTCGCGCGGCACTCACTTTGCACAGTTGCAGAGTTTTCTCATATCCAAATTTTCGTCAATAATATGATGTACACGTTCAGTTGATATCTTTAGAGTGTCTGCTATTTCATTCAATTTCAATTTACGGTCATTCCAAATAATTTTGTGGATTTTTTAAATATTTCCATCGGTAACAACCTCTGTTGGGCGTCCACTGCGTTCACTGTCTTCGGTGCTCATTTCACCATGTAAACTTAACATACCTTGATGGTTGATTTTCCTGGGGCAGTGTTTGGAAACTTGGTATCAAGCCAAGTTTTTGCTTTAACTGTATTTATTTCCTTCAAAATGTAATATTTTATCAATACGCGAAATTCCTTTTTATTATTTTTTTTTGCAATAACACAAGTTGTTTCACTCAAAATGCTATAATTCACAAATTAATGATCCGACAGATGTTAAATTTGTACACGCACCTTTTGATGGTTAGTGCTAACTAAAAAACATATGGATTTAATTATAGTAGCGCCATCTATGTGTCAGGCCTGGAACTTTTCAATTGACTTGTTAACTTATAAATTGTTACAGTTTCAAACTGAGTAAATATATGATAACTTATGTTGTTTGTTTCAGATCTGTAAAAATGAAACAGGAAAGGAACAAAACCAAGTGATCCAGGAACAATGCAATTCAGGAATAGTGAAGTATTATTCTCGTTTTTCTTCCTGCTGCAGGTAATCGACTGTTACCAAAAAAATGACTACATCCACGACAGTCAGAGGTATAATTCACGGAAGTACTTTTCCGGTGGTCCGGTCGTCAGTGCGGTTAACAACTTAAACCACTTCGGTGGTCCTATAAACACTAACTTGAAACTGAGACATTCGTCGAAATTTCCGAAGTTCGACGAGCTAAAGACCCGTATCGATAATTTAGGTAGTGACTCCACTGCTGCGGTCGCGAAAAATCGCTATGGAGACAATTGGTTGTTTAGTGATGGTAGAAATAGGAAGTTTAGACATCACGGATGGTCGAACAGGCTTCGAACCACGACAACAACGACGACCACGCCAAGTCCAGACGAGGATTTGTTCAAAGATGAGAAACTGGTAAGTGATATTAATTTTATATATCATGTAATTGAGGAAAATCTAAATTTGGCCCCAATATATAGGCTTCAGGAATTTTTCTTCAGGGTAGATTAATATTTAAA
Source organism: Rhynchophorus ferrugineus (assembly GCF_030347505.1). NCBI lineage: Eukaryota > Metazoa > Arthropoda > Insecta > Coleoptera > Curculionidae > Rhynchophorus > Rhynchophorus ferrugineus. Next base: position 75,325,180 of record NW_027472581.1, read on the forward strand.
ATCAAATAAATTTAAATATTTTATTAATTAAAATTGTTTAATTAATACAATTTTCTGTTTAATTAACAGTAAACATATTGTGTCGAAATATATAGTTATTTTGAGACTAAATATAATTAGTCTTAAAATAGTAGTAATCTAATTTTAACAATTAACACAAAAATATAATTAAAAACCATTCCCTCACATAAATAATTCGATGTTTCAAAATAAAATTTTAGTTGCCTAAAGACGTTGTTTTTTGTTCGGCTTGAATTTCATAGATCTTTCTCTGTGAACTTTGTAAAAGAAAGTCAAATCACCAGTTAAAACATCAAAACGAATTAAAAAAAAAGAACTCTTTGTCGTAAGTGAAGTTAATTTATAATCGAGAGTTCTCCAAGATAACAATAAACTCACATCTCCAAATTTTATGACATTAAAACGTAGCAATATTCCCGTATTAGCTTCCAGTTTTAGTTAATTTTCACATAGAACAAAATTATATTTTAAGTAAAATAACGAAACAAAATAATGTTATGAAACATAATTTAATTTAACATTATGGTATATCTATTGCATATGTTATCGATGGACTTAAACTATAGTAAGTTATACAATTACAGTAGTTTATTGGTTAGGGTTGATACCATCTATGAAGTAGAGTTCTAAGCCCGTTTTCTTATGTAATGGTATCCCTTGGAGGCTAATTTACCGTGTAGTAATACACCATACCTTTTTACAATTAGTTCTTGTTTGCTTCATTGCTGTGTTTCTATCTCACATCCCCATTCCAAGTATTTTTTTATTTTCTGGTATTACTACCTGTGCACATTTCTCTTATGAAATTGTATTGATTTTCTTTATATCTTCTTGTCACTGCGTTCCCCCTAATACATCTAATCATCTGTAAACTAATTAGTATCCATTCTCTTCTCATACATTTCAACCAAATCCTCATGTATATTCTTTTACATACATATAATACACATATAATTATATACATATTATTTATAAACAGTTTTAGCTATTTCTGCTCTTAAAACTCATCTTGGTCTTGGTAATAGCACTGGGCCATAAGCGCACATCAGGAATATGTCATTCGTTCAGTGTCACTTTTATCAGAATCACTACTCAAGTCAATTACCAATTTCTTCTTTTGCATGTCTGGAGTTCATCCAAACCAAAGGTTTTATTATAGATAACGCCAGACCACCAGACCAAATAGTTAAACCAAAATAATTTATAAAATGCAATAGTCAATCTATTCGAAGTAATGATGACATGAGTTCACCGTTATTTTAGTTCGTCAATTTACAATAGTTCTTTATCGTCCAATACTGTTTTGGAAACACGAAAGAAACGTGCATAATAAAGTAAAAAAGCTAAATCAAAGAATATCATATACAATTATATAATACGGTATAAATTATGTCGTTCCAGTTGTGGTGGCACTAATAGTTCAGATATTTGTTTTGAAGAAATATTCATTTTCATATTTCTTATGATGATTTTCCTATGAGTTTTATCTCCAGCAATACTTATTCAAGGGAAATATATTGTGGCGCGTTTGACAGATAAGAATCCATGGAAAATAATATGTGTTGCGTTAATATTTAGGTTATATAATATAGGACAGTTTGATTGTTGTTTGAAGTCAGTTATTTTTTGTATGAAAACATGATATTTTTGTCAAAAAATCTTTCATAATTTCGTTTTAACGAAATCCAATCGTTTCTACAGCTTCCAACTTTTTGGGTCTTCCAAATAATAAGTTTTCTCAAGGCCGTCAAAATTGTCGTTCAGTGATTCGTTTTCAGGAAATAGTTGCAGGAGACTAAATCTGGAGTATATGCTGTATGTGGTAGCAATTCGTAGACTAATTTGTGCGTTTGCAATGCTAATTGAAATTGATTTCTTTATTATTTCCCTGTTTTTGTAAGATTTGAATTATACACCCTTTACTCATGTACCTCCATAAAATGTCTGCATTCTGACCATTCTGATTTTGATCTTTCAGAGCTTCATTTCGTCAGATATATTCCTGTTAAGAGAATACCGTCCTCTGCTCGGTCCAAAGAACAAATACAAGGCTATCGAGCTAATGTTATTGATATATCTTCCCCTCAGAAACATTTATTGTGATAGATAAGCACACATTATTTTTAACGTGGCGTTATCAGTTAAATTAATTATGTCACCATTTATCAAATACTTTTCGGAGACAACGAACTCTAACCGGTTAATTTTTGAATACAAATTCACCATTTAACGTTTCACTCCATCAACCTTCACCCGATGGTATCATTAGATAATTAATTAAGCTTCATAATAGTAAGTTGCGTTAGACGTTTAAAAGGCGATATCGCGTATGTCGAAAGCATACAGTAAGTCTCAGAAAATTGTTTTACCCATATTAACAATAAGTTGTTTGTGGACGATGGAAGGCATGTCTTAAGGCGGGCGGGGATCATTTATCATTTTATCATGACCTTGCCTAGTTTTTTTCCTTGTCATCAATTATAGGCTTTTAACATTTATGTCGGTCAATAGAACCTTTTCAATTAAATTGGATTATATCTGCGGTTTGATTTATGACTTTTTTCAATGCGTATACTGTCGGATATATTAATTTAAAGATTCTTTCGCTTTCTATAGGTGTTCGTGTTTTTTTTTTAGTTAAGCTAATCTGATTGGACATTTCAGAAACGATATTGGGCAATGGTTTATTAACACATCGTAGACCGTTAGTTTTAATAAAATATTTTTATTATTACCAAATAGTATTATTATGAAATATGATATTACCAATAATGGAAATATGAATATGATATTTTGGTCATTTCTTGTTTTGAATGAGCAATGAAGAATCCAAAATCTGCCACTTATAAATTGATAGTTTTAATTATAATGGTTTAAAAATATAATTACATGTATTTTAATCAGCGATTCCTATTGGTAAAAATGCGAAGTACCTGTGTAAACAAGTGTTAAACAACCTAACTATTAAATTCAACAGCTTTAATGGTTTTTCGTTTAGTTTTATTGAATTATCCTGTATCTGCATAGATCTGCTGCTGATATCCAGCAAATGCTTTTTATAAATTTACGATAATGCCACCCCGCCATATGCCAAGTGTCGCCTTCTGTTTCAATAATTTGAAAGTTGTGGTTTTATCAATAATAAACAGCACTCTGGAGGGTCAAAAATCTCAAAGGTTATGAACTGCAATACTTATTGGACGACAGCCACAGTCAAAGTCTCAATAAACTTTCAGGTACTTCAGAAGTTGATGAATTATTTCAGTTGCAACATGAGTTGGAAAATGTACAGAGAAATAACAATGGTTGTTACATGAATTGACTAAAACTGCCATTTCGAACCGATTCAAATCGATGAAAAGTGCATTTATTACGACAATTTCAAATTCAAAAAGTCATGGGTTAGCCCAGGTGAGCCGTACAAACGGTACCAAAGCAGATGATTAATAGTCATAAATTCTTGTTGAGCATATGATGGGATCAGCAAGATTTAGTGTATTACGAGCTGTTAAACCGAGCGAAGCTGATACTGCAAATGTCAGGATACATTATATTGGCTCCATTTAATTGGAATACAGAGAATAAGCCAAGTTTGGCGCATGCGTATATACAGCTTTATTTACTTATGTTTTATCGTGATTATTGAATATAGTATCGAGTATATTAAGCAGGTAAATAAGTCCAGGAGGTAAATAAAAATGGTAAAATTTTGGAAATAACACATTTTATTTAAAAAAGTATCGTATAAAACGAAATAATAAAGATATAATTAATATATGTCCAACTATTCTATTTTTATAAAAACATCATATTACATATTATCATTATTTTTTATAAATAAAAATACACAAATATGATAAATCATTGATATAATGTTGAAACTATATATAAGGAAAGAGATATAAATTGAAAATTTTTTGAAATAACACATTTTATTTAAAAAATTATTGAATAAATTGAAATAATAAAAATAATTTTTACATGTTTTTCTATTTTTATAAAAACACCATATTTAAATAAATTTACATATTTGAACAATTAACAATAGCTCCAAGAACAATTTAAAATAAACAATAGCATAAAAAAGACCAAAATCGTTTAGATCAGACACAGCAAATATGGTTAAAATGAATCGAAAAAGCCACCACTATATATGAAAGCAGTAAAATATTCCTAAAAATCTCCAAATATTATCGCTACTATTCTTGATCCACAAACCCCATGGACATATTGTACATTTACTAGTATCATATTGTACTGTATCATATTGTACATTTACTAGTCGAAAACGAATGGATGATCGTGTTTTAAGATCACTAGGATGTCGTTGATAGTTTCATATTTTGGTTATTTGATCCAGGTATACTTTTGTTAGCAAATTTAATTATTTCAACGTATCATGGTACACTGTTCTATATCTTACCAAAATGCTGTCTAATTTATTCTCTGATTCTCTGAGCTTCACATTCTTCGACTTTTACTCTCAACAAATTCTAGCTACATCTTAGCTACAAAATAAAATTTAAATCTAAGTAGGTAGTCTAATAATTACCAGTTACTACAGTTTTTCCTACTATTCTTGATGGACAAACCTCATTAATGACTTGACTACTTCCAACACAACAGAAATCATTTTCTTCTGTGTTCTTGTTATCATTAAATTTTAGCATATGTTGATACCTATTCCAGGTCGTTGAAAATGACGTATATAAATTTGGCAGATAAAATTCCCACTATAAATAAAATTGATGCTGTATGGATTTTATAACTTTCAAAAATTTAACCTTACATTATGCACTTGTTCTTTCATATTTTAGAACCAATGTATGTTAGATCACCAAGAATAATACAACAATTTAATTATTATTAGTAAAGAATTATTAATGTTACACAATATCTAAATATTATAGATTTGTTTGTTGTTTTGATCTCGATAGTATCAATCGATTCGAAAAGAATGGACTGTCATTAGAAAAGGAAGGCGATATAGTTTATTCTTTTCTATGATTTACTCTGTACAGGAGAGTTGGCATACGCTAAATCTAGAGAATAATGTATCCTGCAATCTACTCCGTCTACCGCTGTCGATAGAATGATGCATTGTTGGCAAAAATATGAGCATTAGCTAATAACAAAACCAAAATAAATGCTATTGCATGACCTCGCTCAACGCTCTAGCAGCAAATATGCCGGATTTGAAACAGTACTCTGTTAGTTACCCCGGTTACTATTTGCATTGCAAATCTAATTCGCTCGTATTAAAATGCTCAAATTATTTTGAATACATTAGTAAAATTTCTTGAAAAAACATTTTGTCTTCAGAATAATCTCATATGAGTACACATTATTGTTATTTGCTATACTATTTCGAACGCTACGAATTAATTCCAGCTAATTTTTGAATTAACATGCTATAACACTGATTAAGGACAATCAAAATATCGGGATGGCTGACTGTATTTCTCAGTTATTACAGTCACGTTATTAATATACTTTGTATCTTGTGTAAGTAGCTAGGTCACCAAATATCAGCGAGTCAAGATGAATCAATTTGTTCTATGCGAACAAATTTTGCTTTAGCATGATATGTCGAAGACAACACGTTCTATTTTTAATATAACAAATCTTCAATAATATCAATATTTTTCTATAAACAGTTAATAATATAAGTTCTATAAATAGTTTGCGAATTTTAGTAACAATGAACCTCCAGTTCCAGTTCCATCAGAATCCTCAAATTTGGAGTTGCTGTTTTTTACTTGATTTGTTTGTTTCCTTTTGAGTAGTTTTATTGAAATTCGATATAGTTCCACAATAGCAATAGTCTTTTTATATATCATCTTGAATTATTAACTGATGGTAAACTGAAAGTTTTACTTTATTAGATGATTGTGGATTTTTTTCTTTTGTGGAATTTGTTTAAATAATCGGAATAAACTTACATAAAAAAGAAAATTTATCAAGAAAACACAACAGGTAGGCGTGAGATTGAGCAGGCTGAAAGTATCGTACTTTAAGCTATAAGATCATAAAGTTAAATTGAAGGTATTCAAAGTACCCTAACTATAAATTACCAAAATTATAAAAGATCCATGTCGACATCAAAAATGGATAGACATTACCCAGACCCAGATTATTTCAGTTTTCATAGACACTTGCAGTTCATGGTGTACGGACCAAGAAACACAGATTGTAGTTGTTCACCAAATCTTGGGAAGCCATTTCCTACACCCTGCTACACCTTGGAAATTTGAGTAAGAATAATGCGATTCAGAATATAATCAACTTCATGCTGAGCCGTCCTGATAGGGCAAAAACCACATCGGGTAAATGAAACGTTCTGTTTAGACTGTCTGCTATAATGCGTGAAATTTTCAGAATTAATGGTTTCTTTTATGTTATAATAAAACTGAACCAATAGTTTGAATTATGCAGTCGATGCAACAAGAGGTGACTTCTTTCATTTAAAGTAAAACAGTCATTTGTTTCAATTATATACATATGTATGTACACACATGTATATGCTTGCGTTTACATACGTTTAGAATGATATGTCGGTTATCAAAATTAAAGGGGTCATAGAAAAGGCAAATCAAAAATAAATTTAAATATGCAAAGCGCGACCTTTGAACTGAGGCATTTCCTTGAAACAAAATATAAATAATGAACCGAAACCTTAAGCACATTGTAGCGTTTCGGTCTTTTCAGAAGGTCGTTTAGCAGTATGATATCATTATATATAGTGAAATAGTGAAACTATTTCTTGGCTTGGTATTTTAATATTTGATGTATTAACATAAATAAATAATAATGGTAAATGTTCTCAGTATTATTATAATGTATTTTGATTTAGATTATATTTCTTAATTAATAATAGTGTACGAAGGTCACTATTTATATTTCGGGAATTGGCAAGACTGTTGTCATGTGAGCCAATCTGACGGTTCCATCGTAAAGTAAAACTCAGAACATTTTGTCACACGGACGCTATTTGTTTATTTTATGTTTAGTTGAATGTTTCGTCTCGGCAAAAAAATGGAACTGAATCGTGAACATTTTCGTGCGATGATTTTTTACGATTTTCGACGTGCATTATCACAACAAGAGTGCATCAATCAAGTTAATTTGACTTTTGGCGATGATGCTCCACCAAAAACCACCGTGTATCGCTGGTTTAGTGAATTCAATCGTGGTCGTAGTTCGCTGTCCGACGAGCTTCGTGAATGTCGTCTAAAATTGGCTGTGCCAGAAAATTTAAAAAAAAATAGTACAAAGAAATCGATTACTTTGCATGAATATTGAAGATTTTATTTAATATACTTAGAATAAGCCAATTTAAGTCAAATATGTGCCATTTTATTCCATAACTCGTTGCTATTTTGAAGGTAATTCCACTAAGCCCTTGTCTCTATTTTGAATATACTGCGAGGAGAGATCTCACCAGCAAAATAGCTCACCATGGACAGGAACAGGTTTTATGAATAAGAACCTCCAAACCAACATAATCAAAACACTGATTATCTGTCTGCCATTTCTCTGTTTTTGTCCATGTTTTCGACAAATGGTTTTCCAGAGCGTGCTTCATATATGACATCGAAATTACATATACTATTACATGATTGGATTTTAACAGAAGCATAAACACTGCGTGGGTTGCTATTTATATTTTGAGCCTTGGTAATACTAAGAGTTGTTAGGTTCCATCTGAAGTTTTCAATTGGAAGTTTGACCTTTATAAGTGTAACCTTCTTCTGGACGTTTCGTCATTTGCGCACAACTTGTTTTGTTCACAGTGACTTAAAAATTCTGTTTCAGTGAAAATATGAAGTTAACTCGTAGATATTTTCATATGATGATTTTTACAACTTTCGATGATAATTCTCAAGACAGAAGTGCAGTGATCAACTTACTTCGATTTTTGGCGATGATGCCATATTGTTCGCCACTACAAAGCGTGGGTATATCGAGTTTAATGGTGGGCGCACTTTGTTCAGAAACAAAAGACGTGAAGATCATCCAAAATAAGATGTTATACGCGAAATAATATTGCAAGATCGTCATATGACTTATTGCGAGATTAAGCCACCCTTAGACATTAATATGAGGAACATCTATAAGATATTGTATCAACATTTAACAGTGGAATAGACTTGTTCACATTGGAGTCCGCATAATGTGGCAAAAGATGCTTACGTCACAATTAACACGTGTGCAAAGAATTGGACAAGAAATACAATCAAAAGCAGTGTATAACATTAACACAGATGACGAATCGTGGATATATGTGTCCCAAACGAAACAACAATCCACTTTATTATCGTCTGGCCCTTGGGAATAACTGGGTATATGGCAACCGCGCACCACTAAAGCAACATGAATTGTGAATTATTAATGATACACAATAATTTGTTTACCAGAAGTGCTTCGTGAAATACTAAAAAATAGGCAGTAACGAAGGAACATTTTTCATCATGGCAGTGGAAGGTCACACAAATCGGCAGAAACAACCACCTATTCGACTGGCGAAAAAATCTAATTGATGACCGAACGGATAACCCCTCCGTACAGTTCTGATTTGGACTTAATGACTTTTTGTTCTGGCATTAAGAACAAATTGAAAATATAAAAGCCGCTAATACATTCAATAACTACGTTTTGGGGATACCTTAATCAGAGTGGAATAAGTGTTATGAAAATTAGTTCAAGTGTATGCAAAACTGTATTGAACATTACGAAAAACACTTTCAAAAATAATTAAGCCATCTTCGTTGATAAATTATTGTCTTTTCATTGTTAGACAGGAAAAAATAAATAGCATATTAACATGTTCATCCTCTTAGTTTCTGTTTTCACCCTTATTGAAGGAAAATTGTAAAATATAGCATATTTTCTCTTTACTCGCTTGCATTTGTGATCAATGTCAACATTTAACAAAACTGTCAAATAAGTTTTTAGTACCAAGAAATGTCAGCAGTGGAAAACAATTCGAATTTTATAGAACGAGACATAATTTATTAAAGCTATCTACTGGAAGAATAGTAGATTTCTTTTTACTAGATTTTACATTTGTGATTTTCACTTATAGATTGTAGTTACTTCTCAACCACTCAAATGTCACTAAGTTATTTATATATATTTGAGCTGGGTTTAGAAAAAATATTGTTTATAATGCATTTTAAATATACAATAAGTTTTAAGATATCACTTGACGAACGCCTGATTCCTCAGGCAGAATCAGCTAAATACCGCGAAATATATCTCGTGGTAGGTTAAACTGGAAACATCATATATAACAAAAACCAGATCATATTAGACTCAGAGTCAAGGCTGTACTGGTTAGTCGGAAGATACTCTCAACTTGATCTAAAATCAAAGAAATTGGTTTATCATTCAATCATAAAGCCTATTTGGAAGTATGGGGTGCAAATTGGGGTTGCACTAAAACATCAAACCAACTAGTAATCCAACACACCCTAAACAAAGTTCTACGATTAAACACCAATGCTTATCACTGTTTAACCAACGAAGAGTTATACCATGACCTCGGAATTAAATGGATACATGAAGTGATTCACCCTAAAACATTAAACAAGGTCGCTAAATCACAGCAATGTGGAAGCAATACAGCTACTGGACAATAGGTAGGAAATCGAAAGATTGAAACGAACCACACGAACTAGTTTAGTATCTAAGTGTATTTTTAATAGTATTAACTTTAGATTAAGTAGATTGGTTTTATTCTAATTTGGGAAATACATACTAGTATATTAAGCCTGTACACGCTTTGCTTGCATATTAATGCAAGTACAACAGAACAGTAGCAGTAAATTAATTTGTAAATTAAGATTATACTTAGTATATCGAATGTAAGATGTAATTAATAAACAAATCTTTTAAGGAGAGTTATTTATTCTTACATGCTACTTGTATGTTTTAATTTTAATTTTAATGTAATCTTAATATTTATGACATATATTTAACAACTTCTTATCTAAATATTCCTGCATGTTAGTTATTATTGCTATTGTATCTTTGTAATAATGTAATTTATATGCGGAATTATCATGCAATTGATTTTGTAATTTGCTATTATAAATGATTAATTGTCATTTATATTACTATGACTTTTAAAACATACATACATACACGCATATATAACTTTCGTATTTCCCCATTTGATAATTTTATTAATATTATTGTATATTTTCTAGTTTAAAACATATATGTGTTTAATCCAACATAAAAATAGAAATTATTCGAAAAATTCTTTTGGACGTGGGCGTTACTGACCTGTTGCATATTCTTCTATTCTGACGAAAGACATTTCAACAATTCACCAGCCGAATGGGCGGTTATCTCTCATGAATATTTTTCACGTAATCATACACTGAATCGATTTAACAGAGGAAAGCGATCGCGAGATATTAAGAAACGGTCAACGAATACGTAGGATGATTTCCATCACAATCACAAGGTCACATTTCTGTCGTTTTATGGATTATATCCGCTAAATTATATGTGTTCGACATTGTTGTTTTGGTAAAGCGGTGTTAGGAAGGAAGTTCTTATTTAGGTTCAACTTTTATATATATGACATAATTTTTACAATCATATTAACAACAGAACAGAACATATGAAAGAAATTTGATAATATGCAACAAATAAAAACTAATTTTTAAAAAAGGTAAAGCGGCTTGTTGCTATCAGTTAAATTTTCTTAAAATATTTATAAGTTGAATAAAGGTCAAATATATTCAGAATTTAATTTAAATATATTATATTTATACGACTATTATTTAAGTGCTTGCATGTATTCTGACCATTTTATTGATTTTGATTTCTGACCATCATTGCGATACCGCTTTACAAATATGAAAATTTCGCTTCGGCGCCTATGTGAATGGCCTTCCTGGATTTACCCAGGACTTTTTGAATAAATTGTCGTAAATTGACCATCAAAGAAACTCAATTACAGCTGTTTGGCAAATTAATAATTTTCCTGGCAGCTAGAAAGTAGCTCAAATAATAATGATTCTTAAACCAGGGAAAACACCAGAAGATGTCACTTCCTACCGGCATATAAGTTTATTACCGATAATTTCAATAGGTTTTGAGAAACTGTACATAAAGAGGCTCAATTGTATAATTGAAAAGAGAAAGATCATTCCAGAATACCAATTTGGGTTTCGCAATAAGCATGGAACAATAGAACAAGTACATAGACTTGTTAACTAAATAAATATGGACTTAAATGCCAAGATATATCGTTCAGCTGCATTCCTAGACATATTTCAGGCCTTTGATAAAATATGGCATACGGGCTTGCAGGTTAAATTAAAGAAACTTCTCCCTCATCCAGATTATGAGCTATTAAAACTTTACTTCTCAGATCGTCATTTTACATGCAATATATTCAGGAGTTCCGCAGTCATATAACTTTTAGTCATATAACTTTTAGTTTTTAGATATTATTATGATTAGATAATAAGATATTATTGTATAAATCTATACTCAAGCCTATTTGGTCATGTGGAATCCAACTATGGGGAACCGCTAGTAAATTTAATATATACATCATACAATGGTTCCAAAATAAAGTGTCTACGTAAAGTACTTTGAAAAAAATGTCAGTGCATCCCAATGTACTAGCTAATTAGATAATATACGAAGTGACAGTGAAGTGCGTAGACTAAAACGTCTAACACCATCCGATCTGATTATTGGACATATATATTGGACCGAAGAATAAGCCTTAGAATAAATAAGACTATTGTTAAGACTAAGACTAAATAGACTAATTGTTTAAAATAGTACTTTATACAGGAGATAACTTAATAAATTTCTACAAGCCATGTCTATATAATATAAACATAACAAATACTTGTTACCGTCTGGGCAGATTGTGGAAGGAGCTTTTTTGCTTGTTGAGCAATGAATCCGCCATGTTGAAACAGTAGGAGTAGCAACAATTCATGTAGTAGACATTACCCCTCCTTTTGGATCTTTTCCATCACTTATAAACATTTAAAAATAGTTAATCAAACACTAAATGGTATGAAAGTTATATAATTCAGTGGCTTTAGTGGAGAATATTTTTGGCTATCGAAATCAAAATTATCACAATATTTATTTTTAAAATAGATAGGGGAGACAGGAGACACGCTGTTGAATCTAGTGAGTAGTGAGGTCCTATAAAATGTCTCTAGTTAAATGTCAATATTTCATCACTCTTTTCTTTTTCTTAGGGTTTCGATGAATACATTAGCTCAAAACTCATGCAATTTTAATCTCATTTGCGAATATTTAATATCTCGTTTGGTTTTATTTATTTTTATTTATCGTTTGGTTTTTTCGATTTTTACTTATTTTATGTTGTGTATATAAGTTTTGGTTTTTCAACTTTAAAATTTGGTGAACCGATTTGTTATTTACTAAAATTTATTCGGAAATTTAAATGGTAATTTTCATGACATATATATTTGCTAGTTGTTGTTAACTTAACAGGAATCCTATTTGTTTTTGTTTCATTTCAAAACATCAATATCAATATTTATAGCCTAATTTAGAATTGTATAAGCGTAATCTATATATTATTTAATTATTGTATAATGACACGATAATTTTTGAAAAACCAATACATCATGAATATTAAATAATTGGGTTAAGTCTGAATTATCACACAACTATTAACTAAAAACCATAAAATGTGTTAACTTTTATGTTATGCCGATATACTATACTTAATAGACTAACGCGTAATCACTAATTAAGATATGAGAATAAAATGGAAATGAGGCATTTTTATGATGACGATATATATTAAGAATGATAACTATTCCATAAAATTTAAATATTTAAGCATGGAGTTCTGTCAAAATGATGAGAAATAAACAAGCTGTTCATTTTGTATATAAAATACAATTGTGGGCAATTCTATTGGTTAATTTAATACTATATACTACATATACTTTACTTCTATATATTAAGTACATTTCCATCTATTATATTTGACAATTATATTATTTAGACAGAATTAAATATAACACTAAAATAAAATTAGATGATATAAGAGAAACGAAACTCAATGTGATGATAAAGCTAGAAGTAATTAATATACAAATTGAAGGTGTAGAAGTATCTGGATATAGAAATAAAAAGGAATAGAAGACAGGAAATTTCGAAATTGGAAAAACTGAGAATAGAAAATTGAAGTGTACAAACTAATTTACCTGGGTATTGTCAAAAAGAGATAAAGCTATAGAAGCAAAAGAAATGATGTACTTCAAAGTACATAAAAAGGAAACAACTCATTTGGCAAGAAAATACTTTAAAAGAGAAGAAAAAAACCCGGCTTAATCAAGAATATTGAGCAAAGGCATCAAAAATGGATGTTATGCATGGACCAAGAGACCTAGAAATCAAGTCAATTATTGATCCTCAAGTCCTATACTTCTGAGAATCAAATAACATATTTTCACTGCATCTATATAGTTCTTGATCAAAATATATTCTACATGTATTTATTTGAAATATAGCTACACATTACGAATACATTTATAATGATATGTTAAATTTGTTTATTGGTGCATGTTATTTTCTTCATATCACTTAGATCTTTTTTCACGTGGATCTCTTTGATTAGCCATTAAAATAGTGTAATTTATTGTTATTTTATTAGGCTATATTAATTTTTTTGTGTTTCTCTTCTTGCGGTTTCTTTTCACTTATTTTTTTATTCTTTTCTTAGTATGACTTGAGATACATATTGTAGTACAAACAATAATGAATATCAGTGATTTCATACAGGTAAACGAAACCCCTATGTGACTTTGTATGTGTGTTCAACATTTTATTATCGTGGAATGAATATTAATTTGCTGAAACTAGAAACTCCCTGCTCTTTCAATTCGCATATATTGAAGCCTAAATACTAGAGCTTGCGTATTAGTGGCAACTATAATGCTTATGGCTCAAATATTTAGGATTCATTGTTGATCATTAATATCTAAAATCCATATGAAGAACATTTTAAATAAAAGAAGGGAAAACTTACAAACTTTGTTTGTTACAGATTGTGAGACAGTTGTGTTTGATAAAAAGAAAGTTATGAGAACTATATAAAAATAAGATTTCAGCAATTAAAGATACAAAGATGTAGGTAAATTGGTTTAAAATAAGTAAAAAAAATAACTTTCGATTAAAACATTCAGACGACTATAATTGATTATAATGTTAATTTTATAAAATATACTTCAAAGAAAATTGTTGTGATTCTTTACAATCAAAATTCAATTTTCGTAGATGTATTAATTTAATACTATTTGATTTGTTACTTATGAAACAACTCATTAAACCACGACTATCCCAAAAAACATCTTGCGCAAAAAGCAACTTAAAAAGACATAATTGTTATGTGGTGAAGACATAATTATATAGTATTAATTGATTTAACATAAATAATTAATACATTGATAGATTTGAATATAAATTAACTACTTAAAGCTATAAAAGGTGTCTAGTTTCATTTGGTAGATATACTTTTCAATCTTCACTAATTGGTGAGTCTAGTATTAATGTTGAATAGTTTTTTGAATTGATTTTTTAAAATAGAAGATTTAATAAAGATTTCTCCAAATAGTGTAGACTGATCCAAACAAACCTATTTTTGTAGATAGAACTATCATAAGGTTATGAAAGTATCGTAAGTGGTTTCAACATTTCAAGAATGTAAAAATCGTAAGACTGAAAGTATAAAAAAGCTGAGTTGTTAGCTCAGCTAACTAGACTTTAGCTAAATAAAACGTCCATGAGAGGTGGTTCTATATAATTTGATGAATTTGGATAGAACACTAACAGAAACTTGGTTGATATTTAAGCATAAATATAATCCAATGATTTTGCAATATGAAGATTCGTGTAAAGCTGTAAAATGGGAGTCTTATTCTCGTATCTTTATTCATCACAATTAGATTATATATCCTTACTTGATTCAGAATAAATTTAATAAACTAATAATTCTACAGAAACTAATATATATTTTGATAATTTAAACTCTAATTATAATGTTTTTACTTTAACATTTGCATGAACATTTGCTTTAACTTTTTTGTTCAACTTAAAGTCTAAGGCCTTAATATATTCTTGTGTGGAATTATGTGGAGTATTGTGGAATATCCTCTATAACAATACAATACTAATACTTTCTATACTAATACAGAGGTATGAAGACATTCAATTAAGGTGCGACAAGCAATGTTGAGTTGAGGAACAAATTCAGAGACGCAGATTTAGGATTACATTGTAAAATTCACATACACTTACATCTATTTAAATTAAGCATTACCACCACCATCTAGAGATGTCAATAGTTGTATTACATATCGGAATTAGGTACATACTGAAGAAGAATACTGTTTGAAAATATTACTACAGTAATTTACCTAAGAAAACGAAACACCCAGCAGAAATATATTCAATAATATGTTTGGTAATTCTTTTGAGCTCATTAAATTTCATTGCTACCTTTGACGAGGAACAACCATTGAAAGATAGATAATTCTTATAATTCTACTAATTCTTCTTTTTTTCTACAATGACTTATTAAAATATATTTATTAAATCATATTTACTACACTATTTTTATTTTTTCTATGCAAACAATATTTTCGTTCTATAATCAGCAATAAAAATTAAATCACATCTCAAGCTTTATCATATCTTAAATTTCTCAAATAGTTATTGAATGACCTACGTATGTTGTTTGTTGTCTTTGGAGATGAGTAGACTTCATATAATGTGAAAATATTCTATGTATATATTATAAGAATGTTCCTAATACGGGTAATAAAATGCTTTATTAATAGTTCTTATAATCTGTTAATTACAGCATAAAAATATGTGCATACTCCTTTAACATACGTAGTTAAAACAAACATGAATTTCATTAATATTAAATGTTATGTATGTATTAGATACTAACTTGGTATGTTATAAATCAGTCAGTTAGGAACTAAGGCATGCCGTTCAGATTTGTCAAATTTGACTAATTGTTCTTATTCATGTCTGCTATCATGATATTTATAAGGTTCACGACAATGAACTATAAAAGTCGTGCTAAGTGGATAAATAAATAGCTGTTGCTCTGTGAAATAAAAATTATTTGATACAAAACTAAGTATATAATGAGAAATTTTCAAGATATTTACCAATGATATACATTTTTAAGCCAATTTGGTAAGGATAGTGGTGTTAAGGTGATAGAACTGTCCTCCTACTACTATGGTAGTCGCTGGTTCGAATCCTTCCGAAGCTTGAAAATAAGATTACTGCGTACAATTATGATTATCCATAAGGAAGACTGTAAACCACTTTAGATAAAGTTCGATATCTCGGGAAGTTGATTACACAAAACCACTGCCTTGGAGGTCATGCTAAGCAATATATAAAATCTATTATCTTTTTAAATAAATATAAACACTATATATTTGTATTTTCTAAAAAATTAATATATGAATAAATTTAATGGATTTTCAATTCTAAAAATATGTTACAATTACCCATATGTGATTATATCAAAACACCTTTTCTACCATAAGATATAGGTGCACTTTTGTGTCATTAGGTGTAGGTGTGTTATGTTTATTGTCTATTCTCTCTTTCTCATTTTATGTATAAATTCCAAATTGTAAAATAATTCTGCATCTGCTCAGTTTTCTTGCCGCTTGAACCTTTTTCTGGTACCTTCAACTCAGGTTTGTTTAGGTCGTCCTCTGAATATTACCCTTCATCCTTGCTTCTCATATTCTCTTTACCTATTTTGTGCCCTTCATACGCTATCTCTACCAAATAAGTTGTCTTCTGTTTATGTACATTAACACTGATTCAATATTGAGGTTTTTGTCTTATTTCTTTTCTTCTCAACCTGTGCTACTTTATTACAACACCGACTCTTCTAGGGACCATTTCTGCTGATTTTATTTTATTTTTATGAATAATATGAATAAATTAACATTATTTAAAAACAAATAAATATAAACATTATAGATTGATAGTTTTATAGACAATTAGTATACGAATAAATCAAATGGATTAAATATTTTCAAAAATGTATACCTTAATTATCATGTACGTTACGTATATATTTTATAATGTTTTTAATAAATATTTTAATTCAATAATATAACGTATCTATTTTAAATTCATCTACAAATATAATGTCAAACTGATTTAATTATTTTAATGTATCTTTGATTTAATTGTATAACTTTTAATATTATTTTCTAGATATTGGTTTTAAATATTGTTTAATATATTATTATTAATTAATATTGTTTCAAGTTTGTTTTGAAAAGGTTTTATTAATTATTCTATCAGTTTTAGTAACACTCAATTTTAATAGTCGAAAGCATTTATGTCAATTTGTTAATCAAGTTCATTCGAAACAGTGTTATGGTTAAAATGCACGCTACACGCAACATATTTTGATTTCAATACGTAAAATGCAAAACGTCTGTGAACAGACTATTAGATGAATATCGAATCTAATTACAAGAACAATTTACCACATCAACAGCTATTTGATAAACTAAATGGAAATATTATGAAGTATAACAACATTAAAGCAATAGCAGCGAAAAATATCAGATCAGACAACAACAAAGAAACAAAGGAGAATCGAAAAACGATTCTATTTATTAAATTACTTGTTTCAAAAACAAAATCGTATGTATTATGTCAGTAGGTCTTAACAAGTTTAAACATTAAACATATATTCAATCCAGGTGATAATAATGATAATTATACCAAATTTCCATCTATCATTCTATTAGTTAATTTAAATATTTGATCCCAATTACTATCATTGCTTAACATGTTTTAAAGAACTAACTATAGGAATAACAGTAACGTGATTGCGATAAACGACGGCAGATTAAAATCTAAAATCATTCGGCTGTTATACGTCCGGTGTCCAAATATGGTGCCGAATGTCCGTTGATGACAACAAAGAAAGCGAACATCAACTAGCTATCACCAAAATACGAATGCACCGATCTTCTGACTGATTCTCAGATCATATCAGAAACGTCTCAATTAGGAAACGCTATGACGTCGTCTCAATCACATTAACGTTTGTGAATCGTGTCTGTAGTGGCGTGACCATATATTCTTCTGTCAAGATTTCTAACAACATATTTATTTATTCTCCTATGTTGCGATTTATATGAATATATAAATATTTATTTACCTACCATTGTTTTAAGTATATTAAAAAATATATTTTGTTTTTAGGACTATTTCTTGATTTATTTACAGTAAGTAACTAAAAATAAGCATTCAGATAAAATACGAGTATGTGTTTTTTTTTCTTGCCAGTGTTATTTTTTATATATTCACATATTTATTTCTATAAATGCCGATGAGATATGTTTAATAAAATCATTTAGCATATTAATTTCATCTTAATAGGAGTACTCTACGAGTATATATATGAATGTAATTTGAATAGTTCTTCTATTGTCAATGAAATACTGCGATTTTCAAATTGCAGGTCACAGAATTGTTCATTGAGATTGTGAAAGTATTTCATCTACAAACCTCTTAACTTCCTCATTGGAAGTTAAGCCCTTCCCGGAAACTTCTTTTTAATTAAATAGGAAAATAGCGGGAGTATGGAGAGAATTGTCTAGCCAATCGTATCCCAAATCTCGTAATGTTCCCATTGCCAACACACTCGTTCGTATAAGTGTATTGTCCCAATTAAAAAATGATTTTCCTCAAGCCAAAACTTTGCCAAGAAGGTTGATGTAATATTCTTCCAGGCTCTTTTGTTTTTCCAGATAATATACAGTTTCTTGTATATGCGATACAGTTTTTGGCGCTGAACCACCTGATCCATCCAGTGATTTAACTGCTGTTTCATATGACTTTTCTTGGCATCTTTGTATCATGCCGATAACTTTTTTTCCCTTACTTGAAAATAATTGATATTATTTGATTGATAGGTTAAGTTAACTCAAATTTTTCATAATTTTTTTAGATTTAAGAAGCATCATACTAACTCATCAGTCTCACGTCTAATCAGCCATATTATGCTACATCAATCCACAAAGGATATAGATTGATAAGTTCCATAGTAAATGTTGGAATAGAGTGCATTTTACTGATAAAGAAAATTTGAGATTATATGGCTAATTTACCTATCATAGAAATAATTTGGAAAAGCAAGAAATTTATGTTAGTATAATATTAAATCTTATTTTGAATTTCAATTATTATACCAAAGTTATTTGTGAAATCAATTTTCCTTAAAATAAAAAAATACATTAAAATTTGATTGATAACTGAACATCCAGGTAAGTTTTGTTAGACATTATTAATAACAAATTTGCACACTAATATATTTAATACCTAACACACAAATGGAATAGTGCATCATTTCTTGTTGATTCCATAAAATGTATGACACGAACTTGAGACTTATTTCGTTTTAATTTTGATGATGGATTCCTGCTGGGGCATGGTTGTAAATTTATGCTTTTGATTGTTTATAATTATAGGTGCCTATAAAGCAAAATTCAAAAAAATCATCCCAGTCACGCCAGTAACCGGGCCGGATACGACCGGATGTCTGGGGATCTTTAAGTAGTTTACCCGATTTTTAAAAATAATTAAACAGTTTTACATAATGCTTAAGAAACATATTTAATTTTTTTTGTATATCGTCTAACAATAATATCGATATATAGGCCAAATATATATATATATATATATATATATATATATATATATATATATATATATATATATATATATATATACTTTTTGGGCATCCTTAGTTTGGAGCCCCCATTATTTTCAGTTCAGATAAATCCTAGTTGGCAAAAAGGAGACTCTAAAAAATATTAAATCAATTTTCCGGTCATTAATATTTAAATAAAAATAATATATTGAGCAGTTAATTGTCTTTGTATATTTTTAAATTGTCAACGAATTAATTAGTGTCAATATAACCATTCAATGCTATAATGAGATAATAGTACTTAATTAATGAACGTAAATTGGCAACTTATTTTATATCATTGACAACAAAAATAATATAAAATGTATTAATTGGTTTAATGTTTTTGTTAGTTGTTGCCAATTATAAACTGCAGCTTAATCTTCTTTAATTAGCTCAACAAACAAAAAAGTAATATTGATATGGATGCTAATATATTACTACTTTATAATTAGATTTATTTATAGTAAAATGATAAACAATTTACTAAGTTTTTATCAAGTATTATGTGGAATACAACAAATGTTTTTTGAGCTTTCTTGTTCACTAATATTATCTGGTTTGTGTTTTTATACCGGATTACATTAATGTACTATATGTGTTTATTATTGTAATTCTAATACTTAACTTGTATTTTATATTTAATATATATTCTATCGTTTAAAATCTGAGCTATATATAAATCATGCGCCTACATATGGGAGCTGTTGCTATCGACAAAAATTAGCGTGATAGCTCCCTATGATTTGCTAATGATGTTGAATTGAATAATGTTTATTTTTATAGTTGAGCAATATTTTAAGTGTTGGTAAGAAAGTAAAAATGAAGGTTTTGTAGCCAGAGCTCACAATTTTTGAACATGGTAGGGGAATCAGTAAGAAGAGATTAACAGGTCAATTGAAAAGTCCCCGGCCTACCATAGTAAAACACATTTTTTTAGCAAAATTTTTCTTTATTCAACATAATTCCCTTCAACGGTGATATACTGATTATAGCTACCCTCCAACTTTTCGATACCATTTTTTTTATTGTACGATTTGTCCTTTGCTTCAAAATAGGCTTGGTTTTGGCGATCACCTCTTCATTGGACGAAAATGTCTTCCCAGCGAGCATTATTTTGAGATCTGAGAACAGGAAAGAGTCGCTGGTGACCAGATTTGGAGAATACGGTGGATGAGGAAGCAATTCAAAGCCCAATTCATGGATTTTTGCCATCGTTTTCACTGACTTGTGACAGGGAGCAATGTCTTGGTAAAGCTGTAATAGTCGCTCTTGATAGTACTTCATTTTTCAAGTTTGTCAATGAAAATTATTCCATGCGCATCCCAAAATACAGACGCCAAAACCTTGACAGCCAACTGTTGCTGTTTCCGACGCTTTGGAGCGGATTCATTGTATGCAGTCCACTCGGATGACTGTTGATTGGACTTCGGAATGAAATGATGGAGCCATGTTTCATCCATTGTCACATATCGATGCAAAAACTCGCGCAGCACCCACTTTGCACAGAGCTTTCTCATACCTAAATATTCGAGAACGATATGATTTATACGTTTAGTTGATATCTTTTATGAGTTTTTAGAGTGTCTGCTATTTCATTTGATTTCAATTTACGGTCATTCAAAATTATTTTGTGGATTTTTTAAATGTTTTCGTCGGTAACAACCTCTTTTGGGTATCAACTGCGTCCACTGTCTTCGGTGCTCATTTCACCACCTCTATACTTAGAATACCATTTCTTAATGATTAATTTTCCTGAGGCAGTGTTCGAAAACTCGGCATTAAGCCAAGTTTTTGCTTCAACTATATTTTTTCCTTTCAAAAGGCAATATTTTATCAACACGTGAAATTAATTTTTATCAATTTTTTTCACAATAACAAAAGTTGTACCACTCAAAATAAAATTCACAAACTAATGATCCGACAGCTGTCAAGTTTATACACTCATCTTTTGAGAGTTAGGGCTAATTAAAAAACATATGGGTTTAATTCTAGTAGCGCCATCTATGTGTCAGGCCGGTGACTTTTCAATTCACCTAATAATTAATATTTGTACGATGAATGAATTATCTAGTGGAAAATGACTGTGGTCATCATTTAGGAAGTCGATTAACATACGTTTCTTATATATACGTACAGTAGTATAGTATGTACAAAGCTTAGAAAACCACGCCATATCCTCTACACTAGGGCACCACGTTAATGTATTGTATTTTGGGGTATTTTGTATTTGGAATCATATGAGCTGCTAAAAACTAATGAAATCATCAATGGGGATCTCTATTGACTATATTTGATGAGTTTAAGCTGAACACTGTGCAAAAAATGGTCGGAATACTAGCAAAGAAACAACAACAATAACAATTCGTCAGCATGACGACTCCATACGTACCCCATTCACCACATTCTACAGACCGTGCTCCTTCTAATGACTGCTTATTCCGACATATGAGTCGTGACCTGTTTGAATAGCGCTTGACTCCTTATGAAGATTCCAAAAATGGGTTAATTGAAATGTAGCGGCTATCGATAGACAATACTTTGAATAAAATATATTGTTCCACTAGTAGATAACTAGTAAATAAATAAATACATATTATATAAGTATGACTAGAATAGTCATGTAAAATTATGGTTATGTTAATGCATATAAATTAAGGAACTAAGAAATATACAAGAAATAATAAACTTCAGAAGGAACTTGAAACCGATTAGCCTAATGCTGTTATTAATAGTTGATTAGATCAATTATCACTCATTTGATATGTTTTTCGTAGTACTAGCTCTAGGCAAGGCTGGTGTGCTTTTTCTTGGTGTCATAAAAGCGAGAATATTTAATTATTTTGTTGGTAGTAGGTGGGTTGTTAATAGTTTCCGACGGAGAAAGTGATTGAAAATTTTAATTAAGTGAGAGTTGGTAGGAAGCTTGATGTGCGTATTGAACCTGGAGGTTCAAAGAAACTTCAGTAATCATGTTTAATTTGAATTCGTATCTCAGTAGGTAATTAATTAGTAATATATGTTACAATGTAATCTACTACTGTTAATCCTACAAATAATGACGGATATTTAATTAAATATTTTTATTAGAATTCTAATATATATTCTGTAGTAGAGTGCTAGTAGAATAGTAGTATATACGAGTACTATATCTCACATTTTTTGGTGACACTTGGCATACAATAAATGAGTTTGGTCGATGTACGATGTACGAATCATTGATGTACAAGGTACTCTTTTATATCTGTTTCAAAATTGTTAAACATCATGATATAGATACCGATTGCTAGATATAGGTTACTAGTTATGATAATAAATACATCAGATCAAGGAACATAATCATGCTTCATATATATTGAAAAGTTCGTATTAGATTTATTAGTTAACACAGTAGAACTAAAAATTCGCAGACTTGCGGCCTATTACTTCGATTCGTGTGGTCTCTTCACTATTGTCTTCGACAACAAGAATCGCAGTATAATCAGCAAATGTAACCATAGTGATATTTTCCAACTGTGGTATATCACATGTATAGAGTGGGTAAAGAATTGGCTTCTATACACTTCCTTATGACACACCTGCTTTAGCTCATTTTATTTTTGGAGTAAGTTTGCTGTTGTTTGACTCTAAACATTCCAGCTCTAATGTAAGATAGTTGTAGTTCAGTGTGTTTTTTAGGTAACTATCACTTTCCTGTTCTAATTGTCGTGTGGCCTTTTCAATATTGTCTTCGACAGCAAAAATCGCAGTATAATCAGCAAATGTAGTCATCGTAATATTTTCCAACTGTGGTATATCACATGTATAGAATGGGTAAAGAATTGGCTTCTATACACTTCCTTGTGACACACCTGCTTTAGCTCATTTTATTGTAGAGTAAGTTTGCTGTTGTTTGACTCTAAACATTCCAGCTCTAATATAAGATAGTTGTAGTTCAGTGTGTTTTTTAGATAACTATCACTTTCCTGTTGTAATTTTCGTGTGGCCTCTTCACTATTGTCTTCGACAGCAAGAATCGCAGTATAGTCAGTAAATGTAGCCATCGTGATATTTACCAATTGTGGTATATCACATGTATAGAGTGGGTAAAAAAATTGGCTTCTATACACTTCTTTGTGACACACCTACTTTAGCTCATTTTATTGTAGAGTAAGTTTGCTGTTGTTTTACTCTAAACATTCCAGCTCTAATGTAAGATAGTTGTAGTTCAGTGTGTTGTTTAGGTAACTATCACTTTCCTGTTGTAATTTTCGTGTGGCCTCTTCACTATTGTCTTCGACAGCAAGAATCGCAGTATAGTCAGTAAATGTAGCCATCGTGATATTTACCAATTGTGGTATATCACATGTATAGAGTGGGTAAAAAAATTGGCTTCTATACACTTCTTTGTGACACACCTACTTTAGCTCATTTTATTGTAGAGTAAGTTTGCTGTTGTTTTACTCTAAACATTCCAGCTCTAATGTAAGATAGTTGTAGTTCAGTGTGTTGTTTAGGTAACTATCACTTTCCTGTTGTAATTTTCGTGTGGCCTCTTCACTATTGTCTTCGACAGCAAGAATCGCAGTATAGTCAGTAAATGTAGCCATCGTGATATTTACCAATTGTGGTATATCACATGTATAGAGTGGGTAAAAAAATTGGCTTCTATACACTTCTTTGTGACACACCTACTTTAGCTCATTTTATTGTAGAGTAAGTTTGCTGTTGTTTTACTCTAAACATTCCAGCTCTAATGTAAGATAGTTGTAGTTCAGTGTGTTGTTTAGGTAACTATCACTTTCCTGTTGTAATTTTCGTGTGGCCTCTTCACTATTGTCTTCGACAGCAAGAATCGCAGTATAGTCAGTAAATGTAGCCATCGTGATATTTACCAATTGTGGTATATCACATGTATAGAGTGGGTAAAAAAATTGGCTTCTATACACTTCTTTGTGACACACCTACTTTAGCTCATTTTATTGTAGAGTAAGTTTGCTGTTGTTTTACTCTAAACATTCCAGCTCTAATGTAAGATAGTTGTAGTTCAGTGTGTTGTTTAGATAACTATCACTTTCCTGTTGTAATTTTCGTGTGGCCTCTTCACTATTGTCTTCGACAGCAAGAATCGCAGTATAGTCAGTAAATGTAGCCATCGTGATATTTACCAATTGTGGTATATCACATGTATAGAGTGGGTAAAAAAATTGGCTTCTATACACTTCTTTGTGACACACCTACTTTAGCTCATTTTATTGTAGAGTAAGTTTGCTGTTGTTTTACTCTAAACATTCCAGCACTAATGTAAGATAGTTGTAGTTCAGTGTGTTGTTTAGGTAACTATCACTTTCCTGTTGTAATTTTCGTGTGGCCTCTTCACTATTGTCTTCGACAGCAAGAATCGCAGTATAGTCAGTAAATGTAGCCATCGTGATATTTACCAATTGTGGTATATCACATGTATAGAGTGGGTAAAAAAATTGGCTTCTATACACTTCTTTGTGACACACCTACTTTAGCTCATTTTATTGTAGAGTAAGTTTGCTGTTGTTTTACTCTAAACATTCCAGCTCTAATGTAAGATAGTTGTAGTTCAGTGTGTTTTTTAGGTAACTATCACTTTCCTGTTGTAATTTTCGTGTGGCCTCTTCACTATTGTCTTCGACAGCAAGAATCGCAGTATAGTCAGTAAATGTAGCCATCGTGATATTTACCAATTGTGGTATATCACATGTATAGAGTGGGTAAAAAAATTGGCTTCTATACACTTCTTTGTGACACACCTACTTTAGCTCATTTTATTGTAGAGTAAGTTTGCTGTTGTTTGACTCTAAACATTCCAGCTCTAATATAAGATAGTTGTAGTTCAGTGTGTTTTTTAGGTAACTATCACTTTCCTGTTGTAATTTTCGTGTGGCCTCTTCACTATTGTCTTCGACAGCAAGAATCGCAGTATAGTCAGTAAATGTAGCCATCGTGATATTTACCAATTGTGGTATATCACATGTATAGAGTGGGTAAAAAAATTGGCTTCTATACACTTCTTTGTGACACACCTACTTTAGCTCATTTTATTGTAGAGTAAGTTTGCTGTTGTTTTACTCTAAACATTCCAGCTCTAATGTAAGATAGTTGTAGTTCAGTGTGTTGTTTAGGTAACCTGTAGTGTTTTAGTGTGTATATTTATAGTGTGTGTTTTCTGTAGATTATGAACAAGGCCATCATGTTATACCATGAGCTTGTGCTACATCTAAGAATATAGATGAATATACCTTTTTACCTACATAGGCTTTTTCAATTAAATGCGTTACTCTAAACACCTGGTTAGTTGTTGAATGCTTAATAAATTCAAACTAGTAGTTTCATTATGCACTAGTAGTCATCTAGGATATGTTTTTATAGAAATTTATTAAATTGGCGACTGAAAATTCGTTGAGTTTTAAAATTGCCTTTCTGAATAGATTTTGCAGCAATTGCAGCAGTCCTGTTAATAACTCATAGCCTGATGATTTTTTTGTATTTCTTTGTTAAGTCCCATACCTTCCAAATATGATTTCTGTCTTAAATATTTATATAATAACTAACCTCCAAAAGGTTGTTCCGAGTATTAACCTAAGGGTTCACGTAATATTTATAAAATCAGTTCAAAAAGACGTGTTAATCAAACAAATATACGAATACATCCCTTATTTTTATATTCAAAAAGGCTGCACCAAAACTACTGTTTTTAATTGGATGTATCATTTTTAAATACATCGAGAACAATTCAATTGATGTGTTAAAAAAATAAATAGATATACGGTCATAAATTACCATGAAGTTGCATTGTTGTAGAATAACGGACTCTCAATTCATTGCATTAACTGTTCATTAGCGCGCCGAAAATAGGAAAAATTAATTTGTTTATAAATAGAACAATTGATCCGAGAATAAAAGTAGATGATGAATTCGTTCCGGCGCCTGAAATAAGTGGGTTAATGAAAACAAATAGACCACGGTGAAATGTTACGACACCATCCGAAACGTTGTGTGGTTAATGACATCGATCATTCCGCTAAATTTGTTGATTATGGTGTCGATGAGTTCGGCGGCCTAACGAGCTGTATAACCGCTTAAGAACTTCATTAGATGGAATGTGCCCGGGCCAGATAGCCGACGCATCAAGATCAGAGATATCGCGATTAATTAATTGAGTTAATGGTCCGGATTATGGCCCATTGACTATGTTTGATTTTTTTTCTCAGTTTATAAACTGGTGGTCTTATACTATGAGAGTTGCACTTTGTGCTAGGAGTACGAATTAGTTCAGTTTGGTCTTACAACAAATTCAAAATCGAAATTTCTCTGACTGGTATATTATGCTTTATAATTACAGCTAATCTCGGCGGTTTTAGATAATACGGATATGAATTCAAACGAGGCTTAAAAATAGTAAACTGGTCTTTGATATGTCAAAAAAAGAAAAAAGATTTGTCCTCAATTCCTCATCATTCCAGTGGTTTAGATCATTATTAGTGAATCAACATTATCAACGTTAAGAACTATCGAATGAGAACAGTTGAAGTAGCCGATTATCAAAAAACTAGCGACTGAAAATAGTAATTAGTATTTTTAGCAATTTTTTTAAAGTTTCAGGACTTTATAGTAATTACTATTTTCAATCAAATGCACGGTTTAACTATTTTGTTCAATTCGTAATGTCAGACGAAAAGGAACGAACCATTTCCTGTGTAAATTGTGGGAGAGGAAAGGACGGAGATAATAGCTTGGAGCAGGTAATTTTATATATGCTAATATTTTCCAATGGTAGTATAAGCGAAACGGAGACGTACATATTCCTTCACGTACTAACTTTAAAATAAAAAAGAGAAAATAAATTACTGAATACTATTAATTTCCAATTAATAATTTCATTTTAAACGAAGAAGAATTACTGTTATAATTGAATGTTCTGTGGATCTGTAAAAAGGGATGACAATTTTCTATCTATATAATTTCTTTCTAACTGGAATAATACCCTACAAATGTTTTATCGTATTTTAATATGTTAATTGCTATTTTTAAATAGTAAACTATAATAAATATAGACATTACAAAATAACGTAAACAAAACCTAAAAACTAAAAAAGTAAAATAACCATAAATACTAAATAAACATTAAACATATACCTAATTAGAGAAAAAAACTCATGACATAATTAAAAAATGATCATACAATAACTATAGGAGCTTTTTAAAATAAAGTAAATGCTTTACTTATTATTGAACGGAAATGTTTTTTAACAAAATTCCAAAGAGTAATCGAAATTTCAACTATTATTGCCATAAAAAAATTCAACATTATTTTACAATTTATCATTCACAATTTTAATCTTTTACCCTATTTCATTAACAATATTGAAAAATATCGTTCCAAAATGCTGCTCTATTAATACACAATATATTGTTATTTACAAGCAAATTACCAAAAAAAGATCATAAAACTATATATATTATATATAAATCTATGTAAACATAAATTGGGTACATTTATTATCATTATTTTTAATCAGTAAAGACGTGGAGGTGGAAGAACTGCTCGACGAACATTGTTGTCAATCTCAGCAAGAACTTGCCCACGCATTAGAAGTTAGACAATAAGCATAGTTGCACAAGTTATATTATCGATTAAAATCTTGAGAATGATTCAACAAGGGCGCACTGCTCCACCACCGTAAAAGAAATGCATCGCGTAGATACTGGAGACAAAAAGTGGATTCACTAGGATACCCTGACTGCACTTCCATATTTCAACGAAGGCAAATAGTAATGGAGCGAAGTTTTTTTTTATGTATATGATAAGACTAATTCGCTATGGTAAACTATGAGTTGCTAAATCGGGACGAAACCATCATACTTTATACGTTTGAACCAGGCATGACAAATGGCCTCTACCTCAAGAAAGGCATATAATCTTGTTATATGACAACGGTGGGCGGCCTCATGCGGCTAAAAAATAAAAATATATTTTATATTGAAGCGCTAAATGCTCCTTGGGATTATCATCTATTTTGGCCAATCCCTCACATACTGACTGATAAACAGTGTCACTATATTGGGGATATCAAAAATTGGGTCTATTCTTGGATTGCCTTAAACAAAAAATGAATTTCATCAACAGATAATGCTGCCCAAAATATAGGTCAAATTTTTAAAGATTTGTGGACGGTATATTCCCGAATAAATATGTAATATTATATGCGTAATAAAACTTTAAAATTAACGACGGTATTCAATTTGTATTTCTAAGAGATTAAACATATGTCAATGATAATTAGTATGTACAGCTTTAAATTTCATATAAAACTATCGTTTTTTTGTTCGTTAACGTTCTGAATTAATTCTTATATGTTATTATTAGATTTTATGTTTTATTTTGTAGCGACCTTGAGGTATATCGAATTTTACATAGTGGAAAACTAACAGAAATATAATCCCAGATGTTGAACAGGGGCGGGGTACCAGCAGCGCCAACTAGAACCCGATAACGAATAGAGACGTTTATCTGGGATGTTATTAAACGGTATTTACATTGATTCAGTACTCGACCATCGTTTGGTTTAGACGTACCCCCATCGACTGCCCAAGCTTCGTCTCCAGGTAACACCGCTGCCATCCGTTTTATGTATTTTGTATTTTCCACATTTTTATATTACTTCAATACATAACGGTCACATAATGTAAACACCACTGTTTCATTTCGTTTTACCTCCATTCAAAGAGTCATATAATTTACCCAAAAGTTTGCAATATGATTGGAACTAATAATTTATATTCATATCACAGCATTAATATTAATTTTAAGATATATTATTACGAAATTATTTTCATGTTTCAAATATGCCCAATTTAGCGTTTAGAAAAAGCACTGTTTTTCAAACATTCCCAACGAGAACATTTTTCCATATACCTCCAATATAAAATAAGACGTGGTTTATCTTTAAACATTACCTATCTACAAATGAAATACGGGAATAAAATTCTATAATATAAAGTCATTGAGGGCCAAATTGGAACTATAAGGAAGATAGACGCCTTAAATGCTGATGAACTATAAAGTGTAAGTCATATGTCAATCATGCAGTACCAGTTCACGTATGGAATAAATATTTACACAACATATTTTGGACGACCTTCACGAAATTCGTGCTTAAACAAACTACGGTCACGGCAAACCATCGACAGACAGTACTCCATCGCCAAATATTAATCATTATACACTATTGTTACATTAATACGTATCGAATGTTGTAAAAAAATTTACGATTGAAAAGGCTAAATAGATTTTGTAACAAGGGGATACAATTTTATTAAACATAAATAGTTAAATCTTCAATAAAATTATAACAAAAGAACATTAATCAGAGACAAATAACGCAGTCCCGACATATTCAATGCAACTGTTATATAATAATAAAAAGCTAAAAAATAGACAGAAAAAATGTTTATTTGAAGGATAAAAAACTATTTTTCCCAATTAAATTTATCTAGCGATTATTTCGATCTAAGAATAAGAAGATATACTTCAGCGAAACGGTACTGTTGTCGCTTGTCTCAATGAAGACCCATCTGGCGATAATTGAAGACAATCTTATACCATCTTCGTTTAGATTTGCATTCAATGCGAATTCAAAGCTCACGTATCCAAGATAAATAATGAGTGAATGGCAGTGTCTCTTTTTTTTTCTGTTGTATTGCTTTATTTGTAGGCATTCAAAACAGCAATTCGCAATTTAAGAAAAACCTATTTGGAAATAATGCGACACTACACTTATTAGAACTAAAATATTATTAAATTAAATCAGTAATTAGATAAAAACTAAAAGATTCACAGAGCGGATTTAGAAATGCCATTAGTGTTTAGCTTTTACTGATAATATAGAGATAACCATAACTAGATTAAATATCGTACTCAAAAAATATGGAATAATAAACAAAACGGAAGTTATGGCGCTATGAAGAATTTATATAAAAGATACATATTGGGAAGACGGAAAGGAGAAAAACTATATGTCGGCTTAAGCGAACCTGAGATGAAAGCATCAGTGAAATATTTCAGAAAAGAGAAAACATTTCAGTCCAAGCAAAAATATTTAAAAGAAGCAAATAAAAAAGGGCCGACTTTGTATATGGAACGTAAAATAAGAGACACCAAATATAATACACTTATACTAATTAGTGGCTCATAAGATATAATTAAAACATATATAACATAAATTAATAGTAATATATTAATTTAATATAGCTTATATAACAATAATAACACTTTTTTTATGGCCAAATCTTTTATGGCCAAGAATTACGTAGTCGCTGACCGTCCTCGAAGAACTTTTTGAACATGGATCCTTAGAAGACTAACCCAATCATCTCAAATGTGCCTTTCTTCAAAACGCATATTGTTTATGAGATATAAATAACCTAATAACCCGATCTTTTATATAATTTTGGTCATATTAATTGTACTTTTTTATGACATACTACCAAAATCAAAAAATCACGCTATCTGTCATAACTTAGATAACAAAGTTAATTTAAGCTTACCGCTTAAGAAGGTATTCTAGTATAGACACTTAAACAAATCGATGGTTTTCGTATTTTCAAAGCTGAATCCTTCCAAAGCTGAGTACGACCTTAAGAGAATTTTTAAAAATTTAAATTATTTTCGGAGTTATAGCTACAGTGCTGTTTTGGTGACATGACATCTAAATCGACTCGAAAAATAGATTATATGGATCCTCCGACTACATTAGATCGTATTTCCTACAATGTTTAGGTTCAGGAACCCTAAATAATAATAAGGAATTTCTAAATGCTTCTCTTCTTAACTTTAATATAGATTTACTAGATTACCTAAAGATATACATGCTGGAGCTCACACTATTGCAATTGCAACTTTTATAGCAGTTAGGTATTTAAGAATTCGTTCCAATTTTAAAAATAATGACGCTTAAAGAAGTTTGTAAAATATTTTTTTCAAGTAGAGGAAAGTTCAATGGAATGAGGAAGAATCGTAGATTGAAAAAATATGTATATATAATTATAAGTATAAAATATTTGTAAGTTATAGGGCTTAGATTGCTGTAACCTTACTCGAATCTTTAAACACGTTTTTCTCGAAATTACTATTTTCGAGACGGTTAATATATTTTTCTTCCAGTTTTATTGAACCGATTTACTTCAAACTTGGTGTGAGCCTTCTCTATACTCTAAATTAGGAAATTTAAAAACAATGGTAGAAATTGTTTATACTTCTATAAATTAATAATTTTCTTTCTTGTTAGTTTTCCTTCATGTATTCTTTAAACATTAATAAACATCTAGTTAAACATCAATAGTGCCGGCGTTGTTGGCGCAGTGGTCAAGGTGACAGGACGGTTCTCCTACTGTTGCGATTTTCGCGGGTTCGAATCCTGCTGGGTCATGGATGTGCTTTATGTTGAAATATTGAAATATATTTCTAATGGAAAATCGGACAAGGAATAACCATCCCAGGCGCATCAGTGTCCAGGCTGGATAAGACCGGATGTCTTCTGGGATGGTCTTTAAGTTGGTCACTGGCCACTGACAGGGCTCTAGACTAGAATACACCCTTAATATCAAATGATCTCTGAAAATGAAATGAAAATATGACAACGAAAAATAAGTGGTTGAACTGAGAACCTAAAACAATCTCAAAAATAACATAAAATATCGAAGCGTTGAACTGTGACATAAAAATAGTGAAATATTAATTATATGCGATTAAATAATTCCATAAAGGATATAACTTGCCTAGCAACGATAATAATTAACATGCTTATGCAAATATATGAAAAATGATTTCAATTTTATTGCATATATCGTAACTATTAATTAACTTCATTCACATTATTGCACAAATCACATTCATTATAAGCAAATACAGCTTGAATTTCATTATGTTAAAAACAAACGACTACACGCCCAGATTTACACAACCCATGTTGTAAAAAGTATCATCTTTAACCATCCGACGTCGATTAACATAAAATAAGAGACAGCTGAGCTATTGGTAGACAGGTGACTTGGGCGTCGAAGAAATATTACGGGTTCGACATCTGATGACACGTAAATAACTTTTTCCCGTGCAGGACCGTCGATTAGCTTCAACTCGGCCTCTATTGTTTCGTGATTGTGAACGAGTTTGTGTCAATGAGGCAGTTTCCAAGCAGAATTTGTACTTGAACCTTTCCCTTGTGGGTTTGTTTGTTAATTTCAGTCATTGAGAGAGACGTAATGATGCCATTAAGAACCATTTCCGCTTCTAATGATTATAAATTAAGCACTATTCAGACTACAGTTAGTGAATGATGTAAAAACATTTCAAAATCCATTATTTGGCGTTATGTCGAAATCCTATGATGATAAATATCAAAAACTATGAAATAGGAAGTTGATGTTAAATCATTGACAAGCCTGTTGTCGGGTTTTTATTAACAGCAAGTTTTACACACATGTCCTGATTTCAAAAGAATTTCCGCCACCTGTTGATTTATTTTGGCAGTGTCATTAAATCTTGATTTATAAACATTTTAAAATTATTTTTGCTTTATTAAGAGGGGTTCAAAAAGGTTTTATTTATATTTTGTATACGTCAATCAATTTCTTGGGCTGTAGCTCCTTTAAATTTATTTACAAACCTGTAATAAAGACTATACGACAACAACATAAAATTTTTGGATATTTTTCTGTATAATATTATATAGAAAAAGCACTTTTTCGATTTTTTCTGGTTTTATTTCATAAATAACTGCATAAATATTATAAAACGTCAATTGAAAAGTCCCCGGCCTGACAAATTATTATTATGTTATTTAGTTAGCCCTAAGCCCCAAAAGATGTGTGTATAAATTTGACAGCTGTCAGATCATTAGTTTGTGAATTATAGCATTTTGAGTGAAGCAACTTTTGTTATTGTGAAGACAATGGATAAAAACAAATTTCACGTTTTGATAAAATATTGTTCTTTGAAGGAAAAAAATACAGTTGAAGCAAAAACTTGGCTTGATGCCGAGTTTCCACACACTGCCCCAGGAAAATCAACCATCAAGGATTGATATGTTAAGTTTAGACGTGGTGAAATGAGCACCGAAGACGGTGAACGCAGTGGACGTCCAAAAGAGGTCGTTACCGACGAAATCAAATCCACAAAATGAGTTTGAAAGACCGTAAATTGAAACTGAATGAAATAGCAGACACCCTAAAGATATCAACTGAACGTGTACTTCATATCATTCACGAATATTTGGGAAAGAGCAAGGCATGAGAAAGCTCTGTGTTTTTGGGCATGAGAAAGCCATGTTTCATCCATTGTCACATATCGATGCAAAAACTCGGGTTTATTACGTTTGATCATCTTCAAACACTGCTCCGAATCATCAACTCGTCGTCGTTTTTGGTCAAAAGTAAGCTCGCGCTGCACCCACTTTACACAGAGCTGTCTCACACCCAAATATTCGTGAATTATATGATGTACACGTTCAGTTGATATCTTTAGAGTGTCTGCTATTTCATTCAGTTACAATATACGGTCATTGAAAATAATTTTGATTTTTTAAATGTTTTCGTCGGTAACAGCCACTTTTGAGCGTCCACTGCGTTCACCGTCTTCAGTGCTCATTTCACTACATCTAAACCTAGCATAGCAATCCTTGATAGTTAATTTTCCTGTGGCAGTGTCCGGAAACTCGGCATCAAGCCAAGTTTTTGCTTCAACTGTATTTATTTCCTTCAAAAAGTGATATTTTATCAACACTCGAAATTCCTTTTTATCCATTTTCTTTTCAGAGTAACAAAAGTTGCTTCACTCAAAATGCAATAATTCACAAACTAATGATCCGACAGATGTTAAATTTATACACGCATCTTTTGAAGGTTAGGGTTAACTAAAAAATAAATGGATTTAATTCTAGTAGCGCCATCTATATGTCAGACCGAGGACTTTTCAATTGACCTGTTAATTGAAATACTATTATTTAATTAGAAATGCACAAAAAACTTTTCTAACAGACAGATTATCTCTATATAGTAAACTTAATTTGTAAATTAGACAGAAATGTCTTGCTGTATTAAGATATCCCAATAGTAGTAAGCATACTGCAAAGATGTTTTAATTTGTTATTGTTTTTATATCGTACATTTTCTGTTATATTAATTGTACTTAAATATATTAATTACTTATATGGCAACTAATGTTGTTATTTTTATTTTTACTTTAAAAAATTATGGTGGTATATAAATTAAATTTTATAAAATAAATATACCTCTATATTTTTGACACGGGTAGGGAATTTTAATGTTGCAAATAAAAAAAATATCGAAAAACAAGTAAATAAAAATTCCGACGAGGTAGGTGGCCCACATATTTTGTCTGGTAACCATAGTCTGGCCGGATTGAATCACCTCAGTCAAGTATTTCGTCGAAAGCATATTATTAACTTAAAAAATACACACACATACCGATGACGAATTTGCATCGATATAGCTCCATTGTTTCACATACATCTTCGATTTTGTTTTATTTGCGCGTCTCCATAGCTATCTATGTTTTTCATCATTTTGTCAATCTTCAGGTAACTTAAGAATTCTTTTGGTGGGCGAAGATTTCGAGATATTATTTTACGCTTTGTCTACTC
Source organism: Rhynchophorus ferrugineus (assembly GCF_030347505.1). Taxonomy (NCBI): domain Eukaryota; kingdom Metazoa; phylum Arthropoda; class Insecta; order Coleoptera; family Curculionidae; genus Rhynchophorus; species Rhynchophorus ferrugineus. The sequence continues at coordinate 75,360,649 of NW_027472581.1, forward strand.
TTTGTCTTTTGCAATATTTAATGATTAATTGTTTAAAGTTATTTCGGTTTTATAAGGCAAAATAAAACTAATTTTTCATAACAATATTTCGAGAAAGTTTTATACATTACGAAATAAATGGGAATTAAGTAGATGAGAAATATGACATCACTTCCCAAACAATCACCAAAATTTTCTCATAAGTTATAAAAGATGGGTAATGATTACGTTAAGATAGATTACACTGAGCAACAGTGGAAATATTTTAAGGTAAAAAATACATTTTGAATTGATTTAGTACCTTGTAATCACATAGTTTTTTCAGGTCATCTGACGGCTATTATAAAGACTAACTAGACCAGCATTATTTTGTCATGATATTATAGAATGAGGCATGGTCTGCACATATCGGTCGAAAGGTAGTAATGTTGTGAGAATGACTGAAGAACGAAACAATGTTTGAACAGTGAAGAAAAGAGATAATGTTTAATATCAAAATGTTCCGACGAATTATTCAGAATGTTTTGCTAGATACTATTTCTATCGAATATTATGAAATGTAAGTAAGAAGAGAAAGAATAAAACTCAGGTCTTCCAAGATGGTTAGATTTTGTTTTAAGACAATATATTACAAACCACATTAACTCAATCGAGTTGAATTGAGTACTCTTATTGCACACGTTTGACAAAAGAGAAATGAAAACTTCTAGAATCCATGAAGCTGTTTACGCATGTTAATATAACACTAGTTTGTCTGATAAATACCCTACAATCTATATTCAATATTTTATAGTTTTTATATTCATTTTTGTCGGCCTAATAATAAAGTGATATCTTGTATGAAATTAAAAAAAACACAAATTGTTTTTTGTTGTACAGTTTTAAGGAAATTACAATTAATTAAATTGATAATTTAGTTTATATTATTATTTTGTAACTAATAATACTCTAGACTCTAGACTATACCACAAAATTTACATCCTCATTTAATAAACTTGGATCAGTGTTTGCGTTGGATTTACTTGTTTTCGAAATCATATGTACCAAAGTTGACTATTGTGATTTCCTTTTGTGTTGCGGAATTTCAGGTCACGGGGTTAAAATAATTATTATTAAATTATCAATACACTTTTTCATTTATCTAAATACATTTCTTAAGTATATTTTTTCTACGTATAACAATTAATTTTCTTATATACCAAGTTATTCATTAAATTCGCGGAAATGAGACAGACACTCACGTGAATCCCATTTAAAGAATGTCTTCATTTGATAAAAATAATTTATTTTCGATGGCACAATTTGTTAACCTCAAGTTGTTAGAGTTAAAGGTAATTAAATTTCACAAATGAGCTAGACTGTGAAGCAATTATGCACCTCAAGACCTCTCAAAATAAAAACCTCCCAAACCTTAGTCTGTTATTTTGATTCACGATCACGATCACGATGGTAGATTTTATCCACTGTGACAACAAAATTATTTTATTAAATTTTAACATATTAGTCGTCCTTGGATGTGTTTTTATTCATTTATCAAATAATGCGACATAAATACAGTCTTTAATTTGTTCAAATTAAATTTAGATCAATGATAAAATTAGGTTAGGTTATATACATCTGAGGGACGTATGAGCTCACTTATATATAAAAAATATTATTGAATAACTTAGTATTCTTGGTATTAGAGAATAAAAAGACTAAAGGAAATCAAATTATGGCCATATGGCCGATAGACGTGTTTAACTTAAATATCTTCTTAATTCATCATTAATGCTAGGATTTTGTTTATAAATCAGCATTTATTGAGATCCTCTATAAAGATCCAAAAGGATAAAAATGGATATTGTACTAATTATCTGAAAATGTCACGTCAAATCATTCCAATACAAAGACAAAGATAGAGTTTTATGATTATAATAAAAATAGAATCATTCTCAGTCGCAAAATATCATGGGATTGTTAAGACGATGTGTACAAAGCAGTATATCAGTGGCCATAAAAGCAAGCTGTGTATGTGCTGGGATTAGTAAGGTATTTAGTTTATTATGAGTTACTAAAACCGAATGAAACCGCTACCGCAGATATCTATCGCCATCGGTCAATAGCAAAATGATTAAACATATTTTGATTGATATGTAGAGTACCAATTTTTCTTAATAATGCTCTTTTAAAGAGTATAGGGTATTATAGAGTATAGGATTCAATAGTCTACACAAGCTTTTTTTAAATTAATTTTAAACATTATAAAGAAGTGAAACAATGATACAATTTTAACATCTATAGGAATCAAGACTTTTAAGACACATGCTTTTAACGAAAACATATTCTTTATTTTAAATATATATTCTATTGGACATTTTTTGGTGTGATTTTATCCTGAACTAGTAATTTTTTTATCAGTTATCACATAAGACTACTGCTATGAGACAGCAGTGTTAGTTCAACGTTGTCATGAAAATTTAAAATATTAATAATAAGTTTATAGTATTCGAAAATAGACCATCCAATTTCTTATTGTATCTCATCAAGAATAAAATAATTGAAAGGAAGAAATAGCATGGATCATTAACAATGCTTCAAAGTACTTAGTTCTGAAACATTTAAATAACTTTAACGTTGTTTTTCCTTATAAATATATCAGACAGTGTTGAGCAGAATTTGCTTTTAGTGATGAAATTCGTTGCATGTTAACAACCTAGAATTACGTCCAAGTAACCATTACATAATTCTAAATTTGAGGTGCATTATTTACGTTTTACATTACATGTATGTTTCGATTTTCCAGAATATCTATAGACATGTGTATTGTTTGAATACCAATGACATAGGCATTTTATTATGCTATAAACATAAACTCACATAACTTACTATGAGATATATCAAAAATGTTTCTTCGCTGCTACAGTCTAGGTAATTTTTTTGTTGCTGTCAATCTACTGGTACCTATTTATTATAACAAAATACTTTATAGAAATCATGTGGAATTTTAGTACATAAGTATTTTTCTTCAACCATTAATTATTAAGTTTATTTTACTTTTACAATAATATTTTTAGGTACAATTGTATATATTAGGTGTATGACCATTTTTATTATTTAAAATAATAATAGTTTCTATTGTTTGTGATTTTTAAAAATCTGACTTACATTTTCAGGACTCCAAATAAGGACTCAACGATTAATATTTATCATACATTCGGCATACATACAATATTCAGCAGCCTTTTACGAAATTGGGAATGTTTCCAGCTTGAGAAAGCTTTTAAAAATTTAAGTTAGGAAATCTCAATATTCAAACATTTGCATTGAATGGAAACACCACGCAACAGATACGAAAAATGTGGAAGATGCATCCCATATGCGAAAACTAATTAGCCGGCAAAAAGGATTTTTTGTAGAAAATTTTGATCGGTAATACAATGTAGATTTTACTAAAATATTCAATGTAAAAGTCGATTTCATGTTGCCTAGTAAACTTCTCTAATATAAAGCCTATTTAGCAAAATTTCAATTTTTTATATGAAATGCCGACTTGCTGATTTATTGCTATACACATAGTTCATTCATTCACGATAGTTTTCTAGTATTATTATGATTTCAACCTTCTGGCATTGAAAGCTAGATCAAAACTACTCTTCTCACTGCTTTATGCCATACCCAAATTATTTGACAAACACACTGTTAACACATATTAAAACGATAATAAATATACTATATTTGGAGTTTGGATTCCGAAATCGTCACTCAAAAATCGATCAATGCATAGATTAACAGCGGTTATTGAAAAGGCATTTGAATAAATGAAATGGAGCACTCCTGCACCTGCTCCATAGCGTCGATACTCCAACAACAATAGAAAGAATACTTGAAACATATGCTGACCACACAGACATTGTGGAAAAAAGCTATGTCTGAGATATTAGCTATAAAACTATAGAAAAATTCAAGTAGCATTCAACAGAAACCCGGAAATGGTTTTACAGACTGGAAAATACAGATAATAACTCAAAATTTGTCCATGTTAATTGACGTTGCTGTAAAAATATAGAATCATAATTATATCACTTAAGGGATACCCAAAGCTTTTAAATAGAATCAGCAAAATTCTTCAACATCCTATTCGATGGTAGATTAAGCTAGAAACATAGAGTTAGGAAAAAAACTGAGAAGATTAAACAAACATACTGGTTAATCGGAGCAAATCCCATCTTAATCTACGATCAAAAATATTGATTTATTTAAACAAACGTGCTGCAAGTGTGGGGTTGTACTAAGCCGAAAAACCTACTAGAAATCAATAAAAGATTTTGTATTTAAAAACAAGTAGAAAAAAATTGTTTTTTGTAAAAAAAAGGATTTCTCCATGAACACAACTCAAAAAATTTTTGGAAATAATAGTAGAAACTTTAGCAAATATATAAAGAAGAAGTAAGAGTTAAAAGAGACCAACTGTAATATATAATTTAACGTAAGCTTCAAAAAATAAAACATAGAGACTTGAAATTCAAAAGAGAAGGCATGAATCCCATTTTTATTAAACGATTTCTCTGTCAGTTATGGACCGATTTTCAAAATTATTTTTTTATTCGAAAGAGTGCACTTCCGAGGTGGTCTAATTGGAATTGAAGTCAGGATATTATGGAGGAAGGGGAGGAAATCGAGGGAAAGCCTTAAATTTCAAAGGCACGTACAAAGTTTTGACATATTTTTTTATCTAAAATAATGAGGTATTTATGTATAATGTTATTGCTGAACTGATGTAATGGAAGACCGGAAGTCGTTGAGTGCTGTCGTTCAGTTTGTTTTTTAAATACTAATAATATCATATGAGAGGTCGTAGAAAGATTGTAGCCAATTGCTTTTATGGTTTAGTGGTTAGAGCCTTCAGCACACACGCGGGGGTCCCGGGTTCGATTCCCGGCGGGAGCAACGACTTTTTGTTGTTCTAGGTTGGTTAGAACATTTGTCAAATCACTTAGGTAAGGTAGCGGGCCTCGGAGCCTGAAACGTTCCTTATTTTCAATCATTGTTTATTTATTCCTGTTTTTCATCATAGGGGCTGCACCTTTACTTGGGCTACCCTGTACTTAATAAAATAACTGCGTAATATATTAAGCAAATATCTAACACTAAAAAGATAAAAATAAAATAGTTTTAACAAAAATATTGAACCGACTTTAAAAAATAAATAAGGAACTCACCAAAAAGGTAAAAAATAATAAAACTTAGATTTTTAACACCAAAAAAACCTTCATATATATATATATATATATATTTATATATATAATCGTTATAATAGCTAAACAAAAATAAACTACAACATTATTTAACCTATGTATCACACGTATTTTATATTCTAATATATGCACACAATTTAGCTTAATACCTACCTAAACCTATTTATCTATTTACAATATTATTTTAACCACTACAAAGTGATTATTTTGAAGTCGGTTTCGAGCCCAAACAATACAAAAATAATATAATTTTGTGACATATACACAATTACGAACAAAAAAATCTAAATTGTTGTTCGTACGGACTGATCGCATTATATATGGATATTTTATTATTATTTTTGACAATTTAAAGATACAAAACTTCTTTTGACTCGAAAGAAACCCAAAAATATTTCACATATTTCATATCACACTACTAAGTTTCATCAAAATAGATCATCCAAATCTAAATATAGCAAAGCTAGTTTGTATAGTGACCAAGTGATTTTCTGTAAGTTAAGAGCGTTTTTTTATAGAACTATATATTTCCTGGAAATGCATTGGCATCGTTACGAATAAGTCGATGAATGCCAAAAAATATTTTATACGTTACCTGGGTTTGCCAAATTTTATTCAATCTTCGAATTTTGTTGCTGTGTATCAATATATTTTGATATATTTATTTACGCAAGTATACGAATATAACAAAATTACCTCTGTCCGTATTAGAATCTTAATTTTGATTAAGCGTACAGAAAGTACCAATAAATTATAATTATTACTAGAAAGGAAAATATTTTATTAGCAGCTTTGGTTCGTAAAATAAAGCCGTTAATTGTTTTATTGCGTAACAGCATTTACTGTTTATTAAAACACCACAGTAATGTGCAATATGGTGAAAGATACGTAGTATTTAGTAAATAATATTTAATTTATTCATATATTATTCTTAATAATGTTATTCTGTTAAATTATAAGGAAAAATGCATTTGTGGGACAAACAAGTATTTAATTGATGTTTGTGATTGTTTATAGTTATTGAAAGAGTGTAAAATTTATCAAGGAAATGTCTTACTATATCGGCCAGTGCTCTGCTGAGTAGTACCAGATGTTTTCTGAGATGGTCCGTAAATTGAACGGTCACGTTAATCACTCGATGAACTCGAAGCTTAGTCTAGCTCAACTCTAAGGGGTAAAAAGATCATTAAACATAGAAATTATTAAACATTGAAAATAATTAAATCTTGAAATATCAGTATATATCAGATTTTTTCAGATATTTCTAATAGAGCTGACAAATTTTAATTGGCATTTTATGCATGATCAAATTTTAATGACATTTTATGTGTTAGCAAATAGTTCTTTTGATTAGGTTAGTGATGATGTAAATGATTATTTTATCAAAGTTGCTAGACTGGTATCATTACCACTGACATCACTAAACTAGAAAAGTTTAAGTTGTTAGATTTGTATTACTTAGTCTGGCAATCTGGATATGAAAATTATAGCTGTCTTCGCCATATCATCCAAAGTGCAATGATTCCTTCGTCATGATAACATTGTAAACTCCATAGTGCCCTTTATCTGCATATTTTACAATATCACAACTATTCAATTATAAACTCGACAAATTTCTTTGAAATTCTAATAAAGTTTACGAAACGATTTTTTAAACCACAAAACAAGTCACCACTTCATTCCTTTAAAATAAAATGTTGTTGTTTGTTTTAAATACCACACGTTCCTTAACTAATATACTAATTAATTTGTCTATTAGAAATTAAAATTATATGCTCTAATCTGGATATAATGAGCTTAAAGTGGTTTAAATGTGTTCTTAATTTTTCTAAAATAATTATAATTAGAAACCGTACTATCGGCCATTTGTTATTTTGTGCTTGATATATTTTTATTTTTATTTTCTTTTATTTTTCTTAAAACCAGAATGTTACTATACGTTTCATTAAATGGCACTAATATTTATTAATATAAATAGTAGTTCATATAATGTATTTAGCAATTCCAAACATATCAAGAGTTTTAAAATTATGTTTAGCATATATTTAGATATATATATTTGATTACATCATCGCTGCATACACGTAAGTTCACTTTATTTGGTTACTGACCTACGATAAAACCATTTATAATATTCATACTAAAATGTGATTTATATTTATTCGACTATTTGTTGTACTTACTTCGTTAACCTGAATTACATATATTATCATTGACGAAATACACACAGACATAAATATTAGGTGCGGTACTTAATCGTAAAGTATGTTTTAATAAATCGCATACAGTCGACACAATAACCTACATATTATAATTACTCATAAGTGTTAACATTTAACTCTATATAGTTAAAAATTAAACCAAATATAAAATTATTAATCGCATGCTATATTAAATAAATTAATTTTGAAAATTCATACCTATCTCTGTAGAGGAGATAAAGCACTCAAATTCAGAATGACCAAGAAGATTTGTTTGATTAAGTTAAGCTACGATTCAGTTAAGATTACGCTATTATCGTCAAATTTATAATTAAGTTAATATTGAATGTTTTTGAATAACTTCTCTTTATATAGTTCCTTTGATTAACTGTTATTTTAACCAATATGACCTAAGAAGAGCGAAAGATTTTATAATTTTTTTATAAATTAAAGATTACAATAAGATTTTTACTGCGATTGTTCCTAATAGGTCTTAATATAATCTATTAGATTTTAGTAAATGAAGGCATACTGTAATCCATTTCGTCAGACCCGTCCCATTTCTTGTCAACATTTATGAATTCTTAAGCATATTGAGGAAAATCGAAATATTTCCTCTTGTGATGGATGTTTGAATAATTTTGAAATATTTACATAAGACACAGGTGATGAAGAGTGGATCACACATATGACAATAGTGTACGAAAATTATAATAGTCGCAGCTGAGAATAGTCCCAAAAACAACTGCATTGACGTCAAGAAAGGTGAGGCTTTGATAGTATTTGATACTATTTGATAAAACTTGGATATAAATTGTTCTTCATTGTTCTTCGAATATCAGACTTCAAACTACTAATTTGACTCCAATAATTCCCTCTGATAAACATGAAAAAAGTTGCTATTCCAAACCTGCTATTTATTGACATTATTCGAAAAAAGTATATAAAGATATGTATATTAAAGGCTTGTATATTTAAATTTATTCGCTTTCTTATAATCTTCTTCACTATATTGTCTGATAATTTCACAATTCTGTTGCATATATTTATACGTTATATATACTAACAACAACAATTGATAAGCGTCTGTGATGAAAACAGCTGGATTGTTTAATGTTTTACGAGCGACAGTATCTACATCATCGTAAAACATCATTGGCGAAGAGAAATAGTTACCTTACGAAACCCAAAGTTAACTCACAGAGGCCGACGAACAGTAAAATACATTGTAGCCAGATGATACTACTCCGACAAAAGTAACAACAGAACTTAACACTCACTTGGATAACGCTGTTTTAACAAAAACAATACGGTGGGAGCTCTACAAAGCTAATAATCATAGAAAGGTGCAATTGCGATTGAGTCTTTATAAAGGAAGCCATCGCTAAGCTCCGAAAGAAGAAATACCACGATCATAAAACCTAGACAATTGATGATTGGAACAATGTGGTACGGTCAAATGAATCATCTTTTAATTTGTTTGCTACAAGCAGTTGCAATTTATATATGGAGAACACTAAGTCAAGCATGGGGGACGTTCCGTTAACATTTGGGCGGCGATATCGAAGTATTCAGCTGGTCTTTTGATCCACATCACACTGATAATATCTCGATCTACTCATACCAAATGTTGTCAAAGAAATGGTCCAATAGTACCATTAATACTACTTTATACAACCCATCTTGTGGCTTGCCGAAAGTATAATTGATTTTGATACTTGAATAATACGTATTTATTTTAATTTTTTCTTTTTTGTTTTATTTTATAGATATTTCTCTATATTGCCATTTTTTAACAACCGATAGAATATAATTATCTTTTAATGCTTTAAATTATCTTTTGTACTTTTTTACATGTATTTCATTACTGATGAAGTTGGTCCAGAGAGGTCTATGATTTATGATATCATTTTAATTCATCAACTCACCACAAGTTTAAATATTTTTGAGTGTTTTATTAAATTGATGGTATGCCAAAGAACTACAAACAGTCAAGACACTTTCGGAAAGCATACATCAAGCATTCGGTAATCTGCTGCAAAATTAGGTTAAGAGGCTAGAGTACTGCCAGACCAACAGGGGTAGATATTTAACAGAAATTGTATGGCATAAATAATCAGCACTTGTACTGTTTAGACATGTTTTAGTAATTTTAAAATAGTTACAGTTGTAATTTTACGGCAGTGTAAAAAATATATCGACTATGATTTAATAACTTTAACAATTTATTTTATTACTTTAACTAGAAATTCGACCACAATTTACTAAATTAAAAATATTTCTCTCATAAAAGAATAACGAGAATAATATAAAAACTATAGGTTACTATAACTTTTCCCAACAATTTCACCATATGATCGGAAATGTATTTGATATATGACATTAACTCAAATAATAAATGCCTGTATATTAAAGCATATTAAAATGTCTGTTAAAATGTCTATTAAAAAAATAACTGTCTCTAAAACTAAAACTCACTTTTTTAAATACCATTTAATTAAATCGAATTGTCATTAAGTTTATATAATAAAAAAACTATTGGTACGTTTAAATTTCGCCACTGAACATTTTAACAAAGTAAGATTATTTTCAGAACTGTAACAATTTCAGAACATCAAATATAAGTATACATGATCTTTCTTTATTTTTATTTTATAAACATAAATATGGAATAATAAATGAAGTAGTAGTACATGTTCGTATGTTAAAACAGGTTATATATGAATAAAACAATTTTTAAATTGTTATTTAACTTTACCGCGTATATTAATATTAAAACAATAACGAACACAATTAGAAAATTTATTTTTACTTTGTAGGAACATATATTAAAAGAATGTATTTACAATCATTAAATGATATAAAGTAAATAATCAAAATATTTGATACAAATTCCAAAGAATAAAATATCATATAGTCACATATCTTAATACATTAATCGTTAAACACTTTAATATTTATCAATGCTTTAATATATTTACAATTTATCGTTAATAATTAATAGTTTCTCCTATTCCTCCTATGTGTTTCTTCTATGCAAATTAAGTTAGTTGCTTTTAACCGTTGCAAATTTTTATTACATCATTTATGTATTCATATGTAGTCTTTATCTTTTATCCATATTTTATCATCATCTAAATTATATATTGAAAGAACAATAATACACCAGGCCGATTAAAAACATTATTTCTTTACCTACATTTAGAAATAAAATTATATTGTTCTCTAATTATTTATTTAACATTCAAATTCTGCGATGTTTCAATTTTCACCCTTCCAGGTGCGTTTTCTTCAAGAAAGAGGCGCAACTTTTTAAAGAAGAATATGTGTTTAATTTAATATGGCGAAATTTTAACGTGTGTACATCAGGTAACGACAAAAATCTCAGTAATATTTGTAATTTAAAAATAAATATATTTTACATTATGTCTATCCTATATAAACTAGTGATTTTTAAAAAATCTATCCAAAAAATAATGTTTGTTATAACTAGAGAAGTTGAAATTATCAGATTTTAGAGACATTTTGTTAAGTTTGTCAACTTTGCATTTACATGAAATGTCCGTTAAATTATGCCATACTCTTGTCGTCGTCTGTTAAGGTTATCAAGAACTTTAAGATGTGTACCATTGATAAGGCCGGAATGTTCAACGTTAATATTCACCGTAACCAAATGACATGAATCTCTGTGATCAGGACGGTTAATCACTGAATTTTTAAGCCGTTATACCGCCAGAATTTTAATTTTCTTTTCCTTTCTTTCATATCGCTGTTCAGAAATCCTAGCGTGATTTCGTTTTCTTGAATAAAGTCCTTTAAATGTGCTAGTAAAATTGGATTAAAATAATTTTTATATAATTTGGTTTAAGAGTATCATAAGTACAACTATAAAAACTTAAAATAATTATATAATATTTAACGGTTTCTACTGCCTACCATATTATACAATTATATTGTCGTATTTTTATTTTATACAATAATGTTTGTTCCATTCAAGTTAGTTGTTATCGACAGCAATTTGTCATTTCTCGAAATTTTAGAATTAATTTCATAGACAAAATTAACCAAGGCTAAATAATAAGACCTGAATAATAACAGGAACGGCAATATACGGTATATAACAGATGCCACAAAAGTCCCGCTACCATTTTGATTGCGCGGCATATTGGTTATGTGACGTTTAGCTTAGTTTCGCTCTAACCATTGAGTTGTGTAAAAGTTCAAATTTGATTATGGCTAAATATACGCCACAAGAACGAACAGAAATAGTGACAATACTTATTGAAAATAATCGTTCTATTATTGACACTCAGCGAAAATTGCGTCAAAAATATCCTAATTGCCTCACAAAACGACAATTTATCATTTGCATGCGAATTTTCGACAGCACGGTACGACATTAGACAGGCCTCATTCTAGAAGACAACGGATGTCTCATAACGCTGAAAATGTGGCTCTGGTGCGCGATAGTGTTGCAGAATCTCCAAAAACATCAATTCGGAGACGTGGTTCTCAGTTACACATTTCTTCCCACAGTTTAAGGCAAATTTTGAAAACTGATTTGAAAATGTTCCTCTACAAAATTCAATTAGTCCAAAAATTGCTACCAAGAGATCCTGATCAACGAGTTGAGTACAGTAATGCAATCCTAAGACCGTCTTATAAAATGGAAAATTTTTCGTCTAAATTGATAATGAGCGATGAAGCCCATTTTCTTTTCACTGGCCACGCCAATAAACAGAACAGCAGGTTTTGGGGAACACAGATTCCTCAATTATTTCAAGAAATATCACTGCATCCACTAAGAACAACTATATAGTGTGGTATTCATGCTGGAAACATTTTTGGTCCCTATTTTTTTGAAAATGACCAAGGTATTGCAGTTACTGTTACTGCTGAACGGTACCAAGACATAATTCGAAATTTTCTTGTGCTTGAAATGGAAGAGCAAGTACTAGAATGTGGTTTCAGCAAGATCGGGCACCTCGTTCAACAATTCAATTATTAGCATAGCCTGCCAGATATCTAGATTTAACAGCACCAGACATTTTCTTATGGAGTTTTTTAAAATCAAATGTTTATGGGTATAAGCCCCCAACGATTCAACATCTTAAACACAATATTCGTCACGAAATTGAAGAAATTCAGCCTCAGATCTTGCAATATATCATAAAAAAAGGCCTTAAAAATAACCGAAAGCTGCATTAGCGAATCGCGGTCACCATTTAGCCGATATAATTTTTCAATCGTAACGAAAAAAAATGTAAAGACCAAGTAAACTTCTTATGAAAACCAAATTTACTTATCTTGTCTCTAAGCAAAGTTATAGGAAATCAAAAGGGTAGCAGGACTTTTGCTCCACGTTGTATATAAATTTCTCAATCATGGAACGCTCAAATGTGCACTTTCGACATCATTTACTTTTGATATTTAATTTGAATAAATCCGCCAATTCAAATGTCAATTTATGTGTAGAAGGCCAAAAAAGTTCAAGGGCAATGAACTTTAAGACTTATTGGACGTAAACCCTGCTAAAATTACCAAAGCACTCTCAGAGAGCGGTTTTACCATAATTTCTGGATATATACATGCAATGAGAAAGACTAGCCCACGAATTGTATGAAAATGCAATTTCAGACCGATTCAAGAACCGTGCCAGGCAAAAATAAGGGTTTTCTCTGGCATAATGTCAATGAAGGAGAGAAGTGGATTTACTGCGACAATCTCAAGCGCATGGCTTAATTCAGAAGAGTCATCAACAACACTGAAACAGCATATTCATGGACATAAAATCTTGTATAAAAATGCATATGGTGGAATCAGCAAGGTGTAATATTTTACGAGCAACTAAAATCTAACGAAATTGTTGCATCAGTTGTCCATCAACATCGATTAAATAAATTAACCAACGTATTGCTGCAAAAAATATACCTCACCTTCTATTTACCACTTTACTTACCGTTTACATGAATGCAGCATAGCTTCGCTAGCACCCGGTCTCGGAATATTGAAGAAATGCCGTTCCTTCAACACAGTATGTCCATGTCTCCTGTAAAATTGTAATAAATAATGGAATAGTTTCGACTAATATTTATTGTACCAATTGCGCTCAATAAATGCATTTTTAAAGCGAATAAATGATCACAGTACAATTAAGCATCAAATAAAACAGACAGTGCTTATGGACTTTGATCAAAAGAGAAATTAGGTTATTTAATTACGAAGATGCATAAATAATGGCCACCTGACTATATTAATCAACACTACTCCACTGAAAATAACCTTTGTTGCCTTCTTTTTATAAAGCTTAAGCTATTTATACTACTTTAAAATAAAAATGAATTAAAATACATGTCATACCAAGTATCAAGTATCAAGTCACATCATTACACTAAATAAGATATTTTTCAACAAAATAATTCAGATAATTAAAATGCCAAGCCTACAAATTTTAAAACATTTTGAACAGACGTTGTTAGTGTGTATTAGATCGCATCGGGTACATTTCTAATCAACTTTATATTGAAGCCTCATTGGCAGGCTTCAGTATGTTTAATTTCGTTAAAGTCTGTAACAAAAATCCAGTACGATGTGTGAAATTGTTTTGAATTTGTACCAAGCAAATCACATTTGCTGTAAGTTTCACTTGTTTACTTGAATTTGAATAAAGGGGCTGAAAGTTGCTAAAAGAATGCTGTTTGAAGTTTTTGGCAACCATACTCCATCGATTTCGATCGAAATACCAATTTCAACATATTAAAAGTGGCGTTTTTCACACAGATGCCAAGGTACTGGACAGGCCAAAAAAATTCAATACGAGTATGTAAAGGCACTATTCGATGAAACCATCAATGGGGATCGCTATAGACTACAATTGATGCATTGAGCCAAGCACTGCGCGAAAAGCAGTCAAAATACGAACAAAGAGATAACAATATTATTCTTCAGCATGACATTGTTCGACCACATGTTGCAAAACAAGTGAAAATATACTTGGAAGCATTAAAATTCAAAGTGCTAAGTGCTACACCACCCGCCCTAATCTCTACACCTTGGTCGTGCCGTGACATGTCCAAGCAGCACTTAATTTCCTTTTAAAGATACCAAAAATAGGTCGATTCACAGATAGCCTCAAATGTCACATCGTTCTTTCGAGATTGAATCTGTAGATTATTTGAAATTTGGGAACAATTAACGCTAGCGATGGACAATACTTTCGATAAAGTATATCGTACCGATTTTTCACTATAAAGCTTCAAAATTAAAAAAAAAATTTAAAGCTAATTTATAGGCCAATATATTAAAGAATATATTGGATTGAATGTTTCAACATTTGTATAATATTAACCTTTGTTGCCTTCTTTTTATAAAGCTTAAGCAATTTATATTTATACTATTTTAAATTAAGAATTAATTAAAATGCATATCATACCAAGTATCAAGTCATATCATTACACTAAATAAGTTATTTTAATTTTTCGACAAAAAATTTCAGATAATTAAAATACCAGACCTACAAATTGACTTTAAAACACACGATGTTAGTGTGTATTAGATCGCACCGGGTACATTTCTAATCAACTTTATGTTGAAGCCGCACTGGCAGGTTTCGCTATGTTTTATTTCGTTGAAGTGTGTAATAAAAATTCAGTGCGATGTCTGAAATTGTTTTGAATTTGTACCAAGCAAATCACATTTGCTTTAAGTTTCACTTGTTTACTTGAATTTGAATAAAGGGGATGAAAGTTGCTAAAAGAATGCTGTTTGAAGTTTTCGGCAACCATACTTCATCGATTTCAATCGAAATACCGATTTCAACATTACATTCATCTGCATTTATGCATATATATTCTGAGATTTTTATATCTCTTACTAATAAGTTACTACTATTTAGTTACTCTTCTCAAGTTACTACTACTCTCTATTTACTAATAATTATTATAATACTGTAACAATATATATCGTAAAAATATTTAATTAAAAAAATTCATGTCATTGGCTGGCGGTCCTGAGAATTAAAAGGAAATGATATTCGCTCCAATCATTTAAATCGTTCCCTTTGAGACTTTGTCGCTCCGTGGCCGTGACGTCACGTATGACGGGTCCAATTTACATAACAATATACATTTTTAACGCGATAAGATATCGAGATAATCCTCTTTTGTATTTTAATGTTGTTTTACGAATTTTAAGGTCAGTTGGTGGTGACCAATTTCGTTAATCAACATCATTAATTAACATTCTGTATGTACAAATGGGTTTTCCTCGTATATTAACGGATGACCTAAGGCAGCTTAACTCATTATGCTAAATTAAGAATGTCGTAAAAATGTTATAACTTTTCTACATAAAAATGCTTTAAAAATTAGATATTTTTCCCTCGGCCTCAATACCCTTATTCCAATTATTGGCTCTGTCACTGTTTGATGAAAATTAATTATAGCGAAATAATTATTTGAAGGCTGCGAAGAGCGAGAGGTGAGAGGAATTTAAATCTGGCAAATAAAAATTATGATATTCGTGTCTTTCCAATTTTTAACTAAATATAATTTTGTTATGTTCTCTCATGAAAGATGACAAAGGAAATGGTGTCAAATTATTGAAAAAGGAATTATAGAGCAGTCATATAAAACGAAACCTTATAACTATTATACAGAACTAAATTGTTACAAAAAGTATTGTCCATCCATAGCCCCTACTTTTATCATTATTCATAAAACCTACGTACTCAATCTCGAAAGAACGATGTATCTTTGTCGCTAGCCACGAATCCACGCATTTTTTGGTAACTTCATAAGAAGTAAAACATTGCTCAGGCAGGTCACAAATCATACGTCAAAACAAGTAATAATCAGAAGGAGTAAAGTCTGGAGAACAGGATGGGTGGTATAGCACTTCCCATTTTAATGTTACACTTTTAATTCCGGCCGTTTATGTGCAGTACACGCTTCAAGCGCATCAATTGTAGTTGGTAATCATTCCCATTAATGGTTTCATCCAGTAATGCCTTCAAATCTTCGCAATCAAATATTTTTGGTTGTCCAGAAGGCTCTTAGATTTCGGCGCTAAAATAACCACTTTTAAAATGTCGTAATTAGTATTTACATGTTGAAATCGATGGTGCATAATTGCCGTAAGTTTCACACAGCACTTGATGACTTTTCACACAGCACTTTTCTTGAAATTAAGTAAAAAAGTAAAACTTCCGCCAAATTAAATGTACTCGGTACAAATTCAGACAGTTTCATTGCACTGAAAAACATCCTTGTTCACACTTTAAGGAAATGATAAAACTGAAAATCAAAGCCTGTTGGTAAGGCTTCAACATAAAGTTACAAATGTACCCGAGGCGATTTTGTAGGAATATTCGTCGGGCAGGTCGGTCGGTCGAAATGTGTGGCTGTCGATGCGATTGTCTGTCCGAACACTCACTACTATTTTTGGAAGTAATTTGCACGAGAACTAAAAACACTGATTGAAGAAATACTTGTTTATTTCTATATTAAATTGATACATGTGGTCGACGGGAGAATTGACAGAATATTAGGTTAAGGTGAAGGAAGTACGGTAGCGCTGTAGAAGTGGTACTGTTACAAGAGGGTAGAGAAAAGAAAAGAGAGCGAGACGTCGTCGTGATGGTCTTTTATAGCCTGGAACTGCATGGTACCAATCCACCGGCATTGCCAACCTTTGAACTTTTAGGTGAATGTGTGATGGCCTAAAGGGTCGTGGCGGTCGCCACTAGTTAATACACAGTACCTCCATCTGTTGTTGTTGTCTCTTAAAATTAATATATAGGCCTGTTATTTAAGTTAAAAAGCAGTCATATCTTGCACCAGTTTCCACTACATTCCGGGACTATACGGTAGCAGCATTATTAAAGGAGATACATTAAACATATTAAAACTGAAGGAAAAAAAGAAGAACCGGCCGAACGAGACATGTGAGGAGCATCAGACTTCCCTCTCGTCCTTAGACTGATATTCAGTGAATGAATATTTCATAAAAACTCTTGATGAAATTAATTGATACACCAGCATGGCTAATAATTTTTTGCATCATTTTTATTGATATTATCATATGGCAAACAGGCAGTTGTTTTTTATAATAGTTTTTAAAAATTAAATGATATTAAATAATGTATTTATTGTTCTTATATACTATATTTTAAAATGTATCTCAGGTTTAAAGTTTTATTACTTATTTTAAGTGCCAGTTTTACAACATATTTGTAAGGTATAGAAAACAGATGTCCTTCTATCATTAATTCTTAATCATTGCTAATAATTGCAGTTTTTATTGTTTTAGTTTATACACATATAAGTTATGCAATTGATTGATAGGAAACAACACAACATATAACTTAATTTAAAAATAAAAGGAAATATGAATAATACGCAAGTTATTCGAAGTTTTGATATCTAATACTCATTGGGTGATCTTCAACAAGCAAGTAGTAGACCCAAATTCTAGTAGACTTACATAGTTTAGATCACAGCAATTTCAGTTAGCTTTGATGGCTTTACATCCGAAATTGTGATGCTTTCTGTATGAACTCATGATCTAATAGTGTTTATCAAAATATAAATGTTTATTTATTCCAATAGTTCGTGTTTATTAGACTGGGAACTTTGAATACCTTAAATTCAATTTTGATGACCTTATAGACTAAATTGCGATACTTTTATATACTATTCTTTATGTACCAGGTCCGGTATATATAACACGTATACTAAGATGCTTAGTATTTTCTGTCATCGTTTGTAACACACTTTTTCTAATGATATAATGTGACTATGACATTGACTATGTTCCTAAAAGTTGTATAAATGCAGTTCGACAACTACTGTTACCTCCTCTTCGATGCAAGAACTCTTTGAGATTATCAGTCTAGAAAATAAGGTTAATCATTAATATTTTAATTCGCTGATATTCGTGTTTTGGGTTTTTGGCTAAGTAAGATTTAGGCTATGTAAACCAGACCTTGACTCAATAATTCTTTACACCTATATTCTCCAATATAATTAATTAATAATAGTAATTAACTAACTGTATGTAATTACATAACTATGTATATAATAAATTATTTTAATATCTTTACTACATATTTTAATTTAATGTTTGCAATTATTTTTGGTCATATGTCTTTCTACTAAAATCATGACTTTCTAATAATATATATAAATGTCAAAATTACACCACCTTCCACTACATTCTTGCTCTACACGGTGGCGGCAATATTAAAGGGGGTTCATTATAGGAATTAAACCCGTGGAAAAAAAGCAAGAACCGGATAAACAAGACACCTGACAGACTTCAGAAGCCTTTGTTGGTTTTAGACAAATTATCCTTAAAAATAAAAATAAAAGTGGTTATGAAGTATTGGGTAATTTATATATAGTGTATTATTATAGACTGATTATTATGATAATTGATTTTACTTTAAAAATACTTATATTGTTTCATTTAAATTTTGAATTATACATTTTTTTTAAATACACGTAATTGTCAAATGTGCCTTTTAGCATAGAATGTCTATTATATTATATATTACTAATTCTTTAGTAGTTGAACCTTATCAGATACAAAATTACTATTATTACAATTACTATTTTTTAATATTTATCGGACGACAAGATTTTTGTAACAGGATAGTATAACTTTTTTGAACATTTTTATTATATTTTAGTCTCCTTTATACTAACTAAGATGAAATAAAACTTGAACTGAAATTGCAGCGTATGTAAATTATGTTCTGAACCACTGTTCTCGGCATTAAGCTTGCGAAGTGATCAACTTAGAAATCATTCTAGAAGAAGTATAATTTTACCCATCCTGGTCACTTACTTATGGACGATCTCAACATACATTTACAACGCCCCCTGCGGCATTCGAACTTACGACTATAGGAAGGAGTAATAGCAGCAGGAAGACCGTTCGATTATTAATTATTCACTGCTTAACCATTACTGCTGCAAAGCCGGTAAACTATTTATGTGAATATATATTAAGGATCAGTGTTACTTCAACAATACTTAAACAATTTTCACATCTACTGGAAATGCCAGTTAAACTCTTCGTGAAATGGCAATGAACTACCAAATTGGACTGGAAGAATTGGCTGTTACCAAAACCACCATGCTAGACATTTAAATGAAATTGTTTCTATAAATATTTAGAAGTTAGTCTATTTTAAATTATTTAACAAATATTTTCATATATAATTCCAAGAACATGATGGTGTTATTGATAGTACAGAACAGAATGATCCACGCGATTTATCCTTCAAACCTTCCTTTCATTTTTATTATGTTTAAAATTTTTCGAATATCGATACGACATAGGTGCAAATTAAATTAACAAATGATGTGTCAATTCTAAGGTTCTTCTACCTAAATCATATTAATAGCAAATCGTGCCTGTTCACCCTTTCATTCAGACAGAACGATGAATCACATCCGTTCAACTAGAGGTGCAGAACGCCCACCACGAAACCGTTTTGCAAACGAAAGAGATTCTCGCAACTGTTGAAATTGCTTAATTAAATCTCGATTCCGTTCCGATTGTTAAGCAATTCCGAATCTGTAATTATTAGCCATAAGATAGAACCCAGACAAGATAATGTCCTAAATGGCCGTTTCGTTGATTGAGCGATTCATTTCGCTGCTTGTTGTTAGTCTAATTTAATGAGAATTAAAAGAGCAATACGTTGCTTTGGTATGAATTGAATTGTACTTCGAAAAATAACTATTAGTATGTGTATAACGATGTATTGGAATTAATTGATTAGATTTTTTTAAATTATTTATTATAGTTAGACTATTTTAAATTATTTAACAAATATTTAATAAATGTTTTGATATATAATTCCAAGAGCATGATGGTGTTATTAATAGTACAGAACAGAATAACCCACGCGATTTATCCTTCAAACCTTCCTTTCATTTTTATTATGTTTGAAATTTTTCGAATATCGATACGACATAGGTGCAAATTAAATTAACAAATGATATGTCAATTCTAAGGTTCTTCTTACCTAAATCATATTAACAGCAAATCGTGCCTGTTCACCCTTTCATTCAGACAGAACGATGAATCACATCCGTTCAACTAGAGGTGCAGAACGCCCACCACGAAACCGTTTTGCAAACGAAAGAGATTCTCGCAACTGTTGAAATTGCTTAATTAAATCTCGATTCCGTTCCGATTGTTAAGCAATTCCGAATCTGAAATTATTAGCCATAAGTTAGAACCCAGACAAGATAATGTCCTAAATGGCCGTTTCGTTGATTGAGCGATTCATTTCGCTGCTTGTTGTTAGTCTAATTTAATGAGAATTAAAAGGGCAATACGTTGCTTTGGTATGAATTAAATTGTACTTCGAAAAATAACTATTAGTATGTGTATAACGATGTATTGGAATTAAATGATTAGATTTTTTAAAATTATTTATTATAGTTAGACTATTTTAAATTATTTAACAAATATTTAATAAATATTTTGATATATAATTCCAAGAACATGATGGTGTTATTGATAGTACAGAACAGAATGACCCACCCAATTTATCCTTCAACCCTTCCTTTTATTTTTATTATGTTTCAAATTTTTCGAATATCGATGGGACATAGGTGCAAATTAAATTAACAAATGATATGTCAATTCTAAGGTTCTTCTACCTAAATCATATTAATAGCAAATCGTGCCTGTTCACCCTTTCATTCAGACAGAACGATGAATCACATCCGTTCCACTAGAGGTGCAGAACGCCCACCACGAAACCGCTTTGCAAACGAAAGAGATTCTCGCAACTGTTGAAATTGCTTAATTAAATCTCGATTCCGTTCCGATTGTTAAGCAATTCCGAATCTGAAATTATTAGCCATAAGATAGAACCCAGACAAGATAATGTTCTAAATGGCCGTTTCGTTGATTGAGCGATTCATTTCGCTGCTTGTTGTTAGTCTAATTTAATGAGAATTAAAAGAGCAATACGTTGCTTTGGTATGAATTGAATTGTACTTCGAAAAATAACTATTAGTATGTGTATAACGATGTATTGGAATTAAATGATTAGATTTTTTAAAATTATTTATTATAGTTAGACTATTTTAAATTATTTAACAAATATTTAATAAATATTTTGATATATAATTCCAAGAATATGATGGTATTATTGATAGTACAGAACAGAATGACCTACCCAATTTATCCTTCAAACCTTCCTTTCATTTTTATTATGTTTCAAATTTTTTGAATATCGATACGACATAGGTACAAATTAAATTAACAAATGATATGTCAATTCTAAGGTTCTTCTTACCTAAATCATATTAACAGCAAATCGTGCCTGTTCACCCTTTCATTCAGACAGAACGATGAGTCACATCCGTTCAACTAGAGGTGCAGAACGCCCACTACGAAACCGTTTTGCAAACGAAAGAGGAGATTCTCGCAACTGTTGAAATTGCTTAATTAAATCTCGATTCCGTTCCGATTGTTAAGCAATTCCGAATCTGAAATTATTAGCCATAAGATAGAACCCAGACAAGATAATGTTCTAAATGGCCGTTTCGTTGATTGAGCGATTCATTTCGCTGCTTGTTGTTAGTCTAATTTAATGAGAATTAAAAGGGCAATACGTTGCTTTAGTATGAATTAAATTGTACTTCGAAAAATAACTATTAGTATGTGTATAACGATGTATTGGAATTAATTGATTAGATTTTTTTAAATTATTTATTATAGTTAGACTATTTTAAATTATTTAACAAATATTTAATAAATATTTTGATATATAATTCCAAGAATATGATGGTATTATTGATAGTACAGAACAGAATGACCTACCCAATTTATCCTTCAAACCTTCCTTTCATTTTTATTATGTTTCAAATTTTTTGAATATCGATACGACATAGGTACAAATTAAATTAACAAATGATATGTCAATTCTAAGGTTCTTCTTACCTAAATCATATTAACAGCAAATCGTGCCTGTTCACCCTTTCATTCAGACAGAACGATGAGTCACATCCGTTCCACTAGAGGTGCAGAACGCCCACCACGAAACCGTTTTGCAAACGAAAGAGGAGATTCTCGCAACTGTTGAAATTGCTTAATTAAATCTCGATTCCGTTCCGATTGTTAAGCAATTCCGAATCTGAAATTATTAGCCATAAGATAGAACCCAGACAAGATAATGTCCTAAAGGGCGTTTCGTTGATTGAGCGATTCATTTCGCTGCTTGTTGTTAGTCTAATTTAATGAGAATTAAAACAGCAATACGTTGCTTTGGTATGAATTAAATTGTACTTCGAAAAATAACTATTAGTATGTGTATAACGATGTATTGGAATTAATTGATTATATTTTTTTAAATTATTTATTATAGCAATCTTGATAGATTTATAGATCAACTTATTTTATATTCTGACTAAGCCATAATTATCTATGAGATGGAAAACCTCAGCGTTGATGTATTGATGGAACCTCTGTTCATATTTTTGACCATAGTCCTTGATAACGTTATCGATAGTTTCTACCTTCAGGTCCTCATGCAAATTGTCGTTACAAATATACCGTGGAACATCTGAATAGATCGCAGTGCTTTGTTTTGGAATTTTTGTATGATATTTCTAGTGATTTGGCTGATACCGGTTTCAAAACTTGTTGGTAAATCAAAATTATATACTGAGAGCGCTGAATATCTGTCGAAATACATTTTTTATAGTTCAGCTTAAGTTCCTTATTTTTTTTTCCAATTCATATATATTTGGCTTTATTTCCATATGGGGCTACTAGCTGATTTATGTATACTGGCTTATGTATACTGATTCTATTGATGGTGGGATCGATATACACTGATGTATTTTAATTAATTGAGATGGTCCCTTTTTCTACCATCATTGTATTTCGGCAATACCTGTTTATAACTTTTCGGTTGATTCAACGATGTTATCTACAACGATTAGGACTGCAGTATCACCTGCAAATATAGCAATAAAATATTCATTGAATGTAGACAAGCCCCAACTGTACAGCAGATAAAAGCTGATCTCAATACAGTCATATAGATTAGTCATATAGTCATATAGTTAGTTAGTATTAAGTTACGAAGTTCCACTGTTACGCCACTGGGGTTTCAAATGCATGTATATTAGGTTTTTGCATCTATTTTCATAATTTTCCACCTTTTTAAAAAGGCCTTTATTGGGAAAAATTGTCACAATATATATTAATCAAAATATTTTCAACCTTTTTCCATCTTTTTATCCATATTCAACATTTCGAACCCATGTGCCGGCTATACTGTGCTGCCTTGATCTAAAGGAGTCGTGATCAGAAGGCTTCAACAGTGTATCCTTCACAACTTTAGATAAAGATAACTTTGCGTCTGTTACTCCTTGTTGCTAGTTTCCTTTGTAACAACGTACTAAAATTTATTAAACTATCATCAGTGAAGATCTGCAGCAAAAATTTTGTTCGGTTTTAACAGCTCATAGTACACTACATGTTGTTGATCTCACTATGGGTATAGCTGAACATTATGGCCATGAATATTTCGCTTCGGTGTCTATGTGGATAGTTACCTTGAAATATACCATGCGCTTGAGCTTATCATAGAAGATTGCCTTTTGACCGTCAGTCACAATATTCCCCTGAAAACTCTTCTCTTTTTGCCTGCCAAGCAATGAAGCTGTGATATTGAAACGGATCGAAGTTATATTTTTCTCAATTCATATGATTGTTAATTTATCTCTTTTTGAACCTTTCCCATCGCATGGCCGCAGTCCATCAGTTGCTAAGATGTTTAAAAATTTTTGGAGAATTTAGGCTGGCTTTTCGTCCACGGAATATTGAAATTGGCTGCGTTCCCATTTTTTTTTCGCCCTCCAGTTCGTCCTTCTTCATTGACGTAAAAATCAACACTTTTAAACCGCTGAATTGAAACAAATAATTTAAGTATGACAGAACGATACCACTATATGTTTCTAGTAGGTTTTAATGACTTTCGGCAACAGTTTCATTTAAATAAAAAAAGAAATTAATTTTGAAAAGTTTGAAGCAGTTTTGAAGTAGTAATTATAATCGAATAGCTGTTAAAATGACAGCCTGAATTTGGAGAACCAGATGATGAGGAGATGTACATATCGTATCTTAACCCAGTCCACTGTGTTTTGGGCAAACATATTGCATTTTAACAGTTATACAGATATCAGTGGAAATTAAGAATACTGAAAGGTGATAATGAATAAAACTGTCAAAATATTTATATTGGAAAAAGTGGTGAAAATGATTTTTTAGCCTTATGTATATTTTATTTATAAAGAATATTATCTTTGTAACCTAATTGTTATCAGCTTTTATCTTAATCTTATGCATTTTATGAATAAGCATACAATTGGTATTAGGATCATGTTAGTCAACATATAGAAGTTTTTATAAAATAAATGTTCGACGTTGAGTTCTAGATCCACAAACAACTCGAATTAGATACCAATATACACTAAGCAAACTAGACCTTATGCAAGTAACACCAATATATTGCAACGCAAAAATGTGGTTCTCCGCAAATTATCGATAATTTAACAGTCAACGTCGTTTTGAACACCTTGAACGATTTAACTTTTTAACACCTACTTTTCGAGGCATTCCCCCAGAGCTTTTACAGGTGCTGGCTACCTTTTAAACGGCTGAAATTGAGCGCAAAACATAATATCATTGAAATAGCGGCGGTATGACGTCAGGCAGCTCGCGAAATGGGCAAATTTAATTTTTCCCATAAATTACGTCGTCGGGTGTATGCGCGTCATTTATTGCCGCTTAATATATGTGAAGATTAACGTTGATGCCCAAATGGTAATGGGAAAATATCCGAGGAATTAATTGAAACTGTTGGAGGTGAATGCCACATATTGATGCAGTTTTCTTCGAAGCCTTGCCAACTGTAATGGTATTTGGTTTTTATATAATAAATTGTTTATGTTTGTTACTACTTCACCGTCCAATGTTTTCTAATAGTTGGATATAATCCATCGAGATACGATTTAACAGTATTTGCCGAAGGTATGTACGATTATTAAATGGGTTGTTCAATAAGTTCCGTGTCTCATGAAAGGTGGCACTTTTATGTCTATCATTTTTTCCATTGATTATTGGATCATCAATTAAACGAGAAAGTTTTAACGGAAGCCCTAAGCATTTCATTAAATAGTATGTGAAATATTTTTTCGTGTTTTAGCAAGTATGAGTCATCGATTAAAGGGAAATAGTGTAAACTACAGTGTATAAATAAAACAATATGAATACCATAAAATATAGTACGTCTTATTACATGTTGGCAACACTGCTTCCGTATAAATAACGAGATGCGAAATACATACTAAATCTTACATTGTTTCTACTTACTACACAAAGGGTCGGGTTTTTGTATGTAGAACCCCAAGAAGAAGACGACGATACTACGACTACGAGATTCTGTTATGATTTAGGCGTCAATATCTTGGCACTCAGCTGGTCCTTTCATTCACGTCATTGGCCGGATCACTGCAAATAAATATCTCGATATCCTCATTGAAAAATTTTTACTATAACACTAAACTAACACTGCCAAAATGATAAGGTGCCCATATACACAGCCAAAAAAGTTTAGTATTGGTTTAAGGAGCATTAGAACATTATCAATTATCTTTTTGGCCATCACTATTGCCAGATCTTAACATCATTGAACCATCATGGCAAGACTTGAAGTACAGAGTGAGAAATAGGTTTTAATTTCCAACATTATTGGAGCAGCTGGCGGATATTTTGAGACAAAGATGGGACATTACATTGGAAAATATTCAGATATTAATTTATTCTGCGGATAATTCAATATCTTAGTAATAAATAAATTATATACGTCGTGTCCAAAATGTATTTAGAACCAAAAGTTGGCCAAGAAGTGTTATTTTTTGGACTGGTTGACAGGTAATATTATTCGTAAATCCCCTTCAAAAAGGTACAAAATTGTGAAATAAAACAAAGACATCGTTTTTCCACGGAATTCAAATCATTATCCGGAATATCGGTATAAGTATGAAATTAATACTTCTTCGCTATATTTAGCTTCCTCTGCTGTTTGTTGTCATATCTCAATATAGTATATGAAATAATTCAATGTCCGAATCCAGAAATTTTCTACTATGTCGTTGTAATCATTTCTTTGAGACTCCTATTATCTTAAAACGCACTAAACTGAGACAAGATTAAAAAACACTTTAAGTAGATTTACTTTTAATTTATGTGTTATTTAGCTCAAAAATATAATTCTACAACCATGATATATAAAGTTATGATTATTTTAAATATTTGTGTAGGAAGCTATCTTATTTTTCAGTGGTAACACTGTAAGGGGGTATTTTCGTTAGGAATTATATTCGTAAATTGATGATCGATTCTTTCTTCAAAGCAGCGACGACTACAAATAAAAAAGATGCACTTTAAGAAATAGTTGTGAAGTTTCCTTCAGACAACAGCATCCAACTAAAAACTTATGGTAATTAATATGACTGATAAGTGAAGAATTATTGATTGTCTGATGGGCCTTAAAGCCTTCTGCTTCTCAATCATCTGGTCTTCTTTACAGTTCTTAGGTGCTGTAAGTGAATAATTCTGGGAATGGTTTCACCAAGACATCAAAAAGATAGAGAAACAAAGCCAGGGATGATTTAGTATTAATGTTATGGACGATTACTGTTGCATATTCCATACTCTATATTCAGAGGAGAGTATGAGGAATATTGATGTTTTCCTCACAAAATGGACCTGTTATCAAAAGAAAACGACATTAAAAAAATACAGAGATATTGTTAATTAAAGCCATATTTAGTTATAATAAGGAAATATTTAAAATAAATCTATCTAATAATGAAGGATTTACTTTCCTTAATGGGTAAGTTTAATTTAATAAAATACTAAATGGAAGAGACTACATGTAAAATACATGTAAAATAACTGTACATATAATAGATGCCAATTATCACGAATTATTGAAAATATATACGTACCATGAGAGCTTATATCGCATCAGAATTATTTCCTTATACTACAGTTGCATTTATATTCAGATGTGTTTTATGCTATTACGCTAACGTATTATTATGACATAAAATTCAAATTCTTTTTACTACGTATGTCAACATTTTTCTTCATTAAATCTCGTGTTGTTGTACAGGTATACTATTAGAATTTCGCTTATTTCATTATATATTATATTATCACTAATATTCTTATTTATTTTGAATTATTTAAATATTTTTATGGATTTGCTATAATCTCTACATGATCAAATCCGAAGCCAACAACATGTATTCAGAACAATCACATTTATGCCATACCTTTCAAACTTTTCTTCATCACAAATATTCATTGACAATATCATATAAAACTTATCTGTTAGTGAACAATTTTTAACCTTAAATAACCCTCATCCTAAAATATCCTATATATCAATCATTTAATTTCCGCAGCTACTTTGTGATCTTGTGCAATGGGTATTCAATCCGCTTTCATGATTATCTGCCTAATTTTCTTACTTACAGTTGCTTTAAATATCTAGTAGTCATTTTGATACTATCTATTCATATTCATTCAGCAGTACCATCGCTCACATATCTATTCAACTTCATTGCAGTTATTACAAAATACAAAATACTTTACAAAATAGTTATATAAAAATTAAGTTAACCTCAAATTGTAGATAAAAACTTTGTTCATTCTCGTTATTTAATATTTAATAAAACAAATACGAATTTGACAGTAAAAGATCTATTACATAATATAATAAGTAATATGCTTATAGTATATAATACAAGTAATAGATATCATAATATAGTATAATCATTGCAACACTTCATCGTTGATTAGCAATAATCTGAGCATTAATTGCCAAACCAAAATTCATACGAAGGGTTTTTCATTCAAAAAAATTCTGCTAATAACATAACAATTGAGTATAATTTTACAAGACAAGATTTCGTTCAACTATATTAAAAAGAATCGTCTGTTGCCTAAAAAACTGAAAATGCTATCGACCACTAGAAAATAGCAATAAATTATGTCAATTATTTTAGCAATAAATTATGTCAATTATTTTAGCAATAAATTATGTCAATTAGTTTATTATTAATAATTGAATTGACACTTAATAACTGAAAAGTTGTAATCATTGAAAAATTTAAGTTTATTCAATTATTCTTGACAATATAC
This sequence comes from Rhynchophorus ferrugineus, assembly GCF_030347505.1. NCBI lineage: Eukaryota > Metazoa > Arthropoda > Insecta > Coleoptera > Curculionidae > Rhynchophorus > Rhynchophorus ferrugineus. The sequence goes on from NW_027472581.1 coordinate 75,389,318, forward strand.
TTAACTGTTTTTTTAAATCATATTCGAGATAAACCTTTTAATATCATTCTCCATCTAAAAGGAATTAAACGGTTAAACATTATTTTTATATGGTAAGATTTTAAATTATGTTACATTAAACACCTTTTTAATGACATCACCATCTATTTATAATTAGAGAACCGATTAAATTGCAACAGCAAACCGACGATGCATAAGAAATAATTCTATTTATTCCCGACAGGAACATTTACATATATATCATAAATATTTACCGATTAATTGAAAATCTAATCAACAAATCGATAGTGTGTTAATATTTGTCGGATTTTTTCATATCAAAATTTCCCAATTTACGTCTGTCGTAAATAACAGCATTACTTCCTAAATAAGGCATGACACGTAATAATTTATCACATTGTGTGCTGTTCATTTCCTCAATTAATTTGAATAATTAAGTATATTAACGTGAAAACCACAATTCAACACTATATGATTATAATTAATTATTATTTTATATTGACTTATTTACTTCTTACACTTATTTATAACATTTATTTTAGTAATTTATATCTGTTTAGAAACTAGTTTTTGAATCTTATAATCTAGTACATGGTAAACCTTGTGCTGTACATTAAGAATAATCAGCAAAATATAAGTTATGTACTTTCTAATTTGTACATAATATTAGAAAAATTATATTTGTATAGGATGAAGTTTTGTTTTAGGTGTTTATATCAAACACTGGTGTATAATATATATCCTACTTATAACTAATTCTATCTACTGGAAGATATCACATATTTTAAACATATTTTAAATATTCGACTGTCTGCATTTGTCTCTACCGTCTCATGATCCCTTGAATAATTAACAAGTTGGGGACACTTATTATTATATGGATACTTATTATTTATATGGTATGCCATATAAATTTTACCTTAAAACCCTTGAAGTAATTATTTTTCCCCGCTGATCTCACAAAGTATATTTTGCTGCCTAAAATTGTTTTCCATTTTTCTCAAAGCTCTTCAATCCACATACTACACATCAATACATATATGTTTCATAATATTACTATATCCGGATATCTTATACTTGAAATAGCCATTTTAAAATATTTTTCTTTTACAAAAGTAACATTGCTTTACAACTATACTTACAGTGGTAATATTTTTGTCCCTAACATACACTTATTTTATATGTTATACATAGAGCTCCTGGATACTACCCATCAATTATGATTTGCTTTTTGCCAGTTCAGGCATGAATTATACCGACAGTGTTATTCAGTGCTTTTAGTGAGAAAACCCTTATAAAGCTAATCTGGATGTTTCCATCTAATACTGTCAGTTTATTCAATAAATCCGTTAATAAAATAAATAAAATTTATTCTCGATATTTTCATAGCTTCTCTCTTATATCATGCGCTTCATTCGATGACTGAATGTTGAATGGATCTGAATCCATTTAACCTTTCAACGTTACATTTTAAACCCTCACAAAATGGGTGTTATATCAGAGCGTCTTTTGGCCTAAAACTACTTCTAAATCATCTTTTTGTGGTTATCAGATCTATCCTTAACTTTAACTAGCTTTTAACTCAAATAAAATGTAACTAAGTTGTGCATTTACTATATACATGTTTCATAGGTCCTTAATTTATTTTTAAAAATGTATAAAAGATGGAATAAGTTTAAACACGCATCAATTGTAATCTACAGCAATATTCTAAAATGGTTTTATTAGCTATATACTTCTAATGTCGCGTCCTCGTACTTCTAATACATTCTATACATTTTTTATTTTGAAATCGAGTAAAAGATCGGCATTCTTGATTCTAATTCAATAATCAATTAATGCGGTTTTTTATAGTGAAACTGTCATTTGACTGTTTCTTGTTGTTGTTGACTTTGACTGACTCTCAGTTGATTAAGACTAATATATTTGTTTCGCTAAATAAAGCACGAAGATATTTTTACTCATATTTTAACTGCAGAATTTAATTAAAAGTGCTAGTAAGAATGAAACATGTCATTGAAATGTAGATTAAAAGGACGAACACCATTATTCAAACAAGTGAGTAATTAATCTGACGTTTTTAATAAAAAGTATCTGGTCAAAATATCAAACACTTACAAAGGAATATGAATATAAACTTGTAACTGTAAATTTAAATTAAAAAATTATGAAAGATCAACTGAAATCGACAAGATTTAGCTGAGTACTGTAATATTGATCGTTATAAAAAAAAATAGGGAAAAGTGATTTTCATGCATTGATAACATTGATCAAGCTATTAATAGAGTGGTGGTAAAAATAGCCCCTTAAATAAAATATAAGAATATGAAAATAATATTTTCAAAAAATTAACTGTATCATTTAAATATAAAATGAATAAATTCAGCAGAATTTTTACTTTCACTAGTAATCAGTATTTCATTAAATTACTCGAATAAAATAGCTAAAAGTAACAAGTTTATTACAAACTCTTGATAATTTACTGTACAATTATTAACCTTTTAGATGGAAAGAAATTAAAAAGACATTATTAAGACAATAGGGAATACGGAACGAAAAAATCGAGTGCAAAAATCTATGCTAAATTTAATCATATTTAAGTTAAAAATGGTTTAACTCAACAATAAATTAAAATAAGTTCATATACTCACTTATTTAAGTTAAAGTTGACCCTAAACTGACAGCGTCAAAGAGAATTAGTTGCAACTTCGGGCTGATCCACTTTCATAAATTTTAAATTATATTTGCAGTTTGTACTTCAAAGATTTTGCTACAATTACAGAACCAAATTTTATCTCAGAGAACGTCGATCTATGGCGCGATTTACAAGTACAAATGCCGGTGGTATTTTGGTGAATCGTTTAACGATTTGAAACAATCGTTTGATGTGGAACGCAGATATAGGAAACATACGCGCATAATGTGCAGTCCAGTGCAGTTGATCTCTTTGATAATTTCATTGAGTACTATCATATTTCATTTATATTGCCGTCATAATACCGTTTAAGATTCGTTAAGCACATCTCATGTTCGTATTTTGGCATAATAATGCGACAGTTATTGCAATAACAAGTTGTTTATGTTAAATTTAAATGTTGATAATAAATATTTTATTGTTCGAGTTCGAATTAATGCATCAGCTGAAGAATTCTTCATTTAACTAATAAGTATATGCTTTCTTATTATTGGTCCATAAATTAGTTAAAAGGTTATTTTTTAATTTAAAGCTTTAGTTTTAAAAATCAGTACAATGTATTTTATTCAAACTATTTTTCCCATCTTTCAATCAATTTACCAATCCCCCAGAAAGCGACTCTGCATAAAATGCTAGTCCATCCAGTTTGCCTCTTCGGAGCACAGGTGTGGTGCAGGTACGTCTCTGAGAGACAACTTGAACTACTCCAAGTGTTCCAATCCAAAAAAAAGTCCGCGCGTTACTCAATGCCCCATGGTTTATGAGGAACGTCAACACTCACCTCGAATCAGGCATCCCGTTCGTGGCATCATATCATTTAACGGATTCTATATCGAAAGAATGATGTTCCTTTTGAGACTATCCACGAATCGACTATACATTTTTCAGAACATATTGCTGTTTAATTCCATTTTAAAATACTCTAACTCTAGGAAACACCCCCCCTTATTATGTAGAGTTTTATTTTAATTTGTAATTTGTAATTCACCTATTTTACATAGTTCGATATCATGGCATGACACCCCCATGGTGGTATAGTATGATTTGAGTTTTCAATTTTTCATCTTCGAACTTTTTCAGCACTGTCTTATTCAGTATCTACATAAAATAACTGTTTTAGGCTTAAAAATGGAACACACAAAATTTCATATTCCACGTTCATTATTTTTGTTTGTTTTATGTGAACAAATCTGCTGCCGAGTTCCATCTTATCGAAGAAGTTCAAGGAGAATGAATTGTAATACTTATATGACAAAACCCAGCCCAATCTCTCAAATAACTTCTAGACAACTGATTAATCAATTGTTCCCAGACAATTGTTTGATATGCGATTTAACAAGCGCAAAGTCATCCTCTTGTATTACAGCGTACAGCTGCACATTTTAAAAGTTATAAACATATTTTTAACAAAAAAATTTAACCGACTTCAAAAAATAAATACACAATACATAATAATAAAAACCTTATTTAACCTATCTACTACACGAATTTTATATTCTACTATATACACACAATTTAGCTTAATACCTACATAAACATATTTATCTATTTACAATATTATTTTAACTACTCCGTCGGTGCCGAACCCAAACACTTATATTAATTTAGATGTATTTTTTTGGTAATTTAATTTTTTGTATATGTAAGAAAATTATATTGTTATTTTTGTACTGTTTGAGCTTGGCACCGACTTTAAAGTGATCAGTTGGTAGTAGACCACAAAACTTTGTATGTGTCTTTAAAATTTTATGGTTTCCCTCGATTTCTCCCCTTTGAACATCAGATTCGTTAAGCACATCTCATGTTCGTATTTTGGCATAATAATGCGACAATTATTGTAGTAACAAGTTTATGTTAAATTTAAATGTTGATAATAAATATTTTATTGTTCGAGTTTAAAATAATGCATCAGCTGAAGAATTCTTCATTTAACTAATAAGTATGTGCTTTCTTATTATTGGCCCATAAATTAGTTAAAAAGTTATTTTATATTCTACTATATACACACAAGTTAGCTTAATACCTACATAAACATATTTATCTATTTACAATATTATTTTAACTACTCTGTCGGTGCCGAACGCAAACACTTATAATTAAAAAAAACAAAAAACAACAAACACTTGGTTCTAATGGAACCTCCTTGGAAGTGCACTCTTTCGAACAAGAAAAGAATTTTGAAAATCGATCTACAATTGACGCAGAAATCGACGAACATACATTAAAAAAATATATACAGCCGAACCTAGAACTTGCTTCTTTTTCGAAGTCGGTTAAAAATACTCTCTTGGAGCTTGATAGTTTTGCAGAAAAATATTTGGATTACTATATTGCTCTTCTTTTCTCAATAAATGCCTTTTTAAGTGAAAAATAGGTCAGAATACATGGTGATCTAATAATTACAGAAATGAATAATGCCATTGATAAATAATATGCATCGGTTACATCCTTTATTATTAATTTGTTGAAACTAATGCACCCTTAATATGATCGATATGTGTTCACTAATATGAACAAATTTTAATTTGACTTTTTTTCTTTTTAAAATGTTATATATCGTATTAAATATTAATACGATTTTTTTATATCTTAAAGTTTCCTTTTACCAACTAGGGGTTTATCTGGACTGGACCTACAGTTTAACGTGGGCTCCGAACCACGGTCCTCGGTATTTAGCCTACCGATTGGCGAGTGACCAACTTAGAAATCATTCTAGAAGACGCCCGGTCTTATCCAGCCTGGTTACACCTAGGCCAATCACAAACATAAATTTACGACCATGTCTCAACAGTATTCGAACCCGCGACTATTGCAACAGTAGGAGGACCGTCCTGCCGCCTTTACTACTGCGCCAACCAAGCTGGCAGTAAGAATTTTAAAGCTATACAGAGTATGTCAATATTCGTGAATCTTCAAACAAATTAAAGTACTGCTCATCTAAGCTCGAACCGGAAATATTTTGAAGTAATAAGTAGTAACAATGGAAATAATAATGGGTGGTGATATCATAGTCAAAGGTAATCAAAATCAATAGCGTTCTCCCACTGTGATTCCGCTTGAATTATAATGATCTAGAAGATCAAAATTCCATATAAGATCACTAGATCCATATAAGTTTCATACATGACATTAAAATAAATAGCCTCAAATATTTCAAAATTATATTTATAAAGTTTTAATAATTAAAAATGGGTCTTGTATTTTATGTAAATATTTTTTTCAGTTTCATACTTGAAAAATAAATAAAGGTATACCTTTACTGTGATAAAATAGGATATAATCCATTAAATGAATATTTTTCTCGTTCGATAAAAGTTAATACTCTCATGCTAATAACAATTTCGCTAGTAATTTTCTGCTGCATAAATATTATATTGCATATGTTACACTATTATTAAATCCTAACAAAAAATAATTTTAAATTGCAAATTACCAATTATTTGATTACGCAAATAGCGGATAAAGGAAACTGTCGTAAAATTACTGTAATTGGATTTTCATCGCTGGTTTGAATTATTATCACCTCAGCAAATAAAGTAATTATCTAGGTATCTATTATCTAGATTAAAGTTACTAGAAATTTAACCAAATAACACACAGTAATTCTGTGAAATTGTCACTAAATATAATTTATAGTGGAAAAATATAATTTTATCGAACAACCGAAGAATATTAAAAATGATTTTATAACCCTATATTCAAAAATATATTAACAATCCAAATATACAGAACTATGACGAATTAGCAACAGACGTGTGGTGGTGATAGTAAAATGTTCTAATATTGAGAATCAGTAATACGAGAGAATTTGACAAAAAGCAATATTACAATCGATATTAAATAAAAACAAAATGTTTTATTTAGCTTGCTTATTTATAGAGCGTAGTTACTACGTATTCGTGTTCAATGTATGAGATAAAGTTCGGCTTTTTCTCTGTCTTGAGTCATCCTAAGAAAACAATTATGTATTTAAAATTTAATAATCATTAAACATTTGACATTATCTGCTCATATTTAGTTTAGTATCCACCCTTATCATCGAATTTTCATTTAAATTTTAAAATTAAAATAATTTTAATACGAATAATTTTCAATCTAAAAACTGCTGGCTGGGTTGGCGTAGTGGTAAACGCGACAGGACGATCTGCCTACTGTTGCGATACTCGTGGGTTCGAATCCTGCAGATATGATCGTACATTTATGTTTCTGATTGTTTAATATTTGTGAATGCCCTAGGCAACAGTGTAAAATCCGAGGAAGAAATTCAAGGACAAAGAAAAACTAGGCTCGGTATATATTTTTACTCTTTCTTTACACCAATAGATATACTCGTCTTTCTTTTCACCAATATATTATTTGAGTAATTGTCAGATTATGCGAGATCCAACACAAACAAATATTTTTACGGCCAAATTATATCTCGATAAGATATTATATATTGATGCCTCGATCTCATAATATATAATATGATGATTTTGCTTTATAAGACCGTGTACCTCATTGGTGTTTTCTGACACGACAACCGATTTTGGACTACCTTCAAGAAAGTCATCGTGGAGCAAGTTCTAGCCACGATTGAATTCGTTATACCGATTTTTTATGGCTCTGCAGAACAGAACAGAAAATAATTAAATATATTTTTTGACTATGTCATATTTAAATCTACTAAGTTGCGCATCATAAAACACAGCATATGTTCCGAACTTACAGTATTACGTATAATAATATATATTACAATACGTTGTCACTAATATTATTTATAGTGGAAAAATCTAATTTTATCGAATAAACGAAGAATATTAAAAATGATCCTATATTCCTATATTCAAAAATATGTTAACAATCCAAATATGCAGAACTATGACGAATTAGCAACAGACGTTTGGTGGTGATAGTAAAATGTTCCAATATTAAGAATCAGTAATACAAGAGAATTTGACAAATAGAACTAAAATTCGGCATTTTCTCTCTCTTGAGTCATTAAAAATTTAATTAAAATTTAATAATCAATACACAATTGACATTATTTGCTCATATTTAGTTTAGTATCCACTCTTATCATCGAATTTTCATTTAAATTTTAAAATTAAAATAATTTTAATACGAATAATTTTCAATCTAAAAACTGCTGGCTTGGTTGGCGCAGCGGTAAAGGCGACAGGACGATCCACCTACTGTTGCGATATTCGTGGGTTCGAATCCTGCAGGTATGATCGTACATTTATGTTTCTGATTGTTTAATATTTGTGAATGCCCTAAGCAAAGGAACTTGATCCCAATCACGCCAGTAACCAGGCTCGGTAAGACCGGATGTCTTCTGGAGTGATTTCTAAGTTGGTCACTCGCCAGTCGGTAGGCTTAATGCCGAGGGCCGTTGTTCGAATCCCACGTTAAACTGTAGGTCCAGTCCAGATAAACCCTCGTTGGTGAAAAGGGGACTTTAAAACATATTGAATATTATATATATAAAAACTTATTTCAACAGATGCAAAGTTATTTAGTGGATTCAGATCAACTACATGAAATAACAGTTTTACCAAATTTGTTATAATTTAACTATTTTAATATATAAATTAAATCATGCTGCATTGCTTACACAATTCAACTTAAAAATTAAAGAACAAGTACCACAATGGTTGCTTTGCTCGAAGGCATGTAGTAACATTCACGATAATTTTCAAAAGACCCAGTGTTTTTAAAGCAAGGAAGGAAAACATAACTATGAATCCAAAAATGTATATAAAATTATTGGTATTACAAATTTATTATTTTTGCTAATTATTATTTAAGCTAAAAATGAAAGCTAGACTATACACATCTAAAATCAAAACAAATCATGACACGGCATTGTTCCAGAGTCATAAAGCAGATCCCTATAAATTATAAGATATTTGACAAAAATGGCCAGAAATTTTAAATTTTTCATCGAAAATGTTTGTTTTAAAGATAAACCTAAAGGTTTTAACGCCTCAACAAACTTAATCTAATAATATAAATTGATCTAAAAATATAGCAGACATTGCCATTTTGTAAACAGCGGCAAGATTAGTATTAAAATAAAACAATTTCTTCTATAAATAACATTTACTTCACAGAAATAACATACTTTACCTACCCAAATTGCGTAAATAATGATATTATTATTTTTAACCGACTTCAAAAAAGGAGGAATATATATATATATATATATATATATATATATATATATATATATATATATATATATATATATATATATATATATATATTATATAAATATATATATATATATATATATATATATATAAAATTATATTTTTCCACTATAAATTATATTAGTGATAATGTATTGTATTATATACTATTATATTTAATACCGTAAGTTCGGAACATATGCTGTGTTTTATGATGCGCAACTTAGCAGATTTAAATATTCCATAGTCAACAGATGTATTTAATTATTTTCTATTCTATTCTGCATAGCCATAAAAAATCGGTATAACGAATTCAATCGTGGCTAGAACTTGCTCCACGATGACTTTCTTGAAGGTAGTCCAAAATCGGTTGTCGTGTCAGAAAACACCAATGAGGTACACGATCTTATAAAGCAAGATCATCATATTATATATTATGAGATCGAGGCATCAATATATAATATCTTATGGAGATATAATTTGGCCGTAAAAATATTTGTTTGCGTTGGATCTCGCATAATCTGACAATTACTCAAATAATATATTGGTGAAAAGAAAGAAGCTATAAATAATGATATTATTATTTTTAACCGACTTCAAAAAAGGAGGAAGTTCTATCTTCGACTTTAGCTTAATCTCTGCCTAAATATATTTATCTATTTAGAATATTATTTTAACGACTACTAAGTGGTCACTTTGAAGTCGGTGGCGAGCCCAAACAATACAAAAATAATAACAAAATTTTGTGACATACAAAAAATTTATTAAAAACAGGACAAATCTAATATGTTGCTCGTAACTAATTTGGTGTGATTTCATTGTTACTATTAATACCATTTTTGTTTCAGGTGCGTAAATTTGATACCCGACATAAGGAAATTGGTCAATCTTTCGGTGGATGAGAGTAAGGAATAATATATAATGCCGCGATATATTGATAATTAATTACAAATTATTAATTTAGTTTAGAAATCAGTTTACGTCAGATTACATTATTTAGATTAAACTAATAATTTAAAATAACTTAAATTCTAATTCGTCATTATAAGCTTGATATTTGTTATTAGAGAGCTGAATTAAAGATGGATTATGTTTAATCCGTCAAATCCTATATATTGTTGATGGTAAGCACAATTTGATACAAAAATTAAAGATTTCATTTTAAAAATATATCTTAATTTAACGCACGTATTGCTAATTACTAATATTTAAACAAAATACCTACCAAGACGACTATTGAGACATACATTTTATCGGAACCGTTTATCAATCGAGCACAAAATATGAAACATATGGAAATTTATTACTTCCATTGTTGACCCAATGAACTTTCGGTCGTGTTAAATAATAATTATTGTAAACACCATATCAGCCGCACTGTATCACAATGTATAAAGTGATACGATCGTAAATAGGTTATTTGTTAGTGTCAATTCTAGAAATATATATGACTTAGTCACTGAAGTTAAATGGTGAGCGTTCAGAAGGCGATTCCAATTAACGTACCAAGAATTGCGAGTTATTTCCCTTTTTTTTTTCTTGTTAGATTGCTTCTTGCTGCTATCATACTCATTATTCGAACCATTAATAACGATTTTTCTTTAATTAGTCTCAAAAATGTTTACCTCTAACGTTTAGCCATTTATAATTTGTTTTTGTACATTTGATGTATGTAACATTTCTCGCTATTTTAGCGTCATTGTAAGTATATTCAGGTTTTATTTCAGTATTAATATAGGTGAATACATCATTCGAAGATACTCAATATTTCAGTTTTTGAAAAAATAGATACACTACACCATAATTAACATTGTCTAATGACACTTCTAATCTCACCAAATAGGAGCAGTATTTTGGGGTACAATGGATATACAACTTTTTGGCCCAGTAAGAAATACAATGTAAAATTGTTTTATATAAATGAAGCAACATTGCAAACAGTTTTTCAACAATTCTGGACTTCATGTACTCTAGCACCATTATTTTAAAATTATCTTTTTATCATATCTTTGAAATGGCATAATTCGAAATTACGATCTAATGCCGGCATCACAAGTTTGAGAGCTCGAGATGAGCATGTGATAAAGTAAGAAACATTAAATAAAAATATATTTAAAATAATTGACTTATTACTACTGAATGCAATATTTATTCAGGGTTATTTTATTTTCTTCTTTTTGATAATGATAATAACACGGAATAGTAGCACCATCTCCAATAAGACTGCAAATGCACGTTATAGTTAACATTGAACACAGTACAATTTGCAATTAGTAAAGAAGCATTAATTTTTTTCAGCTCTTTTTCTTTCTCATTTTATCCTAGTTAAAAAAATAAAAATTGCTATCTGGTGCATGGAAACCTGTAACTAAATCAGTCTATAAAATTCGATTTGGGTTGGAACTGGTCGACCATATTGCCAAATGTCCGCAAAATTATTCAAAATATAAAAATCAAATTCTTGTAAACCAGCAAGCGTTATAAACCAAAAATCAAAGTTGGTGCGGCAATATTGCGACCTAATCATATCATAAATCTTGGACGTGCATAGCATGTTTTATTAGACAGCTTATGTTTCTCATTCCGACATAATAAAGACAAGACAATTGTTGACGATCGAAGCTGATTTACTTTTTCTTAATATATTCTTCCTAAAAATCAGTGCAGCTTTTCATGTTTTGTAGTTCCAAAGCATATATTTTGAACCGCATTAACAACTTCTTCGAGTACGAAAAAGCGTTGAACATGTACCTTTTTTTCTAATACACAAATAATAAGAAATTGTGTACTAAATCAGGAATATACGACGGATGAACCATCACTTGGACATATTCGCCGGTTAACTTATTATTTGAGCGAATATGGCAACACTCGATATAATTCTTACGCGAACATCTTTTGTCGGGTTTGACTCATTTTGAAAGATCCATACACTTATCCATATATTTTTACTTTTTCTTTACACCAATGTATTATTTGAGTAATTGTCAGATAATGCGAGATCCAACGCAAACACATATTTTTACGGCCAAATTATACCTTGATAAGATATTATATCTTAAATCCTCGATTTCATAATATACCATACTAGCGACCCGCCCCGGCTTCGCACGGGTGCAATGCTGATACTAAATTAAATACACTACAGAAAAAATATGAACGTTGTATATAAAAACATAGCGGCCCGCTCCGACTTTGCACGGGCATAAAATATATATGCCTATGTCACTCAATGAAAACATGATTAAAATCGATCCAGTATTTTTGGTTCATTCATTACTGCCCTTGGCCTGCACGCATTAAATTTGGAGTAAAACAATTCCTCTTCCCCTATACTTACTATGAAGATTTCCTGCTATCTTTGGAATATCTAAATTCATACAATTTTTATTACATTACACATTTTTAAACGGAAATTTTAAATTTATAATATCTCCGAAAATATTTGTTTAATTTACATGCTGTAAGGGACCATATTGATCTATATTAATTGCACACTGTATTTAAGGTACTTAATTCGATAAGGATTAATGCCGTATTGCTTAAAATAGCTTCGTAAATAAGCCATTTTCTCACGTAAAAAGTAAACAATAAAAATGGTTAATGTGGGTTATCCCTAAAAGATAAACATATACCATCGCGGACTTTTTTGTAGACCTTTTTATGGTGTACAATACTGTAGTACATTAATTTGATCTAACTCGTAGGGTTAGGCAGCGTTTTTGCTAATTGCTAAATAAGCCTAAAAAATAGGTTAATTTACGACATCACGTTAGAAACCTCTAAAATTAGCAATGTTGCCTTAGTATATTATGCATGTATTATACATATAAACCTTCCCCTTGAATCACTCTATCTATTGAAAAAAACCGCATCAAAATCCGTTGCGTAGTTTTAAAGATTTAAGCGCACATAGGGATATAGGGACAGAAAAGGCGACTTTGTTTTATACTATGTAGTGATGATGATCTTGCTTTATAAGATCGTATACCTCAATGGTGTTTTCTGACACGACAACGTATTTTGGAATATCTTCAAGAAATTCATTGTGGAGCAAGTTCTAGCCACGATTGAATTCGTTATACTGATTTTTTATGACTCTGCAGAACAGAACAGAAAATAATTAAAAACATTTGTTAACCAAAACTATGGAATATTTAAATCTGCTAAGTTGTGCATCATAAAGCACAGCATATGTTCCGACCTTACATATATACATATATATATATATATATATATATATATATATATAAACATATATATATATATATATATATATATATATATATATATATATATATATATACTACTTGCACATCTATGCCTAGTCTTGGTGAATATAAATCTGAAGAGTGCAATTTTTTATCGTCAAATTGTAAATATATAGTATCACAACCACTTGGAAAATTGGAGTTAGATTAACTTATCTTATTCAGAAAAATTTCAGTACATTTCAACAAATGAAAAGATTTTTTAGATGGAAGATACAGCGAACTGCTCCGAAAAGACGTAAGATTAAAATTCAAAATAGGGATTATATTCTTTACTGGAACCCAATTTCTGAAAGCGATTTCTTATGGAGCGTTTTCCTCATAAATGTCCAAAACAATACAATAAATACCTACAGCAGGTCCTTCTTCATCATATAATAATAATAGAGTAAAATTATTTGCAAATCTTAATTTCACACAAAAAATAACTTATTTTAATATCATGTTAGCTCTGTTACTTAGTGACAAGAAGAACGATCTAAACAATCATATTTAGAACGGAAACAAACTTTTAAATGATTAATTTAATTTATTTGCAATTTTATCGCGGTATTTTTAATGTATGGATTTCAAGGAATTTAAACATATGTACATATCTTGTTTATTATCTAATTCTGTAATAAACACGAAAGGATTTATCTTTGATTAGAATATGTTACATATCCAGCGAGACACGGGCCATATATATGCCATTGAAATTTATTACGTTTAAAGTCAAGGTTGAATTATGGCGAACTTATTCATCGACCATAACTTCGTTACCGTATAAATGTCCATCTCGTGTAGTTTTTTACGTCCAAGGTATTGCAGTAATGCATGAAACATGAAAATCATAGAGTACCGTGAAAAAATATTGTTTCTTATACAAGTTTTTTCCATTACTAATAAATGTTTACTGTTCCATTAACCATCATAGAATTAATTTGTTTTAGATAATTGTTTTAATTAAAAATACTACTCTTTGTTCAAACACTAAGGAATATAAGTAACTTTAATTTTACAGCCGCTACTTTTTCCCATCTTTCAGACAATTTCCATCTCGAAAGAATATTTTATCTTTTGAGGTTAACCACAAATCGACCATTTTATTCCTATCTTCATAAAGCACTGCTTAGACAGGTTTTGACTCATATATCAGAACAAGCTGTCAGGATGAAGAATAACATTGTTGCCTCTTTGCATTCCGGCGATTTTCGCGCAATGCTCATCTCAAACGCATTTTTAGTCGATAGCGATCCCCATTGATATATTCATCAGATTTTAGCAACTCATATAGTACATCAGATCAAGCTAATCCCACTAAATACAGAGCATTAGCTTTAAATCATGCATATTCGACTTTGTCTTTGATATTGGTGCACGATCAGGTGATCCCACGATTTTATTGCTTTGGATTATAGTAATTGATCCATTTTTCATCAACAGTGATAATAATGATAATGATAATGCAATAATTGATAATGCAAAAAATTTCCAGTAGTATTTCACACATTTCCAAAAGCCCTTCAATGTCCCTTAGTTTCAATTCATTCCGACGTACCACGAATAATTCCTTCAAGTCCTCGTCATTTTTTTATCTGTCCAGAACGCTCTTTGTTTTTGGTACAAATAGACTTCTAGAACGTTAGTACGCACGTATTGAAATTGCTGAGGTATGGTTGCCATAAGCTTCACAGATAATTAATTTATTGATCTTCAGCCGTCATTAAAACTGAAGCAAAAATGTTAAACTTACTGAAATTGTTTTTTAATTAATTAGATCTTACATCAGATTCATTTAGTACGATTTTAATTTACAAATTAACTTATTATTACTGTTCCGTTATACTTATATTAATAGAAAAGTAAGGCAAATACGGAATTAATGCATCAATATGTATTTCCCAAATAAAAATAAAACTCTTTAAACTACTTTAAAAACTAAAAGCTAAGGTTAAGAATACACTTATACACTATAGAAGTTCATGTTCTTTGGTTCGCTTCACTCTTCTGATTTCTTGCGTGTTGTCCAACAATACATCTTCCATATTTCTGTGGTTACATCTTGGATCTGCTCTTCGTTGGTTACATAGCGATAAGCAATGGTAATTAATCGAAGAACTTTGTTTTAGCTGCGTTGGATTACAAGTTGATTTGATATTTTAATGCAACCCCATATTTGCATATTTACACCCCATCGGATAAAATAGGTTATTTGCTTAACTGATAAACCTATCTCTTTAATTTTAGGTCAAATTGAGAGTATCTTCCTAGTAACCAATACAATTGTTTGACTGCCATTCTACTCTGTTTTTTGTCTAAGATAATGTTTTCAATTTAACCTACTATCTGTTTGTGCTTATTAAGTTGTTGTCAATTCGCCGCAACGCAAAACTATTAATCACTTACAACAAATGCAATTTACTCGACTCAAATTCAGACATTTTCAACACATTGGCAATTTTTTTGTTCACACATGAAGTTGGTTACAAATGTACTCGTTCTAGGTAGTGTTAATTATAGAAAGTAAATTGAAGGAGTCACATTTCTGTTCATAATTGTTACCATTTATTTCTAAACTGTCTTACTTTATTTGTAGTGCCTATTTCCATCGTTCCAGGCCCACAACCAGGGTGTTCGAAGCAAGTATCATCGACATTTAAACAAACTAACAAACTTCAGAAGGTAATGATAAAATTTGTATTCATTCAGCCAGTATCCCCCTTTCTGCTCATTCTTACCGTTAATTACTTGACTATAACTTCAGTCCAGATGTTACTATAAGAGCAAACAAAGTTTTACGTTCTACCATAGTGTACATCTCAGTTTATTTAGTAAAACTTTTGAAAAAAGAAAATAAGTGTGACATATAATTATGAATAAATCAGTAGCCCCACAAATTGAGACCGAGAGATTTATTACTGTCAGTAGGTCTTTGAGCTATGTTTAAAAAAAAATTAATTTAAAACCCTTCAATTGTGCATTCCATAATGATCTTTGGAATAAGATATTAAAAGGCTAACAAGTTGTGTTTTACTTTTGAGTAAAACAGAATATTAAGAGGGAAAGACTTCCTTTGCTTTCAGTATAAGAACATTCAGTATATAAAAAAAAGACAGAACTCTTGATAGATCCTATTAAATTAGGCATTAAAGGTACTAAAGGCACTAAGCAAATATGAAAAATAAAAAAGACTTTAGGGTTTTATATATATATATATATATATATATATATATATATATAATGAACCAATCAAATGTCTACACAGTAAAATATTTTTCTTACAGGTACCTATATTGGAGATTTAAATTGACCAATCAAATTACTTGAATGGCCCTTTATAGCGGCCTCTGGATGTTGGCCAAAGCAAAACTTTGCGCCAGAGTCCCCTATTGAGTTGCATCTCTATTACTCTATCCTTGTAACTTACCTCAATTATTGTAGATTATATCACGAACTTTAAATTTTCAATTTAATTAATTGAAATTATTTTTACTTTGGCTTTCTATATTTAGTTACACTAAACAGTCGTAGTCCTAATTTAAACCCATCTTATTCCATTTATTTTTAAATCCATCAAATTGATTCCGTCATTGAAAATGTCCTTGAGTTAAACATTTCCTGTAAGATATTATTTCCCAATTGCCTTCCAATTATGTATTTCTTCTATGTTTGAATCATTAGATTTAAGGTATCTCGAGATTATATCAAATAACTTTAATCTGTTTTTCTATATTCAAGGAGGTAACATTCTTAAAAACAAATATTAATTGTAGTACAAAAAGAAGAAGTAACAAGGATAGTTTTTCTTCCTGATATTAAAGAGAATGATAATTGCCTATTGTTTTCTTTTTTTACTCTATTCAAGGCAACTAAATTAACTACTAATTATTATTCATTCATACTTCGTTAACGCGAATGACAACGTGTTCAGTTTTCTCATTAGCAAAACCTCAACAATTAAAAAATAATAATAATAATCCGAACCGCATATACAAATTCTTAGACTATTAAACTACATCGCATTCAGATTGTATTAATCATTCTTCTACAACTTTCTCGCTTATGTATTTACGTCGGGAATATGTGTAAGATATGCGATTTATTAAAATTTACGACATTTACACGTTCATTCAAGGTAAATGTATTATGAAATTGTTCATATGTTATAGCATTTAACTCCGTGAGAAATGTGTAGATGAAATCCAGAATTTAATCTATAAATTATTCCTAAGATCAAGAGACAAGACTGATAATAGGAATTTATTAATATAGATTTGTAAACAACTGCTAAAAACAAACTACGCTAAAATAGATAATCGAAAAAAATAGAAAATAGGAGACTATGAAGTATAAAATAGAGGTTTTTTTTTATTAATCTCTTGGATCGACAACAATCTACCCGTGGGCAATAAGTATTATTGTTTGATTTCCGTTATATTATATAACCATCATAACACGTAGAAGATCACTTCAGTAAGTGATCTGCTGTATAACTTATAATCTAAATCTTGTTCTAGATACTATTCTAACTTATTTTAAAGTCTATCCTAACTTATTTTAATGACTATTGTAACTTATTCTAGAAATTATTAAATTTCACCCGGTCTATTAACCAGTTCGTATGGTAGTTTGCGTTTGAGCCTACGCACTTCACTGTCATCGCGCACATTTAACTATTGGCGAGTGCATTAGGATGCACTAATAATCTTTCGGAGTACTTCGCACTAGCACTTTGAATCACACTGGTTATGGGTTCTATATAGATATCGCGTTGAATCAGTTTGTTGGACACGTAATATGGAGCATCGACGATGACTCCCAACATTTTATTCTGAAACCTCTGGAGGATATCTATGTTAGATTTGCTAGTAGTACCCCACAGTTCAATATCATAGGTCCAAATGGGCCTAAGTATTGACTTATACAGCTAAACCTTGTTATCTAATGATAATTTAAATGTACGTCCTATCAACCAATACATATGGTTTAGTTTAAGCCCAAAAATAGAGGTTAAAATAATATTTGTTTATATGGAAGAAGCGTTTGATTATAGGGACAAATTATTTGAAGTAATGGAAAGAGTTCTTTTAAGGAGGCTCATAAAGATGTCACTAAAACAAACTAAAATAAGAGTAACAACTCATTTCAAAAATGAAGGAATTTTTCATACGAGTAATACGAGAAAACTTTTTGTAGCCACACTATTCTGCATATTAATGGAATATATAACATAATGAAATACAGAAGGAATTAACAACAATTGATAGCTAATTATTAGCATAAGTTGATCTATATTATATAGATTAAAATATACTGAAAAAATTAGCAAAACATTTAATCATTAAATAATAAAGGACTAGGGGAATAAAGGAAAATAAAAGGACTTAAAATTGACACATAGTAAGGCAAATAGAAATAACGACAGCTGAAATACAGAGAAATAATAAAAACAAACATTGGAAGAGGCCTTAGCATATAAAACTTCATACAGATATAGTTCTAGAAATAAAAAGAAAATTAAATTACAAACTATTTATTCTACGATGGAAACCTTACGCTTAACATTTATCTGACTGTTTTTAATATGCACTGAGTTCTACTTATAACTTCACTGAACTAGATCGAATTGTTTTACTCTCCATAATCTTTTGACTAAGCCATCATTATCAAGCAGCTCGCGAACCTCAACCTTATATACTTATAGAGCATCATGGATTGTTTAATTTAATGTATCAGTTGCAGCTTAATATTATTTGGCTTATTTTTATCTTGCTGAGCCCTGGAACGATGCCATTTTCTCCTCGCTCTACTTTTTTCAAGAATTTTTTTAGGGTGGTTATAACTAGCGTTGGGCACTATCGACTGAAAACAGTCGAAACAGTGGATAGTCGCAAAACAGTCGAAGCAGTCGATAGTCAATAAAGTAGTAGTAATTACTATTTTCAGTCAAATGCACGGTTCGATTGTTTTTTTTTACTCGTGATGTCATACGAAGGTATACGAATCCTTTCCTGTATAAATTGTGAGAGAGGAAACGACGGAGATAATTGCTTGCAACAGTTAATTTTATATGTACTTTATATTCTCCACGGTAGTATAATCGAGACGGAGATGTACATATTCCTTTACGTACTAACTGTAAAAAAGAAAAGAAAAAAAAAATTACCGAATAATATTAACACGCAATTAATAATTTAATTTTTAATGAAGTAGTATTATTTTTATACTTGAATGTTCTGTATATCTGTAAAAAGGAATGGAATTTTTCTATGGAATGCAATAATACCCCACAAATGTTTTATCGTATTTTAATATGTTAATTCCTATTTTTAAATAATATACTATAATAAATATAGACAATACAATAGAACTTAAACAAAACCTAAAAACTAAAGATGTGCAATAACCATAAATACTAAATAAAAATTAAACATATACCTAATTATAGAAAAAAAACCAATCCATGACATAATTAAAAATTATCGCACAATAACTACTAGAGCTCTTTATTTATTATTGAAGGGAAATATTGTTTAAAAAATATGGAGGGTGTAAAAACAATCAAAAATATTTTACTATATATCATTCATAATTTTAATCTGTTTATCCTATTACATTAACAATCTTGAAAAATATCGTTCCAAAATGCTGGTATATTAATATACAATATATTGATATTTCCAAGCAAACTACCAAATAAATCATAAAACTATATATTACATATAAATCAGTGTAAGCACAAATTGGGTACATTTTTGTCAAGATCGCGGCTAGGACGACAAACCAGAACGTTAAAAGTACACAGTCGATAGTGAATAATAACAAAATCAGTCGGACCGAAAATAGCGACTGAAACAGTCGATAGTAAAAAGTATTCAATTACTAAACAGTCGATAATCGTTTTCAGTCGATAATTCCTACCGCTAGTTATTACCGTTTAAATTTATTTAGTTTAATTCAGATCTCTGTGATATTTTACCACACTGAGTGCTGAATATCCTTGATCAACTAGGCAAAATGACGATACTAAATGTAGAAGAAAGAAAAATATTAATAAATATACTACAACCAAACAACTAAAAGAGCAAATTGGCTAGATTGATTTAGAAACAACAATTACATATTTTTTCATAATTATACTTTAAAATTAACCTTTTCATGAAATATTTAAAGCACTAATTCATTTTGCTTCGGTTCATATCTTAATTGTTAGTGTGTCAACTGAAACTCACTTATATTCTAGTTGGTACCATTTTATTGTCTAAATGACACAAAATCATTTGGATGAATTTTTGGACAACAATTGGTATAATTAAAACAAGCAATTAACAACTAAACGGAACTAGTTATTAACACATTAGTCGACAAATAGATCTAAAAAACTCTTCAGGATTTGTAAATAATATTATCTTATAGATGGTGATATCATTTTCTCACGTATAGCTTCAATTTTGCATTTTAAATCATGACGCTTTTAATACCACGCGGATATATCAGGATCCACGTTACGGAGATTAAAATCGCCTTTCAAATGTTACCGCATAAGTAGTTGAAATAATCCTCCTAAAAATCAGATGGTAAAAAAGACCTATTATTTGATCACGAAGAACCCCGCTTTATATTAACCTCCTTTACGAAAACCAACATTTACACAGATTTAAAGTCGTAAAATATACGCTTGAAGATTAAGTAACCGATGTTAACCATAAGAATGGAATGATGTAATGTTCTTTATGATCCTTCGAATGCTACTGTTTGATGATTCTTGTGTTCATTTTGTTATACATAATTTAATGATTTAATAAATATTACATAACACATCGGCTGAAAAGTCCCGGGCATGACAAAGAAAAAGCGGTGTTTTTTGTTAAAAATTGGCTTTATTTATCAACGTGATCTCCATCGAGAGCCACACAATAATTCCAGTGCTGATCTAACATTTTAATACCACTTTTGTAGAACGATGTATCTTTTGCCTCAAAATAGGCCTGTTACTAGTTACTGTCCACTCAGATAACGACCGTTTTGATTCCGGAGTGATGTAATGGTTCCATGTTTCGTCCTTTGTCACATATCAATGCAAAAACCCGATTTATTATGCTTGATCATCTTCAAACACTGCTTCGAATAATCTCTTCGTTGTTTTTGGTCTAAAGTAAGCTCACGCGGCACCCACTTTGCACAGAGATTTCTCATACCCAAATATTCGTAAATGATATGATGTAGACGTTCAGATGATATCTTTATAGTGTCTGCTATTTGATTCAGTTTCTATTTACTGTCATTCAAAATCGTTTTGTGGATTTATTAAATGTTTTCGTCGGTAACAACCTCTTTTGGGCGTCCACTGCGTTCATCGTCTTCGGTGCTCATTTCACCACGTCTAAACTTAGCATACCAATCCTTGATGGTTGATTTTCTTGGGGCAGTGACCGGAAACTCGGCATCAAACCAAGCTTTTGCTTCAACTGTATTTTTCCCTTTAAAAAGCAATATTTTATCAACACGCGAAATTTCTTTTTATCCATTTTCTACACAATAACAAAAGTTGCTTCACTCAAAATACTATAATCACTCCAAAATCCAATCAACAGTCATCCGAAGAACCCACTCCAGCGTGGGAAAACGCAACAGTAGGCTGGCAAGGTTATGGCGTCTGTATTTTGGGATGCGCATGAAATTATTTTCATAGACTACCTTCAAAAATGAAAGACCAACAACAGCGACTATTACATAGCATTATTGAACCATTTGGAGGACGAAATCGCCGAAAAACGTTTGCATTTGGGCTTCGAATTGCTTCCTCATCCACCGTATTCTCCAGATCTTGCTCGCAGCGACTATTTCCTATTCTCAGATCTCAAAAGAATGCTCGATCGAGTTATTGGCAATGGAGTTATAAATACATGTAACTGGGGTTAATGAAACTCAAATTTGATAACTAACGGATTTACAATCTTATACAAACAGTTCACACTATGCACAAGAGTAATTTGTAATTACTATTAACAAATATCAAGGCTAATGCTTAGAATTGTATGGTTTATATCTAAAAAACATATAATTATTTAATTAAAGACATTGTTTTAAGAAACTAAACAAAGAAATAATTACCTTTAAATTGTATGCCTGTTAAGTGAAAACATTGTAAATGTTCTTGTTTTTATTAGATTTAAATGAATAATGGACACTGCAATTTTGCAATAAACGTGCGTATTTTGTTGTAGCAATTATAGTCCCATTAATAACAATCATTTTACAAATTCCTAAAATATAAGCAAATGCGCAAATTCTGTCCAGTCG
Organism: Rhynchophorus ferrugineus; assembly: GCF_030347505.1. Taxonomy (NCBI): domain Eukaryota; kingdom Metazoa; phylum Arthropoda; class Insecta; order Coleoptera; family Curculionidae; genus Rhynchophorus; species Rhynchophorus ferrugineus. Next base: position 75,411,742 of record NW_027472581.1, read on the forward strand.
CGAATACATTTACATGGCATTAAATCTCCAGCATTTTTATATTGGCGCCTGCAATTATAATTGCCGTTTATATTTCTGAAACAATTCAAGGCTTATAAATTATTAATCAAATGCTAGTGATGTTTTCTTTTATTTTCAATGGTACCGTCAAAAAAACCGACGGGTCTGACAACTAGTATTAACCTGATTTATTCATGAAAATATGAATTTTGTAAAGGTAAGATTTACTTTTGTTAATTATCCCTAACCAGTTAATTAATAGGTCACATGAAGTTGGTTAAAATATCTATAAAAAATCAAGAAAACCAAACTTATATCTACATTGTTGATGGTAACATTTAATCTAATTTTGAAAATATCTTCGTGGCAATCTTAAACTCAGCTCTAAATCTCAAGCACCAGTTCTAATATGTTGAGGTTGAGGATATCGTGGTATTTATTTGCAGTAATCCAGCCAGTGATGTAAATGGTTATAAATAAAAGAGAACGAGATCAATACCACGATATTGCCGCTTAAAATATAACGAAACCTTCCGTATGCTTGACTCGTAGGCTTCTTTTAAGACCTTCCAATCATAAACCCGGTCATTTCTAGTAAGCAATGTAAATGATGATTCATCGGAGCATACCACATTCTTCCAATCATCAAGTGTCCAGGTTTTATCATCGTTGCACCACTTCTTTTGTAGCTTAGCCTTAAATTCCGTTATAAAGGGGTTTGTGGAGCTCCCGCCGAACTATTTTTGTCTAAACAGTATCACTCAAGTGAGTGTTGAATTCACTTTTGCTGTGATATTTTCATGTTGTCTGGTCATAAACCTGCTTTTTAATATCCGTTGACCTCTGTCAGTTAACTTTGGATCTCGTCTACTTCGCCGTTGATATTTTTCCATATATTATGTATGATGTCTTTAACGTGGATACCGTAGCTCGTTAAGCATTAAATAATTCGGTTGTTTTCATCACAGACACACTCGCTAACAAAGCACAAACGTTCTCAATAATACACTGAAATATAACCTACAAGGCGTAAATTGAGCAATATATAAGCGCCGCATTATTTACTAGGAAGCAAAGATGCCAAGTGGTAATAAGATTTACCAGACTGTTCATATTATTTTATTTTTTATATCATTTATGTATAAATATATATATATATATATATATATATATATATATATATATATATGTATATATATATATATATGTACTTACTAATATAGATATTCCTTCAGAGAATACTTGGATTTATCGTATAATGAATACATTTTGTGACTGTGATTATAAATATGTTTTTTCTATTTTATTATTTTCTAAACTATATTCTACTGTAAGCTTCTACTTCTTTTCTATTTGGGACTATTCGATGACCAATACGAAAAGGACAAAAATATATTTCATGTAAATCACACAGTGGGAATAAGTCATATGTCTAAAGACTAAATGAAAGGCAGACGAAATTAGATTTAATTTTAAGTTTGAAAGTTGATTTATTGAATAATGGTTTTTAAGAATATTTTGAAACAAATCAGTTTAATATAGATCAAAGGGATCTGTCGGAGAGTTGCGACTATATAAAGTGTCTGGTACTTGAAGTAAATTATCGTACTATATTTTAAACCATATCGAAAATATAACAAAATGTTTTTCTACATATAATAACTGTTTACTGTTTAGTGTTATTGAGTTATTCAATGAATCCAACCGCTAATTTTTAAACGTCCAAAATTGTATTCATTACTTTTGTTGTGTCACTTGAATCAAGCTATTGTGGAAACCAGTCAAACACATATTATAAATTTACGGTGATGCTAGTTTGCCATATATTAAAGATGCCAAAAAAAGCAATTTTTGTTTCAACAATTTTAAAATGGCGATTTTATTGTTGATGGCACAGAGCGTGAAAAACAAAGATAATGAATCAGAAAACTTATTGAACGAAAGCCCAATCCAAACTCTAAAAGAACTTTAAAATTGATGCTTTGTTTAGAAATTGACTGAAATTGACAAAATGAGTTTGTATGCGATGAGAATGATCGGAAAGAAGGGAAGGTCATGGTCTCATTGCTTGCTAGGAAAAAATATGAAAGCTTGCTGTAGAGTATTGTAACTGTGATGAAAAGTGGATCTACTACAAGTAAACAGTCCCTAACGTCAGAGGGCATGTGTTCAGGGTTCGTATTCATCGCCATCAAGTCTTGATGTGCATATGGTAGGGTCATCAGAGTGAAGTGTATTACGAATTTCTAAAAATGAATTAAACTATTACTGCAGATATCTCCTAACGTCTTTCAAACGACTTATTGCTGCAAAAAAACAATTAATATCGAATATCTGCGACTATCTGCAGTACAATTTTTAAAGTTAAGAAATGGTCAGAATATTACCTAATATTCCATAATCAAACTATAAAGTCCATAATCAAACTAAACTATCTTGAGTGTACGAATTAAATGAATGATACTCTTTACATTATTTAATTATTTTTACCATATTATAGCATACGTTTTCATTCTAAATAAAAAATATCAAATATTTGTTTTAGATTAATTTATTTTGCATTGTTTCAATAATATTTTTTGTAGTAAACTACACTCATATCCTTACACATATACAGACATTTCTTTAAAAATTCTTCAGCATAAACACTTTCCAAATCAAATAACCTTCGTCGACTTGTTTGATAACACCCTTGTTGACTGTACGCTTAACACATTACCTTGAAAACAATTAAGGCAACCATTTCTAAAGACATCATTGTGATTCTTTGAAAACATATTAAATTACCACACGTTCGACGACAGATGCATATAAACACAGAAGAAATAATTACGTTGTACGTACACAGATAGAGACATAGACTTTTCATTTACCAGATAACCCGAGGCATTAAAGAAGAATCTTGTTAATATGTACAAGTATTTTAAAGAAGCTAGTTAAGAAGCACTGATGTAATACATACACGCTATGAGATTGGTGAATTAATTATAATATTTTCTTTATAACCGCGAGTTTAAAATTCGATATGAAACGGACATAATTGTGCTATTAGGTATTTTCTAATAAGATAAGAACTTTTTTTGCTGGTGGCTTTAACCTGTAACCTGATTGGCTGCCTTTACTAGGAACATCACAATATCCAACATGAACTTTACCAACATGGCTATTATTTCTCAAAAACTGACTGAGATGAAAAACGTGGAAAACACTAGGAATTCATATAAGGTTAAGGGATATTGCAGCTCTTAAAGAACTAGTAGAATAGCTTCACTCTACACATTATCTAGTATGTTTGCAAATCCGGATAATGAAACATTAACTGATGCGTTAATAATGCACTAAAATGATGGATTATGAATAATAAAATGATATAGCAATATATTTTAAATACCAAGTTCCAAGCCAAGTTATTTAGTACATTAAAAGATGTATTCTCGTTTAGAAATTAAGATGATTTCATTCATATTTTACACCTAGATTCCACAATTAACTTTTATGTTGTTCTCAGCGAAGCAGGTGGTTATCAGATAATACTTAGTGTATATACAACTTAAAAATGAACACAAATACAGTACTCCAAAGACAACCATAACGAATTAGAGGTTATATTCAGATAGCACACATCAATACCTACACCGAAATGGTAATGGTTATTTGGTCAGTAACACTAAACTTAGCATAGGTTAGATTCTATGCAGAAAATCGATTTCGCGTAGAAATCCGAGGTGTCTGTATTTTTTCCTGTTAAGGCATTTCTAAAATTTTGTAGCTCTAATCTGGGTGAGCGGCGGACAGTCGTTCAATATGTGGTAGACTGAAATAGGGGCACGGTGACAAAACTCACAGTGAGCAGGTGGGCTGGAAGTCATCAAGTGACCGTGCAAGAAACGACAGTGGACCATTCTCAGTCGATTCAAAGCTACGGCATGGTGACGAAGGGAAAAGAGGAGAAAATATCAGCTTTAACCTCAAATAGCCTGTTGTGGTTAGTCTCCTGGGTCCAACGACGTTATACCTCGTTATTTCTCGATACTCTCGACACAGAGATCCGTGATGCGGAGGGGAGAGGAGGCTGCCGATATAGCCGCAGTATCCACGTGCTCGTTTCCCAGTATGCTAACGTGAGAACAACCACAGTAAACTCGTCCTGATCCCATTCAGATAGAGAGTATGGATTATTGAGTCGGTGACCAGGGGATGGTTGAACTTCTGCTCCAAAAAAAATTCGAGACCATTTAGGGAGTTAGTCATGATTAGCCATTCTTTGGATTCAAGGATTGTGTTGTGAGGTAGAATAAAGCTTTGAATATCGCGAAGAGCTCAACGGTCAATACTGAACCCTGTTCAGGGAGCTTGAAACGAAATGACCGGTTGTCCACCACAAATGCACTGCCAAGCCCATATATATGTGCGCATAACGTAAAGACAATGTTCTCTTTTATAAAATTTACATAAAGATATGTTTATTAAGGAGGAAGTGAACGTCCAGGGGGGAAAATTGGCGTAGTGGGCAAGGAGGGAATGCAGCAAGCCAACTCCAGACCTGGAAAGAAGATCAGTTATTTGAGAGTGGAGTAGTTAGGGATAAGATGGTCCAGGACAGGTGGATGACTCCAAGTCAGATTTAAAGAAGATGATAGATCAAGCGATCTCACAGCGAGCTTCAGTTAAAGTAAACCCCTACAATAGGAAAGAGGTGGGGTGGATGTAAGACAGCACAAGTTAATTGCAAGGAAGTATGGTTTCCTGGTCTGCTCCTGTGTGCCCGTTAGATAGCCAATATAACATTTGCATGTCTCTGGAACAGCGAGTTTTAAATTCGTTGATGTGATGCTTCCAGGACAGCCGGCAGTAGAAAATGAGTCCCAGGAACCTTATACGATCAACAGTTGGGATTGTGGTAACATTAACAGAGAAGGAATGGACGCGGATACATTTACACCTTTTATAAAAGTGGATTACAGAGGACTTTGGATGAGAGATAAGGAATCCGGTAGTGGAGGACCAGGAAGAAAGACGGCTTAATGCTCCTTAAAAGGGCCTTTCTCCAAAGTTTTGAGACTCGACCGAGTAGTAAGAGGTATTTTTGGGGAGGGGGAAGCGGTACTTGAAAAGAGGAGATGGCCAATAGAGCCACCGAACGGCAAGAAGTATGGTAAATTTTTTCGCAAGGGTGAGACATGAGAACGTTTTAGTTCTGTGGATTTAGCTATGGTTGCAGAAGAAGGTTTTTTTTGAGCAGCCATAGATTCATTTAATGTGATTTTTAGTTGTAGTAAATTACATTTTCTTCTGGCTTCTAGATAAGACACTCGCTCAGTTGTTCTTATTCTTTGAATGGCTCTTTCTGACTTACACTTTTCACAACAACTTGTAGCATTTTGGAGGGTTAGTACAGGAATTTTTATGTGATGGGCCGATAAAGTTAGCGGAACCGGAAGTTGAGGTGCGTCGGAACTGTTGGCACTTGAAGCAACTCGATGGGGGCGGGACATAGGGACGAATAAGGAGCGAAAAATAAGCAAACTTAACTCTCTCCGGGAGAGCTTTTCTTTTAAAATTCAGGGTCACGCTATCCGTAGTGGTAGTTACTCCATCGCTGGTCTGAGTGATACTTCTCAGTCTATCCACTCCAAGTGGTTTTGGGTTTTCTGTAATTTCATAATATATGCAAAGAGTTAGCTCGCGGTGAGCTATTACACCCGATAATGATTCAGAGTGGAGTGGGGCTTAACTTAACTTAACAGAGTGGTCGCATAAGGAAGACAGTGATTAAAGTTTCTTAGACTGGTCATCGCACTTTGTAGAAAGGAGTATTGAGGCGTTTCTTATTTTATTCATAGTTGCAGGCTAGCCAATTTGTGCCAGGATTTGAATAAATATTTTAGCTGCGCTCGTCTTCTCAAATGAAGTAATATTATTCGATATTATACAAATGTGATCATTATCGATCGAAGACTGATTAGTATTAATTTCATATCGTGGCCTATTTGACCCCGGAAGACGTGGAAATGAAAGTTTTTCATGTTCCCACGAGAGCCATATGACGAAATATATGTCCACCACCACAGAGCCCAGGATGTAGCGGCATCCCTATTGCTATAGAAAGACGAGAATTACTCTGTAGTTGGGTTGATAGAGACTAATCATCTATTCAGCCACGCATCCTTTCAACTCAACCTAACCTTAGGATTTAGGTTTTTATTGAGGGAATAGAAGCTGAACCCTAGGCGTCGTTAACCCTTCATGCAATCACTAAGCCACGATACTAAAGCAGGAAAAAAGAACTCAGGTCTCAGTGGCATCACTTACCGTACCTAGTCATACCAAGTCCCGTGGGGTATCAGATAATACTTAAATTACCGTTTCTAAAACTTCGACACCGATATTTCCACCTATTGAATTATGTAGTATGTTCAATATAAGCTTACTGTAGCAAAAGAGCAAGAAGTTTTCCATAAATCATTATCGTCATAATAACCATCAATACGTAACTAAAACTATTAAAAACACTAGATATTTGTGCTGCACGACTTCGAATATGTTTAACCAAATCTACCCACAGTGGGATACTGGCTTCAACCACAGTGGTCTCCTATTATTCCTTCTTTGATATTGATTTATGTCTTTTTCGGAGCTGCTCGCTACTCCTTCCATCCAAAAAGTAATAAACATATTAAACAAATTACTTCATTTATAATATAATCTCGGATAGAAATATATAACATAAGATAAAGACGGTATTCAACATGTACAAATGCCAATCATGAAATGCTCAGGTTTACACTTTCGACACTGTTTACTTCTATTGTTTGCTTAAAAAATCTGCTGTCGAGGCCCATCAAAGAGTTTTGAAACGTATAGTGATTTTGTTTCGTCATGTATCAGTTGCAATTTTAGGCGATTTTAGTTACAAAAGGACTGGAAGGACCAAAAAACAGTGAATTACAATACTTATTGGACGAAAACTTAGCAGTTGAACAGTTAACTGTTCCTAAAGGTTTACATGCAATGGAAAACAACCCTAAATGAAGAAAAAACTTCACCAATTCTACAAAAAGTTATATAAAATGATGGAAAATATTATGGATTTTTAAAGTAAGAAAAGACTTATCATTCAAATGTTGTTGTAGCTGCGATTAATTTCATAAAACCCACAGTACAATAGTTTTTATCTTCTTTTAAGATGAAATAATAAAAAATGTGTAGCAAATATCGAATTAAGCAGAATTCATAATTTTAATGAATGACCCTATTACAAAGAAAACTGATATCGTTAAGAGTTAAACGAGAATATAAAAGCATTTAAATTTAGCAGAAAAACATTCGATTAACGCTTTGTTCCTATCTTCATTATAACCGGATGCTGGCATCTTGTAGGTAAACAACTGCTGCTTCAGAGTCATGGTTACTTTACACAATATAGTTAGTTACGGTATCATTAATAATCTTGGCATGTAATTGTGATTAATTCCAAATCGAATTGCAAGAGAGAGAAAATGATTAACATAATGTTACTTATATGAATCATAACTTACTGTTACGGTAAACATAAATAATCTGGTATGTCATTCATATCATGCAAGATTGGTTAATGATACTAAAACTATGAATTAAATCTAAACCATTTACAATATATGGCGTATTTTTGTTCATCAATAAAGAATCATCATCAAAGAAGAGCCTGCTGGAATAGTGTGGCAACAATTTGGAAATTACTGCATTGAAAATTCAATATCAGACGTTATACCAAACCCTCAAACCCCATCTTCCAGCGACAATATTCAAAATTCAGATAGAGGTCTCGAAAGATAGGAGTTAGTTACTCATCTCTAAAACCATGGTTAGGTTTTGCAACACCACCAGTAATGGACGTTCCCAAAACTTACTCAAAATTATCAATCGAAGAGAATAAGAGATACAAAATTCGAAAAAAGAATATGATAAATATTATAAAAACTATCGAGGAATAAGTCTGCTATCTGCTGTGTAGTTAACATTTTCGCATACCAACAGTTTATGAAGGAACATATTAGATGTGTGTACTATCGTCGTTTTTATTGATTATCATTCTGCTTTCGACTATATACACTTTGGTCAGCATTGTAAACTGAATATATACTCGTAAACATTATTAATCTTCTTCTGACATCTTACGATGATGATTTGTCAAATTAATTTAAAATCCGAATCGGTGTTTGCCAAAGAGAAGTCGTCTCTTCACTTGCTTCTCAACATAGTAGTGGATGTAATTCGAATAGTTTTTAAGAAAAGACATGGCGCTCTGTATTTGGTGATACAGATATTGAGACTGTATTCTGTATTCTTCACAATATAGTTCGCCCCACAGTATCATATATTTTGATAATTAATAAAGAAAAAAGTTAAGTTTTGACAACTAACGGTTCGCCTTCTATTGTAACACATGTGCTGAAAAGCCGCGGGTCTAACACATAGATGGCGCTATTTTTATTGTGTTCACCTCTTTTTCAGTTACTACTAGTCTTCAGAAGGAAGCACAATTTTTTTATGATATTCTACTCCTAAGTTGAATGATCGAAAACTGTTATTGCTCAATTAGCTAACATCGTAAAGATTTTAAAAGAACGTGTTGCATGAGCGTTTGACTATGGGCAAGCTCTGTTCAAAGTGGGTGCCGCGTTTGCTCATTGTTGACCAGAAACAAGAACATGTTGATGATTCTGAGCAGTGTTTAGCTATGTTTAAATATTCTACAAATGTGGTATTGAAATGTTAGAGTGGCTCTGGAATGATTGTATGGTTCTAAAGTAATAATGACCTTTAGTATTATTTCTAGCTTAGTTACACATCATATCCCTCAAATCCTTTGCACGTTTTTATTTGAACAACTGAATAATTTTCTTCTCTGTTTCTTGTTATCATTTTGAAAACTACGGCTGTTGACATATGTTGATTCCTATTTAATGTCGTTGAAAATGTTTTATTACAAATTTGGCAGCTACCAATTATATACAAATTTACATTTATAAACATATTAGTTACAAGACCAAAAATAATACAACAATTTCACTAAAATTCCTATTTGCGGAACAAAATCTAAATATTCAAGAAATTTTTGCTGTTTTCACTAGATCGAAATTTTAAAATGTCCAATCAGTGTATACTTTAAAAAACCGTTGAATCATTTGAAAAAGAACACAATATATGCTCAGGAACCATACTTAATTTTTTAAACAACATATCGTCTATTTTTAAGATCTCTCACTGTGATAAAGCTAACTTAACTAGTACAATTTATTATGTATGATTTTATGTATTTAGAAACGGCGAATTTGACGTCAAATAGTAAGAACGTAAAGCCGAAAACATACGAACACGCGGAATTGGAAGGAAAAGGCCTCTGTAGAAACGACTCGATTCGAACGACAATGTTCCACTCTATGTTATGAAATCACTGAAAATCTACATGAATACGCTTAAATAGGCTTAAATAAGCTTAATTAAGTCCCAGGCCATCCTGCGTATTCACCAAACATAACTCCTGATCGATTACCTCCTCGCCCGACATGAGATTTATATCATATGAGTATGCCAAACTTTAGGTGCTTTTGGGAAAAGCCTTAGTAAGCCAAACATTTTTTCGTATCTGTTTCCGTAGGTATTCGTCAGATGAATAGACATATCTGGAAAAATATGACGGAAAAGCTTATGAAAAGGAAAAGGGAAAGCTTATGATTGAACATATAAATAATTACTAAAATAGCCAAACAGTAATTAGAGTTGTTAAATCTTCTCAATACGCAAATAAAATAAAATATAATTATTAAAACAGAACACTCGGAAACTTCACCATCTTCGGGCATTTAACAGAATCCACGTGGTCCAGCAATTTAGCAGCCTCGACGATGCAATGGTTCCGCAATCTTTCCTCATAGCTCCCAGCTATTTCGGCGGTCGCTTGTTTAATATTATCTAGTCCCTAATCTACTTGATTGTCACTATTACTTACGAATTCGCCTTATAACATTTTTTATAAGCTATAGATAACAATTATATTATTACTAAATTAATATATATGATACAATGATAAATTAATAGACCCATTTAATCTACATAACCAAGCTCTTCAGAAATAAAGGACGTTGTGATTGCATTCTTTGCCAATGACACACTTTTTTAGAATTCTTGTTTTACAAAAAGTTACGAAAAGCATGTAAAACGTTCGATTTATAAATAATACAAAGATAATTGAAATAAACTGAAACTAATGTTAAGTCATGCATAACAATAAACACAAGACAAATAATTAAACATTAGTTCCTACTTATAAGCATATAATTAATGTAACAATAAAAATTTGTTTTATACTACTAAATTTTATTTGCCTTATTCCAAGGAAATTCAACAATGTGACGTGTAGATGTTTTGTTAATTGTTCTTTCTTTATGAAACAAATCCGCCTTGGTGGCACAGTGGTAAAGGCGACAGGAAGATCCGCCTACTATTGCGATAGACGCGGGTTCGAATCCTGCTGAGGCATGGTCGTAAATTTATGTTTGTAATTGTTTAATATTTGTGATTGTACAGACTGTAAAATCCAATAAGAAAAATGAGCCCACTCACGCCAGTAACCAGGCTGAGTAAGACCGAATGTCTTCTGGGATAATTTCTAAAGTTGGTCACTCACTAGTCGGTAGGCTTAATGCCGAGGACCGTGGTTCGGAGCCCACGTTAAGCTGTAGGTCCAGTTACTAAAAAATCCAAGAAACTGACGTGACTAAAAACAATATAACATTAATTTTTTTTATGAAATAACAAATCAGTCCCTACCGTCCACTCTAAAAGAGACTAAAAGATTTATTTAACCAATCTCATGATATCTTTTTGATGTATTTAAAAAATATGTTTAGAGGACGACCACGAAGATGTAGTTATTATATAACATTTCAAACTTCAACCAGTCAAGTAGAGCCAATCTGAAAGTTTTCATTCTTCTAGCGATGAAAATCTTAATGATAATGTTGTGACTCAAATGCTTCCATTGAACCATATACCAACTGGAATTTCACCCCTTGTTAAAGTAAGTTATTACTAAATAATGTGAGAAAATCTAAATTCAAAATTGTCATACTATTTGCAATGGTGAACATAAATGGGTGCAAAGAACTACTGAAAGTCATGAAAGGAGAGCCCAAACTCTGCAGGGTGTATGACAACACATATAATAGTTAAAGCCGATGAAACTAGCATAGTGTGCGTAGGCGTTAATAGAAAAACACAGATTTCGTTATGCCAGATACTACAGAGCGTTAGAAATATGCTGAACTTTAGACAGTTGGAAATATAGAGGTTCGGGGTTACAGGTGATTTATGATGTTTGTCTTTTACGTGTTCCTGTCAAATATCTTAATTATAACGACGTAAACTGTTATTTATAAGGACTAATCAAACTAAAACTACAATTGTTTCCAATTAACTTTTGGGGTAATTTATATGGCTCGGTGAATGGACGTAAAACGAAATGAAACAGTGGTGTTTACATTATGTGACCGTTATTTATTGAAGTAATATAAAAAAGTAGAAAATACAAAATAGATAAAACAGATGGCAGCGGTGTTATCTAGAGACGAGGTTTGAGCAGTCGATGGTGGCACATCTAAACCAAACGGTGGTCGGTTACTGAATAATCGAAATACCCTTCAATAACATACCAGATAAACGTCTCGGGGTTGCCAGCTCTTCGTTATCGGGTTCTAGTTGACGCTGCTGGCACTCCGCCCGTGTTCAACATCTGTGATTATATTTCTGGGTATTTTGTAGACCGTTATTCCACTATGTAAAATTCGACATGCCTCAAGATTGCTACAGGCTTAATGCGTCTCTATTAATTCCACCATCATTTATCAAGACAATTTCTCAACACAATTTTTTTTGCATTAGAAAATCTTAATGCATAATGATCCAAAATATATGATGATAGAATAGAGTGATGGTATAATTCTATTAATTCTAATCAATAGTACTTCCAGCATACTTATTGCTTCATTCTTCATAAATCATTTCACTCAGAACGCCCGTCACAGTCGGAATATAACCTGGAAATAGATCTTGTGCTTAACCCTGAAATAATTAAAAAATTCATACGTGTAAGAAAAGAAAGAGTATTTTATATAAAAAACGAAAATATATTTGTTATTTTTACGAGCTTTCCGAACCACGGTCCTCGGTATTAAGCCTACCAACTGGTGAACAACTTAGAAATCATCCCAGAAGACATCCCGGTCTTACCCAGCGTGACTGGGATCATTTTCCTTGTCCGATTTTCCACTCTTACCTAGAACAATCACAAATATTAAACAATCACAAACATAAATTTACGAGCATACCCCAACAGGTTTCGAACCCGCGACTATCGTAGCAGGTGGACCGTCCTGTCGCCTTTATTACTGCGTCAACAAAGCCCGCTATATTTGTTATTACACGTTTTCCAGTTACTTAAGTGTTAAGTAATTAAACGGATAAATATATAAACAATCATTTTTTAATAATTTCATATTCAATAAATTATATTTTTAATGATAAATAAACATGAAACTCGCAATTAAGAATACATATTAGAACCTACGTATATTATTTTATACACATATATAATATTTTGAAGATTTTTTAAATTTTATTTAGAGAAATTGGTAATCCATTTTATTACAAGGATTATCCATCATTAGCTACCATTTCCATCCTTATGAATATTACCATACAAATATCGCGGTGAAAAAAACTTTTCTTTTACTTTTTTGAATACAATTTTTGAATCATCAACTTGAACAGGCAATAGTCGAAAATTTAGATTTAAACCTTATCACGCTAATTTTCACTGATTTTGCAACGTGATTATCGTGATCCTTCAATTAAACATCAGATTCTGAATGTTTAGCACTAGTTTATAATCATACAAGTGACTTAAATAGCTTTTCGCAAACTATGACCAAGTATATGAGAACTTGTTAATAATGATAATAAATTGAACATAAATTATAATATTATTTTTTGACAACATAAATATCTAAGACGATTAGCGTCAAAGCGTAATTTCACTAATTACGGTACAATATTGAATTACACTAACTGTAACTATAGTATGAAGTATAATAGCATATGAGGCAAGCTCTTCTTGTAATCCCACTGCAATCTTTTGGAAATGTAAGTAATTCAGATTACTTTACCAGAGATTCTTTATAAGACAGAAAATGATACCGAACATATGTTATCAGGATAAAGAAGATTATTTACATTTTTGTGAAATAACTATTTTGCATTAAAGTTTCCTTATATTCTATATATTCAAATATTTAATACTTATCGCTTAATTTACTGCTCCACTAGGTTTCTCACTATCTCATATATGCATAAATAACATAAAATAAATCTATTAAATATAATATACAGGTTCATATTTGTCTTAATTTTAACACATTAATGTGTGATCTGTCACTACACACCAATAGCACCAAATAAATATCCATTCAACAATAATTCAATAACTATAACAAATAATTTGTAAGTCATTAAAACTGCTTAGAAACCCTTCAGAGCTATTAAATATTCTTGCATATATTTTGATCAGCGATATCTATTAGTTGAGGAGTATACAACTAATAAATTCGATAATTTTTGCATTGCTGTACATAAAGTAACCGTTTTCTGTTTAGTATTATTGAGTAATTCAGTGTATACAGACGCTAATCAGGACATTCACTACTATTATAAGAGATATGCCGTCGAAACCTGCCCCACAATAATTTCTGAAACCTATAGTGATGGTTTCAATGGTTTAAAAGTGGCCATTCTGATGTAAAATATTGTCTTGAGTGACAAAGAATGATCTGAAGAACCAACAGTAGTCATAGTCATACAGTGACAGTCATGTCATAGGTTAGTCCAGAAGAGCTATCCACACCAACAACAAAACATAAAATTTTGCTGAGCATATGGTGGAACCAGCAACATCAAACGAGTGGCTACGCTAAGACTTGTGAACACAACAACCCACAACGTACTCATCAGACAGTGAACTTTCTGATAACCACTTCAGATCATACAGCATTGTTTGGTTGGCACACGATTTCGAATTGTTGAACAGTGTGAAAATAAATCGATGTTTATAATAATGTATACCAAATATATTAAAATATTTAAAATTATTTGATTTACACCATTATGTATACATTAAGTATATTATACAACATAAATAGATACATATTTATTTTAAAAACGTATCATGTAACATACTATGATATATCAAAACAATATTTTTGTTAACCATATCTCCTTTTCTCAACAAGGGTTTATCTGTACTGGACTATTAAACGTGAGCTCCGAACCACGGTCCTGGGCACTAAGTCCACCGACTGACCAGTGACCAACTTACAGACCAGCCCAGAAAACATCCGGTTTTACCCAGTCCACTATTGTCTATAAAGACATTTACAATTACAATCACAGGCATAAAGTACATCCATGGTTCACCAAGATTCGAACCCGGGTCTATCGCAACAGTAACAGGACTGACCTATCGCCTTGACCACTGCGTCAACCAAACTGGCTAACTTCTGCGATGAAAAATTAAATAAACAGTAATTCAATTTATAAATCAATAAAATAGCATAGAAAGCTAGATTCGATTTTCATATACAAAGCCTTTCCATCAATTTAACATTCTTAGACCTTATCTAAGATTCCCAGTTAAGATAAAAAGTGAAAAAAAAAATAACCTACAACCTCTTTAGAATAAAATGTGATGATCTACCAGTGAAAGCTGAAATCAGTATAACATTGGTTATATATTCTGAATAATTAAATGATGGAACATAACTAATGATAAATAAGGAACTATATAATAAATAAATAAATAACATCAAGCAAAAAAAAACTTGGCGATAACATAAATCTTAAAGGAACCCATTGGAGAAAGAACGACTCAAGACCGCACAAGATGGTGTGTCGAATTATTCAATAATAATATTAATACAAAGGATTACTACTTATTTATAATTGTTATAGACAACATGAATGCAGTGCTGGAACGAATGGTAGAATTGTTAAGGCCGACACTGCGAAAAAATTCATTAAAAATAATAAATGCGGCCTCACTTGGATACCATAATTGTTTTTTTTTTAATTCAATTAAGGCTCTTAAATAACACAGGGGAATTATTCATTATTATTCAAAGGTATCAACATATAACAGTTTATGATATTAAAAAACTAGTTATTGTATATAGTTATATAAAATCATTACCGTATTAGTTTAGAGTTTGAGCTTTATATTAAATAATATAAATTAACAGTTAATAAAGACACCCGAAACATCATGCTATTTATCTTAAAATTAGGGGTGTATCTAAAGTAAATTGCAATGAGAATATTTATAGAAACTTGTTGGTTTCAAAAGTGTATTCTACAGTACATCAATAGAAGGAGACGAGAAATTTTCCAAAGATTATTTCTGAACATCTGAAAAATAATTGGGAACCTTAAATAGATACATTAGTTGCGTAAGATGATGAACATCACTCATTGCGCTTAATATCTTCATGACTTGAAAATAATGTCATGATATTAAGGGTCATTAAAAAAATACATTGTGATTCCAGTATTTTAATATATTTCAATATCTTTCTAGATTTAAATATGCTTTTTTCCCACTATTTTTTATTTCGAATATGTATTTTAAATATGTTTCTAGTCCATAATGTGTAGTGTGAATCTTATTTGCAGTGGATATTAATTATTCAGTCCTAATTTATTTATTAATATTTTTTTTGTATAATGTATTTTTCGTAAATATTAGATATTATAAATCGCTCTAGCCGTTCTTTAGTTATAAATGGTGTAACCAAATCTAACTTGTTTTATGTATTTAACTTTTTAGCTTACGCACTTCACTGATATCGTGAACTTTTAATTGTTTGACGAGTGCATTGGGATATACGGTGGGTGGTGCATGGTGTCAGTATATCACACTCGGCTTCCAGTAGGATATTGCCCTGAAATAGTGCGTTAGACAATTTATTAAAATCCTTAACAATAGAATTAGATAAACCATTATTTTTTAGCTAATAAGTTAGTGTTAGCTGTTTACTTAGCTGATTAACTTTAAGAGTTCTTTGCATGTTATTAAAAGAATAGTCATTAAAGTTATTTACCGAAAACGGAAAAGTCTGCTACAATTTCGGCGCGTTGCTTAACTGAAAAAGTGAAAGTGCAACTTAATCTCGCCGTGCAATTTAAATCTACACAAATATTTGTTTAGGTCGTGTTGCTGCTCGAGAAAACATATACCGCGGTGTTAACTGAAAATCGCGGCGAATTAATGGTGTTTACTCTAAAAGGTAAAAGCCGATTTCAACGACCTTTCGCTACCAAATTGCTTTCTGTGTTAATGTCTTCATTTTGTTTGACTGGATCCGTAGCTGGTTTTATTGAAATATTTTTGAGTTCATATCTTGAATGCGATCTATATTTTTTAATATAATTTCTGATACATATATACAAACATACATAGATATCTGATACAGTTCCAACTTTTCGATACCAATTTTGTAGTACGATTTGTCCTTTGCTTCAAAATAGGCCTCAGTTTCGACGATCACCTCTTCATTCGAAGAAAATTTCTTCCCAGCGAGCATACTTTTGAGATCTGAGAACATGAAATAGTCGCTGGGGACTAGATCTGGAGAATATGGTGAATGAGGAAGCAATTCGAAGCCCAATTCATGGATTTTTTGCCATCGTTTTCACTGACTTGTGACACGGTGTTTTGTCTCGGGGAAGCAGCACTTTCTTTTTCTTCAAGTTCGGCCGCTTTTCGGTGATTTCATCCTTCAAACGGTCCAATAACGCTATGTAATAGTCGCTGTTGATGGTACTTCCTATTTCAAGGTGTTTAATGAGAATTATTCCATACGTATTCCAAAATACGACGCCATAACCTTGCCAGCCGACTGTTGCGTTTTCCCACGCTTTGGAGCGGCTTCATCGTGTTCAGTCCACTCGGATGACTGTTCGTTGGACCTCGGAAAGAAATAATGGAGCCACGTTTCATGTCTTGTCACATATCGGCGCAGAAACTCGGGTTAATTACACCTGATCACCTTCAAACACTGCTTCAAATCATCAACTCGTCGTTGTTTTTTGTCAAAAGTGAGCTCATGCGGCACCCACTTTGCATAGAGCTTTCTCATACACAAATATTCGTGAATGGTATGATGTACACGTTCATTTTATATCTTTAGAGTTTCTGCTATTTCATTAAATTTCAATTTAAGGTTATTCAAAATCATTTTGTGAATTTTTTCGTCCGTAACAATCTCTTTTGGGCGTCCACTGCGTCTTCGATGCTCATTTCACCACGTCTAAACTTAGCATACTAAGCCTTGATAGTTGATTTTCCTGGGGCAGTGTCTGGAAACTCAGCATCAAGCCAAGTTTTTGCTTCAACTGTATTTTTTCCCTTCAATCAGCAATATCTTATCAACACGCGAAATTCCTTTTTATTCATTTTTTTTTTCACAAATATATAAGTACACAAATATATTTCAGAAATATATATAACAAATATATAAGTAATTAGTCGAACTTGTCAACCATACTCTTGTTGAAAAGTGCCTATACAAAGAGTGCAAGGTCGGGTAAATTAAAACAATTTTTGGTCAGAGCTTTATACAAAATGAATATTAAGAGCAGATTCAAAACAACTACTTTTGTGACCAAGTTGCTTACTACGTTGAAGATATGGCAGCCAGTTTTAATAGACAAAAAATAAAGAACCATGTGGAAAATACAAAATAACAATCTGTGATCTCAGAAGGTTCTTCAGATTATCAGCAATTTCTTCCTTCTTTGCTTTAAGCGACTCGCCTATTTGTTGTCGTCTAATTTGTCGCACCATCATTTTCGGAGACTTCTTGTAACTTTCAGCGATCAACACCTATACTTTTAACTCTTATGTTACCCATTCTACCGACATGCTCTTATCTATCCTTTTTTTATCTAGTGCTCACTTATCAACGATTACTACCTTCCATGTTCTTCATATATATTTATGTATTTCCCTATTCAAGAGCATTTTCTAGTCATTTAACATAGACTAATAAAAACCTGTTGTCAAATAACACAGCCCACAGCTGTTGGTTTAACTGAGAACCCTTTTATTGTTGCTTTTTATGTTGTTATGATACATTTTTTTTCAGAGATTTGCCGGTTGTAAATAAGATTTATTCTTCTTACAAGCACATGTATGATGATTTATTATTACATGATTAATTTAATTTTCTGTCATCTACCATACATCAAAACGCGTTCCTGCGCCTGATCTGATTTAATGCTGATCCGACTAAACCCAGTCTGATTCCTTGCTATTCAAGTTAGGTTCATGGATGTTAAGTTTTCATGCTGTAATTTTTGTTGTAAATTTTACTACAATATACTTAACAGGTTTATAGCTTTTTTCCTAAACATAAATATAGTTAGTTCATAACACTTATTGTATTTAGATATACATTTATTATTATATTTAAATGCTTACTATTCATATAGAATTGACTCTTTTTTATGAATGAATGAATACAAATCAGCAGGGTACAGGAGCAATCGCTCACCACGCCCTCGTCCCAAAATCTTTGGTATCGCCTTTCGATTTTCACTATGTCTTGGTGTAGCCAGTCTCCTTACTCATTGCTCCCAAGCTTAGTGGGAAAAAATCAACATGTGAATATAGAATATTAATTTTGAGAGGCTTTTAATGTTTAATATTGTACTAATTCTGCAACTATGTTCAAATTACGTGCTTATAATCTGCTGATTTGCAGATGCCGAGAAAGTTGTTAACAACATTTTGAAATGCTGTCCGTGCTGCTGCTTCAACAGGCGTTAAACATTTTGCAAACTTAACTTATACATTAATCAAATTAGTCAGTTCACTTTGCGAAATTAAACGCCTTTCTTCCATAGCGAAATTGTTTTTATTGTCGGTGATGAAGACGAAGTTCTTAAGGTATTGTTTGCACTTGCACTTGTAGCTAGACAAACCAACTTCGGCATTAATCGTCATGATATAATTATGATGATCATGATGACATAATACAAAAACAAAAGTACAAAAAGTACTTTAGAAAAAGTAACAATCATCTAAATGATTTTTCCCTATAACTTTAGCATAGAAAATACAGCGAAAGCTATAAATGTTTACAAAGTCACCATTTCTACAGCTTTTTTCTTCACGGGTTACAAAACAATTTCCGTACCCATGACTCATTAGTGTTTACTGTAGCAAAACCACAATACTTCAAATATGCATCTTCAAGTGCATTCCATAAACATAACAAAAACACTGTGAATCGACTTTGCCATGTTTTCTCTAAATATTCACCCCTTCCCAAGCACAAATACAATGCAAAAACAAGTTCCAAATGATCATCCTCGTCATCGACTAACAGCCATTATAAGTGCGCAGAGCTTACCATGCGCGAACCCGAAAACTAGAACCAATCTTGAACACGTATTCATCTACATCTGCATAGTCTCATTCATAGTCTCTACATCTGCTCAAGTTGGCCGAAATTTATAAATTGGTGTAATTGTTTTTTTTTTACTTTAAAACACATTCCTTTTTTTCACGAGTTTTTCTGTCAGATCCTTTTTTGTCAGACGCCAATTTTTACTATACTCTGCTGATATTGAAATCATCATTTATAAAATTGGCCAATACATTATAGTATTCGCTTGTCAAAAACAATAAACCAAGATCGTTTAATATTTTAACAGTTTAAAATAACATGATAATATTTATTAATTTTTTTAAATATTTTAAAGTCCCCTTTTTATGAACAAGGATTTATCTGGACTGGACCAACTGGGCAACTTCCAAATCACGGTCCTCAACATAAAGCGTAACGACTGGCGAGTAACCAACTTAGAGATCCCAGACATCCGGTCTTATAAAGCTTGATTACTGACGTCACTGGGATGGTTATTACTTGTCGGATTTTCCACTGTTGCCTATAAATAAATTATCAATTACAATCACAATTATAAAGTAAACCCATGACCCAGCAGGATCCAGACCCGCGACTATCCCAACAGTAGAAGTAGGACTGTCTCGTAGCCTAGGTCAGTACGTCAAGGAAGTCAGCATATGTATTAATTATATTTAGCAAAACATTATTATATGTTATTAGTTAAATGCTAGCTTGTTGGTTTATAAACCTAAAGATCATGCTTTTAGTAACAAAAATCAATAAGTTAAAAATAAAGGAATAGTTATTTGCAGAAAATGCTGAATCATTTGGAAATTTCAGCTACACTGTCCTAAAAGTCGTATTGTATAAATAAAGAACATAAAACCATAACTTTTAACATGAATTTAGTTAGTTTAACATAGTTTTTACTTTATAATCGAGCTTTAACTAAGCAACCCTCACATTTGACGTAGTCGTTCGCATATTAATGCAAATGTAATATATCAAACCACGAAAACCTCTTCATAAAACACTCGAATACCAAAATCATCTACGTCTTAAATATAACTGCTTTATTTGTCAGCCTCTCTACCGTGAGCCAACTGCATTCCTGAGGAATTTGGCCACTGATATAATTTGCATAAGTGAGTGCAGTTCGACGATATGATCAATTTAATTTATGACTGTTGGATCGTCGACACAAGAATGGCGTCATTAAACCAGAACTTGAGTATTCTTAACCTTTAATGTTGCCTAATTAATTCATCATTATATATACCTTGAGTAAATATCATTGAACTAAATTACACAGTTTGTGTACTTTTTATAACAAATTGTCATAATATTTAAATCACTAGATATGCACGCTTATAATTAAACATCATTTAAATATTTTTTTAGTAATAAAATACAAGATACATGATACCACTAAAAAATCCTCCATATGATTATAAATCAAAACCTCTTGGGATAACTGAAGGAAACACCTGCTAAAGCAGTAACCCACTCTTGATGTTTTTAATACTATTATGCTGGAAATATTATGCAGGCAGACGCAATTTTACGCAATATTATTCTGCTTTACCACACATCCACGTTCATAATAAAGTTTATATATATATATATATACATGATGTTCAATACTCAAGTCCATTTGGTACTATTATATACACCGTACAATGTCTCTATGAAGTATTACAGCGCAATATCTATTTGGATTTATTATTGATATAGATTAAAGATTTATTAGTGTTAAGCACTTCGCAAGTCTTAAGTAGTGTCAACGCAGCCCAATGTGTTCACCAATTAGCTAATTGTAGTGAAATGGGCAAGACTAAGATAATATTTTAGATAATTTCACTGTATTTCATGGCAAGCAACATCTTGAAAACACGATGGGCTGAGTAGAATTATTATAGTAGAAGTTAAAGCTCCTCTTATCATTACTTCAGGAGTTATAAGCCTTCAGCATGTTTTTGAAGCAAGATTTTAAAATTCACTTATTTTGACCAC
This sequence comes from Rhynchophorus ferrugineus, assembly GCF_030347505.1. Classification (NCBI taxonomy): domain Eukaryota; kingdom Metazoa; phylum Arthropoda; class Insecta; order Coleoptera; family Curculionidae; genus Rhynchophorus; species Rhynchophorus ferrugineus. The sequence goes on from NW_027472581.1 coordinate 75,433,254, forward strand.
TGTTCCTATTAAATCATAGGTATTATAATATTATTTTTTCTTAGTCCTACAATATCATCTTAAAGTTGAAATAGCACATGCATACTTATTACTTAAAGTTATTTTGGGGCATCATTTTCACCAATATTTATTATCTAGACGATATTATTCACTGCTTTAGGTCAAATAATATAGAGAAATAGTATAATATATAGCTATTTATTATTTAAAATAGTATTTAATTGGTATATACTAGTACTTACATCTAATACATTAGGTATGTAACTATCAGCCAATACTACAATTAGTTAAATACTTAAACTACACTTTTTTACGCGCCCATAACAGTTATGTGGTGTAGGAATAATTTATTATATTTAGTAAAGCACTTGCTAATATAATTTACAAAGTAGCACCATTTATCTCCGCATTTATTTTAATCATATAAACATTCTTACACAGTGTATATTTTTTATGTATTCGGGGCAATTACAAATATATTGATACACACAAATCTTTCACACTCTGCTCTGCCTCTATACTTAAATCTTGATTAAAATCTACATTGTACGCTTAATCTTGAGGCTTTACTTCAAATTTATTTGAATTTTGTGAATCGATATTAATTAATTTATCTTTAACTTATCTTTAGTCATTTGAGCTCTCGTCTGGGCTAATGATCAATCTGTCTTAGTAATTATCAGCAAATCATCGAACGTTAATACTGAATGTTGGCGAAATCGGGAAAATTTTTCCAAAACTTGCTGAAAACAATTTGTCAAAAAAATTCAACTGAAAGCTCAGTTAATTAACATTATGGTGAAATCAAAATTCCATATTCCTGATATTTATTTTGTTCCATAATTGAATTCATAAAATCTACATCAAAATACCGTTTCAATCTTTGTGCAATACATAATTATACCAAACATGTAAACATACATACCTTTTATTACCACCACAAATACTACATTGAGCTTGTACGACCTCGGAAAAGCCTTCTAAAATGTTAAAACAAAAAGAAAACATTTTCCTTGCAGCCATAATACCTTAGCTGTGCTGGTATGATACGTATTTAAGCAGACTTTATGATTTTAGTAGAGTCTATGTACTGGTATGTAAAAACAGTTTTGGCATTTTGCACAAAAATCTGCTAATGCGCCCTTACAAACTTTAACTGGTAAATCCCCAGGATGCTACTCAGGGTGTTGGCTTTGTAAAGCAACTGACAACCCAGCGCATTATATTATGATCTACTCATTTTACTCTTAATGAACACGTAAATAAGAAGAACTGTCGCTACTGAAGCACAACGATTCCGAAGCATGGACTACAACATTGGTTCGAATACTTATTACCCATATTTTTTGAATGAAGCTTATACATATTTTTATATAACTAATTTTTCAACTGACACCTTAATTTTTTTTAATCAATCTATTAAATATAAACTTCTTTTCCAAAACCATTCTATTATATATCAAAGATTATCCGTCAAAAATTTTATATTTCATTATTTAAACTGTAGGCATTTTATTATTAATTGACGCTTCAGATTATAAGGGATCGAGAATATCGAATGCTATATTTTTCACACCATTAAAATCGCACATTGAGTCGAATAAAACAAAACATATTGAGTGTGCGTCTATAGAAGTGGTGTATTGAAATAAAAAACCACGAGACACCAATTACCGAATTTATATATAATAACTGAAACAAATATCATTATACTTCAGTAAAATAAAATAGGCATTTTTTGTATATTTTAAAGTCTCCTTTTACCAACGGGAAACTATCTGGACTGTACGTACAGTTTTAACGTGGACTCCGAACCACGGTCCTTGGCACTAAGCCTACCGACTGGCGAGTGACCAACTTAGAAATTATCCCAGAAGACATCCGGTCTTACCCAGCCTGGTGACAGGAATCATTTTCCTTGTCGAATTTGCACTGTTATCTAAGAACAACTACAAATGTATATTATAAATAAATACCATTATACTTCAGTATAATAAAATAGGCATTTTCTGTATATTTTAAAGTCTCCTTTTACCAACGGGAATTTTTCTGGACTGTACGTACGGTTTTAACGGGGTCCCCGAACCACGGTCGTCGGCACTAAGCCTACCGACTGGCGAGTGATCAACTTAGAAACCATCCTAGAAGACATCCGATCTTACCCAGCCTGGTGACTGGAATCATTTTCCTTGTCAAATTTGCACTCTTATCTAAGAACAACTACAAATGTTAAACAATCACAAACATAAATTTGCGACCATGCCCCAGCAGGATTCGAACCCGCGATTATCGCAACAGTAGGAGGACCGTCCTGTCGCTTTTACCACTGCGCCAACCAAGCCATCTAGGCATTTTTTATAATTATATTCAGTTCCATTCACCCCCTTACTTGTCATCCAGTAACTAGTCTCAAAATTTTTTCATTCTTAATCCAGTGACCAAATAACTTTCATTTTCTATTTCTTTATTTTTATCGAAATATGTGAACCTTAAGGCGTTCGAATAAACATGAATAAGAACGCAAACCAATGGGTTACGTGACTTGTCGAGAGCTCACGATGCAAGCATGCTATATTTTATTTTTTACTAGCTGACCCGACAGACTTCGTCCTGTCAAAAAGATTTGTAATGTGGCAGTTTTTGTGCCTACGTATTTTAAAAAATTCTCCTGAACAGAACCATCACCCTGGTGATAGGGCGTTGTGAATAAAAAATAATTAAATAAAACATATATAAGGATTGAAAAGTAAGTAATCGCTTTATTGTTAATCATGTGAATCATAATTATTATTATTATTATCATTATATTGCTTTGTGGTATACGATGTTTTTTGTTTGATTACCTGGCGCATAGATAAACAAATCTGATGGTTTTCCAACACGGGAACAGGCAACATACAATTGACCATGTGAGAAACATGGGTTTTCTAGATTAATACCACAAACACTTAATGATTGCCCCTGGGACTTGTTTATAGTCATAGCAAAAGCAAGCCGTCAACATGTCTATAGGAAATTTGCCATTACCAATGTCAATGAGTTGTTTAGAGAATATGTTTCCAGATTGGTCATTTTGCAACTCGACACGCATATTCTTGCTTAAATGAAGTACTTTAACATGTTTCCACAAATTGGAGGACTTTAGACATGCATTGAGTTCATCAGCTGGCGTTGATCGTGGAATCACTGGCAATGTTTGACGAAAATCTCCTGCTAATAAAATCATTGCACCACCAAATCGGTTATTATTGCTACGTAGATCTTTTAAGGTTCTGTCTAAAGCCTCCAAAGATTTTTTATGTGCCATCGTGCATTCATCCCAAACAATCAATTTACATTGCTGCAAAACCTTTGCCATTGCAGAGTTCTTCGAAACGTTGCAGGTTGGAGTTTCATTGCTTTGCATATTTAATGGCAATTTTAGTGCTGAATGGGCTGTTCGACCACCTTCAAGCAAAGTTGCTGCGATTCCCGACGAAGCGAGTGCAAGTGCAATTTTATTTTGTGAGCGAATTGTTGCTAATATTAATGAAATAAAAAAAGTTTTTCCTGTACCACCAGGTGCATCTAAGAAATAAATCCCTCCAGTTTCATCATTTGTTACTTTCATAAGAGTTTCAAATACATACTTCTGTTGTTCATTTAACAGTGGAAGATTTGTTTGAATTTATTCTTTCAAAGCGTTGAGATCATACAGTCTTTCTCGATGCAACTCTTGGTTAAAAGCGTCATGCATTGGACGATTGGGCGCGGTCAGGCCTAATTGAATTAATAGTTTGTTTGACATTATCAAGCACATGTCCTCAATTGAAATCAATGCTTCATTGTAAATTTCTTCACTGATTTGTATATTTGGATTTCCCATTCTATTCCGTATTTGATACAAAATATCATCACACATATAATCTTTGTACTTCATCCACAAATCAATTGGGTTTGATGGGAAGCATGTAGATATGATTATAGAAAACAATGTTCGTATTTGATGAGTGTGTGATGATATTACAGCATCATTGAGAGTTTGATCCCAATGAGCGTCATTTTCAAGCAATTGCAAACGTTGACAGGCTTCTCTGTAGGATCCACACAATTCACCATCAACAGTTCGTAACTGTTGGAATGATGTTGGGCCACGTACATTGACTAATAGCAGTCGTAAATAAAAACATTCATCATTGCTTGGATGTACTGAATAAATCCGGCCAATCGCATCGGTGGAATATACATCTGTATATCCTGGAACTGGTTTTCCTTGTTTCCGTCGTATAAATCTCCTTGAGGATTGATTCCAGGTATAATATTTTGGCATTTCAGAATATAGCAATGTTTGTGCGAAATCATCGTTTTGGCATGTCTCAAAAAAACTGGTTAATGTAGTAGATGGTGGCTGAGCAGCTCTTTGTACTGCGTTCTGTGCTGTAAAATACACTCTTTGTCCATTTTCTAAATGCACAGCTAAGTGAACAACAGAAGGGTGTCTCTCATGAATAGGAAAAGAAAATATTCGCCAAACTGCTTCATTACTACTGACATAGCGGCCCATTTGGTATTGGGTAACTTCATCATTAGAATTCTCTGCACCAATTCCAATCACAGCCATATCACTCCCTTTGGTTACATATTTGCAAATGTATTTAATCGATTTCACTGAATGGCAAGATTCAACGTTGATGTGTGCTTTGAATGTCTTTGATAAAATGGGTGAATATGGAACAATCCAACGATTATCTATTTCAATATCTTGTTAATTTAATTTGACAATTGTTGATTTTCCATTGTCTGCTGTCGATCTGCGACGATACAATGGATAACCGTCATTACCAGTAATTGTTTCCGATATTAATGTCCGTGGATATCGTTTTGAACATTTACCATCCATCATACACGGTGAATTTTGATTAAGAGTTCCACAGGGACCATGTATCATGTTTTTGATAACTACCTCATGCAATCCAGGATCTACTTGTACATTAGGGATTTCAGCTGATATCACTGCATCAACTTCATTTGGCCTTATCTTTTCAACCAACCAAATCAAAATGTGTGCATGTGGCAATCCTCGTTTCTGCCACTCCACAGAATACATCCAGCAGCGTGTCTCACCAAACACATTATGTTTTACGATGAAATTCATTAAAGATTTCAACTTTTGTCTAAAGACTCTGGCTGTAATATCATGACGATCAATGGATGATTTCCCAGGTAATAACTCCTGCTTAATTTCTATCCATTGCGGATTGCATATAAATGTGATAAACAAATCTGCTGTACCATAATGACGAACATACGACATAGCATCTTGAGCATATTCGTGCATATGCCGAGGGCTTCCGATGTATGTTGCTGGAAGAATAGTCATCCGACCGACATTCTGTGCATTTCCATCAGTATTAATCGCATCTCGAAGGTGAATATACTCTTCAGATCGGAGTTTGGTTTGATTCAACCTGATGAATGTTAATCTCTCCGTTTCAATTTTAACATACATGTCATCAACATATTTGTGATATAATCGCCGACATTTCAATATGTGATTATCTGCATTTTCCCGAATCATTAGGCGGTATGAATAATAGTTCATTGAACTGACTTTTTTGTTGGTTTCAGAACCTGTAAACAGATTTTGTTTTAATAACATTCAAATATAAAATTAAAATACATAATATAGTGACTGAGATATTATCGCCATAGCTAAACTAATATTTTAGTTACCTGTAATGGGATTTATCATTTTTATTGATAAATCGTAGCCATCTTCACCTTGCCAAAATATAATGGGATATTGCAGTGCATCATATGAGCGGTGTGTTTCCTTTATAGGTTGTAATTGAAAATTCCGACGATGTAAAACAATATCACGGGATTCCAAGTTTTCTCCAACTACAACGATAGCAACTTCATCAATAGTTGGTGCATTAAAACGTCTTGTATGTTGACCTGCAGGTGTTTTATCAGCTCTGATTACAATTTTGTGATTATCGGATGGCATCAGATCCAGGGCAGTTTTAAACAATATAATCAATTGATTGTGTTGATGAAATAAAGTTTGTAATTGTTCTACAATAGACCTTTTTACTAAATTGTTATGTGCACAACGCAGATCAATTTCTTGTGGTGAATTGCCCATAAAATAAATTTGCAGGAATTTGTTGTCGCTATCTGACACTGGTAACAGTGAACCTGCTCTGTGATATATTTGCCCTTGTATCTGTAAATAAAAAAAATATTATGGTGTGGTATAAATTAATGGATTGTCAATGATCAAACTTAAATAATATTTGATCTTAAAAAGTATATATTTAGTTTTAACTAATATCTATCAAATATAAAATATAATAAAAGTGTCACTGAAACTGAATCACCATATAATATGATGACTAAGTGATATATTTCGTAATGATTAAGAAATTGAAGATTAGTAACACATCTTAACTTTGGTGACAGAAAATTTTGTTCGCTAAAATAATTATGAGTAACTGCTATAATACATACCTTGAAAGTTGGCATAAAATTTTCCCGAACTGCATTTGTTGCCCCAAATGAAGTCATTTGAAAGCAATTGTTATATTGTTGAATATGTGTCAAAAAGTGTATAGAATCTGTTCCTATTCCTGAAACCAATGAGTACAATGGTTCTGGTGGTGGATCCAATTGTATCAATTTCACTTTACCATTTGCGCAACACAATCCATTGGCATCGTTTTTGTATTTTAATGCCTTACAGTGTGAGCAAACCAAGTTCATAGAACCAATAACAACACATTGGTAGTTACTGTAGTCAATTGACACATCGTAACTGAAAGCAGCTGGATTCAAACTTGCGCGATTATTAGTTGAATGTCGCGCTCGCGCTTCACGCGTTTGTGATATCCGAATTCTTTCACGTTCATTTCCGTCGTCACGTTCTTGTGCAGTACGATTAGATCGGTAATTAGCTTGGTTTATAGCATTTCTGGTTCTTCTACCTAAATTGCTTCGTCTTATAGGAGGCATATCAAATATAAATTATTTTTTCACTAATCACGAACTAAACAAACACTAACTAACTAAACACTCTGCACAAAACACGATATACGAATTTGTTTCGTGTATCACTTGACAATTCATCTGTCATCTGTCAAAAGTCATCTGTAACAGACAACTTTTTTTTTTAAATTTGATATGACTTGAACTCAAATCCTTTTAAGCCGTACGAATTGTTTTATTTATTTAAAATTTGAATTAAATTTTAAACAAATAAAAAATTTTAAATAAATAAAACAATTCGTACGGATTAAAAGGATTTGAGTTCAAGTCATATCAAATTTAAAAAAAAAAGTTGTCTGTTACAGATGACTTTTGACAGATGACAGATGAATTGTCAACTGATACACGAAACAAATTCAAACAAAAAGGGCTATTTTTAGGGTTTTTCCAGCAATAATTCTAATTTTTCTCGCCGTAAAAACCATCCCTGAACTTCAACGAACATTTTAAAAAAAGATTTGGCCAAATTGGTCCAGGCGTTGTTGAGTTATGCGCTTAGGAACATATTTTGCGATTCATTTTTATATATAAGATTAACTATAATTATATATAAGACAAATGTATAAATTTCGCATTCTATCAACATACCAATCTTATGTATCTCTGCTTTGTTTTTTTTTTAATTTTATTGTCACAATAGCATTTTGCAAATAATTTTTTAACTTACAAGTAACGCTTGGATCATGTCAACAATGTTGACATAAAAAAATTAAAAAATGAAAACAAACAAAAATTAGAGATGTATATACTATAACATTATATTTGATTTATTAAAATAAAATTTTATTTGAGAGGTTACAGTTATTTAAAAGGTGTCAATTTGAATATTTAAAAGATGGTTTCATCGTTATCGTTACTATATCATCATGTACATTATATTATTTATTGATTAAATTGTTCTAGGCCAAAAGCTTATCACTTAAATACGTTCTCATAAACCTGGTGAATCGTATAACAATTCTGAATACATTATTTCCAACATTGTGTAATAATTTAACAGAAGAGTCTGTAAATAAACAGGATTTATTTGACCGGCTGTATATGAGACTAGTCGAATAGAACTTTAACTAAATTTGCATCAATTAATAATTGGGATCATTCACCCGTCCTGGACCGTCTTATCCCTACTGAATGCCGAACATTTCGCGATATTTAAAGCTTTATCGTACATCTCAACACAATCCTTCAAAGAATGGCCAATCTTGACCGTCTCCTGAAATGCTCTCGATTATTTCCTGTGACAGAAGTTCAACCATCCTCTGGTCACCGATTCACTGTCAATTATTCGTACCCTCTATCTGAATAGGATCAGGACAAGTTTACTGTAGATCCCTTCTCACGTTGGTATACCGGGAAATGAGTGCGCACATAATGCAGCTATATCGGCAGCCCCATCACGGATGTCTGTGTCCATACCGATGTTATACCATTCGTATCTTGTTTCACAAATAGCGAGGTACAACGTCGTTGAGCCCGGGAGGCCACAATAGGCTCTTTCAGGTTAAAGCTGATTTTTTCTCCTCTTTTCGCGTTCCTTCACTTCGTCACCATGTCGTAGCTTTGAATCGACTGAGATTGGGCTACTGTCGTTTCTCGTACGGTCACTTGATGACTTCGAGCCTGCTTGCTCACTCTGAGCTTTGTCACCGTGCCCCTATTTTAGTCTACCACATATTGAACGACTGTCCACGCCTCACCCAGATTAGAATTAAGATTGGGCAGCCAAATTTAAAAATAACAGGAGAAAATACAGGCAGACTCCTCGGATTTCTACGAGATATCGATTTTCTCCATAGAATCTAGCCTATGCTAAGTTTAAAGTTACTGACCAAATAACCATTACCACTTCGGTATGGGTGCTGACGTGTACTGTCTGGATATAACCTCTACATTGTTATAGTTGTGTTTGTAGTCCTGTATTTGTATTCATTTTTAAATTCTATATACACTATCTATTCTTTTAACCCCCTGTTTTTGTCTCCTTTCGATCAACATCGTACAACTGTATAGTCGCGAAATGAGTGAAAGAAAAAGAATTAATAATTGCTTTTTTTGCTAATTTTTTAATTTTAATTGATAATTTTAAGATAAATGACAAAATTCGAAAATACAGATATACTTTATCAATGTTTTATATTAAACAATCTGAATCCTAATTATATCTAATTAATTAACAGATTATAGATCGTTTAAAACAATCTAAACTTTGCATATTTTAAATTGTTATTCTATATATTTTCAGTATATTTTTAATAAAAGTTAAATCTTGCCTTTTATTGAAATTCTTTTATTGATTGCCTTTCACATGTAAATAACATTGTATTTGCTTTTAAATGTCAAATAAATATGCAACAGTTCCAGTAAAAATATTTCGAATCCTACAACCCATAAATTAATCCTTCTTCTTGCCAATTAAGGAAACTCGTATTGTCCCACCTGTGCCGAAAACCTTAAACAACACGTATCTGGCTTAAAATTGTCATAAATCACAAATGTAACGCTGCTCTGGCCACAGTTACAGTGAGGACACCTGTTCCTCAAGTGGCATACTTTCTATCGTATTAACGTCAACTAAAAATAGTTTCTGAATTTCTGACTTATAACAGACTATCTATCAGACACGTGAAGCAGATTCAGAGTCTGGAACTCGGCAATGTTGATTGGAGAACATTTTTACTTTGCTTTGATCTTTATGATTTGATTGATTTATTATAATAAATAATAAATTTCTCTTTAACTAAAAATATACCAAAACCGTTGTCTGGTGCAAAAACAACGTTTGGAATATTATAGTTTATTTTAAATTTATTTTGAATTCATCCGACTTATTTTGATTGTCAAAATATTTTACTTTCCTATAACGATATTTTTAAAATATATTGCATAAACCTTATTGTGTACCTTTGATGCATCATTCAATTCCCTCCTTCCACAAAAAAAGGGTTATATATTTTTTATCTAAGCCACTATATTTCTATTAGACCACAAAAAACTCTCAAAGTGCAAAGGTAAAAAAAAATTCACCCAAAAATTGTACCGACTTAAAAAATAAATAAGGAACTCACTAAGATAGAATTAGATATATAAGATAGGACTTAGATTTTTAATACAAAAGAACCCTTTTAAAATATGATTTGTACATAATAATCGTTGCAATAACTAAATAAAAAAAACAAAATACTTATTTAACCTATCTATTACACGTACTTTATATTCTACTATACACAAACAATTTATGATGAACATAAGTATACACTCAACACAATACAATACAAAAATAATAATATAATATTGTGGCAAACATTAAACACGAACACAACAAAATTAAATTACGAACAAAAGAAATCTCATTTGTTGATCGGCACCGACTTCAATGATGAGATGGTAGTAGCTAAAATAATATTGTAGATAGATAAGTAGGTTTAGGTAGGTATTAAGCTAAATTATGTGTAAATAGTAGAATATAAAATATGCGTAGTAGATAGGCGAAATAACGATTATTATGTACGTATTTTGTTTTAAAATGTTTTTTTTTGCGTTAAAATCTAAGTTTAATTATTTTTTACTTTTTGTGAGATACTTATTTATTCTGAAGTCGGTTCAACTTTTTTTTAAATATTTTATTTAAATGTTGTTGCTTTAATTAAATAAAATTGAAAATAACTGTTGCGGTTGGTCAAATAATGGTTATCTTAAGGGAATCTTATATTTTCCATTATTTCTAGCTCAATTCTGGCTGGATGAAGCTGTTACGAACGGGTCAATTAATCTGTTCCTATCGAGTTGTGGATGCAATCTAACTAACAGGTGTCCCCCTACCATTTTGATTGCGCGCCATCTTTATGTGACTTTTAGCTCAGTTTCGCATTAACCATTGTGTTGTGTATACGTCCAAATTTTATTATGGGTAAATAAAGGCCACAAGAACGAGCAGAAATAGTGACAATATTTATTGAAAGTAATCTTTCCATTATTGCCACTCAACGGAAATTGCATCAAAAATATCCTAATCCTCCATTGTCTCACAAAACCACAATTTATTGTTTACATGTGAATTTTCGACAGTACGGTATGATAGCAGATAGGTCTCATTCTGGAAGGTAACGGACGTCTCGTAACGCTGAAAATGTGGCTGTGATACGCGACAGTGTTGCTGAGTCTCCAGAAACATCAATTCGAAGACGTGGTTCCCAGTTACATATTTCTGCACGCAATTTAAGGCGCATTTTGAAAACTGATTTGAAAATGTTCCCGTACAAAATTCAGTTAGTCCAAAAATTGCTACCGAGAGATCCTGATCAACGAGTTAAGTACAGTAATGCAATCCTAAGGCTGTCTGGTGAAACAGAAGATTTTTTTGTCTAAATTGATAATGAGCGATGATGCCCATTTTTTTCTCAGTGGCCATGTCAATAAACATAACAGTCGGTTTTGGGAACACAGGCTCCTCAATTAATTCATTGCATCCACTAAAAACAACTGTATGGTTTTAGAAACATTATATGTCTGTATTTTTTTTAAAATGACCAAGATGTTACAGATACTGTTATTGCAGAACAGTACCAAGATATGATTCGAAATTTTCTTGTGCGCGAAATGGAAGAGCAAGGACTGGAGAACATCTGGTTTCAACAAGATGGGACTACAGCACACACAGCTCGTTCAACAATTCAATTGTTGAATGATGTTTTTTCATGAAGATCTCGCGAAGTGGCGATTTAGCATGGATAGCCAGATCTCCGGATTTAACAGCACCAGACTTTCTCTTATGAAGTTTTTTAAAATAAAAAGATTATGTGAATATGCCCCAAACGATTTAACATCTTAAAGACAATATTCGTCACGAAACTGAAGAAATTCAACCTCAGATGTTGCAGGATGTCATAAAAAAAATGCCTCAATAAGAGCCGAAAGTTGCATAGCGAATCGCGGTCACCATTTAGCCCATATAATTTTTCAATCATAACGAGAAAAAAATTTAAAGACCGAATGAACTTTTGTGAAAACCAAACTTACCTATCTTTGGTTTGAGCAAAGTTATAGGCAATCAAAATGGTAGGGGGACTTTTGCCCCAAGTTGTACTATTACATCACAAAAATTTCAATGGCGTTGTGCCAAAACCCGCATCAAATCCTTTCAGAATGCAATAAACTTTTTAGGATTCAATACTTCTACATCACAACATAATACAGGTTTTTAACATCCGACATAATATTCCATAATAGCTTGTCAAAATGATCAAATTATTACTTAATAAAGCACTAAAGGACCCACCCTCTATAAATAAATTAAAATATTAAATAAAAACAATCCTTAAACCCACTCCACTAAGAAAAGTGAATCATTTAAATCACAATTTACTCTGCGTAACCTATATTAATGGATGAAAGTAAAAAAACTAATTAGTATTTTGAATAGTATTTACGATAACAATAATTATAGAAGAGAAAAGTATCATCATCAAATTCAATGAAGTCAAAAAAGTGTAACATTTAAATCACTTTTAATTTGTTGCATATAACCTATATTCGAAATAGCAAACAGATGAATATCTAAAAAATCTAATTAGTATTTTGAATAGATTTTACAATAGCAACAACCCTGGACGAAAAACTTTATCATATACCCAACAATAACACCTTTATGCCGGCAACAAAGCATAAGATCGGAGCGCGTTGTTTACAACGTTTCTGATACATATCGGCGTTTACGAACTCTCCAGAGAGACCAGTTGTGTTTTTGAAGCGGTACAGCACGAACAAATGCCTATTCAGAGCCGGCGAAGAGAGGACCGACAATCTGATTGAATCGAAACGTATAATAAAAGGCACAGCTATCCCGCTCGTAAACTCAGCGACGTTATAATAAAACGAAAAGACATATTGGAACCTTATATTATCGCCAGGCCTCGTGTAATCTGGCATGCCGAAGAATAAAACTTCATTTGCATGCCCGATCGAAGAGAAAACGAGCAACAAGAAGGGAATAACGTGGAGAGTGATTTTTCGTTCGGAATGTGTTTCGATTGTCGACTCGACTAGACTACCACAATAATTCTTCGACTAGATAACATGTTTTATAAGTAGATTATAGGATAAAAAAATAAATATTCCCTATTGCTTTGTTTCTCAACTGATACCTAAATCATCCTTTGTTGTTTGTTATACCTCTAGAGAAAGTATTAGATCGGAAATTGTTATTCGCTAAGTTGTTTAATAAGTTCATGGAAATTAAATACTAAACCGATTTCTTTATTAGTATAATGTGGCTGAAAAGATGGCGTAAAAAAATTCAACGAAACAAAATCCAGTCATATAACTTTTACGCTCCGTAGAAGAACATGTCCTCTAGTGAATATCAATAGTTGTCAACTCCCGCAAGCAGAGGATGCTAAATATCTTGGTATGCACCTAGATCGACACCCAACTTGGAAGAAGGACATACTTGCCAAACGGAAACAACTTGGACTTAAACTCTAACAAATGTATTGGTATACCGAGCACAAATTCAAGTTTTCATTAGATAATAAGATATCATTGTATAAATCTATACTCAAGCCTATTTGGTCATATAGAATCCAACTATGGGGAACCGCTAGCAAGTCAAATATATCCATCATACAACGGTTCCAAAATAAAGTATTGCCTACAATTATCGATGCTCCATACTATATATTAAATGAAGTGATACAATACGATATTCTAGAACCAATAACTGGTGTCATTCAACGTGTTTATGTAAAGTACTTATCGCGAGTTCAAATCCCGCCAAGCATTGATGTCTTTATATTAGTGATTGTGATTGTAAATGTCTCTGAGCAATAGTGTAAAGTTTGAAAATAAACAACCATTCCGGTCACGTCAGTAACAAAGCTTGATAAGACTAAATGTCTTCTGGGATGGTTTCTAAGTCAGTCACTAGTCAGTTGATAGGTTCGAAGGCTACATTAAGTAGTGTCAAGTCAATACCTTGATTGGTAAAAGGGAAACTGGAACATACTCCTCTATTAACTATTAACTATTATAAGTAACTATTAACTCCATTACCATTTAATGATAATAATTTAACATAAAGGATATTTTAAGATATCAAAAAAACTAAATCTGCTTTAAAAACGTGCTGAGCTGTCTTGGTGAAAAATGATTTTATTATTTCTCTAATCCTAATTTTTTTTTCAAATGTTTGCATCCATTTAAAATTAATTTGATCAAAAATAAAATTCACACATTTTTGACCTATTATTTTACACGAGCTGGCCTCGTAGCCGAAAGACTTAACTACTTAATGAAACATCCCATAAAATCCTTTTAATTTTTAAAGTCTCTTCGAATGGGCTTTTGTAGACAGGCAGCTTAGTGTATGGTTAAAATTTAACAAATTCTTAATCTTAAGACTTTTTTATCATTTACAATATATAAGTACTTAAAGTAGCAATATTGTTCCAAAAGTTATTCTAAGTAACTGATAATCAAGCAACTACAAAAGGTTGGACCTGGTTTTGGTTTTCTGAACATAGAAGAAATTGTAAACCTAATGTCTGCAAAATTTTCCCCTGCAACTAGAATTCACTATATAGAATATACGAGTAGCTCAGTAGAATTTTTCAATTAACAAGAAAAACTATGTTGGAGGAAATTTACTTTCGATTATTTTCAGGTTTTTCAAATCGAATTTATTTATATCAATTAAAAATACTAACCAACTATATATGCGACGTGTTGATCGTTAATATTTTTTCACTTTTCTCGCAAAATCACAATGTAGTCACTTTTAATTAAAACTTCTTGGATTTCTGAGCCAAAATCCGAATAATTTGCACAAACATCTAATCAAAGCTTCTACTCTAAATTCAAGAATTACAATGTGGAGATATTTTTGTACAGATTATACAGCTAGTTGTATAGTTGGATGGGTGATCTCAAACTCAGAACCTATTGTTATCGAGCCACTAAAAATGTGTATGCTCGAGCGTTGTCGAGATGAAAGACAAAAAACTTTCTCATTGATTAGTTCGGGTTGTTTTTTAATGGCCTGCTTCATTCAAATCAGTTATTGGCAATAGAGAATGATTTGGCCAGGTTGGAAGCTTAGGAGCCTATGATGATCAATTGTTTAAACGGTATTAAAAATTTCAACCCCAATTTCCCTTGGCATCAATATAGGCTTTGGAACTATTCATTAAAGTTTTCTGGGCTTTTACGACGATATTTTTACCCACTATTGTCGAACGTGATCCACTTTTCCTCCATCGTAATCATACATTTCAAATATTGTTCAATTTTTTTCCTATTTTGCTTTAACAACAATTAACAAATCGTATCTAAACCCTAAATAAACTGTTTCGCTATTAATTAATATGGAATCCAAGTATAGAGCTTTTTTGATATCTAGTCTTATGTAAATAGTTCACAGCTATTTTATGATCGGTGCTTAATTCTGTAGCGATTGAGAAAATATTTAGGTCTCCCTGCATAATTTTAAGAATTCTATCGGCTTCTTGAACGATTAGCCAGCCAGGGCTGATTTTGAACATCGAGATTGGCTGAATAAAAACGAACACACTAATCTCTTACCTTTTTTTCCTCATCGCCATAAACATACTAGAATTTGGACCATCTAGCGCTGCAGGGTTTCATTAAATAAGTGTTACCACAGATACGTGACAGTAAAGTTATCTATTACTTACTTATCTATACCTATCTATAGCTTACTTTTCTTAGTACTCCGTTCTGATATACTTGAAACTAACTTTAAATGACAAAACTGACAAATTATTTTCTAGCAGACAATATTTTTCCAACAAATTCTTTCCCAACATGTAACCTAGCATTAGAAGTGATGAAGTTGACATATATATTTTAATGGTTGTTAATTAAACGTGATAAATTTCTCATAATGTTAAGGTTTCGTTTTGAGAAATCGTGTACCTCAACATTTCTTGAGCTACTATGTTTTCTGAGAGAACTAGAATTCCAAGAACAACCGACATATCATTTTCGATTATCTTTACCAAAGTGGTGATACTCTCTCAGATCCGACGACGTTTCTATGTAGGTTTTCACAGATTTTCTAGAACACAACACTATCATATCTTACGTACATTTGGTTTACATATCATTTTTCTCTATATTAAAGTATATTAAAATTGTAGCGACCTTGAGCCATGTCAAATTTTACATCGTGGAATAACTGTCTACAAAATACCCAGAAATATAATCCCAGATGTTGAACACAGGCGGTGTGCTAGCAGCGCCAACTATGAAATGATAACGATTATCTGGCGAACCCGAGACGTTTTTCTGGGACTGGGATTCACTCAGTATCTGACCAGCGTTGAATTCAGACGTGCCACCATCGACTGCCCAAGCCTCGTCATCAGGTAAACCCAGCGCCAATCATTTTATCACTAGTATTTTCCACATAATATTTTATATCGTCAATAAATAACGGTCACAGAATGTAAACATCACTGTTTCATTTCGTTTCACCTCCATTCCCCGAGCCACCTAATTAACCCTAAAAAGTATTTATTAACAACCCTTTAAAGTTAGTTCACAATATTAGGATTCACTGTATCTTTCAAACAATATACGAATAAATGGTACTCACAGAACCTAAAAAACTATAATGTATCAAATAACTATACAATAATGATATCTTGTGAATAGTAATTAATCCCGCAACAGCTGTGTGAAGAAATCAAGTACTTTTTCATTGTCTACCGTTGAAGTTCAGCACGAGTGGATATCGATGTGTGTTTTCGCTTTATTTACATTACAATGGCTTTCGTTTAGTATTTGCTTAGACACGGCTCATTAAGTACACATTTTATTGTTGAGCGTGTTATTCAAACGGTACCACTTCTAATATAAGAAAAAATTACATTTACATATTAATGTTATTATTGAATAGGGATTTCGAAGCGGTGGTTTAATCATTTTTTCAATCCGCTTAGAATTAAAGTAAAACACTTCTAAGACCAAAGATGTTAGATACCTAAACTGCTTAACAACTTTCATTATATTGCAGAATAATTTTTACCAACTAGATTTTATCTTCAAATAAACAAATTTGAATTCAAAAAATCATAAAAACAATAAACAATTCTAAACCGCGAACCTCATCATTAGTCTACTGACTGGTAACCATCTAAAAGACCATCCAAAAAGATGTCCGATTTACCTAGTCTGGATACTAGCATAGATGATCTTACACTCATACCTATGGACAACCACTAATATAAATTAAAAACACGCATAAGTGTATTCAAACCACGACTATCATAGAAGCTGTAGAACCGCCCAAATTCCCCTTTTATTTTTGGAATTCACTTAAATTAGTAGTCAAAATAATAAAAAATTTAGTAAGTACTGATTAAAATTTTGTTAAAAAATCTGTCGTTTATAATTTAACAAAAAAATAGTAGCGTTGGGAACTATCGTCTAAAAACGACTATCGACTATTTAGTAATTGATTACTTTTCACTATCGACTATTTCAATCGCTATTTTTGGTTCAATTGATTTTACTACTTTTTACCAGTGACTATTTCAGTCGACTGTTTTCAGTCACTATTTCAGTCGTGTACTTTTAGTTACTATTTTTGGTTCTACTAGTTTCATTCGACTGATTTTTAACGTTTTTAACGTTATCCTAGCCGCGACCTTGACAAAAGCATACCCAAATTATGCATAGATTTATATGTAATATATATAGTTTTATGATTTTTTTATTAGTTTGCTTGTAAATAACAATATATTGTATATTAATATAGCAGGATTTTGAAACGATATTTTTCCAGATTGATAATGTAATAGGATAAAAGGATTAAAATTGTGAATGATAAATAGTAAAATACTTTTGACTGTTTTTATAGCAATAATAGGCAATATTTCGGTTACCCTCTCGATTATTTGTTAAAAAAATATTTCCCTTCAACAATAAATAAAGCATTCACTTTATTTAAAAATGCTCTTGTAGTTTTGTGCGATCCTCATTAATTATGTCATGTATTAGTTTTTTTTCTATGATTAGGTATATGTTTAAGTTTTATTTAATACTTATGGTTATTGTATATCTTTAGTTTCTATGTTTATTTTAACTTCTATTCTATTATCTATATTTATTATAGTATATTATTTAAAAATATCAATTAGCGTATTAAAATAAAATAAAACATTTGTGGGGTATTATTCCATTCCATTTTAGAGAACCACAGAACATTCAAACATAAAAATAATTCTACTTCCTTTAAAAAGAAATTATTAATTGCATGTTAATAGTATTCAATTTAAAGTTAGTACATGAAAAAATATGTACATCTCCGTCTCGCTTATACTAGCGTTGGAAAAAATATAAACTCATACAAAATTAACTGCTCCAAGAAATTATCTCCGTCTTTTCTTCTCTCGCAATTTATACAGGAAAGAATTCATACATCTTCGTCTAACATCACGAATTGAAAAAAACAGTCGAACCGGGCATTTGGCTGAAAATAGTAGTACTATTTTCAGTCGCTAGTTTTTTGACCATCGACTGTTTCGACTGTTTTCAGTCGATAGTTCCCAACGTTAAAAAATAGTTAGTTTTATGTTAAAATAAGTATAAAAATAACATTGAAAGGTTTTTTTATTCACTTTATTCACTGAATGTTAAATATTTCCTAACAGTCAAATATTTCTATAAACTCATAGTGATACTGCTCCATCATATCCCAAAATATAATTATAAATTGCACGACCAAGAGGACCGAAATAATTTGAAGAGAATAAACTGCAAGACTCATAAAATAAAAAGCTCAAATTCCCAAAAAACGTTCAGGCAACTTAGCAGTTAGTAATCAACACTTTCTAATGATGGGAAAGGGCCTAGAGCGAGAGAAAATGGCTACAATACGAATTATGCCAATTCGAACCGTTTCAACATAGCGATTTCATTGGTTGCCAGACAAAAAAGAAAAGTTTCATATCATCTCTACCGGTATAACACATTGCAAAAATTATGATTCACTGTTACAGTTTGAATGGGAAGTGTTGTCGCAGCCAACGTACTCACCAGACATTCTGATTTCCAGATCTTTTTACAACTTGTTCTGATCAATGTGGCGTAGACTGGCTGACACATGATTCTGAAAAGCTAAAGAGGTCCATATATTGATTGATGATTTCATTGTTGCTAAATCAACATCCCTCTTTCGACACGGTATCACAAAAATATAGGAAAATGATGTAGAAAATTATGGAAAATATATTGATTAACATATATTATTATCCATAAATACCTTTTTAAAGTTAAATCACAATATCAGAGCATACGAAACGCATAATTTCTAACATCTTATTCAACATATCTAATAGAAATTCGTAATCAATGATATAATTTTACCAGTATTTTTATATATGATTGTAAATTTTCAATTTTATATTGATATTTTTTTGCGCCAGTTTATCAAATTTAACTTATTTGAGTTAACATGGACTTTTAAGTCATGTAAATACCATTAAATTGATTTAAAAGTGCATATGAGAACAAAATTGAACGTAGCAAAGATACTGAACAATTTTTAAGCTACCTCAAAACATAATGTAACAGGTATTACATAGATGGAAAAGTGTCTTCAGTTTTATACAATCGTAAAAAAATTGTAATTATGTGAGCTAAACGTAAGCACAACCTCTTCAAATAATTAAACAATAAACAAATATACATGCGATGCGAACTGTAGTTTAAGATGTTACAACAATACCCAAATAAAAGTAAGGCATAAAAGAAGATAATGCCCGAAGACATGTATGAAAGTCAATATTTAACCCATAAATGCCCAAAACTATCCAATAATGTATCAATAATATTTATTTAGGTAATGAAATAAAATCCAAAACTGCAGTTAGTTTAGGTTAACAGAAGAGATAAGGAAAGAAATATATTTGCAGATTTCGTACATACTTAATCAGTTAGCTTCATTAACACGTATTTATTAGAACACAAGTGGTAAGAATATTTTTTATTTTATTTATTTCCTTTCTTATTATGCTTTACAAGTCCCTTCGATAGGCTTCTACTGATTTTCACATAATCGATAGCAAATATTTTATTATATAAACTAAGGTATATTATTCAAAATATGTAAATGAAGTTCAAATGTGGAATGATATTTTAAACTACTATTTAAAAAATATATTTCTTTACTCAAATATCACCGTAAATAATCCTCAATTGTAAATTTTGTACAATTTACTACGTTTATTTCGACTATAAATTGTTTAATATACAACTAATCTTCAGTTTTTAAGTATTTTGAATATTAGTATTTCCCATTA
Organism: Rhynchophorus ferrugineus; assembly: GCF_030347505.1. Classification (NCBI taxonomy): domain Eukaryota; kingdom Metazoa; phylum Arthropoda; class Insecta; order Coleoptera; family Curculionidae; genus Rhynchophorus; species Rhynchophorus ferrugineus. The sequence continues at coordinate 75,453,599 of NW_027472581.1, forward strand.
TTATCTAAGATTACTAAATATTCCAAGAAAGTAAGATCCTAAAATTAATGCAAATAAAGTTTAATTTATTCTTGTAAGTGATGTAAATGTTGATGTAAATGTTCAGTTCTAGTTTGATATAAAAATTCTAAAATTCTGCAAAATTGACGAAAGGATTTTTCGAAAAGAATTATTTTTTTAAATAATCTATAACAAAATAATAAATGTAATATATTATATAAAATATTCACTATTCTTTTTCATTCCCAACTTACATTCCAAAGCGATACATTAATAATAAATATTTTTTTAAACAATGGAATCAATATAATTTATTTAAGAGAAATTTCTGTAATTTAATACAAATTTTTAGTGGTTAGGTATGAAAACTAGTAATAAATATTTAAATATTATTATTTTAACATATAAGAATAATAAACTAGTTATTCAGTAAATGTTTAAAAAAAATTGAATTCAGTTATGTGTTAGTACTTATCTAAGTATAACTTCCTTCTATTTAATCGATCTAAAAAGAAATTAAAATAATCAGTTCCTCCATTTATTCACCGTTATCTCTAATTGCATAGAAAATTGCAATGGTCAGATCTTACTTATACAGTAGCGATGAAAAATAATATATATACGAATGTAACATTAGATGCTTGCATCATTCTTTTTTTTTCACGTTAATAGACATTTATTAAAAAAAATTGATACAATATATATTAATTAATATATATTAGGCAGCATCGTTAATCGATCCATTTTCACGATCATTTCAAAAACATTTGCTAGTCAAACCAACAGCAAGTGGTAATACAGCTGAGCATGATGGGTGCTGCAGAAAACTTATTAAAAAAGATATCACTAACAGTCATTAACAAAATTATATTTTAAAAGCTCGTTATCCTGTAGAATATTGATTCTTCGAAACTTCTTCTTTATGTTGCTATAAAACGAACAAAGGCAGGCATTCCTATCGATTATAGTTGATGCTGTTATATAAGCAATACAAAAAAAGTGAATTTTCAATATCTGACTATATTCAAATACAGACGAGAAAGATAAAAGTCTACTTAAATATTCTAAAGGAAGGTCCTACAACTTAATTTGAAGTCCGTTTGAAGGGGTATTCTAATAAAAAAAACAAAAATTCATCTAGGATAGTGAAACATAAGCTAAAAAATGTGCGTCCTACTCTTCTTACAGTATTCTGGAATTAAAAAAAAACTTGATTAGTAAACATGTCGCTATGACTAGCAATTTGGAAAGAAAATTAAAATCAAATTCATTCACCAAATAATAACATTTTGTAAAAAATGTCACTTTTTGACCTTATAGTATGATACTTAGTCGGTAATCTGTAATACCAACAATGGACAGCAATTAACATTTCAAAGTTCTTTTAGCGAGAAGAGCTATTCTAAAAGCAGTTCGTTATGTCTGACAGAATGAATCAATGAACTTCAGTAGTAATCTCTATAAAGGTCACAATGTTCAAAACTGGTAAAAAGTGTTAATTAAAATATCTTAACAGCTCAATAATTAGGTCAGAAGGTTTCTAGACTTCCGTCATTAAGCCTACCTACTGGGGAGTTGGATTAGCTTAGAAATTATCCCATAAGGCATTCAGTCTTCTTCGATCTAATTACTGATGTAGCAGAGATATTTCCTTCCTGTCGGATTCTCGTATCATAAATAACACAGATCTGCACGAAAAAAAGCTATTGGAGTATGTTCGAACTAATTTATATGTATTTCGGTATGCAGAAAACGAAATTAACATGGAAAAAATATACAAGATTATTATAAAAATAAGAGATTTAATTTTAAACTAACTAACCACTTTTAGAAGATTAAGTACTATTATCTTCCGAATAAAGATGTCATTGTCATTGATTGATTATCATTGTTTTATGTGTCCTCCTAAAGTATAGCGCTATGTTGTCCTCACGAAAGTGTGTGAATTCGCCTGACAGTTTCTGTTATATTTGCATTATATTGTAAAGCCAAAACTTAATATTAGAGACTTCCTTCTGGATAAACCTTAGACACCTCATAAAATGTGCAGACGATATGTTGAAGACCTTTCTTAAACCAATTTCTCTCAAAGGTATGGAAAAAGCTTTCCAATATGGAATTCTTATGCTATAGCATAAGCAAAAGAACGATAGTAACGATTGTTACGTTTTTTCCTGTAATGTGAAAGGATCTAACTCAAAATATATCGTAGTGTAAATTGTAATGCAAAATGGCAGTAATTTTATATCAACATCTGCAGTCACCTATTCGTCCCATCCCTCATGGTAAAGATATACCGGTGCCCAAATGTTAAGGCGACGTTGGCCGAGATTCCAAGTTCTGACGAAAATGGTGACGTACCTGAACCCGATTACGTGTCAAATTCTGAATGGTAATATGATAGAAGTCCGCAATTATTTTCCCAGGGCAAACTACATTATTTGATCAAAGCTGGTTGGCACAAGGCTCAAAAACCGGAACTTACTTCGTGTGCCAACAGTGTCTTCCTCCTAGCTTAGATATAGTGCGAAAGGGCTCCCGTCCAAAGAGTTTTCCCAAAAGAACGAATTTGCTTATAGCACCAATATTGAAGGTTTGATGGATCCATTTAAGATCCAATACGAGATGGCAGAATGGCGTATTTTCATAAATTCATTAAAAAAGCCTTAAATGCTTCCATTCCTGTAGGCTTGACGACCTTGAAGTACGTAGAATTTTACATTTTAGAATGGCAGTCTACAAAATACCCAGAAAATAAATCCCAGATGTTGAAACACGTACAGAGTGCTAACAGTGCCGACCAGTAAATGAATACGAAGATCTGGCAACCTCGAGATCTGGGATATTATTGAAGGGTAATTTAGATCACTCATTTACTGACCATCGTTCAGTTAAGACGTGGCATCATCGACTGCCCAAGGGTCTCTTCAGGTAAAAGTGCGCCGCGCCCTTTTATCAATTTGTACTTCCTTAATATTTTATGCTGACAATAAATAACGGTATCATATGTAAGAATCATTGGTTTTTCACATATTTAAATATGAAGACCGCGAATCTCAGGTGTGATGATTTTAAAATTAGTGCATGATGCTTGGACAAGCTGAGTTTACCAAATTTCCTTGCTGTTTGTGTCTATGGGATAACAGAGACCGAGCAGATCACTGGACTAAAAAGAGTTGACTGCCGAGGGAGCTTAAAGTTTGTGAAAAGAACGTTCTTCAAGAAACAGTGATACCTCAACATAAAGTTCTTTTACCGCCACAATACTTAAGGTTGGAATTGATGAAGGAATTTCTAGAAAATTCCCTTCTCAAAGATAGATTATCCAGATAAGGCAAAGTGTTTTCGTCAGACCACACATTAGACGGCTTATGTCTGATCACTCATAACGACCCTGATGCGTCCTGACGAAAGAAGGGTGGATTGCTTTTAAGGAAGTCATAGACACAATTTTAAGCAATCATAAAAACCTTAATCATAAACAAATCGTCCAAAGAATCCAAAAGGATTTCAATATCTAGGTAACAATCACTCTATATATATATATATATATATATATATATATATATATATATATATATATATATATATATATATATATATATATATATATACCTAGGTTGCCCAACGAGTCTAATAGTACTTTTTCTTCATTCCCACCTCGAGTACTTTCCGAAAGATTTGGAAGATGTGACTGAAGACTACAATGAAGGGTTTCGCCAGGAAATTAAAGAGATGTAGAAAAGCCTCCGAGGAAAATGGAGCATCTCAATAATATCAGATTGCTGTTGGATGCTTCACAGAGACCTTCCAGATTATTCTCATAAACGAAAATATACAAATAGTAGCTTCAATGGGAAAAAGAAAGAGTTTTAGTGTGTGCTAATGAACGTATATTATATAAAAAATATGTATCCATTATTGGATTGTGTCATCCTATGAGAAAAAGGACTTAACGTATTCACAGTTCTAGCAAGTCATCCATAGTTCAAAAGTAAATAAATATCATTTTACATTAAATACAACTGTTCTTTCATGAACAAGAAAAAGCACTTTCTATACCTTTTTTTGTTCTCGGCTTTTAAATCATAGCCTCCGAGCCACATTAATTACACTTAAATTGGCCTAGAAAAAAAGTGAATTTTATAGACTGCGACTTACATGGGTGGTCCTTTCGAACAAACGAAACATTTAAATGGTAGTTTCCACAGCAACTATCCCGGCGTATAAAATGGAATTCCAGAATAATTTTACTAATTAAAATGTCGTCATACAGGAACTATTCCCGTTCCAATGTGCATGTGTGCGCTGTGTCACATAAACTAACTGCTGTCCAATGGAATCTGTCGGAGCTAGTTCGCTAGGCCCGAAAGAGCATTTAAAATTGGATACTTATTCGTATTAGTCACGCGTTAATAGGGATGTACAGGCCGGGTTCTGATAGAAATAATTGAACCATTATGATAAATGCATAAAAATAAATAGTTTATGTCTTTTAAATGACGCTAGTACGATGAACTTTTAGGAAAAACATCCATCAATAAAATATTTTTTAAATTAGTCATTTGAATTCCCTACAGTTTCACAGATATAACTAAACGCATTTCCGGGTATTCCAGCGAATATATGTGTGTCATATTTTTTTAACTATATATAACAATTGAGGTCAAATAATTCCAGTTGCTCTGGCTTGCAATTTAAAATATAGCCAAAATAGAACACTTCCTGAATAATTATACTTTATAACAAAATCTGATGAGTATTTTGATCATTGAATAATTTTTGCTTGTATGTAAGAATTGCCGTTTATTTTTCAGGATTTGAAACGAAGAATATTGTTGATTATAGTGGTACACAACAATCAGGTATTTGGATCGTAATTTTTTATTTCGGAAAACATTAACCTTTTTTTCAGTGATTACCTCAGTATAGTGATATTAACCTCTACAGTGATTTAAAACTAGATACTTATCTAGGAAGACCTATTGTCCCTGGCTTAGTAATTTTTTATCTTAAGTAATCAGATATTGTGACTAATATAAACTGATGTGAAAATCGGAAGTAGTTCAGTGTAAAGTCAGACAGTTTGCTTTTTATGCACTTACCATATCATATGTAACGTCGTAGAAACACTGTAAGCAACTGTTTCTATAGTATAATAGTTAGAGTGTTGCATTCGCGGAGATCATGGAGTCGATTCATGACAAAGCAGCACCTTTTTTTATTCTAGTTTGATTGAAACATTTGTCAAATCACTTAGACTAGGTAACGGACCCCAGGGACTAAAACATTCTTTACTTTCAATCATTGTTTATATATTCCTATTTTTTCTCATACGGGCAGTACTTTTACTTGGGCTATCTATTGTAATACTTAATAAAATACCTAATAATGTATACTTTATTGAGTAAATATCTAACACCAAAAAGAGAAAAATAAAATATATTTAACAAAAAAATTGAACCAACTTCAAAAATAAATAAGAAACTCACTAAAAAGTAGAAAATAATGAAACTTAGATTTTTAACACAACCAAAAACGTTTTAAACCAAAATATGTACATAATAGTCGTAATAAATAAATAACATAAAAGTAAACAAAAAACATATTTAACCTATCTACTACACGTATTTTATATTCTACTACATACACACAATTTAGCTTAATACCTACCTATTTACACTATTTACAATACTATTTTAACTACTACCAACTGATTAGTTTGAAGTCAGTGTTAAGTCTAAACAATACAAAAATAATAATATAATTTTGAGACAGATACTCAAAATTAAATTATGAACAAAACAAATCTAATTTGTAGCTCTGCCAATTGCCTTTCTTGGTAGATTATTCAACATTTGTCCCGATTATTAAGTCTTAATCGGATGTTTTTTTGAAATTAATGTTAGTATTTATAAATTTGGATACTTTTGCGGATGTAACAAGTTTAATTAACTTATTTTTATTATGCAAGAATGCAAATCTTTGAGCACAAAATACGGCGGAATATACGAAGGACGAATCATCATATAATTGTCACTTAAATGAGCAGAATTGTGACAAATAGTATTATCATAGTAAACATATGTTATTAGCACCAAAGTCTTTTATTTTTAAATAAAAAAGCTTTTTCCAATCTTTAAGACAGTTGTTGATTGAGTTTGTGTAAAAAATTTGAAGCTGATTTCTGACTGATGAATAGTTGGGTTTTAATATTTTCATTTCAGTCAAGATAATGTTAATAAGATGAATAAAACGATTGTCGAATCGTAGAAATTAAATATTTGAATAAAAATTTGTTGCAAATAAACAATGAGTCATGACAAATTGTTTATCATTTTAAATGTTTATTGAAATTATATTAAAAATCGAAGCCACATTTTTGTTATTATAATAATACAAGTGAGTTGTATGAATTGCTAATTATTCGTAACTTTTCTATATGTTGTCCTCAGAAGTAAGCTTTTTAGCAAAATCCTGTTTATTTTATTGAAAATTCCTTAAGTTAAATGCAAGAATGTGACTGTGTCTGTGATTTAATTATATTATTTTTACAATAAATTGAAATGAATAATTAATCATCAGAAATTGAAAATTAGAAATTATTTATCAGAAAATATATTCTCTATTTATAATAGCCGATGAAATCTACGTTGAAAGAAGGGTATAGACTATGTTATATAAATAGGAGACGATTTATTTGTAGATTTAACAAAAGGGGAAAAGTTAACATGCCAATTTAGCAATCCTTTCTCACTGAATGCTCCCTTTGGAAGCCTTTAAGCTTTCAATTCACCAAATAATAAGATTTGGAATTTTGATTTTTTGACTTATATTAAATATCGTACTTATGTAACAGCACATCTATTAATTATTATATATTTTAACAATTATAAATAAGTGTTTAATTATTTAATAAATAAACATTTTTATCGATTTTAACAAGCCAATATTCAACATTCAATATTTGATTGGCTTTGAAACTCACCAGTCTATAAAAAGTAATTTCATTAATAAGACATGTTTAAGCTCGACTGGTTAAGATAACAAGTTGAGAAATCTGATACTCTTGTACAATTCAAATGTACTTTTAAAACTTCTTTCTCTGTCGATATATGGCTTCATTCTAAATAATCATTATAGACATTATTAATATCCCCTCGAGTAATGTATCTTTTAACTAGATTATGATCAAAATTTTATATATAACTTATCCTTATACATAACTTTGTTTCAGGAAGATGATGACAGTTTTGAAGATGAATTCTTCTATTCTACGGGCGATGATGACGATGAAGATGACGACGACGATGATGAAGATATTGATGCTGATATACAAGCAGAGGAACCACCAGAACGACCCGAATCCAGTGAGTTTTTGATCATAATAATATTTACGTATTAGGTACTTGCATGTATTTTCATCAAAATAAAGCCATAAAAAATTAAAAAGACTTGTTGGTTGCAAAACCAATTAAAACTCTCAAAAATCTTTTAGATATCTTGGCAGTTGATGATTCAGCTATTTCCAGGCCTTTATATGCACCACACGAAGTGACTAAAATACTTTTTCAAACCGTTTCAAAGAAATAAAGAAAATGGTAGTTGAAAAACGAAAGCCACAATCAAAAACGGTAACAAAATAAAACAATGATTCAAAATGGAAATACTGTTTTGCTCAGCCCTTTCTCAGTCTCTGGTGAAATAATATTTATACATGTTACTGCTGAATTTTTAATATATGCACCTCACTGCACAACACTACACAAGATCAGATGGTTTGATTCTTTTGAGTCTGTGTGCTGTTCTGGTGGTATCCAAAAGTTACAATATTTCTATACTCGTATGAGAATGGAGTCTTTCCTCATGCCCCCTTGCAATTCTGTTGATTTCTTGACTGACTGTGGGTATCTGAAGGTCTCGATGTAGGTAATCAGTCCTATAGTATTTGGGTGCACCCACAATACCTCTCAGGACTTTGTTCTGAAAAATTTGTATTTTATTTATGTTACTCTTTGCAGAACATTCCCATAATTGAACTCCGTATGTCCATATAGGTTTCAATATTTATATATATCTTATGTAATAGCAATTTATTATGTACTGATAATTGTGATTTTCTTCCAATTAGCCAGTATATTTTCCTATATTTCAATGAAATACTGGTAACTAAAAAAATATCCATAAATAATAAGCTACCAAAAATATTACCGAAATAATATACTAAACTATAAAAACCTTACATTACCATAATCTTATATAGTGTTTGGAGTGAAACAAGAGGAAACCTACTCTATAACAGAAGCTGAAGCAGGTATTACCAGGTATTTTGGGACCAATTCTTTACCTACTCTACTCATACGAGATGCCACAAATGTAAAATATCACGATGGCTACATTTGCTGATAATACTGAGATTCTTATTGAGCGAGACAATAGCAAAGAAGTTACACAAAAAAGCAAGCAATTGGCAATATAAATAATTGGAGCCAAATCTGGAAAATAATAATTAACAGCAGTAAATATAGACCAGACGCGCCAATAATAATAAAAAATACTATAATTCCATATACCAACAACACTAAGTATTTGGAATGAATCTTGATGCAAGAATCTTTGCTGGAAGGAACATGCAAAAAGAAAAGGAAAGAAATGGCATTAAAATATAAGAAAATGTGTTGATTAATTGAGAGAAATCACAGTATCACAAGTATTGAAACCTATATGGACATACGTTATTCAATTATAGAGCTGTTCCATAAAAAGTAATATAAATACAATATAGTTTTCCAGAACAAAGTCCTGAGACTACATGATTGATTACTAAATCAAGAGAATGGCAAGAAGACATGAGGAGAGACTCCATTCTCATATCAATATCGAAGTATTACAAATAACACTCGAAAATTCTCGCACTTCTGAATTAATAGGATATGTTCAATATAAATTTCCAATTGAACTTCTCCAGGATAACGCGCGCCCTCGTACCGCGCGTCTCACGCTCGACACAATTTCGGAATTAGGGTGGAAGGTACTGGAACACTACCTACTACTACTGGTACTACCACATATTTGGACCACTGAAAGAAGCACTCGGAGGTCAAAGATTCACCACCGACGACGAGCCTACAGGAGTTTGTGCTCACATGACTGTCTGAGTTGCCCAAGGAATTCTTCGATACCGGCATCAAAAAACTTCCAGTAACATGGACAAAATGCGTAACTAGTGAGAGGAAATACCTACAAAAAAAACTGAATATTTTTGTAAATTTTTTCAATAGTAAATAAATATGTCAGAGTATTTCTCTCGGCCATATTTAAACCACCCTCGTAATATACATTTCTCAAAAATAATGAACATTTATAATAATATTTACGATGTGTTTATTTCTTTATGTGAGATTAATGAAACATTAAAAACCAATTAAATAGACAATAGCCGTTAACACAAATATAATCAGGTCATCGGCATACTATTTGTCCCAAGAGACCAGAATTAAAGGGCGATACTTCTTAACTATTTCATCATGATATGTGCCTTTTTACCCACCATTGTTTTTTCATGACTTTTCCATAAAAAAATCTATCACATCTCATTCTGCAGCCATTCTACTTGCCCAATTAAGCTTCATTAGTTGTTTTCAAAATTTGAGCTGAAACAATGTAGCCCTCGCAATTATTGAAACTTGTGGCCAAGCCTTACCATGCAAAACGATGACTCTGCGTCTGTTATTAGCGATTGCTAGATTATTTTGCAACAATATGCCATTCAATATATTCAATTCAATCCACAGCAATAATTTAATTCGGTTTTAGAAACTCGTAATACACTAAACATTGCTAACACCATATAAACAAGACTTTGTGACAATTAATATTCAATGTCATGTTAGTCTCTCCTCCAATAACACATAGTTCTTTGCTTAGAGTTGTTGTAGTAAATACATTTTCAATCCTGATAAGTAATGAAACCATGATATTGAAATGGTTCAAAATGACATTATCGCGGATCTTTTCCATAGCATGCCAACGTCTGAAAATAATTGACTCGTCAGCTACTAAGCTGTTTGAAATTTCCTTGACAGCTTGAACTGACTTTCCATCGAGTAAATATTGCAATTCATTGTTTTAGGACTATTTTGGCAATGTATGCCATTCTTTGCAAAGTCACTACTTAGAAATCGAAACTAAAACCGTCGATTAGAATATAACGAATCAGCGTCACCATAAGCTTCTAAAGGTGTTTAATAGGCATTACAAATGTAATGAACGTCCAAAATGCAATTTTAAGCGTTCGATCCTTAATGTCTATATATACTGAATATCGCTGATCAAAATACATGCGAGCACTTAACATATTCAAGGGAGACACTTTGACCGTGGCTAATTAAATAATATGTAAAAAATATATAACCCATGTGTTGTAAGAAATACTTTTATTTATTGGTAAATAAAACACAAATGTTTAACAAAATATTATAATGGTTACTATCTTGATAATATAGGTAATTACAACGGTAATTACAGTAACATTCGTCTATCAACTACGTCAACGAGTACCCTTCGAGGGAGTGTTAATAATATGTAATATATGCAATGTAATATATAGAGTGTTAACTTAATACAAATAATTTCAGAATTGTTTTCCATGGTCTCAGCAGGAAGGCGCTGAGAACGTCATTTCACTGAATTTCATTGGTTAGTTTAAATTACCATTATAGGCACCTATAATGAAAATATTTTATAAGGGGAGCATTTCATTGGTCGACGATTTCATACATATCACGTGACTGACCTCTGACGTCACATTCTATCAACCAATTAAATTTTAAATAAAACCAGAATATAATTTTTCAAAACCATTTAATAATATAAAATTCTATATAAATACAAATATTATGTAATATCAAAAAGCTAAAACATAAGAATATAATATAAGAATAAAGATAAATATAAACATAAGTATAAATAAAAAATAATTAAATGTGGATATAAAAATGGCTGCAATCTAATTAAAAACATAACATATCTCGTGCGAAACGTAATCAAAATTGTCTATAACTCTTTCCCTTTTTTATATATTTTTAGTGCTGCAATCAATTCAAAAAAGATGTATTAAATACAAAAGTACAGCTGAAAATATGTGTCTGTTAATATTTTACCTTGTCCAACACAAAAATGTATTGAGGCAAATTATTATTATTTTTACAATGTTATTGCAAAAATTACGGAATGGATAATTAAAACAGTTAAATCGTATGATATACATCAGATGGGAAAAAACATACCAAAAAGTAATACTTTAAAGAACAGTAACAAAAAATTAAAACATATATTTCAAAATTACTGCTGTGCTCTTATTATGGTAAAATCGAGGAGTTAAAAAGACAGCTTAAGAATCTATTAACAATACAATAAAACAATCATGATAACCTCTTGTTTATAAAATCAAGCTCACTTTGTTGGTATGCAAATTGTGTTATAATATTTTGTATTAATGTATTTTATTAACATCTTTGTTGAAAAAGTTATCTCGGTTAAGGAGCCTTAAGCCAAAATATTAATTATAAGTATCTTGACCAATATACATTTGTTTTAAGTAAATGAACCCCTTCTAAATAACTAAGTTTTAAATTTAAGACACTTTACAAACAACCTTTTAAAGGTAATAAAAACTTTTCATGTAGTATAATTACATTTACCTTCAATGTAATTTTACCATTGCCTCATTTGGACACATTTTGGATTTAGAGTCTGTGTAATATGTTCATAATTTCTTCTGTTGTATTGCTGTAAATAATAATATATATGAACACAAATGCTTTACATAAATAAATATACGTACCAGGTAAAAGCAATGCTAAGTCACACAAATCCTTAATCTTGCTAACTTGGGGTGTTTCTTCCAAGAAAAACTACGTCTGGTTTTTATTTCCGCACATACACTGGATACAGAACACTTTTAAGAATGAAGATACATTAAAATCGAATAATAGTGATTATATTTAAGACAGAAGAATGCTGATCGTACTTATATCATACACACAAAAATGGCGTCGTAAACAAACTGAAACAAATAATCGCATTATAGAAATGAACCAATCAAATGCCTTCGTAGGCCAATTCAAGTGAACTGATCAAAAAAGTGGTCTCAGAGCCGCCATTGAAAGGACCACGCAAAACATTTCCTCGGTTTCGCCTATTTAAGTTAAACCTCTAATTTACTCTATGACTATATCCATTCTAGTCAAGGCCTTTATATCCAAAAGTGTACATCTCATCATTCCCTTCGCCCGGTCCCGATACCACGTCTCCCTCGATTATCGAGTGGATCGTCAGGTGCCCTCTACGTAATTAGTGAACAATGCCGTTCTATATTTTCTTATAGTGTGTTCAATTTAGTATTAATTATTACTTTAATTTCCTTAGTTCCTTTATAATTACTATTATTTATATATTTATTTACTAATAAATCTTACTATTGATATTGATTCTCACGACACAATGTATTTGTTCTTTCAGCGCCGAAAACCTATTCAAGCATGTCCGATTTCAAATGGGACCAATACGGAAATCGAAAGGGAGTGGAAGAAGCCAGAAGAATGCACCTGAATATTAAAAAAACTAACGAAGGTAATATACGATATAATGAATGCAAATGATACAGCGACGTTAATGGTCAGACACGCCGCCTGTAACTACTCATATTTCAAACCGAACTACGTAATGGCCTTTCTGATTGCTCTTAGTGAGGGTTTTATTTAAATAATATCTCAATTTTTCTAAAATCATTTGAATAGAATTTTAAAGTCTATATTATGTAGGGTTTATTTGGATCCTCATTAGGTTGTATTTTACGAAGCTTTGTTATATGAACATATCATTTGTTACAATTTATTCTTATTTTTAATTAATAATTATTTAATTATCAATTAAATTATTATTTAATTATTTACAAGATTTCAAAAAATATTTTACTAAAATTTACATCGTGAATATTTGATCTTATTAAGATAGGTATTGTGAATTAATTTTGAAGGATATTTCTTTCAATACAGAGATTTAAATCCTAACATTATTTTACATTCAATTCGTTATTTAAGTATATCAATTATGTTCGATAACTTCAACCAGTGATCGTGTTGTTCCTCATCTATTAAAATAGCTCACATGCCAGGCTAGTCTCCATTGTTCCAAACGCTTAGGAGACTGAATTGTTAGAGTAAATATACCAGCGACCACATTAGAAAGGAAGAAGAAACTCCGTTAATACATGATGTTCCAGAAACTTTATTTTCTGCTGACGAGCCGACAATGGACAAATAAGTGAAACTATTAAAAATGATCAAGGACAGTGGGGAAACATTATTTTAAAGGCTTCGCGTTTTGCTTAAGTAAACAATCGTAGAGAATATCGTCAGTAAAGAAGAAGGCAATAATGCTTCCAATATTACAAAATGGAAATAGTGTAGCTTTCAAAAACTATTGAGGAATTCTAGGAATTCTACTTCTTCTAACTCTCGGGAAAATACTAATGAAAATTGTACAAATGAGATTAATACCACCTCTTATAGAGGCAAAACCAAGAAGAGCATGTTGGATTTGGGCCGAATCCCAGTTGTCGATTCGCAGTTGCCTAGAAAACATTTCTTTGTCATTTTATGAAAAAATGTGTCATATGTGGAAAGGCTGCTTTTTTCTATTTATTAATTTTCGTCCGGTCTCGACTGTACATGCATGTGTATGTATATAAATTATTAAACTTCTTTAGGCATCTTACTTGACTCTTACTTATTATGCAAATTTGATTAATTGATTCGTTTGAAATATAAGCTGGTGTTTGCTAAGATTCACAATTACATCATTTGCAAATTTCTTCTTCTGTGTTCATCCAAGCCGAAGGGTGTTACTGTCGACAATCTTTTCCACATTTTCAAATAGTTCTTGCTTGTATATTTTCTCGACCTGCATGTCTATTGTAGTTATTCTTTGGCACATCCGATTACAATTCGATTTGATTGAATATGCAGCGATAGGGAGGAAGACGTTGACCTCTGTGGCCATATTGTTCATATATCTGAACTATTGTATATCTTTTTTCAGGTCCATTAGTAAAAAACTAAATTACATAAAACACAAACACTTCGTTTATATTTACCAAGTAGCAATTTCAATTTCGTCACTCCTTGACATGATATCTTCAAAATTTAACTTAGGTTTTGCAAGCCATTCTTTAATTACAGTCTTTGCCGGCCACTTGGAATCTTTTTTTGGATTCCTGTTTATTAGCATGAAGAACAATATATCGGCAACAAATTATTTAAAAATATTATGATTTACAAGACCTAATCCAATGTTACTCTAACTTTTACGTTATTCCTTCAACTCTTTTGTCTATACAGTCTTTTTATTAGCGTCTTGCTTGCGGTGACCTAATGTTCCATATTGAAGTACCTTCTCTCTGTAAACAAATTAAAAAAAAGTCGTCTTTAATTCTATTAAATGCTCTTAAAAATTGTAATTTTCAGAAGCAATGTTTGGAAGTTGCATAATATGGGCACTATGGCTAAATACAGTGCAACTTTAATACAAATAAAACATTTCCAATAAAAACGAAACCAACTTAATATTTAATACTATCAACATTTACCTCTCTAAAGCATTTTACTGGTAAAGATGGGCCCCCATTACCTCGTTCCTGTTCAAAGTTATTAATTAGACATTTTCAGCCGAAATAATCACAAATATTAAGTAGCGATTTGAAAATTATTAAAACAATCAAAGCGCAAAAACAACGTTTGCCGGTTATTGTCACCGGCCTGTTATTATCACTAATGTTTTGAATAATTCTGCAGATATTCGACAACCGAACTACTTTTGCAAGCTGATTCGGTTACATGTTGGAAGGTGTCAGACAGCATTATATCACTTTTTCACTGGATTAAAATGAGAAGAAAAATATTGCCTGGTATTAAAACGAATTTCGAAATTGCAAAAGGCAATACATTATATATCTTGATGACGTGAGTTCACTGCTACTTTGGATAGACCATAATTGCACTATGTTCATATTATTTTGTCTGTCCCCTGTAGGTGGTCCACGAACTAAAACATGTTATTAGGATTTATTAATATTATACATTATTGACTAATAATATTTCACTCCAAATCAAACGAGTCTAATTTCGTGTTATTATTAATATCATGTATCGACGCCCATTATTTTCACAATAATGTCATTGTTAATTTATTTTATGTAACACATATTCATTGTTCTGATACGATTACAAGTGATAGTATAAAAACATTACAATATTCGTAATATTTTACAGTATATTACAAACAATATTTAATTTTGTAGGTAAGACATATTCATAAATACATTAATTCAGATAACTATTTGGTTCAGGGACACCGATGAAATCAAGATGACTTGTGCTGTCAGTTTATAATAGAAAAATCATTCACGGGTTAGTCGGACTGATACAGAAAAACAAGGACGGGCGCGCTTTTAAAACACCAATTGCGAAATCGCTGGTAACACCTCTACGTTTCATGTAAAGTTTACGTCTAGAATTGATTATATAACATCATATAAGGCTGTGCGCTTTATAAATCAAGTTCATAGTCATTTCTTATTCGATTCGTTCTTACGCAATTACCTCGTATTGTTACCGATTTATTGTTCCGTTGTCATTTTCACGTTATGACATTTGAAAATATCTATTATAAGAATTGTTTTCACAAATAAACGTGAAAGTAAGCAGCTCGAACTTTCGCCGAGTCGCCATTAAAAATTGATCAGTCACTTAAATTAACTAGCACTAATTTGTTCAACTTAATCAATTATGTAAGATATGGCTATTAAAACTTGACCGATATGTTTTCAAATTTATTAGTTATATATTTAACACACATAACTTTATAAAGTAATATTTAAAAAATCTTGAGGTTTTTAGTCTTCAACGTTTAAAATAATTTCAATAAGTATAAAAATTACATCATAGACATCCCACAGTAACATTTTAATTTGACATCCAATAAAACATTTTTAACAAAAAAATTGAACCGACATAAAAATAAATAAAAAACTTAAAAAAATTAAAAAATAATGAAACTTAAAGATTTTTAAAACAAAAAAAAACATTTTTAAATAAAATATGTTATGTACATGTTATAATCGCTGTAATAACTAAATAAAAATAATCAAAAACCTTATTTAACCTATCTACTACACTACAGGTGTTTTTTTGTGTTAAAAATCTAAGTTTAATTTTTTTTTATTTTTAGTGATTTCCTCGAAGTCGGTTCAGTTTTTTTGTTAAAAATATTTTATTTTTATCTTTTTAGTGTTAGATATTTACTCATTAAATGAAGCAGTTATTTTATTTAATATTACAGTAGGTAGGCTAAATAAAGGTGCTAGTCTATCAAAAAACCAGGTCCTATATGCTATAGTTAGTGCTTAAAAAGCGAACTGAATGGCTTTTGCACTGAACGACTTCCGATAAAAAAATATGTGAAAACTTTTTACGTACCTTTGAAATTTGAGCGTTTCCCTAGATTGCTCCCCCTCCCCCTCAACATATCCTGATTTGGTTCCAATGGACTCACAATTGACGGATAAATCGGCGAACATACATTAAATTTCTAGTCTGGATGGAAGACTACATATTTCCTATTGATCAATTCCTGATCAGTTTGTAATTTTTTTAATCGACTTCTTCAATGACATGAGTTGGTGATACTAGAGAGGCATTAATAGTTAATTCAGGTTCAGACAACTCAGGATGAACATTTTCTACCCAGTTCCATCAAAAACTTCATTGGCGGCTTTACAACTATTTGTTAACCTTCTTCGGATTTCTCCATTCATTATTTTTTCGCTCATTATTTATTGTCGTACTTGATCTAATTTTGATTTCCCGTATTCATTTGCTTCAAAAATGATCGATTTTATTTCACTTCAGCATTCAATACTTCACTGTTAATTCATGTAGATCCCCAATAGCACCAAAGCATCATCATACAACTAATAAAATACAATGTACGAAAATCTACCCATATAACTTTTATTCTGTATAGGAAAGCATGCCCACCAGTGAATATTAAGAATTATACTCTCAAGCAGAGGATACTAAATATCGTGGCATGCATCTAGACCGTCGTCTTACCTGGAATAAGCACAAACTTATTAAACGAAAACAACTTGGACTTAAATTAAACGAAATGTATTGGCTTGTCGGGCGTCAATCAAAGTTAGTATTTTTGGTAGTTACACATATAACGATGATATGTACTAGGTTTCTAATGAAGTTTTATGACATTATATCCCTCTAGATCCCATAAAAAGTATCATTCAAACTGTTAATCCTAACTACTTGAAACCAAAGAGTGTCAGTACACCCCAATGCACTTACCAAAGAACTAAATGTGTGTAATAGCGTAAAACTACTAATATTCGATCAGTTAATAGGCAGATATAGATTTTAAAGCAAGATTTAGAATAATATATTTAATACAGGAGATCACTTACTGAAGTATGCTCATGTCATGTAATAATGTCATAATAATAATATGTCATGTATATATATATATATATATATATATATATATATATATATATATATCAAAGAAGTATTCATGATCCATTAGGCAGATTGTTGAACTACTAATGGTAATAAAAAAGTAAAATAAAATATAACAAAAAGAAAAGATTTCTTATTGAACTCTAGCGTAAGTTTTGTTTGAGAAATGTCCAATACCATATAGCATAAATTATTTTATAATACCCTTTCTTGAAATTGAATTAAATTAATTCAATTAAATCAATCATAATCAAATAAAATCGTGTTTGTTTTTAGAAAACCGAGCAATGGCTGCTATCGAACATTATATTCGAGTGAAGAATACCGGATCCTGTCGAAAACCCATTCCCAAAGTGATACCAGTTCAGCAGGAGCATCCGAACCCAACAGTGACTTACACACCTCATTGCACTGTCCTACATAGGTGTGCCGAAGATACCGGTTGTTGTAGACACGATGGAGCCACCTGTCAATATAAGGAAAAAGTGGATATTCCACTGTATTTTTACGTAAGTTTTATTAAAACTTGATTCGTTTCGCAATTTAAAACAATCACTTTAAAGCCAAACATTATTGTCAATTGCTTTTAGAGAAACCAATTCACAGCCCACTTATAAACATACAAAAATGGTTACGAGTAGATAAGAAGTACGAAGTAGCAAACCGATAGGTGACTGTAATATTTGAAAAAGTCACTATAGTTTAAAGAATTAATATAGTTTGATGTTGCTTAGTATTCACGTGATAGCAATCGGAGGTCAAATTAAATTTAAAGATGAAAAAGTTATTCATATAACGATAACAAATCTGTCAATACGCTGCTATTGGTGCTGCGGGACTTTCAGCTCCCATTCCACAACACGTTCAAACCACTGTGATCTGCATCTAACCATTTCTCTACAACTGTGCTCTGATTCAACTGTGCAAAATCTCAAGCTTACAAATGTTAAGCTAAACATTTTCCATGTCTCAGAGACATAAAAAATAATCGACAGGATAAACAGCCCCTAGAAAAGCAAATACTACTGCAATTTGGCCGATTCATTTTGTTGTATCGGTAGTAGATACCACTTTCTTCTCATGTGTTACTGATCAAAAGTTTTTGAACTCATGCCCTTGGTCTTACTAGATCCCGTTAAGATTTACAATAGCAGGCGATTTGTCAGTTGTCCATACTTCAGTTTTCTTCACTAATTATCAAGCTACAGGACTCTACAATGCGAACTATGTCGTGAAGAATACTAGAAGCCTGCTAGAAAAATCTGTATCAGCATCTGTATATAGCATAGCGTATCATCAGCCAAGATAAGATCGTTTTAGATATATGATATATGATAAAATAATATGTTTAAATGCTCCTCAACTAGCTAATATCAGTTAAAAAATTTCAGACAGTAAAATTATAGTAAAAATTCGCAAAATAGGGTTAAATGTACGCCATTTACATGAACAGATATTTATTAAAGAGGTAGGTAGGTATTTCCAAAATTTCTGTATACGCTGTATACTGTAGCTAAAAATTTAATTTAACCAAATATCTGTTAATGTCACTTATGTGTTTAAGATAGTAATAAATCCCGGAATTCTTTATTTATATGATTTACTGGTTGACAGCGGAGAGTTAAATTAATAATTTGACCAGTTTTGAGCAGCTTGTATCGCCAAGCACTGAGTATCGTCTTCCTTGTCTTCCACCATGATATTTTTCACATATTGTTATCGTACATGATATACTTTTGCCGCCGGTATTCATTTGCTTTAAAAAGTACTCAATATCGACTCGTTCCAGTAGCGATTTAGAATTAGAAACTCGATTCATTACATTTTTACTGTTAATCCATGTAGATCCGACTGCATCGAGTTTTTTTTTGAGAATCCAACCTCCTGTGCATGACTCAATGACGTTTGATAGTCGATATTTAGTTCCATGTCGATGTGAAGAGATCAAACATCTCTCCTGAAATATATTAATCCCGATCCTGATATATATTGATCGAATTTTTCAACAATTAGTAGGGCTCGTTGTTAATATCAAAATTTCCAGATCCATATTGGTAAATCCGAAAGCATTTAACTGAGTAAGCGACGAGTTTATATCTAGTCTGTTAGTTTAAAATGTTTTAAACGCTCTGTAACATGGCATTGTTAAATAAGTATTACTAGAGTTTTGATACTATAGAGCTATCTATTAAAATAAACCGAAATTACTTTACCCCAACCTTCATTTTCAAGTATTTCGTTGAATCATACTAAAAAAAAATTAAAATCCTACTTAAAGCCATAAATATGTACATCTTTCTAATGACTGTTTTAATCGGCTTTGTTGAAATCCATGGAGCTAAAGAATTCTACAGTCTACGGATTAGCTGCAGGTAGTTATTTAATAAACCGATAACATATTACTTTATCCTTGATATTTCTTCTTATTTACTTATTAAATATTTTGATATAATTAATATCTTTAAGGAATTTACTTGCCATCATTGACAATTGAATATAAATATTGCTGAGGCTATTTATACTTACATGCTTTTACAGTGTATAAGATATTTAAGATATTCCCTGATACGTTCTATATTTCTGTCTTTTTATATTTCTTTCTTATTTATTAAGGTCTAATACTTAATTTACAATATCATAATTAACTCTAATCAAAGATAATTTTTTGCAATTTTAAACATTATTATCTTTCTATCTATATTTATATAAACCTACTTATAATTCTTTTTATACAATTTATTTATTAAGTACACAAAATCATAAGGTTCTTTAGTGTTTTGCATCAATTTTCATTGTAAATGTGGTCCTATAACTGTTTTAATTGCAATCTGGTTTTTACAAAAAATAAAATATTATGTCTAGTAGGACAAATCCTTTACTTTTCCTTTCAATTTATTTTTTATTAATTGCATTTTACATTATATATGTTTAGTACGATTTTAAATTACAAATTAATTTATTACCACTAAAAAATCGATATTTTTGTTAGTCGATATCTTTCGATATTTAATTCATGATATTTCTAAAATATTATAAAAACCTTTTAATTATTTTTGTTATCGTTTAATAAATATTTCAAACAACTTTAAATCCCATTCTTACTGCTTTCGCATTAACTTTAGCATTGTTTTTTTTTCAAATATTCATTTGTTAGTATATAAAGAGCAATCATACTTCTGCATTCTTAACTAAAGCAGCTCTCTGGAATGATCGTACCTCTTTCAATTAGTAAATTCTAGTATATGTTTAATATATTCTGCGACCCTTGGAAAGTAACAAAACTCTTTTAAGTCTATTAATAAGACTTCCACATGAAGTTAACTACAAAAGTACTCGATAAGATTTAATACACATCAATACAACTTTATAACAGATAGTAAATCCTACAAAATTTGTTAATAGGCCTGATAATTTTACACCTTTATCTGGTTGATCTTGTAAAGAAATTCGGCTATTTAGATTTCTCAGAGTCCATTTGAAATAGGTAATTTAGGAAGTTGATAATTTTATTTTCTGCATTTTTAAATAGCTCAGACGAAAAAGGCCAATACTTTTTCACATTCAGATGTCGACTTAATTGTCCATAAATTATAATATATATGCAAATAAGTGTTAAGCAATATATATTATGCCAGGATACGTCCAAACATAACCCTTATCATAAATAACACCATAACACCATAAGAGACAAAGAAAAAACATAATTTCAAGATATTGAAGAAAAAAACTATTAAACCTTTCCTCAAACTTATAATTGGATTTAGTAATTTAATTATACATAGTATACAGGCGAATGTACGGCGTAGACAGATATTCAAAATGTTATGACATTTAACATACAGTTTTAATTAAATTCCATCTACCTAGCAACCTTAGTAGTTTTAATATTCTTGTTTAACAACAAAAAACATACACTTGTGACCCAAATTTACTTTAAAAATGCTCAAGAGAACTATTTAGAGCGTTAAGTTTTAAATAATTAACAAAATAAAGAATATAATTAGACCACATATCTACAGTTTAAAGCATTTATTTATTATAATTTTTGTGTTGTGAAATATGTACATGAGTTATGATCAACAGCCTTATGATCTCTCCAGAATCCTACCCACTACAACAGTTATGGTATGTGAAAATGATCACCAAAATATCAAACAATAAAAATTTTTATTTTACTTAAAAAAAATTATTTCAAGTGACAACTTGTGGATGACCATACATAACGACACTGAGGATTTAAATGTTTTATAACATAAACCAAACCCCTATCCCTAAATGTTTCACACATCACGCCAGTCAGTGTTAACATAAATTCATGTCTAATTTCTTCAATCAATCACGCAATATACCACAAGTACTTACGTACCTTTATGTCATACAGAACGACTAATACGATCATGGTTGCATTTATGCCTGACTGCGAGATGTGCCTTATGAAGTATTTTCATTATTATGTTATTAAGGATTTCATTTATATTACTATAGGAATGGGACGTCAGTGTTCTCTATACAGTTGTTCCAACAAATTGCCACTCATTTCCATTAAAATAAAATAAAAAGTTTTTATTTTATTGGCCACACCTGATTGATAAAAAGATGCAAGGTTTAATTTTATATGATTTGTTTGAATTAAAAACTGAAATGTTGAACCTAATATACTTTTGAAATAAGTAAATAATAAACATTAAGATATATGAATTAATATTTTTTGATACGTTAAAATAACACGTAATCGTTATTTTTACTAAACTGAACTAACCTCTCTTGTTTCCTCCTCTAGCATTATTATAATAAAATTTTCAGAGTTTGAATGTCACAATAGTGATTCTAAAGCCGGGAAACTAATGAGAAATAATAAAAATTTGTATATCTTTGTAGCAATAGCTTTTGTAGTTCGAAATTTTTGTAGTTTTTAAATCGAATAAATTAGTTAATAACTGAATGGTGAATTATTTTAAAATAATTAAATATTGAATATTAGATAGTTAGATAAAAACAACAAATTAAATAATATATAGTGTAATAATAATTGTATATGCTTTATATTCATGATAACGTTATAAAATTAATTGTACTAGAACAAATTTGTAGAAAAATTGGGACAAGGTCCATGCTATTTTCGTTTTATGACCAAAAAAATTTTAATTAGGCAGTAATTTAATTATAAATAACAATCAGAGCATGTCCACAGCTCCAAAAAAACTGAAAATATTGTAATACATAACAGACATTTTCAATTAAGTTGCCACTAAAGGCAGCTGCTATGTCGCTGGTTTCGATTTTTCTTTAAATTACTTCCTTGAAACTTTATTATAGCCGTAGTATTTTGACAGACATAATGCCCTTAAAAGCGCGTTTAAAAAATTTCTATAACTACATTTTCAGAATAGCTTTTCTGAGCTCTATGTATGGGTATATTGCTTTTATGAAAAATATATTAAAAATATAGAAATTAAAATGCTTGTCAGATTTTTAAATACCTGGTCTTAAATGCTATAGGGAACCAATACAGACCAGTCCTCTATTTAGTTTTGCGAAGTTTGTATTTAATAAAATATAATATAATGAAAAACAAATCTAAATATTAGCTCCATTTGTACATAAGTTAAATCTCATATGATCAACATTTCTGTGAAGAATCATAATTACTTATCTAATTCCCAAATTAACATACTCGATGGATAAATGAAGGAAGTTAAACAAATAATAATGAAAGAAATTAACCGTAAAACAACCTCTTCATAGTTTGAACAATTATATTTTTGTATATATTAATATACATTATCTCTTAGAATTATGGTTATCTCCTACCGGCTTAAAATTTTTTCTTGTTAGTGACATACAGTTTACTATGAAGCAAAATTATGAACACTCTGAATTTCATCGAATATATTCAGGAATCCCACAAGGCAGTGTATTGATCCCAATGTTATACCTCCTGGCTACGTATGCAGCCTGTACGGCAGTCTTAGCTCAATGATCCAATAATATCATCGATAAATCTTCAAACACACCTTGATAAAACTGTAGCTGAAAATCATACATGTTTCATAATAATTTTAATAAAGTATGATGAAAGAAGCCTCTAGTAAAAGCGTCATTACTTTTATGAAACAATAACTTATTTATTTGTATCTGTATATAATCTGTATGTTCTTGTATAAAAATATATTATTTTCTCTACTTTTTCACTTATATTACTCCACTATTCGTAGGATTTTGCGGGATTTAAACCTAATTTCTCATTATCTCATTCTAATTTGGCTTTCTTTGGCTTTCGCTCTCAACAAATTCTGTAAATCTGTAAATCTGTAAAATAAAAATTAAACCATTATTAAAATATATCATAATTATGGTAAATCTCTAATTGTGTTACCAGTTACTACATTTTTGCTACTATTCCAGTTAAAAAAAAACTCTATTTATTTGCATAGCTTAAAACAAGAAGATGGTTAATAGCAACAAAACGTATAGAAAATGAATAATTACCTTTAGCATTACTACAATAATATATTATTTCTCCCTTTTCTTGATTTTTTGTCGTTTTCACTCGATCGACAGCAAAATACTCATCGAAGAAACGTATATATATATATATATATATATATATATATATATATATATATATATATATATATATATATATATATATATATATATATATATATATATATATATATGTAAAGATTTATTTTTAAGAGCTTAAGCTGTATTTTCTAAAAGGTCACCTAGCATAATAAAAATATGAAACTAAACATTAATAATAAAAAACATATCCAGTCACTACAAATTCCTCAAAAGAAAATTGTTAATATATTCAGACAGATCTTATCATAGATAATAACACGACAATAAATTGCACGCATTCAACAGAACAGCTCATTGCCGACGGTAATTATTCATGAGCATTTAAGGAATGAAATTCCACATAAAAGCAATGTCAAGGTTTACAAACTCGTGGATCAATTTAACAAACTACAGTGTCTAGGAAACGGCATTATTATAATAAAACAAAATGAATTTATTTTCATGTCATTTAGTGCACAATAGATCAGTATTTTTTATTTATTTATGTTAAAATTGAGGTGTTATTGCTCACTTGCACTTACTAAACAAATTTAAATTATTTTATTCGTAAAACAAATTTTATCAAATACTTATTATATCACTGTTTCCGTACTATTTTAAGATGTTCTGATGTTTGCTGTCCAAACCTCTTGTTCTCAGTATTAACTATATGACAACTTCAAGTTACAATGATTCAGTGATTCAGTTCTGATTAATTTAGTACGGATTGAGTACTACTCAAAGTTGTATTTATGTTACTCTTTGTAAAGCTTTCCGTAACTTTATTCCAAACAAGTTTTAAGGCTTGCTTATATTGCAGTCAACTTATCAGGCGCTTATAATTTTCTTTCCGACTAACCAATTCATTTTCTTTTTCTTTTCTTTTCCTGTTGATATATTCATTCCAGCGGTTTTTTACATAAAGATTCACCTTCGGTTACTCAACATTTTTACAATATGGTATAATACTACTGCATAGATTTTTACAATATAGGATAATATTATTATTCATTGTTTTTGGTGAATATGCGGTTTGGCTTTATGTTCATCCAATATGTACTGATTTTACTGGTGATGCACATCCTTAACTTTTATTCGACGTTATTTACGCCTTCGCTATTGCCCGCCGTGACAAGTGTCAATGCAATGGTGATATTTTCAATTTGTGGCATATCAATAAGTATAGAATGGGTAAAAAATTGGTCCTATTTTCCTCCTAGACATTCCGGCCGAAATATATCAGTTTAAAAGTTCAGTTGTGTTGCTTCGGTAAAATTTTCTGCGACTTATGTATAAGTCCCCCATGTCAACCTTTTGTGAAGGCATGGGTTACGCCTAGAATTATAAGCGAGCAGACTTTTTTCTTTATTGGTATTTTGCATATTGTCAAATGTTAAATATATATTTATAAAACCAATCTAATTAGCAGCTTTTTTTGATACGGGTTTTGATAAACATTAGGGGTCTTCGTGCACAAGAATGAAGTAATATATGTAAATACTATAGTAAAGACACATTTTCTTAATGCCAAAATATTCATTATTACAAATATTGTTACGAGAGAAATTATAACTGTACTAAATGAATCTTAATAGGTACTTAATTAAACTTCAAGTACTACTGAATCTTTTGCTTCTTCACGCCTAACGTTTGGGCCTCTCCCAAGAAAAGTTTCATAGTGACATAGTAACATCCCAAGCTCAAAGACCATTAAATGTAATATGGCATCTCCCATAAAAGATTTCGATCCAATTTATTTCTCTTTACTTGTCTTGTATATCGTCAAATAGAAATAAAAGGAAGATACAAGCAGCGGAGAGTCAGAAGTCTAAAAGTCAAAGATTTAAAAAAGATGGACGGGGTGAGAAGTAATGATAATAATAAGAGAAGGTCTCAATATAAAATTAGTGATAGCGAAGTACAAATTCATGACTTGTACCAATTTGTGACATTGATTTCTATTCCCAAATACTTAAATATGCATTTAGGTGTTCTATTTTTACACCCTCAGTTAGGATATTTATTACATCTGGATCTCTCATCATCATGACTCTTCTCTTAGTATCATATTCCATCTGTTTATTTTTTTTTTGTTTCTTTTGTTTTGTATCCATTCTGGTCTATCAGCTGTTATTATTATATCAACTGCAGAAGCTCGGATATTGATATTTCAATTTTTTCCACATTTTTACGTTCTATATGTAGTCCTATATTACCTATTTGATATTTTTTCATTATTTCATCGATATTAGAAACAGTATTCAGCTTAAACTTCCGCCTTGTCTAAGACATATTATCTGTAATCAGCAATAGCATTGGTATTTGTCCTGTATATTTCTTGAATTATTCTTACAATTCTATTAATTAACCTTTGGACCTAATATAACCATTGGAATATACTAATTTGTTCTAATATTTGTATTTCTATTCTTACTTTGTTAGGTGTCTTTTACAAATTAATGAATGCTATCTCTGTTTTTTGGGTTAAACTTTCTCCCCTATTGATCTTATAATAAATATATGTATCTTCTCTTAGCTTCTTATCCACTAGTGATTTAGACGATTTTCTACAATCTGCTCATATATCTTCATGACTGTCCCCAACAGAGTAATCCTCCTGTAGTAATTACAGTTTATTTTACCTCCTTTTTCATACATCAAAACATTGCAAGTGCTATTTATCAATCCTATGGAATTTGCTACTACTTCTATACCAACATTTCTAGTATGTTTTTTTATAATAAAAATAATAACGAGTCGAACTTACTTTCTACGGCACTATATTACTATCGTAAAATAATGTCTTTAATTTAAAGAAAATCTGCCAAAAATACATTCACCATGCGATGTAAATTATCTAATAGCTGCTAGAGAAATGACGGAATAGAATATAGAAATAATCTTTGTTTGATTTAATCTCATAATATTCATCGCCATTTTACCTTAGGATGGATGCACTAGTTCAACAGCGCTCGTGTTTTCTTAGAACAACATTACTTGGGTGATTTATATTGGATATTTCGGTTTGTCGCTCTAGAAACTTGTATATATGATTCACCTATTTGGTTGCATCACTTCATAACCGGCTTCATATATTTAGACCTGGAACTATTTTCATTCCGCCATAGTATAGTTCAACGCCAATTTAAATAATCGAACGATGCAATTTTCGTTTCCCACTTCCATGTTCCTTTCAATTTCAAAATCGTTTTCCGTTTCAAACAATGTTTTTATTAACATAATTTGGATGTTATATTATATACTAAATCAGTTATTTTAAAATCACTAGTTTCACACTGGTTCTGCGATTTCATATACATATATTTCAAATTGGTTAAAGAAGTTAATTGTCATAGTGTTATAATATGATATCGAAAACCATTTTGGATATTTTACACATTTTCTTTAAGAAATCCGCTACCATTATATCCCAACCATTAAATTTGGTTTTAACAGTTGAGGACAAGCTCAAGCAAGTTAAATCAATAAATGGATAATATAAGGTCGAGAAAAAAGTAATTTTCCTAACAGATAATAGAGTCACATATCTGCAGTAGTACTTATTCAATAAAGACACTGTAATACGTTTCAAATGCAAATAGTCCATAAAACATTTTAGAAATAAAGGTAGCGTCATTCCTTAACTCCTTCAAAATTATTACGTTTTAACAATGGAGATCCAGAAGTTAATTTTCGTCTTGCCTAGCTTTTATACTTCCGAAAAGGAAAAAATGAACTGTGGCCGATGAAATCCTTAAACATAAAATGAATTAAGAACATTGATACTTAGCATCAACCATTAGTCAGGCCCTCTACTAATGTTATCGAATCATGCTATTAAAGAAAAACAATCAGGACAACGCCAGATCACACAAATCTTTAATTGTTATTACCGTGTAACCGGCAATATCTGCATAACTCCCTCAATGATACCCGAAATTGCTTGTTACACATTATTATATTTCTTATAACACATTTCATTAGATAATATATTAATTGAATAAATTTGAGAACGTATGAATGAAGCTTAATGAAAAGCTAATTCAATTTTAAACAGTATAATATTTATCGAAAGCATCTCCTACAACTTTTTCCCATCTTTCTGGAAATATGGCGATATAATGCTGAAAAAATTATGCGGGTATGCCAGTAATCCAATATTCGATGAATTTTTACATCTCTTCAGTACTTCGAATATGTTTGCTAGCCAAGATAAGCTGCATTGAATGAAAATTTTCAGGGAATGCACTGAATGTGGCAAAAAACTTCCCATTCTGCAACAATATATCCTTCACAACTCTTGTAACGTTTGATGGA
Organism: Rhynchophorus ferrugineus; assembly: GCF_030347505.1. Lineage (NCBI taxonomy): Eukaryota > Metazoa > Arthropoda > Insecta > Coleoptera > Curculionidae > Rhynchophorus > Rhynchophorus ferrugineus. The sequence continues at coordinate 75,482,071 of NW_027472581.1, forward strand.
CAGAATTATCATGCAAGAGGATGAATTTGTGCCTGTTACTAGCTATGCTGGTCTTTTTTTCAAAAATTTTTCGTCCAATTTCTTGAAACAATCTTCATTCAGTCTTAACAAATCGTAATACACTACACCTAATGATACCACCATATGCCCAACAATACTTTATAGCCTTAAATTCCGCTTCGGTGTCTATCTGAAGGGCTGTGTGTACTAACCCATGACTTTTGTGCTTTAGATTATGGTAATTACTACAATAATCTAAAGCACAGAACAAGTTGGCTATATTATGTTATTTGCTTTGCAACTTTAAATTCAATTAGTTCAAGTGTTGCGTCATATCAATTAAAAATGCAAATTCAGCCAGGAACTGAGGATCTTGCATTTTGCATTTCGAAAATATCAGATTGATTGCTATTTCATTCTTTAAAAGTAAAGGTATCTATTTTTTTAATTTCAATAAATCTCCATAGGTTGCATTAATTTACTTAAAAAGTCCCTAAATTTTCTATCTGTCAATGCTCTGTTTCCACCTCTAACCAAATTGGCTATCCTAACAACAACTTTCATAGTATACATTTGACGCAAAGATTTTCCACATAAGGCTTCTTGGTGAATTATTCAATGGAATAATGTTTAATCAATGTCATTTTGTTTCCGCCAATCCTGTTACTGTTCATAGCTTTTGCTGAATCAGTAACAATACAAGAAGATTTACAAAATCGTTCATACTCCATAACAGTGTTAACTTCTTCAAATATATCACTGCCTTTAGTTGCTCCATATAATGGCACTAAATCCAGCATTTCCTCGTGATTATAAAATCTTTCGAAATGCACGTATAAAAATTATTACTCGACTAATATCTATCTGGTCGGTACTTTCATCCAAACGTATTGAATAATACCCGCAATCTAAAAAGCGATCACACATACTTTGCGAAATATAAATCACCCATGTCATCTATTCTTCGCGCCACGATTTGATGAAGTAGTGCTACGGATTCAAACCTTTCCACCAATTTTGGCTGCATGAAGCGTTTGTCGATTGCAACAGCGCATTTATTAAAAATTTATATTAATTAAAATTCCATCACTAACCGGTTTCCTAGCTCTGTCTAATTATAATGAGACTCTATACTTACCTTAGAAAACATACTTGTTTGTTATATTAGTTTTTTTTGTAGTCAGCTACCATAACTTTTGTTACATCAACAACATGTTTTTTATACTTTTCTTCATGTGAAGAAGTATAGTATCGTTTAACATCATATTCTTTGTTTCCATACAAATTAGTGATTGTATTTTATTATTATTTTTGTAATAGATAAAGATAGACTAATAATAATAAGACGAATTAATTCCTATTTCTCATTGAATTCACGATTTCTTCGCTTAACTTCCTCTTCTCAAGAGAGATAAAATTATTGGTGCCAGAAAAGAAAATAATTTGCTCATAAAATCATTTAGGATTACAAAAAAATTGCATTTTAATATTCACTCTACAAAAATTTTACCATAGTAGATCAAATTTTCATCGTTAATCACAATGCGTCATATAAATTTGCACATAAAGGCAATGAAACAACGATGTAGAAACGCGTCCAAATGGTATGTTCAGTATATTCATGTCGTAGCTATATTGAACATCTGAAACTATTATATGAAACATCTTCGTTCATCTGCTGCTATGATGTCTGAAAGTTCTTTAAGAGGTTAAGCAAAGTTTTCATTCATTAAGTCTTACAATTCATTGTGTTTGAACTTTTTCGTTCCTCCTGACAAGTTTTTGTAATTTGACATTAAAATTACAACTTTTAAATTGAAACTAAAATCGACAATAGAGATATATCATCATAAGGTTCTAAAAGGATATGAGCCGGATAATTTAACAGTGCTAAATAGAAAACCGTTATTTTATGTAGAAAAATATCAAAACTATGGAATTTAACTGTTAAAAGTTAGATTTAAGAGTTATTTACATTGATACTTCGCATTTTGTATATCGTTGATCAAGATACATGCAAACACTTTTTTATTAATCGTTTTTTTAATCGTAAAATATTAAAATAGAACCATTACCAAAATCGTTGATGAATGACGAAATACATCATGCAAAAAAATAATATAATAAATAGTAAAAATATTACAAAAACAAACCATTCTGGCAACCCAAGATTAGAAAATGAATAATGAAACTCGAATCCAAAGAGCATATTGTCGTATTTACGCTGATTATATCAGAATACTAACAACAGCTGCTGCGTATGGAGATCCATGGATACATTAATTAGATAGGTCTTTCATAGTATTAAACGATTGGCCGATAAGAATAATTTCAATTCATCGCCGATTAAATACATGAAACGTGGTGTAATAACAGTTGTTACATTATTCATGGAAGACAATTGGCTTGAGTTGGTGTTGTTTCGCCTGATGACGGACGTTTCAATCTCACAAAAGCAGGTCACATGTTAATATGCCCTTTACAATGAATCTCTTTAAATTATTATAATGGTATTATTGTTATTAAAAAACTGATTAAATAGTATAATATACCTATCATTCAATGTATCATCCTTGAAGGCAATATTCTCCACTTCTTCGGAAATCGTATCTGTGAAAAAGCGAGCAACGTCTGGAAGATACAGCAGATTAAACACAGACAGAACTAATCAGGCAAATAGGACAGCTAATAATATGAATTAAATATTTCGTGAATAATTGATTCTGTATAAAAGGGCGCGATATCATATTAAAAGCCAATCATTTTGGTCACATATGGTTTGTGTAACACTGTAGTTTCATGAAAAACACAAAAATGATATATAGTGTTCAGATAATATTCCTTGCTGACAATTTGGCCCTTTTATATTGAAAACAATGAATCATACAACAATATTACTAATAATCCACAATAATTATTTATTCAGTTCTCATTAGCGCTGGAAAGTATCGACTGAAAACGACTATCGACTGTTTAGTAATTGACTACTTTTCACTATCGACGGTTTCAGTCGATGTTTTCGGTCCGACTGATTTTACTACTTTTGGTCGCTAATCGTTTCTTAGATAAGATTTAACGCTTCCGTCAATTATTTTTGAGTTTGCGTCTTCAAACTTCTCGGTCTACCAGAATATTCTTCTGAAATTTATCTTGAACATCGAAATCGCCACTTCTGAGTTTTCTAAACCACGTGACACATATTTTTAAGATTAGAACATGCTTATCGTACGTTTCTACCAGCAAACGAAGACCTTCAGTGGCAACATGCTTCATGGCAAACCATGACGGTATTACATTCGCAAAATATAACATGTATAGCTTTGAAGCTTGATGCCAATAAAATAACATATGCATTAAATCATAATTTATTACACACTTTAGCTTGGAAAAACCGGTAATGACTTTCCGGTACACCTGATATATTTCACAGTGTTCATATTATTTTTTGATCCACTGTGGATAATATGGAACTAGATAACATGTTTATGTCTTGTTTAATATTTGAACATTACATTTATTCATAAATGTGTACATTATAAGATTCATAATCTATTAAACATATTACGTATGGTGGATAGGTTTTAACATTTATATTACGCATTAAAGACAATGAGAAACACATAATGTAGCGCGGTACTTCAATTAAATATGAATAACTTCTAATATAAAATGCATTGCCAATATCAGTTAATAAATATGTTATCAATCAGTTTTTAAAAAATTAAATAGTAATAAAATTCACAATTAAGCATCTCAAACCATATATGAATCAACTGAAATTATCATTTTTATTAGCGCCCGCATAACAGCTATTAAAACTAGAAGAACGGTCTATCTAACATCTATAAATGTTTCAAAATAATTTATTAATATATTTTATTATATAAGTATTTACACTAATAATAATTTACACTTTTAATCTATAAAATATTTAAGAGTAAAAAAGCATAGTGTTTCGAAGAATAAAATAATTGTTTTAAAACACAAAGCTAAATCCTGGAACTTCTGTACCATAATCCGATAGCTCAGAAATAATAGGTTGTTTTTGTTTTCATGTTTTTCAAAACGAACTTGTTTGCTCAATAAACAGTTTGGTGATTGGGTACGTGATAATCACCAAAAAGCAGAAGCATTTTCTGAATATCTAGAAAAAAATTTCAAACCAAACGAAACTAATATTGAACATAATTTGCCGGACATAGGAGCTGAAAATTCGATGACCGAATTAGTCACACCGAAAGAACGTGAGTTATTAAAACTGACATTAACCCCAGGAAATCACCAGGCTACGATTTAATAACAGGAGAATTACTGCAAAAACTACCAAGAAAGGGAAATATAAAACTCACCAACTTGATCAATACAGCATTTAGATTATGTCCCAGACATTTAGAAGATGGCGGAAATTATAATGATCCCAAAACCTGGGAAGTCAGCAAACAAAATAAAAGCCCATAGACCTACATCACTGCTACCAGTAATATCTAAGGTTTTTGAAAAACTTCTGATGAAAAGAATAAAACCGATCACAGAGCGAAAAAACCTAATACCAACACACCAGTTTGGATTTATTAACAAGCACTCAACAATTGTTCAACCAGGTCCACAGAATAACAGATGTTATTGAAAAAACCTACGAAAGTAAAAAAGTATGTTCAGCTATATTTTTGGATGTAGCACAAGCTTTCAATAAGGTTTGGCATGAAGGCCTTATTCATAAACTACAGAAAATGCTACCAAAACAACACACCGAACTATTAAAATTATACATTACAACCAGAATGTTTAGAGTCAAACAAGAAGAAGCTTACTCTACAATAAAAGAATCTAAGGCAGGTGTACTACAAGGAAGTGTACTGGGACCAATGGTTTATCTGCTCTATACTTGTGATATACTACAAACGGAAAATATTACGATGGCTACATCTGCTGATGATACTGCGATTATAGCTGTCGGAGACAATAGTGAAGAAACATCACGAAAATTACAACAGGCAAGTGACAATATAAATAATTGGACACAAGCTTGGAAAATAAGAATTAATGAATGTAAATCTGTACATGTGCAGTTCGCCTATAAACAGACCGTAGAAGCACCCATAACATTAAATAATACTATCATTCCATATAGCAACAACGCTAAATATCTCGAAATGAATCTCGATGCAAAACTTCGCTGGAAGGAACATATAAAGAAGAAAAGAAAAGAACAGGAATTATCAGTAATAATAAATTGCTATTATATAAGCAAATATTGAAACCTATATAGACATAGGGGGTTCAATTATGGGGATGTTCTGCAAAGAGTAAGTCCTGAGAGGTATTGTGGGTGCACCCAAATACTATAGGATTGATTATCTACATCGAGACCTTCAGATACCCACAGTCAGTCAAGAAATCAAGAGAATTGCAAGGGGGCATGAGGAAAGACCCCATTCTCACACGAATATTGAAATATTACAACTGTTGGATACCACCAGAATAGGACACAGACTCAAAAGAATCAAACCATCTGATCTTGTGTAGTGTTGTGTAGTGAGGTGCATATATTAAAAAATTCAGCAGTGACGTGTATAAACATTATTCACCAGAGACTGAGATAGGGCCGATGGGTCCTCCTAGGTATATACCTAGATTTAAGTTATCATAGAGACAAATTGTAGGTTAGACGGAAACGACTAATAACAATATATTAATTAAATAATTTTAAAAAATCTTTTGCCAATTTTTTGATGATGCCATAATTCCGTTACTGTAGGACTTTCTGAAGCAACCTTCACAAGCCTCTTTTGAAGAAACCGGAACAAATACTAATCGGATGAACAAACTACTGGCAATAGTATAGATGCACGAAAACTTCCCACCCATCTTTTTTCAATGTTCACCGAGACATTAAAAATTCATGTGATCTAGCGACGACCTCATATAAGATAGCCCACGCGACATTTTATTATATTTGGCATTAAAAAAGCAAAATATGGCGAATGTGCTCTTCAAGATTTTCACAATAATTTTTAAGTGAATAAACGGAAGAAGTTAACTTTATATCTAGAATATTCCTCGAACTGTTTTCATTCAAACAGTCTATAGTATGGCCGCAATGAATAAGCATTACAAGAGATGTGCAGATTTAAAGCAATCTATTAGGACAATCCGAAATAACTTTTTGAAATAAGAGGAATAACACAAATATTGGATGAATAGATAGTGTTAATAAAATTTAAAATCTAATTAAATAAATATAAATAACGTGTTACCCTCTTTCTTTCTTAATAACTATCGCACAAATAACCTTAATATGTTTTTTGTCCATATGGCCAATCCCAAATACATTTGGTTAATGATTATTCGTGAAATAAACACAGTATGTCCAGTATAAAATTCAACAGCTAACGTACTATTATATTGATTTGTTGGTTTATTTCCTTCTTATTACTTTACTTTTCTCGAATAAAAAGTAAATAATTATATTTTTGGATACCTTTCTCTAAAACAATTTAGTAATATTAGATGAAGTGTATATAGTTTATATATGTGTATATCTTTTAAAAACTTTCTTAATTTACATTACATTTCTTGTGGAAATACCTAGAGATTTAATTATTTATTATCTTTTGTTTATTTGACAAATTTCATAATTTAAATTATTTATTGTATAATTATTAGTTAAAATTCGTAAATATTGCCCTAGATAATTTATCTAAACTGCTATTCAAAAAGTAATTCAAATTTCATCCAGTCAGATAAGAATTGGACAAATTATGATGTACAGTCATGGAAATATTATATTTATCTAATAAAATTAGATTGTCATATTTAGATCGAGATTGATAATTTATTTAATAACATATAACCAAAACATACAAAAGCCACAATGATAATTTAAATACTTTTGATAATGAACTATTTGATAATTGATAGGGTTTTTTGATTTTTTCGTTTTATCTGCCTTTGTACAAAACCACATACCAGTTATAAACTGTAATATGTGTCCTGTACTTTTTAGAATATACTTTAGGATATATGACACGAAATAAATTATTTTCTTGCACACGCAACTTCATTCATTCAGTACTGTACACTGACGTTTTGGTGAGAGTTAATTCTTAAAATAGAAAAAGGTGTTTTTTCTATGAAACTTGTGAATACATTTTTGAGAAATAGTAAAACTAGTTTGTCAAAATTAGTATTCATCCCAATTATTAAAATGTAAGATAATAACAATACTGAGAAATATATTTTAGACCATCAAAGTTATATGGTACACTAGAGACCCGCCCCGGTTTCGCACGGGTGCAATGCTGATACTAAATTAAATACACTACAGAAAAAATATGAACGTGGTATATAAAAACATAGCGGCCCGCTCCGATTTTGCACGGGCATAAAATATATATGCCTATGTCACTCAATGAAAACATGATTAAAATCGATCCAGTATTTTTGGTTCATTCATTACTGCCCTTGGCCTGCACGCATTAAATTTGGAGTAAAACAATTCCTCTTCCCCTATACTTACTATGAAGATTTCCTGCTATCTTTGGAATATCTAAATTCATACAATGTTTATTACATTACACATTTTTAAACGCAAATTTTAAATTTGTAATATCTCCGAAAATATTTGTTTAATTTACATGCTGTAAGGAACCATATTGATCTATATTAATTGCACACTATATTTAAGGTACTTAATTCGATAAGGATTAATGCCGTATTGCTTAAAATAGCTTCGTAAATAAGCCATTTTCTCACGTAAAAAGTAAACAATAAAAATGGTTAATGTGGGTTATCCCTAAAAGATAAACATATACCATCGCGGACTTTTTTGTAGACCTTTTTATGGTGTACAATACTGTAGTACATTAATTTGATCTAACTCGTAGGGTTAGGCAGCGTTTTTGCTAATTGCTAAATAAGCCTAAAAAATAGGTTAATTTACGACATCACGTTAGAAACCTCTAAAATTAGCAATGTTGCCTTAGTATATTATGCATGTATTATACATATAAACCTTCCTCTTGAATCACTCTATCTATTGAAAAAAACCGCATCAAAATCCGTTGCGTAGTTTTAAAGATTTAAGCGCACATAGGGATATAGGGACAGAAAAGGCGACTTTGTTTTATACTATGTAGTGATGCGAAAATAACATATTTACATCCAATGCTAACCATATACTAATGGATAATTATTATAAGAGCCAATATTTATTCATAATAACTTACATTTACATACTTAGTTGAACTAAGTATTTAATCCCTAGACTCCAGACATTTAAAACGTTTACTACTTCGTGTTGACCATTGAGATATTCTTGTACATCATTCCAAGAGCATGTTCGTATTATTTAATCATCCGGTTACATCAGATAACAGCCGCCTACATAAATTTAGACTTGAATCGTTGTTTATTGCGCTATTTTAACATTGCTGCTCGGGGTATAAACGCCGCCCAACTGTCCTTTTATAATTCACGCGTTTTTACTTTTTGGCGTTAGATTCGACTCAGCCACATTCCATTGCCAAGATCCAGAGCGTTTCAAGACCATCCTCTATCTAAAATTACATCATATTTTTATTTGTCTCCTAAACATACAAAATAGATCCCATCTATTATTTCTTGTTTTATATAGATATTTCGACTTCATAGTTTTTTCATAACGTTGTTAATAATAATATAATTTAAATGAAAAACATTTTTTCCAAAACATGTGGAATAATACAGTTGAATGCATATAGTTATTCCAAATTTACGTTTCTCAGAAATTGGCGCTAGCATGATTTTGGTCATATATATCGAAGACACCAGCTAATCAAAATTAATAATTTGCATAATATTCTGCATGAAAATTGATGCAGTTTTACATATTTATTTTAATTATTATAACAATGACTTAAAACTAGGTACTTATCCAAGAGTTGGAGCACTTCTATATTAACATAGGAGTGGAGTCTTTCATGTGTGTGTAGGGTTTCATGCATTGTTGCAAATCTCTTAATGTCTTCTATGAAACCTCTTCTTATAAATCTCCTTCTCTTATAATACAATGACCTCAGATGATCTCTCAATGGTTATTATATTATTTATTTGTATTTTTATACTTTTTTTACTTTTATATATACTCGCGTTCACAATTTTAATACATATTTTGCAGCGTATTTAATAAATTCATATATATTTTGTTCTGTTTTTTTCTTCTCTCCACTGACTGTTGCCTTAGTTATAGCTCACGATTCTAATTAGAATAAATTAACGTCTTAAGTCTAAATAAAATAGCTCATTCTTCAGGTATCTAGAGAGAAATATCGATTTGTAAAATCTCGCCATTGCAATCTAGTTTTTGACAGCTGAAACTACAAAAATATCATGATATATGATATATGATACACAAATTTTTCGAATTGTTCAGTTACTTATACTTTAAAATAATTTATAACATGCCCTTAGACTATTATAGACCAACTAAAAGGTTTTATTCATGAACTTCAAGAATTTCAAGCCAATTTATTTCCGCGTCCTTGTCCTTCTGAAACAATTACATGTTATCCAAACAAACAGCGAGAATATAAAAAATATTATATGCTTGCATGTATTTGATCAGCTATATCTATTGGTAAAATTACGCATCAATGTAAATTACTGTTGAACGATCTCACATTTAACATTTCACATCACAAGTTTTCCATTAAGTATTTTTGAGTTATTCACTGAACATAAATACAAATCATGAAATATATATTGCTGCAATCCCAAGAGCACAAATCATAGATTATTCCAGGAAAGCCATCCGCATGTATATCGAAGCAAAATATTCATGACCATAAAGCCTGTCTGTACATATGATGAGATCAACAAAACCTGGAATGTGAGCTGCTAAACTGTTAACCTACTGCAAATATCAATCAACGACAATTACATAAATTGAATTACGTAATTGTTTCAAAAATAACCAGCAATAGCGAATAACGGAAACAAAGGTATTCCAAGAAATGTAAACAATTTAGCAGCAGAATTGCAGCTCGAATAGATACTGACGCAACCAGCGTACTACTTAAACGACTTCTGAGTACCACTTATTGAGATCGATACAGCATGATTTGACGGGTATACTCTCTCGAAATGCTGAAAATGTAAAAAATAAACGATGATTGGATCGCTGCCAATCCTTCTTTCGATAAGGTTGCCATGTTGCCAGAAAGATGAAAAAAAGTTGTAGAAAATTATGAAAAGAATTTTGATTAAGATATATGGTACAAAGTTTTCTCAATAAAATTTGAATTTTAAGTACTTTGTAAGTACCTCATAATACATCAAAAATATATAACTATCCAAAGTAGCAGTGGACTTACGTCCTCGGCGCAATCTTGGCGCCTTTAACGTTGACATTTTACACATTTTTGTTTATTTCAGCTTCGATATATGACAATATTCTAATATAAATAAAATAATGAAACAAAAATGTTATAATATATAATTTATTTTAACATTATAGCACATCTAATGCATATATTATTGAAGGGCTTAAACTACAATTAATTCATAATATACAGTCACAACAAACGGTTTATCCTTTATTAATTATATACTCACCTTTAGTTGTTTCCACTCTCATCGCCCTGATACTGTCACCATCGAAATCGAAATATTTAATTAATATATTATATTTAAGCAGCGATTTGAAATTTATCATAAGAAACAAAGCACCGAAAGAACGTTTGCCGATTTATAACCTCTTATCTCTAACAAAATATAAGAATATAAGAATTTTGACATTTGACAACCGAATGACTTTGCAGGATGATTCAATTACATGTTCGAACATATCAGAAATAACTGTGTCTCTTTTTAATGAGAATAAAATGAGAAGGAAAACATTGTCTGGTATTAAAACGAATTTATACACTGCAATAGGCAATACATCTTGATGACGTGAGTTTACTGATACTTTGAGTAGACTCTATACAGAAAATATTAATAAGAAATTTAGCCACGACTTATTTGAAATTGTAATTTTTTAAATCATTGAAACTTGTTAGTGATGATAGAGTTAGTGGTGACAATTAAGATTATAATAAGTAATAATTAATTAATCCTAAGATAGAAAAAGAAAAGTTTTACTAGCGATACCTGTAGAAAAACTGAAATAACTAAACTATGTCTATATAATCAATAGAGTTAAATTTTAAAAAATTAAATTATTATTCAATACAAATTATTGAGTACAACACATTGACTTTGAAATAAAATCTTTTTTTATATAAAAAGAAACAAGACAAGCATATCATTTGTCTATATAAAACATCAATTAATTCCAACTAGAAGGAATGTCAATAATTTAGTGGTCGGTAAATTAGAAGAGCTTGAAACATCTGATATTCTTGTTATGGTCCCATTAAATTTGTATTCCGACCGAATAACTCGTAAATATTTATCAGACCAAGGCACTTTTGTACTAAAAGAGTTTATCTACATTGAGCAATAAAAAAGTCATTTTCTGATCGTCAAATATATAAAGAGCTAAAAGGAATCGTGCTAAAATTAGTCAACATAATGAGAATATCTTTTTAAAGAAGGATGACTATGAATCGAAAATACATTATTTCTTTGATGCACAAAAACAAGTACGTACGTAGGTATGTTATGAGACGTGTAGGGTTTTTAAAAAAAACTTTTATTTTGCTTTTAAACTTATTAATTAGCTGATGTTGACATCGATGTTACTATCGAATCAAAAGTATCGATATACGATAAATATCGATTGAAAAACATCGATGTCTTATTATTTGTCGTTAACAAATAAAACGGTCTATTGTATTAATGAAATGTGTTTATTGTTACTGAAATTACAAGAGTTAAAGAAGAAAATTAACATTCCCAGTATTTTTTAGCACACTCTGTAAAAAAATTACTTTGACAGGTGTTTTCCCTTTAATCTGTTCGGTTGCTAGTACAGTAGTTGACCAGCTTGGGAAAAAAGTCTTTCTGAAGCTGTGGATGTCGCTGTACAGCAGAAATACTTAAGAGCTATTTTCTTTAAATTAGGTTAGGTGGATTCCAACACTTTCCATAATAGTAATGAGTCTTGTTTTTTCAGCTACCATTCTTCATTTGTTTAATTGCGTTATTTTGTAAATTGTCTGTTTTGGTTGGAAATCTGTCACTTTTATAGTAAGTACAGGTTACATATTTTTCACCACAGACTTCACGAGTAATTATTTATCAACACATCGATGTCAAAACCTCGCTGAATATCGATAATCTCTAATATGAGATTCTTATAATGTAAACGTATCACTCGTCACATCACTAGACTCCAAGCCGATTTCTTAGAACAGTTAATACCGTATTAATCGTTATTGTTATTCTTCAAATGTTTGTATCACCTGTACCTTATGATGTATTATTACCCAAATTTCTTTAGTATACCCTGTATGGAATGATTTCCCCAGTTTTATATCCAAATTCCAATAATATACGGCTGAAAAACATAGCCACTTGGTTTGCTCTACTTGATTATATTCCTCCTATGCAAGCTCAAACTATTTAGATTTCTTGAATATGTGCCATAGTTTAATGTCTTCGTGAAGATCTTGCGTATTTTTTTTGACTTGTCAAAATCCGAAGGTCTCGCTGTAAGTTAATGTTTCTGTGTATTACAATTTGTTATTCCGGTAACATGTTCTGCAATTTTTTGATAAATCTTTCATGTCAAACCTTGTCGAGGACCACCTGAGCTACGTCAAAGAATATAGTTCAGCAATGCTTTTCTTTGCATAGGCATATAGTATTTAAACAACAGAAATACTTTCTACATTTCAATGTTTTCTATTAATATCGAACAACGGAATTAAAAAGCTATTGAAGATAATAAGATATAGATATCAAAAAATGGTGTCTTATCACAGTCATTTTTATCCAATCTCTACATAATATTTAGAATTTTTCTTTAATAATTCTATTGCAAAATATTATATCAGATGTACTCATTATTTCAACAAATGTTTGCATAATAAATATACTATATCATTAACATACTCATAACATTCTTTCTTTTCATCGTTGAGATAGAACAATTAAATTTATTATTAACAAGCAAAATGATAGGATCCTTTTTTTCCTGAAATTTTCATTCACTTTCTTTCTACACCAAATATTATTATATTTTAATCACGATATTAATGTTTTCTCAGACTAATAATGGACCTTGCCATTAGACACATTATCCATTAAACTCGTCCAGTAACAGTTTTCTCTCTTTTTGAATGTTTTCTGTAACATGCAAGCTAGGGATGATGAAAACATATCGATATATCATTATAATCATTTTTTCAAAAAATATCGATATTTTTGAAAAATATTTTTGGACCTGGTGTGGACCTGATACAATTTAATATTTATTGAAACTACAAAGATATTGAAGTGAATATAATAATATGAAGCCTCAAAAAATAATGTCCTATCACAGTAATTATTTCTCCGATATTTTATCAAATTTTATTCACCGCCTGTAATCATTCAATTTAATATCACCAATCTTAACTCATAAAGTATCTTCATTGTTATGAACAAGTAGTACGATAAGATCTTTATTACGTTTTTTATTAATTTTCTACCATTTTTACTCTTTCTAGCTATTTTCTAAACCAAATATTATATTATTTCAACTGCGACATTGATGTATTCTAGGACCAAGATATACATTATTAGTAAATTCGTTTAGCAAACATTTCCGTTTCTTGATATTTTCCATCTTATTCAAGCGTTTTACAACTATTAGTTCGACTCATAGCTCTTTCACAAACTTTTAATTCATTTAACCTGAATTTATATCCACCAATGTTTGCAAATATCCACTAATGTTTGCAAATATCTTGTCTACAAACTTTTTCAAAATTACCTAGAAAAAAAATAGCAAAATAGTTAGCATAACCTAAAACTTGCCACCACTGTTTTAGGTGCACGTAGTAAGGAATTAACAGAAGAAAATTAAAAATACTATTTTGAGTATGTATAACAGAATTTATAATAATAATATTTATTAACAGTTTAAAGTGACAACATTAAAATTTCGATCAATAGATGGTCCTGATACGGATCGATTTGTGGTCATAATAATCTTAAATATAATTTATCTCAATTATGTAAATTGAGAACTATAATACTTTTCCATACTACAGCGAATGATATAGAAAAATGTTTCACATCAGCAAATACATTTCAATTCTAAGGAAAAACAAGACAAGCGAGGAATATGAAACAGGCAAACAGTATGAAACGATTCAAATCTAAATATGTACAAGAAGCGGCCGTTATCTGATCTAGATGAATGATTGAATAATACGAACAAGTTTATGGAACAACGGACAGAAGCAAATCTCAATGGACAATATAAAGTGGTTGCATGTTCGAGTAATTTAATGATTTAAAACGAAACCATCTGGAGTTTATCTTATAGTATAATCTTTAGGATATAACCGACGTTTTGGTGAATCTCCTGCGCCTTTAACATTCACTCGGAGATCCCTTTTCTCTATTAAATGACAAGTTTTCAGAGGACTGTTATTTTTTAGTGAATGAAGCGTCTTGTAAAATTTATGTTACTGGTGTTGAAGTCCGCGCCCAATATTATAAATTTTACGTTGTTGGAGTTTTTTCTTCTCTTTGAATTATTAGATTTACACATATGTTCCGTTATTATTTGCAGCACGTACAAGTAAACGTCACTAGGAATAATTTTATTTCACAGATTACTTGACTTATCTTAATAATATATAAAGTTGGAGAGAAGTAATTTTAATATTTCTTAAGATATGGTTTTAAAATCACCTATTCAGGGAATGGACAAAATAATATGAACACCTGACTATCTATAATCTATCTAGTTATTTTATACATATGTCAGCTAAATTTAGGACGTCAAATCGTCGCGATATTACCGCATTAACCCTTGAATTTTAATTTAGTTTGGTTTTGACATACAACAAAATTCTAATACAAATAAAATAATTAGACAAAAATAATGTTATCAAATGTAATTTATTTTAACATTATAGTAAATCTAATGCTTATATTATCAAAGGACTACAATTGAATACACAGTTATAATACTTTGAAGGTTATAGTTATATTTGATTATATTTACATTGAACTCTTTTCCATACCACCAATGAGTTAGAGTTGGTCCGTTTGTCATTGTATCTCCTGGAGGCCTAATCCACCTCATTATTTCATTATATATAACAATTGTATATCCAAGTAATATATTTTACTTCCTTTAGAGAGCATATTTACCTTTTAGGCTTAGTTCTTGTATCCTTCAATACAGTGTTTTTTCTTGCAAAAACATTTTGATATCACTAGCATTTCTCCTTTGTTTGTTCTGTTAATACCTGTATACATCTTTCTTAATAAAAATACATTATTTCTTTGATACACAAAAACAAGTACGTACGTAGGTATATTATGAGACGTGTAGGGTTTTAAAAAAAAAACTTTTATTTTACTTTTAAACTTCTCTCCTGACACATTTTAACCAAATGCTCATATATATTCTGAACAATTACACACATATCTGTGTACATAAATCTTTTACACTCTACAATAACACTTCCTACATTTATCATATGTTAATTTTGTACTCACCTTTACTTGTTTCCACTCCCATGACCCTGTCTTAGAAATTGGGAGCATTGAGTCATATCATATTCAGAAAGTTTCATTCAAGTGAATAGGTCACAGTTCCATCATTTGTCAATTTCTTCTTCATTGTGTCTTCTTGACTTCATCCAAACAGAAGGTGTTATTAACCATTCCTGTTTCCATCATGAAGTACAATATATCTGCAATGCGCTATTAATAAGTGTTACAACTAATAAAACCTAATTAATTGTTGGGTTCGACGCAACGATGAAAATGCTAAATTATTCGTATAACATTTAGCTAACGTATTCCAACCGAATGATATAGAATATACAATAGATATAAATCCTGTTTATCAGTCAGTAATGGTAGAGACACCCATGATGCAGAGCGCAATGGACGTCCAAATGAGGGGGTAATATCAGAAAATGTGAAGTTAAAAATTGACGTTGCGTAAGTTTACTAACATGGTAAAGATATCAATTTGGGTGCCGCGTTTGCTCACTATTGACCAAAAACAAGAACATGTTGATGACTCTGAGTAGTGTTAGCCAATTTTGAACAGAAAAAACGCATTTTCTTTATTAGGGCCCAGCACTTTTGTGCCCATGTGTTATTAGAGACTAAGTAAGGAGCAATGGATCTTCCTAGATAAGTACCCAGTTTGAAGTCGCGGTAGAGACAAATTGTAAAATGGTCGACAAAGACTAATAACAATATTTAATTTAAGGAAAGAAAGAAAATACAAAATATACAGTTGTCAAATAATCTAATATAGTTGTCTATATATTATCACAAAAAAACTTAACATTGTAGCAATTTCCATAATAAAATATTAGTATAATCTAAATCCAAAAAATATTTATTTGTGTATCACTTGCCTTCTTGCCTATATGGATATCTTCCTGTTAAGTATAAAAGCAACGCACTCCAATGAAAACTAACAATAGAAAGATAATGAGTAAACCGGAAAGTACTGAATAAACATAAACAACTTCAATAAAGATGGGACGTACAAATCGGAGTCATTCGTAGTGAAAACAAACAGCGTTGTGTGAAATATTACATCCAAATAAGCCAACTGCATATGCATTAACAACTTTATATATTTATAGATGTTAGAAATATATATATAATTATAGATTAAATTTAATATACAATGGGTTCAAATCGATTTCGATAGTATCATTTGAAGCCAGCCATCATTAAGAGGGTTTTGCAGAAACCGAAATGGTCGCCTAAACTAAACAAACAAATTTGTTGTAGGGTATATTTGTTAAATAATATATTCCTGTTATATTTTTATTTCTTATGAAGACTTTTACATTATGATTTACATTATCTCTATTATCTTAAGTCCTGTTAGCCATTTTCTATAAATAGGCCCCCAAACAGACTTTTTCATACATTTTTTAACACACAAGCGTTTGTTTTTAACTGACTTCAAAAAAGGAGGAGATTCTATGTTCCACTGTATATGTTTTCTAATCTATGTTCACCGATTTGGTAGTCCCATTGGAAGCAAGTTAGGATCTAATGGCGGAATCTGGGGAAATCGAAGGAAAACCTCAAATTCCAAGACAAAGTCCAAAGTTTTCACATATTTTTTTATCTAAAATAATCAGATATTTGTGTATAATGTTATTGCTGATGTGAGGGAAGATCGGAAGTCGTTCAGTGCAAAAACCGATCAATTTACTTTTTAAGCACTAAACATATCATATGAGAAGCCGTAAAAATATTGCAGCAAGGGCTTCTATGCTGTAGTGATTAGAGCGTTCGGCTCACATACAGAGGTTGTGGGTTCGATTCTCGGTGGGAATAATGACTTTCTGTTGTTCTAGTTTGGTTAAAGCATTTGTAAAATCACCCAGGTAGGCTAGGTAGCGGGCCCAGGGGGCTTAAGCGTTCCTTATTTTCAATCATTGTTTCTTTATTGCTATTTTTCATTCGGGCTGCACCTTTACTTGGCCTAACCATTGTAATACTTAACAAAATAACTGCGTAATGTAATGAGTAAATATCTAACACTAAAAAGAAAAAAGAAAATATTTTTAACAATCAAATTGAACCGAGTTCAGAAAATAAATAAGAAACTCACTAAAAAGTAAAAAATAATCAAACTTAGATTTTTAACACAAGAAGCCGTTTTAAACCAAAATATGTACGTAATAATAATTGTAATAACTAAATAAAAGTAAACAGAAACCTTATTTAACCTATTACTACGCGTATTTTATATTCTACTATATACACACAATTTAGCTTAATACCCACCTAAACCTATTTATTTGCAATATTATTTTAACTATTACCGAGCCGAGCCCAAACAATACAAAAATAATAACATAATTCTGTGACATATACCCAAAGTTAAATTACCCACAAAACAAATCTAAATTAATATATCTGTTTGAATTCGACACCGGCTTCAAAGTATTCAAAGTGTTCAAAGTACACGCAATACTTTGTTTTGGAACCTTTATATGAAGGCAATATTACTAAACTTGCTAGCAGTACCCCATAGTTGGATTTCATATGAAATATGCTTGAGTATTGATTCGTATAATAATGCCTTGTTATCTAAGGATAACTTGGATTTGCGACTGATAAGCCAATACATTTGATGTAGTTTAAGTCCCATTTGTTTTCGTTTAGCTAGTATGCGCTTCTTCCAAGTTAGGCATCGGTCTAAGTGCATACCAAGTTATTTAGCATCCTCAGCTTGAGGAATTATTGATATTCATTGCTGGACATGTTCTTCTACGCAGAGTGAATGTTACATGGATAGATTTTGTTTCATTTGCTTTAATACGCCATGTCTTCAGCAACAATTGTATTTTATCAAGGCGTGTTTGGAGGTTCTTTGATGCTGTAATTGAATCTTCATAGATTTTGTGGTTGGTAGATTGGCATATATAGGCCATACAGTATCGGACTGACTGACACTGTTTTGCGGAACTCATGAACATATTAGATGCAATTCAGTGAGTTCATCGTCTTATTTTATAGCGAAAATTTTAGTAACAGAAAATTTCTAACAGAACAATAACAGAATTTCTTTAATTTAACCTGTGTGTCATAATTTATTAAAAGCCTGAGATATGTCCAGGAATTTTTTACTTGTTATATGGTCCCGTGCTTATTACGAAACCTAAATTAATGTTCTGGTATAATCTTTCTTTTTTCTATTATATTATTAAGCCTCTTTATATATAATTTCTCCAAAACTTTCGAGATTATTGGTAGTAAACTTATGGGCCGGTAGATGGTGACATCTTCTGGTGTTTTTCCTAGTTTGAGAATCATTATTATTTTTGCTACTTGTTACTAAATCATATCCGAAAACTTTTTTAGAATCTATCTCACTATTATTTGTTTAACCTCCCTCATTGTAATATTTTCATATGGTAGGTCCATTAAAATAGAACATTAACAAAAATTGTACCGGTATTGAAAATTTTATAACCTTTAAATTTCCTATTTAATTATCTTTTTCTGTTAAAATAACAGGTCAATTGAAAAGTATCCAGCATGACACATAGATGGCGATACTAGAATTAAATCCACGTGTTTTTAGTTAGCCCTAACCCTCAAAAAATGCTAGTATAAATTTGACAGCTGTCGGATTATTAGTTTGTGAATTATAGCATTTTGAGTGAAGCAACTTTTGTTATTGCGAAAAAATGGATAAAAAGGAATTTCGCATGTTGAAAAAATATTATTTTTTGAAGGGAAAAAATACAGTTGAAGCAAAAACTTTGCTTTATGCCGAATTTCTGGACACTGCTCCAGGAAAATCAACCAATGAGAATCAAGGATTGGTATGCTAAGTTACGTCATTTCACTGAGCACCGAAGACGGTGAACGCAGTGGACGCCCGAAAGAGGTTGTTACCGACGAAAACATTAAAAAATCCACAAAATGATTTTGAGCGACCATAAATTGAAATTGAATAAAATAACAGACACTCTAAAGATATAAGCTGAACGTGTACATCATATCATTAACGAATATTTGGGTATGAGAAAGCTCTATGCAAAGTGGGTGCCGCGCGAGCTCACTTTTAACCAAAAACAACGACGAGTTGAAGATTCTAAGCAGTGTTTGAAGATTATCAAGCGTAATAAACCTAAGTTATCAGAAACCTCGTCGATATGTAATAATGAATGAAACATGGCTCCATCATTTCACTTCGAAGTCCAACCGACAGTCATCCGAGCGGACTGCATCCGATGAAACCGCTCCAAAGCGTGGAAAAACGCAACAGTCGGCTGGCAAGGTTATGGCGCTTATATTTTGTGATGCTCATGGAATAATTTTCATTGACTACCTTGAAAAATGAAGGACCATCAACAACGACTATTATATAGCGTTATTGAACCGTTTGAAGGACGAAGTCGCTAAGAAACGGCAACATTTGAAGAAAAAGAAAGTGTTGTTTCACTAAGATAATGCACCGTGTCATAAGTCAGTGAAAACGATGGCAAAAATCCATGAATTGGGCTTCGAATTGATTCCTCATCCACCGTATTCTCCAGGTCTGGCCCTCAGCGACTATTTCCTGTTCTCAGATCTCAAAAGAATGCTCGCTGGGAAGAAATTTTCATCGAATGAAGAGGTGATCGCCCAAACGGAGGCCTATTTTGAAGCAAAGAACAAATCGTACTACAAAAATGGTAACGAAAAGTTGGTGGGTCGCTATAATCAGTGCATCACCCTTGAAGGGAATTACGTTGAATAAAAAAACTAATTTTGCCAAAAAAAATTATTTTACTATGGTAGGCTGGGGACTTTTCAATTGACTTGTATTAATGGAAGCTAAATCCTTTTACGGGATATTTTGATGTATATTTATGAGATTGGCATACTTGTCATTGTCCAAATATACTAAAAATAACCCACTACCATAAATAGCATCACGTGCTAACCACAACAAAAAAGTAAATTGTCATCTGCACTTCCGCTTTCATCCGATAAATTATAAATGGGGACCAATTATTGTAAATAACCGATATTACGTTCAATATGGCGCTTTAATGTACTCGACAATTAATCTCAAAAACAAAATACAGCATCACTCCCCGGATCTAAAAACATTTGTAATCTTCAACTGCATTTAAACAAAACAACGCTTGGAGGCTATATTTCAAGCCAAGCGTGCAGGAAACGTCAGACGTCAGTTGATAGAATGATAGAATGTTCCAACAAATAAATGAATGCAAAATAGTGTATATGTAATATACGCAGTTCTTACATAGACAATTTTTCATATACATTTAACAAAATGATTATAAAACATATCACTAAATTAATAACAATAGCAAACAATAATTAGTTACTTAGTTCTTTAAATGGTTACCTTTTTTTTTCGGAAAAAAAACTACATAGTTTTTAAGAAAATAGAAAAATGTATTTATTATTATATTTTCAAAAATGTATTTAAGTATGGGTCATTTGATTCTATACATCTTGCCCATTTTTCAGGTAGTTTATGGATGTTAACCGAAAAAACTATTTGTCCTTTTAGCAAAAACATTCATGGAGCCATTTTCTAATTTCTTCGAAATTGATACTCTGTAAGCGCGTGTCCTTGATGCGAAAAGTTGATAGTCAGGCGGTGCAAGATCTGGGCAATACGGCGGGTGCGATAATATTTCCCATCCAAATGCTTTCAACTGTTCCTTGACTGTTTATGAGACGGCGCGTTTTCTTGCCGTAAAATCATTTCGTGTCTTCGGGCGTTTTTCGATCAACGCATGGTTCAAATTGATCATTTGTTGCGGTTAATTGATTCACCAGTTTTTAACAGTTCGTAATACACCACGCCAGAAAGCATTATCTTGCCACCAAAACGTCTTGGTCTTAGAGTCGGTCGGTTGGCTTCGTCAGGTGATACCCATGATTTTCTGCGCTTAAGGTTTTCAGAACAATTTCACTTTTCATCACCCGTTACTGTTCAATGTAGAAATGATTTCCGATCATACCTTTGAAGCAGCATTTCACAGATGACGTTTCGATTTTCTATTTGACTGTCATTCAATTAATGTGACAACCGTTTTCCCATTTTTTGGATTCTCCTCTGTTAAAGCCAATATTTCTTCTTTAGTTAAAAGTGGGAATCTGTGTTAAGTACAATAATGAAATGTTACTAGTTTTTAGGAACTTTTGAGTTATGTGGTTGTCAGATATACAGAAGAGTTAGTTAAGAGAGAAACCACGTTATTAGTGGTTGTTGTATATAGATTAATTCATTAGTTAATTTTTATATAAAGTCTTCTACTGTTTAGATAGATGTATTAAATAAAGTTTTTTGTTAAAAGTACTCTCAGTATATCAATTAATAACCGTAAAATCTCAAAATCCCCATTGCTCGTAATTCGGGTTGGATTTTCACCCAATAACTCTTGCAGTTTAGCATCTCCAAACTTTTTTGGTCCACCAGAACGTTCTTTGCCTTGCACTTCGAAATCACCACTTTTGAATTTTGGAAACCAGACCTCACATGTTTTAAAGTTAGAACATCCTCATCGTAAGTTTCTACCAGCAAACGATGACTATTCTTCTGATTAAAGAATAAAAATAATTCGTGCAGCAAAAATCACATATAGTCTAAAGTTTTTTTTGTACATACGTCATCAAGACGTTTAATGTATTGCCTGTCGCAATTTTGATAGCCGTAATGTTGTCTGATTAGTTCGAATACGTAAACAAATGAGCCTGTCAAAGTCGTTCGGTTATCAGACGTATGCAAAATTCTTAAAAGCAATAGTGACAAGAGGTTATAACTGTAATTTTTAGATGTACTATAATGTTAAAATAAATTATATTTGATAACATATTTATTCAATTATTTTATTTAGATTAGAATTTTGTTGTATGTTAAAGCCAAACGGAACTAAAACTCACAGTTGATGGGGCAACATTGCGACGTTTTAATGGCACAAATTTAAATGACGTGTGCACAAAATAACTTTGAACAGACCATATGTCTGTTAGGAAAAGCGGTAATGACTTTCCGGTACACCTGGTGATATTTATAGTAAAATATATTATAGTAGAATAAAAGAGTACAAAATGCTGAACTTTTAATATTGTTACAGGTGAAGGAGTTAGGATCTGATCAAGCAAAGATTGAGAAACTGATTTTTTCAAATCATACCGAATGCGAATGTAAAGAAAAATCAGTCGAAAATGCCACAGAAAGACAGAAACGTATAGCTACACCAGATACAAGTGCAATTACTATGAAAGCAGGTCTGATACTGAAATCTTCAGATAGATTTCAACAACCACCTGAGAATATACAACTAAAGTAAGCATATCAAATATTTCTATAAAATTTATATTTTCACAAAACAATCCGTTGTTTTAATCTGTTCTTTTTTAAAACTCTGAATTAAACTAATTTTAAAACTAGATAACCTGATTTTCGAATATTAATTTATACTGGAAAGAACCTCAACTGATATTGACATTCAAGTACCATGTATTGAACTAATCTTGAAACAATAACTTGAACAAGTCTGTTTTTATAGATGCAAATGTCCAAAAGAATTTATCCCAATAATCAAATACTCAAATTGCTTTTGTGATTGCAATGAAACCAACCAAGACTGCTTAAGAATGAAAAAAGGGAAAGAATATTACAGCCTCACCGACAGACTGTAAGTAGACTTGTAATTAACAAGTATTCACAATTAATAATGTATTTTGTTTCAGGTGCATAATGAACCGTAAGTGTGGAATGATAGAATGCGAATACGGTCCATATATGAAAGAGCGCGGAAGATGTCCCAGACGTGACGAATAACAATCTATAAACCATTTTAAATTAATTATCATAAATAAATTAATATATTATATTTATTTTTATAATACTTGTTCGAATGAATTTTTTAGGTTTTTAATAACTTCTAGTATTATGTAAGTTTTTGTAAGATAATTGAATAACGAAAAATGGCTATTAAAAATCCCTAGCCAAACCTAGTCTTTAATTTTAAATTGATTTTGTTTTTTTATATATAACTCACGCCATATGTAATAAAGTTGTACATATAAATAAACTATTAAATTTTTAGAACTTGCAACCATTTATTACTAATGCCCTTTATATATATTTTTTATATTTTAAAGTCACCACCTTTTTACCAGCGAGGGTTTATCTGGACTGGACCTACAGTTTAACGTAGGCTCCGAACCACGGTCCGCGGCATTAAGTCTATCTACTGGCGAGTGACCAACTTAGAAATCATTCAAGAAGACATCCGGTCTTACTCAGCTTGGCTCCTGGCGTGACTGAGATCATTTTCCTTGTCGGATTTTACACTCTTGCCTAAGGAAAATCACAATCATAAATTTACGACCATGCCCCTGCAAGATTCAAACACCCGACTATCCCAACAATAGGAGAACCGCCTTTACTACTGCGCTTTTTTTATTATACAACTTTATTTTTTCTTCATTGTTTTATTTTTTGGTAAATATTTCTTACCATACATTTAATTCCACGAATTCTAATAGATAATAGCCTGCTCATATTTGCAAGTATTATAGGATAAATATCTAACTCTGAACCGGTATCATATTATTGGTGCTTCGGAACTACACCTACTTCACAGCCGTTCTGACTTCAAACATTGTTAACTTTCTATTTTCATATCATTCTCTGCTATTCTAATACAATCCATTTTTATCGTTGTATCCTTTGTTCAAAAATTATATTCATCACAGAAGTCATTCACGTTTCATTTGGGGAACATTAAAAACAATTTTAAATTGCATCATTAGAACTATTCATGGACTGCGCATCGATACTCGAATACATCTTAATTGAATAACTTCTTTTCTATCACAACTTCGATGAAAAATGCACAAAACTTATCTTGCTTGCCCCTTGCCTAGAATATTTCAAGCTTAGAGGCGTCAGAATTCCTTTTAAAAGAAGAATATTTATGACATTTATAATGAATCTTGTGAATTTTGTCATCGTTATTATAACATTATTTCTATACTGTTTGGTGTATAATATGTAGTCTATAATCGGTTTAATTGTTCTACTATTTTTTGCTCCATCAAACTAAAATCAACTATCAGTTGAAGTTCACCTCCTTGATACAATATTTAAATGGTATTATATCATCTTTGCAAAGCATCATTATAAAAATTCTATATTTATTAATATAGGCAACTTAAAAAATTCGTTTTTGAATTAGTTGCCTAAGATATCTCAATTTAACCTATATTTTTAACCTAAAATATTTTTATCACAGTTATTTAAGTATTTCTATTCAAAGTATATATAATTTACGATGTTTATAATTCCGAAATTAAGAAGTCTTGCAAATAGATTACCAGCACTGATACCATCAAGTGTAAGTTAAATTGTTATATTATTTCCAAATGAAAATACTAAGTATTTTAGGTATCTATTCAATCTAGAAACTCTAGCTTTAAATCATCCCTGTTCCTCGAAGATGTTGGTAAAATTAACACTCCATATGAAGTAACTAAAGACCCCATCGATTGGAGCTATGTAGAAAGAGTTTTACCACTAAAAACAGTTCCTCCTCCAATAAAGAAAGATTCATACCCATCAGGTTTGTAAATGTTATTTTGCGAATAAGTTTAATATGGACTTTTTAGGTTGGAAACCGCAGTCAGATGAATTAGCTGATCGACCATATTTTATAAAAAGAACAAAGAATCATATGCTTCCTTGCTATCTACATATTACGCAGCGCGGTATAAAGCGAACAACCTTACTTAAAAATATTGAAGGAGATATATGGCTCTTAGAGAAGGAATTAAAAGAATTTTTGCAGCCCCAGGTTTTCCAAATATTGAGAAGTCAGGTTAATGAATTTGTTGGTTATATTAGGATAAATGGTGATCATGTAAATGCTGTAAAGTACTTCTTAGAACAAAAAGGTTATTAAATTTATTAATTGATGATTAAATGTATTATGTTCTTATTATATCATGTTTTCTTTTTTATTATTCAAGGCAATTACATAACAAAAAATGTTTCCTGTTATTAAAAAAATTGTTAAGGAATCAATTTCTATGGGCATCCCAATTTCACTAACTGAAATAAACTGTGAATTTAAAAGTATTTCCTCATATCTAAAACTTATTATTAGATAATATATATGGCCTTTTATTTTTCTAGATCATCAATAGTTTTATATCTTATATATTATTTTATATCTTATTATTATTATCTTATATAGAAAAAATGTACCTGCTCACAGTTGTGTAATATGTTTAATTTCACATTACTTATGAATGTGTATACACACTATTTTTGAGACTATATTGTTTGGTTTGCTCACATTAAGAGCAAAAAAGTTTACAAATTTTACTCAGCTGTTTATATTACATCTGGTATGTCGATTATTCAATAAATTTCGTACACTACAATTAAAAAGAATGGTCAAAACATAATATATTCAATATTTACAGCATTATATTACAAATACCTATAAAATGTCAGATAAGTCTGTTTATTAAGATATAGATTTTCAGTGGACATTCCATTGTTGAAGTGTCTTTAATGGTCCATAGATCCTAAATAATTCACAACATGTAAAGTCTTCTAATATAGGAGATTATATCTTTTTTCTTTTTATCGATGTACATTAGAGCAGTTTATAAAAAATCAAAACGCCGCAATAGCACATAAGGGTATTAAGAGCTCTTTGCGGAACACCCGCTTTCCATATGTAAAAAGAATACGGGCGAGATAATCGGAGCTTTTAGGAATCATAAATCACTTGAAAAGTAGCGAATATTAGAACATACACCCAGAAGAATCAAATAGGAAACAATAAGTAGAAAAACATCTAAAATGTTTGAACTCTACGTTTCAAAGAGTTGAAGATGGCAGATTAGTTATTTGGCGAAAAAACGTCAAATAGCAGTTGTATTAATATGGAATTTCCTATCGATGTTACTGAAGACTTTTGTTCGTTTTTGATTTGATGCAAATGAAGAAAATTGATTTCTATGCGAATTTTAACTCAAAGTCTCTTTGAATAAAATAAAAAGGTTTTTGTGTCGTTTTATTACCGATAATGAAAAATGGATCTGTTATGATTGCTGGCAAACATAAATGTCACGTTGAAATCCAATCTGTTCACTTGGTGAAATCAGAAGAGACTGATCTACTAAGAAAAATGAAGAAAAACATTTAGAATTAATCAAACAAAAAGAGCACTCCAATCGCCTCTCCATCTAAGTTCAAGTTCTTAGAACGCGGAATTAGTCTATAGACCGAAGATGAGTAAAACTAAAGCTTATATAGGAATAGGTAAATAATACTTATCTTTTTTCAAACTCTCTTTAAATAAACTTGTTTTTATTAAAAACAGTTTATACTAAGAATTAAAACATATTTGTACAAATAAAAATTATATTTAGGTTTGAATTAAACACAATTAAAACAATAGAAAATACACGAATTTATTTCAGTCAGAGTGGATTAACAATTAATACTATACAAGGTATAAATAAAGGAACATAGAAACAAACTTAAAACTACCTATTGAATAGGTGTATTAGGATAGGCACATACGCGTTTCTACAAACTAGAACGATAATATAAAATTCTTAACTACCTAATATCGAGATTTTTAAATGGCAAATATAAACACAAAAATGGAATAAATATATATATCACACTAATTTGTCTGCTCATAGCTGGACTTTTTGTTGAAAAAGTTACAGTTGTGAGATTTTGATGAGCAACTTAAATTATCATTTTTGGTGTTGCTGTTTGTAACCTTAAAATACCGCAATAGAGGACTTGACATTGCGTTTTTCTTACTACTTCTTGGGGTCTCCTGTTCGAGCTTTGGCATTTTCGGGGATTGCGGCCCCATAGTCCTTTCAATCATGTCCTGGCGTAACTGGCGTTCAATTCGTATTTTCGTCAGCCAGTCTTGACTCCTTCGCTTTGGAGGTGACAGATTCAAATGGGGTGCCATACCATCCATAACATAATTAGGTAAATTAACAGTTGGTGATGTGGGAGCCTCATTCTCTCTTGCAACGCTGTTTTTGAATGAATCCAATGCAGTATCCAGCGACTTTAAATTAATGGAGTCTTCATCATTTTTCTCCAGTTGTTTAACCGATTCCTTATCCTTTACATTGGTAGTTATATAACCGAACAGACGTCTAGGACCAAACTCAGTTGACACTCTCTTAGAGTCGTTCCATAAATCGTCCTCGGCTTTACGCTTAAGACTTGTAGGGACACAGTTTTCGCATAACATATCTGAAACCATAGCTTCTTGGCAATTAGGACATTGACGTACTAATCTCTTTGGAGTTAATTCTATGCCGTAACTAATCAGTCGTTTTCTCGGATGCTTTGCACATTTCTGATAGGGTAATACTTCCGCCTTGCCTCTAATGTTATCAGAACAGTCATCACCGCATATCGTCCACAACCGGTGGCTCATATCATCTGAACATGTTATCAATGAAGGAACAACTTTACTATTACACCAGGCCACACAAGTTACCTATAAACAAAATTCATTATTAATTACCAAACTAAATTAGTAACACAATATGGACTAATAAGTTAAACATCAGTACACCCAGCGTCTATTCTTCCAGTATTGACGACTAGGGGGAATTTAATGATAAAATGTATCTTAAACAATAAATATTTCACACATCAAATGACAAAATTTGTTAAATATAGTATTGTCCTGAATTTTAATAAAAATGTAAATAAATAAGTAGTTCAAATAAATAATCTCTAAATTGAATTCAAATACAATAAAAACCCTAATTTATTAAAGCCATATTTCATTACCTCAGCACTATGGCCAATCAATTTCACAATTGGCTGTGAATATTTCAAATTCCATATATAAGCACACTCATCACTGCTTCCACTAACTAAATAATTGTCTTCCTTCGTTAAGGATGATTTAATATAAAATGTACTATTTTGATGGCCTGTATACCTCATTACTGGTTTGCTATCATACGTAGCCACATTATAGCAATATATTGTGTTATCCAAACAATTTGCATACAATTTAACACCTACCAAAAATCACAAGATAAGTTAATTTTAAAAATTAAAAAATGTTTAATTACCTGCTCTATCTAAAACTAAGTTACTAAAACCATTTTTAGCAGTGTTGCCGGTATATGGTATTGTGTATTTTGGAAGAGGATCTTTTTTTGAAGTGTTATAATATTTCCTAAGATCCCAAATTTTTATTATTCCATCACCAGCTCCACATGATATAAGAGTATTATAATCCTGAAACACCAATCCAGTAACACTTTTTATTCCTACAATTAAATGAATTAGTTATAAACAAATTACATCATATAATTAATTAAAAGAATACCAGAATTTACTGGCTGCTGCAGCCTCCTTTTTGATTTACTTGGTGTATTAATATCTTTTCCTGCATGAGAATTTACAATTGTTCGATCTGCCCTCCCAATAAAATTATTTTGATCAGTTCGTGTGTCCCATAATATAATGTTCCCATCCCTACTTCCTGAAAATTAATATTTATTCTAACTATATAATCTAAAACACTAAGACAAACCTGTTGCAAAAACACTTGAATCATCTTTGCGGAATGTAACAGTTTTTACCGATCTTGTGTGACCACAAAACATTCGAATTTCTTTAAAATCTCCATCACCAAAATCATAGAGCTTTGAGGTATGATCTCCTGAAGCTGTGACAATTTTCATTTGATCAAACATCCAAGCTAAATCAAATATTGCATTATTATGTGCAACAGTACAGTACCTAAGAGTGATGTAAAACAATATATTATTACATTTGTTACATATATAGACATATTGATTGTTACCTCTGTCTTGTCTCACAATTCATTATAGCCAATTTTCCATCTTCATTTGCCATACCAACATAATGTTCATTCTGATCTTTCAAAGCACTTTTACAGGCAAATATTGGTGAATCAAATAAAGGTAAATCTGTTTCTGATTCACAATGTAATTTATGCATAACACTATCTGCTTCTCTCCAGGGTGCTGTAGACAGATTATGTTATTAATAATACTTTACAGGAAATACATACAATTACATATAAATAATTACATAGTAATACAAAATAAGTAGTTTATATAGTACTCACAAAATCCATACTGTTGATTAAATAATAATTTAACATTATTGGCGTTCATATTTAACTAAGATTATTAAAATTCAAGGATTGCGTTGTAACTATTGCCAAAATTAAATCCCTTTAAAGGTCCACAAGATAAGTTTCGACAAATAAAGTGCGGGAAAACGGTTATTCCTCCAATAATACATCTTTAAATATTTTTTATGTACGCCCACAGAAGATTTAATAGAAATATCTATGTACAAGAGTGAAATGGAAATATACACTGTGATGAAAGAATTGTTATATATGTCAGAAAGGTGACATCGGATATAAATAAAGTGAAGTTAGCTTTAACCTTACATACTTAAATTAATTTTTAAAAATTATATGTACATATAAATGTCAGTACCTATATAATTAAAATAAAGTGAATTAATAAGATCGTTAAAAATAAAAAATAATTAATGTCAAATAAACGATACATAGACAACACAAAATACGGTGCATAAATTAAAACCTAATCACTGTAGAAAAATTAAACTCTATGCCTCCTAGTCTCTACATTTGTGTAAATCACACTATAAATAAAAGACAGGAAGGGTTGAAAGGATTAGTTCAATAAACTTTTTACGATTAATTCTAATATATGCTTAAATATTTCAGATGCAAAACATATGTTGTAATATTAAACAATTTTGATACATAGTTATTTCAAGATCGTACTTAAATTGAATGAAATCTTTTTTGAAAATGAGCAAAACTTGGTGATTCCCCTCCTAACCTAAAAATAGCAATAGTTAACGATAAAGTCAAAAACAGAGAATAAGTAGCATTTATTATTTATTTTTTATTATTTATTCTTATTTGTTTTAATATTTTATATAGTTCTGGCTGAAAAATTTACAGACCCAATGTTAGAATCATAAATTATCCTATTAGTTATAACAATTTGATAGTTTTAAAAGGTTGTTTTTACGATATTTACTATACAAGCAATGCAACAGTGTTAAAAACAACTTCTATATCAGCTCCACAGCTGCCGCTACAAGCAAATTGATTCAACTTGTACGATGATCATGAAGTATTTGAAATGATAAAGGATATATATATATATATATATATATATATATATATATATAGAGAGAGAGAGAGAGAGAGAGACGATATTGGTGTTCTTTTAAATCAAATGATAGAAATGAAGCTACATTGCATTCATGTCATATCAAAAATGCAAATATTTTGTGTTTTGTATTAAATATTTGTTAGTTTTGTTTGACTTTTATGTTTTAATATTACAATGTTTTCTTACACAGTATTTATTGAGCGATTATTATACAGTAGTAAAGCAATGTATATTATTTTGACAACTATTGTTCTTTCTTTGTGAAATAAATATTTGGTTGTATGAGTTTTCTGAATAATGTCTAAGAAGATTATTAATATTCTTTATAAATAAATTTTATAACAAGTTAACACTGTGTTCCCTTTTTAAATTAAATATTATTACAGTGTTATATTATTTGGTTAACTGTAAAATGATTAAAATAAAATTAAATTTCCACACAAAGAACAGAAATTAATCCAAACAAAGGAGGAAGGCGTTTTATAAATAATGATATTTTTAATAGTTATTTTTTAATTTGAAAAATAGAGTTATTTTTTGCGTCGCTGGATTAAAATATTAAATTTGTTCAAAATTGTATATAAAAAACATTTTTTGCATTCTAAAAAATCCTGCTTCTTTGTCAAAGAAATAAGTGTGGCTTGAAATAATTTTAGCGACCCCATAAACGTTGCCATTATTCATTATTCTAATTATGCATAATTAAATTATTTTAAACAAATTAAAAGTTAAATTTTCTCGAGTGAAATTAAACGTAGTATACTACCAGTTTTTTGATTTTAGATCAATTGAATATATTTAAATATAATAATATATATATATAATAGGTTTAATAATGACTATCTTTCCAGATTATTGACAACGGCGCATTCCAATCTGCAGATTTGTAAGGAACTTTTATTCGTTATAATTGTACAATAACGGTGTAATCTCAGGTGGCTGTATGCCATCGCTTATTAATATGTTTTAACGTGTGATATGTCTATTTTTTTCAGTAGTAATTTCAATTGCGATCTTTTTTGCGTTACGGTGCTCTGCTGCGCTCCACAATAGGTGAGCAGGATTATGTGATTAATTATTAATATCATAATGTTTATTACACTAATTGAATAAGAAATTCATCCTTCGTATGAGTTGAAATAATTTTTTTTCTATTTTCAGGTTTTGGACAATGCGTTCTACATATGTGACACTCCTAATGAGTTAATATGGCTGGCCAATTATTCTGAATCATTCTATAATTTCTAAATACTCTGCATAGTTCTGATGCATATTTCCATTCAGTTAGCAGTAAATCATCTCATATTCTGGTACATTATGTGATATTGTCTGTTGTAACTTCTATTCACTATGAGATCTGGAAATTCGATTAATTTATGATTAGGATGGGTTCTCGTAGTTTAATTCATCGATAATTCTATAGAGCTTCGTTTTTTTCCTGTGTTAATGTGGGTCTCAATGGCCATTAAGTTTAGCGACTCCATTCGGATTGAATTTAATGAATTCTTGGAACTTTCCCTCAAGTTTTAGACGGACTGTGAGGACTATTCAAAACGTGCCTTTCGTTTCCAACATTACCAGCCCCGGTGCCATAAAATAATCCACTGTTTTTGTTAAGCCAAAATAAAATTTAATACTAATTCAAACTCACAACAGTTTTAGCGTTGTAATTCGTCAGTGAAATGTTCTATCGCATCATTTGTTAGTTTAGGGGTTTATTGTTACTCGGAGCCGGTATTGAAATTTCTTAACCTGAGCCAGCATTCACGGGCGCTTTCTTCAGGAAAGTTCGGTGAGTTTTTCTGGCATATTTTCAATATTTCAACTAAATTAATAATTTTTATTTTTGCTCTAGGTCATTTTAAGTGAGTTTGAGTGTTTATTGTGCCGGTAGTGTGTGGTCCAACCCCCGCGAAAAATAAGGTCCCGACGAGCCTGATATCGGATTATTATTTATTCGTGTAGGAAATATTCGGGTACTCATAAAATTGTCGAGCACACGAGTTGTGTCGTTCCGTTGATTGGGGTAGGACTGAAGCATACAGAGCGCTAGGATTTGGAACATAAGGTAAATTCCTGTTGTATATTTTATACACAATATTAATGCATTTTTGATTTGTCGCAGATGGAGTAACAGGTAGTGTCGCGTCGGGATTCCAGGTTAGTTATTAGCGATATGCGTTGAACAATTAAAGATGTTTATAATCTTCAATGTCCAATGTAAGTTTGTTTATTGCTAACATTTTCAAACGTTCTCCATGGAGCATTTGTTTCTTGGAATTGTGTTTGAAGGAGTTAGCAGTTGATACTGGCCTGGAATGAACTTGTTGGGGACCACAGCAGGATTAGAGATAACTTCAAGGTGTCTCCAGATATTTATTATTTATTACTTAATAAGTAAAATATTATATGCATAATGATATCAAACCTAATCTCACTGAAGTTTGTTTCATAATTTTCATAATGTTTATTTCACATTAGCTTTAAATGGTATAACACTTTATTACATTTTTTTTTCTCTATTGTTTCAGGTAAGTTGACGGACATTAAACTTGAACGAACGCGATTACTATAGAAAATATAACCAGAAAATATAATAAGTTTCCAAAGTGGGTGGCTATAGAAGAATAATACATGGTATATAAGTGTATATATGCAGGTAATATAAATATATTTGTTATTGTTATGTTAATAGTACATTGTACAAGATGTTGAGAATTTTTAGGAACAGTAAAATCACATCTATACTGTTTTTCTAATTCTTGCTTTAGTAAAATGATTAAATTTTCTTTTAGTGGCTGAGTGTATCGGTAAGATCTATTGGTTCTATTAAAAAGCATCGTTATGTTACTACCTCTTGTTAAAATAGACTTTTAATTACCATGATCAATGCATTTAAATCTTCTATAATTATATATGTATTTTTATTATTCACTTTCCTTCAGTTTTTTATCATTTGGTCAATATGTTATTTACAAATTATGCAGGAAGTATTCTCACTTAAGTTGGCAGTCGCCAAATGGACGACTTAAAGATCATAAGCGGCCGATAGATTATTCTGTTATTATTTTTGATTACAATCAAGATTAAGATGTTATTGAACTAATTAGCATAGGTGCGACACAATATGGCCTGTAGGCAGCTTGGCTAATTAATTTATAGGATCATCAAGCAGTAATATCTAACTTCCATAATTCTAGCCATTTATTTTTTTACTTTTATAATTTTTTGCATCGAAAGCATTGGCTGAGTAGGGTAAAATATGGTTGCCAGTATTCTATGTATATACAGGCGTTTTACAAAGTTGAATTGATAATCCATGGATACTAATGTCAATCACAAGTGCATCCTTCTGATGTGTCGGCGTAATCTGAAATTTATAGTTTCTTTTATTTCTACATACAAATATTTTACTGTTCTTATATAATAATTTTATTGAATAAGCTTATAGTGATCTATTTTTAATGTATTATGGTTGAAAATGTTTTCATCTTCAAAAAATGATTTTCTAAGTTACTCTAAATTATCTAGTATGATGTTATGCAACTTACTATTCTGCTATAAAATCTATAACTAACATTATTTTTATATGCCTAATACTATTCGTTATAATTTAATATTATAAACATAGGCTTCTGTAATAATGAAAAAAAATTAAATCTCGTTTAGAGTTTTCATCTGTTTGCTTTAGTGTACATTACGAAAAGTATAATTGGGACCTAAAATAATTTATATGTAAAATAAATAGCTTAACACTCATATTTATATCAATTACCCATAATGCATCAATAATTTAAATGTTTTATTCATTTACATAAAAAAAAATGATTTTGAATCTTGTTAAACACAACCTCACAAAATGTTGCTAACTAACCCCAACAATATGAATATTTCAAAACATTTAGTTAATTTGTGCGGTCTTTGTTATAAAACAAGGCGTGTTTTATCCAAAAAGAGTTATATTAATTTAGCGGCTTTAGATACATATAATTCGGATGGTTTATTTTCAAAATCTACTTTTAAGGAAAAATGTAAATATAAATTTTCCTCTACCGAGTTTACTTCTACCGATTATGAAGCAACAACAGATCTATACCCCTATATAGATAGCGAACCTAACTTCCAACAAGAATATTCTTGGTCTAAATTATTTGGTAATGATACAGATATTAGTAGTAATATTTTGAGTAAATGTGCCTCAGTGGAAGAAGTACTTCAGTTTGTTAAAGAGCATCCAGACTATTTAACTGATAAATGTTTAACTCAAGTTATTTTGGCAATGAGCAACATACAAACTATATATTTTTATCATATGAATGATGAGGGTGCCAGAAGAGATGACTTTTTTAAAAAGCTATTGGAATATAAAGAATTTTATACTATTGTATCCAGTATAGAAAAAAAATTAAGTACTTACAACCCCCTGTATCTTAGTTATGCTATATTCCACCTTCGTAAGCTGGGTGTACCTGTAGAAAACAATTTCATGCAATCTATGGCAGTACAAATAAAAAATAACCTAGAGGAAAATTTCTCATTAGAAATAGCTGCAAATTTGTTTAAAACAATTTTTGTAGAAAATAGTGTTCGTCCATGTTATATTGTGATTAACCTACTACCAGTTGTTGTACAGCATATAGGTAAATTTTGTTTCTTTATTTTTAACATTCAACATATATTTATGTATATTTTAGATAAAATAGAAAATATTCAAGACTTGGAGTATTTAACCATTTGTTTAAAAAATATCTCCTACCTATTAACAGATGATATATTAAAATCATTCAAATCAAAGGTAAACAAATTGATTGAAGATAAGGTATTAATGGAAAAACATGTTCATGCCTTATTAAAAATAATTCTAGTATTTAACCACCCTAGATGGAGATTATCTTATAGTGAATTTATTTCTAAATGTATTTTACTTATGGAGGAACACATACATCAATTAAATTTTACTGATTTGGAGTTACTTCACGAGGTATGTCTATATTTCTTCTAAATGTGATACATTGTGTGTATATGTGTAATACGTTATAATTTTGGCTATAATACTTTTTTATATTCAGGTGCTTTTTCTTATTCAAGAACCAGGTGATGCTTTGAATACCATCCAAAGGTGTTCAGCAAAATTTCTGCAACAGCTAGAAGACTCACAAACCCATCGTCAAGCAAGATTAAAATTATTTTCTTCCTTGATTTTTTTTTCATCTCCGATAAACACCATACAGTTTCGAGAAGATCTACACAAATATTTGAGCGATAACAACACCATTGAAAATTTGACTGCGTTAAGGAAAATTTATATATATTTGAAAGTTTCTGATACTAAAATGAATCAACGTTATTGGGATAATGCTTGTCAAATATTAAAACGAGCACAAGATATTGAGAGTGTCATGAAACTAGCAGATAACTATTTGAAGTTTACATCTATTAATAGTAAATATCGACATTATGCGTTCGAGTACCATATATTACAGTTACTTCAGAAATATTACAATGAAAGATTGCTTTACAGGCCGTCAAACTTTTTTACTAGCTTTTGTTTCGCTCTGGCTTATTGTAGGGATGTCAAGTTCTTTATGAAATTATACCAGTCATACCACGAGAGCTTCGTGAAGCAACTTTCCATCCCTAACTGTTTGAAAATCTCACAGACGCTGGGACTATCATCATCAATAGAAAGAAGAGTGGCGAAACTTTGTAAAGAGGATATAAAAGCTTCTTTATTGCAAGCAACGGAAAAATTATTTATAAACAATAACGACGTTATGTCCAACAGTCTTTTGGTAAAAGCAGCTATATTCAGGAACGATATTGATAATGATGTCATTAGTGATATGCTGTTATATACAAAGAACATTGAACGAGTATCTTCGAAATTTATTGAAACCATATGTTTCAACTTCGCACGGACTGATTTCCTGGTTCCAGAGACTTTGAATAGATGTGTCGAATATGTTGTTCGAAATAGACGCAGCATTATGGGTTTCAATGCAGAACGATTATTGAACTTATTATATTATTTAAATTATTATCCGATATATCCAGATGAATTTTTTCAAGTAGTAACAGATGTCATTATAAGGTAAATAACAAGTGTTAAGAATAGATTTTCATAATATTCAATTACTCTGTATTTTTAGGGATCAAGAGAGGTTGAGTACCTTAGCATATTTACAAACCGCGTTGTCCTTAAGTTATTTCAATAGGATTCCTAACAGTTTTGTCAAGCAAATATTTAATGTTGAATTTTTGGATAAATTGGATATAGAGCTAACAAATTCGTACTTTAGGGTTTGTAAAATAGTTTCGATTCTTATTTATTTTAAATAGTATATTTTGCATATATTAATTATTAAATCTTATTTTGTTTATTGATTTTATGACAACAAACAAGTTTTCAATATGTTAATATCATCAATATCAATATAGATGAGTCAAATTTCTAAAGAAAATATTCAACTATTTAAAATTTTAGAATTTTTATGTATGTAAAAAAAGTTACAAGTTAATACATTTAAATTATATTTTGTTTTTTTTTAGGACAGTTATCCATATAGAGTGAAATATATTCTCATGCAGCTGAACAGAGCAATGTGCTTGGAAAATCCCGAGTATAACATTCCATGGTTTCATAAAAAATTTGTCGAAAATTTTCAAAAAAATTGTAAGTGTTTCTTAATCAATAAGTATTATTCAATAAGGGAAGGTTGAATTGAATGAAACAAACTGTGTGTACTATATAAACGAGTACATAATATGTATTATCGTTCAAATAGTGGTTCATTTTAAAATACTCGAAACTTGACTGAGTTTAAGTGCATGACCTACGTTATGATGACCCAAAGAGTATCGACCGGTAGTGGCATATGTTCTTTGTATCAATTGCGCTCAATTTGGGCAAAAAAATCGTCGTCTTAATCTCAATAACACCGTCGTTCTATAAACTATATATTATACAAGGTGTTAATAATTTTTGAAGGATTTTGATAATTTTATTTTGATATTTTATTTTAACCCATAGTTATTTGGAGTTGGTACGTTGTTATCTGTGTTATTTCTTCACAGAAGTGATCAAATATGCTTAATCTGCATTTCAACAGTATACTAGTTATCTAGGCTCTATCGGATCACTAACAATGACTTATAATGGAAGATAATGAATGATAATGGATAAACTTGGATGATCAGTTACACTGCCATGCTTCAAATGTAAGAAAACGTTCCAATTAATTTTAAGATTTACCACATCAATGAATAAAAAAATTAAAACATTACATATTACCATTCTAAATTAACCATCGAATTCTTACATGAGATGAATCTAAAACGTCTAATTTTAAAGTACCTGAACAATAGATAGGATCTGTTAAGATATAAAAAATAATTATTCACAATTTAATGAACTTGGTCATCTTTGTGGATGTTGCATATAGTTCTTTAAACATGTGGCCAAACCGTTAATTTACAAGCTGGCTATGTCCATATTGAAACAGTTTACTCACAACTTGCTGAAAAACGCGCATTGTTCGTAAATCGAGAACATGTTTAACAAGGCACGACTAAATTTTCTGTTGGAAACCTTTTAAAAATGAGTTGATGTTTTATAGGATGGATTTCTGCACCCACATAGTCAAGACTGAGAGGAGACTTATGAATCTGGTTATTTTTAAAACGTTGGAACAGTTTTTTTACATATAAAATATATTCTGAAGAGATATATTTAAAACGTATTTGAATATTAAAAGCGTTGATCCTTTTTTACTCATATAATATAATATATATGGTTATATTAGTACACTATATATAGATCTATTAACAATTTTATTTAAAATTTTAGTTGCCATCGATGATGTGAGCAACAGATGCCACATGCGTATTCGAGAATACTTATTAAACGTTGTTCCAAAAACCTCAGTTCTAGAAAACTCAAAGTTACCTTATGGGTACAGAGTAGATTTTGTTATACATACGGATAGGGATCAACAACCGACGACCGATTTCAACGATCCTCAAACTATGTAAGTAGATTTTTTCTATAATTGCATACATTAATGCAATTATAGAAAAAATCAAATTGTTTTGTCGTAAAACTGGTTTAAAATTAGTATATCCCTATGAACTTACTTCTGGTGATGATGGACCCTTTCTCGACAAGTCTACTAGTTATTTCTATTTTGGATCTAAGAACCAAATCGTCACTGTGTATGGAAATGTTTCATATTTACTAAAATAATTAATGGTCAAATTGAACTTTAAAGAGAACTTTTGGAAATTAATACAACAAAATATGGCTCAAAAATTATCCCTTCTGGAATATTACGCAATATCACTCTATAATTTATATTGCAATATTCCATTATCAGCCAACAATATCTGGTACATGTGGTATATTTGCTATCTGTAAGTATCAACTTGTTAAGTTTATTAAGCTGTGTTCTGGTATGAAGCCAATTTAAAGACCTTTCTAACTTTCTGAAAGAGACAAAACTACATTTCAACTTGTGTAATACTTTTACTTTTATGTCTCACTTTTTTTTAAGAAAATGCTATTGCTTTGATAATATTTTAAACCTATTAATCACTTTATTGTATTACACAATAATGAAATTTCTTTTTGCATTGTTGTATTCTCCACTTTTCATAATTAAAGTGAAAATAGAATATATTAAAAATATATTATATATTATTAGTATATATTAAAATATATACAGCTTAAGTTCACTCTAAGAACTTTTAGCACCTTTATTGTTTGTTTGCCAAAGGCATTGTAATTATATGCTATATTATATATACTATTTGTAATTTTAATTTGTAGGAAATTGGCACTTTTGATCAAGTATTCTGATTCATATACGAAAAACTGTGTGCATCTTAAAGGACAAGATATGTTAAAGAATATACATTTAGAAATTCTGGGATACAAAGTAAAAATCATCAAATGGGATGATTTTGCCAATCTTTTATACTCCGTTGAGAGAGTTGAGTTCATTAGAAATATTATTTTCTCATGATGTTAGACTGATTATTGTATATAATTTCATAAATAAACACGTAGTTCAGTTAAGGCCTCTTTTAATGTAGAGTTAATGTTAAGATTTAAAGTAAACTATATAGGTAATAATTTTTCATCACTCAGGAAATATTTTTAGCTTAATTTTAGCATAGGGGTTTATAGTTATTTTTGATTTATAATATATATATATATATATATATATATATATATATATATATATATATATATATATATATATATATATATATATATATATATATACAGTAGTATTCAATCAGCATATTGAATAAATAAACATTGTTTATGTTTATACGTAAAAGCTTTTGTGGCTGAAATGTATTAAAAAGAGTAATTACTATTTCATTACCACAAATGAATGTATAAGAATATTTTTTCAATAGAGTTATAAGCAAGACGGAGGTGTACGAATTCCTTAATAATAATAATTGGATTCCTCGTGCAGTTTATTTTGTACAAAATATAAATATATAAAAATGTTTCTTTATTTTATAGTTCGTTTTCTGTGGTTCATTCAAAATTATTATCTATCAACTTGATTGCAGCAATGTAAAATTAATTTTATGTTTTAGTGTTACTTTGTATTTGTAAAAAAGGAATGAAATAATTGTCCCAATTATTTTATATAATTTAGCATTTAAATGATAATGGATTATATAATAAGATTTTAAATATTAAAAATCTTCGGAAATATCGGTAGAACGATATTTCTTTATATCGATATTGTATAAAATACCAATATATCGTTTTCGAAATTA
Source organism: Rhynchophorus ferrugineus (assembly GCF_030347505.1). Lineage (NCBI taxonomy): Eukaryota > Metazoa > Arthropoda > Insecta > Coleoptera > Curculionidae > Rhynchophorus > Rhynchophorus ferrugineus. The sequence continues at coordinate 75,522,754 of NW_027472581.1, forward strand.
AAAAAATATATCGTTATAACGGAGAAAAACATCGAAGTTTACAAAAAATATATCAATAATAAAAAAAAACATTGATGTATCGACCGTAAAAAAATTGATATTCTTTAAATACTCTGAAAAGTAGTGATATTTTTAACAAAACTAAATCTATAAAATTAATTATCAATTTTAAATGTTTTTTAAAATTATTTAAGAAGCTTTTATAATGTTTTAGAAATATACTTATTGTTTTTAAATATATGGGAAAATATCCATATATTTCGTCAAAAAATTATCGGCCAAAAATATCGATATTTTTCCGTCATTCCTATAATCAACATAGAACATAACATTTTCTATGGAACATAACCTGTTTTACAGATATTCGAAGCTTGTGTGTGTGGTGAAAATGAGAAATGTTGAAATTAAAGCTAAAATTAATGATATTCAGCTTCTATTATTGAGAGTTAAAGAGTTATTTGGAACTACAGAAACTTTAATTAAACAACATGATACATTTTATAATGTTACAAAAGGACGTTTAAAACTTCGAAGACTTCTAGATGTATGTTATCATGAACATTGTTCGTTATGTTAATTTATTGTTAATGTTGCTACTATTACGTCAGTTAACTATTTTAAGGTTGGTGATGGGGAATTAATATTTTATGATCGTCCAGATGTTGAAGGCCCAAAATTGAGTTCATATAAAAAAGCTGATATTAAATCAAATGAAGTGTCTGTCTTGAATGATGTTTTAATAGAAGCACTAGGAGCCAAAAATGATGTAAAAAAATTGAGACATTTATTTCTAGTTGGACAGACTAGAGTTCACATTGATGAGGTAGAAAATTTGGGTAATTTTTTGGAACTGGAGGTACAGTGAAGTACAGTGCAAGAACTTTAAAATCCATCTATAAACAGTTTACATTTCATTTAGGTGTGCCTTAAACCTGAACAGACTTTAGAGGATGGAGAAGTAATAGCAAATGATATAATGAATAAACTAGGAATTAAAAAAGAAGATCTTATACAAGGCGCATATGCTGATTTACTGAATGCTTGAAAATATAATATCCACATTTAGAAATTATATTTTTAAATTCATAATCATACATACTTTTTAATATAACATAAACTATAATATTTTATTTCAATATAAAATGTACTTTTGAGTGAGGCTACAGTTATTTGTTGTATATTACATGTCAATGGACTTATATTTCATTGAGTCATCAGCACTGGTCAAGGTGACTTTTCTTATTTTCAAAAGAAGACCTCTCTGGAATGTAGTAATTAAACATAACTTTTGACATATAAGTCATGTAAGGACAATGTTTAGAATTTTTACTCAAATCCTATTAGTTTTGAACACAAATTTTCTCAGTTTATATAAAAATAAATATATTTCAAAAAAAATATTTTGAACTTATTTAAAATATTCATATTTTTAATCGCGACGTTTATCTGTGATTCTGGATACTGATTTAGATGTTAAATTTATCCAGCGCAGATGTTATATGTATTACTTCATTTTAAACTTTTTTGTCTTTCTTTAATAACAGAATACTTGAAGCTCGATTGCTTCCTTTTACGTGTCCTTTTACTCTCTTTCACGTTGATACTGATCTGCTTTATTCATATTTTATCGTATTTTCATCGTTTTTATTAACCTGGTTTTTCAGGCACTTATTTTTTAAATATTGTCTTTTCCTGTTTTTTAAAAACTATTTTATTCTCTTCTGTAATTTCGGGGTTTCTATTTTATTTTCTTCAAACAACTTTTTTAAAATATTACAAATTTTTATTTTTTTAAATTTATTTTCGTTTTTTCAACTGGCACATTCATGTTATACTTGGATTAGTTTGGACTTTGATTTGCATTACTGTTATTTTACAGCCAATGTCGTTTCTTCCATTGCTGTAACTTCGTTTTTAATTTTTATCACTTATAACTTTTGGTTTGAATGTCTTGTTAATTTAACACACGCATTGCTTGATATGCAAGTATGCACGATCGCAAAATATAGAGAATATTCTCTATATTTTCTCTATTCTCTATAATTCTTAATGTTTTGTGTATACGATTTAATTTTGTGTATACGGTTAACAAATAAGATGTTGTAAATGATTGGTTGATTGTGTACATGCATACTTAAAAAAATAAGTAAAATTCAATTTAGTTTGGTTATATATAACATTATTATGGTTTAAAAACCCATATTTCAGACTACAGGGAATCGAACAGAGCCTATCGGCTAACTGATCAAATGAGCATTTTAAAAAAATTAGTAGCATTTCAAATTAGTTTGATTATGTATGACGTCTTTATAGTTATGTTAAGCTAATATTTTGTTGAGGCTTCAATTTATGTAACGATAATGTTTACATTATTATTTACATTGTTTCTTTAAATTAACCTATCCTAGTAGTTTTCTTGATATCGTCATATCTCGAATGTATTATAATTTTTATTATATTATTTTATTATACTATATCATTATTATTATGATACATTTTTCAATGAATTTTTGTACTAGCGAGAGGACATCCTGTAAATTTATGTTTGTAATTATTTAACATTTGTGATTGTCCCTAGGCAAGAGTACAAAATCCGACAAGGAAAAGGACCCAAGTCACGCTAGTGATCAGGTTTGGTAAGACTTCAGGTACTTACTCGGGAAAATATAGTAGTAAAGGTGGATTCCGCCTTGTTCTGTACGTCTTTAATTTTTTTGCTAATTCAAATCAGGCGGTTATCATTTTTTGTGGGATGGTTTTATTTGGTCAGTTTTTTTAACTAAACTATTCTACATATTTTTTTAGTTCGACAGTTTCATTATTTTTTTTCTTAACCAAACGAACCATTAATTGCAAGAAAAATTCAATCCTATAAAATAGCCAATGCACGTCATCAAAATTTATGACGCCAGCACGCCAGTCGCAATGTTGCTGCATTTAAGTTTATAACCCCTAATAATTATCACTAATGTTTTGAATAATTTTGCAGACCTTTGGCAACATCGCCCACTAGTACCAGTACTAGTATGTTGGGTATTCATGTCTTTTTACTGTTTTACGATACTGTTCAAAGCTTCCATGTGGTCTACTGTCCTTGAAATTTTTCAAAACAGAGTTTCAAGAATCTAATTAATTTTTAGCTTCCAGTGTTTACCTTTCTTATTTTTCTTACCTTTCTTTTTCTTATATTTTATACCCTCAAATAATTAATGTTAACAATTTATTTCGTTTTTTTAAGTGATCTATAACATGTATGACCACACGTTGTAAGTATTATTTTTGAAAAAATGTCAAGTAAGCAAGCAAGAAAATAGCAATTTAATTTTAACGTGAACAATAAACAGTGAGAAGTACATGTTATTGATGTTAGATGATGTGAAACAACAATATTGAAACAGTCCTTATTTCATTATAAGCGATATGATTTTTATTTATTACTTTACATTTACATACAATTCATATAGATACATGTTTGCTACAGTTTAGCAGTACTAATTTATTCCCTTATACATATTTAAGTGTATATTTAAAAGTTACACCTATTAATCAAGGGTATTCCTCTATCTAAGTTTGGTACTTAATATCTCGCTACCTTATCCGAATATTTTAATATTTATATACTTATTTTACCTTAAATGCTAATGACTAGAGTTGACTCCGATTGAAAACTGTTACGTTTTCATTTAAAATGCCAAAATAAATATAATAAATAAAAATATAAATAAAATTCTTTCTCTATAACTAGTCAACGTATACAATTTTTCAACGAAAACAATTAACAAATCTAACAATGATTATGAATATGGGGGACGTTCTAATTAAATCGTTTAAGATTAGAAATTATAACTCTCGTAAGGTGATATGTTCAGAAATTAACAGGCATATGAGGGACTGGAGTGATGTTGAAGCTGTATGTTTGCTCGGTTATGTTTGGCGATGATACGTTTAATACTTTGGTGTTGGAAGATTAAAAGACAATCTTGTTGACTGACAGTTATTAGACGACTGGGTAAAATTTTGTTGTTGTTGATTGTAATGACTAAATTTGCTGAAACATCGGCCTTGTGCTATTGCCGTCATAAATATTGTCCACATCAGGTAAGCTAAATATTAGTTATATCTATAACTTACTTCTTACATAGCTCACTAAAAATATTCTCGTCCTTATAATTTTTTACTAGCAACTAATAACGCAAATATGACATGTAACATTTTTTACAATTACTTGTTTCTATTCTTGGTTATTTTCTAAATTTGCTTTGTAATGGTACATTTCTTTTATTATTATCTTATAGATGTAGGCATTTTAGGCAGGTGTTTTCAACATTTATAAATTTCCTATGGTGCGCGTATTTGTATAAAAGCACGTAGAATTATCAACTTCATTTAGAATGAAGCGTTTTTTGACAAATATTTGTAACAGTCTGGATGTATGGCCGATTATTTTCGTGAATCTGAGAGTTTCTCTCTCTCTATATATATATTTAAACGATCAGTAGCTAAATACAACTTGCGAACTTATTACTTATATATCGATAAGTATCGAGACATCAATATTTCTGCATTCTCTATATAACCTCACTTTTATGGTAACGCTTTACGGATATTACTGAGCACACTTGATTGGTATAATTTTTAAACAACAACAATCCTAGAAGTATATGCCACTAAATTTTTCAAAGGATAAGCGTTTAACACATGCCATAGTCAAATATCATCAACTTTAAGAAAAAAAACTTAACAACAGACATAATTAGTTTTGCTCTGCTAGTTTCACATGCACGGAAAGACAGAAATACAACGATTACAGATCATCTCATAAGAAATGTTCATTTCTCAGTCTCGTTATTTTGAATTTGAATTAAAACTTAGTTTTAGATGCGTAGCGATCACTAAAAATGTTTAGTCGCTGTCGGAACTAGATTCTTCCGCTACCGGTGCTGGTTTCTCCTCCACCGGTGGTGGTGCTGCTGGTTTAGATACATAGGTCGCAGCTGAATAGGCGTTCGGTGATTCTCCTTCCGTGTGTTCAATACCAACCCTGAAATTATAACATTATATTTATATTATATTTATTAATTTTGTATTGATAAGGCGCTGGTTCTTGATGAGTGAGGAGTCGAGGCATAAGGTTTTGTTTACATTAGCATATTAGGGCGTGAACCAACTTGCTGGCCCATCGACAGTAATAAAATCCCAGATCTATTGAACTTGTACATTTCCAAAGGCATCAAATCAAATACAAATCGAGAGCTTCTGCGAACTATCATCTGATAACACTCTAGTGTTGTTTGGAGCGACAATTCTGAAAAAAGAACAAAGAAGGCTAATCTTACTAACAAATTTATTATCTGGGACACGTTTAGACTTATAATGCAGGAACAAATTGGTTTAAACGTAAGACTCAAAAGTATAGACGATCTTGAGCAGCAAACCCGAAATATAATTGAACAAATTCGGTCTGCTACAGAAGAAGCTACGCTAAATCCTGTTTAATCAGTCCGATGTAGCTGTAAATCTGATTTCTCCAATGGAACTTGCCACAGAAAGTGACAACAACCTCAATCCTAAAAAGGCACCTGGGTTATTAAAGCATCTACCACGAAATGCATTAATTATGTTGACATATATATTCAATGCCTGTTTGAGACTGAAACATGTTCCAGAATGTCTTAAGGGTGCTCAAATAATTATGCTTAAAAAACTTAACCAACCGGCAGAACAAGTTGGATCTTACGGGTCTATTTCGCTGTTACCTGCGATATCAAAATTATTTGGGAAACTGCTGTTTAAACGTATTAAACCATTTATAGAAATACCAGATTTCCAGTTTGCATTTCGAAATCACCTCTCGACAATCGACTAAGTGCACAGAGTAACAGTTGTTGAAAAGGCATTCGAGGTGGACGTCTCACAAGCTTCTGACTGCGTATAGCATTTGGGATCAATCTACAAAATGAGCAAATGGCTACCGCGGAATTACTGTCGATTGCTGGAATCATATATTTTCTTAAGAACATTTAGAATATTGCATGAACGGGCATTTTCAGCATTTAAACCTTTTTCGGCTGAAGTTTCACAGGTTAGTGTCTTGGGACCACTCCTGTATATGCTTTATACTGCTGATATCCCAACAACAAAAGAAACGGTACTTGGAACATTTGCCGACGATATCATGGCAAAAGCTGTATCTCTGTTTAAGGCTGTAGAAAAAGTACGAGAAGCGGTCAACAAGATCTACAAATGGATTAGGAACTGGACAAACCGTATTTTCCAACATGAAAATATACACACGAACTTGTTTATTTTAATTTGGGAAATATATATATTGATGTATTAATCCCGTACTCGCCTTGCTTGTGTATTAATGCAAGTACAACAGAACAGTAGTAATACATTAATTTTTCAATTAAGATTTTAGTGAGCATATCTTATGTAAGATATAATTAATAAAAAATACATTAGGACTGAGTCAGCAATATCGTTTGTGATGTTGATGGAAAATAGTTCTAAGGAAAATAAAAGTATTTGTTTTTAAACTTTACACAATATATTCAATTATTAAGAAAAGAAGACAGAAGTTGACGTTATATTGGCAATCGTTTCGCAGTTACTCGAAGCATTTCTTTGCATAGCTAAGGGAAGTATAAGAAAAAATATCGCAGTTGAAGCTTCAAGGGAACGAAAGGCAGGTTGAAAGTGGTCACAGACTCCTAGCCATAAACTATTACAATTAGGAAACATCCATGCTTTGAAAAATTTAGGGGTATCTATGGATTCTTGATACAAGCATCACAGTTTAATGTGTAAGGCGACCAAAACTGGACTTAAGTGGCTGTAGACTAACATAGTCTATTAGAACTGTATGTTTAATTTTAACAAAAGTGTAAAGGCATACCAGAATCCCAGTCTGGATAAAACTAGCTATTCGGTAGGCCATTGTTCGGAGCCTATGTTAGGTAGTAGGTGCACTTCAGACAAATCCAGGTTGATAAAAAAAGAGATTAGAATATTTAAAAAATATTTTTTAAGCCATTTCATATCATTAAAGCCAGTGAAATATAATTTGTTGTAACTTACATCCTATTTTCTGGATTTTATCACATGAATTGAATTAACAAAGAAAAAAGAATTGAATGAAAAATACTGAAACTTTGGGAGATTATATTGAATGATAAAATGTATTTGGTTGATGTTTTCTAATGTATTTTCAGATGAAAATAGCTTTTTGTCTTAAATAAAATACAGCGATTTAATTCTATTTTTTTTAAACACACCATGTTGTGGATTGGCAACGATGCTGGTTTGACAGCGATTCAATCATTTATTCATTTTCGCATTTCTTCAACATTTCGTGGTCGTTCGCCAGCCAAACCACGTTGTATCAGTGATAATATGACGGCACTATGTATGGTGAGTAAGCTGGATGCGGTAGAACTTTCCATTCGACCTGCTTCCATTCTTTAAACATTTTGTAATGTATGGCCGAGCATTGTCACGCAAGAGGATGACTGCATCATTTGAATTGCTCAATTAAGATCGGTAGTCATCTGCAGTAACGGTAATGTGCTACACTTTGCTGATCCCATCATATATTTTTATTGATTAAATCTCATATTATATATGCTCAGTACAATTTTAATTTACAAATTAATTCATTTTTATTGTTCCGTTGGACTTGTATCAATACACAAATAAGACGAGATAAGAGTACGAGATCAATATATCAGTATATATTTTCCAAAAATTTCATCATTTACACATCAGCCAGTTTTGTGTATATTGCGCTTTGGTGTCAATATGATTGGCTCTCCTATGTGTGTGTCTCCTGGTATTGTCATAATAAATCCATTTTTCATTGCCAGTCATAATATGCCATCGAAAACTTTTCTTTCTTTGCCACGCAGAAAAATAGTTGAAAAATACTGAAAATAGTTGATTCACCATCAGCTAAGCTGCGTGAGTGTTATTTAAGAGTTTGAGTTGAGCTTTCGCCTAATCAGTCTTCATTGCCTGAAATTTTTTTTGGTCTACCAGGCTTTTCGTTGCTGTTTATATAAAAATCACCACTTTTAAATCGTTGAGACCAAAATCCACAATTGACTTATGACGCCATAAGCTTTTAAAAATGGCTGATGGGCATTGATACCAGATAATATCAAATTTTCAAGCAACAAAAGTAAAGAAACTCAATTTTGAACTTTCCTTGATTAATGTTTGTATACACTGATTAATCCAATAATATGAAACGAAAAACTATTATTCTATGCAGAGAGATGTTAAAAATTTTGAATTCAACATTAGTTTAGATTATTTAATACTTGTTTACATTGTGCTTCTCATTTCACTAAAAGATTTCTCTGATAAATTGCACACCAACACCTAATAATACAATAGGAAAATATGCAATAAAAAATAAGAGTTTTAGCTGGTTTTAATTATTATACGGACCTGTATTCATGCCTTGCCAAATATCTCACATATTTTTCGGGCGGTTCATCTGAATCTGAATTCTGCAAGCTGACGCTTCGACATGTCGTGTGACTGACTTGTGTGGCCGGCATCGTGAATTCGACGTAACAATACTCCGCTAATTTCTCTGGCATTTGATCGAAACTAGTCAAAGCTATCTTACAGACCATGTTATGTGTTGTGTATGCACCTGTAAAGATAATTCAGGTTAATGATATCCTTATATGATCATTATTAATATCTTAAATATAATAAAGAAGAGTAGCAACAATTTCATTTATTACCTTGGCCTTCTTTCGGCAATCGTGGGCACCTCCATACTATAGCTCTGTGTTGATGTTCGTATTTAGCTTGTCCAGAGGTCACTTCGATGAGGCTCTCTTGTAATGTATCTACTGTACCCAATATTCGTTCTATTCCTTTGATTTTACCAGTTCTATTAAATGAGATATAAAAAACAAATATTACAATGCTAATTCATTAAATTAAATTAAAATTAATGTTAATATCTTCGTTATCTTTATTAACTTCATTCTTTCCTTATTTTAATCTATAACTTTTTTGGAACTATAATTAAATATAAACTTTTTTATAACGCCTTTACAATATTGTAAATTATACATCTCTGAATAAGCTAAAAACGGCATTACCAAATCAAGCTTATAATATTATATACTGGTAAGTATTTTATTGGATGTAAATAAGTCTTTTATTGGATGTATAATTTTCTAAGTTTGGAGTTTTTTCTTGGTAATTTTGATTTTATTTATAGAAATTAATACAACGTATCGATTGGATCTAGTGGTATTCATAAGGAGCAATATCTAAAGAATACGGTGGATGTGAGAAAGGAATAAAAATCTTAATGGAAAAAAGATACTATATAGTATCAAAATATACCATATATGTGCTTTTGCCACATGCTAATAATTTTGTTTGCATTTTTAACTTAGTCTTGAATAAAAAATTATTATTTAAATAAATAAGTAATTTTGTTATTAGAGGCACCCTGTTTCTCTTTTTTAATTACTCAAGATTCGGAAAAAATCCAAAGTGTATGTAGTAATGTGTATGTGTGTGGAATATAATATAGTATTTTCTATGGTTTTATTTGTATGCAAAAGTATATTCATCAAGAATACAGTATATTATATAAAGTTTGGTTAGCAACTTTCTATTTATATAGCAGTTTGTTTTAAATGCTTAAACGTGTCTTTCAATGATTTGCTTTGGTTTGAACTCATGTCCAGTTTTTTGTATTCTATGTCAAATTTACTTCTTTTGACAACTTCTCTTATTGTTTTTACTGTTTTACAGCATTACCATGGGATTCTACGAATAATCTCTATTTCCGATCTGGAGACCTCTTTAGATCAATAATGGTAAAGTAAAAGTTCTTCATAAATGAAGGTAATTTGGCTCAAAGCTGGAGTAGAAAAAATGAAAAAAGGGATGTTATACTGATAAAAAATCACAAATAATTATTATAAAATATATATTGTTGACACATGTCCATTCCATGTTTTAAAAGGGACAATTTTATATTATTTAACTAGTAGTGTTTTCTTGAAATTAAGTCCTTCTTATTCCTTCATTTCAATTGAATACATTTCTCTTAATACTTACATTTTTTTTTGTTTATTTCGAAATACATTTTTTGTTTTGCCAGTAGATGTTTTTTAGTGAACGTAACAAAATTAAAATAACTTAATGAATTACCTTCTGTGAGCTGATTTTACTGAGCCATATCTAAAATGTTTTTCCACTCTAAACATGTAGATCCAGCATTCCGGTATTGGGAATCGTATCATGACGTCTTCGCATGGGATTTGGCCCAGTTTTCTTGACGCAAATCCCGGTACTAAGACGTCGGCTCTTAACTCCACCTGAAATAAGTTTCTTTCTGTGTTTTTTTCCTAGAGTCTCAGTAAAATACTTACCCTCATGCCTGTTACGCATATTTGGGCTTTTAGCTGCAACGGTAGTTCACGATTCTTTGGCGGTCTGACCCGGAAACGCATTAGTTCTATGTAACAAGCGTCAGGTGGTTTAAATCTAAAGTAACGACGGGTAAGATACTACAATAGATGACTTATTTTGTGATTTATGCGATTTCTTACTTTATTATATGGGTATCTTCATATTCGTCTTGCTGTACACAAGAATGAAACTCGACATTTTCTAACCTAATCCATTCTTCAGTTACTACGGGTATAATATCGTGGCGACCTACGACTTCCTTTCCTTGTCTTCTCATGTCATTAATTCCTATAAATTAGACAAAAATCTGTTAGGTTGCAATATTTAATATTATATTTCTACTATAGGTTTATGATTGTTTTTTTATGAAGAGTTGTCTACTGTGTAGTATTGCCATTTGGACCACAAAGATTATAAGTACTGTCTGAATAATATATCTTAGGTCTTACAGTATTTCATTTAATTTATCTGAGTTTAATATCATCTCTGAAATTGATCGTTATTTAATTATCTAGTTATTTAATTATTCTAAATATCACTGAAACTTACATATAAATATAACTTAATATATTTTTGATTATGGACTTTTTTCAGATACTATTCTAATTTAATGATCATCATATACAATATTATTTATATTTAAGAAACTTTGGTATATTTAAACATTAATTATCGCAGTTATCTGTCCTCATTTACACTGTTTTATGAAGATTTTAGCAATTATAATCATGTAAATTGTAAAATCTCACAACTGAACCCCGTATACATTCTGTACCAATAGTTAGTGGTGTAAAAGTGGATGTTTGGAAACTGCTCTATTACGAAAATTCAATTATCATTATTAATGAGCAACTTTGTCTTGTTCTATATATATCTCTTGATTAACTTGAGGGTTCTTTATCAATTATAGTGAAATAATCACAACTTTCATGTTTTTGTATATGATCAAGCCAACATTTGCTTAAATTAAACAATAAGAACAAAAGTAAAAATGTAAAGCAGCTGGGAAAAATATATTTGTAATCTTTTGAAAATGTCTTATAAATATAATGAGATATAGGCTGTTATTATAGGATCTGTGAAATTCCACAATACATTTTTTGCGGACAGAAAAAGATACTTCTAATTTACACTTACTAAAACCATGAGTACATACCTAATTCGATATCGGGCATTCCAGTCAAAAATCCTAAGAAGAATAAACGCACTCGAGCTATCTGTTTTTCGATGTTACCTAAAACACAACGATGCTATAAGAGAATTTCAATGAACTACTTTTATTTTACCTTCGGCTGCTTGTTCAACGTATAATTCGTCAACAACAGTAATCTGCACCTCTTCCATTTTATAGTGGAGGGCTCTGTCTCGATGAGCTTGCAGTCTGAATAGCGCTTCTTCGATACAGAACGAGAACTGTTTAAGATCTTCGTAATTTAGTGAACCTAGCTTCATCACTTGAGATACTTGAGGAGCGTGTTCAACTGGCAAGCCCAATTTCTTTAAATCGCTTCCAAATTCCTTTACACCTGTAAATTTATTATATGAATTATTTATTATTTATTATTAAAAACTATAAAACTTTTGAATCTTTAGAGTTATCTTTTAGGTGGCACAAAAATTCATAGCAATATAATCAAAAAACAATAATGATAAACGACACTATGATGATGAATAATAAACACTAAGCATATGTTATTAAATGTGTACAATATTATTCAAAACATCTTCAAATACTGTGATAATTACCTCGGATTCTGATAATTACCTCTGAATTTAGATTTTGACTGAGTCTTGGCATATGTTCCCTACTTTTTACATTACCTTTGCACAAAAATTTATTTTGAGACAAGATATATCCTACACAGGAAAAAGTGAAAAATCAGACATTGAATTCACAATATACATTTAATCAGTATTAAAACTAGATAAGCGCACAACGAATGAAGTAATTAAGCTGCTAAAAAATATATAAAATTGCTGAATGTAAAAGTGGAAGAGACCATTTTATTTCTACGGAATTCAGCTATGGAGTACTTCTTATTATCATCAACTCTCTACTCTCTACTACGTTCTTAATTAAGTATAATAATAAAAAAACTACCTTGATAATCGCCTTGAATGGCATACGCAGCAAATTGGCTTAATTTATTCGTTATCCTTTCGGCCTTCTTTACTTGACCTGGTCTTACACCAGGTCGTTCCTTGTAAAATATGTATTGAAGTTTGATAGTGAATATCTTGCCAAACTGATCGTATTGTTGAGCACCAATTTCTGATACTGAATAACAGGGCTGCAGGGGTAGTTCCTGAAAAAGCAATAGCAGATTATTATTGTTATCCATAGAAACGTGGACTAGTGTATTCAAATATTAATAACATTAACACATAACATTAATAATATAATCAAGGGGTGTTGATTACATTTTAATATTAAATTGACAATTAAACAATGTGATATTTAGTTATCAAGGAAAACAACAGAAGTTTACATATTCGGATCAATTTTTAGACCCGAACAGATGAGAATGGTTCTTAACATTATTTGATGTGTCAAGATTAGTTCTAGTTTGGTATTTCGAACTTGATTTTGGGCTATGTGGACGTTTGTCTGACATCACTGACAGACCATGGCTTATTATTAGATTAAAATAAAAATCAGTTCTTAATAAATCAGATTTTATGCTGTGAAGGCTATACAAGTCTATTAAATCTAGGCTATTTGTTTTTAACATAACCGTTTATAAAATCGAGCACTCAATAATCAGTACGCATTCTTACTATTGACATTGAATCTATATAGAATAAAAGGTATAATTAATGATTAACGAATTAATCAAATAATAAATAATAAAAATAAATAATCTAATTTTTCCTTACATAGAAGAATTATGTAGTAATATTATTACATATGCACGATAGTATATATACAAGGGATGGACAAAATAATATGATCATCTCGACATGAGATATGAATTTGCCGGCCGTTCATAGTAAATAATGTAAACAATGATTCGTCGGATCGTATCACATTCTTCCAATCACCGGGTGTCGAGCCGGTGATTGGAACGAGCCTTTATGATCGTTACTCCACTTCGTTCGCAGTTTAGCGTCGGCTTTCGTTATAAAGGTTTTTGCTATCGCAGCCTTTCCATGAATGGTAATTTGAAATGAGCGTTGATTTCTGCTGTGACTTTTGCCCCGGTGGTTTTATGTTTTTTTTGGCTACAACCCTTTTTAATGTTCGTTGGTTTCTGTCAGTTGACACTGGGATCGGACCACTATTCCTCTTCGCCGATGATATTTTATCATGTTCTGTGTGCAATACATAGGTATCGTACTATTAAATGGAAACAGTGTTGCCAATATTGCATATCACAACAAATTATTGTCTATTGCTATCCATATTTTTTTGGGCAAGTATATTTTTATCTTACAAAACTGAGTAAAACACATTCAGCAACTTAACATGTCAGCCTTATTCTAGTATTAGGCCTCTTGTTACTCTAATGAAAATTGTATTAAATTATCTAATGTCGGGACAGCGCGTACGCAGTCCCGGCTACCAAAAATTACGCGTCCGAGTATCCACATTAGGGATAATCGCAAAGGTCAGCCCAGCCGTAGTGCAATGGTAGGGCCTCGTTTCGGAGAAACCGCCTTGTTGATCACGGTAATCTCTACGCCAGGTAAGTATGCTTTTAGCCTCTTCGATATGGTTGTTGTCTAGGGTGTATTGACTAGAAAAGGTTACTTTTCGACAGAGGTGCCATCTAACATGTGGCTACAGTAGGAATGCCTAATGGTGTAAAATATGAAAACCACAAAAAAGAAAAATGCTTATTTTTTTTGTTCGACAGGTTTTACCTTCTCCTTAAATATTTATCCAATATTTACGTAAAACAATGAAAATTCTAACAAAATTAAAAGTCCATGCTTAATTTAATTATTAATTTTATTATCTTAGCTATGATTAAACTAGCTATTTATAGATAAGTAGATATTTTTAATTTTTGTATACGATTACAGTACACTACATTTGGCATAATGATAATGTCTATATCTATTAATTAAATGATAAACAAGCATCTCCGTAATTATCAAAATTACCAAAAAGAAGATACTTGGTTTTTCTTATTTAGAATATTTTATTTAACAGGAGTATCTTTAAATTATATATCCAAATCTATTAAATGGTGTTAAGCTTAACGATAAGGATGAACATAATTCAAAATAGGAAAGAGAGAAGACATCAGCCTTATTCTAAACACTGGCTTATCGTACATACAACAAACATTGCTGGTTGTATGTAGTTTGTGCAATAATAATGGAAACAGTGTGAACATATTTTTTAATTAACCAATAGAACTTATGCAAAATATGACTGCATTTAATTTAAAATATAAACATATTATAACAATAAATTATCAATAAAGTTTTAGCACTGACTTTTTCGAAAATATAGTATGATCCACCATAATTAATTTACTATTAATGTAAATAACATTTAAATTGAATATTAAATTTGAATAGAATAGCCTAATAAAATTATATATAAAAAATAAATTTTCCGCTATTGCTTGCTTATTTCCCATAAGATCGTAATGCCCGAACGATTTGACAAAAGTATAGTATATGCAGTGTGCAGTTGTCTAGCAACCGGTTAATATGTATTGTTATTGTTTTGCGAATGCTATACGTATTTCAAGATAATACATATTCAAAATATCAGTTTATTTTTTCACGATGCATCGCGAACTAAAATCTTACAGTACAGGTGGAATTAATATTATCAATATTGTAAAAAAACACAAATTTAATGTCACAAATAGCAATTCTAATATCATGCATTCTTTAAAAGGCTCTGAAAATTATATTTAAAAAATCCAGACGGCCGGTCTAGGATTATAAATGGTAGAAGTAGACTAGCAATTTTGGGAGTTGCTTCAAATTCTATGTTAACCGCGAACGAAGTTGCTTCTGTAACTGGTGGAGAAACGAATTTAAAAAGTGTTCAACGTCTTCTACATGATGCTCGGCATTTAAGTAAGAACTGTTACTTTATAACTGTTATTTTATATAGAGAATTAAACGTTAGGTTAGGTTGTTTAACAGTTTATATCTGATAGCTGATCAAAATACGTAGAACTTTGACAATAAAATAATGTCGTAATGGGGTATGCTATTTAATCACAAATAATTTCTATAAAAAATACATACTGTGAGTAATGTTTAGTAATTGTTTCTTTGATATAGTCAATGTTAAAGAATATATAGACGATTTTTTTTACATTTTTTTACAGTAAGATTTTATCTAACACAATTTTATTGATGTATTTATTGACGTAAACAAAATATTTAAGCAGTCGACGTTTGACTTTCACAGAGTAAAGACGTGTTCGGAGAGATGGTCAGTGAAACGAAACAAAAGTGCAACATCTGTGTCACAAATGCGGCGCTAGAAAAAAAGTCTAACAATAAAATTTTAATGACTGGTGAAAAAGTGAAAGTGCGATCGGAATATAAAAATAACAGTATTATTTCAACAATACGTAAAAAATATGGAGAACACTGCACAAAAAAACAGATAAAATGGAAATATCGACATCAGGCGTATTACATATTGCAGTTTAGAATCTAGAGAATACAGCTAGAACCCAGAACGAACAAGCACTCTACAATGCGTGAATGAACGAAAAGTCGGCGCGGGAGAGTCTTGAAATTGCATTAGCCGATATGCAAAAACAAATAAATGCCCTCCAGCTACAACTAAATAAACAAAGCTCTGAGGTCAAGGACAAAACAACGATAAACTACCAAGCCAACAAAGCAGTCCAATTCTTCCAATTCTATATATGAAACAGATGAAGAAGAATTGCAGAAAGAAGTAGGCTGGACAACGGTTAAAAATAAAAAAAGAAAAGCAAATAATTCCCCAGGATCTTCACCGCAGCAATTAAAAATAAAACAAAATAATAAACAAAATAAATTAGAATGACCACGCCACCCCCAATTATCGTAAGTAATGTTACCGACCTTGACTTGCTTTACGAAACATTGAGGTCCAACTATATAGTATTCAAAGCAACGGTACTAAACAATGGGCAAATAAAATTGAATGCTGAATGTCGTATAATATTCACAAAAATAATAGATTGTCTAGAGTTGCTTGAAATTGCAATGGCACTCTTATGAAGACAAACAAACCAGAGACATCAAAGTTAAGAGAAGAACAGCTAAAAGTGAAAAAATTATCGCAGAACTAAAATGGGCTTAAATGCGACAAATATTCAAAAAAAAAGAAAAGATCAAAAATAACTAAGCAGAGATTTTAGTCCACAAGAAGCCATTACCTCTATTTGTGTGCCATGAATTTGAACATGATACGGACGCAAAAACCATTTTTGGTATTAAAAAATTTTAGGCGTCGAAATAAAAATAGAACCTCTTAAAAAATTGAACTCAATATCGCAATGCAAAAGATGCCAATTGCATGGACACAGTCAGAAATTCTGCAGAAGAGAACCTAGATGTGTAAAATGTTCAGGCAAACATATCTCCACAGAGTGTAGAAAACCCAAACAAGCTAAGCCGAAATGTACAAACTGTAATGAAGAGTATCCGGCAAGTTAGAGAGGATGTGTAGTTGCTAAAATACTACAAGAGAGGAGAAATAGAGTAGCTCAAGTTAAACCTAAGAAACAATCAGTGAAAAGAAACAACCGAAAAACTATAACAAAGTTAATGATGAAATGACTTAGGCCCAAAGCATCAGTCAAAATAACCAAAGAGACACAAAGGAAGATGAAGCAATCACCAACGAATTGCTATTTAAACTAATAGGAAAGCTACGATTTAATAACAGGAGAATTACTGCAAAAACTACCAAGAAAGGGAATTATAAAACTCACCAACTTGATCAATACAGTATTTAGATTAAAACATGTACCAGTCATTTGGAAGATGGCGGAAATTATAATGATCCCAAAACCTGGGAAGTCACCAAATGAAATAAAAGCCTATAGACCTATATCATTACTGCCAGTAATATCTAAGGTTTTTGAAAAACTCCTGTTGAAAAGAATAAAACCGATCATAGACAGAAAAAACCTAATACCAACACACCAGTTTGGGTTTATTAACAAGCACTCAACAATTGACCAGGTCTACAGAATAACAGATGTTATTGAAAAAGCCTACGAAAGTAGAAAAGTATGCTAGGTATATTCTTAAATGTAGCACAAGCCTTCGATAAGGTTTGGCATGAAGGCCTTGTTCATAAACTACAGAAAATGCTACCAAAACAACACACCGAACCATTAAAATAATACATTACAACCAGAATGTTTAGAGTCAAACAAGAAGAAGCTTTCTCTACAATAAAAGAAGCTAAAGCAGGTGTACCACAAGGAAGTGTACTGAGATACAAATGGAAAATATTACGATGGCTACATTTGCCGATGATATTACGATTATAGCTGTCGGGGACAATAGTGAAAAAGCCTCACGAAAATTACAATAGGCAAGTGACAATATAAATAATTGGACACAAGCTTGGAAAATAAGAATTAATGAAAGTAAATATGTACATGTGCAGTTCACCTATAAACAGACCGTAGAAGCACCAATAACATTAAATAATACTATCATTCCATATAGCAGCAACGCTAAATATCTCGGAATGAATATAGAGGCAAAACTTCGCTGGAAGAAACATATAAAGAAGAATAGAAAAGAACTGGAATTGAAATATAGGAAAATATACTAGCTAATTGGAAGAAGATCGCAATTATTAGTACATAATAAATAGCTATTATATAAGCAAATACTGAAACCTATATGGACATACGGAGTTCAATTATGGGGATGTTCTGCAAAGAGTAACATAAATAAAATACAAATTTTTCAGAACAAAGTCCTGAGAGGTATTGTGGGCTCACCCAAGTACTATAGGACTAATTACCTACATCGAGACCTTCAGATACCCACAGTGAGTCAGAAATCAAGAGATTTGCAAGGTGGCATGGGGAAAGACTTCATTCTCATGAGAATATTGAAATATTGCAGCTTTTGGATACCAACAGAACAGGACACAGACTCAAAAGAATCAAACCATCTGATCTTGTGTAGTGTTGTGTAGTCATGAAGTCATTATACATGATAAACATTATTTCACCAGAGACTAAGATAGGGCCGATTAGTCCTCCTAGTTATATACCTAGGTTTAAGTTATCATAAAGACATAGAATTGTTTGTTAGCCGTAAACGACTAGTAACAATATAATAATTAAACAATAAATAAATATATTTAGAAATCTGTAACCTTACCTGGAAAGGATCTTTGTCAGATTGCTGATTGTATAACTGTAATAGGACGCAGTCTGGTTGGTAAGATAGCTTTAAGAACACCTTTTTCCAAAATCTTTGACCAGTGATCTTCTTCTTGTTCGGCTGTCTCAGATGCATTTCCCATCCTTCTCCTGTATACGTTATCCTAATCAAAATATATTAGTATTAATAATATAATTTATGTGGTCTTTTAACAGTCTTAACTATTAGGATAGCGTTAAATCTAATTATTTTAGGATATTATGCTGAATTTTGGAGACTTACCTTGGAAATTCTTCTAATGGTTGGGAAACATCGTCATCAAACAAGGGTGTCGAAGGAGATTCTTGAGAATCTGTTCTTTTAATTTCCGTAGCTAGAATTCGTATTATGTCAGTAAATAATAAATTGATATCATTACTTACTTACTGAACGGAGTGGCCTGATCTTGGGGAATGACGGCAGTGACATCATTCTGTTGATCAAAGGGATTGAATCTTGGAGAAGTATCAGAAAATGCAGATTGGGTCTGAACAGGTGGAGGAGCCAGAATCGGAGTTACACCAGAGAAGGTATCATCTGTTTTTGGTCTTAAAATAAAATTTGTAATTGTTTGTAAATGTTAATTAAATATTAATATACTATAGTGACTGAATATTAAATTGGAAATATCATGTTAGACAAAAATGGTTAGTTGGAAGATACCCGCAACTTAATCTAAAATCAAAGAGATTGATTTATAAGACAATCATAAACTCAATTTGGACCTATGGGGTGCAAATGTGGGATTGCACTAAAAATTCAATTCAACCAGTCATCTAACGCTGTCAAAACAAGGTTCTTCGATTGATTACCAATACCTATCGCTACGTAACCAACGAAGAACTGAACGATGACGTGGAAATCAAATAAATTTGCGAAGTTATCCAAGATTTTGCCTTGAAACACGAAAGAAGATTACTAAATCATACTAACGTGGAAGCAATACAACTGCTGGACAGCGCGCAGGATGTCAGAAGATTGAAGCGAACCAAACCATACGAACTTATATAAAGTGTATACCTTTAGTGTAAACTGTAGCTATAAGTAGCTACTCGTACTCGTCTTGCTTGTGAATTAATCCAAATACAAATGAAAAGTAGTAATAAATTAATTTATAATTAAGATTGTACTAAGCGTATCTAATAAAGATGTTATGAAAAAAAAATATTATAGGACATTTTTAGTTGCTAAGAAAAATAATTTTAATATCAACATAAACTGATAATAATACCTGATGATAACTGAGAAATCTTTTTCGTCGTCTGAGTCTTGACTTTCGTGCCTCTTGGCAGCTGGTGGAGCCTTCATGGCGAGGAACTCGTCAAATCCTCCTTCATTACCGAATCCGTTTTCTTCATTGTTACCGCTTCCAAAATCATTGCCCCATACCCCCTGGCCGGTTGGTTGTTCCCCAAAAGCGTCGAAGCCTCCATTCTTGTTTTCGTCAGTTTTCACTGACTCAAACTTCTCGGCGAAGGCGTCAAATTCGTCGTGTCCGGTGTTGACAGTCGGAGCACTGTCAAAATCGAAGCCATCCGAATTGGCTCCTGGTATGGGAGTGGGAGCAGGTGCCGGTGTGCTGAAGATATCCATTTTGTCGGTTTCTTTCTTAAATACGTTATCCAGGTTATCCTGTTGTAAATCGGGTTCCTTGTTTGAAGCGCTGAAATCGTCAGTTGCAGCGAATGGGTTAAATGTCACACTGGATACAGATCCCTTGCTTTGACTGTCGCTGGTGTCCATCTGCAATTCGCCCGAAGGCTCTGGGCTAATGATATTCTCCTTGAGAGCATCTGCTTGATTGGTGGGGGTTACATCATCGCTAGCTTCCCCTACGAATCCCGAATCATCCTCCTTCAATTGGAGCTCATCGGGCACTAAACTCTGGGTTATGGTCGGTGTTTTATTCATAGCCTCGATACCTACGTCGCATAGTAGATCCGGTTGAATCTTTTCTTGTTTGGGCATATTGTACAAGTTCATTATATCTGCCGTGGTGGCTGTTTTGGGCTGCTGAGGAACGGATACATCGAACATGTCCATTATGTCGTCTTGCGCTACGTTTTGTGCCTCGTTTTCTTTCGTCTCAAACTTTTCTGTGGGTACTGGACTAACTGGGGGTCGAGGTACAGAGGGAGGGGGCGGTTTTTGAGGTGGCGCTGGACGCGGTGGCCTCACAGGAGGCGCGGGACGAGCCGGAGGTACTGTGGGTCTTTGAGGTGGCGATACCGAGGGATTCTGATTGATATCATGCGGTAGTTGAGAGGAAGTCATCGATAATAGATCGACCGAGTTATTTTGAGGTTCTGTAGGTTTTACGGTTGGTTCTCCAACGTCCAAAAGGTCACCAAAAGTCGGTTCTGGTGTCGGACTAGGTGATTGGAGATCCCTCATGGATACGGGGCTGGGAGTGCGCGTCGGCGGGATTTTATCGAGTAGATGAGAGCTGGTTGCGTCCATCGCTCCCATAACCGACATTAACAAATCCTGAGTTTCCTTACTCTGTGGAGGTCGTGGAGGCGGAGGCCTAGCAGGGCCGCTAAACTGATGTGAGTATTTTAAGTTCAAATCAGCGGGTTTTTGCACGGTTCCGCTCATCATGTCCGAACTGTCACTCATGTCTAGGAACATACCAACATTTGCTGTACTGGTAGTGTTGGTGTTAGTACCGAATAATTCTTGGGAGGCGCTAGAGTCTTCCATGAAGGCGTTCGTAGATGAGTCAACATTAGGTACTGCGGCTTCGGCAGGTTCCAGGTCCATGGGATCGAAAGCAAAAGGATTGGTAACCGCCACTGCACTCTGCGATAGGAATGGATTATCATCTCCCATGGCATTGTTGTACAGTCCCTCATCCTCCTCCATCAGGAATGGATTGGAGTTGGCGGACACCGACTGATTATCGGGCGACGCAAAGCCCTCATCGTGGAAGAGGAACGGGTTCACCGCCATATTTGCTGAACAATTCACCAAGCGCACTTAAATAAGTTCGGATTCGAGCACTTTTAGTTCTGCTTTTCCCGGCTGGATATTGCTCGCGAAAGTGGTGTCAAAAGGGTCGTAGTCGTAGTTATCGGTTTCAATGGTCGCTTTTCTCCCTAATACAGGCGATAGAGGCTTTTCGATTATGGTGTCGCCGTTATGTACTAACAGGTCTTTATTTGGTTCGAAGACGTTGCTGGATACGGGCTGAATTAGCTCATTTTCCAGGAGCTTGAGCTCCGCCTTACCCGGTAATATATTGGTAGCAATGGAAGTATCGAATGGGTCCGCGTAGGAGAAAGTTTCTTTGGAAACAGGCGCTACTGGAGTGAGTACTTTGGCGGATATATTTTCGGAAGCGGATAGAAGGTCCACCGATTGAGCGACAACAGGTAAAACGTCTGATTTTGGTTTGGGATTAACGATTTCTTTGATGGCTTCGACAGTGGTGATTTTGGCGACTTTGTTCTCGTCCCTAGGATCGAAATCCTTGTCTTCGGGCACCACTCGGCTACCGCTGCTCGCACTAAATAATTGTTTTTCTATTATTTTCAGTTCCGCTTTGCCCGGTGCCAAGCTCGAGACAAAAGATGTATCAAAAGGATCTTGTGCCTCCTCCTCTTCGTCTGGACTCTTCTCCGTACTGGGTAACGAACTTTTGCGCGCGTAGAAGGGTGTTAAAGGCTTCGATACTTTAGAACCGTCGTTCACGTCTAATAAATTGGCCCCGTTTGGCACTGCAAAAGATACACTTTTGCTCTGCCCAACATTTAAAACGTCCGGTCTTGATAATGTCCTTTGTTTCGATTTTACGTCACTTGAAGCCCGGGGATCGAAATCACCAATATCCCCTAATAATTCCTTCTCCAAAAATTTTAATTCAGCTTGTCCAGGAGCTTTGATAGTGTCTACCAATGAAGTGTCAAAAGGATCACAATATTTTATTCCATCGGGAGTTGGATCTTCGGTTGGACGAATAGGCGCCTCGCCTAGTTTGGAAAGGTCGCTGGTGCTGCCTCCTAGAAGATCTCTCTGTACTGGAGTAATAAGGTTAAGTTGGGATTCTGTAAATAAAATGGTTTTAGTAAACTTAATCACAGATAGGATCAGTTATTTATATAATAAACATAAACACAGTTAAGTTCAAAAATTGCTGATGATAACTTTAACAAACTTGATACTAGTTTGATAGTAGATGCTAACATCATCATCTACTACACGTATTTTACATTCTACTGTATACACACAATTAACATATTTTATATACATTTTATTTTTAAACGTATTTTTTGTGTTAAAAGTTTCATTATATTTTACTTTTTAGTGAGTTCATTATTTATTTTTTGATGTCGATTCAATTTTTTTCTTAAAAATATTTTTTATCAACAAGAAATCTAACACCTTGAAAAGCCCATCGGGACTAAGACCAGGCGGAAGTACATCTTTGCTCATATCATTTATTAATGAAATATATAAGGAAATGTCAGATCGAAAGGGCAGAAACAATTGAACAAAATTACGTACCAAAAATCATATGCAGATAGAACGCGGTAGTAAGGGAATGAAAATTCAAGAGCAAAACGAAAATTCAGTACCATAGACCAGGACAATGATATTTCAATATGAATTTTAGATTGAATTTTTGTCTGAATATATATAAATACAAGCGAGTATTCTAAAGTAACCATGTATTAAGATTTCGAAGATATATGTGAATAATGCCTCGATTTTGTTGAAAATAGTATTTTTTTTTAAATTTTGCTATATAAGTATGTTTAGAATAGAAGCGTCCCAGTTGGAATTCATCTGGAGCTATTTAGAGAAGTTAAAGGTAAACAGAGTTCTCGTTAGTTTATATTATTTTACTATATGAATAATTTATGCAGCCACCCTCAAAATGCAGCAGAATACTCCCATGACAAACCTTTTTTATTGTTTGTGTCGATAAAATCTTCGCTTAGTGAGATTAAACTGCCATAAACCAGAATCCTGGATCTGTCACTAATTCTTATCTGATGAAACAGTTAGACTGTTAATTAATAATTGTATTTTATTGTCACCTTCAACTAAGATACTGTTGAGAAGAAAGTTGATGTTTGTTGCACTATATATTGCAAGAATATAATACATCAGGATCAGTGGAATAGATATTTGTAGATCAATAAGATTTCTTGATATGAAATAATTTTTCAGCCATCAAATACTTGTCGTTATTGCCTGATTTAACTAATTTGGTTTAGTGTTACTAAATAATTTTGTTTATCTATCAACAATAAATCTTGTACATACCTGGTATTCGGCGTTTAAGCGGTGAATCTACACCAGATACTGGAGCTCTCGGATCAAAATCGAGGTCGTTATCTAATATATCTCTCTCAATAAGTTTCAGTTCAGCTTTTCCAGGTAGGATTTTGTCAGCGAATGTAGTATCAAATGGATCATCTTCGTATGAGTTTTCTTCTAAGTTTCCCTGTTTTGATTCACTGGAAATAAGAATTAATACCAAATATACACAGAAGATAATATAATGTAATATTTGACGCATTGGAAAATTTTACTTATACTCAATATATATGAAAATTAGATATCTTTTTTTGGATTCCTTAATTTGTTTATTGTTACCATTGTGCCCCACTAACTCCAATTTAAAAGATTTTCGAGTTGCGATTTTAACATGAAAGTGAGTGAATTAAATTAAATGATTGAAACTAGAATTCAAGGTAATTGTATGAATATCTGTAATAACATTAAAGGCCAGAAGGACTAAACCTGAATACTACATGATGTTATTGAAAAATGGGAGTTCTTTGACATCAATTCATTATTTAAGTTGAAAACGGAATAAACCTACCCGTTCTGTTTTAATTACATTAAAAGTATGTATGTAACTAATATAGAAAAATAGTTCACCCGTTATCATGAACTCTATATAATTTTGTAACATGTAAAACCCGTAAAATTCCTAAAAACGAAGATATGAAATGTTGTTTTAATAAAATGAAACTAATTTTATGACTACAAACAATTGTTATTTTATAAATAGTTGCGTTCCTGATAGAAATACATATTTATGATATGTCTGGTGCAGTATCATAAAGAATATGATGAATATTATGTTTCTTACTCAGTCTCGAAAGGTTTCCAAGAACCAGCGTCTTGTACTGGACCAATTGGCGCTACTGCACTACTTAAAGTATCAACAGCGATTACACCAGCAGGTCCTTTACTCAAACTTTCCGCTGCAAGAGCTTCGAATTCCTTGTCTTCGTCGTCTTCGAATTCCCTCGCGAGATTTTGAGATTGAGCTGTAAATTCAATTTAATGTATTAGATACTAGATTTGATTTTGTATTAAAATAATACTTCGTGTTAAAAAGTACGTATGTCATAAATAATGTGGTTATATTGTAGTATAGATTCCTGTAGATATTTGTAGTATGGGTTAATTTCTACAGATATCTTTTCGAGCTCAAAATTATGATTAAAATAACAATTATTTTGTGGTCTGGGAATGTTCGAACAATTCCGAAAGTTACGGAACAAGCTCTGTTTCCTGAAGAAACAGCGTAAACGGAATGGGAGTTTGTAGCTCAGCTATGAGTTTACCAAACAGCTATTCCCAGACATTTGCACCAATTGGAAAAATGTAAAAATATGGAAAGTGAGTTCGACAAAAATTTCAACATATGAACATGTGTCTTCACATCAAAGCATCTATAACATCGATGCCAAAACACGCTATGAAGATTTTGTGGTGGTTTTATATGGGTTTTACTCGAAGTCGACGACATGCACTTTTTCAATATATGTCTGCAGTAACTAATGCAACAGGGTAGTTCTTCTATTGTCGCGGGTTTATAACCAGGCTGGGTGAAGCCGAATGTTTTTAGAGACGTGGTTTCACAGCCTACAGAGTCAAATAGACTCTACATGAAACAAAGGAGACTATAGCATATGTTTTTTAAAAAGTACTTGGTGTGACATAAAGAGGGCGGTTAGTTACGAATTTTTGGCAATTGGTCAGACAGTGTCCGCCAAATGCTACAGCCAACAATTGATCAAACAAATAATTTGATGATAAATATTGAATATTGTCATATTTCTGTATAATAATATTCAACCTGACATTGCTTGAGTGATTTAGAAAACCTTCTTGAACTTGACACACGGCATATTCTTGGTTCCACCCGACTACCATTTATTTGGTTTAATGCAGCATATCTTATGATGTGCTGTCAAAGATTTTATCACTACCACGCTTTCAAATTTATTTCGTGACAGTATTCGCGACAGTATTTCACAGACATTCACTTCTTGACATTATGTTATGGTGACAGTAAGCAGTGAATAAAATCTCTATAAGGACTAAGATATATACCTAAGTATATAGCTTGTATAAAACGAATGCCGATATACAAGTAGAATCTATGAAAAAGCCCTGTTTTATGGAATACAACCAAAATCGATTTACTTTAATGCTTTCCATAGTTAGCAATTACGTGTTATTAAACAAATGAAGTCACGATATATATAAAACTTTACCTATACTTAGTTATTATTTGCTTGACCTATGAGCATTAATAAAACCTCCAGAAGATATTTCGCCATATTATTTACGAAAGGAAGATTGTTGAGGAAAATATAATATCATATATTGTTTCGTTGCTTCAATTTAAAGTGTATTAACAAACAGGAACAGGAATAATTGTTTGTGTCGATTAAACATTGTTTTTTTAACAGTAAAAATGCTATTAACTAACTGTGTATGATGAACTTTGATGTGAGCCTACAAATATGGTGTTACTTATTTTTTTAGATGTTCAGTTGAAGAAATTTTATTATTGAAGACATTAAGACGAAATATTAAATGACATTGAATTACTGTAACATTTCACTAGTTATATATCGAAAATGAAGTCGCGTGTTTGTTTGTACAAAACTAAAAGCAACAACGTGTTCACTATTTAATTGTGATAATTAGTTGTGAGTGTATATAATATGGATTTACCTTGCTAGATTTCAATATGATTATTATACTGAGAACTTTTTAGCCGTGTCTTATGTAACAACGAGAAAAAATGTTGAAGATGTAACAGTGTATCGAGATCATACAAGTACCATTTTCAGGGACAATGAATATGTTTATGATAATTGTGGATGATGGCGTTTCTATTAAGTTACTATAAGCAAACTGCATCTACACTCTCTTCTACGTTACCTTCCTCAGATGCGACAGGCTGAGGTGGAGGTATATAGAGTGTTTTACTTAGATCGATTGGTTCGTCGGGCAAAGGAATTTCATCATCATCGAGAAGGGTTTTTATATTTTGTGGCGACTCTGTAAGAAAAATAATAATCTTACTGATGATTATTATTAGTTGTTATTTCCCAAACCTTAAATTGGTCTTAATTTATCTTATCTAATGTCTTGCTCACTATATTATATATAGTCTAATAATTTAATAATATAATATATTATAGTTTATGAAATAATTCATATAATATTCGATTTGTATTTACAGTTGTACACTTAACTTTTGATAAATGGTTTCGAAAACTATATACTAGTGAATTTGTTGTTCATACTTTTTTGAGAGCCTCCCAATGATTTGCTGTATAGTGCCAATTCAAAAATTTGACAGTGTTCTGATGAATAGTGCTAATTAAAGCGTCTAGTGTCTGATATATAATGTCCTCATTGGTTTATCTAAAACTTCAGGATGGTTAGGATATTGTCCTTACCTTCTCATTCCTAGATTGTACGATACTTTAATTGATTTGATCTATTTCTTTTTGTTAAGCGTACAAGTTAGTACTATATAAATTATGCAGAATTGCTTTATAGGACCTGCTTGAATTTAGTAGCTTTACTGGTTTGATTATTCAGATTTACTGAAGTACACAGGATGGATAAAATAATGTGAACACCTGACATATACAATATTTCTTTATTAATAAGTATTTGAGCTACAATTTGCTTTTAAAATAGTCGTAATTCTTTACGGAATGTTAGCTGAGTGATACATACGCGTCATATTATTTACGCGGAAACAGTGCTGCCAATATATGCCATACACCAGGATGTACTATATTGCATGACGTTCATATTATTTTGTCTATTCCCCGTGTTTGTTAACTTCATATTGTTAATTAATTAATAAGTGCAGTTTTTAGTAGCTAATCTTTTTTACCTTTCTAATAATTTTGTGTGCGCTTATTTGTTGAATTAATAAAAATAAACTATACTTTTTCATTCATTACATTTTATATATTACATAATTCTTTATTTACTAAAATTCTAAATTTACTTTATAATACTAATTACTACTATATTATCTTATATTTATGTTAATACAGTTATATTGCACTCATGTCATGATAACTTATTATGATTACAGGTCATAGTTGAGACTTACCCTTGCTTATAAACTGATATAAATTTATAAGTAAGTTTAAAATTGAATACCAGTGATAAAGCATATATTTATTAACAAATGATTCAGCAATATTCGCTAATACAAATGTATAAATGTAAATCTTATATTAAGGTTAATTTTATTGTTATAATATGCCGATTTCTGAACTTACCTGGAGGTGCGCTTGTAGTGACTAAATCTGTCGAGTTATCAAAACTTCCCAAAAGCAAGTCCTGCTGCTTTAAAATCTGCCTTCTGTTTACTGGTTTAGTGGCACAAGTAGGTAATTGTACCCGTCCAGTAAGTACTTCTACAGCTGCGCCTAAAGGTACTAGTTTCTTTCCCTTTTTATCAACCGCAGGACCTGGAAATTACTTATTTCAGTGGAATATTTGTGATATATTATGCAGAATGAACTTAAGTATGAATTATTTAAAACTGCTAATGACGTTGTCATAATAAAAGTAAAAAGTTTCAAACATCAATAAAATTTAATATTAGCTGAAATAATCAAATATCCTTAAATTGTATTTATAGCACAATTGTCAAATTAACCACACTAAATAGATTAAACTAAACATGTCTATTTCAAATAAAGCAAACTTAAATTATGTAGGAATGGACTGGAGTATGGAATCAAGTGGATGATAGTTTCCACACGAGAGCGTTCAACAAAGTTTAAATCCTTAATGTACTGAAATATAACTTTTTAACCGATATTGGGGGTCATCAAAGTGCTTCTTTGGCAATAAAGTGGAGTCTATTGAATGTATTATAGACCGTTTCAAGTACTTTTTTAGGCCATAGAGGGTAGCTTTACCTCTCAGTAAATAAAACTTGCTTGCTGGTATAGCAATCACATATTAGGATATTTATTATTTTTGAATATCGAGTTTTATTAGTGATTATTAATTCGAATTATTATCCAAAGTAGGATTGCATAACTAATAAACTTATTGTAAGTTATGTTTTATATAATTTATATATAGTTTTATACAATTCTTACTATTTTGTGATTATGATTTGATATTTTAGGATTAGTTCAAGAATTTTCAGCTGTTATTTTCGTATAAATTAATAGAATAACATAGTAATCATAATTTTAGATTTCCTCTGATTTTTTTAATATAATTAATTACGTATTTTATAACATAATTTTTTACTTAATAAAAGTATCTTTTCTCATAGTTCTCCTTTTGTCTTTTTATTGTGCTTGTATTGTGTAAATTGTTATTATTTTTAATCGTTTTGAAACTGAATATTTTTGGAATATAAATTTTTTTCTTTACCTAAGATCGCTCTCTCTGCAATAGATGTATCAAAAGGATCGTCTCCTTCCTGTTTATCAGTTGGAGATTCTGGGATATAGGCTAGTTTTACTTCTCCAGCAGCGATGGCGTCGATGTAAGTAGTGTCGAATATGTCATCCTCGTCCTCTGTAAGATTGAGTTAAAATATTTGATGAATTATGTCAAGGATATAACAAAAAACCTTCTTCTGTTTCCGATTCAGAAACTGGAACTATTCCAAGTTGCTGTGGATCGTCTTCCTTTGGTACTGCTGCTTGCTCTTCGGGCCTGGCTTCGACTTTGTCGTCTGCTGGTTCAGGTTGTTTTTGCTTTTCAGATTCACTGGGTGGTGGAATACGTTGAAAGAAGGAAGTGCTCTGAAATCAGTAGATTTTAACTTGGTAATTACTTCATTAGCTATCCGCTCTTACTTTAATACGATCTAAATCGTCCTGAGTTTTCTTTAAAATATCATCAACGCCAGAAGTTAAAGAGAGAAAGTCTTTCCACTCTTCATTCTTGGCTGATGCTTCTTCACCAACTGTAGCGTGTTCTCTGAAATAACGCCGAATTATTTTGGCGTGTGGCGGGTAGGTATAGCGTTTGTCTTACCTACGGTACGCTTCAAGCTCTTCCGGCTTGAAGAGTTCTTCCTCTTTGTGTTTTGATTTTTTGCCTTTCTTCTTCTTTTTCAAGCCTTTTGCTATTTTGTGCATTCTCTAATCTAGAAGGAGCATTGAGGCCTCTAAAATAATGAAACATTATTGAGTGTTGAATAAGAATAGGAAAATAATTAAATTTCTATTATAAAACTTAGATATAATTTTGTTTGCTTTGTTCATATTTTTGGTCATTTATAATTGCAAGAAACCTAAAATTCTTCAAAATTAATTATATTTGTTTCAAACTGATTCGTATTTAATGTGATTTAGTTCAATAATAACATTTCTTTGGGTCATTAGGAGCAACATCGAGTTTCATTCTGGATATTTATTTTACATTTGATTTCATCTGGTTCTATTCAACATTATTTCGTCATTCATTCAATCAGTAATGATTTGAAAAGCCTTCTTTCTTCATGCAAACACTATTTAATACATAGTTTTGCCGGCATATAATAGTGCATTAATATATAATAGCATTTAATTCATGTAGCACCCAATGTTTTGTTTGTATTATTTCGTTTAACTATTATATCTTCTGTTATGTTATTCTATAGAATATTGCTATCTACATCCTACACACATTTGATACAGCGCAAAATTTGGATTGTATTTTAAATAAATCTTGATGCATTAATGCTTCTAATTTTGCATTTTAATATTTTTTAGCTTCTTATTTTGGTATTGAGAATATTGCAAATATTTGATGGAGTGTACATTTTAAAAAGTTTACTACATTTTTTGGGGGTTGTTTTTTGTAATAATATTTCTAATAAACTGTTTATGTTTAAAACTAAAATTAAAAATGACATGTTGGTGGCACAACTATGAAATACAAATGTTGCCATAATACGTCAAAGCAAGCAGCAGCACCAGCGACCTCTGTATCTAAGAAACTCACGTTTATTCACATACTGTGATTTTGATTTAATCCTCTAATAAGTTTTTCAATTCTAACAAAACCTGAAGGATGTTTATGTTTATGTTATGTTTTTGTGTTAGTTGTCGCGAATATTTAGGCAATGATAATTAATCAACATTAATTAACAGCCTGGCACATAATGTGATAATTATATGATAATGTAAAAGTCATAGTGAATTTAAAGATGGCTAGCGAGTACCAGTAATTAACAATATGTTTTTACGGCTTGAAAAATTATAGATATTGGTTTCCATATTTACATATGAACGATAAAAAAGGAAACCAAAGCTCATTTTTATAGGAAAAATATTCACAAATTCTCTTAAACGAAAAAAAATTATAAGACATTAAAAAGTTACATTTATTTTATAGATTATATATTTCAGAATTTTATATTATAAAAAGCCGGGGTTCATATCTAAAAACACACAGCGTATTTCGAAATTACCTAATAAAGGTTTATATTCATCTAGCTTCTTTATTCTTGACACTTTTAATTAATTAATTTTAAAAGTTATTTTTTGTTGTTCAACACATTTAACAACAGGTTGAATAATTTATATTTCCTCTCGGTACAATGTAATGGTATGAAGAATATTCAACTCGTGTGTTAAAACAACAGTACGAAACACATTTTATCCGTAAAAACAAAAGTTTTCATTTATGAATAATGCTGAAAAATAACTAACGTTTATCGACCAAAACGGAACAATTAAACAACTCAGGATGAATAAGGACTTGCTGTATTGATTTTCATTTACCAAAGCATTTTATTGTCTGATATTTTACTTTGTTAACTATGTCGTTATTTAGGGTTGGAGGGTGTTTTTTCTTTTAAAGTGGAAGCATATGAAGCGACAACCTAAACATGCTCAATACAATTTTCAACATCAGTGTGATTCTACTGTTCACATGCAAATTTTTTAGTATTCATATTTTTTATCGCAAAAATCCTCTCACATGATATAGATGACATAACAAAAATACAACAAAAGGTAGTACTTATCTATAATTTTGTTTAAAAACATGAAAGCTGGAACACATAAAATGGAAAAACTTATGATGTTAGCCGATTGCACTTAGAATTATGGGTTTGGTAATGGGATGTTGTGAAGATCGTGTTTATTTTTGTATTTTCTTATCACTTTTTGTTTCAAATTAGTGCCACATCATAAGCAGCATTTTCAATTTTATGAAAATATCCGAAAATATATAAGGAAATGGACACAAAGATGCATCATAAAACTTAAATGCTTTTAAAGATGTGGAAAAAGGTAGTACATTGTCATAGACAATACTTTCAATTATGGTACTATTTTTTTATTGCAATATTTGCACAGAAACTGTAAGTTATTCAAGTCCCTAATAATGATTTTACTATTAAATATTTTGTAACAGTTTTTTTGATAATTAATTAGAACATGGAAAATTGGCATGTACTGAAGTATATACGCCCTTGTACATGCACGTAATAATCCATGTATAATAATATTTAAATTAAGTAATTACGTTTATAAAAAGTTAATTTAAAAGAAATTGAATAAAAAAATTATCATTCCGGATAACGGAAGATTCTTGTGACTCAAATATTTTCTACCTTAAATACAATCTATTGATCAGTCTATTTTTTCAGTCGTCATAAGAAGATAACTCCTATTCCATTAATCCATATAATGTTCTTTGGAATAAGTACATAGAGGATAGTAGAAGAAAATTATAACTGAGAAAATACTTAATATTAATAGTTCGATATTATCCTTCGAAAACCCTAGTATATCAATATTTTATTTTAAAAATACAAATTCGATACTCTCATTTACAGATATCATGTCATCTATGTCAATAAGACAGTGTATTACGAGCTGCTGAAATTGCTGACGTGTATTTCGAACTGATTTCTATTGAATTCAATTGAATAAATAGAACAACGTATTGTAATAAAATAGACCATCAATAACTAGACAGACGCAAAGTCTTCGCGAATTCTCTTGCACGACAATGGTCGAATACACGTTGCATAAGTTCTGAAGAATACATTCTTGCAGTTTGAATAAGAAGTTCCGCCACACCCAGCGTAATCATCTGACGTAACACCTGACACGGTTCCAAAACGCTCAAGATGTGCGAAAATAAATCGACGACTGGATCGCTGCCAAACCAACATCGTTCTTTCGACACGGTACTGCCATTGTACTGATATTTCACAAAAAATCCTGATGTCTTAAAGGAAAAAATGATGAGAGTACATGCAAGCACCTAATATATGTCAAACTAAAATTAATTTCATACATATAGTCTATCCAAAGTTGGTGTGAATATACGTCGTCTCAGTTTATGACATTAAAACGATGCAATATTGCCGTATCACCTCTGAGTTTTAGTTCAGTTTGGCCTTGACATATAACAAAATTATAACCTAAATAAAATTATAAAACAAAAATGTTATCAAATATAATTTATTAAAATTCCAGTGAATTATACAGGCACAATAATTTATAGGTTAGAGTTATAACCTCTTATTATCATTGTATTCAAGAATTTTGCACACGTTTGACAACCGGACGACTTTGACAGACCGGTTCGGTTACATGTTCGAACTTAGTAGGCAGCATTGTGTCTCTTTTTAACTAGAATAAAATGAAAAGGAAAATATTGTCTGATTCTAAAACGAATTTACAAATTGCGGCAGGCAATACATTACACATATTGATGACGTATGTTCAGAGCAACTTTGGATAGACTATACATTCATTCCACCATTAATCCGCAACTGTTTTGAACTATATATATATATATATTTAAATATCTAGCAATTAGAATTTGTTATTGCTTTTGGATAATAATATAATATATAATCGGATAAGATGTTTTTTTAAATTAAATTTTGTTCTCCTTTTTACCAACCAGGGTTTGTTCGATAGTTCGATATTATCCTTCGAAAACCCTAGTATAACAATATTTTATTTTAAAAATACAAATGCGATATTCTGATTTACAGATATCGCCAGTTTGAAAAATTATCGATATGTCGATATTTTTTAGCATCCCTATTCGGAACTACGGTCTTCGACATTAAGCTTACCAACTAGCCAGTGGTCAACTTAGAGACCATCCCAGAAAACATACAAATATTTTATACTTTTGTATAATATTTCGTAATTGGCAGAATAAAATATTTTAAAAGTTAAACAAAACTTAAACCTGAAGGCTTATTATAGACGATATTTACATATTCTACTCATAGTAGAGCAAAATTTATATTTTTAATAAAGGAAATACATCTGCTTTGAATTCATTTTACGAGTCTAGAAAAGAAATAGGGAATCTTATTTTAACGTCAGGAGCAGGGATGTCGATGACCCATTTCCTAACTTGAAAAGAATTAGAAAAAAATGAGTGCCAACTGGAGTGTTCCGTATTGATCCGATTATATGGCGTTTTGACTATCCAAAATCTGTATATAAAAATATATAAAATATATACTAAACATTACCGAATAAAAACATTACGTATTTAATATAAATTATAAAGATAAATTTCCTCCAAATATTTTTAAAAATTCTGTTAAATTTGCTGTTGCATGTTATCTAATATCTTGAAACTAGCCGAATATTCTTTACATACAGTAGCGCAATAATATATTTGTAGTATATGAAATAAACATTGATTTGGAGAATAGCAAGCTGGAGTATGTTTTTTAGTCTAAATGTAGTTAAAGCTTATAACTTTTTAGCCATGTTTCTTAGTACCTATTTTGTTGAATGATCTTGTGGTCTCAAAATGAATTAGGAGTTGTATTACAATCTCGAATATGAGATTTTAGTTGCAGTTTCGATAAATACTTAAAGATGGTTAATCTGGATTTGGTATGTTCTGTATGTATAGTTTATTCAAAGTTGATTTGTGTATACGCCATCAAGATATTTAATGTATAGCCTGCCGCAATTTGTAAATTCGTTTTAGAATCGGACAATATGTTCCTTCTCATTTTATTCTATTTAAAAAGAGACGAAATGCTGTCTGATTAGGTTGATTCGGTTGCCAGACGTATGCAAAATGAATATTGTGGCTGTATAATTAAATATAGATTTTAGATGTAATATAATGTTAAAATAAATTGTATTTGATAATAATTTTGTTCAATTATTTCTTTTAGATTAGAATTTTGTTTTATGTCAAAGCTAAACGACTGATTAATTAATTGCTAATTGCGTCGTTTTGATACCACACATTTAGATGACGTATGTTCAAAATAACTTTGAGTAGACTATAATATATTTTTAAATAACAGTACTAGTGTTAAAACTGACCCACGGGAAGAAACATTGAAGAAATAAATAAACAAGCGATGCTTTCCTGATGCTTTCTACAAAATGTACAATTTCAGTATAAAATAGGTTAAATACTTATAATTCTTAACTATCATTGACCCATCGAATTATTTTTGAAAAAAGTTGATTGAAAAGGATAATTTTTATAAAACTATCGAGTGTAAGATATTCGACTGAAAGTTACCATCTCTATATTGGAATTTGTAAAATATTAATGCCTATTGATTAATAAAATTTTAAGCACATAATGGTTTAATATAGTTTTACTACCCTTGCTCTATTTTAATGTCGGCATATAGATTTTAACAAAGTAACTCGGAGACAATTGCGTCCAGGATTATTTCGAGTATAAAATTTTCATTTCAAGCACAGAAAAGAGAACTGCTCGAAACATGGGACTGACATGCCATGACATGATTGCAAATAAGATTTCGAGTTATAAGACGCGGATATCGATATGAAACCCCACTGGACAAGCTATACAATAAATAATTGTACATAAAATAGGATACATGTGTACATTGTTCCATGAATTTCAATGGATATCGAGACAATAATATCATGAGAAAACACTATTAGCCACTGCTGTGTGCATTCTCTTAATATACAGTATTCAATAATAGTCACCTACTGTTTCTAGTTCTAGCATAGGGCTATTAAATCTAAATATGAAATATTGCACATATGATTAAAATTGGATAAAATATAAATATAAAAATTTAGTTTACAAAATAAAAGAAAAATAAAATGTTCTTAATTGAAACACACATGACCAGGTCTAATGATGAGAATACATGTATATAGCCTATATTATTTACGTGTATATATGAAGCGCAGTAGATTCACTGAATTTCTACGATGAAGTTTTGTATTGTATTGTACTTCTACTAAGAAGTTTTAAGTTTGATGATTCGGAAGTATACCGTCAGCATGGAGAGCAACAGAATTTAAAAATAATAAAATAATTGTATTTTTTTGTGAAAATCATTAAATGAGATGTTTCGTGGCTTGCAAAGAAATCACTTGAAAACGGTGCTAGTTCAAAACAGTTGCGGATGAATGTATAGTCTATCCAAAGTTGCTCTGAACATACGTCATCAATATGTGTAATGTATTGCCTGCCGCAATTTGTAAATTTGTTTTAGAATCAGACAATATTTTCCTCTTAATTTTATTCTAGTTAAAAAGAGACACAATGCTGCCTACTAAGTTCGAACATGTAACCGAACCGGTCTGTCAAAGTCGTCCGGTTGTCAAACGTTTGCAAAATTCTTGAAAACAATGGTAATAAGAGGTTATAACTCTAACCTATAAACTATTGTGCCTGTATAATTCACGGGAATTTTAATAAATTATATTTGATAACATTTTTGTTTTATAATTTTATTTAGGTTATAATTTTGTTATATGTCAAGGCCAAACTGAACTAAAACTCAGAGGTGATACGGCAATATTGCATCGTTTTAATGTCATAAACTGAGACGACGTATATTCACACCAACTTTGGATAGACTATATGTATGAAATTAATTTTAGTTTGACATATATTAGGTGCTTGCATGTACTCTCATCATTTTTTCCTTTAAGACATCAGGATTTTTTGTGAAATATCAGTACAATGGCAGTACCGTGTCGAAAGAACGATGTTGGTTTGGCAGCGATCCAGTCGTCGATTTATTTTCGCACATCTTGAGCGTTTTGGAACCGTGTCAGGTGCTACGTCAGGTGAATACGCTGGGTGTGGCGGAACTTCTTATTCAAACTGCAAGAATGTATTCTTCAGAACTTATGTAATGTGTGTTAGACCATTGTCGTGCAAAAGAATTCGCAAAGACTTTGCGTCTGTCTAGTTATTGATGGTCTATTTTATTACAATACGTTGTTCTATTTATTCAATTGAATTCAATAGAAATCAGTTCGAAATACACGTCAGCAATTTCAGCAGCTCGTAATACACTGTCTTATTGACATAGCAATGTTTTGCTTCGATGTCCAGTTGGTTTTTCTGGATCATTCATGATCTTTCTGCTTGTGACTCTCGTAGCAGATCTACTTTTCGTCACAGTACGTAATCGAAAACTATTCTTCCTTTTATATTGGACGTAATAATACATAATACTAAGGAAGAAAATTATTATTTTATGTTTTAGGTTAGGTTATTTAACAATTATTTATTTTAATACTTCACCTTCTCACTAACAACTTTCTAACTAATATTCACCAGTTTGTATTATGATCTGTTTTGGGGCATCAAAATATTTTACTCATAATGATGTTATTCAAGTATTCTAGGGTGGTATAGCTTGTTTCATATAGGTAAGCAACAGGCTGCCCGATTCATATATTAATATTTCCTTCGGATTCCACCCTAAAGATAAATTTACTCCAATGTATGGTTAAAAATTCGATCCAAAGATGAAAGTTATATTAGCCAGGGTATATCTTACAGATTATAAAGAAGCATTTTTTGCACTGCATCGATCAAATGAATTAATATAAATGAACGAATAAGCTAGAATATGACGATCATGGATACCGATTAAACATATTTTGTTAACAATCTAACTTATAATAGCGTATTGATAGTGAACTGGAGAATTTTGCAAAGATTTGATGCTGAGTGAATTTAACTACTTTGAAGAGGCCCTGTCAAGTGAGTAACCAGGTTGGGTCTTGTATCTTCCGGGATGGTTTCTAAGTCGGACCCACCTTGATCTAAATACTTTATACATACATACATACAATGAAGATGAAGATATGGAGAAGCTTTCTTATTAATGGGAAAACTGGATCTCTAAAGGATTTAAAGTAAATCCTGGCAATATAACAAAAGATAAAAAAGTGACAGGAAAAAGTGAATCAAAAGAGCTAATTGTTAGTTTTTATTAATAGTTGGTAAAATTATTTATTATGTGGTATTTTATAGAAATTCTTACTGATTATATTATATAATAATGAATATTAATTTACTTAAGGTTGTCTTTACATGATCATTATTATGGTATAAATATTGGTAGTTACCAATTCTTGAATAAAAATAGATATTGAATCAATAAAATTAACAAAGTGCATGAAGAAATATAAGCCAATAACAATAGAAAATCTTTTTTAAATATTTTAGAGTCTCCTTTTTACCAATTAGAGTTTATCTGAACTGAACCTATTGCTTAACGTGAACTCCGAATTACAACCCTCGGTATTAAGCCTTCCCATCCGATCTTACCCAGCCTGCTTAATGGCGTGACAGAGATCATTGTCTTTGTCGGATTTTGCATTTGTGCTTTTTGGACAATCACAAACATAGATGTAAAATCATCCAGGAGGATTCGATCCCGCGACTATCGCAACAGTAATAAAACTGACCTGTCGTCTTGACTAATGTGCCAACCAAACTGACTAATAACACATCTATTTGATTAATTGGCATATATATAGATTATATGACTCATTAATTCAAAATATCAAAAAGTAAAGATAGATATGAAATTAATGTTGTTACATTTATTGACATTCATTAATTATAGATTTTTTTTATGCTTATCCATGTCAAAACAAAAAATCTCAATAGTAGGGAAAATTGAATTTTAAAAGGTTATCAAATTTAGGGGGTTGCTGGATTTACAATATCCTTCCTGAATAAATAATATCGTAATATATTTCTAAATTAATTTCCATACAATTTTTTAGAACTGATTTCAAATTACCAAGATAGTTACGTAATATGAAATTACAAAATGACATGATATAATCAAAAAAATTATTGGATTAATCTTTCTCTAAATAATAGATATTTTGCTCCATTCTCTTTATTAAATTAATTTAATATTTTAATCATTCCAGCTAAGTTCAAAATAATGAATTTTAATTAAGCTTAATAAGTTCAGCACATCTATAATTAGGTAATATATATTTCAACAGCGTGCTATGTCCTGAAGAACTGATCGATTTTAACAGATGATAGACGACCTTCACAAGATTTCGGTTCACACAGTTTTTCTTTTTTTACAAGAAATGTATTTTCAGTCTATTAGGACTATTATTATCTACTATTAATAAAACATAATTAATAAAGTATAATGTATTTGGTACTTCTATAGTTCGGTACGAAATATAATCAAAGATATTTTTAATTTTACTAAATAATGAAAATATAAATACAGAATATGATAGAATATAGTCGACAAAAAAAGTATAAGACGCATTCCAAATTCAGAATTTAAACAACACGGTGTTAGACGTTGTGAGATGACGAATGTGATTTATGACAATGGAAATATAGAAGTTTGCTTTTTGTCGCCAAATTTGTTAACAACATCTATAATAAATTTTAGAGTCAACTTTGAGTATTTGTTCTTGTGCAATAATGGTGTAAGAATAGTCTTCCTTTACTGACCTGTCTTATATACCAGATAACCATCCTATTTTCCATAGCGACTTCACCAAAGAGTCTTTTATAGGAAAATACGCACTATCATCTCGGAGCATTCACGCCACTTGTAATCTAAAGCCAGTGAAACAACCCTTCATAACTTGGACAACGACGAGATATTAGAATCGTACGTCGTCCCAGCGTTGCCATATTTCCGACGCTGCTATCGACGCCATGCGTCGCCTTCTATTGATTTTTCACAGATATGGGTTGAAATCTTATTGTTCTATTTACATCCATTTGTGTATTATGTTGAAACTATTTTAAAGTGGTACTAGATCCTAAAATAACCGCGGATGTTTTTTTATGAAGAAAAGCAGAAATTGAATTTTATTTTCCTACTAATATTCGTTCGTATATTTTTATGGCGCTTTGATTTTAACGACGTCGCCGTCAATATTTCTCTAATGGGAACTTATATACATATAAAAACTATAAAAACGTTAAACAACTTACACTGTTAGCCTCATAGCAAATCTTACATTAATGCTAATGAATGTTGTGGCGAGACTAGAGGAATTCACTAACGTTCAGCGTTGTCGTCACTTTTTTTCGGCGATAACATTTTGATTATATTCCAGGTTGGGCCGGTGTTTTTATCAAATCGCGTCGGGACCGCTCGAAAATGGCGGATTTGAGCTGGACGGTTTGATTCGACAAGGGGAGAGTGAGAGGGGGCGTATTGATTTTGCGCAACCGGCTTTCCCTTTGGTCCTGCGAGTCGATTTCCTCACTCTTAGTTGGATGCTGTTGGATATATATATATATATATATATATATATATATATATATATATATATATATATATATATATCCAACTTTTCGATACCATTTTTGTAGTACGATTTGTCCATTGCTTCAAAATAGGCCCCAATTTCGTCGATCACCTCTCCATTCGACCAAAAATTTCTTTCCAGCGAGCATTCTTTTGAGATCTAAGAACAGGAAATAGTCGCTAGGGGCCGTATCTGGAGAATACGGTGGATGAAGAAGCAATTCGAAGCCCGATTCATGGATTTTTGACGCGGTGCATCGTCTTGGTGAAGCAGTACTTTCTTTTTCTTCAAATGCGGCCGTGTTTCGGCGATTTCGTCCTTAAAACGGTCCAATAACGCTATGTAATAGTCGCTGTTGATGGTCCTTCATTTTTCAAAGTAGTCAATGAAAATTATTCCATGAGTATCTCAAAATACAGACGCTATAACCTTGCCAGCCGACTGTTACGTTTTATCACGCTTTGGAGAGGGTTCATCGGGTGCAGTCCGCTCGGATGTCGATTGAACATCGGAGTGAAATGATGGAGCCATGTTTCATCCATTGTCACATATCGACGCAAAAACTCGGGTTTATTACGCTTGATCATCTTCAAACACTGCTCCGAATCATTAACTCGTGGTTGTTTTTGGTCAAATGTGAGCTCGCGCGGCACCCACTTTGCACAAAGTTTTCTCATACTCAAATATTCGTGATTGATATGATATACACGTTTAGTTGATATCTCTAGAGTGTCTGCTATTTCATTCAGTTTCAATTTACGGCCATTCAAATTGTTTTGTGGATTTTTTTATTGTTTTTGTCGGTAACAACTTCTTTTGGGCGTCCACTGCGTAGCACCGAAGACGGTGTCGGTGCTCATTTCACCGCGTCTAAACTTAGCATACCAATCCTTGATGGTTGATTTTCCTGGGGCAGTGTTCGAAAACTCATCATCAAGCTAAGTTTTTGTTTCAACTGTATTTTTCCCTTCAAAAAGCAATATTTTTTCAACACGCGAAATTCTTTTTTATCCATTTTTTACAATAACAAAAGTTTCACTCAAAATGTTAATTCACAAACTAATAATCCGACGTCAAATTTATATACGCATTTTTTGAGGGTTAGGGCTAACTAAAAATCGTTTTCTTAGCATTCTTGAACTAAGAAACAATATATGACTCTACACTATCACCGATCCAAAAAATTATCCGTCTTGAATTCCTAATCCTTTTTTTTGGAAATTGCTGATTGATATTAATAGACTCAAAGGTGCCCTTCAAAGTAGATATATAGATTCAAAACTCTTCTACTAAAACAAGAGAAACAGAACGAGTTTTCATATTAGTTCTTCTATTTCTTCAATATACTAAAGAAACACAATATCAAAGTTTCTATTCAAAGTTTATATTCAAACCACAAAGAAAGATGTCAAAAGTGATTGCTGAGTTGTTAAAGAGAGAAAACAATGTATTTATTTAATGTATTTTATGTATTTATTTAAATGAATAATATAAAAATATATAAATTAAAGATGTCAAATCGATACGTAATAGTGAAAGAATTATGAATTGAATGGAAATGACTTACTAAATCATCTGTCTTGTTTTGGATAACACTGATTTCGTCATCGGACGCAACTGATATCTATACACACAAAATATAAGAATCCTACTGTTCTTGATTCTTGACTTGCGTTCTTGATAACTTTTCTTTCTTTTGACTCTCTTGATTCTATCTTAATTTCTGTTCTTTGACTAATTCTGTAATTATTTTACTATTTCTGGTTTTGGTTCTGTAACTCTTTAATTCTAATTCTCTTGCAAATTCTTTATACAATTCGATAATCCTTTCTAATTGTTCCTTTCTGTAATGATTCTCGTTGTCGATGCATCGTGTTTTTTCGCTAAAGCTCCCCCCTCAGGTTCTTGGTGGTGGTTGAGAAAGCTGGTTGAAGATCCCGATTCGTTCAGAATTTCGGTGAGGGAA
Source organism: Rhynchophorus ferrugineus (assembly GCF_030347505.1). NCBI lineage: Eukaryota > Metazoa > Arthropoda > Insecta > Coleoptera > Curculionidae > Rhynchophorus > Rhynchophorus ferrugineus. The sequence continues at coordinate 75,565,345 of NW_027472581.1, forward strand.
AAACCAGCTAGAAACTTCTCACGCTGTTAGTACACGTGCATTACGGACTTTTAAAGAATGCACGATCTTAGCCTTCTTTAAGTTTATGGTTACAATCATCATAAGACCTCCTCTAACTTCTAATATGCTTTGCCTAGCCTCGGTACCAAAATTTTCAGATATTTTTATTAGGTACAGTTTTTTAAGTCAAGGTTTTTTTTCTCTATTGTTCAATTTTGAACAGTATTCGGTCTCTGAAATCAACTCAATATTATGTGCTAGCAGCGTTTGTTTTTGGATTTAAGGAATAACCATATAACTTGAATTGAAAAGAAACGGTACATTATCATGACGAATACTCGCTTCGGCGGTACATAATTTATACAATGGGAAAGGCTTGAATTTGAAGCGACTTGTTGAATGGCGATACAAAACGATTCTAAGGGTAACACTGAGGTTTTATCTATTAGTAACAGACCAATCCATATCACTCGTTCACCATTCAGATAGCTTTAAGCCAGAAGGCTGTTACACATGACCGCCATAGTCAAAACCCTAAGCAGCATTATAAAAAAGTTATAATTATATACAACTATAAGCGTTATATATAACTGAATATACGAAATGTTAATGAATGAAGTTTCAAGTTGTTGTACATTTTCTTTTTGAGTGTTTGAAAATATTTGAAACTATTGAACTACTATTTGAACTGTGATGCATGTGCCGGGAATTCACGCACTAGAGGTGTTTTTTAAAGCTTAAATATTTCTTAGTTGAAATAGTCTTTCAGGCTTATAGTTGCTATACTTTGGCCCGAATTCCACTTAACTACACCAAGGCAAGCTTGGAGCAATTGCGGAACGATTGCCAATCAAACGTCAACCTGACTCCGTTTCTTGATAATTAATGTGATTCCGAATAATTGGATTAATTCATAAGAGCCTTATGATCTCCCCGAATCCTGTCGACTGCGCCAGTTATAATATGGGAAAGGATTTTAAACACAAAAAACTATTTTATTTAAAAAAAGGAGGAAGATTTTTATCTATTATATAACAGACAAACTATCTTACTCGTTCATAATTCAGATAGTTTTAAAAGAGCAGTTTTTAAACAGCCCTTGCACATAACCGCTATAATCAAAGCCGTAACCAGTGTTATACAACACATGTAGTAAAATTGGAACAATACATATAATATTATCATGGCCCTCGTACAATAATAACACTCCCGCGAAGCATTCCATTTCTTTGTATTGCCACTGCTATCTTTGTTGTAAATCCCTTGAATGGCTTCTAAATGGAGAGCCGGCTGAATGTCTGATTTGCACGGACCCTTCCAGTGCGTTAAGTGCTATTGAATCACAAACCCACGGTCATCCAATAATTGTAAATATTCTCAATACTCCTCTCAATCCTTGTAATTGATCACACTAAACCGGAATCTTGCTTGGATCCCCAACCACATGAGAATCTATTGAAATGAAATTGTTGATCTCTGCCACGAACACATAATACTATTCAAAGACCTATTTCCTTTTATTGATACTAAGCTAAGTAAGTTTTCATAAAGTTGGCTTGGGACCTACTTGAAGATAACAATAAATTGGGCCAATAAAGCATTTACACCTTCATAATTTCTGAAGAGAGATCCTCCAACACCGTAGCGCTTTATGCATAATGTGCCACATTGGCACATAGTTTGGCTATGTTGACAGCTAAATTCGATTTCCCTCACCTTACTTCAAGAAACCTTCTCAAACTCTTTCGTTTCCTTAACATCCTTGAATTAAAATGAATGACTCCACGCTATCACTTATCCCAAAAATTATCCGTCTTGAATTCTTTAATTTATTAAGCCTTCCCAACTAGATTTCTCAGAAAATCTTATGAAAATAAAAATGAAGTTAATTGACTCAGACGTGTCTTTCAAAATATATACGGAGGTCTAATACCCATCTACTGAAATAAGAGAAACAGGAAGTTTCCATAATAATTCTGCCATTGGTTTAATGAACAACAGATCATATTGGCAGGGTACTAACTAAACACAACGTCAAAATTAATAACTTAAAATCTAAAGCGAACCATTAAAATTAACAGGTGTGTACCCTGTGAGCATAGGAAAGTGTAGATAGGAAAAAGTGGGAGGGGGATAGGTGCACAGATGATAGAACTGATAGTCCAGTCAGCTTTAGTTGAATACTGGATGGATACTGGCTACAATACTTTAAATTACTATTAAATTATAAATGGGTATTAATATTAAATAATATAATATAACAAATGGGATAAATATAAATAATTTAAACAGAAAGCCAATAGTTAATGGATAGTTTAAGCCAATAGATGTACAAAGAAAGAAATAGGATAGGGTTCTACGGACATGTTATGTTATTTCAGAAAAAAAAACAAATTCAACGCTAACATCAGTGCTAATGATTACAATTGTTTAATATCGCTTATGTTCCCAAATTAATCTGGGGTATCATTTATTTAATTATAAACTAAACGGTAGTTAGAACAGGTTTTAATACCTCTCTAGAACCCTTGGGTTATACATAATTAATCCAACTCACTTTGGGTCTACTCCCAATTGTATTCTTACCTGTAAACAAAAGATGAACGTTTAACGAATATATGTATTATTACGATATTATTATAATAAAATGAAGAGGTGTTTTATTGAAATTAATCATTGTTATAACAGGAAAACTAATTTGAGTAGTAAAAAAATAACATCAATAATGTTTAATCATTTCGTTTCAGTTATCTAGCTAAAGTTGGTGTGAGGTAGAAAATTCCAATTAATGTACAAGATAGTTCAAAAAGAAATTTATTTTTGAAACTGCTGAATACTAAATGTTATTAGAGAGAGCGCAGAGGATACCTGCTTCTTGGCATCTTGGCTCGGTTCAGTGTGTTTAATTACCGACAAAATATAAAACAAAACAAATAACTAAAAATATAAAATTTTTATTACTGTTTAATAACTCTTGGAACAACAGATTCCTTCGATTCCACCAAGTTCTTTGGCAAATTTTTCATATAGGATTATTTAAAAATCCAAAAATTATCCGTTTTGATTGTTTTAATTTACTAAGCCTTCATTCCTAAATTTTATATCTACATATATATCCGACTTCTTGCGATGATGACTTGTAAGGTCTTTTCATCTGTTAGAAATCTTGGAACTACCTAATAAATTTGTTACTAACTAGATAGTACAAAAAATTTACTACAAAAGTCACAATGCTTTTTACTTGCTTGATCTGGCAATTAGTTAGTCACAACGTCAGAAGGTCTCTCATGAGCATTTTATATTAATCTATTCCAATATACCGGTGGTTGTGAGCTAATATTATAAAAAGGAGCGGTATGATGTTAGGCTTGGAGGAAAGAGATGTAAATAAAGTTTTTCTTTTGCTCCAAAGCCACAAATGGTGTTATTAACTCCGTCCCGTCCCGAATCATAAGCGATTCATAACAGCTTATGGGTCCACATCGCTCGTAATCATCGCTATAATTCCCATTTATACCGAGAGATGTGGACCCATAAGCTGTGGCAAGTGTGTGAAGCAGAGGGCTAAGGTTAGGTAAAGTTCGAGTTCGGTAAAGTATATATACAAATATATATCTATATAATAATATATATCTATATAGAAAAGTAAGTAGGCAAAAGAAGATCGAAGCAGGAAGATGAGCACTTAAGGACCAGTGAAGCACTCGAAAACTAGAAACATGAGTTCCAACAGAATTACAGGAAGGGTAAAAAGCCATTGAAATCAATGGGGAATAGTTTAGTTACAAAAAATACAACTGGGAGTAAAGTTGAAGATAAATCAAAATAAAAGTTCGAATCGTATTTTTAAATAGAACAATAGATAAAGGTATCTATATCAGGAAAACAAAGTGTTTAATTACTGAAACAAGATACCAACAATTAAATAAAGTTTTGTTTGGGCTTAAGCTGTATGTAAGAAATTCACCAAAATGTTGGCACATAAGGTTTATTGAAGTGACGAACAAGTTACAGTATGAGAGATCACATTATGCTCATCAAAAAGTAGTAATTATTCGGTAATATTCAATACTGATGCATTAATAAAATAATACAATGGAAGAACAAACAGCGGCTTTATGGAAAGTCTTTATGAAGTATAAGAGAAGTAGAATGTTTTCTTTTAATAGAAATAGAAAAATGGTTCAAAGTTTCATTATTTAACAAGTGCTCTAGGGAAGATGGAAGATACCAAACCAATTGAAATTATTACTTGAACATCAGCAAATTTGGAGAAATAATTTAAAGCGTACCATATAGAAGATTAAAATGCAGTCTTGTATAATTTTCGTTTGTTATGAGATTATAAAAAGAATACTTGAAAACCCAAAAGTTACCAAGGAATGTAAGGCGATAGTGGACTTGCAGGAGCAAGTTATGAAGACTGGGGTGGTAAACAACTAGAAACAGTTTTAATGGATTCATACCATTTTATAAAGGCAACCTAGTGGCATCGAATACATTCATTCGAATGAAAATATATATGTAGGCTTGGCAGTCCAAGAACAAACTAAATAATTGGTATTAAAAGCGGACAGTGTTTTGACGGTTATTTCTATGATTGTTGAAGTTTTTTAAGAGTGATCAAGGGATAATTATGTATAAAGTAAAAAATTAATTGATACGTTTGTTTATAAGATAATTGTGCTGACTTATTCAATTAAATCACTAAGAAAAATTAAATTCTCACCACGTAGAATTAGAATAGTTCAACAAATTTTTATGTAGGATGTAACAGTTCTGTCCTGGCAATTTGCATGTATTTTTGTAATCTTTGTTTATTAAGTCAATTAGGTTAGTTGTTAGATACATTTAAATTGACTTGGGGTGTTAAATGATATGACATGATGTGATTTATGGCGATACAAGAGCCAATGTAGAAAAGAAGAACAACTAATAGCGAGTTTCAAAATCATAAGTGGTGTTGTTAATTCCTTCCAGATTTTCAAACTGAAATCAGATGCGCAGACCATTAAAACTTTTTTGTAGCATTATCTTATTTTTACCTTACTTGTCTTTTTTATTAATTATATTCTATCCGCTGTTTTTTTGGGTGCACAAAATTTTAATCGTGCAAAATTCGTAGTTTGTGAAATTTTAGCACATCTTTTAAAAAGGCCCTTAATAATAATAAAACATAAACAATTCCGTTTTCGATAATATATTTGCGAATCACAGTTTATTTAATGTAAAAAACAATAAAACTATTCACTTCTATATACAACATGTAAAAACTATATAGAACAGTTCGTTACGGTTAACAAACGGAATCATAATAAAATTAACACAATATTAATTTATTTGTTAAACTATATGTATTGCATAAAAATGATATTATATCTCTATTAAGTAACATAGAGGTGTCTGTATTACTAAAATTTAAGACGTTTTATTGTATTTTACAGACATTTAAAATTACATTGAAATTTAGAGAGAAAATGGGATGATTCTGGATCTGATAATCTTCAATAAATTTTACATTTGGAGTATTATAGCTTCCGGTTCTCTCTTTGTTTCTGAATTAGTATCGTCTCGTTCCTTCAATATTTACAAGTTAACGTGGATGCCATTTTGTTGTCCCTTGTACTGAACTGACAGGGGACTCTCGCGTATTCTCTTCCAGTTATCCATACAAATCATTTCAAATGAATTGTTAGAGCAGATTCTTGGCGGCGTCGTTTACTATGTTCGTTAAACTGTCCGAACTCATTTCCGTGGGTATCAGATCGGTGAGAGACAAGTTATTGATTTCCATCAGTTGATTCACCGGCATGTTCATGTCGTTGATGGTGTTCACCAATTCCCCTGAGCTGATTTGATGGTTGTCTAAGTCCAGGTAGGAGTTGACCGCGGCGGCATTCGGTTTTGGCAAATGGACCGGGTCCGTGGGGATGTTCCAAGTGGAACAGGTCGGTTGATCTGTTTTAATCGCTGAAAATAAATTATTATTAGTTTCGAAAATGAATAGGTAATTTTAAAAATAATCTTTATACTATAAACCATTACAAGACGCGTCCCAAAGCGTTTTTTAAATAATAATGTATTCTACTACTCCTAATTAGTCATAAACATTTTCTATCGATATCTATTGGTGAAAATACATTTAAATTCGATAGTTTTAACATTTTCCTAGATAAAATAGCAGTTTTCCAGTTAGCATTATTGAGTTAATTATTGTATGAACGCTGGAAAACTTAAAATTGCATTTTCGACATGACTTTTGTTGTTTAATTTGAAAAATGCTCGAAAAATCGTTTCAACGATTTCAAAATTATTGATAAACAACGGCTTGGAGGTCCAACTGACGCAGGTTTCATTGCTTTCCGGGGAAAAAAGAACGTTGTTACGTATTGTGAATGTTGCGGCTATGAAAAATGGATCTATTAAGAAAATTCTAAGCCTAGGTAGACACCGAAGCGGAATATTCACAGAAATAAAGTTTCATATATGGTGGGATCAGCAAGTCAAATATTTTAAGACGCATTTTTGCAATGAAAGACCAGCAATAGCAAGTAACAGGCACAAAATGATCTTGCATACCAACGCTTGACCACATGTTGCAGTAGTGGTTAAGTATAGGCTGTTTTGGCGCACCCAGCGTACTCACCAGACATAGCACCTTCTGGCCATTACTTGTACATATATATCTCACGCCTTGGGTTTCGAAATGTTGAAGAAATGCGAAAATTTATCAATGATTGAATCGTTGTCAAAGCCAACGCGTTTTTTCCGCACGGTATCGTTATGTTGCCAGAAAGTTAGGGAAAAGAATCGAAAAATTATGGAAAATATTTTGATTAATATATATTTTGCCAATTTTACTTAATAAATGCCCTTTTCGGGTGAAATCTATACAACTAGTCACTTAATAAATAATGAGCGATATTTTAATCAAAAATTTAGGGAATTCATCCAAAATCGAATATATTAGAGTTTGTTGCCTGACAATGCACCATCCCATTGATAATGATAATTGGGGTAAAGTTATTGATAAAAAAAATGCATTTTCACTATTAAACGCTTGTATATTCCTTATATTCACTATGTGATTTAAGTTTATTCGGAAAATTATATTTGTTAATGAAGATAAAATTGTGATTACTTTGAAATGTATCTTGTATAATTACAAATATAGTATTTCAATTGAAATTGTCAAATATATAATCCGATAGTGCCAATATATAAGGTGTGTTAGAAAGATAAAAACATAATCGAATATAAAAAATCGGTAGAGAGTTTTAGAAAAATTTTTCTTTTGCGACAAAATAGACAAGTTGCTGTCCACTGATATGACGTTCGTTTTGATTTCGGAGTGAAGTGATGCATCCATGTTTCATCCGTCGTCACATTCACATCCATCACACCCACGCAAAAATTCCGATTTGTTACGTTTAAACATGGTCAAACACTGCTCAGAATCATCAACACGTTCTTGTTTTTTGGTCAACAGTGACCAAACGCGGCACCCGCTTCGAACAGAGCTTTCTCATAGTCATCCAATATAAAAGCAACGAGTTCTTTTGATATATTTATCTTCCGGAACTCCCGTTTTCGATCATTAAAAAGGATTTTGTAGATTTTTTTGATGTTTACTGGTGTTACCATCTTATTTGGACGTCCACTGCGTTCTGCATCATCGATGTCCCCACGACCACGTTTGAAGTTTACGCCCACCAACGTTTTATTGTTATTTCTAATGGAGCGGAGTCCTTATAACACTTTTTAAGCCATTGCTTTGCTTGAACGGTATTTTTCTCATCAAGAATCAGTGTAAAATTAAAACACGAAATTCTTTTTAATCCATAAACAACAAAAGTAGCGTCACTCTTCTTAGCACAATAACTCACAAACTTATGAGTAGAATATCAGGAAATTTTAACAGCTTTCTTCTGACTAAAAAAGCGGTGAAAGCGCCATCTATGTGTTAAGCCCCGGGACTTTTTTTTAAATTGAAGTATATAACATTTTTTATTAAAGTACTTAAAATTTACTTACGCTGCAACATATTCGGAAAATTCGTCGTATTTATTGGCTGCTGTCTATAATGTATGTAATTTATATTTTCTGGGGATGGCGTTGGTGCCATTTCCAAGTACTGCGGTGATACAGCAGGACTGGGTGCGTAATTGGGACTCGCTCCTTGGAACATAATGCCATAAGAACCTCCATATGGTGAAGTTGTATCTAAACGAATCAGTTTCATGTGTTAAAATTAAATTTACTGCATGATTTTTTAGATTGATAAAATTTATCTTAATTTATTAAATATATAATTGTATAAGGTGAAATATGTCACAAGGAATACAAACATTAATTAAGTTTCTTATTATTTTTCTTTCAGTCGAACTTTTGTACATTTAATTGAATCTTTTCGACTTGATTTCAATATTTACATAGTCTAAAACATAAATAATATTATACCTTGTAGCATTTTTATGATCTGATGTTATAATATTTAATGTTATTTAATGTATATATTTAATATTTTATGTTATGATATTTTGCTGTGATAACATTGATCTATCTTCCAGTGAGTGATGAGAGTGTGACAGTTTCATTTAGAGGTTGAAAAAATTCTGTACATTTTAGTGAAGAAACAAAAATGATGAAAAATATACATACTCCATGGATAAATAATAAAAAATAAGCTGTATATTCATAGTCACTTTCTATTAGCAAGTAATTTTAGATTTTAAATGTCTTTGTTTCTCTTATTCCATTACTAATACGTAGTAATCATACAAGAGATTAAAATGGCAAAATGTGCTTTTTCAGGACCTTGAATTGAATGATCTAGAATTTCTTCAGGTGACATTTTTTATTGCAGAATAAGATACATCTGTGTTGTATACTTGGATAGTTAGCAGAATATATCCATAGAATAATTATATAGTTTAATTTTTACTATAAGTACTGAAAATGATGGAGATAATTTTGATCATATATTGCTTAATACTATTAATATATATAATATAATATAAATAAATATATATAATGTAAAAAATAAACGAATAGGACAAAGTGATTCTTACCTCGTGGTTCCGTTTTAATAGGCTCCATTAAGGGGGTATTCATAGTGTGGTGCAATAATAGCCCTAAAAATCAAAACTTTAGTATATGTTTCCATCAATAAATATATAATAATTAAAACACACCAAAACATTCATGCACTAAATAATATATAAATTAAAAGAAACTATAAGTAATTAGGTACCCAAACAAACTATTGCAAAAGAAATTCTACTGAAACAAAATTTATATATGAATTTGCAATTTAATTATAGGTACTCCAAGTATAAAATTTGTGTTTCAGCAGTAATAGCCACGGCATGTTACAACACTCAAGTTTTTGCATGTAAACTTAAAAGATATCACCAAAGAAAGAACACTAAAAAAATAAAAAAAAAACTTGGAAAATTATAATGTGTGTGTTTATAATGAGTGTCAGGAAAAAATACTGCTAAGGAATTCAATTGTAATGATCTAAGAAATAACAAAAAAACATCCTAAAGCAAATGCGAATTACGAACTAAAAAATGCAAAAAAAACTCAAAAAAGCATGCAAAAACCTGATTCATACCTTCATCTGTAGCCTGTACATTTCTCTAAACCTAAAAAGTCGAAGATGGATTGGGAATAATGGAGAATAAAATATGTGCAACTACTCAAGAATAATCGGTAATGAGTATATTTTAGTCCTTATAAAAGCGGAGTATTACAAAAAGTAAAAAGATACATTTATATTGTATATGGGCTACGAATACTTGTCAACTACCAAATTCAACTAACGAACTGTTTTATTTAAACTTTCCCATTTTAATAACACACTATAAATTCTTTCAAGGTCAAGATAGTTCTCGTTAGAATCAGGTCTAAATGCTCAATGGTACCAGAACAGAAAGGAACTATCTTGCGGGGCACAACTAAAAACGTTGGAAATATCGTTGTGTACACATATGATCTAACAGAAAATGTAACAATTTAAATAACAAAGTGTTCATAGATACAACGCTAAAAACAATTCAACTAAACAACATCGTTTTCTATCGTTCAAATATATAAAAGATCTTTGCCTAGCTGCAAAAATTAAAGCTCAAAGAAAAAACAACTTGCAACATTATATCGATAAAATAAATACCAGATGGTTTCTCCAATTTTTAACAAAGAAATTATAATAATTAGGGTAGAAATTGTATGCAAAAAACCACCTGGCATAAAATTGTACAATGATAATGACATTGGTCATAAATAAACAACAAAGAAGTTCGGATCGGCTTAATTTTTTTGTTATACGCCTTTAATGTTCGAAATGGTTGTTTGGGCACCTAAAATGCCTATGTTTTAGTCGGATATTATCTAATATTAAATCAATCGAATGACGAGAAGGATATCGAGTAAACAATTTAACAATTTGCGACCAGAAACAGAACATATAACGCGAACTTTCGTTATATGTTCTATCAATGAACGGACATTTATCCACCACCAATAATAAACCAAGAATACAATGACATAAACTTACTATCTTGATCGCTAATGCGATTCATTATTTGGGCTTGGGCTTGGTCAAATTTCGGCCGTTTTCGTTTAATATCTTTATCGCAGACTATAATAAAAACAAAATGCATATAAATAAAAAATAAATTTTAAAAAATCAATTCTAAAGTTGTGACAAAAATACACAAGACAACTCAAAAAGTGGTGTTCATTTTAACAGAGCAAAGAACAAATTCATGATACAAATGACCAAATAGTTTTATAGTTTGAATTTAACAATTAATATACCACTTTTTGTGTTAAAATTTTTAACAAATTAAGTACAAGTTTGACATGATAGTCTATGGGAATACCAAGAGTTTACTAGTTAGGGTGTTCAATATATTAATTTGTTGAACAGTTAAATTGATGTTTGCTTTTTTTAAAAATAACATTGAGCACCCTTTATTATTACAGTAAACATAGATAATATTTGTTCCATTGGGTGAAGGAGCAAACTGGATATTACGTCCGTCCAGCTAGTCTGGCGGCAACTTCCGCGTTAGTTAGTAAACGACCGCCCTCTACTGGCGCGTAATAAGCACTGAACTCGTCGAATTCGCTCTGGGTAGCCTGTGGTGCCATTGTCGTATAAAACGCGTACCTTTCCGCGTCTGTAAGATCGAATTGCATGTCTAAATCGTCGTCGAAAGGTGGCGCTGTCGGGAAATTCGCTGACGTAACTGCGGTCGGTGTCACTGCTTTTTCGGAGAGGGGTGGGGGACTGTCGTCTTTCAAACGGATCCGGACGCTATTACTGGAGTGTGTGGATATGTTACCAGAACTTTTCGATAGGTTTTGGTCTACTTGAAGCGACTTGGTACTGTGGAAAGACGGGGTGACGCTAGCCTCTCGTGACGGCATTGGTGTATTCGACTTGGAACCTTTGCGTCCGAATAATTTCGAGAAAAAACCGCGTTTTTTCGGGTTGGGTAGGGTAGAACAAGCATTTGGTGCGCTGGGTAAGCTTTTGGTAGGCGGAGATAATTCCCCCTGCGACTTGGGGCGTTGCAGGTTGAATGACTGCGATCTGCTGACTGACGCTGAGCGCATACTACCAGATCGAGTTAGTAGTATATCCGCCTGTTTGCCAGTAAGCTGGATACTGCTGATGGAACCTCCTATGTATGTCTCTAGTTTTTTAGTGCGCTTTGGAGGAAGCGGAGGCAGAGTGGAATCGTTATCGCGTTTAGGTGGTGTTATAGGTTTAGCAGGGGGTTTCGGAGGAAGTACAGCTGGCGCCAGTACGCCCACCTTGGGACTCGGAGGATTAACAATTACGTCTTCATACTGTTTACCGTTTTCGATAGCTAAGGGATTTTTAAATGCCATCTGTAAACTGGTGTACGTTCTGGCATCGTCAAACGATTCGTCTTGGGGGGGACCTGCGGGAGGTTTAGGATTAACAACCTGTGAGACGGCCTCGTTCAGCAACTTGGCCCGATTGTCAGAGTAAATGGCGTCTAGTTCGGCTACCACATCGAGTTCTTCGACGGGCGCCGCGTCAACGGTCAACACCTCCTCGCTGACCAAGACGACGTCGTCATCCAGTTTGCTCTTTTTCACGTCGGCGTAATTAGGCACGTGACTTTCGTTGTTGTTCGTCTCGGTAACGGTATTGCCGTCGGCGACATTTAGTTGACGTTTCGCGACTAGTTTGGCGTCGTTGACCAAAATACTATTGAACAGGTCGTAGTTGACCTTTTTGTTGGCCAGGTCGTGTTTGAAGGACCAAAAGGGCTGCGTCCTACCTGCATTGATGGGGAGCAATTCGAACGGTAACGGCTCGCTCCGGACTTGATCGGAAGGTCTGAACAGTTGGATAAAGACTTTTACTGGTTCGGTCACGTCCAGTTTCTTGTAGCGTGGCGTGCGGAACCAGATGGCGTGCTGTTTGTGGACCTGGGACGGTTGGAAATCCGCCTTAGCCTCCCATACCTTTTTGTCGTTTTCTAATTCGTAGAAGTGGATCTCGATGTCTTCTTTTGCGACCTGAAAATGGACATTCCGAATTATATTACTACGCATCTTATTGGCAACTATACTACGCATATATTTTTGAATTAATTTAGTAAAACCCTCAAAATTATTTTTTTCTTTTGCAAATTCAAGAGCTTATTTAAAAACCTCTAATTCTATTTTTCTTATTATATATTATACAGCTAATTTATTTTAGTATTGTATTGTTAATGACTAATCATTGTCTTTTTACGGTCTTTAAAAATCCTACATATCTTTTAAGCCTGTACAAAAGTTGGCTTTTTGATGAAAATACAATCAGTTTCAATTTTTTCGTTTGAATTACTAACGGAGATCACTGCCGACCGCAAAATATAATATAAGTATAAAATAAATAAAAAGTATTTTTAAGAATATTTCGGACTATTTTTTAATTTATAGATTTTTACTTTGTAATATCTAAGGCAATAACAATGTACAATAAGAAAATAAGATATTAGTTGCCATATTAGATATTGAAATTAAATATTTTATTAAAATTATATTTTTTAATTTCCCACTGTAATATAAATAGTTTTAATCCTATCTTTTAGACGAACAAAACTTGGAAATAACTTTATACAGGGGAGATCGCATTCTAAGTCTATTTTATAGTCATAACTCAAACTTCAAAGCCCAGAAAGCTGTATGTCTTTTTAGAACCAAGCAAAATGAAACACAATAACAGTTCATAAAAATTCATATATAGTTATCTAAATCCATAAATGTTAATTTAGAATTTTTTCAGGGTGTTCATTGGAAAAGTTTATATGGTCGATCCAATAACACAGTCAGTATGTCTTTAACATTTATGACGCCAGCACGTCTCATTAATTTACAATTTTGGTTTACAACGTTTGCTGGTATGTAATTAACCTCTAATTATTATCTCTGAATAATGTTTCGAAGAATTCTTTTTAATATTTGACAACAATACCGAATAGTACCAAAACAAATTGAATTTTATAGACTGATTCGGTTACATATTTCAACGCATCAGATATCAGAAAAATTTGATTTAAGTTTAAAGCAAATAATTTTACATTTTTACAAACTACCTTTGGCAGTATATTCAACGTCATCATATATGACGTGCATTGGCTGTTTTGTTGAAAGAACTATATATTAAATTTAGATAATGCGCTAACGGTTAACGCAAGAAAATGGGGAAGTACCTTGATCAACGCGCCGAATATGCGGGTTTCATAGTGAAACAAGTACGTAGCTCAGTAAATTGTAGATATATTCCGATCCTCACGGAAATACTCAGTTATTTTGTATGGATATTATATCGATTTACATTATATACCAATTATAACAATTTCCACAGCTTCCTACAACTTTTCTTATGTTTCTCGCATGGTGATAATGTGTTAAAGAACGATATGGGTTTGGCAGCGATCCAATCATTGATCCATTTTGCACTTCTTTAGCATTTCGAATCCATGTGCCAGTCAAGCCAAGAGGCATCGGTCTGAACAGGTAATTATCAGAAAGCACTATATCTGGTGACTACGCTGGGTGCGACAGCACATTCCACTTTCAAGCTGCGACGTATCGTATAGCATAAAGTGTATCCTTTACAATTCTTGTAACCTGTAACCCAATCGTGGTACATACGCGAGAGAATGACTGTGTATGTCCTCGTTATTGCTGTATTTTTTTACAGCAGTACGTCGTTCAATTTGTTCAATTCTCAGTCGACATCTACAGTGACAGTAATGCTGATAATACCGTGTGCACCGGCACAGTAAGACTTTATGGCTATGAATATTCCGCTCCTGCGTCGAGCTAGATCTCTCCTGCTTGACCGTGTGACTTTTTGCTCTTAGTATTATCGTATTATATAAAAGTTTCATCGTCAACCATGATGTGCAAATAGTTCCAAAATATCCTTAGTTAATCAGTGCAGAAACAGTTGATTCACCAAATGCTAAGCTGTCGGCGCAATAAGTGTTAAAATTCATTGTCTTTGAACTTTTTGGTCTTCCAAACCGTTTTCTGTTATTGACATCAAAATCACCACCTTCAAATCGTTGAAATCTAAACCGATAATTGGGATATACGGAACTATTATTTGACGCAGAGAAACGACAAAACAATATAATTTAACAGTTTGGTTAGGTTGTTTATATTGATACTTTGCCATTAGAGATATCGCTGATCAAGATACATGTAAGCAGCTAATAATACTTTACACTGTTTGTAAGAAATAAACCTTGGGGAACACCATGGGATATTCACATAAATATGTTATATTCAATACAATAATAAATGTTCATTACTATATACATATTTTAACCTTATGTCAACTTTAATTCATTATCTCTAATTTATTTATATTATATTATATAATTATTGATAATTCGTTATTGTGAAGAACTACGGTGGTATATATGTTTTTAGTATTGCTTTATCAAATATAAATATTTTTAATTCCATAAACATGTTTGAAATGTACATTTATATAATAAGAATGCTAATTTAACTGATAAGACGGAACATAATATAATTTACATGATATGGCCATTTTAAACTAGTTTGAATGAAAAAATTATTAAAGAGAATTCTTATGTTGATTTTTATTTTAAATTCAGATAATTATGAAGTAAAAAAATGTCTTATTCTCGGTCCTATATTCGTGATATTTATGACATGCTTAATATTATTCTTTAAATTCTTGAATAATATAATTAAAACTAATTAATAATAAAAAATTAATAAAAATTAGGTACTGTGGAGTGTAATTTGCCCCAAATTTAATATAAAATAAAAATAAAAAAGTTTCCAATACCTTTTCACACAGAAGTATAATGTCCTTCCTGCCACCGTCCACATAACTTACACAATCAGATAACTTAACGATTGATAAGTCTGACATTGCTTTCTTGTCGTAAATAATATCACTAACCACTGGATCGAGAGGCACATTGTATTTATTCGTGCAATCGCCTTGCAAAAACACTTGGAAACACAATCTAACTGCATTGAGATCTATTGATGTAGGTTGATTCTTGTGATGATAATGTTCTGTAACAAAAAAATCATTATAGAACAAAATACAATATTTAAAATTGTTTCTGTGGCGTTTTATTAAAGTGAATTTTGTAATGATTTACTTGTTGGGTGTATAAGTTAATTTTAAGCGAATCTATTTCATATAAAAATTTAAGGAAACATTTGTAAAAATAAATTATACACTAATATATAATTGTTAAATTCACTATAATTCATCGCAGTTTTATTTAGATGTTATTGTTTCTGTAGCTTAACAAGAACTACTTTCTGTAGCTTTATTAAGCTACAGAAACTACAGCTGAAGCTGTAGCTGATTATAATAAAACTTCGACTTAACACCTTATTGTAAATAATGGTTCAGATGTGACGAAAATAAGTCTATAAAAAGTCGTAGTCGTTTTATTTTCACAGCTGATTGTATACATTTCTTTTTAATTAATGTTTTTACACTAATAATTAATTAAACTTCAACTTGAATAGTAAAAAAATAAGGAAAATGGTTTTGGAGAACCGTTTAATTAGAAAACATTTAATAGAAATTAGATATGTCATTAGGTATTTTGGGTTTCGAAATGCTCAGTGCACAATGGGTATAGAATTCTGATAGTAATTCAAAAGCCATCATTTTCACTAACTTGTGGCACGGTGCAGGGTCTTGGTGAAGCAGCACTTTCTTTTTCTTCAAATGCGGTCGTTTACCGGCGATTGCGTTCCTCAAACGGTCCAATAACGCTATGTAATAGTCGCTGTTGATGGTCCTTCCTTTTTCAAGGTAGTCAATGAAAATTATTCCATGCGCATCCTAAAATACAGACGCCATAACCTTGCCAGCCGACTGTTGCGTTTTCCCACGCTTTGGAGCGGGTTCATCGTGTGCAGTCTACTCGGATGAATGTCGATTGGACTTCGGAGTGAAATGATGGAGCCATGTTTCATCCATTGTCACATATCGACGCAAAAATTCGAGTTTATTACGATTGATCATCTTCAGACACTTCTCCGAAGCATCAAACTGTCGTTGTTTTTGGTCAAAAGTGAGCTCATGCGGCACCCACTTTGCAGAGAGCTTCCTCATACCCAAATATTCTTGAATGATACACGTTCAGTTGATATCTTTAGAGTGTCTGCTATTTCATTCAATTTCAATTTACGGTCATTAAAAATCATTTTGTGGATTTTTAAAATGTTTTCGTCGGTAACAACCCCTTTGGGCGTACACTGCTTTCACTGTCTTCTCTGCTCATTTCACCACGTCTAAACTTAGTATACCAATCCTTGATGGTTGATTTTCCAGGGGCAGTGTCCGGAAACTCGGCATCGAGCCAAGTTTTTGTTTTCTTTTTATCTTTTTATCCATTTTATCCACAATAACAAAAGTTGCTTCACTCAAAATGCTATAATTCACAAACTAATGATACTTAACTATTTATACACGCATATTTTGAGGGTTGGGGCTAACTAAAGAACATATGAATTTAATTCTAGTCAATAACGGTCATCTATGTGTCAGACCGGGGACTTTTCAATTGACTTGTTAGAGGTAAATAATAGTTTTAATGGAATGTTATAACTGAACTGACTGAACATTCACTGCTGTTCATTACTAAACGACCATATAAACTGAAAATATTAATTAAATTCAAGCCAATTCAAGCAAATGTCAATCACGCCCAATCATGGTTAGATTACATATAGTTCGATGACCTATACTTCACCAGATTAAGGGTGAGTGATACATATTTGATTGAACAATGTGATTTTATCAAGTTTTTACAGCCTGGTATGTCTGCATTATGGGAAACAAACATTTTGAAAATACTTATGCACAGACGATGTATGAACAGAAACTAAACAGAGATCTGGTGGAAGAATTTATGGGAGATCTAAACTGTTAAAACATGTCTAAATACTGGTTATTGAAAGTATTTGAAGTATTGCAGTTTTATGTGCTTATGTAAATTATGTAAGGCTCTTATTAAAATAAACTTCAAAATTACACAATATATATATATTTTATTTATGCAAATATTACACAGTAATTTGATACAATACTGGATACACTTTTTGTTCCATAGAGCTGCTAAAAGTTTAAGAAAATGAAACATCCATCATCGAATGTATATAATTTAAACTTTTCTTTATGTTGTCGTTACTAGCAATTATGTAGAATATTTTGCCTGTTTGCCACCGATACAATTTTGATTTGTCTTAGGTATAAGGTACTTGATTTCATCTTCTTGTCAAGTCTTTAGTATATTATAGTATTTTTACTTAGTGTTCTTCAACGTATACGACATTTCATAGTTAGTGTGTCTGAAATACCCCTTCATTTTAATTCTATAAAAATTCTAGCATTGTTTTTGTAATTGTTTTTTTTTTCAGTTACATTCACCATCGACGAATCGATTCCAGGTTATTCGTCTTGATAAATACAAGTTCGATTTTTTCGTTTATCTTTTCTTTCACAGCACAAAACCAATTTTTTAACTGTGAAATATAACAAGAATAATCCAAATAAAATCAAAATGCAGTGAAAAATTCAAACGCATCTCAAGCGGAAATTATGGTTAGGAAACGGTAAGTGACGTCAATGTTTCGTAACGCTTCTGATTGGTGTTAACTTAATATGCAGAATATTGAAATTTTGGTAACATCTTAGTACGTACTCCCATTTTGAATTTTAAAGTAATATATTTTAATAATTTCTCTATAGTATATTATTATTATTAATCAATATTTTTGGGATTCTTTATTAGTCATCTAATAAATATGATCTATTTCGTTTAAACCTTTTTATTGTTACTTCAGGGATGGTTTCCAGGAATTGAAGTTCAGGTGACGATGAATGATAAATTGTAATGTATTTAAAAATCATTAAAATTGTCTTTCTTGAACATCTTTGTATAAAACAAATTGAATCCATTCCTACTTACGCCTAAATGGATCAACTCTAATTTCTTCTCTCTGTCGTAACGAGGCTTCAATATCTCGTTTCTTTACGCATTGAATGCCTAAGTTCGAGAATTGGACCCGCATCGTATCTTCGGGAATTTGTAGCGTGCAGACGCCCTTCTTACAGCCTTCTCGTCCAACCAAATTATGAGGATGGACCCTGAAAAAAATTCAATGATTTGTTAGATATATATCAGTATCATATAATTAATAAAATAAAAGACCGGAATATAAACCACACCACAAATATACCAGTGATGAAAACAGATAGTTATGATTTAGTGAAGATGTGTTTCATTAGTCACGCATTACAACTAGACAGTCATCAGTGTTAAAACATACATTTTCTAGTTTCAACATGTGATTCTGAACACGAGATTAACTCTTAATATTGACATTAAACTTGCTTGTTAAAAAAAACTAAATTACAGTCGATATAAAGAGAAAGAATCTCATATATTTTCGAAGACAGAGTCAGTATTTACTCCAAATGATAGACATATGTCAGGCTTATAAACACATTTTAAAGTATTTATAACAGATGGCGTTACTGTATATTAAATCGCATAATTTATGTTGAAGTCTCACTTTTCAGTATATGTCATGTTTTCAGTACGTTGAAAATGTCTGATTTTGTACCAAGTAAATCGCATGAAGCTATCAATGGGTATCGCTATCGACTACAATTGATGCATCTGAGCCGAGCACTGCGAGAAAAACACTTGGAATACGAGCAAAGACAGAACAATGTATTCTTAAGCGTGACAACGCTCGACTACATATTGCAAAACCGGTGAAAACAAATTTTTAGAGATTAAAATGGAAAGTGCTACCCCATCCACCGTATTTTCCAGACATTGCGCCTTCTGATTACAACTTATTCCAACATATGCGTCATGACAAAAAAAGAAACGTTTGAAAATATATGCGTTGTTTGTTGTTTTACACTTAATTTTGTTTTCAAAACAAAGTTCTATAAAAAAGAATATTAGTGAAAAATATGATATTAGGAAGTACACTAATATCACTATATTCATTTAAAATATGTTAATTCTCGAATATATTTGCATTGCGAAATATAATGAAAAGAACAATATACCATCTCGAGAACATAATTAAAGTAGGATCCTGGATATAATCTTCTAACCTATGGTAAAAGTAGTCTTAATTTTAATAGTCACAAAGATGACTGTGTCACAATACCTCATCATAAGCAAGATATAAAATTAAAAATTCATACAGAAATGCTGGGTTTTATATTTCTTTACCTAAAATAACAGTTTTAAATTTAGAATTATTGAGCTATTCCCAAAATTACAGTTTCGACATCAACACGTTTGTTGTTTGATTTTAAAAAGATGTTCTCAAAGCACTAAATACTTTTAGAAATCTATAATGATGTAGCTCTATAAAGGTGATGATTATAATGTCTATGAACGTTCTGCAGAAGGAAATATGTTCGAAGACAATAAATTGGAAAGCTTATTGAACGAAAATCTACCTCAAACTTAAACAACAAGTTTTCAGACAGTTTATCGATTACTAAAAATTAACTATTTAAAAGGAGGGAAAGGAAAGCTATTCATAATGACGTCGTAACGGATCAGCAAGCTAGAACTATATCTAATATGCTAAAACCTAATGAAACTGTTACTGTAAATCGTCGATTGGACAACTTATGCCATGCATTATTGCAGAAAGACCGGCAATGGCGAGTAGTAAATACGAAATCATCTGCTCCCGTATGACATCGCTCGGTCATATTTTGCGATAGTTTTAAATGATACCCTGTTGCAGCTATAATGGGAAGTACTACTGTAGCTAGCGTAGTCATCAGACTTAGCGCCTTCTGATTATTATTTGTTCAGACTAATTCAGTATGAGCTGGTGTACAGCTTTGAAATGTTAACATATTTCTATCGACACGGTATCGCCATGTTATCGGAAAGATGGAACAAACTTCTTGAAACTTCGAACAAAATATTTTGATTAATACATATTGTATCAATTTTTGTCGATAAATGCCTTTTTAATTGAAAAAAATAATCATCAGAATCCATGCGAGAACTTGAATATGTAAACTTGAATGAAACTTGTTATATATATTTTTTGGAATATGCATAGAGGCTGACACATGTATAATCCTGTTTATTGTTTCTGATAATGACTGTAGCTTGGAATATCAATAGTTTCTTATTTTCAAAAAATAATCAAATAATTACTCCAATAACTTTCGGCAATTTTGGCAAAATTTGTTATTTTTTAACTTCAAATAATGTGTCAGTTTTTAGAAACAGTTGAACTGAACAACTGATCATCTTTGTGACAATGGAATAATATTTGTTATATCAATTTGGACGTAGGAATTTTATTTGGCGGAAACATTAGACCAGCTTTATATATTCGAAGTAATTTTTATAGACTTGTACATTGTGACTGTATACGTTAGTCTAGAATACCTTAACTCTTGTGAAAAATAAACGATAAAACGCGAATAAATGTGAAATTCTCGGTACACAGTTGTTTCCAAGAAAATGAATAAAACTTTCATGTTATCGATGGAATACTAAGTAGAATTGCGAATTGAATAGCGCCATGAAGCATCTTTATTAACCCATTAAAATACTGTAAAGCGTATAAACATTTATAGTTATTGTTCATTGTTTTCAAACCAATTTAATCGAACATATTTAAACCAATGTTTTCTGATTTCTTTTATTAGCCGCCGGTTGTTCTACCTCTGTTGTAATGTGAACCCCCTTATTATCAATATTAATTACCACAGTTACATAACCGTTGTTTACATTCTAGCTGTATCAACACCAATATTATAACAATAGTTGTAACAAAATTGTTGGTAGCTCGTTTCACCATCAAGAAGATTTAATGCATAGATATTTATGATTTTCTCTCTATAGGCAAGAGTATCAAGTCTGACATCAAACAACCATCAAACCTGTAGTGTTTATTATATTTTCAGATACTTTTTCACAGGTCATTTGTTAATAAATTAAATTAATAAGTTTCAATATAAAAAAAAAACTAAATTTTAAGAACAATTTTAAAATTAAACCAATTGTATCAAGAAAATTATATTTTCTCATAATAACTAAAAAATTAAACTATTTAATGATCTGAAAGATCCAAATTTCTTGTTACATTTCCTCGATTCGTTATTTAATAAATACTTTTATGGAATATCGATTAATGTGATCTTAATTAGGTAACTAAATTTTTAGTAGTAGTATGGTGGTAATTAATGTACTAGTGTAAAATCATTAAAATATATTTATGTTCATTGTTAATTGTTTAGTTATCAGAAAATATATAATATGTTATTATTAAGACTAGAAAGACTAAAGTATTAAAAAGTGATTTTTGTTTTGAATATGTTTTTTTAATTATATCTAATATATCTCAGAATACTGCTTTTGTATACTAATGTATTTTTAAAGCACTAAAATGTTGAATGAAACTTATGAAACTAATATTAACTATTTTATGTAAAGCCCGACTACTTCATTCGTTTCATATCACTCTACCTTCTGTAGCTTTATTGCTAGATATTATTACACTTCTTTTCTTCAAATGATCTTCTCTCGTCTATGTTTAAGACACATAGTTGTATCCGTCATTCAGAATGTCGACTGAGTTATACATAACCAGACTTTGGGAAATTAAGTAAGACAAGAAATTAGAAATATTACACGTTTTCATAAAATACGTTTTTATAAAACAAAAAATAATCCAAACCCAAAGACGATTTTGGATTGTTTTGGTGAAAAGGTTGCGTTGCAGTGATTTCGTGTTTTATTGAATGTGGAAGGTGGTTGTGAGTTTAAATACAGTGTTTCGATTGATTGAAAAAGAAGAATCTTATCAGAAAGGCGAATTGCGATGTTGATTTGTAAGTGCTGCAATCATCCTGAATACTCCTATAAGTTAGGATATTAGACAGTGAATTGACAAAGTTTGAACGCTGGTGAATAACTCCGATAAATATAATGTTACTCCTGAACCAATGCACTAAACTCCTTTTTCCATGATTTTGAAAACCAAATTAGGGTTACAAAACCACGGTAATTTCCGGTTGATTGTTACGAAATATATGATTTTGTATTTTTCGTTACTTATAGGTTAACTCGCTAGTTTCTGAGCCGACGGGTATTTATTTATTATATTTTTTACCTAGAACTTATTTTGATTATCGAATTCGCCGAATTTGTTTTGATCCACTTCATTAAGCGGGAGTTATTAAGCGGAAATGTATGTATCTCAAATTAATTTATTCATGTGTTTAAGTTCGTTTTATATAAACAAACTTATACTACATATACCACAGACTTTTGTGTTACAAAAAATATAAATACAAATTGGCATCGGATAGAACAGTTTTTTCAAAAATTATCATCAAATGCAAACCATCTTTTCTGTGTAATAATAAAACTACCTGTAATCTCCTTCAATTTACTATTAAAAATAGAAATTGATATTGAAACAGCAACAATAAACATTATAAAAATATACAGGAGGCAGTATGATACGCGACTCATAACAGTGAAGCATCTACATGAAAAACATATATGCATATATACATATATTTGTCATATCATTTGTAGTTCAGGAAAAAATAGCAGAAAAAATGAAACTACGAAAGAATTGGCAGCAAGAACTTGGAACCTGGAACAACGAATTCAAGAATACTTGGAAAACCTGATGCCAATTGAGGTTACAGATTATTCGTTAAGCAAAATAACAAGAAAGCTCAAAGCGCCTCAACAGCATAACCCACCTACTAAAAATAATGATAATGGTTGGAAGCTATAAAGAGAAGGCTGGCATTTTCTCAAATTACTTAAAAAATCTATTCAAGCCAATATTATTATATTTTACACACCATTTTGAATGAATTATTTTACTAGAATTTGAAAAGTAGCAAAAATAATAATGAATCCCAAGTCGTGAAAAATAAGAAAGAAGGTAATAAAGAAGATTTCACTTGCTATATATACCACCTAGAATTTTACTACCGATAATATCGAAAGTTGATTAGTGTTAATCCGAATTTATAATATATGAATTAATTCGTTTTAAAAACATGAAACTACATACTCTATATAGATTCAAATAAGATAAGTAGGGTATAGTATATATTTAGTCTGTAAAGTCCTTTGGGCAATTTAGTGAATAATCAGTAGACCATGTGGAAACTACAAGGCTTATACTGCCTTTCAAAAGCTATTTTGGGAAAACATGAAATATTTTTTTTAATAATAGTAAAACAATAATAAGTTTGACCAGCGAGTATAGCTAGAAGTTTTTCACTGCTGCTGTAATGCGTTACAATACTACCATCAATGTATGTAACTAAACCGCCGTCCTTTCAACAATTTCCTGTCTTTTTGACATATCTTCTAATATATGCCCCCGAATGCCCTAGATTCCTTCTTCCGTCCAGCTACAGAGCAAAAGTGTACACACCAAGATCAAACACTTCAGTCTACGGCGGCTACCACATAGTTGATAAAACAGTACAAAAAGTCCATAAATGAAAGTTTAACGCGCATTATAATGTTAGAATAGAGAACGAGTAGCTGATTAATATACTCCGATCTTGATCCTTTTGATAATTATGAATATCTTGGATAATGTAATAATAAACCTACATATTTTTACAATAAATTTTTACCGTGGATTAAGAATATTTTGTTACGGGTGGCGTGCAGAATTGTCTACAGTATACGATGATCTTTTTTCACAATAATGCGATTACCTAGTGCCCAACGGCCAGTTTATATAATAAATGTATATAAAAATATATTTGTATACTTAATTTGTATATGGTTCTTCTGTCCATGTATATGAACTCCTTCTAAACGGTTGCGTTGATTTTATAAATTAACTCACGCTGTCTAGAGAGAAAAAGAGAGAAGAATAGGGATATTGTGGCAACTTTGAGGAAGTGTATGTAAAATCATAACCATGCACGAAGAGCACGTATGAAGAATCGCCATTACGATTCGATGTACCAACTGTATTTTATCGAAATATATCACATAACATGTTATTATGATCATGTTATAGTTTTAGAAAGAAATCAATAATTAATCCAAACAAAATTTCAATGTTCTGTATTCAAACAAAATAGCAGTATTTATAATATTTATTGATCCTATGTGACTGGCCTCATATACATCTTTAATAATTATTGAAATCTGACTAATCTACAATAGTTCAAGTATGATGTTAAACAATAAAAAACAACAATGTCAAATAGTCGAAAGTGTCGTAGCATTGAAGAATGTTCGTAACTTGTACGAATATCAAGGTTCAATACGAAAGTCAACTTTCGATGGCATTGCCATTGTAAACGATTCGCAACGATTTTAACTCAACATATTTAACCTGTTGTTTCTCAGACTCTTTCGAAATATGCCCCGATAACAAGATGCCGAAAACATGTCCCGTATACAGCAATTTATAACTGTCCGAATCAATTTTCTAAGAATGAGCATGTAATATTTTTGCATGTTCGTTGAATTTATGTATCAATTATTCTTCGCTCAATATTAGGAAATGTCGTGTTTGGAGGAAGATTTGGTTTTTTAGAATTTGCATTTCAAAGAAATCAATTTAGACTGATAAATAATGCATATAAAATTAATTCAGACACAATTTAAAAAACTTTTCTTGGATAAAAGATGAAGTGATAAACAAGTCATTTTAATTTACGCAATACTGATCTTCTCTAGTTTGATTAACTAATTATTTAATTAACCTATATATTCTTTCTGTAGAATTATACACACTCTAATACATAATTCTATAGAGACTGCTTGCTAAATCTGTCTATATAAAAATGTTGAACATTTTTCGTCCAGTTTGCACTTGCATATATATCTACCTCGCTACGCTACACAACACAAGATCAAATGGTTTGATGCTTTTGAGTTAGCGTCCTGTTCTGGTGTTATCTAAGAGTTGTAACACTTCGATGTTGACATAACAATGCAGCCTCTCCTCATGTTACCTTAAGATTCTCTTAATTTCCTGAGTGACAGTCGATATATATCTGAAGGTTTTGATGTAGGTAATCAGTCCTGTAGTGGGTGTACCTACGATACTTCTCAGGATTTTGTTCTGGAAAACTTGTGTTGTATTAATATTAGTTTTCGCGAAACATTTTTGGTCACTCGCCTGTTGTAATTTTCGAATGACTTCTTCGCTATTGTCTCAGATAGCAAGAATCTCAGCAAATATAGCCATCTCCATATTTTCCATTTGTGCTCTGGTCCATGATATGGTGTGGTTATGATATGATATGGTGTGGATATACGGAGTGGTCCAAGATACATCGTGTTTAGTGGTAAAGAATTGGCCCCAATAGTAGTGGCCTTTCTCTTGTTTGACTTTAAACATTTTGGTTTGGTTTCATTTGGTTTGAAAATTTTTCTAGATGGCCAGCAAATGCTTCCGCTTTTTGTTGGTTGTTGCGTGCCCAATTTCCACATAGGTTTTTTTAGGATGGACTGTGAAGACATGATTTTTAGGTATTTGGTGGCTTTCCAGAACGAATAATCTGTTTCCTTGCAATCTCTTAGATTTCGAAGATATTTTTCAACCCATTGGTTAACCCATATTTTTATTTTCAGGTATACTATTGTGTTGCTACCTTTGTTCGTAACTTTCGTTTCTCCTTATATCGGAGAATTAATTCTTTTAGTTATATTTTTAATTTCTGGTGTATTATTCCAGGATTTTTTTTGCTTCAAAATTTTATTGTTCGCCTGTCTTAAGGAGTACATTTAGTTGAATTCGATTGTGCAATTGTTCATGCACGAAGAGCAAATGCTTCCCAGTCTGTTCTCACCTTTGTTAACGTTAGGTTTTTCTTTTCTGATTATTTAAGGAATTTTATTTTATTTTCGGCAGTAATGTTCGTTAGTTAATTCGCCTAAATTAAAAATTCATATTTGGTGTACACAAATGTACATACTGTCAAATACTGCCTTTTTGGAATTTACAATGTATGGGGCCATTTTGTCTCAAAATTTGAAAATGGGATTTCATATAAAATTATTCAAAATGTTGAGAAAGTTTACGGTAAATCATCAACGACTATAACTGTAGTTAACGTTACTAATATGAAAGAAATGGAAACTGAAGAGTAAGCTCGCTAAAAAGGCCATATTTGCATAAAAGAAAGAATTATTATTTCGGAAGGGAATTTTTCTTTAAAATCATTTCCCAGTTCTATTTTTAGAATAACGTAAATAGATGACAGAAACAGATTAATTTTTTTCTCGTTAAATATGTATTTATAACCAAAAGCAAAAAACTCAAATTACGCGAACATCTGGACCTTATCAAGATATCTGCTAATTTATTTAAAGAGTCGGACCCTTAAGATTGCAAAGTAATTTTTCTTAAATATAATGTCTGATATATAGTAGCTCTTACTGGCTTCTTTAATTTGTTTTTAATTGTTTTAATCGCCTCAGAAAGATATCCTTGAAGTGGCCTTTTGAGTTTAGGCTAGAGTTATAACTGAAATATTAACAGAGCTAAATTAGGGGAATTATCTTAGTTCAATGTGATAAAAAAAAGTCTCGAAGGAGCAATACGGTAAGAGGTAGCCATATTATCATAACGATTTATTGGCAAACAACCAATATAATTAACAAATTTGACTCGATAGTGCTAAAATATGTTCAGATATGTATATACGAGGGTGGTGCAAATATAACCGAGACAAATACTTTGACGCGTTTATTTACTAAAAAATTTACAGTTTTTTTTTAGGTATTTGCCCTCACCAGTTACGCATTTTGTCTATCTTTCCGGAAGTTTTTTGATGCCGGTATCGAAGAATTCTTTGGGCAACTCGGACAGCCATGTGCGCACGAACTCCTCTACCTCGTCGTCGGCGTTGAATCTTCACCTCCGACGGCTTCTTTCATTGGTCCAAACATGTGGTAGTCGCAGGGTGATAAATCCGGACTGTAGGGGGTGTCCCAATACCACCCTAATTCCGATATCGTATCGAGAGTGAGACGTGCGGTATGAGGGTGCGCGTTATTCTGGAGAAGAATAGCACTTCGTGCTGGACGGCTCCTATCGTCCGAGCGATAATCGGGTTTCACGTGTGTTATCAGAAGTTTAGAGTAGTATGCAGCATTAATGGTACGTTGGGTGCGCAGGCAATCGACGTACAGCGCGTCCCGCGGGTCCAAGAACACCGTACACAGAACCTTACCCGCGGACCTGGTTGTCTTCGCTTTGACTGGCGCCCCTTCCTCCCTCTTCCTCCACTCTTTAGACGACATCTTGCTTTCGAAAGTGTCGATATCTCGTCTGTAGTGAAGATTCGCGCTGAAAAACTGCCCCCCTCCGCCTCGTGACGTGATGTCAGTAAGCGGCGACAAACTTTTATTATTATTTGGATATTGAAGGTGTTCGTGGATGATAGACTCTGCACTACCAGTACCGATCAGCTGAAATGTTTGGAACATTCATCCGAATGTCGTCTGGTGTGATGGTGGTTCGCGGTCGATTATGCGGCTCATTCTCGACGGTTTCGTGGCCATCCTTGAATGCTTTGGCGCATGTAAACACGGCAACTCTACTCAGACACTCACTGTTGAACTGATTTCGCAAACGCAGAAAAATGTCTGTCTTGTTAACGCATTCCCACACTAAAAAAGAATGACAATACGTTGCGCTACGGCGGTGGCACTTGACGTTCACTCATGGTCGTAGCACGCGTGTGGAACATGCACTGCCGACGAAAATTATGCTACACTGTGTGTAGAAGTCAGTAATACTCTTGGTATGAAATAATATCATATTTCCTTATATATTTTTTAAAGATATTGAGGATAAAAAAATTATCACAATACCAAACAAATTCTGAAGAGCGACCTTCTTCCGCCACCAGTAAATAACATCTTAACCAATCAATGAACTTGTATTTTAAGCTTTTAATCACGCTGATCATTCCTATTGAATTACTGGTTGTTATTCAGATAATTCCTAGCTTGTAAATTATCGTTTTTTTTCTAATTATTACTAATTATTATTTGCCTAAAACGGTTGGATGATTCACTACTTCAAGGATAACTTGCTTAAATTTGTACAACGATACGATAAGGTTATTGATGTTCAAATATAAATTTAACCTGAAGATATTTTTGACAGGTTAATTGTTGGAATACTCTTGTTATTGTACCGTATTTGATAGAAACTGAATATATATTAATATAAGCCTTGAAGGTCTTTTATAGATTATGCTATTTTTAAATAAGTAGAGCTGAATTTTTGGCAAATAAGCCAATTTTAACGCACTGTTTTGTAAGATGACGTAAAACGTCAAAAAAAAAAACCCATGATTACATTTTTTATTTCATATAATATATTAAAAATATATTACTTTATTTTTTTATATTCTATAAATAATAGGACTGCAATTTTTTAATTTATAAGATCTATAAATTAATGTTATTTTAAATAATTTATTACATTTTTACAGACAATTTACAGACGGTGTTACTGTGCATTAAATCACATGAGGTACATTTGTAACCAACTTCATGTTGAAACCTCGCCAACAGACTTCACTTTTCAGTATGTATCATTTCGTCGAAGTATGAACGAAACATTTTTTCAGTGCGTTGAAAATGTCTGAATTGGTACCGAACAAATTGCATTTGCGGAATATTTTATTTTTTACTTCAGAACAAGATCATTGGATAGTGTGCAAAGCTTATGGTAACCATACTGCATCGATATTAACACGTTAATACTGGTTTCGACGTTTTAAAAACATTTATGGCTCCAAGATAATGATCTGTATTCGGTGGGACCGGCTTGGTGTGGTAAACTATGAACTGCTAACACCTAATTGGGCCATCAATGGGCATCGCTGTTGACTACAATTGATGCATTTAAACCTAACACTGCGTGAAAAACCACCGAAATACGAGCAGAAACATAACAACGTTATCCTTCAGCATGACAACGCTTGACCACATATTACAAAACCGCTGTGGCAAAAGTGGCGTGGTGGTGTAATGTCTAGAGCGATTCTAAAATCTCGCTAAGAATTCACTTCAACTGTTGGTTTTCGAATTGGACCCGTGTTTATTTACTAAAACTTTATTAAGTTTCTCAATTATTACAGATTGCACTTTCCCCTCTGTTACTTTTACTATTTAAAAAAGTCACTGCTCAGTGATCACCCGATAAGTTGTTTTTTTCATGGCCTATTGAATAATTAAAAAAAAAGCTGGGAGGGTGGTAGGATAGACAGGGCTATTCTTATAGACCTTGTCTTTGTTGAGATTATTTAGGAGTTCTACACTCCGATGGATGTTTGCGTTTGTTTGTAAGCAAACAAGTTAAAATTGACGTGGTTCATTTATTTATTCGTATCACTTACAAACAAGTAAATATCTAAAACCATTACCAATACAATCATATGGATACAAAACATGAGTAAAGCAAGTATATAATTACGAAACAGTTAGCACAAGGTTAGTACAACACAGGCCTAAATCACTAATTCATTTTATTGGTTCTGTTTCAACAGAATGAATTCTTTCGATGCTCCTGCGAAGTTGTCGTTTGTATATCATGTCAATATAACGTTCAATACTTCCATGGGGAATTCTATATCCACTATATTAAGATCCATAATACAATACCATTCTTTTGTTTGATATAGAAAATGTATCCAATACTGTTAAATAAAATAAATAATATTAAATAATATATAAAGTTATTAGTCCTTTGGTAGACTATCAACGTGGCTTTCTTGTACGGGTTCTGGAATATTTTGTGTAATCACTGACAGAATAGTGAAATATTTTTATTTGCTAGGAGAATAATTTTTCCTTTTCTTTTTTACAAATATTGTGATAATATGTTACTTAAGAAAACAACGGGTTACATCTTACCATGAATTTCCCCTACAGATGTACTATTATAGCATACTGGTGCACCATACTTAGTTGTTCTATATTTGAGCAGCATTAATGCAGCAATCCGTAATATCATCACGTCATCAAAATCGTACTTTAAAAATTTAAAGAGTTGCTATACAAATATCACGAAGTATTTTTTGGAAATATGTATTTTAGAAAATGTAGAAACATTTTGAATTGCATCTATTAAAATGACAGCTTTGTCCACTGTACATATATTACATATAGTATTTTATATCGAAATTTAAGTAGTTTACCAAAACTTACTGGAAATCACGTATCGTTAGTTAGTAGTCGTCCATCCTCTTTTTTTCTCATTCGAGGATCGTTAAAAAAAAATGGAATAGGAATTTTATCACTTCCGTTTAATACATAATATATTTATAGTAATGAAAGTAATCTCGTTTGATAATCGTTTAAACATACGTAATATTGAAAATAGCAAGATCAAAACCAACCTTGGATTACTAAAAACTATTAATTCGAATCACCATAATCTCTTTATAACAAAACTAATTCATAAACACAGATTTCTGATTTCTAATTATTTTCTTTGTAAATATCCCGATATCTAAAACAAAACCTTGAGTTCCTAAGGTTAAATTTATCTAAACTTAATAATATTAACCTTGAATCTAAAGCATACTTCGGTCCGTCAAAGACAACAATTAATCAGCAAAAAAAGATGTTTTAATGATGATGGATTTGCAATTGTTAATACTAATCAAAATAAATGAATAATTACTATTAAGTTAGCGATATATGGTATACATCAAAATAATATTGTTTCAGTATTGAGAAAGTTGTCAATAAAGCAATGAAGTGTAATTAATCATTTTTCTATTATATGTGGGCATCCATGTCTAGTGTTCCTAGAAAATTGGAGAACAATGAAGGCGATATTTCAGTAGTAGAATGTGGGTCAGTCAACAGTCATTTACAGAGATGTAGGGGGTTGCTCTAGCCGCGATTCTAGTTTGAAACTTTGATTTAGATCTGTCTAGTTAATACTTACAGTTAATATCCTGCCCAGTTCTATTATCAAATACCATGGGCCGATCACTAATTTTCATTATAGAGAGAAGCAAACCTAATACCATAACTATACACACGGATTTGGATTTAACAACAAGCATTCAAGAATTGGCCAATTCAAGATTCAATAAGGTCTTGAGAAGTATTGCGGGTGTACTCAAATACTACAGGACTGATTACTTACTCCGAAACTTTCAGATACCCACTGTCAGTCAGGAAATCAAGAGTGTCGCAAGGAGATATGAGAAGACTGCATCCTCATGTCGATATCGACGTATTACAATTGTTGGATAACATAAGTGCAGGACACAGAATCAAAAGAATCAAACTATTTGATCTTGTATAGTGTAGTATAGTGAGATACATTTAATATTAAAACAGCAGTATTACATAAACATAATTATACCATAATAAGAAATGGGCCGATGGATCTCCCTAAATATGTACAAAGATTTAAGTAATTGTTAAGACAAAGTGTAGGTTAGTCGGCAAAGAATAGTAACAGTGTAATAAATAAATAAAAGTTGTAGTGATTTTAGCAAAACAAATTTGTTATTATTATAGAAAAGGATACGTGTTGCTTAGATATTGTTCTTAATCTAAAAATCTGTTAAGGTTAACAGTGGCATGATAAGTTTGGATTATGTGCAAAAATCATCAACATATGGATCTATTACACATACGAGTCAAAAAGATTGTCAAGTGAGTGGACAGCACTTCCCGCAGCAAACAGCAAAAACCGACCAAAGTGATCAAAAACAAATTGTACCGGCTTGGTGGTGCAGTGGTAAAGGCGATGGGACGCTCCTCCTACTGTTGCGATAGCCGCGGGTTCGAATCATGCTGAGGCATGGTCGTAAATGTACGTTTGTGATTGTTTAATATTTGTGATTGTCCTAGGCAAGAGTGTAAAATCTGACAAGGAAAATCATCCCAGTCACTCCAGTAATTAGGCTGGGTAAGACCGGATGTCTTCTGGGATGATTTCTAAAGTCGGTCACTCGCCAGTCAGCAGGCTTAATGTTGAGGACCGTGGTTCCGAGCCCACGTTAAACTTTAGGCCCAGTCCAGAGAAATCCATAGTTGCCAAAAGGAGGCTTTAATATAAATATATATATATATATATATATATATATATATATATATATATATATATATATATATATATATATATATATATATAACAAACCGTTCTAGAAAAGAAAGCATCAGAAAGTTGGAGGACCGTTGGAATGACTTATCACTCTTAAAAGAGACTATGATGATACATAAATAGTATATTTTCTTAATTGACCTAAACACTTATTGAGTCACGTGTCATTAAATTGTGAAATAAAACTTTTTAAAAGTATATTTCAACGCTCACTCCATCTACTTTCCTACTCATTGGATTGTTTTGATAAATATGAATATTTCATTTTTCGCTTAAAATTATGAGATTACCTTTTTATCGAGTTTTATATTTTGGTAGAGAGATTGTTTCAACAATTAAACATCATTTCAGAAGTTGTACTTTACTAAACTTGGTTTTTCAAACTCCACGTTTTTTTGTGTGAAAACAGCACAAAGATTAATAAACCACCAATTGTTGTAATTCCATAGAATTGGCGGTTTTTAGTGACTGCTTTTATATAGAATTTATTTATGTTTTAAATATGGGTCTACAGTTTCAAAAACTATTAGTTTACAGTTCAGTGTACGAACGTCATAAAGGGTTCATATAATAGTTTTGAAACACATAAAATAAAGCAAATAAGAAGCTAAGTGTGGTGACGCAGTGTTTAAAGTGCCAGAACGATCCTCCTACTATTGCAGTAGTCGCGGGTTTGAATCCTGCTGGGGCTTTATAGGCAACAGTAAAAAATCCGATAAGTAATAACCATGCCATTCACGTCAGTAATCAGGTCGGGTAAGACCGGACGTCTTCTGGTATAATCTCTACGTTTGTCACTGACAAGGTGTGTAGGCTTAATGCCGAGCACCGTGGTTCGGAGCCTACGTTAAACAGTAGGTCTAGTCCAGATAAACCCTCGTTGGTAAAAACAGATTTTAAAATATGTATAAAAAATATTGCTATGTGTACTTTTAACCAAAAAGGACATTATATGTATCAAAGTGTAGAGAAGGTTGGAAAACAAAGAAATTTTGTAAATAATAAAATGCCCATAACAATTTCCGGATCCTGTCGAATTAGCCCATCGAACTCACAGCTCGAAGCATAGTTGTTAATATCTCTTTAGAAATACTTAAAATGTTAATACAAAATTAATACATTTTGTAACAAGTAATTAAAAATATGTTTATTTTTTGTCATCTGTGCTAAATATATTTAACTAGCTTATTAAATGTTAGTAGTGTAAAGATTTGAGTGTAATAAATCATAACGTATCTGTTTTATTGTCGCTTTTCTCGTTACCTTATTGTTTCGAAAATTTGGAACGATAGTTTATATGATTTAAGTTAATTAAAGCAGAACAATTAAGCAAATTTAACTTACGCGTAAGGATAGTCCTTCATTACGCATGATACGACGACCACGGCGGGTCCTTGATATCCTTCCACTTGGATTTCTGGATATGTTTTGTTTTCTGGCGTACTACTAACGCCAGGAATGGAACCTGCTGAACGACCTTCGCATTCATACCGAAACCTTAACGCTTTCGATGCGGGTTGTTCAATAATCTGGAAAGAATCAAATTATTAATTAGTAAAGCTCTGGTCTATATAGTAATATGTGAAGAATAAGGTGATTTATTAATTAATAGTCATCAAGACGGTCTGTTAGTGACCTTTCGTATTCTGAATTAGGCCCTAATGAACGATAAACAATAGGTTGAGGAGACTTATTCAAAAACGCTAAACTCTGTGACTGTGTATGTTAGCTGTCATTGTGCTGGTAATTACCGGTACGATGACTATACATTATTGTAACTAGAGCAAATATAAATTAATAGCATAAATAGAGCTGAGAATCAATTAAAGAAGGAACAATAGATGAAGAAAAGTGAAGCATCGTGATATGGAATAATCCTATTTGTTGTAACGCAAAAGGAAATTGTAGATACATTGGTAAGCGAAATATATATTAAGGAATTAATGAGGTTTTTTATTAATTACTGGATTTGGAGTTATTAAGATGTATTTCTAGCATGTAGTTAATTTCTACATCTTTTTGTAGCCCATCTGTAGGTACTGTTTCCTTTGCTGTTAGGATATCAGCAGTGTAGGGCAGATACAGAAGTGGTCCCAAGACATTATCGTAGTTGATAATAGTCCTCTATGCGAGACTGTAAATTTTCTGTCGAAAATATGTAACTCCAGCAGTTGACAATAGTTCCGTGGTAGCAATTTCCTCGTTTTGATGATTAACCCAAATGTCATGCCGGATTAAAAGCTTGTGAGATGCCCAGAAATATTGCAGGGCAGTATTTCCTTTTCAACAACTGCGGTTCCTCTGTGCATTTGGCCGATTTTTAAGTGATGATATTTAAATCAAAACTGGAAATCTGGTATTTTTATAAACGGTTTAATGTTTTAACAGAGGTTTCCCAAATAATTTTCATATCGAAGGTAGCAGTGAAATATACCCGCAAGATCCGACTTGTTCTGTCGATCTGTCAGGTTTTTGAAACATGTTTCAGTCTCAAACAGGTATTACATATGTATATCAACATGATGATTGCTTTTCGTGGTAGTTATTTAATAACAATAACCCTAGGTGAAATATTTTTTAATTTTTCATTTCATCTTTTTATTTTGCTCATTTAATAGACTCTACTCTACTGTGGTATTCTAATAATTGGTTTAAATCTCCGATTTGTTTTTCGTAGCTAGTAATATTTGTCTACTTCATTCACTCACATATTTTTTGATGTAATCCTGTTTATATTTGTTAATCCAAACCGAACTCTAAAACGATAAGTTAGTAAACAAATGTTAACCTGTAATAATTTGTGAAAGACATTCGAATGAGAACTAGAGCGAGCTAGAATGTGTAAATTAAAATATTTTCTTTAATATGTTTCACATATTTATAATATTATGACGGTGTAATATATTAAATGCAGAATGGAGGATAAAACATTACGTGGACAAATACTGAATGTACGGTTTCAACAGCAAAAAAATAAAAAATAACTGGGTTTACTATAGTTTTTAAATTAAAAATTGATTGCTTATGCATGTGCGGATATCGTCATACCAATTTAATATGAATACCAATATAAAAAATAAACCAGTTTAAACTACAGCTCAAAGTATGTGTGTTTTATAAAGCAATTATAAATGAGTAATGATTAATCTGCTATAACAAAATTATTGTTGAAAGGTAAGTAAGATCGATGACTCAGACGGTAGATCCCCC
This sequence comes from Rhynchophorus ferrugineus, assembly GCF_030347505.1. Classification (NCBI taxonomy): domain Eukaryota; kingdom Metazoa; phylum Arthropoda; class Insecta; order Coleoptera; family Curculionidae; genus Rhynchophorus; species Rhynchophorus ferrugineus. Next base: position 75,601,267 of record NW_027472581.1, read on the forward strand.
TAAATCAGAAACTTAAAAAAAACTATAATGAATTGCAATTTCGGATTTCTTGTATGTTACTACATTTTACTACTTTAATTCAATTAAATACAAAAACTCGTGTTGATAGTCTGCGTCTTTTTCTTCAGAAATTTTCTTGTTATATTTTATAGTTCCCTTTTTACCAACTAGGTTTTATTTTATAGGCCTATTGCTGAAGGTGGTGTCCGAAGTGATCAACTTAATTAATTCTAGAAAACATACGGCATTATCCAGCCTGGTTACTGGCATGACTGGGATAATTTTCCTTGTTGGATTTTACACTCTTGCGTTATTGAATCACAATTATAAACAATCACAGATATACATTTACAACGATGCTCCAGCATAATTCGAACCCGTGACTATCGCAACACTAGTATAACGGTCCTGTCAAGACGACATAGCCAACCAAGTCGGTTTTCTTCAGACCTAAACTAATGTTAAGCTGGAGTTTCTCCATTCAGTCATTCTGATTTGTTCAAATCTTTATGTTCAATAACTCAGCGTTCTGGGTTCCATGATTAATGGCGCATAATCATGGTAGTAATGTAAATATTACAAATGTATTGTTTACTTACAGGTTCTTTACGTGGAACCTGCAAATAAACAACAGATTGCAGCTCGAACGATGCGACAAAATTATAGAACAGTGAGGTAAAAAAATATTTCAGTAATGGGTATGTTACATCCTCCATCATCAGCAATCTATAATATCTATAATCTATTCCATACTATTCACATCAGGGGAGTGTCTTGGGTACTTTGAAATTTGAATATTATTTTTGGTTATATTTTCTTTTTTATCAATGAGGGTTTATTTGGACTGGACCTACAGTTTAACGTGGGCTCCACGGTTTTCGGCGCTAAGCCTACTGACTGACGAATGACCAACTTGGAGATGATCCCTGAAGACAAAACGAAAGACAGAAGGTCGGTCTTACCCAGCTTGGTTATTCGCGTGGAAGAGTTCCCATTTTTAAGACGTATCTGCTTATAAGAAGCTCAAAAATTATTGATAACGCAGTAAATGAAAGTACGAATAGTTTAAATATCCTGTTTATTAGTTCCCTTGAACTTAGTTCTTTTCGCATCTTCGAAAATCTTGTGAAGAGCTATTTTTGCAGACCTTCCGGAATATACTACTTGGATTGACACATTTCCTTTCCTTTTTTATTTCTGCGAACTTTTTTTGAGAAAAACCTACTAGATCTGCAAATACGTTATGAGAATGTCGTTCTATTAAATGAAAGTATCAAAAGTCATGACAATCGTGAAGAGTATCAGAGAAAAATATATTTATGGAACTCTGGTATTATCAACTTAAGTTAACGAGTAACTAAAGTTGTTATAGTTAAGAATAATATTTAAATGATAATTATTATTTGTCCATAATTATATAAGATAGTAAGTTTAAATGGAATAATATTTATTCCCACATCAAACATCAGCTCAGTGGGAACATCGTTGTGTATATTTCTTGTGAGTTTTGGTAATATACATTTAACTTGACGCTTTATTTAAAAAACATCTATCTATCTGTAACACGTTAGGATTTTGATGGGATCCGTTTAAAACTTATTTGTTTTCACAGTAGCTGTCCGTAATGTATTGGTTTTTTAATGATTTCGGTGATTTTCAGATTTTTTTGAAATTATTTTTTATAAAATTATTTTCATGTGCCTTGAAAGAATCTGGTAGAAAAATAAACCTGAACCAATAATATTACAAATTTATAGGTTATGTAGAATGATGTTCTGGACATTAACCACAGGGAGGTATTCGAATTTTAAGGATTTGTTCAGTAAACAAACTGAAATGCATATATATTAATAAATCATCCGTTATATAAGTTGAAAAATGAAAGAAATGCACTGTGAATAATTATAAAATGAAGGTCTTGGTGTTATTTGTTAATATTTTCTTCTTTATTTTCGCTTTCAATTACACTTTTAGGCACATAGCCGCTTAACTCCTTTAATATAATAAATAACATTTAGGACAAACAAGACAAGACTATAATATTGTTTATAGGGATATACTTAATTGTGTTTTTTTTGTTTTCGGAGTTTTAATAACTATAGAGTATTGTGCTGTTAATAATTATGTTGTCCTCTCTAGTTAAGGGAATTAGTGCTAAGAGGTAACCATTAGATATCCAGATACAGTTCCAGACCATGGTAAATTATTTTGCTATGTTTTTTTGACAAGTCTATCTATCAACAGACTATTTCTATTAACAAAGCTAATCAATTAATTGATAGGCCAAATTCTTAAGCCTTATTTAATAATTAAATTGACATAGTTTGTGATAGTGACAAAGCAATCGATGGACCACCCCTTCCAAAAATGGTAAAATTCAACTGTACAGAAATAGTGTTAGAAATAGTGTATTATTGTTAAAATCCAGAATGGCACAAAAGCAGCAATAGTGGTTAAGTAGAGCAATAAGAGTTCGGGCAAAAATATCGCAGCTGAAGCTGTAAGGTCATAAAAGGTGAATTGAAGCCCAATCTAGCCACAAACTATTCTAGGTAAGAAACAGTCAAGCTTTTAAAAATACCCTCAGTCTATGGATTCCCGGCACATGCATCACAGTTTAAGGTGTATGGCCATCAAGGGTGGATTGAAGTTTCTGTTAATTAACATAGTTTACTGGCATTTGAACAGAAGCTTGCAATTCATGGTGAATGGCCACCAAATACAGATTGCAGCAGCTCAGTTTCTTAGCCGTAGACATTCCACAGAAGGATACCATGGAAATTTCGATAAAAACATTTCCATTTTGATTTTCAAAGGCAAACTGGCGGACGAAGGTACAGGCGATACTCAAACATAACTATAAAATATCAAGACGGAATAATGACATCGCACCCCCGTGTGTTCGCCTCTTTAGGAGGGAGAAGTTATGTAATACGGACCACACTATGCAGTTATATGATTTTTTTACTACCTGAATGGTGAACGAGTGTGAGTGCTTGGTCCTTTTTTACCCTCAGTATTGCTTTGCATCGCCGTTCAATCAATTTTCTTTCCCTTAAATAAAATAATATTTTCAAGTAAATTAATAGTTGTTGTTGTCAAAACTCTTTCACATATTAAAACTCGGGCAGTCGGTAGAATTCCGGGAAGATCATAAGGCTGACCGATAAATGATTTAAATGTATTCGAACATAAACCAAACCGCCTATGTCTAGACGTCTCACTCATCATCTCCATTTCGTCATAACATAAACACCCCCATTCTCATGTTCGAATAGACTGTTTTCATAATCAGGCCTATTAAAATCACGCGATATAACATACATTCACACACAGACTTGATTATGGAGTATTATAAGCTACTTTTTCTCTCGGATATCATTGATTGTTATTTGACCAAAAGCGTCCGTCTCAAGGCAAACCATTTAATTGAATGTATTTAATGATGAAAATCGAGAAAACATAAACGCTGTTTATAATTTTATGGCCATTCTTATATACGCAGTACCTGCACATACATTATTTTATATCCAATTAGTCTCATTAAAATTAATGAGTTCATTTTCAACGTCTCCACAACGGCTCACCAACAATGAAAAGCGTCATCTCAATAAAACATCTTTGTATTATATGTTTCGGTATTGTTAAATATTCCGATATAAATATTACCTGTTTATCGTTAGTTGTTAATTACCGATATTTTTCATTTACTATTATAATAATTTAATCCATAATTAACAAGTTTAAGCTTAAATTTTCTTTCCCGATTTTCCGTCACTTCAGCTCAGTAATAACATTATACACAAATATCTGATTATTTTAGATAAAAAATATGTGAAACTTTATACCTGCCTTTGAAATTGAACGTTTCCCTCGATTTATCCCCTTCCCCCCAACATATCCTGATTTATTTCCAACTAAATTAGGTCAGTTAATTTAGTTGGAAGGAAGGGCAGCTTAACACAGGTCCGTTAGTTGAAAATCGCCGATATCGAAAAACGATAGACGGAGAAATCGTCGAAAATACTTTAATATATATATATATATATATATATATATATATATATATATATATATATATGTAATATTAGATGTGTATTACACAACAAAAGAAGAAGCCAACAATTAAGTAATCTAAAATTGCCTGATGTAAGACATCATATTGTCTTGTAAACAACATAATATTCAATTATTGGTATTTGTATCAGTATTACATATTAAGAAGACGGAGAAGGGTTCAAAGTAAATGTAATTTATAACTAGTGATATAAGCAGATATCAATGATGAAAATACCGAAGTACTTGACTTGATTCAGCGCATTTTCAAATGATTAACCCAACCATTTTCCCAAAAATGGGAAAACCAGGATGTCTTTTGAAAGATGAATTGCTGATTTAATTTAACCAATAGCTGAAGCCATGTTATATTGAATCGAGAAAGCGGGGATACATTCATTAGAGTATATAACGAGGAACGAGATAATGGAGTAAAATCTTGCCAGTAAAATTTGAAGGAGAGGTCAATATTTTTACTGTTAAATATTAAGTTACAGCGATTTTTATTGAATGTATTTTTCAGCGTGTTGCAGCTGCACAAAATATTAGTATGGTCCCTGACATATCTCAAAAAATGAAATAAAAATCTTGGATTCACCCAATAGGGGCTTATATGAAGGGGGTAACGAATCAAGATCAGCTTGACCCTAGCAAAACCAGAGGTCAAATATATGAAATATATAAAAACAGTAAGTAGTTTTTTCAACATAAACATAACTTAATACAATTATTTCAGAGGAAACTATTGATCTGTATATATAATAAAAAATTTAAGTATAAAAAGATATATTGAAAAGTATCCATAGAAAGCTTACATATACGTAGATCTTTCAAGGATGTAGAGCCTATTTTCATAGACTGTTATGTAATATAGGATTTAAATGGTGTAAAGATATGAAGACGTCGAGTAGAAATTCCAGACAATGTTTTTAAGCGTATACAAATTTTAAAAGCATATAATAAAATCAAGGCAGACTTATTATTTGAATATGTGTAGTTTTAGATGGGACATGTATATTTTAGAAGGGGGCTAATAATACCAACCACTCATGGCAAGATGATAATAAAAATAGTTTTAAAACAACAAAACTTCGTCCTATTAGTCGTAACCTTCGTTATGTTACTACTAATTTGACTTCGATTAGGATGTATTCGATCAGGCACATTGAAGAAAAAATTGATAAATGATGGAATTGTGAACAAATGTTGAAATTGTGAAAATTTTTATGAGCACAGATATGTAAAGATATGTTCAGAATATAAATGTGCATTTGATTAAAATTTGTGAGGAGAGAAATAATACGAACTGATTTGCAGATATTACAAATGAATTAAGGAGAATGCAGTGATTAAATATAGTTTTATCAAGAAATATATATACAGGTAGTAACAGAACAAAACTCAGGAGAAATACAGTGATATAAAAATGACTTTACAATTGTGCTCTCTAATGAAAGTAAAATATATTACTTGGATATATATTGTTAATTAGGTGGATTAGGCCTCCAGGGAGACCACTACATAAAAAATTAGCCTGGAACTCTAACTCATAGGTGGTATGGAAGAAAATCACTGTAAATATAATAAAACACAACCCTAACCTACAAACTATTATAACTGTATAATTAATTGTAGTTTTAAATCCTTTGATAATATATGCATTAGATGTACTGCAATGTTAAAATAAATTATATTTTATAAAAGTACTATTTACTAACAGTATATACAGTAATTAATGTAATTTAATATTTAATTAATTATTAATTTAATTTGATAATATATAATTATTTTATTTATTTTAAAAAACTTATGTATGTAAAAACCAAAATGAACTAAGACTCAGAGTTGATGCGGTAACATTGCGACGTTTTGACGTCATGAATTCAGATATCGTGAGTTCACTGTTTCATTGAACGGACTATATATTAATTTGGATAGTATGTTCACATTGATTGATCATTTAAAGTATAAATAAATATAAAATTATTCTCACCCTAACATAGCCTTTGCGTCGTCTGTTGGCCCCGGGATTGGACGGCTTAGGGGGCGCCGGTATCTGACCACCTCCGTTCAACATGGACAACGGGAAAGAGCGCTCTGGTACAACTGGACTTGCGAAGTCCGGATCGTTTTCGAGGACACCAACTGCAATAAACAAATTTTATTACATAGAATCATATTCATTATGCTTTCTAAAAACTAAACTATGTACTAGGAACAACATATAAATGACCTTTTGTTATAATTTTTGCACGACTTCAATACATATTCCAATTAATGGATTCCATTACTATAGTGGTTTCTCGAAAGGCCTGTAAAATAATCTCTTCTTTTAATGAAAATCATTTTTTAAGAAAGAGCTTTCTTGAGTATGAAGAAATCAAAGGGTGCTGAACTTGGCGAATCAGTTGGTTAGATTTTTCGCTATTGTCTCTGACAGCAAGAATCGCAGTGTTATCAGGAAATGTAACCATCGTAATATTTTTCATTTGTGGTATATCATATGTGCAGAGTAGGTAAAGAATTGTCCCCGATACACTTCCTTATGGTACAACTGCTTTAGTTTTTTTTATTGTAGATTAGGCTTCCTCCTGTTTGACTCTAACCATTCTGGCTGTAAGGTAAGATTTTAATAGTTCAGTGTTGTTTAAGTAACATTTTCTGTAGCTTATGAATACAACAGTCGTTCCCTACCTTATTGAAGGTTTGTGCTACGTAACTATAAAGCTTTTTACCTTCATAGGCTTTTTCAATTACATCTGTTAATTTATGCACCTGGTCAATTGTTGTATATTTGTTAATAAGTCCAAACTGATCTGTCGGTTTTAGTTTTTTTCTCCCTATAATCGCTTTTATTCTTTTCAACAGGAGTTTTCAAATACCTTAGATTAGTGGTAGCAGTAATATAGAGCCTATAGGCTTTTATTTCATTAGGTGATTTTCAAGATTTTGAGATAATGATAATTTTAGCCATGTTCCGAACGCCTAGGTTGTAAAATATGAATCATTAATTTAATTAAAGAATTATATTGGAGATTACCTACTGATTTTGATACACCAAGCAAACATTTTTTTACAATTCCTCGTCGCTATAAAAACGTTATTAGTTTGGAGCTCAATAACAAGGTATCATTTCCGGTGGTTGTTGATTTTTATTGCAAAAAACTGCAACAACCTCAGAATGTAAAAGGACATTGGCCAACATACGAGTTAACGCTTAAAGATGTCGAAAGATGTTTTGCCACATGTCAGCAACTGCTCCAACGGTCGAAAATAATGAGCTTTTTGCATCACTTGCACACAGTTACTGGAAATGAAAAGTGCATTTACTATGCCAACTCCAAACGCAAAATTCTTAGGGATATCCTTGCCACGTTGCTGCCTCTATGAGGAAGCCAAATATTCATGGCACGAATATTTTGTTGTGTACAGTATGAGACCAACTCGGCATAATGTTCTAAGTAATGAGTGGCATGCATGCTAATTCAATTTAAGTGTTAACCAGGCATTAAAAGAAAAATTGTTGCAATGTCAAGAAAAGCATAAAAAGTTAACATTGTTTGTTTGATTAGCATATATACCGGTCAAAGGGACATGGTTTGGCTTAACAGTAGTTCGTTCGTGGATAATGACCCGAATAAATATATAATAATGTTTTTGTAATAAACTTTTCAAATTTAACACATAATATTGGTATTAATTTTGTACTCCTAATAGAAAGTTACGTTAGTGTTTTTCCTTTTATTAAAATAGTGAAGGAATATTACTTATACTATAACTTACTTACTAACTATAACTTATTTACTAACTATAATTTATATCAGTTTTACTTTCATATGTAGACAAATGAGAAAACAAACTTTCGTCATTTATTCTATACATACATGTAAGCTGATCAATTATTCTTCTTACGTTATAGTTTAATTTTTTGACCAAACCACGTTTTATTATACAACCAAATGCGAGAATAAATCGTGTTAGTTAAAACGTCTCTGTGTTTAAAATTCCGGCATATACGGGAATCGTTTATGTATATAATCCCGAGTACCACCACACCTCAATCATTTTGTGGTTATTTCAATAATGCCATTCTTGTAAGCATATTTCTTGAAGTTCTTTGCTGACATATGAAACCATAAACAATAATTTATATTGAATTAATTTCCTTTAATAATTTAAAAAATATATTATACCAAGGAACAAGTAAATCAGAAACCCTTATTTTTAAATGTATTTAAAGTGACACCTAGAAAAGTTCTTATTGCATAATAAACAATATCAACTTAATCATCATTCTAGTGTAAAATGTACAACTGGGATTCATACTAACTTATACTTAATTATCTACTAATAATTCTTTTATTATTACTTATAGCAATCCAGTAAATTAACACTAATAACCTATATGTTTTTAGCTTAATTTGCTACCATTTTGATATTAAAAAGTATTTATTCGCATATGATTTACACTTTGGGTTTAACATCTATGTCACTGTTTTTAATGTTCCCTGAGCATTACTTATAAATTCACTGAACTGGAACACTAAACTGGTTTCAAGACGTGTTAGTAAACTAAAGACTTACTTTATATACGACAGGGCTAAATATATACCCAATAACCATTACATTTTTTGGACTTCAGCTCGGGTTATTCACATTTTTTCATAATACTATAGCTTCCATATGAGTTTAACATCAAAGGTCATGCCAAGATATTACTCTGTATTTTCATACGGGACTACTTGTTGATTTATATATACTGGCTTGATTCTTTTGTTGGTGAAATCAATAAGCTCTGATGTATTTTGTGGCGCCATTCTTCATTGTATTTCAGTAATCACTGTTTGTAACTTTTCGGTTGATTCAGTGTTGTTATCTCTAATAGCTAGGAATGCAGTGTCATCTGCAAATATAGCAACAATATTTTCATTAAATTTAAATAAGTGCCTGGTCTTCTGGGGGTTCCATCCCCTTACACTTCCCTGGGGCACACCTGCTTGTATTTTCCTCAGGTTGAAATAGGCATCTTCTTGTTTGACTCGCTGAACTATCGGTCAATTATATGACTCATGCCAAATTTATCGAAAGTTTGAGCATTATTTAAAAATATTGTACAACGAATTTTATTTTATATGTCTATGACATAGGAGATTCTCTGAACGTGATCACTCGTAGAATGGTGTTTGTAAAAATTAAATTGACGATCTGGAATAAGATGCTTTTCCTCAATGATTGGCTTTATCCTTTTCAATAGAAGTTTTTCAAATAATTTGGACATTATCGGCAATAATGATTTTCAGGCGGATTTGTTGGCTAAGCAATCATAATTACTTCAGCTACCTTCCACAGTTGTGGTACGTACAGCAGTACAGATGACACATTTATTAGGTTGATTATCTTAATTAGTGCTTTGCTTTGGAAGTTCCTTTAATACTTTCCCGGGAATAAAGTCAAAACCTTAGGATACTTTTTTTTACGCTAATATAATTTTGTATTTCTTTGTTAAGTTCAGTTAGAGTGTCAAATTGAATGAATTTTAATTTTTTCTGGTCCAGTCACACATCACACAATTTTGTACCCACCTCTATCTGCTAGAAAATGAAAAGAGGGTTAAAAATAGTTACAAAAATAAATATTGTTGAATTGTTAAATATAGCGTTTATCTTGAAAACTAATGTTGCTATGTGGCAAGGCAAATGTCGAAATATGATCTAATCAATTTATTTCTTCTTGTATGTAATTTTAAACGTTTATAACAACGTTATTTTCTAGATCTAGATTTATAAAACAAAAGATAAAACTAGATCCCGCGATATAAAATCGAACTTTAATCTAACCAGTGTTAATTTTTTTGTTATTTTCGATCCGATTCTATAATTTTAGTGGCCACCGTACAACGTTAAAATGGACGAGATGAAATATTTATAAATCGCGAGCCAAAAATAAAATCGGGACTGCTCTTGCGCATTTCCTCGAAGACATGCGATTTACATAAACATTATACTGGCGATTCGGACAGCCTTTTCATTTCAAAAGCTATATTTATCCGCTTTTCGTATTGTATCATCTGGTAATTGGATTGACTTGGAAGCTAATGTCACTTAGTCGTCATATTAGATTTTCTTCTTAATAGTCTTCATTATTAATAATGAGTACGATGTGTAATCTTATGATGTATTATATGCTGGGACTGTGAATTAATTTAAAGGAATTTTAGTTCATGTTTAAGTATTGTAATTAGGCTTTTAGTTTTACTATGTGTCACTTCCGTTAGCAGGAATTTTTCTTTTTCTTTTCTAAACTTTCAACATTTACTCTATATGGTCTTGATTTTGATGTTTTACAAAGCGCAATGCCAAAATTAAAAAAAAATCAAAATTCCAAATTTTCAAAACGAATGATTAAATTATTTTGCCATTTTTTACCACTGTCTTGAGCATAGACAGAAGAGCGCTCGTTATGAAATCAAAAATGTATAGGTGGAGCAAAAGTCCCGCTACCATTTTACTTGCGTGCCGTCTTGGTTATGTGACGTTTAGATCAGTTTCGCTTCAACCATTGTGTTGTGTAGACGTCCAAATTTTATTATGAATAAATATATGCCACAAGAACGAGTAGAAATAGTGATAATATTTATTGCAAATAATCGTTCCATTATTGCCACTCAGCGAAAATTGCGTCAATGATGGCGGGACTTTTGCCCCACTCTATAGGTGCAGTGGCTGCATGTGGTGGTAATACTTTGAAAATAATGATATACACTATTTCTTCATGGAAAAATCTTGTATTAAAAGAAAAAATTCTTTATCTGCGTACAATAGTTTGCATATAGATAAACTAAAATGCAGATAAATATATAATATATATATTTTAATAAAAGAACCCTTTCCTTCGCGCAGTATTTTTCCTCCGCGTATTTCCAGTTTTAAAAACAGTTCTATGAATAAAAATTCATTGCCTCTATTGGTTCTCCCATATCACCTATATAACCACAAAGAAGCATTTTGAAAATAAGGCAGTGGCTAGTACCGTTAAATATGTTAATGATAGCTTTGTCAGTTGGGATCATGAGATGGAAAAAATCAATCAGTTTATCAGCATCCTTCTTAGACATCGTTTTAGTTGGACAAAAGACAATGGTCAGCTAGTTTATACGGTTTTGAAACCCACTGATACAGACATCTACTTTCAGGGTACGTCTACCCAGAAATTATACATCCTGAATTCCGTAGTTTCCGTAGCCTTCATCACGTCCAAACTGTTGATTCTTTTAATCAGATATTGATCACTATCACATGTCTTTCCTCATATTTGATGTTGTTTGAGGCACATAAATAAAAAACTCTTTCAAATGAGAGACAAGATTAAATCCTCACTACTATAAAAAGGGAAAAAGAAGAATGAAAGACTGGAAGAAGTTTCTTTAGCAATTCTCTCATTCATACGAGACTATATCTTACCACTTGAGACTTGAGCATTGAAGGAAATAATAATATTCTATACTACTTTTCATAACAAGACCTAGAATTGAAATAAAACATTTCCTTTATATCAATAATAATTTGCAAAATTGCATATAAAAATACATAAAATATAGATAAATACAATACATTTTAGTTAAAGTAATTATGCGTATATATATGCGCAGCATAATCTGATTTATTAACTGATATTATGAACGGATGTTGATAATTGATATAATTGTACGTCTCCACTTATTTTCCTGTTCTATGAAATAAAATAATAAGACCATCGAATAATTCTAAATTGAAAATTTAAATTGAAATTATGAAATAATATTGATGATAATATTATATGAGATGATTATTAATTAAAAAGAAATATAATGAAAACACGTAAAAATATATGAGTTAAAATATCTTCAAACTAACATACATCAGTCATCAGCATAATCAGTATTATTGATTAGACAAGAGCTCTGGTTGAGCTCTGAACCTATCATCTCACTCCTTCTCATCTACTAGTACAGTTTCTGTACTTTCCTTAATAACTTCTTTTTCAAAAATTTGACTATGACTTGCATTCAAAACTATAGTCATAGCATATACAACCTGGGCTATTTTTGTATATTGAATTAATTAATGTCCACTACTCCATATTTGTCGCAATTTCTCGTTATTTTCTTCATTATTTCATTATTTTATTTATTTAAATCGTAATAATAATATGGTACACACACTAAAATAAAAAAGTTAAAACTTGGAATCACTTCTGCACTGTATTTCGGAATTAGTGTAGAATATTATTCAATGGGCAATTTGAAAAAAGGAATAAAAACAAATATAGTTGCTAGGGTATTTAATATTAATGACTCTAATGGACACATAAATAAATAACAATGAATAATTTACAATGGTTTCATATGACATCAAATTTGTTTTTCAAATTATAAACTTAAATATATCTCATTTTGTCTATATTTCATAATAATGTATATTTATAAAATAGACAAAAAATAGTCTGGGGAATAAATTATTGGCTATATTGCGGATATTGAACAGTGGAATCAGTGAAGCATGATTTGTAGGCACGATTATAATTAAATGGTTCTCAACAACAATGGTTGAAGTGACAGTGAAAGCATTTTTGTAAAAATACCAAAATTTATCAGAATGATTTATTTTAATATCAAAACTATATATTATACCTCGATTGTTTTAATGTAATGGTATAGAAGAAGTAAGTTATTATGCCTACTATGATACTTTGAGTTTTTATTCTAAATGTATTTATTGTAATATTGTTTTGACTTCGATATATTGTTCTGGAGTAATGAACTTGTGTTAAGTAATTGTATGGAAAGCTCTGTCTCATTCTAGAATAATAGTTGAGCATATATTTTATACTACTGGTTGTTCAATGGTTCTTGAACCAAATTGATAATTCACAAATTCACAACTTTCTTTTTAAATAACAATTTTAAGATTTCAAGTAATTTTCTCAACTTCAAACATTTTTCAGTTTCATAGTAGAGTGTGAAGTCATTAATTAATGTAATAAAACATAATAACATATGGTTATTTTTTGTTACTTTCTTTAAATTATTACGTTTTTTCTTCCCTCCGTCCCTTTTTCTGTTTCTTTCTAAATAATACTATAGGGGTAAATAGTAGTATGCATAAAAATCAAATTTTTTGTTTGATTTTGTTTCTTTTTTCGTGGAACACCAGCCATTTTAATATTTAATTTTTCGTAAGAAGGATTTGATAATAATTTAAATTAAATTTGAAAATTTGTTTGAAATAATAAAATAAATAATAAAAAAAAACATCAGCTCTGTGCTCAATGGGTGTCGCTTTCATTAATTAATGGAACAAAAACACATTCGAAATGTTGACATGGATTTTGTGTGTTGATCAGTTTATCACAATAATCCTGAATAAAAACAAAAAACTGTGGAGCAGTTTGAGCGATCAAGAGAATGCTCGCAAATGTTTTTGGAAGAACTTCAAGTTCAACAACAACAGTTTACAGAAGAAAAAAATACCATCAAGATAACGCACTTGCCCAAAAATCAAATCTAATCAAACTTACTTGTCGGATTTAGTTCACTCTGATTTCTGGCTATACCCAAACCTTAAAGCGCGATTTTCACGAAGGTGTAAAATAACATGTATTTGGCAGGTCTATCAGAAAACCATTAAATCACTTTATACCATAATACAATATATGTCATTTTACAAATATAACTGTTTTTTCCTATTAGTAAACTTATTAACAACCTGGTTTATATAACATTCATTTCAGTTATTGTTTTTTTCTAGGAAATTCTACACAATGGTGGTAATATTTACAAACAATATAAAAATCCGACAATATAATAAATGAGAAATACTTACTGACATCACTTAGTTGAGTGTCGTCGAACGACTCGTCATTGGCATTATCTAAACAAAAGAAAACATAAGACTGATAAGATGATGAATAAAATTAATCAGAATTTTATTAAACAAATGATTAATGGTTTTAAATTAATATTATGTACTATTAATAGTGCTTAAAGTTAGTAGAGATAACATGCAAAAATGATCACAATTAAATTTTAAAAAATCATTCAAGATAAAAAATTTTCATAAAAAAACCCTCATGCTATATACATATCATAGAGCATGCAGTCCAAGAGTGGGCAGCTAAAAATACAGAAGCAGTTATTTTCGGTTATGAATTAGATCAATAGGTTTTTGGACAATGTGTTGACATGTATATTCTTCAAAACGTAAACAATCAGTTCATTTTATCGAAGAATTTTATTGAATAATATTTTATAATTTAGCATAATATTGTATAAATAAACGGGTATAATTATTAGCTGAATGGTTAGTTAATTTGTACACGTAATTGTAATTGACGTAGTTGTAAACACATTGACTTGTTTAAAATAGTTTTTGGAAGAAATCTAGAAATAATTTTATAAAAGTAAATAAATCTTCATTAGCATACATGATTGCTTGTTCCTACAACAACGACAAATTCTTCTTTAGTCAAAGTTGTTAAGAAAGCTTATGAAATATATACAACGCCTGGTTATTTTTAGTTGGTCTAAAACGGTAAAAAATCTTGGAGGTAAAATTGGCTATATCTTGAAGACACTTTTGAATTCTGCCAAAAAGGAAAGACGGTTAAAAGGCGAATAAGTTGAAAAAAGGTAGTGTTTAAAACCGTGGTATGTATGAATAGCTCCCTAATAATAGTTTCATGGTTAAGTAACCGAGTTGGACTGAAAACAATTCAACTTATTTAAAACGAACACCTTGTGTGTTATTCAACTTGAGACATTATTAAATATATACCATCCATTCTATTTGTGGAGAATAACCGCAATAATTTTCCCTTTACCTGCTATATTTACACGGTTCAAATTAAAATATGGCTCTTTAAATAAATCACAGTTTTATAACTCTTATAATAGCATCGCTCTGGTAAGTTCTTACTCAAAATTTATTGCTCCTAGTAGATATACGAATTGATTATTTTTAGTATAGTAATTAAAACATATTTAAAGTTTTTCAATTATAAAGATTTGTTTTATTAGTAACATAAAGCAAATAAATGATGACTGTTCCTTATGTTTGTGTTATTTAAATGGAGTTGTTTCGTAATTTGATATACGACTTGTGAACTACAGATGTAGAGTGTATTATAATTTATAATATATATTAGTAGTAAATTCCTAGTTTTTTTTTTGATATTTTCACATTTTGATATTATGGATTTGATAATTTGGTCACGATAATTATGTATTTTTATTGCTTCTTGTTACTGATAGTATAAAACTGTTACTGATATTTTTATGTTAATTTGTTTCGTTCTGATGTGTAAATCTTCATTTATAGTTCATACGAAAAATAATTTAATACAATTGGCATTGGATATGTATTTCTTACAAATTAAACCATTTATTTAAGTGTTGCAAAAATACATGATTAAATTTACCTCCTATATTGTCAATATTATTTAAAGTAATATCGATGATATACGTCAATATTTTATGTTTCTTGCCTCACAATTATTGGACTAGTTGTTGACTTTCCTACATTATTCTAATATTTTGCAATTCGGCCTAACAGATCATTATAGTCTTTACTTGCATTATTCTTCTTTTATTATTTTTCAGCTATTACTAATAATCAAACTGTTTTTGCAAATCTTCTAAATAGCATTGAAGACAAATTTGACAATATTATGTTACTGTTTTTTTACCTAGATACCCCTTTTTTCCCGGGTTTCTGCTTTGTTGGTTCTAACTCCTCTCTAAAATGAGTCCATTGTTCTTGAATTCATTAAGGCACTTTATGACAACTTTATTTTTGACATAAAATATTTAATAACTAATTTTTTAAATATTTTTATATGTAATAACAATTAAATTTACTGCCGGCTTGTTTGGCACATTGGTAAAGGCGACAGGACAGTCCACCTACTGTTTCGATAGTTGCGGGTTCGAATCTTGCTGGGGCATGGTCGTAATTTGTGATTTTTTGTCCTAGGCAAGGGTGCAAAATCCAACAAGGAAAATAATCCCAGTCGCGCCAGTAACCAGGCTGGTTAAGACTATCGGCTGGGATGATTTCTAAGTTGGTCATGCGCCAGTCGGTAGGCTTAATACCGAGGACCGTGGTTCGGAGCCCACATTAAAGTGTAGGTCCGGTCCAGATAAACCACTAGTTGGTAAAAGGAGACTTTAAAAATATATTTAAAAACAAATTAAATTTACTTTTTTAGTTTAATAACATTTTCCTTATATACATATATGAATTTTTTATATGACTGGAGGGACTTCTGTGGTGATAAGGACCTTAAATAATGTTTAATAATAAGAAAATCTACCCGGTATCTTAGATCATATACGGAATATTATTATTATTAAACATGTGTTAATTTAAATATTCAAAAGATGGTTTCATAGATCATTAACAGTGACTCTGTGGTGGTCTTTCCAACTTTTCCTCAAGAGTCTAAGTTGGATGGCCTGTCATGTTCACAACAATGGTCGGTTTGGTTTGATTCGTCCATATAAATAACGGTAAACAACAGAATTATTATGTACACGATTACTAACACTTTTGTCTGAAATATTTAAAGTACCACAGGGAATACATGACATGGAATACTTCGAACGATTCAAGCTTTAGTACAGCACTTCTCTAACTGTATCTTTTGAATCGTATGACAATATTTTAATTTATGGTTTATAAGATTGTTTAGAGACATATTACTTAACAACAGAAGACAGACGACATTGTTAGGTGGTGGGAACGCGAAGTCTAAATGTTATCATCAACATTTTCATTATCATAAGATTAAATCAGCTAGTTAAAGCAGTTAGGCTCCAGTTGACTGCAAGGAGTTAGAATATTTGAATTGCTACTTTTTCGTGGACGTCCTGATGTAATTTGCGCGATCTACGAGATAGTAAATACATACAGGACATAATATGAATACCATGTAGTACATCTTCTATATTAGCAATACTTGCCGTTACATGCCAAGTCAAAAAAATGTAAAACATTATCGGTAAAGAGAAATAGTGGGCGAAACCGAAAGTTAATTGACAGTGATCGATTGATATTAAAAAGGTTGTACCAAAACTACTGCGGCAAAAGTGACAACAAGAGTGAACTTTAAGCTTATGATCCGGACTGCCTGCTTACAGCTAATAAATATATCGACATCGTCAGTGATAAAGTCCTACTCGGAGTAGCATATTGCTGCTAAACACTATCATATTCCAAGATGATAATGAGCTCTTATATAGAGCCAAAAAGGTTCAGTCCTCGTTTAAAGAACATCATTCTCTGAATAGCATAACCACTAGACCTCAACATAATTGAACCGTTAAGGGGATATTAGGTTAGCTTAAGGAAGTACGGAAACGCTATGGAAGTGGTACTGTTACAAGGGAGAGGGAGAGGGAGGGGGAGAGGAGAGGGAGAGATTCCATCTGCGGCACAAATGGCGGTTGTTTTAATACAAGAATGGGATAACGTTCCCCATCGAACGCTTTATGAACCTATTCAGCATCTAATTAATAAATAAACATTGTCTATATTTCAGCTATTCGTGTTATTTTGTCTCGTGTATATCTGGGCTGATAGTATACGATAGTAGGATAAGAACGATAGGGATAATTAATCCATACCCCGAAACTTGTTCCTTTGATCTTATATATTTAGTTTTAATTTTAATAGAGAATTATAGTGGTTTTCTCAAATATAGATTATTAACAAAAAAAAAATGAAATTGTATAATTAATTTCATTGATCTACGGAAATAGTTCATCGCATACATCCTACGTAATATTCATAGAAAAATATATCAAATTGGCAATATCGCAAGTTGTAAAATAATACTCAAACTTATATTTGATTAATTTTATATCAAATTTTATCAAACTGAACATTATGGACTGAATTTGTTATTGAAGAATAAGGTATTAATATCTAATGAACTATTTAATCGTTGCGCCACAACAAATCTAATTTTATCATTATCGTGCTTTGTGCCTCTTATCTTATTAATATTATTAAAAATGTAAACAATGATTTTTATCTAAACACTGTTAAACGTGTAACAGTACTCACTGGTATTCTGAAAAATATTTCATATTAAAAATTGTTTGCAAAATCTCCTGATCTTTTGTTAACTGGAATTCTGCTGATATTTAGTGGATGTCTATTTTTAGTGATGAATTGATGGACGTATCTTGCCAGGATAGTCTGGCTATTTTTCCCGTTTCGAGTGGGATAAATGTGGGTGATTAAGTATTCGTATTACTCGCGAAATTTATAACAGTAATTTATATAAAAACCGCCTGGATGAAAATATGTAAATGTAAATAATCGATGATCTAAATGTATACATTTTTAGATTTTTATCACTTTTTATTTACTTCGTTATTTTATATATAATTCTTATTGCATGGTATATTAAAGTTGCTTTACAGTTTTGTTGTAAAAATAATCCAAAAAATTCTGTCCACATTATAGTAATAATATAGATAACTATATAAGTTATAATATGTGAAAGGGTACTAAACAAAAAATCTATTATTTTGTTTAAAAACCGATTAATTCAAAGAAAAACAGGCGACTTGTTGAACGCCGATATAAAGCTATACTGAGGGTAAAAATAGACCAATCCGTCTCACTCGTTTAAGTAGTAAAAAAAACAGATGACCAGTCTGGGCTGTATTACTTTACATATAAATGCCGGCTCGGTTAGCACAGTGCTAAAGGCGATAGGACGATTCTCCTGCTGTTGCGATCGTCGTCGGTTCGAATCTTGCCCCGGCATGGTCGTAAATTTATGTCTGAAGTTCTTTAACGTTTGTGACTGTCCGCAAAATGATCCCAATCACGCCAGTAATCAGGCTGGGTAAGATCGGATCCGATTTGTCTTCTGGGATGATCTCTGAAGTTGGTCATTCACAAGTCGGTAGGCTTAATGCTGAGGACTACGGTTCGGAGCCTACGTTAAACAGTAGGCCCAGTCGAGATAAATCCTAGTTGCTAAAATGGCGACTTAAAATATATACAAAAAAAATTACATATATACTATAATGAGATACAAGAAACAAAAAGCAGTACTGAGTGTCAAAGAAATCCTTATGATCGAATTTATGAGAGAGCATGAAATTTCCGTGGTATGAAGGAATATTCAGATAAATTCAAAAACACAATAATATTTAGAATTTTTTGAGGCTGTTACGTTTAAAAACGATAATAATTGTTATATTATTTAAAATATATTAAATATTTTACATTAATTTGAGTCTCAATAAAAGCTAAAATATATTAGTAAAAAGAGGACCGTTTTGACATATACCAAATTGTAACAATATCATATGACAATATTATGAACAATATTTATGAACTAGAGTCATCCTAACGACTCAGTATAAAACTAATTCAATTCAAATGCATCAATAATAATTGTCTAATGCTATAATACGAATTTATTAAATTCATAAGAATATGACATGCGACCATGACAACAAATTGAGCGTTAACATTCTATTAAAAATCAATCAATCATTTCTTCAATCAGCTTCAGTAATTATCTCATTGTGATATTGTCTTAATATAATGTTGAAATGAAGTTAAAATTTATTTTCACATAAGTGGAATTAAGTATCATGCGAATATTAATTAACTAGATTGCCGATTCATTAAAAAATTGACGCCATAATTTGTATGTTAAGTTTTATCCAAGAAATATTAATAAATAAAAAAATCACCTGACTTGGAAGTCAAAAATAATATCTATTTTTTTAAATTTGTGTAATTAATATTGTGTAAGTAATATCCTGGTTTTAACTTTAGGCACTCGTTTGGGAGCAGAAATGTTTGGAGTTATGCAGTGAACTGACAATTAACTTGAAATTGTGAATACTTGTTATAGATGTGAGAAGTTGAAACTGAAAATAAAAATTCATTGAAAAAAAAACATTCGTTCACGAAATACTTCCAGACATGCGTGGGTGAAAATACTGCATTCTCATAATTTTTGTCGGCGAGCTTCAACAAAAACAATATACGCAATAACCTAAAAATAAATTGACAACTCTCGCCTAAGTCAAAAAGTACACTCATCAGAATGAGTTTCCATTTCAGCTAACATAACTAAGCGATTTAGTTGTCTTGATGATTTACAATTTTATTCAGTTTTGCCTCTACGGCAGCTGGTCTGCTACTGATACACATTCCATTGTTGTTATTTTATAGATAAAATAATATCTCCCGAATTGGTTATTTCGAGAATTTAATAAAATAAACAGAACGCTGATTATCGCTAATACTATACCAAATTAATGTGAACATATCGAGGTCATGTAACAAAGGATGGTGAATTAATTTTGAGGATTTCATAATAAATTCTCGTTATTCCGAAAAAAATGTTTTTATATTATTATTCAAGATAAATCTTGAAATTAAAAGTATTATTTCGACCAGCTACTGATTTTTCACTGATTCTGTAAATGAAAAAATCTTTTGAAGTAATTTGAATCATTAGGATTTCTTTTGTATATGCCACAAAATTATATTATTATTTTTGTGTTGTTTGGGCTCGGCACCCACCTCAAAGTGATCTGCTGGCAGTAGTTAAAATAACATTGCAAATAGATAAATAGGTTTAGGCAGGTATTAAGCTAAATTGTGTGTATATATAGTATAATATAAAATACGTGTAGTAAATAGGTTAAATAAGGATTTTATTTTTATGTAGTTGTTACAATGATTATTATGTGCCTATTTTATTTCAAAATATTTTTATTGCATTGAAAATCTATAAGTGATTATTTTTTAAGTAAACAGAAAAAAAAACAATGATTAATATCAAGGAGCGCTTCAGGCCCCGGGGTCCGCAACAAAAAGTTATTGGTCGACTCCGGGAATCGAACTCGCGAACCCCGTTTGGAAGCTAATCGCCTTAATCCACACTCCGTTGAAGCAGTTGTCTACAATATTTATACAAAGTCTTATATGCTATAGTAATCATACATTACAACCAGAATGTTTAGAGTCAAACAAGAAGAAGCTTACTCCATAATAAAAGAAGCTAAAGCAGGTGTACCACAAGGAAGTGTATTGAGACCAATGCTTTATCTACTTTACACCTGTGATATACCACAAAAGGAAAATATTACGATGGTTACATTTGCTGATGATACTGCGATTATAGCTGTCGGAGACAATAGTGAAGAAGCCTGAAGAAAATTATAACAGGCAAGTGACAATATAAATAATTGGACACAAGCTTGGGAAATAAGAATTAATGAAAATAAATCTGTACATGTGCAGTTCACCTATGAACAGACCGTACAAGCACCCATAACATTAAATAATATTATAATTCCATATAGCAACAACGCTAAATATCTCGGAATGAATCTCGATGCAAAACTTCGCTGGAAGGAACATATAAAGAAGAAAAGAAAAGAACTGGAATTGAAATATAGGAAATGTACTGGCTAATTGGAAGAAAATCACAATTATCAGTATATAATAAAATTGCTATTATATAAGCAAATACTGAAACCTATATGGACATACGGACTTCAATTATGGGGATGTTCTGCAAAGAGTTACATAAATAAAATACAAATTAAAAAATAAAGTCCTGAGAGTGGTTGCACCCCAATACTATAGGACAGATTACCTACATCGAGACCTTCAGATACCCACAGTCAGTCAAGAAATCAAGAGAATTGCAAGAGGGATGAGAAAAGACTCCATTCTCACACGAATATTGAAATATTGCAACTATTGGATACCACCAGTACAGGACACAGACTCAAAAGAATCAAACCATCTGATGTTGTGTAGTGTTGTGTAGTGAGGTGCATATATTAAAAAATTCAGCAGTGACATGTATAAACATTATTTCACCAGAGACTGAGTTAGGGCCGATGGGTCCTCCTAGTTATATATCTAGATTTAAGTTAGCATAAAGACAAATTGTAGGTTAGACGGAAACGACTAGTAACAATATATTAATTAAATAATAAAAAAAATGCTATAGTTAGTGTTTAAAAAGCAAACTGAATGGCTTTTGTATTGAACGACTTCCGATTTTCCGTCACATCAGCTCAGCAATAACATTATACCCAAATATCTTATTATTTTAGATAAACAATATGTGAAAACTATGTACGTGCTTTGGAAATTTGATCATTTCCCTCGATTTCGCCCCCTTCCTCCCAACAGATCCTGATTTGGTTAAAATGGGATCACCTCAGAAGTGCACTCTTTCGAACAAAAAAAGAATTTTGAAAATCGGCCCACAAAAAATTCACATTATTAAGACTGAGTTATAGTGTTTTTTAGTGATGCTTATTTCGATATGTTTATATTTGTAGAAACAGATGACTATTGTAAATACTAAAGAAAGCTAACTCATTCGCCAACTAATTGGTAGGTTTGGACGATTTGCATTGAACCCACTGTTTGCTTTAACTGGATCGGAAAGGTAGCAACAAAGAATAAACTGAAATGACACACGACAGTCAAAAAATTGTATATTTTGAAGGCAAAGGTTTTCAAAGAAATTTGTCAAATTCATTTGTTTCAATTTACAGTTGCTCTAACCCGCTGGATACGTTAAACCCATTGAGACCTGAAGCGGTGTTCACCAAGGAGATGCCATCTCTTCACTATTTTCAACATTTTTGTGATCTAATTATGCAAAAGTTTTAAAAAATAGGCGTTCAATATGGTGCTGTGGCGACCGCCACGACCTTTTAGGCCACCACCAGTTCACCATCAACAACTACAAAGGTTGGCAACGCCGGTGGATTGGTACCATGCGGTTCTGGAGTGTGGAGGGCCATCGCGGCGGCGTCTCGCTCTCTTTTCTTATCACCGTCCCCCTGTAACAGTACCACTTCCACAGCGCTACCGTACTTCCTTCACCTTAACCTAATATCCTGTCAATCCTCCCATCGAACACATGTATCAATCGCAAGTTGAAATAAACAACTTTGATTCCACCAGTGTTTTTAGTTCCCGTGCAAATTCCTTCCAAAAATAGTAGTGAGTGTTCTGATAGATAACCGCAGCGGCAGCCACACTTTTCGACCGATCGACAGACCCGACGAACATTCCTACAGTGCTATAAACTCTTTGGCCGATCAGATGTTCACTGGTGATAACGCCAAATTCACTGGTACAGATGTTGAGGTGTATAACATTCTTCATGATATAGATTTCATTGCAGAGCCATACGGGAACCAATAAAAGTTAATGAAGAAAAAGCCAGAGTATTGATAATCCCCTATTATATAATAATGCATCTACACTATAAAGTGGCATCTTCTACTGAAGTAATATGCCGAACAGAACAAGCTGCAGTAACTGTTGCTTTTCTAAGATGGCGCTTTTCTAAGATTTTGCCAGTCTGACACCTGTAAGCTTTCAAATGCGATGCTTAAGGTAAACTCCACATGTTTTGCATCGAGATTGTATTAGAAATTAGAACTAATTTCTTTAAGATGCGAAGCGAACTGCTCCGAAAAAGATCATAAAAAGTGATCTGAAAAATAGATCTGGAGACTTGACATTGTCCAAAGCTACTCATTTGCGACTGAAGTGTAGGGAGATTGTAGTGTAGACACTCTCCTCGTCCGACTACGGATTGATGACGATGATGATGATTATGGTGATAGAAATAATAAAATCGTCTTTCTTTCAGCTCTATGAATATTCGGTTAATTGTAAATCATGTAATTGAGATATTCTTTTAGTTTCATGATCTGACTACGGCTCTACAAGACCTATTTGAGTCCGCGTTGCAAGTTGACGAAGACTAACATTCAATAAACTCAAATGTCAATCGGTAAGGTTGATATTGTTTCTATAATATACTATATAATGCCACTAGGTGGACATCTGTGCGGAGTTCCTGAAGAACTGTTCTCAACACAACAAACTCAACATTCATGTTGATAAATATCTACCAATCTGATAAAGATCTAACTTTAGACATTCGATTATTAACTTCTATGAATTGGTTATTATGTGATTGCAAATTATTTTCTAATTAATCTAATTTTTTTACCATTTATATTCCATACCATGGCCTTGATGAACAGTTTTCATAAATTACCAATCGAATCCAACAACAGATCATATTGATTGCAGTAACACACAAATTCTTAGTTACTTTTATTATTTATTATATTTTAAATTTTGGTATTATCTCTATCTTATGTATTTTAATTTTTTGTATTGGGTATAATAGAAATAATCGATTATTTTGTATATAATTGTCTGTGGAGTTATATATAACTTTAACTTATTATGTAAGAATTATATTAACTTATATTTACTCTACAGATCAGTCATAGTTTATAATCCTATTTATAAAATAAATTTAAATATTTTATTATGTATTATTAGTATTGTTTTTTTTGTATTATTCATAATAGATTCTTATTATGCAATAGAATATGTGATTATATGTATAGCGTTGGGAAATAACGACTGAAAATGATCGATTGTTTAGTACTTTTTACTATCGACTGTTCCAGTCGTTTACTTTCAGTTACCATTTTCGGACCTACTAATTTTATTCGACTGATTTTTAACGATTCCGAAGGTAATAAATTACAACAATTATTCTTTTCTTTCTTAAAGAAAGTTCGTAAACAAATATATACATCTCTATCTCATGTATGGCACAGTTGAAAATAAATAGTAAGCACAGGTTTTTTTTTATGTTTTCATATATTTTTTAAAGTCTCCTTTTACCAACTATGGATTTATCTGGACTGGGCCCTAAAGTTTAACGTGGGCTCCAAACCGGTCCTCGGCATTAACCCTACCGATTGGCGGGTGACCAATTTTAGAAATCATCCCAGAAGACATCCGGTCTTACCCAGCCTGGTTACTGGTGTGACTGGGATCATTTTGTTTGTCGGATTTTACCCTCTTGGACGTTCACAAATTTTAAACAATCACAAACATAAATTTACGACCATGCCCCAACAGGATTCGAACCCGCGGCTATCGCAACAGTAGGAGGACCGTCCCATCGCCTTTACCACTGCGCCACCAAGCCGGCTAAGCAGATGTTGGAATGAAATAGAAATAAACCAATTACTTTTATTATGTTACGTCATTGTTACTTTCCGAATATTAAAATACAATGAAATATATTTGAGATCATTATTGTATCCTTTTTTTCACTCTACCACTTGCTAATTTAAAATTATTTAAAATGAATGAATCACACAATTATCTCCGTCCTTTCCTCTCTCAAAAATAGTACGGGAAGGGATTCGTACATCTCCGTCTGTTATAGCTGAATGTTATTTGTTCTTCAGTAATTATTTTGAGATGTACGGAATATGTGTCAATTCAAGAGTCATAAACTAATAATGGGTAATATTATAGATAAGTCAATTTTAATGAATTATAACACCTTAGTATATAAATATATTAAAATATATTGTTGGGTAGACCATATTATATTTATTATATATATATTTTTTTTTCTAGCGCTTTCTTAGATACTTAAAAACTATCTTTGATGTTTATTATCTACAGTAGAAATAAACTAAAAAAATTCGATTAGAATCAAAATGAACACGATAAATGCCCGATGTAATTCCGGCAACGTTTTATCGTAGCAAATATTTACATCTTTAATATGACGAGTCTAGTTAAGTAACACGTTTTTTTTGGCGATTGCGTTTAGACCACATTGAATTCGGGAATTTCCAGTGTTTCATTATGTTGCTTAAAACTAGACGATAAAATAACTGAAGCACGTTGTAATGTGATAAATTTCCACGTTAGGTAAGGTCAGTATTCGGATATCGAGGTTCGCGTGATATCATAATAGCTACATTAGACGAATATTTTTAATTCCATTAAATCGAAACATATTTTATCATTCATAAAATTAGCGGTATTTTCACATTCTTTCGGCAGGACCAAGATATCAACAGTGAATATTATTTTATGGATATAAAATTGTTGTTTAATATACTGTTCAGTTTATTCTTTGTTGCTACCTTTCCGGTCCAGTTAAAGCAAACAGTGGATGCAATGTTAGCACCCACTGTTTGTTGTTGTCCCACTGTTAGTTAGAGTTAGCTTTCTTTAGTATTTACAATAGTCATCTGTTTCTGCAAATATAAACATATCGAAATAAGCATCAGTAAAAAACATTATAACTCAGTCTTAATAATGTAAAATTGTAATTAAACGTTATATTGCATTCGGCACCTATGTTATTAGCAACATTCCTTTAACAACATTTAATTTTCCTGATCTATCTAAACAGCACATTTGTAAAAGTGCATAAAGTTTGACATTCTAGCTTATCAATCTCCTCCAATACATCTATCAATCATCTTATTATCGCCCGATTTAGATCCTTTATATTTTAAATATCTCGTTTTGAGTAATTTTAGGAATCGTAGAAGGTTTCAGGAACCCTTTCAGGGATCGACTTCAACGACTGTGTCGAAGACTGGAAAAGCATTTGCACGAATTAATATATCCAAGCGGACTTCTTGAGCTTTGAATACTACTTTAAATGGGTAAAAATAAATGTGAAAGAATAAGTAATTCGTTTTAGTTTTATTAAGTAAGTCTTTATTTTTGTATCACAGTTATATATCACAGCTATCTAACATTATTAACAACAAAAATATTTCTTTGTAGATTAGTTCAAGTATTTTAAAAATAGTTAATTTAAGAATTATTGAAATGATGCATACGAAAATGAACTCAAAAAGGTCAATGAATAAATTTTTATTAATTGTACTTGATGGTGGTGAAAAAAAAACATTCACAAAATAATTGCTTAAAACTAATTTTTTGTACTTGATGATGTAAAAGGTACGTCGCTGGAAACTTCATTATTTGTTTTCAAACGGTAGCCAGGGTTTATATGTGAGGCTTTCGTTTAAAGAAAAATTTAAACAGATTTCAGAGAGTTAAAAAAACACCTCTAATCTACAAATTCATGCAATTTGGATTAAGCAATTGACATAAGCATCACAATTCAGGCCATTTGGTGGACTGAAGTTGCTAAAAGTGACCATAGCCGTGAATTGGGAACTTCAAATTTATTCTTTTTGTTTGTTCTTTGAGTTGGTTGCAGTTCAGGGTTAATATAAGGTTAGAATAATAAGCTGCTGTTCAAAAATCCTGAAATGGAGAGAAAGGCATTACAAATACTTATAAGAACAATTACAAACAGCCTAAAGCGACAAAAATTTAAAAATGTGGTAAAGCATTTTCTTCAGAAAGAAGTGTTACGCCGTACTACTGGCGCGCTGTTGGTAATTCCAGTGTTTGTTTTCGAAGTGATGGCAATATTTATATTTTAACCTCTCGATCAGGTTAACATACGAACAGATCTCCAGTTATTGTTAGGTTTGTTTAGAAAAATAAAAGTATGTTTTCATCTCTATGCAAAGCAAAACTTGTTTCATGTTTTTATTAAAATTTTACCCCAAATGATGGGTTATCATTTGATAGTTTGGTTATCAAATATCCTAGCTCAATAGTGAAGGCAACTATTCAGTTATAATGGTAGTTATTTTGATTATTTTGAAGTTTCCATCCAAGCTGATATACTACCTTGCTAGAATTTTCAGCATGTCATAGTAGCGTGAACGAATGAAACTTAGTGACGTTTTTTGCTTACTACGATCGCTGTTAACGCTTCTTATTGATCAGGTGCCTTTCAAAATTATACAATGGATAACTTTGGAAATGAATATTGTTGACGTTCTCTAGAGCAGTTGAAGCTCTAGCCATAGAAGATAATTTGTGCTACTCCATTGTCATTGAAATT
The DNA here is from genome assembly GCF_030347505.1 of Rhynchophorus ferrugineus. NCBI lineage: Eukaryota > Metazoa > Arthropoda > Insecta > Coleoptera > Curculionidae > Rhynchophorus > Rhynchophorus ferrugineus. The sequence goes on from NW_027472581.1 coordinate 75,629,155, forward strand.
GGACTCGAATTATGAACTTAAAATTTCATTTTTTGAATTATGCCACTCAATTTTCAGAATTATTACAATCCTGTAAGAGTTGAAAATAAAAAACAAGTCGGTTTTTAGACCAAAATTTCAAGAAAACCAAATAAAACGGCAAAGTTCGCAAAATATTACAGTGACACAAAAACAATTTTTCAATTAACCTCAAATTTAATTATCTGCATGTGATTATTGTTTGTTATCTATTTTTGCATAACGTTTATTCTGATCTAAAATCACTTGTTTCATTATTTTGAAGTCATAGGGTCGCAGAACATAATTAGATTTAATGAATATTGATTTTTTAATTTAAAAATTTACATTTATAATGCTTTCATGTTTATACGTATTTGATAAAATGATAACAAATGGTTACAGACTGATGACTAGTAAAAATGTAAAGGACAACAAGATGTTATTCATTATATGATACTCAGAATAAATTCATATATTATCAATCAAATTATATATATCAATTATAAGACCACTTTCTTTTTATAGTATTGCCGCTATTTTATGTAATTTTTGTACATGCTCCTAATCACGCCTGTTTTTGTTTTTAAAAACTTCATAAATTATAAGAAATTTCCTTGTCTCTAACATACTTTGTAAAGGCTATATTCCAAGTTTTCCGTTCATCTCCAACATATATTGTTAGAATCTTATCTACCAAACGATGATTGCATAGTCTAAGTCTCTCAATGATCTTGTTTATTAATTATTTCAAGAGAGCGTTCACCTGTTTCTGTAACCTTCAAGTGATGGCCAATTTTGACTTTTATTAAAAATTTTCCATTTGCTTTAAATTTTTTACTAATATTTCTCGTTGTCCTTGAGGAATGGTTAGATTTGTTAAACTTAAGTATCAGAATCTTTATTTATGTGGATAGCAACAGGAATATCTTGCATGTGATTTAATAACACAAGTTATTTTTATAACTAACGATCGTCAAGTGATAAATATTATTGGCTTCAGAAATTTGCTTAATGATGATATCTTGGTAATATCCGATAAATATTATCACCGGTCTGAAAAAACATTTCAAAGACCAGATTAGGTTTCATGGTGCAATATTTAAGTTTTCTGTGTTATGTCTTATGACAATTTGGGTAACTATGTTGTTAGTTACAAACCATTAACGATACATATTTTTTGCTCTAATACACGTTCACTAACACGCCCTAAAACCTTTTCCTTTTGCCCGTGGGGATCCTCTTTGTACATTTTCGCTTGCGGGAAGAATTTAGGAGGTCTCTCTAAAACTTTTGACACTAATCTAGTATCATTGAGAAGCTTCTCAATTATTATTCTTCTCCATTTTCCTAATACCTTTTGTTCGTCTCTTTGATGTGCTGGTGAACTCGTTCATTTTGCTCTTCACTCACAGCTCCTAAAATGTCCGGAAAGAATCTTCATTGTCACCTCGAAAATGCACTTTTAAACTCGTTAGGCGACCTAAAGTTTGAAATGCTTTTAGCTTTTTTTTGACAATATTCTTATTGTTAGAATTTTGTTATTGCCTAAATATTTCTCTATGGCCTCTTTAAAAGCAATCCGCATGGTCGTGATTAATTATTGACGGAAATATCTTTAATTTTAAGGGGAGCAGTGGAAAAAGAACTTTGTGTGCAGGTACAAATGTTTCTCGCAGGACGCTGTTTTCACCAATGTTTTTTTCCGCCATCATGTTTTCGTTCCATATAAATACAAATTGTAGTTACGGAAGCTATCTTTGAGCGTTTCCACGTATATGTGAGAGCATGTTACAAAAGTTCTCGATCGCATTCCTGCTATGCAAAAATTATTTTTTATATCAACGCTTATTTCAAATGATAATTTCCTTCGTTGAGAACTTCGAATTCTATATTTTGAAAATATTCACGCATAACTTATTAATTCACCCGTCTAACAGCAACAGTTTTGTCATATAATTGAAGGAAATGATAAATGATAAATCAATGCACATCAAATAGTAATTTCTTTGAAATTTAAAGAAAGTTGGCGTTAATTTGCTTCAAAACTCGGAAAGAATACAAATTATGCTAATATAAACGTTAATATTTCAAGGTTGTATAGTTAACGGATGTATAATTTTACGATATGGCGTTTTACATCAGATAATTTTAACATAATTACTGGTAGCGTCTTTTATTATTGAACGATGGAAACTTACCCGTACACCTAATAACATCAAGTTTTGTTGATTGGTCGATACGATAAGGTAGTAAATGAATTTAGTCATCTTTTTTATTTTAAATAAATACGAATTGGTTAATAATATCATATACGACTGATTAGATTCGCGGGTTAGAATTTTTTTATTTATTATGTTACTTAATAATGTACACATTCTATTGAATTTACTTGTTTCCTGGTAATTTAGGAACTATATTTTAGGCGAATAGGGTGATTCAGAGCTTATTCATTTCCGTTTATGTCAACAATAAGGTGGTTTCTATTTAATTTAAAAAATATAAGGCAATAAAATGACTTGTAATCGTATTTTGAAATACAATGTTAATATTTACTTGAAATTGTATAACCTATCAGTTGCCTAGTATAATAATAAAATGTTACTTATATTCTAAAATTCAATGAGATTATACATCAGCCTATAAGTCTATAGGTAATATTTTGAACTCACTATTAATAACTCACTGCAAACTCATTTACTATCAAAAGCACTGCTATCTTCATTCTAAATGAAGGTCAATATGAAAAGGTTCTTTGTTAGACAATAGGTAGTTGTATTTGTATAAGTAGTTATATAAGTAGTGACATTTGAATCAATTGGATGCTATATTGAACAGAATTTATAAGCTCCACTAGATATTCATGTTTTTATTTTATTAGCTTGAAAATAATGCCTAAAATAAAAGTGGCCTTAATTTTGTTTGGCTGATTTAATGCTAGCTTTATGAGAGCTTTATGAGATAAATACATTCGTCCATTTAATGTCCTGTAAATTACTCTTTCACTCACTTTTTTGAATACGATTCTTCTAGTACACACAGGGCGGCATTATTCTATTTCTTTCTATGTATAGTATGATCTATATATCTTATATTTCACTTATTATTTATTTTATTAAGTATTTACTAATTTAGTCACAAATTCAAACTTATTAAATGATACATTAAATTTATTAATGTTAATTTTCGTTTAAGCTAAGTACCTATTATAGAATTTAAAATTTATAAAATTTCATCAACTTTTTTGTTTGTTTGACAAACAGGGCATAATTTAATATCAAAATGTCTGGAACGAAAACTAGCAAACCAACATTGACATTGATGTTTGACGTTTTATGTTATAAATACCGCACCCTTTTCGGCGCATATGCGATGAATTTTCACTTTTCCTGAGAAAAAAAAACAAAATGTAGCAAAAATGATCTTTTGCAATCTCTATATTTAAAACTCAATTATTTTGATGACTGTGACGTTATGTGACCTTAAATTTGTCTATTGTCTTTAGTTTAATATTCATTAAATTTATTCTAGCATTTTTCTACTTACACTGTTATACATATTGTGAATGAAACATATTTCATGATTTTTATAGTACAGGTTTTCGTTTTCCAATCGTGGTTTTTATGATATTGAAGCCATTACAGTAAATCTGTATGTCACGAGCATATCTTGATAATGTAAGTAAGTAAAAGGCAACACGATAAAATACGATAGTTGTTGGGATACAAAGATTTTTGCTTGTGTATTTTAAACTGAAAAATAATAAGTTTATATCGTAACTATATCTTTCTCGACCAAATATACAAACAATCGTGAAAAAGGCAGGGCTTGCAGTGAAATACAATAAGATCACACCACTGATGACATAGTTTGTAAAACCATCTTCAATATAGTGAATTAAAGTACAAACATTGATTGATTAAAATGTTCAAAAGAGGTAATAACTGCCGTGGAGGAATATGTGCAAGCGTTTTGCAAAATCACATTATTGAAATTGAGCTCATAAATATGGAAAAATTAAGCAATTTTTGCAACTATCATGAACTTATTGATTTTCCATGAGACTACATCTAACAAAAATATTGATGATACTGCTTTGGCTGTTGAAGCGTCACAAGAATAATGATGACGTTAAATTATTATAAAATGAAGTCACTTAATTAATTATTATTCATGGGAAAAGAAATTATTTAACTTGCATAACAGCACATGTAACTATAGAAATACCGATGATACTACCACGTTTGTCGGAACTCTATTTCCGTAAAATAATTGATTTTATCGGATTTCTTGTTTAAGAGAGTTACAAATAAGAAAAATCTATTTAATATGCACGATGTAAATGAACAATACAAGTACAGGTATCGTTACCTTGGCTGCCGAAACGCAGGTCGAGAAAACTTATGTAAAAGAAAGTAACCGTTGGTGGTATTGGCAATACGAAAGCGATTAAGACAATTAGTTCTTGTAGCGCGTACAACTACAACGTCGTTCTAATTGAAATTCACAGACGCTGCAGCCTTAGTCACTAGTCACGAAGTTACAACATCATCATTGTTGACTGACTTTCTGTTAGTGAAAATAATATTTCTCGGAAGAACCATTTAAACAAACTATCCGTATGTTATCGATATCGATATATGATTGTGGATATATATCGATACATTATTGACTTATGCGTTTTTAGTCACGTAACTTGCGTGGTGAGCTAATCCGGAAGAAAACTTGTTAGCGATTTAAAATCGTATATGGAGCCACTATAATTATTTTCATTTTCATTAGTACTATATTTATTCTAAAATTGGATAGAATATTATTTGCTAAGCAATTATGAGTAAGTACAACATGAATATCAAACGATAATATGAATTAAAAATAGGTGTTATTAAGAATGCGTATATTCCGATTAGTTATTTTTCATTATTTACATTGCATACTATTTTACAAACACACACATATATTTCTTACATATATTTTAAATATATTTTCCGTTGAATAATAAAAAATATATATTAATATTGCAAAAGTATTTAACTTTGGGTGGATTATAATATATTGTCAGAAAATGGTATGACCGTTGATGGATAAAATCATAGCAACTAAAATAGAATAGTAATCTCAGTCACGCTGATTTCCAGACCAGGTAAGATCGAATGTTACGAGAACAATGTTGTTTTAGTTTATCAAGACTGGAGGTCTTAGATTTGTAAGCTATAAAAGATCCAGCAATAAATAACCAGCCTTTTTGATTATCTTGATGTTGCTACGTGTCAAATAATAATAAATAAAAATATTACATAATCAAAAATACTACTGTATGGATTTAATTATTTCAATTTTTCAAAAATGTATTATATTAAAAATAAGTATTATACATTATATTTAATTTATGGTGGTTTGAATGAGGGTGATTAGATGGTAAGAAAATTTACATCGTTCATCCTTTTGCTCATATTTCAATTCAGGATCCAGTACTCAGAATTGTTGGAGTATTAATAAATAAAAGCTCGAAAAATCAACGATTTTTTCAGTTACAGCAAAATACATTATTATTCTACTACAATATTTGTTCACGCCTGTTATACCACATTCTAGAAATCTAATTTTTGGTCTAATAATAAACATATGCTCTTTGGTATAATTAGTAGATATCCAATAAAAATAATTTTTATATATAGTGATTTATATATTATTCCGATGTACATATTAATATAACATCATCTATTTTGTTGACTTCTCACCAGCAAGAAATAAATCTCATTACATTTATATATAATAAAACATTTAATATGTTTAATTAAAAATCGTAATAGTAATAATAAAACTAGTAGAAACATTATATTAGGTAGATATTTTCATTGCATCTTTTTGCTCATTTGCATCAACTTATTGAGATATTCTTAACATCAATAGAATCATATCAGAATATTAGCCTCTTCAAAAAAAAAGACCTCTCTATCTGCGCTGTACCAGTGATATATGTAAACTAAAAAGAATGACTTTAGTTACATTCGTGGATGATGCAAAATACACTATTAGCAATTGATAAAAATTAAGAACTGCCTATAAAGAAGGTTCAGATAGCTAAAGTGGTGAATAAAACAAAATGAACTTGAATCTGTTCTTGTCAACTTTATCAAAAAATAAATCAATAAATAAATAAAAAATCAACCGGTTAAACTTAAATGGCACTGCAGTATTGAAGTGGAAAGAGATATACATATATAAGCTTCTTGGAACAAAATCCAAAGTTTTATAAATGACCAAAATGGCCAGAAGAACAACAAATCATTCACAGACATAAAACAAAAATCCTGGTATATCATTTAATAATTTGCAAATCACATGGGTGCAAAATGAAATCAAGTGCAAAGCTCATGCTGCACGGGCATCCGTGAGATGAATAAATTAATGGTTAGTCTAAGAGATCAGCCTTAATATAGAATTAAATTTAAAAAATAAATCGATGATGAGCATTTTTTATTTTTCTCTTTAATTATGTGAGACTAAATGTGAGACAGACCTGACTTGTACACTTAAATAGTATGCTAGACGAACGAAACAAATTGTTTCAAACTTACAGTATATTAGAGCTTGAATTATCAATTTTTATAGAACATTATTCTAGTAGAATAAAATTTAGAAAATATTTACTGGTATAGTACAGGCTTCTATATATTTCGCCTTATATAATCCTTTACTATTTTATAGTGTTGGGAACTATCGACTGTTTAGTAATTGACTACTTTTTACTATCGACTGTTTCAGCCGCTATTTTTGGTTCGACAAATTTTATTACTATTTACCAGTGACTGTTTCAGTCGATTGTTTTCAGTCGCTATTTTAGGTCCGAGTGATTTTGCTACTATTTACTATCGATTGTTTAGTAATTGACTACTTTTTACTATCGACTGTTTCAGTCGCTATTTTTGGTTCGACTGATTTTATTACTTTTTACCAGTGACTGTTTCAGTCGATTGATTTCGGTCGCTATTTTAGGTCCGAGTGATTTTGCTACTATTTACTATCGACTGTTTCAGTGGTGTACTTTTAGTTACTATTTTTGGTTCTACTAGTTTCATACTACTGCCTCTGTCGTCCTAGCCGCGACCTTGCTTGTAAATATAGTATATTAATATAGCAGCATTTTGGAATGATATTTTTCAAGATTGTTATGTAATAGAGAAAAAAGATTAAAATTATGAATGATAAATAGTAAAACACTTTTGACTGTTTTTATGGCAATAATAGGTAATTACTCGATTACGATTACTCTTTCGATTTTTGTTAAAAAATATTTCCGTTCAATAATAAATAAAGCTATTATTTAAAAAAGCTCTAGTAGTTATTGTGCGATCATTTTTAATTATGTTATGAATTAGTTTTTTTTTCTATGATTAGGTATATGTTTAATGTTAATGTTAAAACACTGTTCTCAATATTTTCTGATATTTATGGTTACTGTACATCTTTAGTGTTTCGGTTTTGTTTAAGTTCTATTGTATTGTCTATATTTATTATAGTATATTATTTTAAAATAGCAATTAACATATTAAAATACGATAAAACATTTGTGGAGTATTATGCCATTCCATAGAAAATTCCATTCCTTTTTTCAGATCCACACAACATTCAAATATAAAAATAATTCTACGTCGTTTAAAATCAAATAATTTTTTCCTTTTCTTTTTTAAAGTTACTACGTGAAGGAATATGTACATCTCTGTCTCGTTTATACTAGTGTTGGAAAATAAAAGCACATATAAAATTAACTGCTCCAAGAAATTCGTCTGGCTTCACGAATTGATTAAAACAGTCGAACCGTACATTTGACTAGTTTTTGGACTATTGACTGTTTCGACTGTTTTCAGTCTATATTTCCCAACGCTACTATTTTATATCCTTCTCATATATTGTTTTAAACAGATATAACTCTACATATTTTATTATATCTATTTTAAGCTTTTTTAAAATCATATTTTAAAGTACCCGTTTACCTAGAAATATTTACAATTATAATCACAAATATAAGGTACATCGATGTTCTGCGGGATTCGAACTAGCGACTATCACTAGAAGCATTTTCCTGTCGTCTTAACCACTGCGGCTACCAACCTGGCTGTGTTAAGCTTATTAACACAGTTTTTAATAGTAAATAAATTAAAATATTATTAAAGACGTAACAAAAACATTCTTCTTATGGTAGTGTGAATAATAATTTTCTTTCGATTTCCATTTCATAACATCGCTCGGGCACGACATAACCTGATGATCGGCGATCTGAAATCATGAAAGCGACTCTCTCGAAACCCGATTCGCGGACCCAGCCTTCTGGCGGTTTAGTTCAACGTGTGTACTCGTTAGAGTTTAATACCTGTGCTCTTAGCAACGCATTTGTTTTGTTTGTTGAATGCCTCAAGGCCGGCTATCTATCCGGTCAAGTTATTTACACGAAACGTAAATTTTCGCACAAGTTTGTGTTTCGTTAATTGTTTTTTGGAATATCGGAATGACTGCATTATCTGAGAATGGCATAGTATCAGGAGAGATTATTGGAAGTTTTATTAACTTTTACTAGTATTTCTGAACTTAAATTACGTAATTTTCCATTTACTGAAAACTATATACACGTATAAACATTACTAATATATAGCAAAACATATAAGTACATTTAATTAATTAATAAAATATAATAGCTTATAATGAAGTCAAGTGATATTTAGTTTAATTTAGAGGTGCAAAGAAAAAGAAATAAAATCTAACAATTATATAGAGTGAGGTCTTATCTAACAAACATATTTATTGTGCTTTTATGATTTAGTATGTGTTTAGTAAATGTTTGGATTAAAATTACTTTATATCTGGCTTACGAAATTTACTTTTATTTCCGGTTTCACTGTTTTCATTTGAAGATCACATGCTATTATGTAATTTTAAACAACTGTGCTTTCTGCATAATTCGTAATACTTTTTAGTGAAGCCTTCTTGGTACCTCATTGTGTTTTGTCACACCTACTTTATAGACTCGTACTTGTTACAACTAAGTTGTAAGCTTAAGATTTAGATGAGGACTCTTGAATGATAACCTGCCTGTTACGTGCTCGCTTGTACTCATCGTGTTTTTGGCTTTAATAAGGCATTTAATTTTGTAAGAAAAATATATATTAAACAAAATATTTACCATACTGTGCTGAAAGAACGAAGTGGATTTGGCAGCGATTCAACCATCAATCCCTTTTGGCACTTCTTCGGTATTTCAAAATCGTTTGACAGCCATTCTGCATCGATCTGTAGAACTGGCGCTATATGTGCTGAGTATATGCCAGATGCTGAAGAACAGTATATCATTCACGTTGCAGTGTTCGAGAATTATCATGCAAGACAATAATTTCGTATCTATTATTGGCTATTGATAGCCTTTTTTTTACAAAAAATACGCCAGTCAATTTGCTCTACCTCATCGGTAAACATCTGCTATTACACTTTCATTCGATTTTGGCTCTTCGTAGCTCTTTGGTGTCAATGTTGATGTCTCTTCTAGGCTAACCCATGACATTTATGCTTAATATTATTCATTGTCAGTTATAATATGCTATAGGAAACATTTCTTTTGCATGAAACTAGGTAGTACATATTCAGTCAATCCGTACATTTTCCTTTCGGATCTTTCCATTTTAGTATAAATGCTTCGAAATAGTTGATTCATCAACTGCTATCTGAAGGATTCTTTAAAATTTTCGTGTAAAAAATCTTGCAATTAATTCTATTCGAATCAGAATCTTGCCACCACCACTTTAAAATCGCTGAAACCAAAATCAACTGTAAATAATAAAAGCGTTTAATGGGCTTTAACATTAGATCTCTTCAAATAAAACAACAAAATTAATATGATTGGCGTATGTAATCTATTGACTAATTCAATATTACTAAACTGATAACTGATATTTTATGTAAAGAAATGTCAGAATCATGGTTTTAATTAGTTTTTTATATTGGTGTTTCCTGTTTTCACCAATATTTATCTTTGATCAAAATATTACCTAATATGTTTTCATGAAGATTAATCTGTTTGTGATACATTTAACAAGTTTTAGTTCCGTTCATATGAAGTGATTGGGATTAAGATTTTAGCGAACATAAAATTATCATCAATATATGTAAAAGTATCAGCAAGACATACTTCAGTCACTTGTCAGAGCAGATTTTTCCAACCGTGCTATTTCAGCTTCGACTGTAAAAATATTTTAGTAGACTGGTGTTATAGTGAAAAACATTATATTCCTAGTTTTAAAAAAATATTTCCGTTTTTTTCTAATTTATGGCATAAGATATTCCTTTGAGCTCACTTAAATCACGTGAGTGAAAGTTGTTGTTTTCTATTCTTAAGTTGTTATCCATTTGGTAATTTATTATATTTCAATCAACATTTTAATTATATGATTTATTATTTTTTCGTATATTGAAAACTAAATTATTATGGAACCTAATATGGCAGTATCCTTTATGTATGCTGTAACGATTAATAATATTACATAATATTAATTTCAAAAGAAAAGAAATAAAGAACGACGTTAACAAGATAAAATTAATAAAATCTATCCTGGTATAGTATTGACAGAGCGCCATTGTTTTTTCTCTGCGTGGTCATTCTTCAACATTACCTTGATAATCGCGACAGCTTCATAAGTAAGAAGTAAAGGAGGAAAAAAGTAATGAGACAAGTAACCGAAAGTTGAAAATAATAAAAATGAGATTAATGAGTAATAAGAAAAAATAAATATATTATAAATAAATATATTTCCCTCATCAGAATTGCGTTGAAACATTTTCTAACCTGAGACTATATATTTGTCTTAACTTGACGGCTGAGTTTGTCAATGAATTTTAATTTAAAAAAAGAAAACAAGGAAAATTTGAGTAGAATTTTTATTGCATAAGAAAAACTATTATCTGTAACAAAAACATTTGTGGTCTAGATGGTATATTTTTGATTGAACATTTAAATTGTACTAAAATTATATAAATGTAAATTGTGCGTAAAAATTAGCTTTGGTTGATGAGAAAAATATATTACAAAAAAAGGGATACATTACCAGGCCTAATTCGATAGAGGTTGAGAAGTCACGTGCTCATTACATAATGAAGAAATTGTAATTTTTCCTTTATCTTTTTAAGAATTTTTCTATGTGATTCAATGTACCCCATAAATTCCACGTTTGAAGTGCTTCTTTTCCTCTTTTGTTCTCTAGACGTTGTGATGTAAATCAAGTTATCAACATCATGTAAGTTACTGGATAGCAAATCAGAATTATATAGCTGTTTTAAAAAATAATTGTTTGAATTGGTTTAGGAAAATTGATTGCCATTGGGGGAGAATTTGGTATAATAACATTTAACGACCAAAAGCTCATGCAATAATGCATATTGTTCTGGAGATTGGTGCTATTTATTACAAAACATTTTAACTTCTCAAGTATCTTGAAAGATTTACACTGAATTAAAAAAGCAAACGTTAAACTTCAACGACTATTTTCTTAAACGAATTGTAACCCATTAACATAGATATAGATGATGTTTCACCAAAAAAAGTTAAATTAACTTAAATATAATAACAAAAATCAAAAACCAACAAAAACATTCATTTAGTACAATCCTGAAATATAAAACGCAACCTCTTATAAAACACCATTAATTACCTAATACATATTTCATTATTTTGTACATTAACAAATATTCCTAAACTGCTTTTATAATAAAAAACCAGTTTTACTACTAGTACTCAAGACTAATTAATTCAAAACAAATGTAGTATATAAACAATGGAATGAGACAGACCTTATAATAAAATTCACCTACTTTATTAAAATCCATGACATTTTAAAACCTCTCGATTGCTGAACGGAATGAATAATGCTGTGAAATCTTACATTTTACCACATCCGGTCTCCTCAGTTGAGAAAAATATCTTTCCGTTGAGTATGATGCGATATTTATTTCTATAAGAGATTAATACATTCTTTTCTATAACAATTTTTATACCAAATACGAATTTTAAAAAATGATCGAATACCAGTAGTTCGAACTAGCTTGTAGCATTTTAATAATTTAATTTATATTAAATATTATGTTATATACAAGGTGGCTCAAAAGTCCTTGAACAAAATATTTGAAATAGTTTAGGAAGACATGAGTGTGTAATATTCCTGGAAATATTTTGCATTTCACTGTATATTTTTTCAGATGAGACATACCTTAAATGTAGGCATTGCAGACAACTCCGACCTGCAAGGTATACAATTAATACCTCTTTTGTAATCATGAATTTACCGGAAATAACTCGATGTTATTGATTGAGAGATGGATATTGAGACCTATTTATTGGCAGCGTGTAAGGTTGGTTGAAAAAAAAAATGTAAAATCTCAACGGATCTTTCCGTATTAACTGTACAATAATTACTTCTTTAACTCTCTGTAGTAAAAATTAATCAAATAATTCTTGTATCCTTTCGAAATGAGAATAGATATCTCATTCAGTGTCTGTTAATATCTGAAATTTGGTCGGCTAACGTTAATATTCAAAGGGAATGAGGTATGCTTCGCGAGAAAAATATAATTTTAAAATTCGAAAACCTTTCTAGCATAACTAGACTTCGCTAACTAGACTAGGTTTCAATAATTGTATTATTTGCGATATAAAATTACATAGATATAACATAGGTAATCGTGTAGAATGTAAACCAGAGATGTTCCTGTTACATTGAAGGTACTAGGCTACTTTCGAGCAGAGAGGTCAAGTTGATCTGGAAAAGGCATTTGTACACATTTTAGGTTTACCGGTTCCCTACATCTGCTCTATCGATGTCCTGAGTTCACAGAATCATTGTGTCAACCTTGAGCCCTCCTTCTTGAATCTTTACATCCAATTTTTAATTGTAGCGACCTTTAGGCATGTCGAATTTTACATCGTGGAATAATGGCTTAAAAAATACCCAGAAATATAATCCCAGATGTTGAACACGGGCGGCAGCGCCAACTAGTACACGATTATGAATACCTGTCAACCCCGAAACGTTTATTTGGGAGATTATTGAAGGGTACATTTGATCTTTCAGTGTCTGACTATCATTCCAGATATATACAAATATAATATACCCTAGATTGTTTTTTTTTTCAGGAATCATGAAGGTGACAATCCATAAACTTATTGGACAACTCAGTAGACGCTTTACGAGCAAAAAGTACACGTATCTAGTTCTGATTATTTATCTATTCTTGCACAATATGCGTATGATTATGTTTCCTCATTGCGATATTTATTATTACACAACATACAATTTTTCAAATTAAATGTTTTGACCACAATACCACAACAGATTTGATCTTGGTATGGTTTTGCCATCGCGCAGGTTTGTCACTCTAACTCAGTTGGTTTTATATCAATTTTAATGATTGATGAGTAGACATAAATGTTATATTTTTAATATTTTTAATATTTTTGGAAGTATTAGTATCGGGTGATTTATTCACCTGTCGCTGCTTAATTACTTCTATTACTGTCGGGGCCTAATTTAATACTTTTTTTCGTTACCAGCAATGTGAAGGACAGAAAATATAAAGGGTTTAAATCATATTAACACATCCTTTCTGAAGCAAGCCATCTTAAGGTTACTTGTAGTCGTCCTCTCTCTCTGACAGCTTTTCCTTGCAGTAAAGTGTAAAGTTTTAAGTGCAATATTCAATAGCATGCAGATTAAGGAATATTATGACAAATTAATATATACTAAACACATGTTAATTTAGATTAATTATAATTTTTACTCTAATTTTCATTGTGAATGTTCCTAGAACTGAAATTACTAAATAATTTCTGTTATATTTATTTACAAATCTCGAGATAACTTTATCATATAAGGCGGTTTATCTCAATATTTCTATTAACTGAATTAGAAAATATCGAAAATAATAAAAATGCTACGAAGAATCATAAAAATAGAATTTCTTGCCAATATAACATATTTTATTTAGTAACAATTCGACTTTTCGTCTGCTTTTACCAACTATGGATTTATCTCGACTGGACTTTCAATTTAACGTGGAACCACGGTCTTCGGTATTAAGCCTACCGATTATCGAGTGACCAACTTAAAAATCATCCCAGAAGACATCCGGTTTTATCCAGCCTGGTTACTGGCGTGACTGGGATCATTTTCCTTGTCGGATTTTACACTCTTGCCTAGGACAATCACAAATATTAAACAATGACAACCATAAATTTACGACCATGCCCCAGCAGCATTCGAACCCGCGACTATTGCAACAGTAGGTGGACCATTCTGTCGCCGTTACCACTGCGCCATCGAAGCTGACAAAAAAAAATATTGTGAATGTTCGTAAAATTGAAATTACTAAATAATTTCTGTTATACTTATTTACTAATATTGATATCTGGAGATAACTTAATCATATAAGGCGGCTTATCTCAACATTTCTATTAATTGAATTAAATGTTAAATTATCGAAAAAATGTTGAAAACTTCCGGTTTAGGTAGAATTATTTTTTATTTTGAAATAACTCTATGTTACCGATTATTGTAATCAGTTTTACAATCTTAGCGAGTCTCGGAATGTGTTGTGTTGTTGACGATTTCAAAGAAATATATAATTACGCTTCTAGTTTGATTTAAAAAATATTGAAAGTTTAGATACTGTAGAGCATGAGGAAATATTCGGAATTCGCTTGTTTATATCTAGAACAGCACGTGGTGGATTAAGAAATATGGTTATTAGTGGTACCGTTAAATCCGGCTAGGAAAGTCGTAAACATCTACGTCTCGTACGTCGGACTTTGGCTGCGACAAGAGGCAACACAACGTCCGACGTCGAAAGATAAAGGCGCCAAACAAAGAAACAGATACACACAAACTACCTACAGATCTATGACACGAGGCCTACCATCAGAGACAAACCAAAAAGTAGCAGATGCAAAACCAAAACGCAAACAGTGGGCATGCATGCTCGAACCATTCGTTCGGTCGTCCGATCCCTAGTTGAAAAACAAACCAACATTACACAGCAAAACTAATTACACACCTATTTCGCTCTCGTCCATGATTATTTTTAAAACGTTCTCGTCCGCCTGACGGAATGATATGTAGTTCTATCGCGTTTCACCACGTCGGGTCCTTGAGACGCAACAGAGAACAGAGAATTAAAAAGAGATGGTTATGTTGTCGTTGTTGTTGTTGTGGTGGTGGTGGTTGTTATCGGTGATGCGAAAAATGATTCGGACACTTATGTTATCACATTGATGACGAGGGGACTGGTAAGGCTCACCTTGCTGTACAGCATACTAAGAAAAATCCAATCGAAAACGCTTAGAATAACTGTGGAAAACCTTGTCAAGGTCACGAACGCTACACCACCAAACTTTCCGCACAGATTCGCACTTTCCGGACTTTTCGAAAGTTTTCCCGCAGAAACGGTGGATGCGCACGGGGAGATGGACACTGCGTTTTGGGGCGCGCACGACAACTGACTGAATCGGCCCGATCAAAAGTAGCACGAAACTCGGGCACGGTTTTATTTTAAGAATCGGATGGCGAACCGGATCGTCCGTGGACGGTTCTCGGAATTCGCAGCAAAATATTTCGAGATTGCGCGTACCGACTAACTCGTCCTGCTGTTGTCTTTATACTGCGAGTCGCGATACCCGAGCGATAAATAGTCGTTCGGCTGGACGCTGCCGCCGATTGTCCGCGGTTACCGACGGATGGCGCTGGCACTCGGTTCAGAATAGGCGCGCGATTCGTTCTCAGAAGCGTTGAAAAACCGACGTAGAACGTAGAGGATTACGTAGAACTGGTTGGATTGGCGGGAAGGTGTATTCGGTCTCCCCATATTGATAACGACAGGATTGTTTGGCCTTTATGTCAGTGGACGCCCAAAAGAGGTTGTTACCGACGAAAACATTAAAAAAATCCACAAAATGATTTTGAATGACCGTAAATTGAAATTGAATGAAATAACAGACACTCTAGAGATATTAACTGAAAGTGTACATATCATTTACAAATATTTGGGTATGAGAAAGCTCTGTGCAAAATAGGTGCCGCACAATTTCCGTTTTGACCAAAAACAATGACGAGTTGATGTTTCGAAGCAGTGTTTGAAGATGATCAAGCGTACTAAATCCGAGTTTTTGCGTTGATATGTGACAATGAATGAAACATCTATCATTTCGTTCCGAAGTCCAATCGACAGTCATTCGGGTGCTGCACACGATGAACCCGCTCCAAAGCGTGCGAAAATGCAACAGTCGGCTGGCAAGGTTATGGCGTATCAACTGAACGTGTACATCATATCATTCACGAATATTTGGGTATGAGAAAGCTCTGTGAAAAGCGTGGGAAAACGCAACACTGGGCTGGCAAGATTATGGCGTCTGTATTTTGGAATGTGCAAGGAATAATTTTTATTGACTACCTTGAAAAAGGAAGGACCATCAACAGCGACTATTACATAGCGTTATTGGACCATTTGAAGGACCAAATCGCCGAAAAACGGCCGCATTTGAATAAAAAGAAAGTGCTGCTTCACCAAGACAATGCACCGTGTCACAAGTCAGTGAAACGATGGCAAAAATCCATGAATTGGGCTTCGAATTGCTTTCTCATCCACCGTATTCTCCAGATCTGTCCCCCAGCGACTATTTCCTGTTCTCAGATATCAAAATAATGCTCGCTGGGAATAAATTTTCGTCGAGTGAAAAGGTGATCGCCAAAACTGAGGCCTATTTTGAAGTAAAGGACAAATCGTACTACAAAAATGGTATTAAAAAGTAGGATTTTCTAGAAAAATGTGTTTTACTATGGTAGGCCGGGGACTTTTCAATTGCCTTTTCAATGTTATGTGAGTATATCTCATTAAGACCACAGTTCGTTGATCATATAGTCAATTCACAGCATTAAAAATAAACGTAAAACATTGAAGTTTGGCTCGCTTGAAGATTTTAGAGGTTGGGGGTTCATATTTTGGTAAAGACATTAGTACTTCTAAATTTGAACATAATCGATCAGGAATTGATTACGTCCAAATGTTCCAAATTACAATGGATGCTACATTTGATGAAACATGAGCTGAGTTAAGTAATGGCAATTTGAAAAGCTAGATTTATTGACTCATAAAGATTTATATAATATTTACCAAAGCAAACCAATTGAGTTCCATAGGTATACTGACGCTACGAGTGTTGAAGTATAAGTAAATGAAATAAAAAATACAGGACGTGTGTTATATATAACACAATTTTAATTTTTCAGTACCTACTCTACTTTAAATAAAGAAGATTTTATGTTAATCATAATAAATTAAGGACAATATGAAAAGTTAAAATAATATAGCCATAAAAGTATACATGGATATCCTACACACATGCTTTCATTGTTTTTATTGAATTAATTGAGAAGGGGGTTTCCATGATGTTTTTTACACATGGAAGAGATTCGATGAGGAAACAATGAAGGTATTTTTAGTGCTCTGCAAGATATATTATTGAGTAATTTTAAAGATAAGTCGATGTTTACGTTTTTACATCTTGATAATTAAATTATATTTGTTACCTTATATGTTGTGTAATTTTTTCGTTCGTCTTTTAAAATTAAGTATGTTTGTAAACGGTTAAATAACTTAGACATAACATATAAGCTTAAAATAATAGACAGTTAAGTTAATTAAATCTTAACTTTAGTTTCAAGTGGTTAGTCGTTAGATTAATTTGTGAATTTCGGAATATATATCGAAGTCTATCTTCGGTGTTCCCATATTGAAAACGCCACGATTGCATGTCTTCAGTGTTTTAATATCACCATACATTACAAGTCTTTTTAATGCCGTCCTGTGTCCCTTATCTTTAAATTATTTTTCAGACTGCTTACCTTTGCAAAGTACTTGACAATTCTGTCGTCCTACATTGATAATACCTGAATAATTAAAACGTTGACGATCCCATTCTTCATCCAATTTATGTAAGCATTGTTAAGATGTCTAAAATGATGATGCCAAACTTATTGTACTTATTGCATTAACTATTCATCAGCATTCAAATTTTTGTACTTGTAGACTGTTGTTTGACTCAAATCTGTTGTCCAAAATGACATGTTTTGACAATAAATTTATTTGTTTAACAATAACAGTCGTTACCTTTGTATCCCCGGAACGGATCATAGAAACGTGTTTGTTATTTTGTTGACCATCATTTTTTTCAATTCTACAGGGTCTTAACATTTTTCAAACTCTTTTTATTGGTAGTTAGGTGTACACCTACACCAGAGTCTATATACGTATGAAGTATTTGTCTTGAGTTTTAAGTTTTTACCTGCATTCCAATTGTCCGACTGTTGGCATCTAGTTCGATGTCTAATGGTTTGTTGTGTTGGTAATAGAGTCTGTCGTAATGATAATTTCTAAACATTCGACCGCCATTATCATAGGTTAAAACGTCTCCGGTAATTTGGCTAACAATACTAATTCAATATATTTGTCGTGGTAGTTTATTTTCTTCGACGACGAGACGTTGACAATTGTGGTACTGCGGCGAAGACATAACGGGTCCACGATGACTTCAACTGGTACCTAACTTCTGGTGGTGCTCTGCGACTAATCCGTAGCCACATATGTTACGATAAACGAAAGAAAACAAATAACGACGGTATTCGAGCGAAGCTGCCCAAAGCCTTCCTAATCAGAATGTCTGCCAATATGACTCAGATTGCGATCAAAGGAATATATTATGATTTAAACATAGGGCTGAAAGAAAGCTTTAGTCTAAATGCTGATGATTAGAAAGTAACAGTGATATTGATGTTAAAAGCTCTAAGAATCCAAAAGATTGTAAAAAAAATTTGGATATTTTTTTAAAAATTAAATGGAAATAATGAAATGAATTTTAAGGTTCAGTGTCCCAGCACTAAAATAAACTGTAATGAGGAAGAAATATTTGAAAGAATGTAATGTTGAAGGAACAAAAGTAAAATGGAAAAATAATCGTATTATATTATTAGTTATTATATCAATAATTTTATTATTGAAAATTTTGTATCAAAAAAAGATAACGTAAAATATACCATGGGTTGTTTACATGGCGTGACCGTTACTTATTAACGATATAAAATTAAATGTGGAAAATATAAATAGATAGAAGGAAGCGGCTCTGGGTTTACCTGTAGACGACGCTTCGGCAGTCGATGGTGGTACGTCTGAACTAAACTATGATCAGTGACTGAATGATTGAAGCTCCCAAATAAACGTATCGGGGTTGCCACATATTCGTTATCGTTTCATAGTTGGCGGTGCTAGCACCCTGCCCGTGTACAATATCTGGGATTATATTTCTGGATATTTTATAGTCCATTATTCCATGATGTAAAATTCGACATGCTACATGTGCAATGATGTCTCGAGAAAAAGACAGATTACATGACGATTTTGCGATATAAGTCAAACTCGGAGAAAAAAACATGAAATATCAATAAAATCTACAACCAAGATTTTACGTAGACTAGATCCAATCTTGTCGAATATTAAATCGAAACATAAATTTACAAACCAGCATGAAAATATATGCCTTAGGATATACCATATTCTAAGTTTCAGGTATCGCAGCAGAAATACCAAATCGGCATTATAGATTGTGAATAAAGGATATTCATGAAAGTTGGATTTAACCGAATCACAACCATGATTGGTCTAGCAGCAGTCGATAAGTAATAATCTCTGCTGGTGCTCTTTTATCAATAGTCGAATTCTATAATTTGTTTGCACTGGTATATTTAGCTGAGTTTTTCTCAACTTATTATAACCATTAAAATGGAGCTTGCCAAAACATTCGCAAAAATGTCCAGCATGTAACGCTGTCAAAAATTACTATCGTATAATAAATATTGAAATCATAGTCCAATATTTTTTAAATCAAACTGTTAAAAAAATAGGAAAATATGTACATAAATAACAAATAATATTAAATAATATCGAACATAATATACACTTTTTTCTTATTAAATAAGATTATGATGATATATGAGTCTGTTAAAGCTTGTCTAAAAAAATCAACACATCTGTTCAAAAAAAAAAAAACTGTGAGAATAATAGCAATAATTTTGTAATAATATAATGTACGCTTTCATTCATCGCTGGGACTCCACCAGGTATTCCCCAATAGTCTCAAAGGAAATAAAAACCAATTTATAGGTTGTATCTGTAGACCTAAAGTAGAAAGTTATTAAGTTTGATTGTTTTATAATTATTAGTGACTTCTTTATTTATTTTTTAAGTCGGTTCAATTTTTTTTGTTAAAAATATTTTATTTTTCTCTTTTTAGTGTTGGATATTTACTCAATAAATTGCGCAGTTATTTTATTTAATATTACAATAGGTAGGCCAAGTAAAGGTGCAGCCCATATGAGGAAAAATAGGAATAAAAAAACAATTATTGAAAATAAGGAACACTTCAGGCCCCGGTGTCCGCTACTTAGCCTAGGTATTTTGACAAATATGACTAAACACAAACAAATATGACTAAACAACAACAAAATGTTATTGTTCCTGTCGGGAATCGAAATAAAATTGTACGTATCTTTGAAATTTGAGCATTTCCCTCTATTTTCCCCCAACATATCCTGATTTGATTCCAATGGGACCTCGAAAGTACACTATTTCGAATAGAACGATAATTCTGAAAATCAGCACGCAATTGACGGAGAAATCGGCGAATATTGAACCTCCTGCTTTTTTAAAACCGGTTAAAAACAAATGCACCATAGCAAGGGAATGGACCAAACAAATGCCTTCGTGGCTCTTAGTATAGTAACATAGGCTCAAACAAGTAATAATTTTAAGGACATCTAGACACTGGACATCGAAAAATATATTCACAAAATTACCAACACAGTCAAATCTCTATTTTATCTGTGGTCCTAAAGTAAAAAAAACAATTCAAATAATTAATTGACTGAAAATTGACACAAAAAACGTCAATATTTCCTATGTCCATTGTTACAGCTTCATCACCTGTACATGTCATCTCATATCTGTCAAATTGAGTTAAAACCATCCCGGAAATTTCGATTTCGAACCTGTAAAGAAAATGTCCTCGTTCATCGCCCAACCCGAGAAGGAATGCGTGACTCCTCGCGGACATGGAGACGGTGATGGTATCCGACAGAACTTGTCCGCTCGCAAACGTCCGCCCGTTCCGTCAGCCAGAAAGTTTAACGCCAGAACGCCTAACGATCCTACCGTGCGCGTGAAGTTGGAGAGCGCTCTCAACGACATGTCCACCCCAGCTCGTCCTGTTTCGACACCGACAAGTCACAAGAAGTGCCTGCAGAAGTCGGCGTCTGTCGCTGAGATTACCCCGACAACAAACCGATCCAGAAAAAGGTAGAATATTGTTTTTGACTGTATATCTCATTAAAACTGATGGGTAAACTGGTAGTAAAACATTGTATTGGTCATAACTATCTTAACAGTACAAATTATCTTATTTCTTGTAACCCACATAAGGTATGTGTTTTTAAAATTTTTATTTATTAAAGGGTGCAAGAATGCTTCAACAGATTTTAGTTTAATGAGTTTTAATTGCTAAAATATTACTAATAATATACATAATAATTACAAAATCTTCAAACTTCAAAGGTCTTGTTCTATTTTAATTTTATGAAATGACTCTAATGATCAACGTGCCGTGATAATGTTGAGGTATGTTTACATAAAGGACATCATGTCACATTTAGCTAAACTTTTGAACTGCTACAAAAACTCTTTTAACAATGCTATTTATAATCGAAATACGTACGGTAGAACAAGAAATAAGCTATAAACAACAAAATTCTTAACCTTGCTTTCAAAACAATACAATACTTAAGCTAACTTAATATAAAGTTAAATAAAATATAAGTATAATATGATAGTAAGTAAAATAAAATAATAAAAATAATATAATGATATAAAATACCAGAGATTAACAATCAAGTAACATTAGAACTCTCATTAGTATCAGGTTCAAAACAAAAATGACCGCAGTAGTTCATTGGATTCTAGCTCCCGTAATCATGCTTGCAAATGGCAACTTTGCAACATCATGCGGAAACTGCCGAAGTTTACCGAATACCAACTGGACCTACCTAGGAATAGCTAATGTAATTAATAGCAATTTACAGAACCGATTATAATTAATTGGAAAAAAAACATCAATTTTGGGTTTTTTAATGTTCCCTAAGAGATATTATTGATGATCTCTTGCCACTTTTCTAATGAAACTATAATTTCGTTACTTTAAATCTTCTGCCAGAAAATGAAAACAGAAAACAAAACTTTTTGTTATTTTTTTAATCGCGTGCTTCAGTCGCATTGTTGTTAACGGTAAGAAGTTGAATTAATGGTTTAATGAGGTTCAATCAGCTTATGATGAACGATTTCTGCCTAATCCCACCAAACAATTGTGGAAATGCGAGCTTTGCAAATTCGAAGCCTTTTCGGGCTTCGGCTGCGATTTTCACATAATAATATGTTACTACGAATCGGAATCAATCATTTCGTTAATCTGGCCTAATTTTTTCCTCAGGTCATTATAGCAATTCACATGATTTATTGCAAATTTTAAACATTTTAAAGAACATACTTTGGACAAGAACTTTAATGTTAATGGTTTTTTGGCCAGTATTATTTATACTACCAAAGACAAAAATAGATTTATAGCTAAATATTTTTGAATAAAGTAGTTTTTTTCCATTGAAACAACTACAGTTACTTGTAAAAAATGCATGGTACTATTAATTTGTTTCATTTGTGATTTAAATTTGTCATTATTTTACTGACTATAACCGTTATCGCCTACATGACATGTTTTTAGCTGAAAAAATCGGAACCGCAAATGCTCAACATATTATTTTTATCAAGCATCGTACATCGTACATGATCTGACTCCTTTTCTCTTTTTGATTTTAAAATTACCACATACTGAGCCGATTGAAGGCATACAGAGGCATATTATTTAATAATTCTGTGTATCCTTATACAAAATATAATAGATATATATATAAGAGATATATATAATAAATAATCACCATGGATAAAACTATGTCATATTGAAACAAAGCGAAAGAAAACATTTCCCACTTGTCGTATGCCAATAGAAATAAATAATTATCAAGTAAATCCAAGATCATATTAACTGATAAAAGCTAATATGTCTATCGCCCACTATTTCTGGTTTTAGCCAGTAGTCAATTTATGACCAATCTGAGAATAATTCGAAAATGAATATAATTTCTTTGAAATATATTAAAATTAATCTGTTGCCACAAAAAGAATAACAAAAATCGATTATCGATTCATACATAATTAGATGAATAACGTTATTCACAATTGGAACTATTGACCAATTAAAATTAGTCAGTCATAAACACTGGTTAGTAACATGTGACTAGCTGCACGTAAAATTCATTATGCTCATTATATGATTTATAATATATGCATGTTTTATATATGTATAGGTAATGTTGAATGAAAAAATTATACTGATGAAATATTATGATGTTCACATGAAATTAAACATATAAAAATTACATCAGGCAATGTAAAATAATATAAATTATATAGAATAATTAAAAAGACGGGAAGGATAAATCATCAGCAGTCATTTGAGAAAACAACATAATTTTCCTTGCATATTGTTTATTATAAATTGAACAATAAAATTCTGCTATTACGCATAATAAATCAACAAGCATATCTAATACAAACAATTTAAATCGCATTTGTAACATATATTCATTTTATGTTATCGATAAAATTGGTAGTAGCGCTATCCCGCGTATATCTCAAAACATGTTTCCCCTCACATATTCTTATCATTTAGGTACACGGTTCGGTGTATCATAGCAAACGCTTTTTTACCCAACTTGACACAGGTTAATAGTTGCACAATTTTTCACTCTGTACAAACATAACCTTGAATCACCTTATCGGCGTAATTTATTTATGTACAGAACATAAACATGCCTTTTGTTAGAATACGCCGAATATAGTCAATACATTATTTATTACATACGGTTTTCAGAAATTAGTAAGGGAATTAATTACGCAATGATTTTCAGAATATTATAAGAAATATAAAAAACGTTTCGTGGTAATCATTCGCTTTAACATTTTTAATTGTTAAGTACATGTTAATTTTAGTCTAAACGATTCTTGTGATCATTTGTTTCAATTGTACTGTGATGCTGTAGCAGTAGTTTTCATTAAAGCTACATGCATCAATAGTAATACAATATTTTTAACAAAAAAAACGACTTATAAACCGACTATAAACCGAAATAAGGAACTATCTAAAAATTAAAAAAATAATCTAACTTATAACAGGTCAATCGAAAAGTCCCCGGCCTACCATAGTAAAACACATTTTGTTGGCAAAATTAGTTTTTTTTTATTCAACATAATTCCGTTCAAGGGTGATACACTGATTATAGCGACCCTTCAACTTTCCGATGCTATTTTTTTAGTACGATTTGTACTTTGCTTCATAATAGGCCTCAGTTTCGGTGATCTTGAGCGATTTGACGAAAATTTCTACCCAGCGAGCATTCTTTTGAGATCTGAGAAGAGGAAATAGTCGTTGGGAGCCAGATCTGGAGAATACGGCGGATGAGGAAGCAATTAAAAGCCCCATTCATAGATTTTTGCCATCGTTTCCACTGACTTGTGACACGGTGCATTGTCTTGGTGAAGCAGCACTTTTTTTCGGCGATTTCGTCCTTCAAACGGTCCAATAACGCTATGTAATAGTCACTGTTGATGGTCCTTCCTATTTCAAGGTAGTCAATGAAAATGATTCCATGCGCATCCCAAAATACAGACGCCATCGGATGACTGTATTGGACTTCGAAATGAAATGATGGAGCCATGTTTCATGTATTGTCATATATCGACCCAATAACTCGGTTTTATTACGCTTGATCATCTTCAACTACTGCTCCGAATCATCAACTGGTCGTTGGTTTTAGTCAAAAGTGAGCAAAAGTGAGTACACGTTCAGTTGATATCTTTAGAGTGTCTGCTATTTCATCCAATTTCAATTTACGGTTATTCAAAATAATTTTGTGGATTTTTTTTAATGTTTTCGTCGATAACAACCTCTTTTGGGCGTCCACTGCGTTCACCGTCTTCGGTGCTCATTTCACCACGTCTAAACTTAGCGTATCAATCCTTGATGGTTGATTTTCCTGAGACAGTATCCAGAAACTCGGCATCAAACCAAGTTTTTGCTTCAGCTGTAAAAAGCAATATTTTATCATTACGCGAAATTCCTTTTTTCCAGTTTTTTTCACAATAACAAAACTTGCTTCACTCAAAATGCTATAATTCACAAACTAATGATCCGACAGCTGTTCAATTTATACACGCATCTTCTAAGGGTTAGGGCTAACTAAAAACATATGGATTTAATTCTAGTAGTGCCATCTATGTATCAGGCCGGGGACTTTTCAATTGACTTGTTATATTTTACCTAAACCTATTTATCTATTTACAATATTATTTCAACTACTATCAACTAATCACTTTGATGTTGGTGCCGAATCCAAATAGTTATGTTAATTTAGATTTGTTTTGTTGCTAATTTAATTTTATGTATATATAACAAAATTATATTATTATTTTCGTATTGTTTGAGCTCGGATGTTTTCAATGTAGATGAGCGTTGTCATGCTGAAGAATAACATTGTTGTGTCATTGCTGTAATCCACAGCGATCCCTATTCATGGTTTCACCGAGTAGTGTCGTCCAATCGACGTTTTTTTGCATTTCCATGTTCCTCAAGCAATTGGAAACGTTACTCCCAACAATCCTGCATATTTTTCTTGTGTTTTAAATAGATCATCATATTCAAATCATCGTCTTCGTATTTTTTCGGATGTCCAGAATGTTATTTATCTTCGGTGTCAAAATCACCACATTTAAAACTTCGAAATCAATATTTATATGTTGAAATCGATGGAGCATGTTTGCCATAAGCTTCACACAGTATCCGATCCTTCAAATTGAAGTAAAATGTAACACTTCCCGGAATACGATTTGCTCCGTACAAATTCAGATATTTTCAATATACTGAAAACATTTTTTGTTCACACATTCAAGTAACACATACTGAAAAATGAATCAAGTTAGCATGAAGTTTTAAGCGATTAAGTCATTCTCATACTAAAAAACAGCCAAAATAAATCATTACAAACATATTTAATGACTTAAAAGAATGGGGTATTCATAATCATAAAGATATAAAACTAACTGAAAAAAAAAGATGAAAAAATAAGACTTCTGGAAATCATTTGGATCAATTTCAAGTTCAGAATTCTCAGTTTCAATAAGTTCTACACTAATTTTACAATAATACCACACTAGAAATATTAATAACGATTTTACCAGCTAAGTGATTTGATTTTGCATAGTTATATGATGCAAGATTTATAATATATGACTGATTAATGTTTGAAATTTATATGAATAAATTAGCTTCGTATAACATGGAAAAATCAATTACTTCGACCTATTTATTTCGTGTACTAAAAAATTATATATTATATAATTATATATACCTAAATTTAATTTCTTGTCGGCTTGGTTGGTGTACTGTTGCGTTTGTTGCGGGTTCGAATCCTGCTGGGACATGGTTGTAAATTTATATTTGTGATTCTTTAAAATTTTTGATTGTCCTTAGGCAAGAGTGCAAAATCCGACAAGGAAAATGATCCCAGTTACGCCAGTAACCAAGCTGAGTAAGACCGGATGTCTTCTGGGATGATTTCTAAGTTGGTCACTCGCCAGTGATCAAGTCCAGATAAACCCTCGTTGGTAAAAAGGACATTTTAAAATATAAAAAAAAAAATATTTCGTTGATTATTATATAGATTGAAAATGATGTTATAATGATAATGAAAATGCTTTATTTACGAGTTTGAAAATGAATATATATACTATTACACATTAATACAATACTAATATATACAATATTTATACTATTATAAATAAATATAAAATACTATTGAGACTATATTAATAATTAAATTTTAAATATATATATTTTTATAGAATCGTTGTATTCCTAATTATATTTACTACTACAGACACTTTGTATGTATCAGTAAATGAAACACGACATAAAATCTTATTTTTTATTCACCACTGGCTGTCGATTATTCGCAACCAGTTGGACCTAACTGGTACACCGTTGACGTCAATGCAAATATCAACATGCCAACTACAAGAAGAAGGGCTTTTGAAACTACGCTTAACAGTAACCGGTCAATATATTTACAGTTCGCTACATGGTTTTCTATATAAGGTTTTAATGTGCTATAATATTAGCAAATTTAGTAATACTCTTTTTATTATTAGTATTTTAATTGTTGTGTGTATAATGAAATAACGGGACTTTATGTTTTAGTCGACAAATATTATCCATCACTAGCTAATTCTTTTTCCGACATTTCTAACAGTATAATATCAGATTATTGCATATATTCTAATATATTTTTCACGTTGAAAATATTTTCCATCATGTTCTACAACTTCTTCCATATTTTTCACAACTTTGGATTCATTTTCGATATTCTTCATCATTTCGAAATCGTGTGCCAAAATATGCTGCATCAATCTGTATACGTGGTAATCAGGAGGCACTATGTCTGGCGAGTAAGATTAGAATTTCACCCATCACAACTTTTACAATGTGGGATTATGTGTTGTCATAGCTAATGTTTTTCATTTGACGTCGTTAAAGAGCTCCAGTAATATTTTCTTTTAGCTTTAGCGGGTTATAATATACTAGACCTGGTCCACTCCAACATATTCACAGCAAGACTTCTGTGTCGATGTACTCGATATACGACGATGTTTTCGACGGTAACAACCTCTTTTCGGCGTTCACTACGTTCACCGTCTTCGGTGCTCATTTCACGACGTCTAAACTTAGCATATCAATCCTTAATAGTTGATTTTCCTGGGAGAGTGTCCGGAAACTCGGTATCAAGCCAAGTTTTTCCTTCAACGGTATTTTTTCCCTTCAAAAAGCAATATTTTATCAATATGCGAAATTCCTTTTTATCCATTTTTTTCACAATAACAAAAGTTGGTTCATTCAAAACGCTATAATTCACAAACTAATGATCCGACAGCTGTCAAATTTATACACGCAACTTTTAAGGGTTAGCGCTAACTAAAAAATGGATTTAATTCTAGTAGCGCCATCTATGTGCCAGGTCGGGAACTTTTCAATTGAGCTGTTACTGATCTCCTATGATAGGTTATTTCAGATTTAATTTCAAATTTTGGGTCTTTTTACAGTTTTGGATTTTCGCTATTTCTTGCCTTCGATATTAATTCCACTGTTTTTAAGGTTTCTGAACCACCTATGACAAGTTCTTTCAAGTTAAGTTATTCTTCTACCATATAATTTTATAGGCAGTTAATGCATATCAATAATAGATTTGTTTAAAAACCCGAAATATAAGCTTATTATCAAAAGAGGTTGAAAATTCCAGAATAAAAAAAGAAAAAAATATATCACGTCAGTAAAATAACGCTATATATTGAAAGGTTTTGTTGTTAGCCAATATTTAGTGTTACCATTCGAAGAAAATAGTTTTAACAAAATTTATTGGAGGCTTTTTTTGGAATGGTAGCAAAGTATTTCTACATTTAGTTATATGCAAAACCAAGTTTTTTAGTGATTAAAAATTACTCTACAATGGAAAAACTATATCTGAAATAGAAATAGACGGGGAAATAGTATTTCATTTCTGAAGTTTCGTTCATACGTAATAGAATTTTATTGACTCTGAATCACTCTTAATGATGTTTATCTTCAAAAGTATTTTTTTTATATCTTCATTAATGTTTCCAATTTTTTTCTACTTTTCTGGCCCTCTTTGCATTCATCAAATAATCACCAGCACCAAATAGAAATATACTGTTCTTATCCCTCTTAAAAGTTATGTTGTTGATAGATGATCTATCATAGGCAGTGTTGAGCGAATACATCTTAAGCAGTTATTGTTTACTGCTAAATTTGCGAGGGTGGAGTCAAGGAATTCGTTCCATAATGAAGTTGGCGCAACAATAACTGTCACCAATATAGTCTATCCTACAGATAGATTATATATAGATTTTTGTTACTTAAATTGAAATAAACGGATCACCTCAAAACATATTTTCCCCTAAAATAGCGTTACTTGTGGTGGTGAATGCATATTTGTTGTTATCTATCTATCATGTCAACAACAAATAAGCTATTATATATATGTTGATATTTTGGTGGTGCTGCACTAATAAGAACATAAACATACAGGCTTATTTTACACCTTGTTGCACACTACACATTGTTGCACTACATTTTACCAACTCATATGAATTGTTAATCATTTTTTTTTCAACCACAATGGAGACAATATGTTCATCATGAAAAAACCTTAAAAAATCTTAAAGAAAATAATTATAATGCCGGAAAGACAAGTTTTAATTACCAAACTAATTCAATAGCATGTCAGAGGTAAATGGATATACGAAATGACCCTATGAAATTTAATACGTTTGCTGTTACTATTCGAAGAATCCCCAAACATCAAATATTCACAATATACACTACGCAAAAACTATCAAGGAGACTAACTTTCTATATTATTACTTATTTCATCTGTAGTTCAAAGGTATTTTTTACAGTTAAATACTACGTAATAATTACGTTAATTCTTGTATATAGTGATTACATTTGGTTAGTTTGTATGGAATTTTTTATTTTAAGTTTACATATTATATAGATCGATAATAGGACAGTGTATAATCAAATATTGCCTAATAGTTATTTTATAACATGCCATTGTGGGTTAAGGATTTGTTTGACGACAGCGTCGAATGAAAGTAACAGGTGGGCCAATTTCAATTGCAGCGAGCTCAATCTTAAACGGACTTGCGTCACTATTTGCGTTGTATTGGGATCCAGTCAAGATTTCAGTGTGGGTGTTGGTGATTCTTATAGTTTTGTTTAGATTTTCTAAATATTTTGAATTAATCGGTTTCTTAATTCGCATAAATTTTTGCACAATCTAAATCTATGAAGCCTTTTTCTTCTGAAAAGTGTTCTTCAAGCAAGTGAAAATCAAGCAAGAAAATATTCTTTCGTTTATATTAGTTTGAGTCTAATATTTTCGATTCATAAGAAAATCATTTTCAAGGAATCATTTTTGGCACTGCTTCATAATTGTTGACGAAGAATAGATTATATTATAATATATTAAGTCTAAAAAATAGTTCAAATTATGGGCTTTATGGAATCATTTTAAAGTATTTAAGCAAAATAGTTTACAGTGATTCATGTTAAAATTATGTTATTCAAAAATAAGTTATTCATGAATAAACGTGAAAAATAATTGGAAACATCTAGGATATATTACTTAACAAATATCTCCGGATTTATCTTTCATTTACTTACTCCTTTTTTATATAATTTATTCTTTAAATATACATATATACAAATTTCATAAATAATTGATTTAATGTTGAAACTATATATAAAGAGAGGTAAACATTAATTTTTTTTGAAATAACACATTTTATTTAAAATGTTACTGCATGAAAAGAAATAATAAATATATAATTACTATATGACTTTCTATTTTTGTAAAAACACCATATTTAAATTAATTTACATATATGAACAATTAACATGAACTCCAACTAAATACATAAACATTATCATAAACAAGACCAAAATCGTTTAGATGAAATCGAGCCAATATAGTTAAAACCAAACGAAAAAGCCAGCACTATATATGTAAGCAGTGAAATTGTCCTAAAAATCTCCAAATATGATCAACTACGGTCCCTACATCAGTTTTTGGTAGTGTTCTTGATCAACAAACCCCATTAATGAATTGACTACCTCGAGGTTTCGATTAACATATTGTACATTTACTAGCCTAAAACGATTGGATGATCTTACTTTTAAGGTAAAATATATTTTATTTAATTTTAAGTCAATACATCATTATTTTTACAATTTATTTACCTATTTTCTTATACAATAATGCATTATTTTATCCTTGTTTATTATTAGATGATTAGGGTGGCGTTAATAGTTTTATGTTTTGTTTATTTGATCCAGATCTACTTTTGTTAGCAAATGTAATTATTTCGTCTTCGATCTTCCCTGATTCTCTAAATTTCACATTATTTGACTCTCACTCTCAACAAATAGCTACCATATACTATGTCTAGATATCATGTTTAAAATAAATGTCTAATTATTACCAGTTACTACAATTTTTGCTATTATTCTTGATGGACAATCCTCATTAATAAATTGACTCCAAGACAACAAGGATAATTTTCTTCTCTGTTCTTGTTATCATTAAATTTTGGCATATGTTGACTGGCACCTATTCGATGCCTTTGAAAATGATGTATTATAAATTTTGCAGCTAACATTCCAACAATAAATAAAATTGATGCTGTTTGGATTTTATAACTTTTAAAAATTTAACCTTACATTCGGCACTTACCCTTGTTCCTCCATATTTTAAAACCAATGTATGCTGAACCCTAATAATAACATAACTAATTATTATTCCTATAAAATTATTAATATAACACAAAATCTAAATATTCTAGATTTTGTTAGAAAAGGAAGATCATATAGTTTATTCTTTTGTATGGTTTTTTTATGCAGCATAGTGCGCATGCGCCAAAAGCGGAGATATTTGTTAACTAATATATCCTGAAACATCTGCATTTGATAGGGAAAACATGTCCTGAAGAATATATAATTAATTCTAGAATTATTATGGAAATAATTTTTAGTTATTACTATATTTAGTTTTTGTTTGTTGAAAAAAATTCTAATTATATCCAATTTACTAGATGCTTGAATTTGTTTTATTTAGCGATATCTAACATATTGGTAAAAATGTAAACAACTATTATATTCTAAAATAATCTCTATTATATTTAAAATTCCGTTTAATACTATTGAATTCAGTGTATACAAATGTTAAGCATAGTACGCTGAAAATTGCTGACAACAACAAAAATAGTTTCATTTAAGTTTCATTTCATTTAACATGTTTGAAAACAAAAAGTTTTAAGATTTATTGAATGAAGACATAGCTCGTACTCTCAAGGGTAGGCATATATGTTGTACGTTTGTAGGAAATCAACATATACCTTGCAGTGTATTAGAAACTGTCAAAAATGAATAAAACAATTCCGCAGTAATATATACATACATGTATACCGACTTAAACTGAATAAATTGAACGACGTATTATTGCGAAAATCTATTGTTGGTAAGAGGTCAAAAGTAATAGTAACTACTGACCAGCAATAGAAGTTGGTTAAGATGCAGCTTAAACAGAATATAAGTTTTGCCTCATCCACCATACTCGACAGACATATCGCTTTCTGAACAACTGAACATGTGTCAGGTCAATGAATCATGATTATCGGTATATATGCATGCATCAAGTTGAAATGGACAAATTACATTCTTACTTTTCATTCTTTTTGACCAAAATAGCATGTATTACTTTTTAAATAAAACAAGTTATAATGTTTTCCCTTACAGAATTGTTCGAACTCCCAATGATTCATTTGAAATATATGCCACACCACGATGCCTAGACAAAACTTCCATTCAAAAGAAATGTCGCAACGAACAGTTTACTTGCGCTCTTTTCCGAAGACTGATCTTGTTGGCTTGGAGACGATGTCGTTTATCCAAGAACGCGTTGGAAGAGTCCTTAAATAATCGTGAGCAACAGGTACATCATTATTTATTTAATATTTTTTAAGAATACGTATTTATTTATATATAAGATTTGTTTTGAGTATTCTTATTAATTATTTCAGTTAACATCGGTAATTTGAAATTTAACGGTACAAATATATTTGTAAATTTAAATTTCAGTTCACTTTATTTTAGTTATAATATTACTTTAGCTTAATATTATAATTCGTGGCAAAATATTTCAGTAATATATAATTTTTTTGTTATCGTATATACGAAATAGTATATTATTGTAGTCTACAAGCCTACTGTAAAATCGCGATTTTATTTAACATGGGGCTTTTAAGAACGTTAGTTGTACCTATATAAAGTCAAAAAAAGCAAAAAATATTTGTTAAAATTTATGGTTTTTGTCAAATCCCGAAATACAAAAGGCGAACCAAGAGTCATAAATAGACTGGCCAATTCTATATTTGTATTTATTTTTACATGTTTACTACACATAGATGGACATAATTTATCCACATATATAAATGTATATATTTCAAAAGTTATAGTTCCTGTTTTCTTTTGTTAGTGTTATTGCATTTTATACCCGAGAAATTGAATATAGGCAGAAACAAATTGATTGAAGATTAATTGATCCATACGTTAAATTAAATTAGTTACCAAATTAGAATACCAAATTTTAGTTTTTTACCAGATCTAAGTTAATAATTCCATTGAAGCTTATTTGTCTTGTTATAACAGATTTTTATTTACTTATTAATTTACCTTTATTTTTTAACATAAGCTGATTATGTGCTACTATCAACACGTGCCAAACCAATTAATCTTTTAATAGCTTAATCTGGGTCATAATTGTATATTTTTGAGTGCTATTAATTTGATTTAATTATGTTATACTAATTAATTTTAATTTCTTGATTGATATTTTTTATGCTTTAAAAAATTAAGAATAAAATTTAATTATAATATTGGATTCAAACTATCTAGATATTTTTTATTAATTAAAGAAGAATGAGTGTTTTAAATATTTATGAATGAAGAATTTTAGAAATATATTGCCTTTTACGTTCGTTTTTTCGTTATTTTATTGTAACTAATTAACATCAACATTATAATATGAAGGCTTTATAATAATAACCTCACCTTATTCTTGTGTATTTACGGTTTAAAAAATAATATCAATAGTTTAATACAAAGTAAATGCGGTCAACAATTCATCTTTATCTTTTGGATTATTTCTATGATTTCAGTTTATGTCATTTGACGTCCCCCTCTTTGACGTACAAACCATATATTTCTTCTATCAATCTATTCCATAAAAACAACTGTTATTAAGCGTCTATTTCAGTACATTATATTTGGTTTTTATAATAATTATTTAGGACCTGTTGCTTCATTGGCAAAACTAAAAAAGTAAAACATAACTACGGATTTCGTCCGAATATAAGTGATTTGCTTGACTTGTTTATTGAAGGAAGATGATCAGAAGAAGAAGACGACAATAATTTTTTTGATCAATATCTCAGAATTTTCAACTAAGAAATCTATGTAGAACTCCTTTTCATCTTGATTAAGTTACGTTTTATCTCAAATATCTTATTATTGATCAATGACCTATTATACTTGTTTAATTAGTATTCGCAAATTAAGATACGAAACGATTTGGAGTTTTTCGAGTATTATGAAATAAATTACTAATTTAGGATGAACGTTACTTTTTATGTCTAGTAGACCTCTATCGTGGTAGTTACATACTTCATCGTGTACTATATCGTATATATATATATATATATATATATATATATATATATATATATATATATATATATATATATAATTCAAGTCATTCTTGGTAATTATCAACAGTAATTGAAAAATGTTGGCGACATTATTGTAAACATATATATATTGGAATAGTTCCAGAGTTATGGTGTTATTTGGGTTATTTATGATTTCTGTGTAAAAGTGAAGATTAACGTTGTACTATTTTAATCTAAACTTGATTTAATAGTTTGTAATATTATAGTACATGTTTATAATTATTATTATATCCTCAATAAAATTGAGTTTGTTTCATTCTTTTTCTTGTAATTTTTTAGGAGTTTAAGAACTTTTGTCGCTGCAAGTAAATACAATCTTTATATTTCGGTATTTTTTTGCTATGGTGTAACGTTATCTCACTTGGATATCTTAATTTTAATTCACATATCAATATAAAGAGAATAAAATGTTCGTACAATTTCTATTAACAAATCATCAGAACAAATAATGTCATTAACATTTTAATACTTTAATTTTATGCATCTCGGTTTAAAAACAGTAGTTATTTCCTTTTTATGTTGTATTTTATAATTTCTTCCTCCTTTTCATTTTTGTCATTTTATTATAACCATGTTTATCGCATTGCATTTATATCTGCGGTATTAGTTGAATAACCACAACTCTTTGGTCCAAATTGCCTCAAAAAATTTGGCTTTAATTCTCCTTGGATTATTCATTCATTTATGAAATGTTGCTTAAATATATAACATGATTTTGACCGGGTTATGAATTCAGATTCCAGAATGAATCAGTCATTGAATGGTTGACATTCCATGGTAGTATCCGTACTAATATTTGATTCGATTTATATAAGCACAACTAGTTACAGCTGATTAATTTTTACGAAAAACCTGCACCGCTTGGTCTCATCTCGCCACCTACTTGAATATGTGCTTCTGGTGGACTAGCTAAAATAATCACAAAACTCACGTCGCCAATTTTTAATTAAATGTCGGAAAATAATATCTAAAATAAATGAAATAAAATAATCTCTTAAAGTTATTTGATATTTGTTAATCTTTTATATAAAGCGGCTTCGTTTAAAATAAGGCATGATAGGAAAGACAGTCATTAAGGCTCATTTGCCCAATTTGAGATAAATGAGTAAATTTCATAGATTATGTGCTTTATATGTATTTTGTCATTTTTTCACTTAATAAAAAACATTCATTCAGAAAAATTGCCAAAATATTCCATCTTTCTGCTAACGTGGTGATACTGAATTTTCTGTTTTACGACAAAACATAGTCAAATGTGTTCAACAAACGTCGGTAAACATCTGCAGTAAGAGCTTCAGTTGGTTTGAGCAACTATATATACTTATACTGTCTAGAAAATCCGCTTCGGTATCAATTGGGTGTTGATTAATTGGCTGCTTAACTGTCTGAAAGTTATTTGAGAGTTTGAGCTGGGTTTTGCACCAATAAATCCTGATTCGAACTTTTTTGGACTTCTAGGCCGTTATTTGTCATTGATATCAAAAGCATCAGATGTCAATCCTTAAAACCACAACCTAGCATTGGGATACATCATATTTTCCATAGTTTTTATATTTTTTATAGTTTATTTCTTGCTACATCCAGCAGCATCGCTATAAATTTATTGTTGTATATAGAGAAATATCAAAGCCATCAAAATTAATACGTTGTGTTGTTGAACAGCTGTTTTATACTGATCCTTCACATTTTCACTAATAGATATCGCTGATAGTATCAAAATATATGTAAGAATTTAATAATAACTGTTCTTGTTATTTCAACGGTCGATTCAAATGCATCCATAATGATTTATAGCAATTTCTCATAACTGACTACAAACTTTCAATTATGTAGCATTTTTGGATAGTATATTTGAACCTGATCAAATGTATATTGTCTCCTTAAGGGGCTCAGATTTCTAATTTTAATTCTAAGTTCTTAATTAGAAATCCAAGGTGTCGGAAAAATCCTCATATTTTCAAGCAAAATGAAAGCAGCATTATTTGTTGTTGTTATATACAGTTATTTCCATTCGGCACTCCCATATACATTTACTCCTTTAGGAGTAGTTAGTAATTATTCCTTTATCTTTCTTCCTACATCCTTAGCATCATTAAAATCATATATTACAAACACTCTTATGTTAGCTAATTTTCCCATAGTCCCTCCACCTTCCAGAAGACGGGACAGAAATGATTTCAGATACAGAAACAGCAATAGAACCGGTTCAATATCAATAATAATAACAACAGTAATGATTCCTTCACCCACTACTATTCAATGGAATCTAAATGGCTTCTTTCCAAAATTGGAGGAGTTAAAATATACACTTTGGGGATCTACTTGATAAGAGTAGATACGATTCATTTACCGAATACTGTGTCACCAACACATATATCTTTGGCTCCTGAAAAACTCTCGTCTATCGATCTTTCAGTCTGCCCCCTTTATCAATACAATGGTCAATTATAGGAGATTCATGTGGCAGTCATCATCTTCCGATATTAATTCAGACTGACAGTACTAGTAATAATCCAAAATATATATTTAAATATTCGGACTGGTATTTATATGAGGTTTTTTTTCAAATTCCTCAATTCATATCTGTAAACGTTAGCGCTAGTATTAATAATTTAATAAAAAATGCAATCAAGGAGACAGCATACAGCTATGAGTGGTGGCACTTCACAGAGGACTTCAATATATTCTCTCTTGATTTAAACTTGCATTAATTGAATTATCATAAAATTCAAAATAGAAATCCAATTTTTTCTTAAAAATTGCTTAATTTCATTTCCTTGTTCCTCTTATTGACTTCAAAATTTCTACTTTTAAAACGTTAAAGCCAAAAACGACAATTAAGTTATAACGGGGCAATGTCATCACAATTTGCAATTTGCAAGTATTTGATAGCCTTCTTCCGCAGATCAAATCAAACGTATTGCTTGAAACTTGCATTAATTGAATTATCACAAAATTCAAAATAGAAATCCAATTGTTTCCTAAAAATTGCTTAATTAATGTCAATTTAAAAAAAAAACAGAATGGGCGATTAAAACAGAAAATTAATGAAGATGATAATGTAGTGTAACATTCCCAATGAATACCCTGTATTAACAAAAAATTGTTCTATTTAAATTATGATATTAACTCTTTATTCCATATTTGTTTTTATATTTGCAAATATGTAAAAATGTAAAAGATCCATGCATATATATCAATTCATAACTGAGAAAACTTGGCGAAAGTATGTTATTATGTATTTAAAACACATATTTTGGTAAGGATCCAAAACTATAATATTATTTGGGTTATGTGCGATTACTCTACATAAATAGGCGAATACAAATTGCTTCAATATCCGTTATTTTTAATTATCATATACCCACATTTGATTCCCATTCATTTAATCTATAAATTTTAATACGTTTCTGATTTATTTGTGTATGATTAACGGCTATTTGCGATTATGCGATTAATTTTTTATATAGTAGTTATTCATGCTCATAACGTGACTTGTACTTGTTAATTTTGCCAGTATTTGTTCATTTGATTCATCACCGATTGATTAATTGGCTTAATTCATTGTCATTTATTTATTTTCGTGTCACCTTCTTGAAATTTTAATTATATCTACGTGATATAATCAAGTTTCATTATTTCTCAATAGCTTATCGTAATAAGCCAATATAAGGTATTGTTTTCCTTGTTTGTCGTCATACATATGTGGTAGGATTTAAAAAATTTCTGGTGCATCAAATGTGGTTTAAGGCTATAAATCAAATTTGTTTATTTATATTAGCTCATAAAGTAAACTGCCTTAATATTTAAAATTTTTATTTATTTTGAGTTGAAGCCATAAAATTTGAAGTTATAATAGAAACGAGTCTTAATGAAGGTACAAATTTATAAAGTGTAAGCCACTTCTTTTTCAGTTGGTACTAACCTTCAAAAAAGAAGCTGTTAAAAGTTACTGTTTCTTTACTGCTTCTTGATGGGAAAAAATACAGTTCAAGCTAATGGAACCCCGCTTAATGAGAAACAACATTAAAACGTTGGTTTGCTGACTTCAAACGGACATCCAAGTGGGGCGGTAACACAGAAAACATAAACAAAGTCCACAAGATTGTTTTAAATGATCGAAAAGTAAAGTTGCGTGAGTTAGCTAACATCGTAAAGATTTTAATAGAACGTGTTGGTTTTATATTGCATGAGCATTTGATTATGTTGTATATTAATCCCAAGTGCCAGACCCGGTCAAAAGCTTGTGAGAATTAGTTGAATGGCTAACATTTAATAGCTGCTCCTTTTCTGATCGAAAATGTTATTGATTCCACGTGGATCGATTGTTTAGTGTAATATTCTAATGGGTAGTGAAATATATTGCTAAGAATTTAAACTATGCAATTGTTGTAGATTTATTTCAAAATTTCAATTGATTAATTGCAATTTTATTTGCATTTCGTCAATATTAA
The DNA here is from genome assembly GCF_030347505.1 of Rhynchophorus ferrugineus. NCBI lineage: Eukaryota > Metazoa > Arthropoda > Insecta > Coleoptera > Curculionidae > Rhynchophorus > Rhynchophorus ferrugineus. Next base: position 75,668,265 of record NW_027472581.1, read on the forward strand.
ATTTCATCACTTATTAGTTGTATACGCTAACTTCAACGTAGGTGGGGTTTTCCATTTTTTATTTGTTTATTTACCGGAATAATAATCAGTTAATTATCTTTGCAATATATATGAAATCCAATGTCCGATAACATTCACAATTCAGTTTCTTAATAGTTTGTGTTCTATTGGAATTTAGTCGTTATTACAGTGATAATTAAGTAATATTACATTTTCAACAATTACCATGTTTCCTGTTTGATTTGAACGAATCGGATGGCCAAGGTTTTTGTCGACACTTGTGGAATATATTCAATAGTGCACAAGTAGTAATCTTAATCGCAATAATAAAGAACTCCCTAAACTTTCAAAAACTTTCGAATGCAATGGGGTAAACATTACTGGGAATAAATCGTTCTCAAATCCTTCTTCTTGTGCTGATTCATTGTTCATTTTCTTGGTTAGTTATGGTATATTGTGCCTTCCTCTAGAAGTCTAACTTTCAAACAAGGCATATCAAAGTTTCATGATAATCTGGCGTTTACGGTGGCGGTAGTAAAAACCTTCAATTGGCTTTGATGCCCACCGTACAGTTCAGATCTAGCTGGATCAGTGATTACTAGCTCTTTATAGACTTCAATAAATGATCCTGTTAAAAATGCATTATTCAAAACTTTTGTCACACACCGTCATTTTTTAAAATGGTATAAGTAGAGATATACAGAAACAGTTTCACTGCGTTTAAGCAGCTCATAATGGTACACTTTTTCTAATGCCGTTTTCTTTTGGTATTTTCTAATAGATACACTTTTTATAGCCAGTCATAAGACCGCAAAGAAAACTCTTCTTTATTACTTCGCAAACAAGAAAAACGCGACGTTTAAATGGTTTAAAGTGATATTTTCAATCAATTCGTGTTATTTTCCCTCCACTTTTCGATGATAAATAAATGCCTGGAAACAGTTGATTCATCATATTTGTTAAGCTACTTGATTAATTCGTTAAAATGACTAGAAGTTAACTTATTAGGAGAAGGAAATATTTTTAAAATATTGTTTTGTTGAAAAGTGCAATCGATGTTGATAAACTAGATTAAGAAAATGAGTTATTGCTAAATTATTGCCAACATTGTTTGCCGTAGCTGTTTTTCTTGGGACGTTTAACAATCATTTTAAAACATTTATAGCTGTAGTTATAATAGCATAATGAAAAAGAAAACTAGTTGAAGCATCATTATTACTAAGACTACTAATTTAAGTATTATGTTGCAAACAGAATCCGAAAAGAATTATTGACCAAAAATATAAATAATCTTATAAATATATCTATAAATCAATTTTATCGATAACTTGGACAACAAATGATCATGCCTGTGAATAAGTATACTATCTAAATATGAATTGGAGATATAGAATATACATTTCGCGGAAACGAATTAAAAAATATATGTTTGAGGTTGTATGATTACTGTCCTTTATTCTCTCATATGCACGTTTGTTGTTAGACTCAACTAATTCCGTTTAATTCGGATTTCTGCGGTCTGTCTTTAGCGATAACTCGTTACGATATCCGGCCACTTCATTGAGCTGTACGTATGAGCAGTTAAAACGAAAAGCCAACAATGTTTAATGCATTTGTGCCATTTGTAACTTAAATAAATTTACAAACCCGTTTCCTTGTATCCACCAAGAATAATTTTTATTACTTCATTTCAGGTATCGGAATTTAATCATTAATTTTGAAATCGTTGTTAGAAACAAAAGCTTTTTTCTGAAATTACTTTATTTTACGGAAATGTGTTGTTCCAAAACGATCGAATATACAATACCGTCGGTTCGTTCCTATTTTAATATAAACGAGACACCTAAACGTTTTCTTATAATATCCAGTGTCATATTAGTCGCGGTTATTTAACAATTCCGTCCTGAAGAAACGACCAAAGGAATGTACGTAGTTGTTGTCCCGTTTGGACAGCTTACTATTATAGTTAAATTAGTTGTTAGTATGACCTGTACCTTCATCCGCCGGCTTCCTTTTGATAATTTTTTGAATAGCACCATTTTTTCAATCGCATTTCCCTGTGCTGTTTCTCTAGTTTCGATGACTCCAAATTACAATAGTCTACTGAACTGAACTACTGCAATTCGCCTTTAGTCGCCGTACACTATGAACTAAAGTTTCTCTCCAATACTCCAGTAAACTCTGTTGGTTCACGTCAGTCTGCCTTTGGAAGCCTTACACCCTAAATTGTAATGTTTGTACCCGAAATCCACGGACTAAGGTTTATTTTTAATCGGGGATGTTTCCTAATTGTAATATTTTATGGCTATGGGTCTTTGAACAACTTCAATATACCTTTTGGGACCTTACAGCTTCAACAGCGATAATTTGCCCGACCTCCAGTTAACTACGCCATAATATATAATATCTAGGTTTATAAAAATTAATATAACGAGATTTTATTTAATTTAATACCACACTAAAAGATTATAAGAGTACGAATTTACTCTATTCACTGTATTACCACATAAGAGGGATTTATGCGGTTTCATCAGGTTAAAAATAAAATAGTTACATTTTTACACTGCAATAAATAGACAAAATATCTGATATCATTCGTTATCATTAAGAACGATGATAAAGCAAAGTATGTAGATGATACAATTAGATCGACATTATTATATACCGACATATTTGAAACATATTGTCCCATAACCCAGTCCATAAAAAAAAGACTAGTAATAAATTATTCTAAGTATAGCTCCCAAGAGAAATAAGACAATACATTGTAGAGAACTACCATTATAACCTAGCAGCTTCAAGTGCAATAAAGATGAATCTATAAATTTATGACAAGCAATAATAAAAAGGTAATCACGAACTAGATGATTTCTATGAGTAATTAATGTCTCTAACCTGCGAAGCTTCTAAGTTCATTGGTAAATCTAAGAGGAATCATAAGTAATGTTAATGGTCTGAACTTTGTGAGAGAGCAGGAGGAAAAGTTTCTCAAAAGAATCTCTCAAAATTAATTCACAAAACATTATATTTCCCCTTTTTAACCAATTACATGTAATTGGGATTTGTGTGGTTTGTTTATTCACACTCAAACGGGATAATTTATTAAGTTTTCCGAAGAAAGCCGAGATTATCGACTATAAAATTTTACATCATATTTGATATTTAACACACTTTCTAATATATTTATGAATATGAATAAAAAATATAGTAGTCAAGTATTGATTATATATATATATATATATATATATATATATATTTAAGTCTCCTTTTACTGACTATGGGTTTATCTGGACCGGACCTAAAGTTTAGCATGGGCTCCGAACGACGGTCCTCAGCATTAAGCCTACCGACTGGCGAGTGACCAACTTTAGAAATCATCCCAGAAGACATCCGGTCTTACCCAGCCTGGTTACTGGCGTGACTGGGATCATTTTTCCTAGTCCGATTTTACACTCTTGCCTAGAACATTCACAAATTTTAAACATTCACAAACATAAATTTACGACCATGTCTGAGCAGGATTCTAACCCTCGGCTATCGCAACAGTAGGAGGACCGTCCCATCGCCTTTACCACTGGGCCACCAAGCCGGCAGTATTGATTTTAGTATCTATAAAGTTTGGTTAAAATATTATGAACCAGAAATAATTCAAATTTATAGTTTTTAATATTTATGTTAAATATATGATCTACTAAAATAATGCCGTATTTGACGGTATCTTGGTTTGTAAAATATTATTGATTTCTAGTGTAAATTATTCGTTTGAATTGAACACATTTTCGTAAAAACCTTTTATGAACTTTTAGGTTATCACTTATTTGAACACTACAAAACAACAAAATTGTCAATTATGAAGTATTGTCAATCGACATATTCAAAAATCAGAATCAGCGATTAGTCCACATTTAAAATAAATAATATTTTTAATTAAGAAATTTGTTTTTCCACTCTGGTGCATCTTTTAACTATTAAATTATCAATAAATGTTTGAAAAGTCTGTTCGAAGATTACCAATGACTATAATGTTGATGTTTGTCACAATAGCTTGTTTTAGAAAGTAGCTAGATTTACTTTTTTGAGAGGAAAATGAGTTATAACATACTACGGAGATTGTTTATATTTAAACAGTTTTTATTGTATTTGTGGTGAAATAATGTGTTCAATGGCTTTTGGCGTGGCTATGGTTTAACTAAACTTCCATCTGATATTCAACTTACTTTATATATAAATAGTTTACCATTTCCTACGCTACCCAAAATATTTGAGTGGGAAGTAGAAAATAAGCAGTGTGAAAGAAAAATAACTAAACAACCCTTTTCCATAATGCCATGAATCTATTTTTGAAGACAAAAATGGTTAAGCATGTAGATCGCAGCTCAGCGATCTCAATCTAAATATAATTTGTCTCAAAAAACACTTTTATCTATTATAAATTAGAAAAATTAGAGCTAATAACTTAACAATTTTATTTTTTCTCATATGCCTTTTCTTTAACCGAAAATTGACTAAAGAAATGAAAAAAAAAATTCTTTTTGTTGTCCTAATTTTCTGATTTGCTAAAAATTATGTAAATTATGTAAAAAGATAGTTTAACAATGCAATTTTGCTTGATGATTCTTTTGGAGAAAAATTATTTTTGTACCTATTTATAACTATTTAAAATCTTGTAAGTTATTGGGTGTCGAATAATTGGATGTCCTTTAATTATTTCTCTTTTTCATAAAAACCTAACCTGCCTTCTTTCTCAATACTATTTTGCGTGGCAGACGACTTTCACCAAACGAAGATGTATTCTTTCTTGAAAATAATTATAATAAATTCAACTGAATAATTATTAAATTAAGTGCATTAAAGTTATATAATCCTCCCAAAATAGTAATGAACTCATGTCATCAAAATTTTTGACATATAACAAAGTTCTTATGTAAATTAAATAATCAAACAAAAATAATGTTATCAAATATTATATATTTTTTATTTACTTTTGCAGTTAACTATACAGTCACAATAGTTTATAGGCTAGTTATTGTATTTCTATCTCACGCTTTGTTGTCATTATATATAAGTATATTTCTCCTAATTTTATTATATTACTGACTTTGTACAATTTTTACAAAATTTTACTGATTTCCACTATATTTTCTAATTTAATCTAATTATATGTAAAATGATATGTATATTCTGAACAATTATACACATATCTTATACATAATATGTTTTTAATAGTTATCCTATATTAATTAATATACATCTTACCACCACTCTTATCACTGTCTCGGAAATTGTCAGCATTGGACCATAAGCCCACATCAGGAGTTCAAGTCAGTTACTAGATATCTAACACTAGCTAACGATTCCACCATTTGTCAATTTCTTCTTCTGTGCGTCTGATGGAATTAATTGAAACCCAAGGTGTTCTTCATTGTAACATACTAATAGCATGAACAGCAGTCATAGGGAGCAAGGTGTATCATCATATTTTTATGCCATCTGATCTAATTGTATACGGTGTATATTTTTTAGACTTAATTCTAAAAAAAACATAAGTTACCAGTATTTACTTTATATTTATCGAGAGACAATTTAAAATAGTTCTCCTTCAGCTGAGTTCTCTAATAGCTGCATATTCCTGAGTTTTCTGTCACCTGCTTCGCATGTACTGTACACATGCTTTAATGATCTATTATATTATTGTTCAGTTTTTGAGAGATTTCGGGTACAGTGTCCATATTAATATTCATTGCAGCTACAACACGCTAAATATATTTCCAAAAAAAACTAACAACTTAATATTTAATATTATCAATACTTTTACAATACCTTTTTAAGCATGTAACTGGCCAAGAGAGGTCCAATTCTCTTGTTCTTGTTCCAACGAACATAGACTATTTAGTGGTATTGGCATTTAATTTTGACAGAGTAATCACAACTATTTAAAATTTATCAAAACCAGTAAAGCGCGAAAACAACTTTTTCCGGTTTATAAGACATTTTACAACCAGACGAATTTTTTATGCTGATTCGTTTACATTTTTGGATACACGAGATAGTATTGTATCTCTTTATAACTAGAATAAAATCAGAAGAAAAAATATTATCCGATTTTAAAACGAATTTACACACTATAATGAGCAATATCTTCGACGTCGTGATGACGTGGGTTCACTCTTATTTTGCATGAACAATACTAATGAAATTATATCGAAAAATGGTTTAATTTTTACGACAACGAATCAGTTTTTTTATTTCCGTAAACTTATTGAATGAGCTAGTATATAAAATTAATGATAAATTGATACCGATCCAAAATAATGTGAAGACATTCGACTGTACGGAGTGCTCGTAACAAAAAGAATATTAATCTTGGCAATTTCCACGGAATCCTGACGGTCTGGAATAATATTTTTAAATTGGCGCCAACGGTCATCGGCGGGGAGACAAGTCGTCGGGTAAACTCATTAATTTTTCACCTCAGCGTCGACCGTGCGTCGCGACGCCGCCGTCGCCTCACCTATGCGGCCACGCAATCCTCCACTTAGCCGCTCGACGTAGAATGTCTTCGTTGTTTTGTTGGCCGCGGCACGACTACCCTCCGTAACCCAGAGACGGGCGCCTGACTGACTCCAGTGACTCAATGGGTAGGCGCCGCAGATCGAAATCGAACGTACTAGATTATTCACACTATCGTTGTAATCAATAAGCAATTATATATAAACAAGATAATATCAAACAACTAACGGCCTAAAAAAAAATATGTAAAATAACAGGAAAATAGAAAAGTCCCCGGCCTGGCACATAGATGGCGCTACTACAATTCATATGTTTTTTTAGTTAGCCCTAACCCTTAAAAGATGGTTGTATAAATTTGGCAGCTGTCGGATCATTAGTTTGCTAATTGTAGCATTTTGAATGAAGTAACTTTTGTTATTGTAAAAAAAATGGATGAAAGGGAATTTCGCGTGTTGATAAAATATTGCTTTTTGAAGGGAAAAAATACAGTTGAAGCAAAAACTTGGCTTGATGTCGAGTTTCCGGATACTGCCCCAGGAAAATCAACCATCAAGGATTGGTATGCTAAGTTTAGACGTGGTGAAATGAGCACCGAAGACGGTGAACGCAGTGGACGCCCAAAAGAGGTTGTTACCGACGAAAACATTTAAAAAATCCACAAAATAATTTTGAATGACCGTAAATTGAAGTTGAATGAAATAGCACACTCTAAAGATATTAACTGAACGTGTACATCATATCATTCACGAATATTTGGGTATGAGAAAACTCTGTGCAAAGTGATACACTGTTGCAGTTTGAATGTGAAGTCCTGTCGCACTCACTGCACTCAACAGACATAGCGTGTTCAGAAGAAAACAGCTTGGCTTGGTTGACCAGCTATTTTCAATATATTAAAGAAGTATGCATATGGATCGATCATTGAATCACTGATCGAATATCGTCCTTTCGACATGATATGGCTAAGTTGCCAGAAAGATGGAAAAAACTGTAAAAAATTATGTCGAGTGCATTTTTACGAGTACATCATCAAAATAGAAGCAATCATCTAATATGAATTTAATTTATGTTCAGAGTTTTGGGTTTTAATGGAAATGTTATAACGGGCAATGATTAATCATAGTACAGAGCAGTTAATCAGTGCACCCTATTCACACAATGCATAAACGCATAATTTTTATCATTTGTTTGATGTTCGACAACTGGCGAATAAATTAATTTTATCTGCAGTTTAATTACTGATACGAAACAATGTAATATATTTCATTAATTTATTCAAACTAAAACCATCATTTAACAATATTGAACATTTCCTTTGGTTTATTATCTTCGTTTTGTGGATAGGGTTTGTTCTTATGTTGTGCATGTTATGTATGCGATTTGTTCCTAATATAATCGATAAGAAAGTATAATTATTACGTACGCTATCAAATTTTATCATCTCCAATTACTTCGAGCCATTTTTGGTGATATATTATCAGCAGTATGTATGTCTTAAAATAATCATGTCTCTTTAGATTCTGACCTCGGACAATATTAGTCTCCCAATTATAGATAGTTCTCTAGGTCCTTAATCTATATTTAATCCTTAATATATATCAGTCATTGAACAAATAAATCCAAACCATTGTACTTTGTGTCTGTGAATTTGTTCTCCAACTTTTCTTGTGCACTAATACAATCAAATTTATCACCATATACGCCTTAGTTGATACTATGTGATCTGTATAAATATAAATTATTAAATATACATGAACAAATGATTGGAAAATTCAACTTAATAGCTCCAAATCTGTCCACGTTAATTTTGCATTAAGGCGAAATAATAAAAACTTAATTATATCACTCAATGGATGCCCGATTCCTCAAACAGAATCAGCAAAATACCTTGGAATCCATCTTGACGGTAGATTAAATTGGAAGCATCACGTTAGACAAAAAGCAAAACACATTAGAACCAAAATAAAACAACTATACTGGTTAGTCGGAAAATACTCTCAACCTGATCTAAAATCAAAGAGGTTAATCTATAATACAATTATAAAGCCAATTTGGACCTATGGGGTGCAAATATGGAGTTGCACTAACAATTCAAATCAGTTAATCATACAGCGCTATCAAAACAAGGTTCTTCGATTGATTACCAATGCCTATCGCTATGTAACCAATGAAGAACTGCACGATGACTTGGAAATCAAATGGTTTTGCTAAATTGTGCAGGATTTCGCCTTGAAACACGAAAGAAGATTACTAAATCATACTAACGTGGAAGCAATACAACTGCTGGACAGCGCGCAGGATGTCAGGAGAGATGTTAGACGAACAAAACCATACGAACTTGTGTGAACATTTAGTGTGTATTATTAGTGTAAACTATAGCTATAAGTTAATAATTAATAAATAATTATAATTTTAAAATTGAGGAATACATTATGATGTATTTTCTCGCACTCGTATTGCTTGTTAATTAATTCAAGTACATAGGAAAAGTAGTAATAAATTAATTGTAAATTAAGATTGTACTAAGCTACAGTACTAAGTACTAAGTAAAATGTTATAAAAAAAATTAAATATACATATAAAGGATTTACAAGAGATGATATTAGTGTGTATTAATGGCATGGGGTATATTTGTTACCAACTTCATGTTAAACTGACAGGTTTCACTTTTCAGTACGTGTCATTTAGACGAAATTTCGAAAAAATGTTTCAATGCGTTGAATTGATGAATGAATTCGAAGAAGAATGCGGATGAAGAGATGTGGAAGGCTGTGTGAAGTTTAGGGCAACCATGCTCAATCGATTTAAATATGTGAATACTGGTTTCAACGCTTCTGGCACCTAGTCCCTCTTTGATGAAGCTTGAAGCTTCATCAAAGTCTTCCTTTAAACTGTCCTCAATGGTGCTCTCCTCGTCACTGTCTGTCTTACAATCTTGTGATTCATCATGAACAGTTTCTTCTTCTGGTTTCACTTCTTGAAATGGTAGTTTAATGTCCATTACAATATCCAAGTTTCTCTTCAAATCATACATCTAGACAAGATAACGCTTTGGTTTTTTTCAAAATCCAAATTCTAAACCGTTCATCACCATCGTATCCTATGAGGCGCCCTTTTATGGCTTTTCTATCCATTTTTTTTTGCTTTTGACTAGGGATATGGGCATAACATGTTGAACCAATGATCCTTAGACGTTTGGTTCGCGGCTTCTTTCCATTCTACAATTCGTAAGGAGTGGCACCATCTACAGATGATTTTCCATTCTGTTTCTCACATGTTTCATAGCCCCATTGTCAATCCACCAAATGTTTTCATCTACTTGTGCAGAAAAAATCTCATTACATGTCGCCAATAGTACTGTATTTGTCTCCACTGTCTTGTCCTTTTCCTTCTTCAGTTGCATCCTTAGACGGTCGTCCATTAGCAATCAACTTTTGACATTGTCTAATCCAATGGCCTAGTTGTTTGCAATAGTTACAAGTACTTTTGCCTTTAAACTTATTTCTAATTGTTTTACTCTGGTTTACTTTACTTGATTTTACCACTAAAGCTTTCTGTTAAACTTTTATATCATTGACTTTTGTAAAATATCTTTCAAACATATTGTTCTTTTAGCTCTTCGAATATCCTCATGTCATTCCTAGTTCACAACATCATCCAACTTGATTTGAAAGTTTCAAAGTTTGTAAAATATTTACATACTAACATTAAATCAGGTAATCATTTTCGTTCTTGGCTTTAAGTCCGTTATTTAATTCATTTCATAAACCTGTCAATTTTGCAATGTATGTTGCGACATCTTCGAGTCCTTCGAGTCGTAACCCAGTAAATCTCGAATTTTACGCTTCCACATCGGTCATTTTGCTTCACTGTTTAGCGTATTAATGTGCTTAATTAAATCCATTTCACTATTTAGTCATAAAACTAATAACCTTAAAAGAAATATATCTATTTTCTTTTTGTACACGAAACTAGGTCCATAACCTGTTGAAATTTTAGGTTATTAATTGACATTCTGAGATTACTTTAACAAATACCTATATTTATTTAATACACCTATCAATACTTAGAAGAGTCTATAAAGGAAAAATGAATGATATGTAACAACAACGTGGTTTTTCTCTTAACCAACACTTTTATAACTAAAAATCCCTAGAAGCTAGTGACATTTCATTACTATACTACACACAAGCCTTTTAACAAATGAAGAAATACTATACTTTAACAACAATACTTTGAATAAAATCCATTGTACTGATTTTTTACAACAAAGCTTCAAATTATAAAAAATTCTTTAAAACTAATTTAAACTATTAAACTAATTTGTTAAAAGACAGATCTCAGAACTATTAAAGCTGAAGTACCATTGCCGTACACTAGTTATTTTGTAACTATATCATCGTATATTGACATCCATTAAACATAAAAACTAATTACTTTGATTATATATAACGTACCTCTACAACCGTATATCAGAAATTTGACTCCAGTGACTTCTAATCACTTTCCAAATAATTGGATCTATTATAAAACTCCGTTAGTTCGTTTGTCACCAACTATAAATACTAACAGGTCCCGAAAATAAGTATTGGTGAAATGATACATGAAAACATAGGAAGTTTGCTCAGATGCGAAATAGGTGGATGATGGCATAATACACTCATCGTCGTTGTCGATTTCGCCGTCGCGACGCGTAAAAAAAGCGTCCCCGACGTCTGGACGATGATGCTAACTTTAAATGATGGGATTACAAAAAAGTTTAGAAGTATATTATTTGTATATTTATGTATATTTAGTAGCTATTTTAGCGGCAAATAATCATTAACATTGGGTACTTATTTTCACATTTTTTCTTTGCATTTTGTCCATGACAATGCATAAACTATTTCTAGCAGAATTTGATGGACCATTATACTAAAGGAATAGTTTTTCAGCTTTTAGTAACTTTTTCTGTAGCTGTTCATAATAGACTTCATGATACTTCAGCAATGATGACTTCATTCAGAATTTATCAACCTGCAGTTCATCATTTCTCTCTGATTCTAGCTATGCAGAGCATAAGTTTTATATTAGTTTCTATTTTGAATTATATAATAGTAGGTCCAATTTTAAACGCCATTTGCAATACATCACGGAAACTGTTCTTTTTTGTCTGTACGCAATGACAATATTGTAGTAGTTAATATTGTAAGGTTTTATTGGAATTAAAATGTACTTAATGTCAAAGGAATGCCAATTGGTATTAACAAGAGTTTCGTGTTATTTTTTGTTATTATTCATTTATTACTATTCCTTGCCTACTAACCTACAATTCGTCCTTGCAATAACTTAAATCTAGGTATAAATCTAGGAATACCCATCGGCCCTATCTTAGTCTCTGGTGCAATAATATTTAGGTGTTAATACTACTGTTTTCTATTAAATGCACCTCACTATGCTGTATTTTTTAATCTATATCCTGTTCTGATATTATCCAAGAATTGTGATATCTTGATACTGATATGAGACTGGAGTCTTTCCTCATACCTCCTTGGGCACATTTGGGTCCAATTATTTATGTTTTCACTTACCTGTTGTAATGCTCGTGCATGGTTTCTTCGCTACTGTCTTGGACAGCAAGACTCGCAGCATCATCAGCAAACGTAGCTATGGTAATATTCCTTTAGTGGTATATCAGATGTGTGGCTTTTTTGTGGTCGTTTCGTTAATAAACAAAATGTGTTTAAAATAATATATTGTTAAATTCCTTAACCGATCTGACAGTCGCTGATAATAGCGCTATATTCGTGAAACAGATATGAAGTTTCTAGCATTCTTCATAATATATGGCTTGAAAATAAAAAAATATACGAGCAAAGCATTGACAATTAACGGATCTCCTGCTACTTTAAATCTTAACGGGATCCAGTTAGAGCCAGTAAGGAGTTCACGTACTTGAGATCAGTAATACAGGAGAATAAGTAATCGAAGCGGTCAAGCTGCAGAGAATATATTACAAAAGAATATATACGGAAGAAATAAAATGTTACAGTCAAGACTAATATCCGCCTCTTTTCAACACTTATTTTACCAATTCTTCTTTGTGGCTCAGAAACTTGAATACTGTTACACTGTGATATCTCTCTAATGAGAACTCTAAGGTGAACTCCTCCTAGGGCCCTCACAGACTTCGGTGGCAAAATTGACATTTTGGATGGTGGTAAAATTTGGCCCTACGACATCAAAAGGATCTAATTGATTGAGAAGTACACAATCTTCCCGAGAACCTAATTTCAACCTTTTTACCCTATTACATTAAGAATCTTGAAAAATATTGTACAAAAATGCTATAATATTAATACACAATATATGTTATTTACAAGTAAACTATCAATAAAATCATAAAACTACATATATTACATATAAATCAATGTAAGCATAAATTGGGTACATTTTTGTCAAGGTCGCGGCCAGGACGACAGAGCCATAACGTTAAAAATCCGTCGAATGAACCTAGAACCAAAAATAGTAACTAAAAATACAACTGAAACAGTCGATAGTAAAATTAAGTCAATTACTAAACAGTCGATAGTCAATTCCAGTCAATAGTTCCCAACACTAATATTAACTGTATATTTGTATAAACAAATGTATTACTAAATGGATTTTTAAATTATTCTCTTAGCATTCCACAACCTGCCCTATCGACAACAAGTTTTAATGGGATTTATATTAAAAAATGATATGTAGAAAATCGCTTCAATGGTCTCCTATCAACTTATGAACTAGTACTTATTGTAATTAATTGCCATCCTATGTTATTCTAAAAACTATTCTGTGTATCTATTAATCAAGTCGGATGTTAATAAAGGTTCTAACTTACGCACATTACTTACATTTAATTGTTTGGCGAGTGCATTCTGGTGCAATGTGCAAGATGAATGCTTCGTTTTTAAATATTGAATCAACCCTTTGGTAAAGATGTAAAGATGTTGAAAATCAATGTGTAGTGATGTTTAACCTTTCCGTGGCCGAGCGAGGTATTTTAGGTACCGCGGATTCTTTTTAATAACTTTGAAAATACTTTTTTGATATCTTTTTCCTTCCAGATTATCCTAGAAAATATATTACTAAGCCCATTTTTAAACAAAAAATTGAATTTAGTTGGAATTTGCGACGAAAAACTGAATCTAATTATGAAGGGTACCTTGGTTTCCCCGCACGGCCTGTAGCATATCGTAATCCTACAAGTACGATGCATGTATCATCGTGAGATATAGAGAATATTCATGTATTCGTTCAACTAGAAGATGGCCAGTTAGGATTTTTATGGAAATTTGTGATATGACTGCGCTCAATCTGATTCTGATTTGATATCCAGTGGCTTAAATGATCTTGATAACTTGACTTACGTCACAACATTTAAAGTACAAAAGAGCAAAAGAAACACTTCAAACATGTAATTTATGGGGTGCATTGAATTTCATAGAAAAATTCTTGATGATTCTTTGAAATTTAAAAGATGAATGAAAAATTACTATTTCTTCATTACCACGCGACTTCTCAACCTTTATCGAATTAGGACTGGAATGTATCTCTTTTTTTGATAATATATTTTTCTCATCAACCAGAGCGAATTTTTATGCAATTTAAATAATTTTAGAGCAATTTAAAAGCGTTGTTTATCAGCACACTACATGATTCAAACAGATTATCAATGATTCAATCCAGCATGTTTCAAAAATATATTTTATATCGATTATTATCTAGACCACAAATGTTTTTGTTATAGATATTCGATTTTCTTATGCAGTGAGAATTCTACTTAAAATTTACTTTTTTTCTTCTTTTTTAAATTAAAATTAATTTACAAACTCAGCCGTCAAGTTAAGAAAAAAATATAGTCTCAGTCTAAAATATGTTTTAACGCAATTCTGACTGAGGGAAAATACAATATCATATTTATTGTTCCTTATTATACATATACTCCCTAATTTCATTTTTATTATTTTCAACTTTCGGTTCCTTGTCTCATTACCTTTTTCCTTCTCCACTTCTTACTTATGAAACTGCTGCACTTATCAATGTATTATGGAAGAAAGAACACACACAGGAAGAACACTCTGTGAATACATACCAGGATCCAGAAATGTATCAGTTTTTTCTTGCTAATATTGTTATTTATTTCTTTTTATTATTTTATTTTATTATGTAATAATATTAATTGATACAGCATATATAAAGGATACTGCCATATTTGATTCCATAATAATTTAGTTATCAATAAACAAAAAAATAATAAATCATATAATTAAAATGTTGATTGAAATATAATAAATTACCATTTGGATAAAAACTTAAGAGTAAAAAACAACAACGCTCACGTGATTTAAATGAGCTTACATGAATTAAAAAAAAACGGAAATATTTTTAAAAATCTGGGAATATAATGTTTTTCACTAACACCAATCTACTAAAATATTTTTACAGTCGAAGCTGAAATAACACAGTAGGAAACATCTGATCTTACAACAAGTGATTGAAGTATGTCTCGCTGATACTTTTATATATATTGATGATACTTTTAGATCCGCTTCTAAAATCTTAGTCCAAATCGCTTCAAATGAAGGGAACTAAAACTTGATAAATGTATTACAAAAAGATTAATTTTCATGAAAACATATTAGATGATATTTTAATCAACGATAGTTATTGGTGAAAATGGGAAACATCAATATAAACAACTATTAAATTCCATGGTTCTGACATTTCTTTACATAAAATATCAGTTATCAATTTAGTAATATTGAACTAGTCGATAGTTTACATACGTCAATCATATTAATTTCTGTTGTTTTATTTCAATAGATCTAATGTTAAAGCCCATTAAATGCTTTTATTATTTACGGTTGATTTTGGTTTCAGGGATTTTAGAGTGGTCGCTTTTTATGTCAATGGCAAAGACTCTGATTCGTAGATAAATAATTGCAAGACTTGTTAGACCAAAACATATATCATGGTGGCCTATATCATATATATATACTAAATATTTTCCTAATTGGAAATACACTGATCGAAGT
Organism: Rhynchophorus ferrugineus; assembly: GCF_030347505.1. Classification (NCBI taxonomy): domain Eukaryota; kingdom Metazoa; phylum Arthropoda; class Insecta; order Coleoptera; family Curculionidae; genus Rhynchophorus; species Rhynchophorus ferrugineus. The sequence continues at coordinate 75,683,834 of NW_027472581.1, forward strand.
AAAACTAAAACACTTGAACCAAGGGAACTAAAACTTGATAAATGTATCACAAAAAGATCAATTTTCATGAAAACATATTAGATGATATTTTAATCAACAATAGTTATTGGTGAAAATGGGAAACATCAATATAAACAACTATTAAATTCCATGGTTCTGACATTTCTTTACACAAAATATCAGTTATCAATTTAGTAATATTGAACTAGTCGCTTTTTATGTCAATGACAAAGACTCTGATTCGTAGATGAATAATTGCAAGACTTGTTAGACCAAAACATAGATCATGGTGGATATCATATATATATATATATATATATATATATATATATACTAAATATTTTCCTAATTGGAAATACACTGACCGAAGCAGATAACAATTTTTTTAAACTTGGCACAAAACCTTGCACTCTCAAAATTTCTAAACAGGAAACAAAATAGCAATGATTTTCATAAAACTGTAACAACTGCAATAGATTTATTTCAAAATCCTGCTAAAGAGATTCAGCATTCAGCTTTTGTGCCATATCACGGGATAGAAATACTAAAATATCGTGCAGTACATATAAAACCCCCCATTTTCAATATCCACCGAGACAAAACTAAAATCTTTTTATGTTCTGACTGCAAAAATGATGATTTAAGCGGAAATAATCATTTAACGTTAAGTAAAGTTTAATTTTAAAACTGTGCAAAAAGCCATGCGTAATTTACATAAGTTATCAAAGTGTTACAGTGAGGTACCATAATTACCCCCACACGGTCTGAAACGTAATTTTTGCAGCACGGTTCCGGAAAGGATCGCATTATCGAAGCCGAGTTTCTATTGAATTATTCTCATAAATGAATCAGTTTACATCTAAAATGAAATATCAGTCCAAGAAATTAATTACAGCATTTTGTAATAAATTCAAGCAAAAATCTACTACATCTAACCAAAGGAAAATTATTTGATTAGTTTTAAGTAAGTTTCTTGATCACCTTATCAGTTTTGTCAAGTTCTACGTTTCGATTAAAAATTTTCAAATTTTTAAATTCGGTAATAATATTTTGTCATGTATGTTTAAATGTATTTTGTACATATAAAATCGAGTATACTTCTTGGACCTCTTTTGTACGGCTTAATACAGTAATATTTGTATAATCTTCTGTGAAAGTACTTTTATGTAAATTTTATGCTTTTCTACATTATTTAACGTAAAAAGTTGAGATTTTCATGTTCAATTAAATACATGATTGAAATAGTAATGTGCTCAGTGCGAAACTCGTACATTTTCAGGTCAATCAACTGCAAATGCAAATAGACGTCCTAAGCGAACTGCGGAATTTTGAAGGTCGGAAGCGTGAAGAGTCTGTAACGGAATGTCAGGCTCTCAAGAAGGCCGTCGAGCTTTTGGAAGCGGAAAACGCCCAGCTGAACGAGGTATATTCTCACGGTATAAGAGGTAACTGATAATCGATACAGAAAAAGGCTTGTTTTGGGGTTTAGGAAAATCAAAATCAGCAGATAACAGTTGAGGTGTTACAGAACGAGGTGAAAATGATGAAATCCGAAAACAACTTTCTGAGCGATCAAACTCTCAAGTGTCGAGATGCCGTTGCTAAAATGAAAAACGAGAAGAAATTACTGGATGACGAGGTAGGAGATTTAAAATAGGTTTGAGTATGATTTTAAATAAACTATGTCATTCTATATCTACATTTTATATTTATATCTTTTATCGTTTTTTTTTTAATATATTAATCTCCTTTTTACCAACGAGGGTTTATCTATTAACTTAGGGACCCAGAAGACACCCGGTCTTACCTTATGGTTATTCCTTGTTAGATTTTCCACTTTTGCCTATAAAGGCATTTACAATTACAAGTACAAACATAAAGTACATCTATACCCCAACAGAATTCGAACCCGCGACTATATCGCAACAGTAGGATGACCGCCCTATTGCGTTGACCAGTGCGCCAACGCCTTTATATTTTGTTTAAAATTGTTGATATTGTAGCTTTACTGCCGAAATATAAACATTTCCTTTTTCTTTCATGTACAGGTTGTTCTGCGGGAAGGTTTATATTTTATATTTAGATTGTGCGGTAACTGGTAATATGATATAAAAATGATCAACTCGTAGGTTTAACAGTCAAGCGCACTTTTACGTACGGATTCACATATCTATCGCCATTCAAATTTTGCCGCCCCTACTAACATCTAAAATTCGATATCCCAGTTTATAATCACATTGATTATATTTCTTTATTAATTAAATTGCAACTTTGAAAAAGACTTTGATGATGCACTAGGGAATCGTTGTGCCAATTTAGCTTCAGTGAAGATTACAGAAATAATTTTCGGGTATATAACTGACCTAAGAAAAAATTGATCCTGTACTACTTGTAAGAAATAATTAGTACTGAGGGCGGTTATATATATACAAATCGTATAAGATAAAAATAATAAACATAAATATAAACTAATAACAAGCAAAAATGCATTTGGTGTTAGTCACAGTCCTATTGTTCATCTCAAGTTGAACAGCGACACTCAATCAATGCATGCCTAATGGTCAGTGATAATCCACATTCATTGCATGACGGCGAAGGCTCACTCTTCATTAGAAATTCTTGAGTCAACAGCATTAACGCCCTGGTAGGGAACTATCTCTTCACCTCCCATAGTTTATTGTTCTCCATTGGGTCCCTCCCAAGCTAATTCAGTTGCCTAGAGAATAGAACAGCAAAGATTTCAAATCTACGCCCCAGAAAAGGAAGTTTTCCGATAAGGTAAATCCTCTCCTTTCTCCGCCAGATAATATACTCTTTCATTATTCTCGATTCCAGTATACTTCAACATTTGTGGCCAAATGACAAATAATCAAATTCAAACCAATCCACCATCATTATATATATTCCCATATGAATTATTTATTTAAGTAAAATTACAGCTTCTGCCCAATTGATGTTATGTGGTATATATCTGACTATTGATTTCTATGGATACAAGAGATTGGCACAAAAAAGCACAAAACTAACAGGAACAAAACAATATCTCATAAAATATTAAAAGGTCGATAATACTATCAAATAATGTGAACAAATAAAATGTAACACAACGAATACACATACTTTTAAAACAATGCAGATCAATAAATCAGTATTTTACTTCAATAAAGCGTTATAAATAAACATATTATATTCCTATGTAGAAAACAATAATTTTCAGAAAAGGCGTCAAGTTTTCCGGGTTTCCTGAATTACGACACTCCTCCAAAGTATCACCAACAGAAATCACTATCGTTCGTTCAATTAATTCGTATATTATCTTTAAGCGACGTATTTTTATGCTGGTGTAGATGGATAGATTCTTTATTCTAATGGGTACTATGTTTGGGTATTAGTTTTATTTACTTCTTACAAGTCTATTAAAATTCTGAATATTAGCTAAGTTGATTTTTGGTGAGGCTTTTAATCGATAAGTTAATCCTAACGTTAGGACGGACCCATAGCGTCTTGGCATATCTACATGCTCTTGTGTATTGTGTCCAGTTTTTGAATGTAGGAAGGCATAGCCGCGGTGAGACATTCAAATTCACTTGAAAGAGTTAGAACAACTTAAATGTCCAATAATGTAAGTCTGTGTCCAGTGAAAATTGGCCAGTACCTGCATTCATTCGTCAGTGTCAACATTCATCTTTTTGAACATTTATCGACAATATTATGAAAAATCAAATAGCAATGATCAGTAATACAAATCTTATCACAAAGCACCGCTGTTCTATGGCTGTATTATTTAAAATCAACATAATTCTTCCATGTTTAAGTTAAGCTAATTTTAATTCGAAATATGTACCAAGAAGATAAACTTCAGATAGGTGGTAGAATTGTACTCAGAAAAATATCTGAAATGTTTTCAATGATTTGCCTAAATGTAGCAAATACAGCTATATTTTATTTTTAAGAAGATCTACTAAATGATAAACAATACAAGGAATTCCACCATCATAAAATGTTAGAACCATATTAGCGACAATATTAGAAGCGTTGATACAGTTGTCGAATAATTCACCGAACTGACCGATACTGGGGTTTTACCCGATAATTATTATTAACATATTTGCATAATCCATTTCGCCAAATAACAATGGAACGTACTGCACCTGGACGAACTACTTCCGAATGGCCGTCTATTTTCGGCCGATCTTCGTAGTACTACGGGAAAACCCGCGGTTTTGGTATAGGCGACGGCTACTCGAGCAGGTCCATTACGAAACCGCGAGCCATGCCCGTTTCTTCTCTTTCCATGTCGTCACGGCGTCGTCGGCCGTCGCTCGCGGTTTTCGTCGTGCGTGTGTGCGGGTTTTTCCCGCCCATGACTGACCAGCGCACCAAGATTAGGTAACACCAACGCGGTTTTTTCGATTCGGTTGAAACGGCAATGTAAATAAGGTCTCGCATTGTAAGGTGAATTATTCAGATTTCCAGTTAGAACATGTATAATTGCTTTGGTTGTTTTGACGTAGAGCTTGAAAGGATTTCTGCAATTTTTCGATTACCGGAAATCTACATTTACCCGCAGATGGATATGCAATGAAGCTAGGAACTTATTGTTTACGCGATTCTTAACAATAACGATATATATATAGAGGATCGTGCTAGTGGGCTTGTTGAAATGAGACGCACGATTTGATTAAACCGTTAGCCCAGAGGCTTGGTGAACGTGTTTTGGCTCAGAATCTGACTTATAATAATATATTGTTTTCTTTCCGCAACTTTCTTTAAATTTTGTTGTATTTTAACTACATACTCGATATTATCGAAATTTGACGAATCAGGACACTTTGGTAACATTGAAAGTTACTATTATAAATTCTATAACCAAACGAGACCCTAAGAATGAAAATGTTTTTTTAACCAAATATGAATAAGTTGATTCAAAAAATAATGGAAACTTGCGCGATGGTATTGCTTGTCCCTCTAGATTATGGGAGAAACACTGGCAAACTAAAATCAACTTTATTTATAATTAAATGTAAATTACAAAGATTGGTTTAAATAATTAGTGACAAAATATGTGTGGTGACTCGTGTGATTTGTATAAAGGCTAGTGTGTGAAGACTGATGTCTAAAGACGGTGTGATTTATGTAAAGACTATATCTAGTTAGACGGATACATCGCATTTTATAACCCATTGTATTGAGAAAAGAGGCTGGCTTAACTCTACTTCTCGCAACCAGATTAGTAATTATTTCTAGAGAGGGAAAGACTTATTCGATGATGATTTCCTTGCCTCGATAAATCTATACGCCCATAAATACTATTGATACCTCGAGATTCACCTTTCCCACGGGTTTTCAAGATCAATGCCCTTCTCGATATATATCCACTTATTTACGTCATCGGAGGTCTTTCAATCTGTTAGACCAATAACCTGTAGTAGACATGTAAATCAATCAATATTTCAAAATTAAATACCATCAATTTATTTCTCAATCTTTAGATCGCCACAAATTTTCTATTAATGCTTATTGTAGTTGATCTTAGCTAAAATTTTAATCCTATGGTATATTCATCACATATAAATCATTGATATAATTGCAGAGACACGTCATATTCTTTTTTTAAACGGTAAAATCGCTTGATTTATATATATCTGTATATAAAGACTTATGTTTTAGGGTCAAGATGTTTCCATTCCTGCAACCGCGATGCAAGTAACTTTTTACTGCGATAAATTCAAATCGCGAATCCAATTACTCATTTAATTTTACGAAATTAAATGTTTTTCTTACATAACGAAGTCAGTTTCATTGCTCTGCCAGGTTCAGGATAAGTCATAGGTTATGAAATATCATATGGTCATATTTGTTGAGAAACTTATGCAATAATGTTATGAGAGTAGCTGAAGAGGAAAATATGAGCTATAACTTTTGTTATTCCTCTCATTTGGTTGGAATATACATGTTATGACATGCCAGTGAACAAAAGATAAACTGAATACTAGGACGTTTCCTCTTTTATTCGGTCCATTCCATATTAAAATACTTACCGGGACATATTTTTTTCAAAAATTATGAGATGTAATTGAGACCTTCATAGTAGAAGAGCCCAGCAAGTTTTCTTGCAAACCACTGTCTGAGTAAAGCGGAATTAAGTGATCTTATTCTATATCTGCCAGCTTGGTTGACGCAGTGGTAAAGGCGACAGGACGGTCCACTTACTATTACGATAGTCGCGGGTGTGAATCCTGCTGGGGCATGGTCGTAAATTTATGTTTGTGATTGTTTAATATTTATGGTTGTCCTACGCAGGAGTGTAAAGTCCGACAAGGAAAATAATTCCAGCACGGCAGTAACCAGGCTGGGTAACACCGAATGTCTCCTAGGATGATTTCTAAGTTGGTCACTTGCCAGTCGGTAGGCTTTATGCCGAGGACCGTGGTTCGGAGCCCACGTTAAACAGTAGGTCCAGTCCAGATAAATTTCTATATCTAAAGTTTTCGAAGAATTTAAAACTGACTTATAAAACAATTTATGAAGCTGACACATAATTAATTTCAATCTTATGAACTTAAAGTTCTGCCTTACGTTAGGAATAATGCACTGATAATAACTATTTATAATTGAAAAATAACTTTAATTTTATTTACAAAGGTAACAAGTCAATTGAAAAGTCCCTGGTCTGACACATAGATGGTGCTACTAGAATTAAATCCATATGTTTTTTAGTTAGCCCTAACTAGTCAGTTTGTGAATTATAGCATTTTGAGTGAAGCAGCTTTTGTTATTGTGTAAAAATGGATAAAAAGAAATTTCGCATGTTAAAATATAGCTTTTTGAAATAGCAGAAACTCTAAAGATATCAACTGAACGTGTACATCATATCATTCATGGATATTTGGGTAGGAGAAAGCTCTGTGCAAAGTGGGTGCCGCGCGAGCTCACTTTTAACAAAAAACAACGACGAGTTGATGATTCGGAGCAGTGCTTGAAGATAATCCAGCGTAGTAAACTCAAGTTGTTACGTCGATATGTGACAATGGATGAAACATGGCTCCATCACTTCACTCCGAAGTCCAATCGACAGTGGACTGCACACGATAAACCCGCACCAAAGCGTGGGAAAACGCAACAGTCCGCTGGCAAGGTTATGGCGTCTCCATTTTGAGATGAGCATGGAATAATTTTCATTGACTAACTTGAAAAAGGAAGGACGAAATCGCCGAAAAACAGCCGCATTTGAAGAAAAAGAAGGTGCTGCTTCACCAAGAAAGACAATGCACCGTGTCACAAGTCAGTGAAAACCATGGTAAAAATTCATTCATCCGACGTATTCTCCAAATCTGGCCCCCAGCGACTACTTCCTGTTCTCAGATCTCAAAATAGGTGATCGCCGAAACTGAGGCCTATTTTGAAGTAAAGGACAAATTGTACTACAAAAATGTTATCGAAAGGTTGAAGGGTCGTTATAATAAGTGCACTAAAAAACAAATTTTGCCAAAAAAATGTGTTTTACTGTGGTAGGCCTTGGACTTTTCAATTAATCTGGTAATATGTCAATGCAATATCGTTATGCTTAATATATGTCGTTTAATGTAGAACTATTGATTTGGTTTCTTTTTTATACAAATTTTTGTTAGCCTAAAATTATTATTATTTGTTCTATCCAGTGAAGATAATATTCAAAAACTGTTTTTATTTCATCACATTAGAATTTAAAACTAATAATGTTTTTTTATAAAGCAAATTAAATTACAATAATTTTCTGACATCTTTCTAACAATTGGTGCAAAAATCCTTGACTTCATTTTTCTTCATGATAGGGAAAGTTCTATAAAGTGGATATTTTTTATTTTCTTTAAGATGCCTTTAAGGAAAGTTTGTGCTTGCTTAAATTACTGCTAGAACACAAAGAATGTCCAACAACCACTGTGGTGTTTTTAATAAAAGTTTAAAAATTAGTTATTAGTTTATCGTAGCGCGTAGAGGATTCTGTTACATTCAAAGTGTTTGTGATTTAAATGCAGTGCCAAGTATTGCTCGCATTCTAAAAACAAGTGTAAAAATACTAAAAAAAAATCGTAAAACCAAAAATGGTTGAAAAGGCGAAAAAATCAGAATCAATCTGTTAGTGATATTTCGAACGTTATAATTCGTATTTTAATTTTAATCACATTGTATTTCAGTGCACTTAAATCTGCAAAATATAAATTGACAAAAGAGATAGAGTGTCAGTCAGAGGCTCGATATCGTCATCTGCAATTTCGTTTTCCAATTAAAGTTATTTTCATCGTAATTGACAGCTGAATAAGCAGAACTGCCTTAAAATAATATTGGAGTGTCATGAATGGGAAATGGTAGCATTCTTTTATTAGCCTCATAAAGTGCACTGCGATATCAATGCAAGGAATTATTAGCCCTTAGATTAAGTAAGTACCACGAACGTACCATTATTATTTTTAAGAGAAAAATTCCCAAACTATGAGTTTCCATCGACTACGACTTTTTAAAATTAATAAACTAAATATAAAGTTGCTTTTGCATAACAAAGTACAAATATATTTGCAAGATACCTTGTATAATAAAATACTATCTTGAGGAACTTCTGAGTATCTTAAACTAGACTTCAAGTTTAGCATGATAAAATATGTTAATACTTGAAAAACACCGAGACAACTATTTGAAAAATATTTCTCCGAATTTGGGTTTTTGGTTTATAATAGAACTAAATAAATTGGGATATATACAACAAAAGACTTATAAATCTCTTACGCTTTTCTGCTTACAAATTTAAAACATGTATTTGTCTTTAACGTATGATAAGCTGATCATAATAAAAATGTATGTGGGATGAAGGTGTTAAGAGTTTAGCAAGCAACAGATTGAAAAAGATAATGTTAAAAATATAGAGTAAGAAATAATATATACACACAAATAATAGCCGCTTAAAAAATAACAAGAATAGCGAGACTATATAAATCATGAGTACAAAGAATTTAACCCCTATGGACATACAATCTAATATATACATTTATATATGTATAGGCGATGGACAAAATTATGCGATCACTTAACATATATATCATATTTATTTATTAATAACCACCATTTGCTTTTTTAACCGACTTCGAAAAAGGAGGAGGTTCTATGTTCGGCTGTATATTTTTCAATGTATGTTTGCCGAATTCTCCGTCAATTATGGACCGATTTCTGAACTTATTTTTTTATTCCAAAGAATACACTTTCGAGGTGGTTCTACTGAAAGCGAATTAGGAACTGTTATTAGGAAGGGGGAAATCAAGGAAAAACTTCAAATTTCAAAGGCACGTACAATATTTTCACATATTTTTTATCTAAAATAATCAAATATTTGGGTATAATGTTATTGCTCAACTGATGTGACGAAAAATCGGAAGTAGTTCAATGTAAATTCCATTCAGTTTGCTTTTTATGCACCAACCATATCATATGGGAAGTCGTAGAAGCATTGTTGGCAATGGTGTAATGGTTAGAAAGTTGAGGTCACACGCGGTGGTCGTGGATTCGATTCCCAAAAGGGCAGCAACCTTTTTGTCCTAATTTAATTGGAACATTTTTCAAATCAACTAAGCTAGGTAGCGGACCCCAGACCCTGAAACATTTCTAATTTTCAATAATTGTTTCTTTATTCCTATTTTACCTTATACGGGCTGTACGTTTACTTGGAATATCCGTTGTAATAGCTAACAAAACAACTGCGTAATTTATTGAGTAAATATCTAACACTAAAAAGAGAATATTAAAATATTTTTAACAAGAAAATTAAGCCGACTTCAAAAAATAAATAAGGAACTCACTAAAAACGAAATGATAATAATATAATAATAATAATAATAATATGCCAGCATCTCCTACAGAATTACCTCAATAAAATACCAAATTGGGCCAATCAAAACGAACTAAAATTTTCTGCCAAAAAGTCCGTAGATGTCCATTTTTACAGACGAAGAAATTGCCTATGGATGATTGCACTGACGATGGATGGTAAGAATTTAATAAATAAAACGGAACATAGATTCCTTGGATTGATATTTGACCACAAACTAAATTGTATCTCTCACATAAACTACATAAAAGGAAAATGTTACTTTAAGAAAATAAAAGGAAAAGACTCTTTCTAATCACTATTGGGGTGCTCATAGAATTTAACTGAGTAACCTATATAAGACACTAATTAGAAATAAACCTGATTATAGAAGTTAATGTTACATCATTGCAGCTCTCTCCTATTTGAGGAGACTTGACCCAGTCCAGAACGCTGCCTTGAGAATTATACTGGGAGCATACCACACTAGTCCGGTTGAGATCCTTCAATGTGAGGCAGAAATTCCATAACTTGGTTTCCGGCCAGAGCTCCTTCTCATGCATTATGCAACACTACAATAAAAAAGCATACAAGTCCATCACCAGTATTTCGTCAGACTAAAGCAATCTTTAGCAATCGACTAAAAACATCAATCCCTGCTGCAGTCAACAGAATCACGGCAATACCACCATGGCAGTACTGCAATATATCCATAAACCTATCTATGAAGGTACTAAATAAAAAATATATTAGCCCCTCCATAATAAAACAGCTCTTCGCCCAGACACTTGAGGAGAATTGCCCAAATCACTTCACCATTTACACGGATTGTTCTAAACGAGAAGATTTCGTCGGTGCCGCATACACATCAAAATTATTAGAGGAGCACTTTTGGCTTCCTACTATTACTAACATTTTTTCTGTGGAGCTTTTGACCATTTATAAGGCCCTATCTGTCCTGAATAGGTCATTAATAGGCAATAATACTTATAATATCGGACTCAATGAATTCTTTGGATAGTCCGATTGCAGCAAAGACAGTCCACCCTATAGTTATAGATATCAGAGAGCTACATATAGCGATGAAGAGGAGGAGAGTAAGGATAAATTATTTATGAGTTCCCTCTCACAGGAGAATATCCAGTAACGAAAGAACTCACTATCTGAGCAGAAAGGAGGATTCAATTAAACTAAGCATTCTATTTAGTAAGGAAGACGCTATAACACACATATGGACTCTATACACAAAACTGGATCAACTAAATTGGGATCTCCTTATGGAAAATAACAAGTTGTGGGAGATCAAAAGTGACTTTCATCAATCTCCTAATATTAATAACTTTAACAGATTCCCACTGAGCTTCCTTGCTCGGCTGCAAATAGGACATAGCAGACTAACCCATGAGCATTTGTTAAAAGGAAAAGATCCTCCACTATGTGATCAATGCCAAATACAACAGAGCGTCAAGCACATCCTTTTGGACTGTAGAAAGCTTGAAACACTAAGACAGCAACTCGGGATGCCAAGGCCATTAGAGCAACTGGTCCAACCCAAGCTCTTGGACATGCTTATCAACTTTTTGACGGTCGCGGGATTGATATAGCTCTTGTGATAGCTTCAGAAAATCAGTTATTATGTTCTATTGCAATTTATTGTTATTATAATATATTATTAGTTTACTATTATCTGTCATATGTTATGTAATTACTATGTCATTATATTCTTTATTTAAATACATTGTACATTACATGTTACATTACATTGTAATCCGACCCTAAATAGCCCAAAAGTTTGATGGGCTTTTAAAATAATAAATTAAATGAAATTAAATTAAAAACAATCAGAAACATAAATTTATAACCATACGCAGGTGGGATTCGAATTTGCAACTATCGCAACGGTAAAAGGACCGTCCGGTCGCCTTATCCACTGCGGCTACTGAACCATTTAACTCAATAAACAGAAAAACTCTAGATTCTCATTACGTTACAGAACAACTATTTATAAACATTTTTTTAACGTTAGATTTTATAAAAATTAATAAACTTGCCCCTGTGTCTACGTGCATTTTCTAGTTTTACTAAGTTTCAATGAAATAGCTTTGACCCAAACTTAAATAATGTGTTTAAGTAATTAACATTATTTTTCACTGCCAATGACTAAGTGCATAATTAAATAAAAACATGTTTTAGTAAAGTTAAATTAGATATATCGCACTAGGATAGTAGCCGTATATATTCATCATTGTCATTGTCATTTATAACAAATTTATTGATTTTATGTTTTTTATTCATCATAGAGAGGTTAAATATTGTAATTTTTAACTTATTTTTGTAGTCCTCACTGAAACTCGTTATCTCCTAAGAAATAATATAGCTCTATCAACAGTGGTATCTTCCCTATACCACATCGGAGACTTATTAAGTGATATTTGACATATTCAATTGGAACTCAATCCAACTGAAATAGAATAGCTTTTGCAAAATAAGAAAACAGTTTAGCGTTTATATCGTACACTCATCAATCATTAATCTCTCACGAACTAAAGACAGATAAAATACAATCTTCCAAACAACATATATAAAGTTGTAATCAAATATTGCGCATCATAATCACCAAAGGCACATTTAGATATTACACATAGAGCATATTTAGATTGCATTTGAACAAATTATTTTTACAATAAACGCTATAAAAATGAAGCCATAACAAGTTTCCTTAATTTTTTTTTCATATATAGTACAAGCTCTGTTTTTTACCAGCGAACGTTGGCTTCGAACCACGGTCTTCGGCACTAAGCCTACCGACTTGCTAGTCAACTTAGAGACCATCGCGGAAGACATCCGGTCTTACCCAGCTTGGTTACTGGCGTGACACAGGTAGTTATTCCTTGTCGAATTGTCCATTGTTGAGCCAACCAAGCAGGCTTTCCTTAAAATTATACACAAAACCAAGAAGAAACCAATTATAACCTAAGATGCATAGGAGCCCAAGAGCAAAGAGAATAAATCTGTCAGTTGTTATTGTTTTTATATCTCTGGCCTTCTAGGTTCTTCTTGGCTAGGTTCTTCTTGGCTAGTGGTTTAGACGCCTAGTGTTCCCATTGACCGATTTAACGTCCCATTCTCTTTATATTTGTGATTGTGCATCCTAGTAAGTTCGAATTTGGTGGACGAAGCTATACAGTTATTAGCTAGGGATCCTTAGCTGTAGACTATTATATTTTGGAACCGGAAGCTTTAAAATACATAAGAAATTTCCATTAAGTAATAGTAAATACATTATAAAGTCATAGACCTTCATCATCTTCTTCAAGAGAGAAGTGTTGTCATGAGACAGCTGCGCTACTGTGAAACTGACAATGTTGAAGTGACTGCCTGGCAAGTCATTTCATTCAATAAAATATAATTGCCTATTAGAAATAATTTATCACCCCTCACAAAACTTGACGAACTAGAGATCAAACTAACAAGTGGTGTTATTTTCTAAGCATCTGTTATTCTCAGAACTACTTTTATGTTTTTGTTCCATATTCAAGTTTTTATTCATTTTACAAAATTCTTTAGGTGTCGCTTTGATTGGCGCAGTAGTGAAGGCAACAGGACCGTCCATCTGTTGTTATAATAGTCGCAGGTTCGAATCCTACTGCATTATATTATAATTATGATTTCTCGCCAAGGAAGGGTGCTGAGTAAGATTAATAATTGTAAGATTGAATGTATTCTGGGATGTTCTTTAAGTTGGTCACTGGCCAGTCGGTAGGCTTAACGTCGAAGACCGTGGTTCGAAGGTCCATTTCAGAAAAAACCCACTTGCTAAAGGAGACTCTAAAATATAACAAGAAATATTACTGTAAACTGCAACTACGGCAATATGCCTAAGATTAGCAAGCAATTTTTAAGTAATAGCGATATTGATCGATAAATCTATGCCTGGAATCTCAACATATTGAAATAATTTTTCTGTAGAATGACTAGCGGATTTATGGAGTCAAGATTGTCGGGCCATTTCTTGTACACAATCTTCTTATTTTTAGAACTGCCATAGATGTAAATTCGACGTAAATAAATTATCGCCATTGTCAACGGCTAACGTCCCAGAAGTGGTAAATTTTCGTTATATTTTTATAGTTAGGCTGTTATTTTCTTAATTTTGGCAATTCTCCATTTTTTTTCTAAATCTTCTCAGTCGGCGAGCGCTATGGCGAATTTATGTAGTCCGCCCCAGAGCAGTCATCTGAAAATAAGAGACCACAAAATGCGTATTAAAGACCAGTTGTAAGGCATGCATTCAAAGCTTGGATTAAAGCCAAAGATCGTAAGGACCAATAAATTGTTGTTTATTTTTAAACGATAGCAAGAGAGTGTCAACTAGAGTTAACGAACAGTAGTAAGTTTGTCTGAAAATTGTTGGCTAATTAGATAAATTCGCCAGTTTTTTGTTTTCGTAATATACAGAGATCGGAATTAATAGGAAAAGTTGGATATTTACGCCTGTTACAAAATGAATAATCAACTTGGAATGTGTGAATAACTTCCTAAATAAGAGATTAGACACACTGGCTTCACTTCCTGTAATTATTAGTTGATATTCTCGCTTGAATTACAGCATATTTATTATATTAAGTGTAACAATTAATACCACATAGCAATCCCATGTCATAATAGTTCAATATTATATTTTGGAAATAGTATGTTTTCAAATGTTAAATGCTACTGGAAGAAAAGTTTAATTAAAACCAAACTGAAATATTTTATTTTAAAAAATATTGTCCAGCTCTACATAATACTTTTACCGATATTTCAAAGTATTCTCCATAATGATCAATACATTTTTGCATTGGTGTGAACTAATCTTGGTAGCACTTTTTCTACTCCAATTAAGGTACCTCCAAGAAATGGCTTTTGAATGCATCAAATATTTCTTCGGCTGTGAAAAACGTTGGCGGTGCAATTCTGTGTCAAATGAAGACCGTACAGAGGATGACCCATCTATTCGACCTTCCGGCCAATTAAATAAGAGGTTGTTTCAGCCGATGTATGAGAGTTTATGGCAATGACATTATGAAGAATGGTCATTTGTTTCGCTTCTCCTTTCGTATTTCACGAAACACTTTTGGTTATTCAACTACTATTGGTTAAGAAATGGTTATGTATCATTCAAAATTCATCATTTTACATTGCCCTAATGAAATGGTTGCCTCATGTCTAGTTATTCAGAAGTAAAAGTTAATAATTTGCTTAGAAGTGCTTCAGGCGCACGAATTACTTTTATTGGGTTTGGCTCCTTTTAAAAGACCCAAATAGTGGATTGTTGATTATTTGGGCTCCTTACGTATGAGATTCATCACCTGTGTAAATGCTATATACAGCTTTTTGTCAATTGACCCGATTACGCGAAAATATATTTTTCACAGCTAAATGTTTATGCAATATATTATTAATGCTTGTCATACTAATGCCCAAGGATTTCATCTCACAGTAAGTCACATGACGATCTTGCAATATCATATCGCGCACATCATCAATGTTTTCTGACGATTTTGGATAACCTTCATGACCTTTGCTCTCGAATGAATTACGACCAAGATTAAATTCGTTATACTAGCGTTTGACAGTGACAGTGGGGATGTCTCCATTTTAAGAGTTAATGGAAGAGTTAAGTTAAGAGTAAGTTAAGTTTCGGGTCACTGTAAAAAACTCAAGAGCTCAAATTACAAAAAGTTCTGAAGAAGGTTAGGTTTTAAACCTCTCTTTAAACTTAAATATAAATAGCAACTTTCTTAGTAGTCAGACGGAGGAATAACTGGAGAATACGGCGGATGGAATAGAACTAGGAGTTTTCAAATACATTTGACTCGTTTTGTGAAGCATTGTCATACTAAAAATATTATAACGTCGTGTCGTTCAGGTCCGTCTATTTTGGTTCATAAGGATCCCCAGTATTTTTATTTCGTTTTAGCAGTTCATAGTAGTAAACATAGTAATGTATCATAGTATCATAGTAATCATAGTAACGTAACATTATACTTTAGAAACAATATGATTGGTTTAGTTTGGCCTAACTAATATAGTATAAAGTGGGAAATAACAAGTAATACCAAAATGTTAATAATAGTTTTAACTTTTCTATGAGTAATTTCAGTGATGAATGTAACAAATATGCCAAAATGTACGCATTCTTTGATATCTTGCCAGATGTATTAATTAATAATAAAATTTGTTAAAAAGGAACATCTCACGAAAAAAATAACCGCAATTAAATCTAGAATCTAAAAATTTATGGCGTTTAACCATGGGATGAAATTAGATAAGAAATGTGCTTATATTTGTATTTAGTTGCGGGTCATTTTTATGTACCACTTAATTTTTAAAAAATGCCGTAGCAAATAGATTTAGCTGAGTCTTAGAGTAATTATGCTTTATTATAATATAGAAATTATTTTGAATGACAGAAAATTAATATTGTGGCGAAGCTAAAGAAAGTTTCAATATATAGACAAAAAATTGAAGATATCATAGTTTCAAAACCTTTAATAGCATTACGAATAACTCAAGAGGATAGATATTGGGTGAGCTATTAGTTGCAAATTTGAACATTAGCACAAATATAAAGTACATGCATGCCCCGGCAGGATTCGAACCCACGACTATCGCAATAGTAGGAGAGAATCTTGTCGCCTTAACCACTGCGCCAAGTAAGCCGGCAGCTAGTATTTTATTTTTATCAAGTGCATTTAAAGCTTTAGTGACTTTATATCTCCAGCTCCATCAGTGTAACTTTATTTTTGGTTGCTTTAAACCCAAATGAACTTCTTACCTACCTCAGATATATTTTGTTTGATTCATTCATTATCAAAATAGAGAACCATTCATCTACATTCAAAATTTGTTTTGATCTATATAATGCTAGTAGTCTATAGTAATTAAGATTGAAAATTCTTCAGTGTATCTGATACAAATTCATCTTTTTCCGCAATTCTTCCCGATGCAATGATAGTCTTACACCTTTATTTTGTTGAGCCAATCAGATACTTGAAATATTTTATCTGTACCTTATGCTGGAGATAGGTTCTTCACAATATGAAAATATATACATGAAAATATTATTTCATTTAACGGAAAGAAGAGGCGACTGGTTGAATGGCGATGCAAAGCGGCACTAAAGGTAGAAACAGACCAACCCGTCTCACTCATTCACTATTCGGGTAGTAAAAAAAAACAGATGGCTGAATAGTCTGAGCCGTATTACATAACACCTCCTTTATTACGTATATATATTTCTACAGTAAGACTCTACAAGAAAGAATTGGGTTCCTGTTATTGATTATTCAATCATGGATGGCAAACCGTTACGGCAATTTACACGATCAACGAATATGTCCAATTTCTTCTTTTTTTTATTAATTACATCTTACATTCAATGTGCTTAGTACAATTTTAATTCACAAATTAATTTATCATCACTGTTCTGTTGTACTTGTAATATACAAGCAAGGCGTGTACGCTGTTAGTATATCTGTAGGTATTTCCCAAATTAGAATAAAACTAATCTACTTAAGCTAAACATAAAAATACACTTATACACTAAACTAGTTCGGGTAGTTTGGTTCGCTTCAATTTTCTGATTTCTCGCGTATTGCTTCTACGTTGCTGTTATTTAGCAACCTTGTTTCATGTTTTAGGCCGAAATCTTGGATCGCTTCGTATATCCATTTGATTCCGAGATCATAGTGCAGCTTTTCGTTGGTTACGTAGCGATAAGCATTGGTAATTAATCGTAAAACTTTGTTTTTGTGGTTCATTGGATTACTAGTTGGTTTGATGTTTTTGGGCAACCCTATATTTGCACCCCATAGGTCCAAATAGGCTATAGGATTGACTGATAAACAATCTCTTTGATTTTAGACCAAATTGATAGTATCTTGCTTGACTTTGAGTCTAATTTTCTCTGCTTTTTGTCTGACATGATGTTTCCATTTTCACTTACCATCGAGATATATTGCAAGGTATTTAGCTAAGTCTGCTTGAGGAATAGGACATCCGTCAAGTGATATAATTAAGTTTTTATCAATTCGCCGCAACGCAAAATTAACATGAACAGATCTGGAGCTATTAAGCTATATTTTCTAATCTCTAGTCCATTTGTAGATTTGGTTGACCGGTACTTGTACTTGTTCTATAGCCTTAAACAGAGATACATCTTTTTCCATTATAATTGTGTTATCAGCAAATGTTCCAAGTACTGTTTATTTTGTTGTTGTGATATCAGCAGTATAGGGCAGATATAGAAATGGTCCCAAGACACTACCTTGTGGAACTCCAGCCGAAATAGGTTTAAGTCTTGAAAATATATGAAAATAATTAAGCTTTATTATCAAAATGAGTATTCTTTAGAACCCCAATCTTGGTCGAAATATATCTTTTTAGACGATTAACAAATATAAACTGCTATTCCAAATGAGGTTCACCAACTAGCAATACATCTAAAAGTAACTGGTGCGAGTTTTAGACGAAGATGATGCTATTTGATCCCACTAGACTAGACTTTGTCTTGTAGAGTCGACGGTCTATACCAATAAGTTGCAATCGATTAATACCCTTGAAGTCAATATAACCCAATGCCTTCTAAAATGCATATCATCATTCTAATTATTAGCTTAGCTAGCAGTTATTTAAGAAGATGAATTTCCTCTGCCATTTTCCAACATCCAAAAAGAGTTCATAAAAAGAAAAACAAAAAAAACGAAAGTCCAAAATTTACAGCCACTACTATAAGAATCACTACTGGATAAATCTCTAACTCCAAGATAAGCAACCGGTAAACACGAGATAAATTTCGAAAAATCCCACCGCAAAATAACTGTCGAGTATTTTATCTATTTGATGCGAATTTCCCGACCAGTACTATACTCACCGCCTTCCTCCGAACCTACAATTACCCAAAAATTATAAACCACAATCAAAAACCCGAGCGCCGATGAATCACCAGGTCTAAAAATAGGCCTCCGATTCAACAAGTGCCTTTTCCGGGAGCCTCCGAAAGCCAGTGCGAGGAACAGGGATCCGGATACGTAAGCGATGAATCATGGCGCCCTTTCCACCCACCCGGAGCGAAGGGCAGTGGGAGTCGGGAGAGGTCAGGTCGGTTCGTATATCTCGGCGAGCTTTTCGTGGAATTCGAGCAATTTTCCGGGTGGTTGTTATGAGTCATCGTAGGAAATCGTGGAGAAATCGGCCGAGCGTCACGCCATTTTCAAAATCACTATGTCGATGGGTCGGTGTGTTAATAACAGTTTCGGCGATGGATGTATACGTTATGCGTGGTGATTCATGCCGGTGAGCTCTATCCATTAACATGAATCAGGATTTCAGGCCAGTTCTTTGAAACGCTCGTTTATCTTTTATAAGATATTATCTCATGAGAATATTCAAGACGCATGTGTTTATAAACAGTGAGCCGGCGAAATATTTTTGTTACTGAAATCATTTAATAATACAAGTGTTATTAGACCTATAAATTTGTCATGTACAATCTATTTTATTTAAAAAAGCATTGTCGATACTTTTTCCATCTTTCGTAGAATTTTTTTTATTAATCTCCTAAAACGTCAACAATCTGCCCGTGGGCAATTGGTATTATTATATGGTTTCAGTTATACAACATAATCTAACTATACTGACATGTAGTAGATCACTTCAGTAAGTGATCTACTGCACAACTTATAATCTAAATCATATTCTAGATACTATTATAATTTATTTTAAAGTCTATCCTAACTTATTCGAAAAACTATTCTAGCTTATTCTAGATCTTACTAAATCTCACTCTATGTGTCTATTAATCAGTTCGTATGGCAGTTTGCGTTTGAACCTACGCACTTCACTGTCATCGCGCACATTTAACTGTTTGGCGAGTGCATTGAGATGCACTAATAGTCTTTCAGAGTACTTGAGTCAAATTGATGATCTGGAATAATATCTCCTCTGCGATTATTTTGAGTCTCCTCATGTATAGTTTTTCGAATAGTTTAGAGATCTTAGGTAACAGGCTTATAGGACGATAAGAGGATACATCTTCTGATTTTTCCCAGGTTTAAGAATCATAATGATTTGAGCCACTTTCCAAGTGCTAGGAAAGTAATTAAGTCTTATCATCCCTAGCTATGTTGATGTTTTTTTTTGTTACTTTCCAGAGAGAATATTCCGTTGCATCAATTGGTGTTAGGTTTTCTAAATAGTTTTGAATTCCTTGATTTTGTTCCTTATTTATTAACTCTTTCAGCCCTTTTGTGGCCTTGTTGAATTTTCTCTTGTTTTCTTCTGTTCTGATTTATTGCTAGGTTTTTCGCAGTTTTCTCTTTTGGATAATTTTTTGTTTAATTGTAATTGAAATATAATTAAACTTTTGATATGTCACGCTATTAGATGTTGCGTACCATGCGGCCTCTTGTATAGATTTTCTTATACTTTTTGCTGCTATTTCTGTGTCTCTTTCTGTTTTGAGAGGTAAATTTAGAGAATATTTGAGTTCACTGTTATAATAACTGCTGAGTCATCAGATGATAGACCGAAGCATGATTCAGTTTTGCACGTTTTGGTGTCAATATTTTTTGTAACACAAAAGTCTATGGTGTGGGGAATTTTATCTGACGGCCTATATGCTGACTCACCAGTAGAGATATGATGTAAGTTATGTGCCTTCATTGCTTTGACCAATTCTCTGCCTTTTCCTGTCATTAATCCCCACATTACATGTTTTGCATTGTAGTCTCCTCCCGCAATTAATTTATTACCCAGAGTGTTAAAGAAACCGTGGTATTGTTTTTTGTAGAATTAGATTTTCGTGAATTTTTCGTAAAAGCAACATTTTTTAAGGCTGTCCGCAAATCCAGCCATTTTATTGGTATCTTCATAAGAAATGAAGCACTCCGCAAGTTCTGGAGAATACGCCAGGGGCAGCACTCCCATTTTAATGTTTCCAAGTATTTTTTCAGTTTAATAATTGTAGTTAGTAGCGAAAACCATTGATGGTTTCATTAGGTATTAGCAGTCCATAGTATCACACCTTGCTGTTCCCATCAAATACAGCGCATTAATTTGAGCCATGGATAAGTATCACTGGAAAGATGTTGATGAATGCATTATCGTAATAAGTCAACTTTTTATTACCAGTAACAATACGATGCAAAAAACTTATCCGATTTTCTGATTTCATTCTTCAAACCTTCCGATCTCTTGATTTCACTTCCTACAGGACAAAATATTTAAGCTTTTAAACCATTCCCATGCTCTTCAAGCGATTGGAAATGGTTTATTGTGTTACTTCTAACAATTCTGCATATTTTTCTTGCTTTTTCCACATACCATCATCGAGTCATACCTTCAAATCATGTTCTTCAAATTTTTTGCCAGTCCAAAATACTCTTGACTATCAAAACCACCACTTTTAAAACATTTAAACCAGTATTTACATGTTGCATGATGACCATAAGCTTCACACAGCATTCGATGAGTTTCAGCTGCCTTTTTCTTCAAAATAAAGTAAAAAAGTAAAATGCAAATGCAATTTATTCGCTACCAATTCAGACGATTTCAACACACTGAAAAAAATATTATTCACACTTCGACGAAATGACACATACCAAAAAGTAAAGTGTCAGTGAGGCTTCAACATAAAGTTGATTACAAATGTAGCCGATGATATTTAAAGCATAGTAACGCAGTAATTTTTAAATCCTTTAAAAATAATAAAATAATTTATAATTTTTATTAATTATTCAGTAGGTTTGTGGAGCTTCATTTAGTTCATTTAGTTTATGGTTAGGACTATTCATTTAGTTTAAATTTTTTAAACTAACAGCAAGCTGTATGCACAATGGGAGTAAATACATTTTCGAGTGTGACGTAATGAAAAACATTAAAATGTTTTGTGGGTCGTTTCATTACTGATTTTCTGGATCTTGAATCCACCACTAAAATCCTAAATCATGGCAATAGGCAAGAAATGGTGTCAGCTCAACTCTTCGGCACATAAATCATCCTCATAGCTCAAAAATATTTGAACGTCCAGCTTAAACGACAGATTTACTTCCCTCTAGCATGACTTGAAAACGATTTTCGTCAAATGAAGCAGGTCTTTTAGAAAACCACTACACTGTTAGGATACTAAATTAGAGAACATCAGTTTCATTTCCGCGAACTATATTGCTACTGCTTGATACTGAACGGAATTAATATATTTGTTAAAATATGTTTGTCTATGTCTATCTTGTCGGTCTATCCTGAATAATGAATATGAATAATTTGACTAATAAGTGAATGAACACTAATAAGTTAACACTGGTTAACAATGGTTTTGCTGCCCTTCGTGTTAGAATGTTTTCTATGCTTTCCTCTATACTAACAATTCATGAAGCTCTATGAATAGTTTTTAGCTCTGGTTTTTTAATCTTTATTTACATATTAATTTGGTCAATTATTAAAAAATATATAAATATGAGAAGGAGACAAGAAAATGTATTCTCAAAAATCAATTTTTTATTGAAAACTATTACTGATCGTCTTGGATCAGTGTGTTATGGTGACGACCTTGTGTGTTACAAAATATGTAATTATTGATACAAATGTTTTAGTGCATCTTGAGCTATTTTGAAATCATCGTCATCTAGCTTCCTCAAAGGATGTGCTATAGATGAAGAAAAAATTAAAGGCTTGAGAGACGATTTCCTCCTGCGTTGTAAACACAACTCACTAATTACTCAGCAACAAAAAAGGATTTTTCAATCAAGCAAAAACTAATCTTTAAAAGAACGCCAAATGTAAAAAGTCCATAAATCCACTTAAATAAGGTCCTTCAGGATATCTGATGGATTACACCCTAATTAGTTTATTACTGTGAAACGTTGCAGTCCCTAACTAACTAGTCATTTCATTTAATATAACAGCTACTAGCTATTGTAAATAATTAATAGATAAAAAGTGGCAAGCATTATTTCTTCATTTTGGTTTTTTTCTTGATAGTGTCACATACTGTTTGTATTTAGTATCAAAATAGAAAATGTCCAATTCTTTATCTTTGAATTTTTTTTAAATATACTTCCGGTAAATGATGTACCAATTTAAGCAGTTTATATATAATTAATTAATTTTTTTTGAAAAAATATCGAAATATATCGGCTATATACTTTTGTAATCGATGTGTATTTTCGGCATCCCTAACAGAGAGATACTATTATAAACCAAAACTAATCAGCTATTGTCACACGTATCAAATTAAAGTATTGCGAAATATTAGAATGACAAGCATTAGCATGCATTAACGACACCTAAATACACCTAATAATAAAGTGTATCCTTGTTCTTAAATTAGGTTTTTGTTGTATATCTTTTATAGACCCACATATATGTTCTGCAAATAAATTATAATTTCTGAACAATTCATGCAGTGTTATCATTGAAACTAACTTTTTACTTTTTACCGAAAGATACAGACGAGTTTTAACGTTAATCGATTAACGATAATAGTATATTTATTTAATTATTGAGTAGTCCAAAACAACCTTGTTATATTTTAGATATTCTATGGAATAACCACCTAAAATAAATACGCGTACCAGGTGTGTCGTTATTTCCTTCCCTTTTTTTTGTTATAGAAAATATGTCAACACATTAGGTTAAAAGACACCAATATGGTTCCACCAGATACAGAGCATGATCTCGAAGCCTAGATGGGTCGGCTTCGCTCGACGATAAACATGATATTTTTCTCTTGGTATTTTCGAAATAAATCCATTTTTCATCACGCATTACTATTCGATGCAAAAATGACTTCCTATCATACCTTTAAAACAATATTTCATTGAAGATTTTTCGATTTTCTAATTGTCTTTCGCTCAATTTATGTACATTTCCGTCTATTGGATCTTTCTCATCGCTTGTAATCGTTCACAAATTGCTACTCGATACACATTGAACTTTATTGCCAATTGTTTTTGGGTTTGTGTCCTTTGAGTCCTCATTGAATAATTCCTTCAGTTGAGCATTGAGCACTGAAATCATCACGATAATTAAATCAAAATTATGCTTCACATGTTCTTATGGTTTATGGAGCATACTCACCGTAAACCTCCATCATCAAACGACGATTTTCAGGGGCTTTTTTCTTTTGATTAAATAAAAAAGTAGCATTGGGAACTATCGACTGAAAACAGTCGAAACAGTCGATAGTCGCAAAACAGTTGGAATAGTCTGTAGTCAAAATACTAGCTGGTTACTACTAGTCTAAAAAACTGAAAATAATTACTATTTTCAGTCAAATACACGGTTCGACTATTTTTTAAATTCGTAATGTCAGACGAAGATGTACGAACCCTTTCGAATTTTACGAATATATATATATATATATATATATATATATATATATATATATATATATATATATATATATATATATTCCTTCACGTACTAACTTTAAAAAGAAAAGGAGAAAATAATTACTGAATACTATTAACATGCAATTAATAATTTCGTTTTAAACGAAGCAGAATTACTTTTATATTTATTTTATAATGTTCCGTGGATCTGTAAAAAGGAATGGAATTTTTCAATGGAATGGAATAATACCCCACAAATGTTTTATCGTATGTTAATATGTTAATTGGTATTTTCAAATAATATACTATAATAAATATAGACAATACAATAGAACTTAAACAAAACCTAAAAACTGAAGATGCATAATAACCATAAATACTATATAAAAATTAAGCATATACGTATAGAAAAAAAGCTAATCCATAACATAATTAAAAATGATCGCACAATAACTACTAGAGCTTTTTTAAATAAAGTAAATGCTTTAATCATTAAAGTATTTACTTATTTTAAAAGAGTAATCGTTACAAATAAATCTATGTACGCATAATTTGAGTACATTTTTATCAATGTCGCGGCCATGAAAAAATGATCTAAAGTTGTGGAAAAATTAATTTTGGTTAACCTGAAAAGGCTTTAATACCATATATTTAATAATTAAGCATATTCAATTAAACCATACTATGATGCGTTTGGATCAAAATAATCGTTAAAACGTTCTGAATAACAGGTAAGCCAAAAATCCCGCTATCATTTTGATTACGCGCCATCTTGGTTATGTGACGTATAGTTCAGTTTCGCTTTAACCATTGTGTTGTGTAGAATTTTTATTATGTATAAATATACGCCACAAGAACGAACAGAAATAGTGACAATATTTATTGAAAATAATCGTTCCATTATTGCCACTCAGCGAAAATTGAGTCAAAAATATCCTAATCGTCCAGTGCTTTACAAAACTACAATTTATCGTTTACATGCAAATTTTCGAGAGTACGGTTCGAGAGTAGATAGGCCTCGTTCTAGAAGACAACGAACACCTCGTAACGCTCAAAATGTGGCTCTGGTACACGAGAGTGTTGCAGAGTCTCCAGAAACATCAATTCGAAGACGTGGTTCCCAGTTGCAAATTTCTGCACGCGGTTTAAGGCGAATTTTGAAAACTGATTTGAAAATGTTGCCGTACAAAATACAATTAGTCCAAAAATTGCTATCTAGAGATCCTGATCAACGCGTTAAGTACATTAATGCAATCCTAAGGCTGTTTGGTGAAATTGAAGAGTTTTCGTCTAAAATGATAATGAGCGATGAAACCCATTTTCTGCTCAGTGGCCACTTAAATAAACAGAACAGTCGGTTTCGGGGAACAGCCTCACTTAATGCACGAAACATCATTGCATCTAGTAAGAAGAACGGTATGGTGTGGTATTCATGCTGGAAGTATCATTGGTCCCTAAATTTTTGAAAATGATCAAGGTGTTGCAGTTACTGTTACTGCTGAACGGTACCAAGACATGATTCATGATGAAGAAATTTTCTTGTGCCTGAAATGGAAGAGCAAGGACCAGAAGACATGTGGTTTCAGCAAGATGGGGCCACAGCACACACAGCTCGTTCAACAATTCAATTATTGAATGACGTTTTTCCGCGGAAGAAGACTAATTTCGCAAAGTGGCGATTTAACATGGCCAGCATCTCCGGATTTAACAGCACCAGACTTTTTATTTTGGGTTTTTTTAAAATCAAAAGTTTATGTGAATAAGTCTCAAACGATTTAACATCTTAAAGACAATATTCGTCACGAAATTGAAGAAATTCAATCTCAAATGTTGCAAGATGGCATGAAAAATACCTTAAAAAGAGCCGAAAATTGCATAGCGAATCGCGGTCACCATTTAGCCAATATAATTCTTCAATCATAACCAAAAAAAAATTAAAGACCAAATAAACTTTTTATGAAATCCTAACTTACTTATCCTTTCTTTGAGGAAAGTTATAGGCAATAAAAATGCTAGCGGAACTTTTGCCCCACGTTGTATTAAGGTAGAGTCATTCATTAGTTAAAAGCACAATAAAAAATTCAAAAAAGATTCCAGAAACTATTTTTTGTCATATTTGGCCTTTTTAATTTCGAATAAGAGAAATGCCGCGAAAGTTCATAGAAAATTGTTGAGTATTTAAGATGATGACTGCTTAAGTCAGCTCTAGTGTCGGGTTTATTTGTTATCGCTCCTGAAATTTCGATTTGTTAAAGAAGAATTTAGCCCTTGCCCTTAACCTAGCTCCCGATTAGTTGTTGAAAAAATCGTTAATATGAAATAATTTCAAATATTGAAGTGGATCGGCATATTTCTCTCAACAAAATCGTTACAGAACCCACCATCGACTACAAAACAGTTTTTATCATTATGAATTATCATTTGTGAAGTATATGAAATGAAAGTGTGAAATATCTCTCGATGAAAAGCGTATGTTGTATTTAAATAACGGGCAAGAAAGGTTATGGTTGAAGCTTGGAGAAACTTTACAAATAGTTAAAAGTTTTGGTGAGTGTGGAGAGGAACTGTTCATCATGAGCTGTTTAAACCTGGGCAAATCTTAATTCCACTCTTTACTGTAAACAACATAATTGAAGCAAGAATTTATTAAATGAGTGTCAAGAGCTGATCAAAAAGAAGGCTACATATCTTTTATTAATTGAGAAAAGAAAATTTTTGATAAATCCACTGTATAGCCCAAAACTTGCCCTATTCAATCAGTATTTCTATAAAAATTTTTTTAATATTTTAAAGTCTCATTTTTACAAACGAGATTTTATCTGGACTGGACTTAGGATGGTTATTCTTTGTCGGATGTTCCACTGTTGCCTATAAAGACATTTACAATTACAGAAATATAAAGTACATTTATGCCCTAGCGACTATTATAACAGTAGGAGGACTGTCCTGTCGCCTTGACCGCTGCGGCAATGAAGCCGGCTGTTCCGATTTTTGTAAAACTCTCTTAATGGTATAAAATTGGCTTCAAAAAATATTTATGGAAATCTCTTGGTTCAGTTTTTCGCTGGGAAATATCAAAGCCTTACGTTTGCGGAATTAAGGTTTCTACCAAAAACGGAACGGAATATCGCCGATTATAGAAAATGTTTAAAATGTATATAAATAAGTTCACTTTGAAAAAAAACATGCAAAAAACTACCTGTTCTTCAAGCTATATGAAGTTCCCTAAATAAAAAATAGTTTAAAATAATGATAGAAATTGTTAGTTTCAATAGCAGATTAAACTGTTATAAATAAATCAAAACCTGTACTAAATCTAATATGACATTAAATTAATTTGTAACAACTATAAGTAAATACATATATAATATTAAAACATAATTACGTGATAATACTTCGAATGCTATATAGAATGTTCAAACATAAACTGCATAAAAATAACCATCAAGGCCAAAACTATAACAAACAACATTTATTTCCGAGTAACGATTGAAAAACATTACCGACAGACACATGTAAGCTGGAGATGTGAAATTACTCACGAAATACATTTACCTTTTCACGTTCAACTGGTCAACGTATGAAGACAATAAAGCGACAAAGCATGTTCCTATCAAAAACCAAATTTGGTTTCCGGCTCTTCTGTTAATGTTTCTTTTACGTACATCTACAGCGTGTCCAGTAGGGAAGTTCAAATTTGATAGCCTGACAAATAAAACAAATGTTTTGTGTAGTAATTGCGTATTTATTAGGTGCTTGCTTGTATTCTGGTCATTTTTTCACTTTAAATAGGTCTTTAATGAGAAAAATCAGTATAATATTTTAAGGTAAACTGATATGGCTCGGTGAATGGAGGCAAAACGAAATGAAACAGTGGTGTTTACATTATGTGAACGTTATTTATTGGCAATATAAAAAAATGTAGAAAATACAAAATAGATAAAACGGATGGCAGCGGTGTTAGCTGGAGACGAGGCTTGGGTAGTCGATGGTGGCACGTCTAAACCACACGATTGTCGGTTACTGAATGATTGGAAATACCCTTCAATAACATCCCAGATAAACGTCTCGGGGTTGCCAGCTATTCGTTATCGGGTTGTAGTTGGCGCTGCTGGCACCCACCCGTGTTCAACATCTGGGATTATATTTCTGGGTATTTTGTAGACCGTTATTTCACTATGTAAAATTCGACATGCCTCAAGGTTGCTACAGTACTCCCCTGTCAGAATTTTACATACAATTATTATAAACAAATAAAAATACAAAAATGTATGAAAAAAAAATCAAATACAAAATACTGATATATCAAACAAAACAAAACAAAACGGCTTTGAAACATATGATAAATCGAAACGGTTGTGGTTGGTACGGTTGCGATCTGGTACGGCTGTTGATATCTTCCGGTCCTACAGATACCGTTGCTTCATCGTCGCTTTGGTACTTGAATGTGGTCCGTCGACGACGTTGAAAACAAGCTATTTTTCGGACAGGGCTCCAGTAATCGACGCTGTGGGAGGACCGATTGTTCTGCGACGTGGTAGCTTATTTTCTTCGACGACAAGACGTTGGCAATTCTGGTACCTCAGTGACTGCCATCGGTACCTAGCTTCTGGAGCTGCTTTGTGACTAATCCGTAGTCACATACGTTACGGTAATTCAGAAAATACGATTGCAGTTCTCGCTTCGCAGTAAAGCTGTACAGAGCAGTAGACTTCGTACAATGGCAATTGATCCTGCACTAATAACGACTGAACTAGAACTTATTTCTGAATCTGATTCGGAAGACGAATTCGAATCTGAAATGGTAATGTTTATCTACCAGATGGCTGGTAAAAAGTAACTGAGAAGATGTATCTAAAAAGAAGAAAGACTCACGGAAAATTTACTTTAATTAAAAAATGTAGTGAGGAATTTTAATAAAAGGATTTAATTCTCATGTAGTCCACATGACTTCAATTTGTAAGCACTCACCGTGACTTTAGGCGAAAAACTACGACAAGAACACTGCGTTCTGCAAAATCACGTTGGGAAGCAATATTGCGCGGTAGCTATCGTTCTCTAAACCCTCAAAATCTCTGAACATTACTTTATTTAATTTATGCTGCAAAGAAGAAACTTTCAGCGCAAGTTATTGGAATATAATCATTTTCCTTTACAACTCGCACTAATTCAATTTTGTAAGGATGCATAATTTTGCGGAATACTTCAACTTACTAAACTTAATAACTAAAAAAAAATAGTATTAGAGATATTTTGGCCGACCAATACTATCCAGAATTCAAAACATTCATGTTTTGTTCTACTTCCCATTTTAGGGTCTAATGATGTGGCTCGGTGAATGGAGGTAAAACGAAATGAAACAGTGGTGTTTACATGATGTGACCGTTATTTATTGACAATATAAAAGCAATATAAAAAATACAAATAATGAAACGGATGGCAGCGGAGTTACCTGTTGACGAGGCTTGGGCAGTCGATGGTGGCACGTCTAAACCAAACGAGGGTTGAGCACTGAATGACCGAAATACCCTTCAATAATATCCCAGATAAACGTCTCGGGGTTGCCGCCAGCTATTCGTTGTCGGGTTCCAGTTGGCACCCCGCCCGTGTTCAACATCTGGGATTATATTTCTGGGTATTTTGTAGGCCGTTATTCCACGATGTAAAATTCGACATGCTCAAGGTCGCTACACCATTATACGAACTGAACTGGTTCCCTGCAATTTATTATTCAGTGGTTTTCTATTAGCCAGTTTTCGTCCTTACAGGTATTTATTAAACTTTAAGCAGCACAACACACAAATGCTTGACATCACACGTTATGTGATATTGAACATATCTTTTACTTATTTTTGCCAGTGCTAGGACCCTTATTTTAAAATTTATATCTAAACAGACTTAACTTAAAATATATACTATATATATATATAAACTTATATTGAGTTTTTTAAGTCACTTCTTTGTTCATTTATCTTTAATCAATGCACTGGTTTTTTACATATACACTCATACCCCCACTGTGTCTTGTCTTGGAGGAAATCTTGCTGGGAGTTAGCGGACTAAATTGTCGTCGACTTGCTCGGGGTCTTTCATAAACTTCGCTTATATATTAGAAAGAAAATCGACCACCTGTGGGGTACCTGTGTGGATTAGCGTATTCCTCAGTGTTCCTCATGGACCAGGGGGCCTTCAGAATCATCTACATCATGTTTTTTTGTTTCACCTGCAGATATTTTAGCAGAACTAGTGAGATAAAGACCAAACTGGGGACCCGTTTAGTAGGACGGATCTAATTAGAGCTTTGTACAGCAATATTTTAGATGCAGCGAAGGCCTGTTTTTCCTGCATATTAGGTGATAGATAAGAAAAGCAACACCATTACCTTTACATATATCTTGTTGGAATTGCACTGAGCACTTGAATCGTCAATCGAAGTGTAAACCGAGATACGTGATCTTCTGTAGCCAAGGAATGGGGACTTTTCACAATTATCAGTTTGGAGATCTGGATGTCCCGCTTCCAATGGAAGACGATTGCTTATATTTTGAAAGGCTTTGCTTGGTTTCTTGCATTGCCGTCGGCGGCGTCTATACTCGAGTGTAGTCACATGTCTGTGCGCTTAACTTATGCTGTATGGACTGCACTTTGTAGCGCTGATTTCCAAAATTTTCTGATGGGTTTTCAAGACTCTTGGGACGTTTCTCGATCTCAGTAGCGTTTCTTATGATCCTTCTTGATTTAACATATACATCACAATAGCTATTGCTTTTGTGTTGTCAAAATACTTTGTTAAGCCAGTCTTGTTTCTTGAATTGATGTTTCTTCATTTTTCCTATTCTTCTATTGGTTTGTCCTACGTAGACATTTTCACAGTAGTGGCAGGAAATGAATGAATTTTAGTCTGATGTTATATATTTAGTATCCTGCCAGTTCAAGTCCAAATTAGCAATATTGAAAATTATAATAGGCAGTTCACGCACATAAGCTAAAATTCACAAAAGATATTATCTTCGGCAGAATTTTAACTTTGCATTAACATGTTGGTACAAACAACTATCGTCATCAAAACCAGGTAAAAATGCACCAAAATAGAGTTTTAGCACGCTAACATGAGATGTTGATTCGCATTCTTTTTAAAACAGGTTTTTATGTTTTAGATTTAACTCTGCGCTTACATGGTTATGCTTACAAGGGGTACTACTTAATACATAACTATTTTTTTATTATTCTCTTAGCATTCCACAATCTACCCAATGCCCAACAAGAATGGGCTATAGAAGATCGCTTCAGTAAGTGATCTGTACAAGCTTATAAACTAGTCTTAATCTAATGACTATCCTATGTTATTCTAAAAACTATTCTATGACTTCATATCACTCCTTCACTTCATTCTATTCTTCAGCTATTCACTTCACGATTTAGCATCATTTAGGTGCACTGACACTCCTTCAGAATACTTTATACCGGCACTTTAGATTACACTCATTATAGGTTCAAGTGCGCTGATCAAGTTTGCTACACTTCATTTTGGAACGTCTGAAGTGTGGTAATGTTGAATTTACTAGTAGTACCTCA
This sequence comes from Rhynchophorus ferrugineus, assembly GCF_030347505.1. Classification (NCBI taxonomy): domain Eukaryota; kingdom Metazoa; phylum Arthropoda; class Insecta; order Coleoptera; family Curculionidae; genus Rhynchophorus; species Rhynchophorus ferrugineus. Next base: position 75,715,619 of record NW_027472581.1, read on the forward strand.
CAATTCGATGCCATCCGTCCAGATAAGCCTAAAAATTTACTTATATGGCAATAACTTTTTATTGAAGTATAATTTATATTTATGCCCTATAAGCCAATATATCTGGCCAATTTAAGCCCAAATTGTTTACCCTTTATTAATATATGTTCCTTCCAAGTTAAGCATCGATTCAGATGTATTAAATTATCCAATTAACCAAATATTTAAAATGATCTGCTTGCGCGTGAGTTTATGATTATTAAGGACAAATCGTACTTCGATGAATGAATCGAACGTCATGTCTCATTCAGCTTGGTACACCATAGATGACACCATCAATCACAAATAGATTTTGTTGAGATAAAGTTTTGCGGTTCCTTGTGGTTGATATTGGATCCCAGTGAGATGATAAATCGCCGTATCATCAGCATATGCTACTATAGTATTGGTTCTTGTGGTAGGTAGGTTAGTTGTACACAGGAGGTATAACAATGGACCAAGGACACTGTCCTGCGGAACACCCGAATATATGTAATTGAATGTATACTTTGCTCTGTTTCGCAACAAAATGTCTATTTGTTGGGATATGATTTTAGTAGCTGCAAATGATGCTGCTGATTTAACTTGAATCTAAGTATGCTAGAGCTTATCGAAAATATTATAATTTAATTTTGTATTTATTTGGTTGATCAATCTGTGAACTTGCTCTATTGTTCCGTGATTGTTACGCAACCAAAATTGATGCTCTAAGATTTATATATTTCCTTCTCCTCTGATTATTTCCAATATCTTTATGTATAGTACCTCGAAAATTTTGTATATTATACAGGGGGAGGTTGAGAATTGGAGAGATGATTTTTTCCCTGGTTTGAGAATCATAATGATCTGAGTCACTTTCCAAGTGCTAGAGACTTAGTTTAGACATAACGTGGCATTACATATAAATGTTATTAACTTCAAGCACTTTTTGGAAGTTCTTGTAGGATGGTACGTTTTAGCATTAATTTCTTTAATAATTGTTCGTTTTACTTCCCAAACAGTACATTTTTCCAATGGTAGATCCATTTGAAATGAAATTTTAAGAGAGTCGAGGCAATGGATTAAATACTTTTTAGATGTTTAGAGGAAACATCCGCCTTTTATCGTTCCTGATCCAAGTATTATCACTATAATATATAAAGTTAAACCGTTGATCAGATTGTAATGAGACTCTTTGCTCTGCGTATGACCGCTAGGGTCTCTAGCCCAAAAAATCTATATGAAAAATTATTTATTTTTGAAAATAGAAACAAATAAGAAGTAATTTAAAATTTAACGAGGCATCAATATCAGAAAATTAAATATTTAACTATACTTTAATTTCTACATGTGTTGCAATGCTAGGTAAGGTAAATAAGATATTTGATTTTCAAACCTGTTTATTGAAATTAGTTAAGATAAACATTGTTGTTTGAGTTTTAGTTTGTTGCATAAAAGAATAAATCAGACGATTTCCTGGCATCCGAAGCGAGAAAATTTAGCAATATTTTTCGATAGTTCTGGGTGAAATGGCAAAAATTGTATCGCTACTCCATATATTATTAACAATAAATCCTAAGGAAAATATTACTGTTAAAAAAACAAATAAACGGAAAGGGTGGCCAATGGATACCCAGATGGGCTCTATAAAAATTATTATTGTGAACACTGCAATAATAAAGTTAAGATATGTTAAGATTTCGCTCAATATATAATATCAACAGTCGCTGTATTCGATTCAATAATCGTTATTTCCTCTAATTTAAACCACCACGAAATTTGCGGATTAGAGATTGGACTCTTCTTCTTTTCTTTGGTTCAGTTTGATGCTACTCAAAACGATGTTTTCAAATTGTTTTTTTTTTTAGTTTAGGGAATGGCTGGAAGTGGAACGGTACTAAATCAAGGGGATATAATTGTGTGAGTTCAATAATTGATAAATAGGTCTTGAGGAACTCATACTATGTCAAAAAGACTATTATAGAAATATATGTTCCTCAAAATTCAGACCTCTTCGAGCGTATAACAATGTATGACGTTCAAATAACATTTCTTGTTGAAAGTTTGATTTGATTTTTGGCCTGATACATCTATTCCGATATTATCATTTTATATTATATTGATTTATCGACAAATTTGTAATGAAGATCGTTTGCCAACATAACGGTACACTTGGTGCTGTTTTGATAGTCAAAAATTATTATGATGCGTTCTTTACCGAAATAATTGAGTGGTTTTGCTTAAAAAGAAAAGAGGCGCGTTTGAATGTTTTTGTAAACCAACTTAATTCAATTTTTTTAATGAATATTCCATTTGTGTTAAAAATCGACATCTGTTAGCAAACCGTATTAGTTACTGACGCTATGGCCCTAAAACTAAGATGTCAGCTAATTTTCAATCAACCTAAAATTAACCCAATTTGAAAATGGCTGTGTGATTTAAATGTAAAGGCATATTTTTTATCACACTACCGTTGGTACTTAGTAACCTACTTTAAAAATACAGAATCATGTTTGTAAACTGTATACATATAATAAATATGTTATAATATAGAACCGAAAGAGGCAATTTTCAATTAAGGTCGGAGAAAATACACATACATATTTTTAGTAAAACTCGCTTCAGCCAGTAGTTTTGCATATTAGTATCATTAGAATTATACATTTTATTTTGAAATCGATGATTTCAAATTTTCATATTTGCAATTTACATGTACATTACCACTATTACCAACATGAATACTAAATAGCAGTAGCTACTTAATGCAGTTATTTATTCTATGTTTTACTGTATTTATTTATTAACAACGTTTTCTATTAAAAAAAAACTCTTTATATAGCTTTCGCTTTCCCTAAAATAGAATACCCATGAAAATATACAGCGTGAGTGTCATAAGAATTGATTAATAACATACTGTTAATTAATACAGGATTTTGTCATATATTTTATTTAATTTATTATAAAAAAATTATTTATACACATACACATTTTGTGTTTGTCCACGTCCTTTTTATGGAATGTCCTGTTTTAAACGCAAAAGCACAATTGTATAGTAGTGAAATCACGATAAAATCGTTGAAAGAGATGAAAAAATACAGGCTTTGTTATCATTTATCAACTATCATCGCATTATTGGATATATTTTGCCATTGAAACTGATAGTGTATGATCTAGTGAACGCCAGACCGATTACTACTACCGGTAAAAATAATTAACTGTTATCAAAAATCGTCACAGTGGATTTTGCATATAAGGGAGAAATTATATAAAGACACTATTATATAAAATTTTATTTTATACCATTGTTTCACCTAATTTACGTCCTCAACTGGAACACTTGATAATATGTTAAATTGTAATTGTACTTATTTTAAGACCTGAGTTTTATATATTCTTATAGGTGCGTGCATGTATATTGATCAGCAATACATATTGATTAAAAAGCGACGTATCAATGTAAATAATTGTTAAACGATCTATCGATTTTTATATTTATATATAAATTAACAGTTTCCATTTAATATTATTGAGTATTTCAAATTGTTTTTTTATTTCTTCGAAGAACAAACGATAGCAGCATCTTAATTGATTAAGATCTGAACTTTTTATTTTTTTAAAAATCCTTAAAATTGTTGTTTGCGTTTTCATTTCACTTAAAAAATACTTAATGTTTGCAGCTCTAGACCTGTACTTTTAGAAAAGTACGAATGTGGTTGTTAAAATATGTTATAGTGTGATTAGTTTGAACAATTAACAGAGTTGGATAATTACATACGTACTTACATGTATTTTTATCAGCGATTCCTATTGGTTAAAAGGCGAAGTATCAATGTAGACAACCTAATCTAACTTTTAAATTCGGTGGTTTAGATATTTCTCTAGTAGTTTTCAACTCAGTATTATTGTATTATTTAGTTTCTGTAGACACTAATCATGTAACGCTCATTGCATTGCATTTTCCACATTCATTTCGTCTGTTTGATTTGAAGAAATCTACTGTCGAAGCCAATCAAACATTACTAGAAACGTATGACGATACTGTTCCTTCATATCCTAATTGACGTCATTGGGTTCAATTATTTAAAATATAGTAATAAAAACGGGTAAGAATGAATAGATAATGGCGATTTTGGTGTCGAATGACAAAGAATCAGGAAATTAAAAAAAGTTGAAAGAAAAAATTGCAAGATTTATTGAAAGAAAACCGAGCTCAGACTCTATAAAAATTTTCGGACACCTTAGTAGTTACCGAATCCACTGTTTCTAGGCATTCACCTATGATGGGAAAGACCCAAAAGAAGAAAATTGCCTACCACACTAATTAACCGAAATCCCTAATTCGAAATATTTCAATATCATTGCTTGTCAAGGAAAAAAGACGAGTTTTCTATGACGTATTGTAACTGGCGACGAAAGGGGATCTCTTAGCTACTTTAGGAGAGCCATCCATATCGACACTGAAGCGGACTACTACTAAACCATTTGGTGTACCAAGATTATTAACAACTGATTACAACTGTTTTATTATTATACCTCTTTTGTTACAAGTCTTGAATAAATAGTCATAATAGATGCATAAGACGTAAAATTAACTCTGAAAGGTAATGTAATTTACGAAAGGAATAGTTAAAGATGTTTCAGTTGTCCAAGTGTAAATGAGATTAAACCTTTTAATTCGGTATATTCACAATAAAAGGGCAAAGTTGAAGCTTCACTAAGAAAATAAACACATGTTCGATATATTGTACAATATTTGTTCATCTATACCAGATATCTATTAATTATAGTTTATACTAGAGTTGGGAACTATTGACTGAAAACAGTCGAAACAGTCGATAGTCAAAGAACTAACGACTGAAAATAGTAATTACTATTTTTAGTCAAATGCACGGTTCGACTGTTTTTTTTATATTTATGATATCAAACGATGATGTACGAATTCCTTCCTGTTTAAATTGTAACAGAGGAGAGGATGGTGATAATTCTTTAGAGCAGTTTATTTTAAAATTATTATTTTTAAAAAAGAATAGAAAAGAAATAATTACTGAATACTATTAACATGCAATGAATCATTTGATTTTAAAGGAATTACTTTTATATTTGAATGTTCTGTTGATCTGTAAAAAGGAATGGAATAATGACGTCCCAAATATTTTATCGTATTTTAATATGTTAATGCTATTTTTAAATAACATATTGTAATAAATATAGATATACAATACAACTTAAACAGAACCTAAAAACTAAAGATGTACAATAACCATAAATACTAAATAAAAATTAAACATATCATATAAAAAAAAACAAATCCATGACATAACTAAAAATGATCGCATAATAACTACCAGAGGCTTTTTAAATAAAATAAATATATTTATTATTGAACGGAAATAGTTTTAATAACTATTCAAAAATATAAACATGTTTAGCTTTTGTCCGTGATACGATTTCTTCAATCATTAATAATTTGGCCAGATTTTGAAAAAAAGACTCGTTTCGAATATAATTCATGTAACTAATATAATTCAAGTAATATTATTTTATGAGCTTGCCAAAAATCTAATGGGTTTTCTAAACTCCCAATAAGTGGCATTTCCAAATTCTGCTTAATTTGTAAAATTGTTGTAGCACCTGGTGTAATTATTTATTTTATTTTACCAAGTTTTTTTATCAAAATGTCTTCATATGTGACACATTCTTCGTCAGTATTTGTGTCTTGAATTTCGAATTGCAGAGCTGTATTTGTATTTTTTGAAGTTAGAATGGAAGATATCTCTTTAGTGATCATTTCTTGTATTGCCTCAATATTATTTGTAGTACCAAATACTACTTTTCCTACTACTACTACTTTTCGAGAAATCGAGGATCTAAAAATATAGATTATTTTTATTGATGACATCTAATTGCAGATAGCAGAAGTTGAGGATTTCCTTACAAAATATTCTCAAACCATAGAACGTTTCGCTGAATGCATCCTTCTAGGGAAAAGTTATAAAATAATAAAAACAGGTTATAAAAAAGATTTCTCTGTCTTACTTGCTGATAAAATAAATCTTAACCAAAAATTGTCGCGATCATCATTATTTTCTTCTTTTTTTTTAATACCTCTTTACTGTTAATTCATCACCTCTTTACTGTTAATATTTTTTTACGAAATTTAACTGCTACTGTAAAAACTTCTTTAAGTCTTTTAAAATAGACTCTGTAACCTTTGGAATCTAAATTTTTTTCTAGTATTTAGGAAATATATTTTGACAATCAAAAGGTTTGAACAGAAATCGAGAGGGTTAGATAGAAAATCAATAAAATAAAACCTATTATTGCCATAAAAACAGTCAAAGTATTTTACCATTTATCATTCACAATTTTAATATTTTTGTCCTATTACATTAATAATCTTGAAAAATAGCGTTCCAAAATGCTGCTATATTAATATATAATATATTGTGATTTACAAGCGAACTACCAAAAAAATCATAAAACTATAGATATTGCATATAAATCTATATAACCATAAATTTGGCACATTTTTGTCAAGATCGCGGCTAGGACGACAGAGCCAGAATCTTAAAAATCACTGGAATGAAACTAGTAGAACCGAAAATAGTAACTAAAAGTACACGACCCAAAAAAAAAAACAGTCGATAGTCAATTTCAGTCGAAAGTTCCCAACGCTAGTTTATATCTATATATTCAACTACATATTAGGTAATATATATATATATATATATATATATATATAATAACAATTTCTCTTGAATTGTCCCTTCCGTAAAATCTATTTATGTTATTTTTGTTGCAGTTAAACCGTCAACAACAAGAAATCACATCACAAAAAGAATTAATCGTACATCTAGAGATCATCATTCAGAACTTACAGAAGAACCTTCAGGTCCTCGAGTCCAGCTACCAGATAAAAGAAAAGAAATGCGCGCAACTGAAAAGGTTCTTTCCGAATTCTTTCTCTTCCTGCTCGTTGCGTAGTAGTTGATGTGCGAAGTCATAAATGCGCCACAGTAATAGCTTTTGGATATTCGCCAGACGAAATAATTATTTATGTTTTGAGCCCGTCCTGGTGTTCGTAGTGAAGGAGAAATTTCTCACCACTAATTTATATCGAGAACAATATGTTTTGTATACAGATCCTGGTCGGTATTTGGAAAGAAAAATAAATATTGCTCTCTCTGTTCCCGATAGCTTAAAAATCGGGCCAATAATTGGCGAGTGTCAAGAGATCGCTTTGCGTGTAAGCTAAACGAAAAGTTATTGTAGCGTAGGTAAATTCGAGATTTATGGGATTTTCTATTTCAAGTTAACAATAGGCAACCTTGTAGTTGTTTATCCTGTATAATTAAAAAGAGATACCCTCTTAACATCAATTATCCTTAATCTGATTTAGAAAATGTAGAGCATGTAAATTTAGGAAACTTTATACGAATTCCTTTTTTATTTTTTGTAACTTTTTCAAATATTTGTTAATCGATTTTCTGATTACTTTGAAAAATGATGTACCGTATCTTTTAAAAAATCCCATAAATAGTCATATACAGGGGATAGATAAAATAATATCAACACCATGCAACATAGTACTTCTATGTTGTTGCATGTTGGCAACACTGCTTCCATGTAAATAATACACTACAAGGAAATGAACAAGTTACAATCAGAAGTGTGCAACTCCAACGGTAAGTAGTGGGGCAAAGTTTTGCTTAGTTCAATCATTGGCGGCGCTGACAACGTGAATTTGATCGGTTAGTTTAAAATAGTTATGTAGAAACCTGCAAGGAAAATACTTTGCTTTGATTGGTCTGCCATTTCGCCTGATTACTTTGTGACGTCACATTTACTGGCCAATAGTATTGAAATGAAAATCAAATTTAATTTTTAAAATTAATTTATTAAAATAAAATCCTATACAAATATACATAAGTGTAAATAATGTAAACATATATAAACAAAAAGCAAAAAAAATATGAACTCTATTCTAGGCAAAATTAAAATATCTATAATTCTTCTATAACGCCTTCCCATATTTGTTTAGTGCCATCAATTTTATGGGATCTATTAGAGTTCTAACTTATAAATATATATAAACAAAAATCAAAAAAAAATTATGAACTCTATTCTAGGCAAACACAAAATATCTATAATTCTTCTATAACGCCTTCCCATATTTGTTTAGTGCCATCAATTTTATGGGATCTATTAGAGTTCTAACTTATCTTGATATATTGAAGGTAAACTTTAAATCCTTCCCTGTTGATATTGCATTAACTCCATTAAACCAAAAATACAATCACACCTAATAATAACTTTTAAAATTTGGTCTTGAAAATCATTATGGATTGGACAGTTGAAACACTAAAAATTTATGTGTTTTTTAAAGATATTTAATTATTTTTAAGAGTATTCAATCTGTGGAACTACTTAATATAGAATGTAGACAGATATTGCATGTTGTCTCTTTTTCAGAAGTTTTGTTAAATAGCCTGAAATAAGACTAAAATACAATATTAGACTCTTGTTTTTCTCAGAGCAAAGTTCTCTGGAACTGAAAATATAGACTCAACTGGTGATTTAACAACCTCAAGTGGTACTAGATCTCCCGTTAAAAAGAATATAAGTTATCTAGCATGTTCATCTTCTTCACAATTTTCTCCGGAAGAATGATATGAAAAAATTGAAGTGATGATGTGCCCTTTTAAAGATTTAGAACATACTAGGTGAAGGAGGCTATTTCTACCTCCATGAGCTCTAATAGATCCAACAAAATTCTTTAAGCAATCTTGGTTAAAATTTGTTAAACAAATGTAGTTATTTGTAAATTTAGACAAAATAGATTTCTTTAAGGTAATAAATCCCCTAAAAGTAGCAATTTAATTTTTAATTGATGGCACCGTAACAAATATTTTCTTAACAAGGCAATGAAATTCAAATATACAATAGCTCTACTATAAAATTATTGAACACTCATTGTTCTAAAAAGTTAAAATATTACAAATATTTTAGGGTTATTTTACAATTAAAAGTAGTATTTATTAATACTAATTATCCAGTTATCTTAATTATTACCTTCTTGTAAGGCTTCTTTATGTAGAGACATCACACTGAGAGCATACGAACAACTTGGTAGATTAATTGAATTTTGTTACTACTAACATCTTCATAAGTAGGTTTTGATTTTCTGTAATCAAACAATATATAAACAGACATGTAGTAGATAGATAATTTTATATGTACCTGATAAAAACAATTTTGGATATGCATTTACCCTAATACCTGTTCGTGAAGGAAGGGTAATTCTAAATTTTTCACTAAAATGTCCGTGACAGACACCATGACGTTGATATATTGACGTCACACTAACGCATTGTCATCAATTTTTATATTATAACTCCATAATAATTAATGTAAAACAGAAAATATGCACAACGTAAAACGAAGATTTCTTGATCTAAACAAAAACCAAAATCTTCAAACAACAAATTTAAAAATGGACGCCCATAGAAAATGCTGACTTTTATCGACCAACCACGTTCCATGTTAGTGGCGGCACCAGGAATTTAAACTAGCCAATCACAATCTGCGATCGCAGCGCTATCGTTGATTGAACTAAACAAACCATTTCTCCAAGGTCGCCTATAGCGTGAAATTTCTATTTTTTTCTATGTAACATGATTGGCTAGTTGAGCGCAAGCGCACTTAAATACAATTAATAACATTTCAATTTAGTTTGGTTATGTTTGACCAAAAGTTGTTATGTTTGGTTATGTATTTCGTTGAGAAATAAATTTAACCAATTTTCCTCTTGAAAAACAATTAATCATAATGCGATCAATATTTTGCAAGAATTAATAGAATTGAAAAACTCAAATCATTGTTTAATGCTCAAATTTCTCAAATTTATTAATATACCTCCACTAAACAGTGGAAAATAATATAAATAAAAAGTAACAATATAAATAAAGGCTTTTATCTGGGGTATTGAAAAAATATAACATACTTTATGAAAAAGTGTTAGACAACTAGTTGCATTTTGTATTCTGTCATTACGTGAGCTTTGAAAATTACCATATTCTGGTAATTTTGTTGATGTTGTCACATTGGAACATCGAATATTTGATAATTTTTATTAATATTTTTAATTTTAGTTACGTTTCTGAATGAAGTTTGTATCATTAATCTATAGTATACTAACAGATACTTACTGGCATAAACGTATATTCATAAATTAAATTTCATAAGCTAAGTATCGCTATAATTTTTTAATTTCCTCTGTCACCAATACAGAATAAAAATAGTGTTTTATTATGTTTTTGTGACAAACAAACAAACACTAATAAGCCTACAAATACATAACCATAGAATTAGCATATAATAAACACAACGTGATGTACGCTCCATTCAAGAAAATAGTGAACTCACATAACGTAAATTTTGGCTTTAACATATAACAAAATTCCAATCTGAATATATTTTTTTTAATTTAATTATAACATTGTTACTAGTCGTTTGCGTCTAACCTACAATTTGTCTTTATGATAACTTGAATCTAGGTATATAACTAGGAGGACCCATCGGCCCTCTCTCAGTCTCTGGTGAAATAATGTTTATACATGTCACTGCTGTATTTTTTATTACATGCACCTCATTACACAACACTACATAAGATCAGATGGTTTGATTCTTTTAAGTATGTATCCTGTTCTGGTGGTATGCAAAAGCTGCAATAGTTCAATATTCTCATAAGACTGTAGGTATCTGAAGGTCTCGATGTAGGTAATCAGTCCTATAGAATTTGGGTGTGTCCACAACACAAGTCCACAAGTCCTCTCAGGACTTTGTTCTGAAAAACTTGTATATTATTTATGTTACTCTTTGCAGAACATCCCCAATTGAACTCCATATGTCTTTATAGGTTTCAGTATTTGCTTATATAATAGCAATTTATTATGTACTGATAATTGCCATTTTCTTCCAATTAGCCAGTACAGTTTCCTATATTTCAATTCCAGTTCTTTTTTTTCTTCTTTATATGTTCCTTCCAGCGAAGTTTTGCATCTAGATTCAATCCGATATATTTAGCGTTGTTGCTATATGGAATGATAGCATTATCTAATGTTATTGGTGCTTGTACGGTCTGTTTATAGGTGAACTGCACATGTACAGATTTACTTCCATTAATTCTTATTTTCCAAGCTTGTGTCCAATTATTTATATTGTCACTTGCCTGTTGTAATTTTCGTGAGGCTTCTTCACTATTGTCTCCGGTAGCTATAAACGCAGTATCATCAGCAAATGTAGCCATCGTAATATTCTCCATTTGTGGTATATCACAAGTGTAGAGTAGATAAAGCATTGGCCCCAGTACACTTCCTTGTCGTACACCTGCTTTAGCTTCTTTTATTGTAGAGTAAGCTTCTTCTTGTTTGACTCTAAATATTCTGTATGTATGATTTTAATAGTTCGGTGTGTTGTTTTGGTAGCATTTTCTGTAGTTTATGAACAAGGCCTTCATGCAAAACCTTATCGAAAGCTTGTGCTACATCTAAGAATATAGCTGAGCATACTTTTTTACTTTCGTAGGATTTTTGAATAACATCTGTTATTCTGTGGACCTGGTTGTTGAGTGCTTGTTAATAAACTCAAACTGTTGTGTTGGTATTAGGTTTTTTCTCTCTATAATTCTAAATAAAATGATCTAATGCAAATATTGTCTCGGAGTAATTGATTAGATATTTTTCTGTGTTCTGACTCTGACTATCCAATGGCTTCAGTATTTTCAATCCGATTAATAATAAACAGCGATTTAAAATTTATCAAAATAAGTAAAGCACCAAAATGAGAGGGAAAATATCTGATTTTAAAACGAATTTACAAAATGCGATAAGCAATACATTCAACATCATAATAACGTGAGTTCACTGTTATTTCGAATAGACTATATAGATTAGAATGCGTATGCTCAGAACGAGCCAATCATATAGTACGTTAGATTATCTGTAATCGGTTAGTTTATATGCCAAGTCTTATAGGTTATATTTCAATGTATGATACGCTTTGTTTTGCGACGATAGAATCAAGCGATCGGTTAAATTAATTAACGTTTCACGACCGACAGTATTCACGGTAATGACAACATACGCAATACATGGTAAAATATCATTGATGGAATGCATTAGTGTACATAATTCAAAACAAAACTACAGGGCCAAAAGTGACAGCAGAACTCAATACTTCCTTAAGTAATACTTACCTTAAGTAATAATTTTGATAAAAAATAGTACGGCGGGAGTTCCACAAAGCTAACATTCATGGAAGTACGATTGAAAACCTTTTATAGAAAAAACGAAAGCTAAGCTGCGAAAGAACTGATGCAACGAGCATAAATCCTGTACATTTGATGATTGTGAAAATGTGGTATAATAATAATCGTTTTTGTTTGGAGAATCTCAAAAGAAGCCTACGATCCGTCCTACAGTCCTACCATGTTCCAAGATGACAATGCCCAAAGACACAGCCAAAAAAATCCAAAGAGTCTTAGTTTGAGGAACATCAGAATATAATCAACATCCTCCGGGGCCAGCACAATCGCCAGACCTCAAGATAATTCGATCGTAATGAGGAGTTTTGGAGCTGAGAGTAAGGAGATTTCCTCCGCCAAAATCACTAAAGTAATGACCGATGTATAAGTACAAAAATAGGGCAACATTCCGTTTAAAAACTATTCAGATACTCTACAAATACATTCCGTTACTTCACGTAACGAAATTGCAGTGGTTTTCAAAAACAAATTGTGGCTCAATACTTTATTAATAAATAAATATTGTGTATGTCATGTGTTCATATTATTTTGTCCATTGCCTGTAAATACTGCTCGGTGGTCAACTCAAATTTATGATAGAGAAAAAATAGATTTAATAGATCAGCGTTGAAAGTAAAATCAGAATCAGAATACAGAAAAGCTGTCTAAAAGTACAGTCATTTTTATTATCTAACACTGACGACTAATATAACTAATTTAATAGTGAATTGAAGAATCAAACAGAGATGAATAACTCGCTCTCCAAAGAATTACAGTCGCTGAACGAAGAAAAATCGGACATATCCATCAAGATCGAACATTTAGAAATGGAACTGAATGACTACATTGAGTCCTGTCAGAACCTGAAGGAAATCAATAACGAACTGACCCTGGAAATGAATGAAATCGCTCAGGAACTCACTGAAGAAAAGAAGATGAACTGGCTCAGGAATACGAAAGATTTCGCTTTGATGTCGTTATCCACCATACATAAGATCTCTCGCGTTGTTCTACCAGTTTATTTTGATATACATTAGCCATTGTGACTTGCCATTAATTTGTATCATGTTAACATTTTTTGTATTCCTTTTAATAAAGACAGTGTAATCATTTTATTGATCAATGATGATATATAAAACTAAATATTTAAATGGTTTTTACGTTGGTCATTCCAGTTCACAGGTTTTCTGAATAATTTGGATACTGAAATATATTTATCCACATCTTCATTCTTTAAATGGATTATGTGAGATACTATGAAAAAGCCTTAATGAAAGCACCATTAAGTTTTTCTTTATAAATATGTTTCGCTATTCAACCAGTCTATTGACTTTAGAAATTCATAAATAGGAAAGAAACATATCCAAAACATCCAAAGACATCTTTCATTGTCAAAAATTCCACAAACAATAGTTTGTGGAACTTTGAGAAATTACATTATCAAATATATAGCACCCTAGAAACAATGTCATGTAATCCATTATTCTGAAATATGGCGGAATTCTAGACTATAGACACAAGCTCTTCAGATTTTCTGTGAAAATCTTCAGGTTTTGGGTGAATGGTTTCAGGTTCACTTTAAAGAGTTTAGTTTTAGAGGATTAAAAACAGATCTTTTAGAAATTCTACAGATTTTGCTTTATTGTCATTATATGCTTTACAAAAAAATCTCATATGTTGCCAATTATTGCATCCTACTGATCTTAGTCATTAATCATCCAACAATTCCAAAATTAAAAGATACCATCTGCTCAGAAATTTTACAAAATATTTCGTGCTACAGGATAAAAATAAAAAATTGTATGGGTTAACAATCACTCTGTGTTTTTTTCAACATATATGTACCTATGGTTCACCTACATATGCCACTGGACTATAAAACATCATTATATAAAATATAAATAAAATTATAGTACTAAAAAAGTGATAACATTAGTCAAGTTATATATATGAATTACTTAAACCCTAGTAAATAATAACATAAAATAGAAATGGTCACTGACAAGTTTTTTAATTATTAAAAAATTAACTAAAACCTAAATTTAAATTCGTATTTGTTTTTTCAGAAACTAACCATTGAACAGCTGTAAAAATTTTGGAAATGTATAGTATAGTAGTACAGTATAGAAAAAAAAATCAGAAAAAGTTATATTTTCAATATTGAATAATATTTAAAATTCAATGTTTTGTAGGCTGGTTTCGTGGAACATGGATTTAATTAAATAATTATGATTTAGAAGTTATAGAAAGAAAATATGTAGTGCAGCAAACCCATAGGATCTCCCAACAACTGCTATTTAAAAGAAACAATAACTATAAAGATGTAAACCGTCGTTTCATTTTCAGAATAACCATGTTCGAAAACAGCATTGACTATTGTACTGAGATATAACCCTAGATAATAATTTTGTATCAAAAAGTCATCACGAATCTAATGTCAGTATGAAATGAACCATAACTGCAAATCTATTATGATTACTAATTAGGGGTGAGTATGTTAATACTGTATACTGAGAATGATTTTCTAATTCCTGTAGCAGAACTACAACTTCATATGAAGTAAAAAATTAATTAGATTCATTTTACACGATCTGTTAATTCAATAATGGTTAAAGCAACAATAACAACAGAACAAAATGTCCAATTTGATTTCAATAGATCACGCAGTTATCTTAAATTTGTTTCGCTAGATTTTTCTAACTCTTCTAGATTCCTATTTTTGTTATTGTTGATATTCTGCTTTAATAAATATGGTTAAACAATTATCGATCTATCAAAAGTGCAAAAAATCGTCTTACTAGTAAAAGAGAATATGTTACAAAATCACAGATATGAAAAATGACTAAAGCTATGTAAATATATTCAACATTGGTATTATTTACTTGTATATATATACCCAAGGTGTTGATACTATTAAATAAATTAATTTAAAATTTCATTTAGTTGAAAAGGTAGTAATTCAATTAACATATTTTTCTTGTGAAATATCAAAGATATGTTATCTACTGTGGACAGTGATATCTAGGGAATTGTCCACGTTCTTAACAATAACTATCACAGCTAAACATACGCCATGAAATATTTGAAATAGTACAACACCTTGCATTTATATCCACATTTTGTACTCGCAAAATAGAAGTTGTTAAATAAACTAATGCATGCTAAATATTGTACATTCTGTATGGTTAAAATTAAACTAGATTATACTGCATATATATAACATAGCTTGAATAGTATCATAAATATATGAAAAGTCCATAATAAGTTTTAACATATAACTCTAACTTCATAATTAAAAATAAACCAACAAAGTATATTTGTTGATAAAATGAAGTCATTTAAATAAAATAAAAATATTCCAAATATAAATACATTTCTTAAGATTAAGTACAATAAACTCAAAATTATCACATATAGCAAACGTAACTTGCAAATAATTCAGTTATAAATTGTAAAATAATGAAGGAAATGTAATATTATTATTAACGCATCTATCCATAATTATTTAGTTAGTTCTAATTGTAAAATAACTAGTAAAAATAAATAGTAATTAAAATATATGATAATTAGACAAACTACTTATTTCCGAAAATTATATATTAAATCCACATATTAAAATCATCATAAAAATATCAAAATTATCTAATACCATAATATATAATTATTCATACTTCATAAAATAATTATAAATAATTAAAATTTTATATTTTAAACTACACATCTATCAACTAGACAGATAGATAACTTTAGCTTAGTTGGTTTGAGGACAGATGGTGCTAATGTTACCACTGTACTGACATTTGATGGAAATCGTAATACATTTGACAGTGACATATATTCTTTAGCTTAAATGTTCTGCCTTTCTCTTAAATATCACAAAATTGGATAGTGTATTAAAAGTGTGGATAAAAAATACAAGTTTTAACCATATGGATGAAAATTATACCAGAATCCAAACTATAGAAAAGAAAACTATAAAGGCAAAAAAAGAGTCATAGCTAGAAAAAAATTCTTCACTTCATTATCATTATTCATTCTTCATTATGATGTATAAACAAAGCTAATATATTGCTGTGTTAAAAAATAGTTAAAAGCTATATATATTATTTCATAAATAAAATTATTTATAAATAAATAATAATAAAAATATTTTCTTTATTTGTAAATAAAAATAAGACGTAAATATTTAATAAACATCACCTTGTATGTTGATATATATTAAAACTTTTACAGTCTTGCGAATAATATCAGCTATTAACAATATATTACATTTCCGCCATTATAAATGACAGTGCAGTATATAGTCAATTATGGTGCAAACCTCCTATGGGTTTGTTTAAAGCTTTTCTGTATTCTTTTGATTTAAGTAATATAATTAAAATATTTGAAGCCTTGAAGATGTGGCTTGAACTCTAGCAACTAATAGGTTATACCATGCCAAACCCTTCCGTCCCTTCACTTATTGCAAGCAGCAGAGCCTTTTCGAATTGTTCATAGGAATCATAGTCTGGTAAACAGAGCTGATTAAAGCTGAAAAATAAAACAGTAATGTACAAGTATATAGTTATAATAATTCAATTTCTGTAATATACAAATAGAAAAAATCCAGTGTATTAAATATTTTTAATTAATAATAATATAGTTTCTGTATACGAGAAAAGATTGAAAAGTGATATACATATGTGTAAAACATAAAGGTAAACAAACCGTGTAATTAAACTCTACAATTTCATATTTATTTATTAATATGGTAACCATTAAAGATAATACAGTTGAATAAACTTAAAAGTGTCAAAACATACGTTTTATCTTTCACAAATCTTAAGAGAAATAAAAATAAGTCTTATGATTAACTTACCAAGTATGAGCAGTAGGTAAATTTCCGAAAGTCGGTGCCGCTGTTATCTGAAACCTGGGCGTCAACTCAGAGAAACCTCCAGCAGGTAATTGGGAACATCCGGTAACAAACTGTAGAAGCCTGGCTAATTCTTCTTGTGTGAAATTACCCACAGCTGCCCAAAACCAGCCCACTACTCGTCTAAACTCCACTGAATCGCCATTGAGGACGTGGTGCGCTCTGAGATCAGCTGCGCTATACTGTCCTGTGCCGCACAACAGCAACTGGAAGGCCCGTAAGGAAATCAGATATGTTTTTAAAGAGAAAATCACATCTTATAATCTATATATCAGTGTAATTGTAGTTGTTTTATTCATATAGACAAGACCACGCACATACCAAGCAACGTCCTATGCCGTATACGTACGTCGAATATAAATGCCATTATTGAGCCAAAAGTATGACTGTGAAGAATTTTAACGCCCGTTAAATTTTGGTCCTCGTTAGCCCTTTAACTTTTTACGTGATTTGAGAAAAGATTAAAGTTTAAATTTAACTTGACGAAAAAGAAAACTGTAAAACATGAAAGCATGCTTTATCACATGGACTTATTCCTGGGCAGGAAGGATGGAAGTTTCATTCTGAGTAATTATCAAAAAAAATTAAATGAAAATAACTAAAGTGTTAACTAAACTCACATGCATATGACAAAAAATAATATATTATTTTTTTCAATGTGAAATAATTGAATGAAATAATGAAAAACAATCCAATGTGAAATAAAATTCTGTGTTTATGTTATATATGCATTCAGAACACTACTTACTTCCAACTCATTTTCGTCAAATATGCTGAGGAGGTTGTCTGGTATTAATTCATTGAGTCCTTTCAAAAAGGCCTCAAGTTCCTCTTTTACTTTGGTGGCTAACTTGTACTGAGCTAAGGCGTCCAAGTATTGGAGTTTGGTGGTGTCAGTTACCTTTATCTGTACACCATTGGGAATTAACTCAACCTAAAAATATTTAGAATCCATATTTCATTTACTTCATATCATTACATGCAACAAAATAGTAAGTATTGAATAAATATATTCCATAAGAGCAAAGACTTTCAGCAGAGCTAGTGCCATATGACAAATATAATACTTTTTGTGTAAATATAAAACAAGACTTAAGAAAATAATCTATGCTTTGAATGACATAGAAAAGGGATAAAAGGGTGTTAAATGAATTAAAAGATATCTCTATATACTAATAATTCCTTCTCTCTCTAGAAGGCTGGATACTCAGATCATATAAATAAGTAACACATATGATTCTGCTTACAAGAAACTACAAGATATTCAATAAATATTTTATAAATATCAACGTTTCATTTTCCTATGTATTATAAGATTTCCTTAAGGTATTAAAAAAAGCATTACTATTTTTAGGTTTGATTTGCTTTAACTTTTGGTAATACATTTAATTTTTAACAATAAACAAAATATTACATTAAATATCGATATTAGCGTATCAATTAAAAAAATTCTCATCTGCAATAATTCGTGTAAAAGATTTCCAAAATTTTGTTTAAATTAGCATTCATTATCTAACTCCGATAGTTTGAATTTTATTTCACCTTATTTAAGACACTGCTTTACATATTGTTGATTGATTCATATCATACGAGATTGAGAATTGAAAAAGTGTTATAAATGTTTGGTATTAAAAAGTTTTATTTTAATAGAAAAAAGTTACATACCGTCTTTACTAGTTGACCTGTATCATCATATTCTTCTTCAACAAAATACAGTTCTGTTTCAATATCATCTATGTTGTTGTCTAGCAAGTATTTTATTTTAGACAAGTATAAATCTGGGTCATCTTGCTCGAAATACTATAATGATTAAACCATATTAACATTTTTCTCTTCATTTACCAGCTATCATACCTTATAATGAACCCTAAGTCCTATAACTTGGGCTAGAAATGATCTCGTAAATCTAGCCCTTACTAACTGTCGGTATGATCCACCCAATGCACTTTCATATAAACATTTTCCGACAACTGTAATACAATACAATAATTAAAATAACCATTTCGGTAAAAATACGACCTAACCTTTTCCAGCGAACTCGTAATGTCTGAGTTTTAAGTGGGCAGGTCTGTTTGGGTTAGGATGAACTAATGATTGCTGGCCCTCGTGGAAAGTGCTGAAGAGGCCATGACGAGCATCAAACAATTGTGCGCAAATTAGTTCGAACCATTCGCGTCTTAATCCACCCCAATCAATACCTGAAAATGGGGATAATCTTACCTTATATATCAAGTGATAGTTGTATGCTATAATCTAATTAATTTAACAAAAACAAACACATATAAGGATCAGTGCATTAAATACATATTCAATATTAAAATAATAATCAAAAGATCCTTTTTGGTTTATTATTTGAAATTAATATATTTATATTGTTTTGGATGTTATTAGTGAAATTGACTTCAGCTACACTTACAAACTATTGAAATCAAAACAAATTCTTCATAAACGTAGAGAGTAATTTTCTTTAGTAATTAAATTAAATTTTTGTAAAAAGTAATTAAATTTTTGAATAAATGAACATCGACAATCAGTTCAAAAGATTTGAATTGGGATTCTAAATAATGCTTTAAAAAACCTTTTGAATAGCAATCTAAGGTACTTAGAGAGTGTAGCTTAAAATCCAAAAGAATGTGAGAACTTTTGTAACATCATCAGCAGCATATTGATTAATCTCTAGATAGTATTCGACATATATCTTCCAAATATGTCTGCTCTGTCAAATATTATGATAATCTAACATTTGATCTAAGTAACAATGATAACATTTCCATCTTTTTCATGTTATTCTCCAAATTTCACCAGTACTGAAGATGGGTGGTTTATCTCATAGCCTTATAGATTTGCTATTCATTGGTTTTCAAGGCGTTGTTTATGATTCCAAATTACTTTTATATCCGCTTTCAAATTTGTAATCTACTTATTCAAAAGATTGAATTTTGTAAGCAAAAATATTTCCCATTGTATAGAAGTATGTAATCAACAGTATCTGTAGGAAGATAAAGCTTATATTTCTACATCTAGTATTACTTCACCTTATATGATAAGACAGACAAGATAATTGAAAGGTCCCCGGCCTGACACATCAAAGGCGCTACTAGAATTAAATCCATATGTTTTTTACTTAACCCTAACACTCAAAAGATGCTTGTATAAATTTGACAGCTATAGGCAGGAAAATCAATCATCAAGGATTGGTATGCTAAGCACCGAAGACGGTGAACGCAGTGGACGCCCAAAAGAGGTTGACTACCTTGAAAATGGAAGGACCATCAACAGCGACTATTACATAGCCTTATTGGGCCGTTTGAAGGACGAAATAGCCGATGCACCGTGTCAAAAATTTCCTGTTCTCAGATCTCAAAAGAATGCTCGCTGGGAAGAAATTTTCGTCGAATGAAGAGAATCGCAGAAACTGAGGCCTATTTTGAAGCAAAGGACAAATCGTACTACAAAAATGGTATCGAAAAGTTGAAGGGTCGCTATAATCAGTGTATCACCATTGAAGGGAATTATGTTGAATAAAAAATGTGTTTTACTATAGTAGGCCGGGGACTTTTCAACTGA
Organism: Rhynchophorus ferrugineus; assembly: GCF_030347505.1. NCBI lineage: Eukaryota > Metazoa > Arthropoda > Insecta > Coleoptera > Curculionidae > Rhynchophorus > Rhynchophorus ferrugineus. Next base: position 75,736,402 of record NW_027472581.1, read on the forward strand.
CCTGTTACACTGAGTAAGAAATTTAGGATGTATATAAGTTAGTAGATAACCCGAAACGTGAAATATTTATTAAGTACTTATGTAATATAATACAAATTAATAACTTAAAATATAGAGCTCAAACTCACCCTGTTCCCCTTGAAATGTGATCTCGAAATTCTTACACCAATCAGAAACTGAAAAGTTCTTTGTCGCTTTTATACTACTCTCCAGCAACTTCTCTCTGGTCACCCTCATAGCTAATTTTTCGTGATAATGCTTCTGATGGTATTTCCGTACTTCATGATAGAAAAAATCCTGTTTATCCTTAAACGTTTCTGAGCCGCCCATATTTTTTAGAAGAAACTGAGCGAAAGTGGCTGCTATGACATTCTTTTCTTTCGAAATCAGTTCGACTTTCGGCTGACAACCATCGTCGATTATAAAGGAATCACCACTATCATTCAACTTCAAAGTTTCAGATTGGAATATAAACTGAAACAAAAATATCGATTCAACGATAACAAAACTTGAATGGTTCTATTGGTTGTTACAGCATAAGAAACATAAATATTATACATATTTTCAGCTGTCTGACTTGTATTTTCAGCTTTACTGTATAGTGAAACTGTAAAATATAGCGTATTTTCTCTTTGTTCTTGTCCAACTCTGACGTGAATTCAAATCAAACAAAGTCAACGATTAAAAACTATGAATTTCGTATGAAAAAATTAATAAGTTTTCGTAATAAAAGAAATGGCGATACCATTTAATGTAAACCTGACATTTACAGAGCGAAGTACAATTTATTATGATGTAAGCCATCTTTGAGAAGTAATGGATTTATTTTTACTAGACCTAATATATAGCCGAGTAGCTAAATCAAACTACATTAGCTTTTTAAGGAAAAATTATTACTATGTTTGTTAACGAATCAAAATAAAACTCAAAATCAAAAATATTTCACTTAGTATTTGAGCTACTTTGACTTATTTACCTACCTTTGTTGAAGGGCATAACCTAAACGTAAATAGCCTCTTTGGTATAAACTTTAATATCAATTCCTTAATGATGAGCTGCTTGGGGGACACGTAGCACATGACTTTCTTTGGTTTCTGAACGCGTTCTCCCTTGATACCGATCAGCTTGGCGTCGTAACAGATGTTGTGGTTCTTCGTGGCGACGTTCTTCTGAACCAAGGTTGAATCGATACCTGTTGAAAATGTTTATTTAGGTTGGTTCATTGTCAAATAGGAGTGAATTATTTACTATTTAAAACGATTATATCAAAATCTCCGTTATGTAGCTCGGTTCCGTTGTATTTTATTGTGGCGTGATAACAACCCTCTCTTAAGAACTTCAACTGTACGCTGACTCTGTGACTTGCCCAATCGTAATCTAAGCTGGTGGAGTGTCGGTCCTCTTCGAGGTCCAATATATTCTCGCGCGAATTTAAACCAAGTGGAACTATGTGAACCGAATAACCCTAAAACAAATACAATTTTCTTGATCAAAATTGATAAGAGCAAATAAGCTTTATAAAATATGCAAAATAATGGGGAAAAACATTTTTATGTGATTGCATGAATTTTGATCAGCGGTACCTTTGTTAAAAATGCGAAGTATAAATGTGAGCTCTTAAGCATTCTAACCTAGAACCTTCTCTATATAGAATAACCATTTTCCATTTAGAATTATTGCATTTTTCAGAATATCCAATATATTATACTAATTCATTACATATTATATTCATTCATTAGTTATTCACTCGAGTAAAACTTTCTGAATCTGGGATTATGATTCAATGCTGATTATTTCCAAAACAGGGTGATGAGAGTGGAAACATCCAAAGCTATATATATATATATATATATATATATATATATATATATATATATATATATATATATATATATATATATATATATATATATATATATAATTAATATACGATAATTGTAGGAAATCGTATTCTAGAGTATCAATAGATGACAAGGAAAGGTTTATGAAATGTGGAAAATTATATAGTATTTCAAGTTAAATATAAAAAGAAACCAACTTAAATGTTTTTATGAGTTTTAGAAGAAGGTAAAAATACGCAAAATAATGCGGAAATGCATTTTTAGGTGGTTGCATGAATTTTGATCAGCGATACCTTTGCTAAGTATAAATGTATGTTAACCTACAACCTTCTCTACATAGAATAACAGTTTTCCATATAGTATTATTTCAGTTTTTAGGGTACATAATATATTATACTAACCATGGAACATTAAACATTATCAGCATATTTTACTTTTGTAGTTTGATATGAAAAAATATGCCGCTGAAGTCCATTAAATACTTTTAAAAACTCATTTTGATACTGCCCTGTCATATACCAATTGTCGATTTTAATTTCAAATATTTAAATGTGGTGATTTTGAAGATGATGAAGTATTGGAAGACCAAAAAGTTAGAAAACAATGAATTTTAAGACTTATTGGAAGAAAACTTAATTTAAACTATCAAGTAGTTTTCCAACAGCAAATCAGTTGATGATTAAACAGTTTCGAAGTGTTAACATGCGATGGGAAAGATCCAAATGGAGTGAAAATGACAAAATGACCAATCGAAACTGCTACTGCATATGTCTAGAAACGTTAATTGAACAATTTGAATGACGTATTGTTGTTTTAACAGTAGCGAATAAAGGGCGCAAAGAGTTTTGAAACATACACTTTGTAATGTAATGTTCAATAGCTTTTTTTATACCCTTTTAATAAGAATTTAGCTCTTGATAACTATAAAACAGAAACGTAGGGCCTATCTTTAATCTATGGTTATGAATCCACATATATACTTTGCTTAATTATTATGAAACAGCATTTGATAAAAATCTTGCAATGCACCTATTTTTGTAACATGCAATAATATGTTTAAAATAATAAAACAAATTATTATATTATATAACAAATAATTCACTGGGAATGTTCATTATAAATAGCCGTTAAATAAGTTGGTATTTTCGATCATAGCATCTTTTTCAATCAACAGATACTAGATAGATAATATCCCAGTGATGCGGCGATCTACACACATTACATTGTAAAACATGTTAGCATGAATTCTATTATTGCCACTGATACTGAAGACAATAAAATAAAAATATTACAGTACACACAAATACTTAATTGTACACCCAATTTCATAATTAAAAACGGAAATCTTCTGGATATTGTAGTTTTAGAAGATTCACTAGATTCTAACAAAATCAAGAAAAGCACGATAGTCCTCAGGGGGTCCTCCAAGCTGAAGTATTGAGGATACGGGTGTGACAATCCCGAGGCCCTAGTCTTTTAAGCGGTATTCTTGGCTTGGGCATTGAAGATACCTCCGAGATTAGTACATTCTAGAATCCAGCTTTAAAATCATCGAAATTCAGAAATAATGGAAAAAGAAAGAATGAAGAGAGCCGAAATGATAAAGTAAAGCAAATACTTATTAGTGGAAAGCCAGCAAAATAATCATTTTTACTTTATGTTTATATAACTCAAGCAAGCTACATAAAATAAGATATTTAGATGTCTTACCTCGGTTGGTTTGCTGTCCAGATCATATTTACATATATTCCCATACTCGTCTCTGGGTTCGATGTACATTAAATGAGCAACGCTAGCTGTGCACACCACAGTGCTGCAATGACGAATGACCACAGTTCTTTGAGCGAATGCTGGTCCAGCAACAAAATACGTCGAGAAAGGGCTTCCCGCTACATGTTGATTGCTCACCATAACTGAAATCCTAAATAAAGAAAAAAATTGGCTTAACACTTATCAATATGGGATATTACTTTTCGAATATAGTAAAGCCTAATAACATGAATATATAACAATATAAGAAGCCTAATAATATAACATATGTTCGTCGAACATTAGTCCTTTGGATTATTCATTTAAAATTAATTATCATTTTAACTAGTCTTCTCATAATACTCTCTAATAATTTTCTGAGTCGGAAGGAAAGAATCTAGTAAAGAAATAGTGGGCTTACAATTTTTTCAGCATGCATTTTCTTCTATAAAATACCAATTAATCATAGATAGAAATAAATATTGAAATTAAATTTATTTTCTTTGGTTTAAAAAGTAGTTATTTTTAGTAAAAAATATGTAATATATATATATTATTTTATACACATCTGCTGGCTTATTGACAGAAAACTTAAGCTTAGATATTAAAAGAGAGATAAAATATGAGTAGTATTATTAACAAATCCTTCCTGTAATAAAATAAATCACTTTAAACATATCAAATGTTCGTCACATGTGCATCAACATATGCGCGAAATTGCCTGTCATTACTTCAACACGTTTAACGTGTTTTTTTTTTTAATTCCCAGTTTTTATTTGGAAAACCGCCTTTTTATAAAATTTGTTAAAATTTATTTTCACTATTTCAGATTGATTACTCAAATAATAAGACAATGTTGAACGTATATATACCAATAACACAAACAATATAGTATTATAGTAAACCTATGCTATATTTTTCCTACACTAAATGAACAAAAGTAGTTCCAACAAAAAATATATAAACATTTCAATTTAATCTCGTCAAATGCTTTTTGTTGTGATTGGTACTTCTATTTAATACAATTTAATTAAAATAATTGCGTGAACGTAGAGTGGTGGCTTGAAAGGGTCAGCCACTTTCAGTTAAACGTAATAAACTCGAAAAACGTTTGAGCATTAGAGAAAAAAAGATAATATTACGTTTAGAATTAATTTTAGACCAAGAACATTAAAACAATTTAAATAACAATTTAAATATGTTAAAAGCGTACACATTTAGATATCATGGGAATATTTAATTTGGTTTATTATATTATATAAAATATTATATATAATATAGGATAACATATATTTATTTATTTATGTACAGGGGATGGATGAAATAATATGAACATCTGATATATACTCAATATTTATTTATTAATAATATGTTTCCAACAGAACATTGTTCCATTCATGCGTATAAGCGTATTATCAATTTGGAATACAGCTGCAATATACCACTCATAGTAAGAACTCTATCATTGTGGATGTCGAGATATTCATTTGGCAGTGATATAAATGATAGGACCAGCTGTGATTTACTATAATAAGAAGGCAGTCTGGATTGTAGGTTTCCTTTGAGGTTCTCCACACATTGTAATGTAAACCCTCCATAAAGCAAATGATGATTCATCGGACCATACCATTCTTCATTCTTCCAATCGTCTAGTGTCTAGGTTTTATGATCATTGCCCATTTTTTCACAGTTTAGCGTTGGCTGCCATTATATAGGGTTTCGCAATTGCAGGCCTCCCATGAAATGTTAACTTTGTGGAGTTCCAGCATCATTCTGTGCTTGTTGAAATAGTACTACTCAAGTGAGTTTTAAGTTCTTCCGTCAATTTTACCGCGGTAGTTTTATATTGTCTGACCACATTTTTTTTATGTTCGTTGATGATGTATTACCATGTTTCGTGTGTTACTGCGATGGATACTGTCGCTCATAAAATCTTCACCCGAAGCATGAGAGATACACATCTTTCGAAAAGTGTGGAAATGTTAATTTTGAAGTTTGATTTTTCCAAAATTCCTTTACATTGGGATAGTAAGAATAAAAGGCAACTATTAAAAATTGAAAGTAGGAAAGCAAACCGAAACGCCTTGAATACATAATTTTTAACAATATTTTAGGGTCTCCTTTTCAAACTATGGTTAGCTGGATTTGAACTACTGTTTAATGTTGACTTTGAAGCTAGATTTTCGACAGAAAGCTTATCGCCTAGAGACTAACCAAAATACGGACCATTTTAGAATACCTGTTTCTTATCAGACAAGAGAACCGCCCCGGTTGTTAATTTAATTTTTAAACTAAATGATATAACAGTTCAATTGAAAAATTTCCGGCCTGACCATAGATGGCGCTACTAAAATTAAATCCATATGTATATTTAATAGTTAGTCCTAACTATTAAAAGATGCGTGTATAAATTTGACAGCTGTGGGATAATTAGTTTGTGAATTATAGAATTTTGAGTGAAGCAATTTTTGTTATTGCGAAAAAAATTAATAAAATGGAATTTCGCGTGTTGATAAAATATTGCTTTTTGAAGGAAAAAAATACAGTTCAAGCAAAAAAGTTGGCTTGATGCCGAGTTTCCAGACACTACCCCAGGAAAATCAACCATCAAGGATTGGTATGCTAAGTTTAGACGTGGTGAAATGAGCACCGAAGACGGTGAACACATTGGACGCCGAAGAGGTTGTTACCGACGAAAACATTTTAAAAAATCCACAAAATGATTTTGAATGGCCGTAAATTGAAATTGAATGAAATAGCAGGCACTGTGTACATCATATAATTCACGAATATTTGGGTATGAGAAAGCTCTGTGCAAAGTGGGTGCCGCGCGAGCTCACTTTTGACCAAAAACAATGACGAGTTGATGATTCGGAGCAGTGTTTGAAGATGATCAAGCGTAATAAACCCGAGTTTTTGCGTCGATATGTGACAATGGATGAAACATGGCTCCATCATTTCACTTCGAACTCTAATTGACAGTCATCCGAGTGAACTGCACACGATGAACCCGCTCCAAAGCGTGGGAAAACGCAACAGTCGGCTGGCAAGGTTATGGCGTCTGTATTTTGGGATGCGCACGGAATAATTTTCATTGACTACCTTGAAAAAGGAAGGACCATCAACAGCGACTATTACATAGCCTTATTGGGCCGTTTGAAGGACGAAATAGCCGATGCACCGTGTCAAAAATTTCCTGTTCTCAGATCTCAAAAGAATGCTCGCTGGGAAGAAATTTTCGTCGAATGAAGAGAATCGCCGAAACTGAGGCCTATTTTGAAGCAAAGGACAAATCGTACTACAAAAATGGTATCGAAAAGTTGGAGGGTTGCTATAATCAGTGTATTACCCTTGAAGGGAATTATTATGTTGAATAAAAAAAAACTAATTTTACCAAAAAAATGTGTTTTACTATGGTAGGCCGGGGACTTTTCAATTGATCTGTTATATCTAATTATTTAAAATTTTTCCCTATTCAAATTCATAAAATTATATTGTAATATATGTGACTCAGTTTTTTTTAATATTGCGAAACGATGTAAAAAGTAATAATTCCACCCGATCCAATAAAATCGACGTAAAACCGTAACAATATTTCGAAACTTTTCATGCGCTTGTAAGTATCGTTCCATATTCCATCGTTGAAAATTGTTCTGTGAATTTTCTACCGAATATCTGACGGTTATAACGGTCGAGAGCACAATATCCGAAGTGCAAATGACCGAAAATCGATCACTCTAAACACATTAATGCTCTCGGATCAAAAGCCATTTCAAACTTTGTTCCTATCGACATGTTGGATGAGTTAACCACTTTATACAGTATACGAGGAATATCAAGGACTAATCTATAAAAAATGTTAATTGTATGAAAATCAGCTATCTGAAAATGTAATCTGACGAAATATAATGAAAAGTATCTTAAATATAAAAATTAAGATATAGTCTATCCGAAGTTGCTGTAAACATACCTCATCAACATATTTATTGTATTGTCTGCCGCAATTTGTAAATTCGTTTTAAAATCAGACAATATTTTCCTTCTCATTTAATTCTAGTTAAAATGAAATATAATGCTGTCTGATACGTTCGAACACGTAAAAGAATCAGCCTGTCAAAGTCGTCCGTCTGTCAAACGTATGAAAAATTCTTCAAAACAATATTGATAAAAGGTTATAAACCGGCACACGTTGTCTTAATGCTTTGCTTGTATCAAATCAAAATCAGCTTAATGTTAGGAGTATCAGAGATCAAATATATGTAATGTATAAAATCAGTGAGTAGTTTTTTCAATATAAACATAATTTAATACAATTATTTCAGAGGAAACTGTTCGTTTGAAAAGTATCGAAGAGGTCTAATGGAACTTCCAGGCATAAGCTTTTAAAAGAATATAATTTTTAAAAGCATATAATAAAATTAAGGACGACTTATTATTTCAATTTGTGTATTTAGATGAGACATGGATATTTCAGAATGGGACCAATATACCCAAGTCACTCACGGCAAGATGTTAATAAAAATGGTGTTAAGACAACTATAGTTGATAGAAAAAGGTAAATGTTAGATTAACAGTTAATTAGGTTTTATTAGTTATAACATTTATTAATAATTCATTGCAGATATATTGTGCTTCATGCTGGAAACAGGAAATGTTAATAGCACCAGACACATTGAAGAAGAAATTGAGATAAGATGGACTCGTGAACAAACGTCCGAGAGATTGGAAATGAACAGCTCAGTTATTCACTTGAGTGAAACTATCTGAATATGGAATTATGATTCAATGCTGATTGTTTCCAAGACAGGGTGATGAAGTGGAAACATCTAAAGGTATGTATATAATTAGTATACGATGATTGTAGGAAATCCTATTCTAGAGTGTGGAAGATTTATGTCCATTGGATATATGTGTAATTGTTCAGAATATACATGAGTATTTGGTTAAAATGTGCGAGGAGAGAAAAAATACCAACTGTTTCGCAGATATGGCAAATGCAGTACGGAGAATGCAGTGATTAGTTTTATCAAGAATGGTGTACACAAGTAGTAACTGAAGAAGAAGAAAATGACAAATGCACAAAGAAGAAAATGATCTGACAAGGATCAGGTCAACTTATACGGATATACGGCCGTCCGCAATGGCATACAGCTAGCAACAGCAATATTGAAATATTTGAGAGCAAAGTATTAAGGAACATGCTCAATATTTCTTAAAGCATGAGAAATATGTGCATGTATCTAGATATCAATATGAGAATAGTGAAGCAGTAAATAAGTCAGCATAGCATACAATATTAGAGAAGACTTGCATACAAAGGAGATGGCATTGGCGTAGAGGGGAGTAGAGGGACAAGAGGACAAGAGCACGCGTGACCTAAGAAAGAAGAAATGTGACACCTCCACCTTCGCAATACAAATTTACATAGAGAGATTGGACAACAAACAAACAGAAACACAGATTGCTGTGGAAAAGAGTAGAGAAGAAAAAAAAATAGATTTTGGAACTATCCACTGAGAACGACTATCGAGTATTTAGTAATTGACTACTTTTTACTGTCGACTGTTTCACTCAACCACATTTAGTCGCTATTTTCGGCTCGACTGATTTGACTACTTCGAAGGGGACGCTCAAATCTCAAAGGCACGTACAAAGATTTCACATATTTCTGTGAGCTGTGACGGAAAATCGGAAGTCGTTCAGTGCAAAAGCCATTTGCTTTTTAAGCATAAACTACAGCATATAAGACTCCGTAGAAATATTGTAGACAACTGCTTCTATGGTGTAATGGTTAAACCGTTTAGCTAGCAAATGGAGATCGCGGATTCGATTCCCGGCGGGGACAATAACTTTTTGTTGTTTAGTTAGAACATTTGTCAAATCGCCTAGGCTAAGTAGCGGACCCCGGGGCCTGAAGCGCCCCTTAAATTCAATCATTGTTTCTTTATTCCTATTTTTCCTTATATGGGCTGCACCTTTACTTGGTCTACCCATTGTAATATTAAATAAAATAACTGTGAAATTTATTGAGTAAATATCAAACACTAAAAAAATAAAAATAAAATATTTTTAACAAAAATTTAACCGACTTCAAAAAATTACTAAGGAACTCACCAAAAATTAAAAAATAATCAAACTTAGAATTTTAACACAAAAAAAAACATATCCAACAGCAGAAACTTATTTGTATACTCAATAATATTAACGCTTACCTATATTGGCCGGCTAGTCGGACGGTAAATTTCACTTTCGCTACATTTGCACTATTTGGATCGGTTGACGATCCTAACTCAGTTATAACATTTAACTGGAAAGTAAAGAAAAAACATTAAAAAAGTTTAGAAATTACACAAAAACCTTTATTAAAAATAAAATAAAATACAATCACCAAACTAAAGTAGTAAATTCTAAAAATTGTGGTGGTAGTTATGATCAAGTCAAACTTTCAAGTATTATTGAAGGGTTATAGGTATAAGCAAAAGGTCGATTTTCTATTTTTATTTCCATCAAAAAATGTGCTTTTCTGCGTTATCCGGGACTGTTTCAAAAAATATTTATTTCATCATTATTCTACAACTTTATTACAGAATTATTTCCGCCAGATCAAAATTTTTAGTTTTCAATAGGATTTAGTTGGTGTATCATGGGCTGTGAGAATCGTTGGTGAATCCATCATCATCAACGGAGAGTACTAGATGGTGATAACTGTGATATGTGAACGATTTATTGTCAAAGTATTTATGTCAAAGCGTCAAACAGCGGATGCCAATATGTTATCTTTCGCAGGGGTAACATGGATTAGCTACCAAGCATCATAACTCCGTCTACAGTTGAACTAAACTAGGGATGCAGAAAAATATCGATATATTTTTAACTGATATATAGATATTTAAAAAAAATTATAAAACAGGACACTTAGATGGCGCTACTAGAATTAAATCCATATCTTTTTTAGTTGGCCATAACCCTCAAAAGATGCGTGTATAAATTAGACAGCTGTCGGATTATTTGGTATTGTAAAGCAACTTGTTGAATTTGGCGTGTTGATAAAATATTTCTTTTTGAAGGGATAATATACAGTTGAAGTAAGAACTTGGCTTAATTCCGAGTTTCTGGACACTGCCGCAGGAAAATTAACCATCAAGGATTGGTATGCTAAGCTTAGACGTGGTGAAATGAGCACCGAAGACGGTGAACGCAGTGGACGCCCAAATGAGGTTGTTGCCGACGAAGACAAAAAAAATCACAAAATGATTTTGAATTACCGTAAATTGAAATTGAATGAAATACCAGACACTCTAAAGATATTAGCTGAACATGTACATCATATCTTTCATGAATATTTGAGTATGAGAAAGCTCTGTGCAAACTGGGTGCCACGCGAGCTAACTTTTGACCAAAAACAATGACGAGTTGATGATTCGGAACAGTGTTTGAAGATGATCAAGCGTAATAAACCAGGGTTTTTGCGTCGATATGTGACAATGGATGAAACATGGCTCCATCATTTCACTCCGAAGTCCAATCAACAGTCACCTGAGTGGACTGCACACGATGAACCCGCCCCAAAGCGAGGGAAAACGTAACAGTCGGCTGGTAAGGTTATGGCGTCTGTATTTTGGAATGCGCATGGGATTGACAACCTTGAAAAAGTCGCATTTGAAGGAAAATAAAGTGCTGCTACACCAAGACAATGCACCGTGTCACAAGCCAGTGAAAACGATGGCAAAAATCCATGAATTGGGCTTCGAATTACATCCCCAACCACCGTATTCTCCAGATATGGCCCCCAGCGACTATTTGCTGTTCTCAGATTTCAAAAGAATGCTCGCTGGGAAGAAACTTTCGTCGAATGAAGAGGAAATCGCCGAAACTAAGGACTATTTTGAAGCAGAGGATAAACCGTACTACAAAAATGGTATCGAAAAGTTGGACGGCCGTTATAATCGGTGTATCACCCTTGAAGGGAACTATGTTGAATAAAAAAACTAATTTTGCCAAAGAAATGTGTTTTACTATGGTAGGCCAGGGACTTTTCAATTGACCTGTTATTTCTTAAACATTATAAAATTGATACCTAATTTTAAAGGTTTAGTGTATTTTGGTATTTAATTTTAAATGTTTGCATATATTATATAATATCAGTTATTGCAAAAAAATATTTTCTTCCTCCAATACATCGATATTTTTTTTTAAATATACCGAAATATCGATATTTTTCTCGGTGGCCGACACCCCTAAACTTTACTCGTATCTGTGCCACCGTGAGAAGGTATTTGATGATGTTATGTTCTGTAGATAAAAAGCCTTAAATAAAACATAATTTTTTTGTTAACATCTCACACACAGTTATTGTCCATTTCAATATCGATCCGCCCTTATTCAAAAACCTCGACTTTATCAAATTCGACAACGATTTCGAGATATTGCCATAAATGCTCTGTATCGACGGAACGGAATAAACTTGGACGAATAAATAACTACTATTTTGTCTATTTTAAATAAATTCCATAATATACGGCATGAACTTACAGAATATACTTTTATTTCAAACATTTAAAGAGAAAATATATATCTTCAATTCGAAATCTAGCCAAGAGAGTGTGCAGTAATAGGATTAGATTTAAAGCACTTGTATTTCCTGCTTAAAATGATTTATGAGATTTTTGCGCCATTCTCGATGCAAATAAAGTTTTTTTTTTGAATGGAGCATATTTTTTACAATGACAATAATCTTAGCTCTAGGTTTAATAATTCCATAAAACCATCACTCATATTTATGTTGGTAAAATATAACACTGTATATATGGTAATACGTATATAAAAGTTGAACAACACGAATAACAAAATATTCGTGACTGTTATTCGTTAATGTAAGAATTTTTAAGTTCTATCAGCATATTTTGATTTTACTAAAGAAAACAACAATTAAAAACATTTTTTTTCATAGTGTGGATTAAAGTCCTAATAAATAAGAACCTATTTTTATATATTACCAATTTTGTTATCGACCAATTACCGCAGTATATGAAAACATTCACTTTTGAAAACATAAATTACTTCCATAAAGTCCTTCCATTTACCACTTATTCCATTCACACATAATCTGATTAATACGATTAAAATGCACCTTCATTCTCATTAAGTTACCCCAAAAATAAATTCTTTGGTAGAACAAAAGATGTGTATTTTTTTCGAAATTAATAAAAAGAAGTAGACCAAATAATATAAACATCTGACATAATATTTATTTATAACTAAGATGTTGAGCCACCATTTATTTTTAAAACTGCAATTTTTCGCGCAATAAATTCATAAAGTCTCTGAATAGTTTCCAATGTATTATCCTATTCTTGAGCCAAAACCTCCGCCAACTGCTAACACTCCCCATAATGGTTAACATAATTAAGATCTGGCGATTATGCTGGTCAGGGAAGATGTTTTATGATTATCTGATGCTCTTCAAACCAAGACTGAACCTTTTTGGCTGTGTGTATGCAGGCATTATTATGTTGGAATATGGGAGTATTTGGAAACACTGTGTCAGGGATTTATGATCGCTGTACCACTTCTTTCGCAGCTTAGCGCTGGCTTCCGTTATAAAGGGTTTCGCAATCGCAACCCTTCCATAAACGTTAGCTCTGTGGAGCTCCCGCAGTACTGTTTTTATCGAAACTGTATTACTAAAATGATTATTGAATTCTGCCTGTTACTTTTGCCATGGTAGTTTTATATTGTCTGGCCACAGCCTGTTTAATGTTCGTCAGTCTCCGTCAGTTAATTTTGGGTTTCAACCACTATTCCTCTTCGTCAATGATATTTCACCATGTTATGTCGTCATCACCGTGAAGAATATCGCTTGTGAAACGTTACATAATTCAGCTGTTTTCGTCAGGGACACTCGAGCACCAACGATTTGCCGCCTATTTCGCTCAATCGCTTGAAATATAATTTACAAAACTTGGCATGTAAATTGAGCAATATATACGTGTAGTATTATTTACGCGAAAGCAGTGTCATCAACATGCATTAAGATATACTATATTGCTTGGTGTTCGTATTATTTTGTCTATCCCCTGTACATAAAAGATCCAATTCAAATTAATCATTAAATCATTAAATTTTTTACACAAAAAACAGTATTACTTTGTAGTTTTTTCAATAGCAAAATATTTTTAAAAATTCGACAATTAGTGAACCTATCTGATCAACATCAGACGATATTAAAACGCCGATAAGTTACTTTTGATTATAGTAATTGTGTCCCATTTTAAAATTAACATAATTTAATGAAATTCTTGAATTATTAAAATCCTTATTTAACTTACCTTTCTTGTGCCCCCAGAAATATCTACAACAAAATTATCAGTATCACAGATTGGATAAGGCTGTCCATTACGTTGATAAAAATTTACAATAAAGCACACTGTCTGACCAACTGGATGTGGCAGATGCCATTGAAAATTGATCTGTAAAGAAATAAAACATTAACACAACATTAAAAATTCCCTCGTCCTCGATGAACTCACCTTACAGTTGGAGGGATGGAGATATTTTCCCGTGACATACTGTAGCAAAGTGTGTTTGGCCTCTGGAGCTAATGATGGCTGTGTCATTGCTGCTAAAGTTACTAGTCCAGCGACTGAAAATGAAACTACAAGCATGCCACCTAGAAAGAATAAACTGACTGATCAGAATCATAATATTGAAAAAATATTTTTATTTCTTTAATGCTTGCATATATTTTGATCAGCGATATATATCGGTGAAAAAGCGGAATATCTATGTAAATAATTATTAAACAACATAACCTAACCTAAGCGAAACTTGGAAAACTCAAAAGTGCATTCTCGGCATACATTACTCTTGTTGTTTTATTTGAACAAATGTGCTGCCTAAATTTCTTAAAAACTTTTAGAAAATTATGGTCATGCTGCGTCGTCATATACCAATTGTTGGTTTTGGTTTCAATGATTTGAAAGTGACGATTTTGATGTCAGATACAAAGAAAAACGGCTACCAAACCTATTCGACAAGTTATTCGGTTCATTTCCTACTTGACAAAAAAGAGTTTTCCGTGGTGAGGTGATTAAATGACTGATGATTAAAAGTCAATTTACTATGAAAATTCTAAGCGCAAAAAGTTATGGGTTAGTTCAAGAGAGCCATCCATATCGACACTGAAACAAAATATTCATATCCATAAAGTTTTACTGTAGTTATGGTGAGATCAGCAAGATATAGATCATTACGAACGGCCAAAACAAAATGAAAGTGTTGCTGCAGATGTCTATCGACGTCAATTGATCGACTTAGATGTATCATTGCAACAAAAATACCAGCATTACCAGCATTATAACAGACTCAGCTTTATTCACTTACATGACAACACTGGGCGACACGTTGTAAAAGTTGTGAAGACATGAAAAGATTATCAGAATACATGTGAGCACCAAATAAATGTTATAAATTCCGTGGTAGTCTGATTCATTCATTACAATCTAGATGTTAAATCACAAGCAGAATTTCCTAAATTTTTTTTCTAGTCATTTGAATACAAACGCAGCTTTCCTATTTTACAGTTCTCAGAAAACAAAGTGTAGTTTCATTGGGCCTGTTCATTATTACTAATTATATTCTTGATATAAAAAGTCCATTTCAGACCACTGAATATATTAATAAAATAAATAGAATTATAAGGAACTTACATATTAACACTACCTAATCCAAAATGGAGTAATAACTTCATTCACAAACTATTAGCGCCAACAAGAACTAAAGTAACTTAAAAGTGTTATCTAGCTTATATAAAGTGTTCCGACAATTCGTGTTTTCCTATACATATATTATTGTATCTAAATTCCAACTTGTGAAATATGGTAATAACAGTTTATGCAGTTGGTACTGAATTATGTTAAAGTTTAACCTTTCGTGGTCTAAGCCAAGTCTAATTTGAATATAAGGTCTTGCCAACTTAAACACCGGGAACAATTTATGAATATGACATTTATTTAATGGTACTAGTAGTAATTATTAGAAAACAATTCAGTTAATCGGAATATGTCTAATGATTGAAGAAAGCAGCATGTACTTTAATCCATCTTTTGCTCTATCAGCCAATAAAACGTATATTGTTTATAAAACACGTTTTTGTTGTCAACCCTTTCTTATCACTGAACCTTACATTTAATGGCTTATAGTAGTATCAAAGTATGTCTTTAGTACCAAACGGAAAAAATGGTATCCTTTTTGAAGAGTTTTCTAAATCCTATTCTTTTTAGCATATACATTTTTAATTGAAAGATAAGTGACATAATTGATAGTTGTAAAACCTTGATACATACACAGCATGAAGGAGCTTCAGTTTCGTTATTTTAGAGTCACCTACGAGTTGCTAAAGTAACTGATGAAGGAAAATAAAGAAAGAAAATTGAATTTTGCAAATCAACAATAATCTTACCCCATGTCCATGCGTCTTGATGATTGCTCGACTTCACCACCTCAGACCACAATTCAGCTTTAAGGCTATCCAGATGGGACTTTGATGTTGGTAAAGACTGCCGTGTTGATGACCATTCCGTCACATCCTTATTGAATACCTAGAAAGTATTATTATATAACAAAATTAAGATACCTATAAATAATATTAGGTACTTGAAAATATTTTGATCAGTGATATTTATTGGTGAAAATACGAACTATTAATGTAAACAACTATTAAACAACTTAATCCAACGATTAAATTCGATGGTTTTGATACGGTTCCATATAAAATAATAGTTTGCAATTTGTACGAGGGGTAATCAAATATAAACGCATTCACTGATCGTTAGTCACTATCAGCTTTCATTGGGTAAACATTTTATGATGATGCGTTGTGCAACAGATGAAAGTATATCGCGCTCAGTCATGGCTGTACTGCGGAACGAGCACAGCTACTATCCACACAGGTTTCCCCCCTCCTCATAAACAACAGAACACTCGAGCATCGAATCCTCTAAATCGGAATTACGTGCTAAGCTAAATAGTAAAATTATATTTATGTTTGATTTCCCCTCGTATTATTCAGTTATTCAATGTATACAGACACTAATCAAAAAACACTCAAAATTGTATATTCAATATTCATAGCTCTTGTTGTTTGATTTGAACAAATCTGCTGACGAAGCCCATCAAACACTTTTAGAAACTTATAGTGATACTTTTGCGTCATATCCGAATTTTCAGTTTTGGTTTCAATTACTTAAAAATAGCGATTTTGATGACAATGACAAAGAATAGTCTGGAAAACCAAAAATACTATAAATTACAAAATATAATGGACGAAAACTCAGCTGAAACTGTTCTAGAAGTTTCAGATAGCTTAGCAGTTTGTGAATTAGATGTGAGAAAGATCCAAAAAGAGAGAAAATGGCTACCACATGAATTGATAAGCAAGGTGTACTCTATAAACTGAATGAAATTGTTATGGCAGATATCTATCGATGTCAAGTAAACAAATTGAATGACGTATTGTTGCAAGAAAGACCAGCCATAACGAATAGTAGACGTAGAATCATGTTCTTGTATGACATATATGGTATGGATGAGCTGTGATTGCAATGCCCATCGTAATCACAAGGCATAGCGTCTTCTGATTAATACTTTTTCAGTGGGTTGGCTTGGCTAGTACACGGCTTTCAAACGTTGAAAAAAGAAGTACCAACATCGTTCCTTCGATACAGTATCGCCATATTGCCAGAAAAATGGGAGAAAGTTTTCTGTCTAGTTTTGATTAATATATATTGTACCAATTTTTCTCAATAAATTTCTTTTTAAAGCGATATAATACTCAAAATATTTGCTTGAACCTAATATAGATAATGCAGAAATATTAATATTTATGGTGTAATAAGTAAACAAAAATATCTCGAATATAATTCTTCATTGGGTTTAATTAAAACAACGTCAACACTCCAGTACTGTGCATAATTTGAGAATGATAAAAGTAGAAAATTGACATAAAGAAATAATTAATTCAGAACGACTTACTTGTTTTGCTTTACTATCCTCCAACCAGTAGGCATCCTCTAATCTTGCCACGCCCACGCTGAGCAACCTCTGCAAATGTCCCTGCAACCCATGCCTGGCCAACCACTGTCGTAGCACCAGTCGTTGTTGCAGAGCAGCTGCAGCTTCTCGTAAACGTTGCTCGTCTAATGCTGGTAATTCAGGAAGTTCCTCAGGTTGAGTAAACAGTGAAATACCTGAAAATAAAAACATACATGCAGTACTAAAAGAAATGTTACCGGCTATAAAGCTTCTAGATATAAATACATCTCTTATAAATATTTACAATAACTCATCGTGATTTAAATAATTAAAATTTTATGAGTTCATACTTATATTGAGTAAAAAATCACGGATCATGTAATGCTGAACAAAATGGGAAAACTGAAGAAAGAGATATTCTATTTTCCACTTTACTGTAAAAGGCCAAAAGTTTCTCGATATAAACAGCTGCCATTCACAGATATTGACAGTATTGCTGTAATCATGATTTTGAAAAACCAATAAAGCTATTTCTCGCCTATGCCAGATACCTTAGTTTTTATCCAGAAAATAATAATGGTTGGCATTTAATAGAGAAATAGAGAGGTCATAGCTGTTAGGCATACATCCTAAATATATTTTTAGCAATATTTACAACCGATTTTCACAAATTTTTAATTCATATATATTAGGTGTAAGGAATCTGCTATTAGGGGCTATATTTTATTGAGTTAAAGACTAAATAATATACTTGTACAACATTTTGTAGCGGATTTACTTTGAAAATATCTCTATATTGAGCATGTATGTGTCGCAATTTAGTCAGAAGTTATTGTGACAAGATATATGCTGAGCAACATCGAGAAATAAAGTGTTGAAGCATTTCTCTCCACCGAAATACCCAGAGAACTAAGCAGCAGAAAGGATGCCTTGATTCAACCTTCTGAGTTGCCATCAACATTAATGAAATATATTTAAAATTCTAATCAGATAAACTATTGCTTTGCCTATACAGTAACAAATTATCCAAAGAAGGAACGTCACACATATCCAATACAGCAACAAAATAGTGTTTAAATCTTTAATCAAACGGTCATTCATGTCTGAATTTATCACCAAGGTTTGTACTATGACAATGGTAAACACACGGATAAAATAATATCAAAGATTAAACATTACTGAATGGATACTGATCGCAATATCAGTTCAATAAAGTCAATATTAGTGTTGGGAACAATCGACTGATATCGACTATCGACTGTTCAGTAATTGACTACTTTTTACTATCGACTATTTCAGTCGCTATTTTTGGTTCGACTCTTTTTACTAGTAACTGTTTTCAGTCGCTATTTTCGGTCCGACTGATTGTATTACTATTTACTATCGACTGTTTCAGTCGTTTACTTTTAGTTACTATTTTCGGTTCTACTAGTTCATTCGACTGATTTTTAACGTTCTGGCCTTCCGTCCTAGTCACGACCTTGAAAGTAATGCGCCGAATTTATGCTTATATAGATTTATATGTATTATATGTGATTTTATGTTTTTTTGTAGTTTGCTTGTGTATAACTATATATTGTAAATTAATATAGCAGCATTTTGGAACGCTGATTTTCGAGGGCAAAAAAATTAAATTGTAAATGATAAATAGTAAGATACTTTTGACTGGCATAATAGGTAATACTTTGGACTGGTATAATAGGTAATACTTTTTTGATAAACTTTCACGATTTTTGTCCAAGCCTCTTGTTTGTCGAAACTTTTTTCCTAAAATCTTCAAAACTAAAATTAGGTTCTAACGGTTTCAGAAATTGCATAGATCCAAAAGATTTGAAGAGTTTTTTACAGTAGCAGTTGTTAAATTTCTTTTAAAAATATTAACGATAAAGAGGTGAATAAAGTATATTAAATATTTGTAATAAATACATTTTCTGATAGGAAATCTCTACTTTCATATTTTTTTGGCTATTAAGAAGAGCACCACAGTTTTTATTTGTTAACGAATGGACTACCTTAACAGAATGTGTTCAACTTTTAAAACCCATTGAAATAATGACCACCGAGTTATCTGGTGAAAGATATCCCAACAATGTCTTTAATTATACCGTTAATAAGAGGACTGCAACATTCCATCAAATCCAGGATTTTAATAAGTGAATGGGGAAAAAATTATAAAATTGTCTATTAGATGTCATCAATAAAAGACTGGCAATTTTAGAAATGAATACGATATGCGGGAAATCCACATCTTTAGATCCTTGATTTAAAAAAGCAGGATTTGTTATTGTAAATAATGCTGAGGCGATACAAAAAGTTATCACAAAAGAGGTATCTTCCATTCTAACTTCAAAAAATACAAATATTGTTCCACAATTCGAAATTCAAGACAAAACTATTGACCAAGGATGTATTGACATCTGGAGATATTTTGATAAAAAAATGGTTAGAATGAAAGAAGTAATTACTCAAAACCCATTGGATTTTTAGCAAACCCATAAAATGAAACTACCTGAATTATATCAGTTACAAATAAAATATTCCTCTATACCCGCAATATCTGTCCCCTGGGGGCGAGTTTTTTCAAAATCTGGGCAAATAACGATCGAAGAAACTGCCTTGAAGAAAAGTTGAACACGATAATATTCACAGTAATTTAAAAATATTTCTGTTCAAAAATAAATAAAATTTTTATTTAAAAAGGGTCTGGTAGTTATTGGACGCCCATTTTTAGGTTCATCATGGATTAGATTTTTCAATGATTAGGTATACGTTTACATTTTATTTAGTAGTTATGGTTACTGAAAATCATTAGTTCTTAGGTTTTATTTAAGTTATATTGTACTATTTATATTTATTATGCTATGTTATTTAAAATAGCAATTAATATATTAAAACACGATAAAACATTTGTGGTGTTATTATTCCATTCCTTTTTACACATCCCAAGAACATTCAGTATAAAAGTAATTCTTTAAAATTATATTATTTATTACATGATAATAGAAATTAGTTTTTTTTTTCTTTTTTAAAGTTATCACGGAATGAATATATATACATCTCTGTCTCGCTTATACTTACCTTTGCGGAATATAAAGACATTTAAAATTAACTGCTCCAAGCATTTATCTCCGTCCTTTCCTATCTCACATTTTATACAGACAAGAATTCGTACATCTTCGTCTGACATCACGAATGGAAAAAAACAGTCGAACCATGCATTTGACTAAAAATAGCAATAACTAGTAATTTCAGTCGCTAGTTTTTTGACTATCGACTGTTTCGACTGTTTTGCGACTATCGACTGTTTCGACTGTTTTCAGTCGATAGTTCCCAACGTTAGTCAATATCAGGTCAAGGTGTTAACCACTCCACAACGCTATTTTGAGAGAAAACATACATATAAACTATATTGCATACCATCCTCTCAGGTTTTTAACATTTTTCGACGAATCATGAAAAATCTTGTCGACTTAAAATATAAAATGTTATTTTAGTAATATTTTTAAATTCATTTTTTTAAATTTAATTTGAAATAAACTATTTCTTTATTTAAAACATGCTACTAATTAATTTTAAACTGTTATAAACCACACTTAAAGGTAAATTCAAGATTATCAGATTAAATCTATAGATTAAATTATTAGATTACATTTATCATTCAGTGTTTTATTGCCCCATCTGTATTTTTCCGCATACGCTTTCTTAGATACTAAACCCTAAACCCTAAAACTCTAAACTTAATTGATTGAACGGATATATCTTACTCTAACACCTGACTGAAAATATATAATATGTTATGGACCAGAAGAATGATCTGATTTTTTAAATTGTATCTCAGAATTTCCCAGAATGATGAATATTCTTGAAATAACTTTTTATGAATAATATAAAATAAACAAAATAATGATTTTTATCCATATTCATTGTATGACCTTCAAAGTAACCCTTTTCCGAAATAAAATAGTTGTTCTAATCGATTATTTTAGTTTTTTAATGTTTTTTTTTTAATAAAAACGAGTAATTTTAGGTTTCAGCTCAGCTTGAGGGCGTAATTCTAACGTTAGCTGAATAAATTACATGCTAAATTAGTACGCTCATGTTTCATCACCAGTAACATTTAACGGATACCTCCCAGATACTTTTTTTCTTTTTATTAAAGTGTCCTTTTTACTAACGATGGTTTCTCTGGACTGTACGTACAGTTTTAACGTGGGCTCCGAACCACGGTCCTCGACATTAAGCCTACCGGCTTACGAGTAACTAACTTTTAATGACAATTGAATTTGTATTTTAACAATCATAAACATAAATTTAGGACCATGCCCCAGCAGAATTCGAACCCGCGACTATCGCAATAGCAGGAGGACTGCGTCAGCCAAGCCGGCTGTGACTAGTAATAAGTAACAAAATCGAGCAATGAAAATAAAATAAATGACAGATGGCAGACGTTCAATCGTCGCTCAATGACAAAATATACAGCAACCTCTTTGAAAAACTACATATTTGGAAGTTTAAGTAAATAGTGACCATGACATACTAGTAAACTTTGTCTCATTGGCCTTAACACGTTTTCAAATACTGCGAGCTATCAACAAGGAATATTATTTCAGTGTTATATGCGTCGTTTATATGAAGCTATTGGTCTCAACAGGTTAGAATGATGGGTCAATAACTCTTCCTCGTTGGACGTTATTAACTACTTCAAGGGTGTCATCTTAATTGAGAAGATTAGAACTGAACTGAAGGCTTTAACTGTTTCGAAGAGTGGAAAATATGTTAATGCGCATGGTATTGAAGAATACACTTGGAAGTGTTACCATCAGATGGTTGCGTGTATTTTGATCCTCGATACATAATGGTGAAAATATTAAATCTCAATGTCATTGAATTAATACAATATTATACTCATGAATCATGGAAATTAATTTACATCCTAATCATGGAAATTATATTTTTGACAATCTTTAATTTCGTTGTTGGATTTGAAGAGGAATGCTGCCGAAGGCCATCAAAAAGTTTTAATTAACATATAAAAGAATGGCCTGCAGTACCATAAAAACTCGAAGAAAATAAATTGCAAGATTTATTGGATAAGAACGCAGACTCAAACTATCAAAGAACTTTCAGGAAGGAATTCATTAATCAACTATTTCCTGACTTTTACATGCCATGGAAAAGATCCAAAAGGAAGACAAGTAACTACCACAAAAATTGGCTGAAAATACTAATTTGAACTATTCCAACATCACGAGTAACCGGCACAAAGTAATCCTCTTGCGTAACAACATTAGACTGCACAAGTTGACATAGTTGTAAAGAGTTATGAAGGACCCACCATTGTAGCTCGAATGGGAAGTTCTGTCGCAATCAGCCTACTCACTAGATATTGTTAAATCTCATAACTCATTTGATCAGATAGATGCAGCATGGCTTGGCTGCACACGGTTTCAAAGTGCTGAAAAAGTGCGAAAATCGACTGAAAATGAAAAATGGCCAAACCAACATTGTTCTACCGACATGATATCGCTGTGTTACCAGAGAGATGATAAAAAGTTGTAGAACATTATGGAAAATAATTTCATTAATATAACAGGTCAATTGAAAAGTCCCCAGCCTGACACATAGATGGCGCTACTACAAAATGGATAAAAAGAAATTTCGCGTGTTAATAAAATATTGCTTTTTCAAGAGAAAAAATACAGTTGAAGCAAAAACTTAGCCCAATGCCCAGTTTCCGTACACTGCCGCAGGAAAATCAACCATCAAGGATTGGTATGCTAAGTTTAGACGTGGTGAAATGAGCGCCGAAGACGGTAAACGCAGTGGACGCCCAAAAGAGGTTGTTACTGACGAAAACATTTGAAAAATCTACAAAATGATTTTAAATGACCGTAAATTGAAATTGAATGAAATATCAGACACTCTACAGATATCAACTGAACGTGTACATCATATCATTCACGAATATTTGGGTATGAGAAAGCTCTGTGCAAAGCGTGGGAAAACGCAACACTGGGCTGGCAAGATTATGGCGTCTGTATTTTGGGATGCGCATGGAATAATTTGCATTGACTACCTTGAAAAAGGAAGGACCATCAATAACGACTATTACATAGCGTTATAGGACCGCTTGAAGGACGAAATCGCCAAAAAACGGCCGCATTTGAAGAAAAAGAAAGTGCTGTTTCACCAACACAATGCATCGTGTCACAAGTTAGTGAAAACGATGGCAAAAATCTATGAATTGGGCTTCAAATTGCTTCCTCATTCACTGTATTCTTCAGATCTGGCATTGGGAAAACATTTTCGTCGAATGAAGAGGCCTATTTTGAATTAAAAGACAAATCGTACTAAAAATGGTATCGAAATGTTGGAGGGTCGCCATAATCAGTATATCACCCCTGAAGAGAATTATGTTGAATAAAAAAAACTAATTTTGTCAAAAAAATGTGTTTTACTATGGTAGAAAAAAAACTTCACGAGCCCCTTCCAACATAATCTGAATCGTAAAATCAAATTCGATTTTTCTTGAATCGTTTAATAATTCAGCGTGTATAATAGAAAAAAGTATTAGGCCTAGAAAATTTGACGCAGCAACTTTCATAAATAATTCAAACTAATTGGAAATCAATAATGCCAACATTACAAAAACCTAACGGACACGTCCGAATCGAATTCCGATTTTATGGATGTTCGTTTCCGCCGATGCCAATAACTAATTAATCACAGTTGTTCTACCAATCGTAGACCAGTAATTGAAAAGAAATGCATAATTAATACCACAAGGATAATAACAAGGTTAGCAGGCCAGTTTATATGGAGAAATTTGATTTACTTCCAGTAGAAATGTCGATATCTCGTAAAATAATAAAATATTTAATAATGCCGTTGTTCCACCAATTTCAGTACATAACTTAAACTATAATTTTCAGGTGAAAATATGGTATATTCAAACATTTTAATTCGTATTAGATATAAATTGAGAGTAAATAATTAAAATTATTATTTATTTCAATTCGTTTAAATAACATAATATAGGATGATATTCGTAGCATTTTACTAAAGATAGGAAGGCTATAAAATATTCCTACTAATAGTATATTCTTCACAAAACTACTGTTAATAATTAATAGCAACATTCATAGAATATCGAGGAGTAGTTTTTTAAAATTATATTTAGACAAATTAGTCATCACACCCGTTGCATTTTAAAACCTTGTATTAAACACGTAAGTTGTCTTATCAACCACGAGCAAATGCCGCCTGGCATTGTAGGAGAGACGTTTTTGATTTGTGATCTTTTGCTTCGAACATAAAAAGACAGAAATTTTTGTTAAATCCAACAAAAGACAACATCTAAAAACTGTTATTTGGTGAAATAAAAAAACTGTGATCTATTATAACCAAATAAAACCATAGTAGGGAAATACTATGAAAGCCACCATAATGTATTTGGAACACTCAAATGGTAAGATCTACCTTATCTACCGTGTAATGCAAGTGTTGCTTCGACCTATTATCACTTATTCCGATAATGTATATTAAAACATGTTTAACTTCCCACTAGCTTCAAAAGACGACACATGTTTGCTCTACATGGAATTTTAAGAAACTGTTAGAAAGGGTAAAGCGTAGTAACCAATAATAGATAATACCTTGATTAATTTGTTCAATCGTTTCATCTTGATATAAATATATTAGTGCCCAACTATCAAACGAATCTAAATAATGTGTAACCGTAATACGATAACTTAATAAAACAGAACACATTATCTACAAAAAAGACATGAAATTCGTTCCAATAGAGAGATAATACTGGAAAGTGTTAAACCCACTCAAAAGCTATAAAAATAATTACAAAATGTGTAAAAGCTATTCTAAAATGTCCATGTATAATTATATAACATGCAATATAAATCAATGGTAGGATAATAATATTTCCTTGAACAGAGCATAAAAGTACATTTCTCTAGCCTGGCAAAATTCATTCGAACACTCGCATAACTTAAGGGAACTTTTAATTATCAACAAATACTTTAAAAAATGCGTGTTCATGTAGACACTATTAATCAAAGGAATATTAAATGATAGTATATTTAAGTCGGAACCATTTAATAGTACAGAAGATATATTCAAGAAAATCAGTCGCTATCGAAATCATATCTCCGTAGCGCCACAGCAATTTCCTTCAGACTTAAACAGTAATCAATCACAAAATAATTCATCACTCGCTTAATGATATCAGATAAGAAAATTGTAGTATGATTTATTGTATTAATATTATGGAATTTAAATCAGTTGACATAAGTTATGCTAAATCTCATTATATACCATTAACTATTAAGGGCTTTATGATCAGCGATACCTATTGGTGAAAATGCACAGTATCGATGTAAATAACTATTAAACAATCTAACCTAATTATTAAATTCGATAATTTCAATATTTTTCTACATTAAATAACAGTTTTCCATTTAGCATTGTTAAATTATTCATTGTATATAGACTCTAATTATATAACGTTAACACTTCATTTTCAACATTTATTACTATTGTAATTCCTCATGCCAGAGCTCATGAAATATCTGTGGAAACTTTTGGTGATGCTGCTCCACCATATACTAAATATAGACCTTTTAAGGATTTAAAAGTGGTGATTTTGCTGTCAATGACAAAATAATGGGTTGGAGAGTCAAAACGAAAAAAATTAATTGCAAAATGTATCAAGAGCTTAAAGGTAATGAACCAACTATTTCCAAATGGTTATATGTGTTGAAAAAGCTCCAAAAAATTTGAAACTACAAAAAATAGCTACCACATGAATCGATTGAAACGCTATTCGAACAATTTCAACATCGCGGATCCTTATTTGCCAAACAAAAAAAAGATAGATTATTATGGCATACTGGTGATAAGAGGTGCATCTACAACGACAACTCCAAGTGCAAAAAGTCATAGATTAGTTCAGGATCGACGCGGAAGCCGAATATTAATGGCCATAAAGTTTTTCTTTATATGTGGTAGGCCAGTAAGATCTACGGCATTACGAGCTGCTAAAACGGATTTAGCTGATCAAACTGCATATGTCCACCGATGTCAATTGAATAGTGTATTGTTGCAAAAAAGATCAGCAACAGTGACTAACAGACGCAAAATCACCCTTTTATATGACAACGCTAGGCCACACGTTGCAAGAGTTGTGAAGCATGCCCAAATGAGAATTCAGCATAGCTCGACTGGCACTCGAAAAGCTGCGAAAATGAATGGATGATTGGATTGATACCAAACCAATATTGATTTATTGATATGGTATCGTCAGGTTGCAAGATTAAAATATTTTCAATATTTTTGAGATCTTTTTAACATGAAAAAAATGTCATAATACATGGTACCTAACACATCCAAATGTCCACTTCCTTACACTTCCTTACAAAATGCTTTTATAGGAATCTGTCAAATCGGCAACAATATTTTAAAAAATGCCTTCTTCAGTCAACTGTTTAAGTAACTGGACAATAAATGTATTATAACAGATTATAAATGAATTTTTTTTATTTTATAATTATTTGAATGATCTTAATGGTCTTGTGATCAAACACTCTGTAATTTTTAAGACAGTGACAATATATTGTAATCCATATCGAAATGGTATATTATAATGGAATACCACAAGGGACGAAAATTGAATTTTCGGCCCTGCTCGGCTTCACCTCGGGAACCATGAGGAGCAGGGACGAGATTTCAACTTTTGGCTCGTGTGGTGTATCCGATTTTTTTTTTTCATAGCCGGTCGGAAATACGTACTTTCGATCGAGGTATGAAAAAAGATTATTATTTTGTTATATTATATTAATTTTTTATCCTATTTTATTTAATTGCATTAAAGTTACAATTTAGTTATTTTTGTTTTGTAATAATCAATAACTGATTCTACAAGGGCTGCTTTATATGTCTGGGCTTGGCAACAGTAAGTATTATCAGATGCCATGTGATGTTTTCATTGGAAACTTTTTTGACTAAATTTATTACCATACCACATTTTGTAATTTGTGCGCCATTTGCATCGTGTACAGTAAGTTTATCTCTGGCAAAAATGGCTGATTTATATAAAAAAACACTGCAGTACTGCCAAAGTGTGTTGTTGATCCAGAATATATGCTTGCTGTACGTAATGTTAAATTATTACAAAATTAATGCAATAACGTTATGTGATATACCATAGAATTGAAGCATCATTGGGCGTTAATCATGACAAGCATCAGTAATATATTCAATAAATCAAATGATTGTGGATAGTAAAAGAATATTTGTCTAACCTGACAAATATGACTCTCAAAACTCGCTCAAAAAATGACGCGAAAAGTAACGACTGCTGTACGGAAATCTGCAAAAAAATACGTTCAAAGGTTATGTGTAACATGTACAGAGATAAATAATTATGTACATATGCCATTGAGCTTGAAACAAAACTGAAATCGACTGCATGCAGGTGGTAAGGCGAGCCATGCAGTTGATGCATTCAAAATGTGTAATTTGAAGTAACTTCAATCAGAATCGAATAAAACTCCAAAAAAGTGCATTGATTCTTACGGAAAATATTTTCAAAAGCAATAAATTCATTTGATGTTCAAATGCCTTTGATACTACTTTTAATAATAAAATTCAAAAGAAAATAATTATTTATCCACCCCAAAAAATAAATTGATAACTAACTCGGTTAATTTAAAGATTCCTTCACCAAGACTTTCAAGTAAAAGAAATATTTATATAAGGCAAGTCTATATAAAATATATGTCTGCGTCGTAATAAACAAATGAACACAGCGTATAAAATATACTTGGCATCCCAACACGAAATAAAAAAAAATCAATGACTGAAATGTAGGACATGTTACATAGCAAAAAGAAATGATAGCAAGTGACCTAAAATAATCAATAAGCGTATAATACAAACAGAAACATACACAAAAGGAAATGAGCGGAGAATAAAATTAGAATCAGTCTCTATCCAGCGCAATAAATCATAATAAACTAAACTAAGAAATTATTCGCTTTACTTACCAGAAGAAACGCTGTCTGATGGACGCATACTCATGCCAATTGAGCAAATTTCGTTTTCCTCGTCGAATAGATTGGACATTTTAAACACGATAGAATTTAAAAGTTTTAACGAACGTATATATTTATTAATCCTATGTTATCCTATATGGAGTCCGGCTATTATTAAATAGTATCATGTGCAACAGTTAAAATCAATAAAAATAATATTGTTATTTTAATATACAGGGTGGTTCTACATATATATCAGTAAGCATAACGTTAAAATTACTGACTTCAAATACATTTTACGATCGGTTAAATATACTAAATCTGTAAATTAATTGTTAAGAAATGAAAATAGATAGCGTAATTTAATTTACCGTACTTACTAAATAGTTCTAAATAGTTTCACTGTTCCTTAAAATAATATATTATAATTTCCTGTTAAATACAAAGGAAACTAACGCTGCACATTTACTGATAAGATTTCGATACAGTCCGAAAGAGCTTGAAGATGATGATAAAAACTATCAATGAAGCAAAGGCATTCCAAAGCAAAAGGAATTATTTAACAGTGAGAACAAAAATATCTTCCATCAAAAAACCAATACCAAAAATATAGAAAAAAGCTTGCAACTCTTCGTTAACCCGACTCCAGATCGGCCAATCCAGGCGAAGACGTTAAGATCTGCTTAAAGGAAACCGTACGGTCATGTGCAGATAAACTGCATGAAACTCTATGATATGATAATAATCAAGCAGTTCGCATAATGTTCGTTTTCTTTGTAGAAAGTGGTATATCTAACCAGCGATCAAACTGCATATTAGTGTAGTTTATATGTTAATAATAATATTCTAAATCTCGACATATTTAATATTTCAAATATAAGACGAATAATAAAATATCCTAGTATTTGATATAAAACGTTAACCCTAAGATCAAATAGGCTTTATTTTTCAAGATAGCTTGAATGATTTATATGGTCAATAACCTTTTTTGGATTTGCGCCAGATCAGCCAATACTTTTGATATAGTTTATCCAAGTCTTTTCCAGGTTGCTCTCATTAAGTTAGTATATGCTTCTTTCAGATGGTTTCACTGGTGGGCATGTTCTTCTACGCGGAGTAACTGTTACATGGGTAGATTTTGATTTATTTGCTATTATTCGACGTGTTTTCAAGTACAATTGATCTTTAGTGAGTTGTGTTTGGAGGTTCTTTGATGTTTTGGGTAACTGCGTAGTCATGAAACAACCGTATCGTCTACATATATGACACGTGAGTGATTTTCATGGCAGTGATCTTTCTGGTCGGTATTTATCATTAATAACCTTATAGGCCGGTAGGAGATGACACCTTCTGGATTTTTTAATGATTTGAGAATCATAATTATTCGAACTATTTTTCAAACACCAGGATTTACTAATAGATAGATTGATTGCGTTAAATATGCTACAGGCTAATAAAGCTAGCATTGTAATTATATTTAGCCCATTTTATAAAACTTAAGTTTTATTTGTGTTACATGGGTAACTACTTGAAGCTATTCTTCAAATAGACTGACGGTTTCTACGGTTCTTCTCTCAGATTAGCAGTAGATACAAACGCAACTGTATATAAAAAGGTACATGCAATATACCACATGTTTTGCTGTTGTTGCCTTGTACCTGTTCAAGTCATTACCCATTTTTCATAATAGCCAATTATTCATATCTGTACTAATAGTTCCATAGTTTAGCATAGTTAAAGCTCTTTAATTTATTTTTGGGCGACTACATACTGTCACTTGGTTTCTAGTAAAACATGAAATGATGACAGATTAACGGGGAAGGATGTAGTTCCCAACTCAAAAGAATTTTTTGGAGTAATTTAAAAGCTCCGGTTGAATTTGGAAACATACCCTGTACAAGCGGAAACATGTTTTTACAATATCTGGTTAAGCACTATTACTGTTCTTTTAAAGATACCTGACATTTTGTCGAGGGTTCAATAAATTCAACGGGCCTACCTAGAGGACTGACAATCCTCATCAATCTTTAGCTGGTGCTCTGTATAGACGATAAAGACGTAACGTAGTAGAATAAAAGTGGGCAATATCCAGATATACAATCTACAAGATTTACAGTCTCTTACAAATCATCTTCAACCCATATATGTATCAAAAGTAGGTTATATGTTCTCAAAAACTATCATGTTACCAAATTCACACCGTTTAACACAATCTACAAGTTGAAGTAAATGTAAAGGTGGCATAGCTGTTTCCTCAAAATGGACTCAATAATTTAATACGAGATAATCAAAATGTATCAAAACAAGCATCGGAACTTTTAGCTTCAGGACTATAAGTCAACACTTCAAGACCAAGTCTCGTTACTACTGACGATGGGCCACAGGCATTCCTGTTCCTGAAAAGTCCGGGATAGATGGAGATACTAGAATTAAATCCATATGTTTGTTTTGTTAGCCCTAATCCTCAAAAGATGCGTGTATAAATTTGACAGCTGTCGGATCATTAGTTTGTGAGTTATGGCATTTTGAGTGAGGCAACTTTTATTATTGTGAAAAAAAAATGGATAAAGGAATTTCGCGTGTTGATAAAATATTGCCTTTTGAAGGCAAAAAATACAGTTGAAGCCAAAACTTGGCTTGATGCCCAGTTTCCGGACACTGCCCCAGGAAAATCAACAATCAAGGATTGGTATGCTAAGTTTAGACGTGGTGAAATGAGCACCGAAGACGGTGAACGCAGTGGACGCCCAAAAGAGGTTGTTACCGACGAAAATATTTAAAAAATCCACAAAATGATTTTGGATTACCGCAAATTGAAATTGAATGAAATAGCAGACGCTCTAAAGATATCAACTGAACGTGTACATCATATCATTCACGAATATTTGGGTATGAGAATATTGGGTATAAGCTCTGTGCAAAGTGAGTGCCACGCGAGCTCACTTTTGACCAAAAACAACGACGAGTTGATGATTCGGAGCAGTGTTTGAAGATGATCAAGCGTAATAAACCCGAGTTTTTGCGTCATTATGTGACAACGGATGAAACATGGCTCCATCATTTTACTCCGAAGTCGAATCGATAGTCCTCCGAGAGGACTGCACACGATGAACCCGCTACAAAGCGTGGGAAAACGTTCGGCTGGCAAGGCTATGGCGTCTGTATTTTGGGATGCGCATGGAATAATTTTCATTGACTACCTTGAAAAGGGAAAGCGACTATTACATAGCGTTATTGGACCGTTTGAAGGACGAAATCGCTGAAAAACAGCCGCATTCGAAGAACAAGAAAGTGCTGCTTCACCAAGATAATGCACCGTGTCACAAGTCAGTGAAAACGATGGCAAAAATCCATGAAATGGGCTTCGAATTGCTTCCTTATCGACCGTATTCTCCAGATCTGGCCCCCCAGCGACTATTTCCTGTTCTTAGATCTCAAAATAATGCTCGCTGGGATGAAATTTTAGTCAAATGAAGAGAGGATTGACGAAGCCTATTTTGAAGCAAAGGACAAATCGTACTACAAAAATGGTATAGAAAAGTTGGAGGCTCGCTATAATCAGTGTATCACCGTTGAAGGGAATTATGTTGAATAAAAAAAATTATTTTGGCAAAAAAAGTGTTTTACTATGGTAGGCAGGACTTTTAATTGACCTGTTACTGTTAAAATTATAATTCTTCTTTTTTATTTTAGCCGACAATATGCGCATTGATTGTCACATCTCACTACAATTTACTTAATTTTTGACATGATCTCAGAAATAATGCATACAGCATCAAGTATCTTTTATACCAACTAGAGTTTCTTAACCAGCCTGGTTAGTGGATTGACTGATATCATTTACGTTTTGGAGAATAACAATGGTAAACAACTACAAACATGAATTTGCAACCATGCTCCAACAGGGATTGAACCCGCGATTATCGCAATAGTAAGAGACCCGTTCATTCGCTTTAACTGGAATTATGAATACCATGATAAATAAGTATAATATTAAAATCTATAAGACATATTATAACAAATTAAATGTATAAAAATGATTGACATTAATGCCACTTTATTGAAGAATACACCAAAGCTTGGCGGAATATTAATCTAAACAGTTTAGAGTGATCCTTTTAATAACATAATAGGTCCTTTGGGATTATCTTCTGAGTATCCCGACCTATTAAAATATGTGTGTTTTGCTTTCCAACGCTAATTTATATTTTCCATCTACCCCACCCATTTATGAATTTTGCAAACACAATTACGAATATGACAAATTTAATCCTGACATACACGTCGTCTGCCCGTATTGCGATCTTTCCAGCTTTTGGGTTTAACTTTGACTATTTGGCTCGTTAAATTTTGGGACAATGATTTAGAACAAGCCCGAAAACCTAAAACTCGGAATATAAACCAAAGTGAATATTAGCACAGCTGTCACGGTTATGGTCCTGTTCTTCATATTTCTACATGTTCCTGTTAATTTTAATTACAGTCGGCAAATTAAATAATGAAATTAAAACGAATCTAAAACAACCTTATAGTTATGTTAATTTAATTTTTTTATAAAAATTATTTTAAGGAAAAGAAGTGATGGATTATTGAATCGACTACATGAACGATACTAGCTATCCAATCTCATTCTAATGTAAACGACACCTCTAGCTGCAAATACTTCACTTATCACACCTCAAACTAAACACAGACACAGCGATTTTTTGGAATAACCAAGGACATATCAGATCTCCCTCCAGAAAAAACGACCAAAGGAATGTAGTGAATTATTCCTGAGTTTCTATTGTACTTTTGTCTGCCAGTTCGTCTTTGGAGGACTTCAGCTTTAATGAACTGCGCTGTTTTTATTCAGATATTCGTTAGTGTTTAAGTGTCGGTAGTACCAGCTTCTGCCCAAATTCTACTAATCTAAGTTAAGAAATGTTTCTTTAACTTAACAATTTCCATATTTAATAGTTTACGGCTAGATAAAGCCTGACCAACTTCAATCAGCCATTTGTAGTTTACACCAGGAATTGCGATGACACAATCACAATGACACAAACTAGAGGTATCTCCAAAAGTAAATTTTCAAATTTCAACAATTTATAGCGCAACTCAATATCCACAATGTAACCATTCCGTGACCGG
Source organism: Rhynchophorus ferrugineus (assembly GCF_030347505.1). Classification (NCBI taxonomy): domain Eukaryota; kingdom Metazoa; phylum Arthropoda; class Insecta; order Coleoptera; family Curculionidae; genus Rhynchophorus; species Rhynchophorus ferrugineus. The sequence goes on from NW_027472581.1 coordinate 75,770,204, forward strand.
ATAACGTTACGTACCTAGGGCTTCTCTTCGACCGACAGTTGTGTTGGAAATCCCAAATCCAGGAATGTTCTGGGATAGTACACCTGCCATCTCTTCTGCTCTCTAAAAACGCGTACGATCACCAGACTCCTAATCGCAATCAAATGCTTATTGTACAAGATGTTAATACGGTATGTTTTCCTCTACGAATTTAATGTCTACTTCAAGTTTGTGACGCCAAATCAATTGAAGCCGTTTCAACTTTTCCAAAGTAAGCTTATCAGGATAATTCTGGCTCCATGATTTGAGCATACATTATTTAGCAAATAAATTCGGATTTGGCGCATACGAACTATATAGCATAAAATAAACTATGGACAAGAATAAACTCTATTGTCTTCCTTTTTGTAATGGCGGTACGTCATTTTCGAGTCGATCCATACAGTCGATCGAGTGAAAACAACAAAAAAACCTAGAAAATTCAGTTTTTGTGCTACATAATTAAATTGTTGTGTTATTCTTGGTAGTTTAACATACATTGGTTTTTGAAATATGGAAGAACAAGGGTAAGTGCAGAATGTAAGGTTAAAGTTTTATATAGAAGTTATAAAATCCAAACAGCATCAATTTTCTTTATAGTGAGAATTTTAGATGTCAAATTGATAACAAACAATTTTCAATGACATTAAATAGGAATCAAAATATGCCAAAATGTTTCCCCGAAACAGCAAAAAATTTCAAAACAATAACAAGAACAGAGAAGAACATTAGAGTAATGTTTTGGAAGTAATCAATTCATTAACGAGTCCATCAAGAATAGTAGCAAAAATTGTAGTAACTGGTAATGATTAGACATTTATTTTGACCATGATACATTTTAGTAATTATTTAATTTTTATCTTATAGGCGAGATGTAGCTAGAATTTGTCGATAGTGAAAGTCGAAGAACATCAAATCCAGAGAATCGGAAAAGAAGAAAATAGACAAAATTTTGCCAGGATGTAATAATAGTAGGAAGTAATAGTATGAAAAAATTAAATTTGCTAATAAAAGTAGACTTGGATCAAATAAACAAACTATAAAACAAAAAATAAACAAATGACAAACAAGGATAAGAGAATGCATTTTTATATAAGAGTCTAGATAAATAAATTATTATTCCGTAAAATTCTTTCAGCCGAAAAGCACAATCATCTATTCGTTTTCGACTAGTAAATGTACAATATGTCGACCGAAAGCTGGAGGTAGTCAATTCTTTAATAGGGTTTGTCAAGAATAGGAGCAAAATGGCAAATTGCAGTAAAGATCATAGTTGATCATATTTGGAATTTTTTTAGGACAATTTCATTGCTTTCATATGTAATGATGCTGGTAGCTTTTTCGCTTGGTTTTAACTAACATATATCGGCTGTATTTGATCTAAACGATGTAAATAAATATATTGTGCTTGGTCTTGTTTTTGGTAATGTTTATTTATATGGTTCTTTGGAGTTATTTTTTTAATAAAAATGTGTTAGTTTTATAAAACAGTTAGTATACTACTTAGTGCCAGAAGTCAAACTCGTTACTCTAGGGCTTCCCGGTTTGTTATGCGTTAAGCATTAGGTATCCCACCGCCTTGTATCAGACCAGAACAAAAACAAATAGTTCACAGCTAGAGATGTTTTGAGAAATTTCTTGCTTTTATCCGAACTCGAATAAACCATATTAAGGAATATTTTAAGGAACTGCGGAACAATTGTCAATCCAACATCAACCTAGCATCTTTGCTTGATAAGCTGATACATGTCATTTTATAAATATGAATTAGCTATTGGGCAGATTAAAAAAGGAAGATCATTAAAGACAATCCAGCACACAAGGTACAGGCGATGCTCACAAATAATTTTATTACAACTGTTATTACAAAAATTTCAATACATTCTTCATCTTATATCGATAGTGCATATACTAGTTTTGCAGAATGTTTCTGAACTTGGTTTTAAGGTATTAATTTATTCACCTTTCATAATTAGTCGCATTTATACATAATCTTGAAAAGTATAAAGAACCTTTTGTGTTTTAAGATTATCAGTCATTTTTAAGCTATGATAATGGTTTTTGGCCTATTTATTGCGGGGAAACGCTTTATTTATAGTAATTCAAGAAAGTTTTTATCGTTAGAACAAGTGCATTTAAGTTGAGGGGAATTATACTAAAAAATAAAGTCATTGCTGTAAATATAAATTAATTTTTTCAATTCCGCAAATTCGCATATTAGTATTTTGTTTAATTAAAATAATTCAAAATAATTTGAAAAAATTACAAAATATATGAAAATCGTGCATTATTAAATTAAGATAATCAAGTACACAATCACTAATACAATGGATTAAAATTGTTTTTAGAAAATATTACATTAGATAGAGCAAAACAAGATAATTAATTTCGCTTGTATTCATAGAATGAATTCGCTACATTTTTAAAACAAATGTATACTCTCCTTGTCTTGACATAGTCCGAAATAGGATCTTCGCACAAAGCGCATTTGTTTCTTGGCAACACTCGTAGGCCTAATCAGTTTTAATTAGATAGAAGCACTTCCGCATTTCCTCTTCTTTCTGTTTGTTATGTCGTCGCTTGAGGTATACCAGAAGTATTTATTTGTTCTAGAGAAATAATCTAAGAATTTTTAAGAAAACGACGGTCCTGGCAAGATATGATATATTTCATATATAATAATTTCATTAACTTATATGCAGTTTTTACATACTTTATTATATATTTATCCGTAGTTATTAAAAATATTGCATTACATTTATATGCAGTCGCTTATATTTTAACTCTTGACTGCCAGATTAAAGTGATCCACCGATAAGCTCAATAAAATCAAGTGTCTCTCTCAGTTTAATAACCTATAATCTATTTTATAATATGTTTTATAATACGTTACATAATTAAAAAACTGGAAGAATAGCAAACTATATAGTGATGGCCATTGTCCTTGTTGAGATTATTTTGGTGTTCCTGAAAAAACCTGAAAAAACCTGAAAACGCGTTTTCTGTCAAAATAGTCTTGTGACTAAAACCTCAACTTTATTGAACTGAATGTTGACCACAACATTCCACAACTATCCGTCCAATTTTCAGTCAAAACTGACTGAACCGTGTGTCCATTCTCTGACACCACTGATGTTCTTTTATCTGTGTACTCATCATCATTCCCATATCGTCCTATGTCTATTCCTTTTGGTTCTAAGGTTAAAGAGCGCCGAGGCATCTTCCTATGTGGTCTGATATTACTTTGATATATTTTAGTAGCACCTTGCCAATGGTTTACTACTCTGGTAGTCTGGTTTATTTTCTTCTGTTTCAGTTTTTGTCAGGTAAGTAAGCTCGCTCATTTGCAGAATCCCCAACCTAAGGCAATGAACTTATTTCCTAAGGAGTCTAGTCGGGTGTAATAAAGTAGATATTTTTTGGGATCCATCATCTGGTTTGACGTGTCCTGAAGTCAACAATCACGGCTCCAACCTGGAAGCCAATAGTCTAAAAAGTATATTAATTTGGTAGGTTTTCTTTTAACCTAGAATTATAAAAATTATTATGAAACAAGTAATTGTAAAAAATTATATTTCCAGGGAATGGGTCAAACATTGTGGTGAACCCATGTTAGTTGTAAAATTACTTTATAGCATTTCTGTTAAGAATTGATTGTGATTTAATGTTCAACTTAAATATATGAATTACAGTCTATATTAGGGATATTGAAAGTGGTAAATATATCTACACAGCCACACAACCAAACAAACTGGCGATATATCGGTATATTTTGCTAACAAGCTTAGTCTATAACTTTCTCTCGTAATTTGTTTGATTCGAACATTTAATTCTGCTTCTTCATACACACTCGACTCTCACGATTTTCTACGTCTTATGTATTTCTAATCTTCTATGTTAACTCTCACTTTGGTCAGCTTTATCACATCTCTACATTCTTATGGCTCATCAATAAATGCTCGTGAACTGCATATTTGTTTACATTAAAGAATTGTTTGAAAATTTTAAAAAATACACAAAAAAATTGGGCTTATTTTACAACTTTGTTATGACAAAGAAAAGAACATTATTCAAACGTGTGTAAAATGTCCCCTATGCACTTTTATCAAAATCTACTGCTCGGAAATGCTGATCTCTATTTCCCATCCTTTTGGATCTTTTCCATCGCATGTAAATATCTGGGAACAACTGACTCAGCAGCTATTAAGCTATCGCAAAGGTTTTTGAGAATTTGGGCTGGACGAAATGATAACGTTTTGTAATTCATTGGCTTGAAAGTTTTGTTGTCCTCCAAGTCAATTCTTGTGAGTTACATCAAAATCGCCACTTTTAAATCGTTGGAACCAAAGTTGACAATCGGGATATGACAGAGCAGCAGAATTCAAATGTTTTTAAAAGTGTTTGATGAGCTGCGACATCAGATTTATTAAAATCAGCTAACACAAGTAATGAATACCGAAAATGTGATTTTTAAACTAAATGAAAAACTGTTATTTTATATCGATAAATGCTAAAAGTTTAAAAGTTAGGTTAGGTTGTTTACATAACAGTTGCAGACATTGATGCTTCGCATTATATAACAGATATCACAGAGAGAAAACAAATAATACCAACACACCAGTTTGGGTTTATTAACAAACACTCAACAATTGACCAGGTCCACAGAATAACAGATGTTATTGAAAAAGCCTACGAAAGTAAAAAAGTATGCTGAGCTATATTCTTAGATGTAGCACAAGCCTTCAATAAGGTTTGGCACGAAGGCCTTGTTCATAAACTACAGAAAATGCTACCAAAACAACACACCGAACTACTAAAATCATACATTACAACCAGAATGTTTAGAATCAAACAAGAAGAAGCTTACTCTATAATAAAAGAAACTAAAGTAGGTGTACCACAAGGAAGTGTATTGGGGCCAATGCTTTATCTACTCTACACTTGTAATATACCACAAATGGAGAATATTACATTTGCTGATGATACTGCGATTATAGCTGTCGGAGACAACAGTGAAGAAACCTCACGAAAATTATAACACGCAAGTGACAATATAAATAAATGGACACAAGCTTCGAAAATAAGAATTAATGAAAGTACATCTGTTGTACATGTGCAGCTCACCTATAAATAGACCGTACAAGCACCAATAATATTAAATAATACTATTATTCCATATAGCAACAACGCTAAATATCTTGGAATGAATCTAAATGTAAAACTTCGCTGGAAGGAACATATAAAGAAGAAAAGAAAAGAACTGAAATTGAAATATAGGAAAATGTGCCGGTTAATTGGACGAAAATCACAATTATCAGTATATAAAAAATTGCTATTATATAAGCAAATATTGAAACCTATATGGACATATGGAGTTCAATTATGGGGATGATCTGCAAAGAGTAACATTAATAAAATACAAATTTTTCAGAACAAAGTCCTGAGAGGTATTATGGGTGCACCCAAATACTATAGGACTGATTACCTACATCGAGACCTGCAGATACCCACAGTCAGTCAAGAAATCAAGAGAATTGTAAGGGGGTATGAGGAAAGACTTCATTCTCATACTAATATTGAAATATTGCAACTTTTGGATACCACCAAAACAGGACATAGACTCAAAAGAACCAAACCATCTGATCTTGTGTAGTGTTGTGTAGTGAGGTGCATATATTAAAAAATTATTCAGCAGTGACATGTATAAACATTATTTCACCAGAGACTGAGTTAGGGCCGATGGGTCCTCCTAGTTATATATCTAGATTTAAGTTAGCATAAAGACAAATTGTAGGTTAGACGGAAACGACTAGTAACAATATATTAATTAAATAATAAAAAAAACCAAGAGATAACGCTGACTAAAATATATATAAGCACTTTTGTTAATATAATTAAACCAGTTTAATTTTACGAAAAAGGGCTACAAAACTTTTTCGCAGTCCCTCATTACAGAAAAATTATTGGCTTACATTATATTAGGGTGACTGGATGGAATACGCTTGAATTTATACCACAAATGCCTATTTTTACCGTATTTAATGTTTAATATATTAAAACATAAATGATTCAATACATATTTAACACCTGCAGTTTAAACGGTTTATATTTCATCGTAAGAAAGTCATGTTAAATAAAATATCGACTTATGACAATTTAAATCGAACTAGAGGTTCTAATACAACGTAGTAATAAATATTGGGCGCTCAATTTGAATAATTGCAGCGTTATAGAGTGGAATGTTTTCATCTTGGAGACTCCGACGCGGAATTTCCCGAGAAATAGTGTCGTGGGTCTTGTTACGTCTCCCCGTACGGAACCCGACTACAAAATATGATGTCACATTACGCGTAAATCGCGCGGCAATGGAGACAAAATCCGGCGCAGCTAACAGACACATTTATTAGGCTCGTGCTATCATAATTACCTCCAACAAGGATCATTGTTTAATGGGATTAGTTCGGATTGTTCATTAACGTTAATTGAGGTAGTTTAAATGTTTAGTATCAATTAAGTATTAAAATTAATCAAATACAGCGTGACGAGGCAAAAACAGAGAGCCACACAGAATCTTATGACTTGAACAACAATATACCAGGTCTAATGTAAGTTATTACTGTGATCAAAAAATAGTACACATAGAAATCTTGGTGTGTTCGTTATTAATTTATTCGCGGGAACTGTCCACAAGGAATATTATTTGAGTGTTTTGAATTAACTTAATGTCTACATTACGTTAATGTACACGTGATTTAGTAATTTAAATAATAGATAATTATTTTTTAGAGTTAAGAAAAATAATCTGAAATTTTAGTCTGTCTTAATTGACGAATATAAGAATTAACTAATTAACTTAAAATTGTTGTAATATGAAAAAAAAATACCAGCAGACAATAATTAAAAATACTTTTGATTTTTTTCCATTAATTAATAAGAGTTTATTCATATATGAGAGGTGAACAACTTAGATATATTGGTACTACGTTATAAATTTTTTATTTTTTACGTTTGATTTTAAAGAAATGTAAAATATAAATAATCCATAAAATGCGATACATTTATAACATTCACAAGCAGTAATCTTATAAAAACATAAATGACAAAAGCCTTTTAAAGCTACATGATTGATTGTTGGTGAAATATGTATGCATCAATCCAATGCATATAATCTGTCTAATTATCGTGATCAGTTCATGGTTGCGATGAGATCAGTTAATCCCGGAATATTTAAAAAATTAAGGGGAACATTAAAATCGAATATGAAAAATATATGAAGTTCTAAATTTCTTGTACAATTTTTGCTGAAATGTTTCGCATTTAGTTAAGTATTCTTACCTTCTTTATATTACTTCATTTGTCATTGAATACCTACCACTTTAGTCAGTTCTATATATCTTTAGGGTAACTGGATATGGCTCATATGATATGATATCATATGAAACATATGATAAATCAAAACGGTCATGGTTGGTATGGTTGCGATCTGGTACGGCTGTTGATATCTTCCGATCCTACAGATACCGTTGCTTCATCGTCGCTTTGGCACTTGAATGTGGTCCATCGACGACGTTGAAAACAAGCTATTTTTCGGACAGGGCTCCCGTAATCGACCCTGTGGGAGGATCGATTGTTCGACGACGTGGTAGCTTATTTTCTTCGACGACGAGACATTGGCAATTCTGGTACCTCGGCGAAGACATGACGAGTCTACGGTGACTGCAATCGGTACCTAGCTTCTGGAGCTGCTCTGTGACTAATCCGTAGTCACATACGTTACGGTAATTCAGAAAAAACAAATAACGATAGTCTCCGACCGAAGCTGCCTAAAGCCTTTCAAATCAAAATGTCTGCCAATATGACGGAGACAGCGAGTGAAGGAAGACATTATGATTTAAACATAGAGCCGAAAGAAATGTTTAGTCGAGACGCTAATCATTAAATAGTGACGTCAAAATATCTAAGAGTTCAAAATATTGGGAAAGAAATAAAATTTGGACAAAAAATTTTAAAAATATGAAATGGAAATAATGAAATGAAATTTAAGGCTCATTGTTGCTCGACATTAAGCCTACCGAATGGCGAATTACCAACTTAAAGATCATTTCAGAAGACATCCGGTCTTATTCAGTCTGGTTATTGGCGTAGCATTTTCTTTATCGTATTTTAAACTTTTGTCTTTTGGACAATCATACCCCAGCTGAATTCGAACCGGCGACTAGCGCAGCAATAGGAGGACCGTCCTGAGGACCACTACGACAACCAAGCCGACATAGCACATTATTACATTTACTATCATCTTCAAGGAAGTTCAATGTTTATACCACTGATACCCCATCTTGGTCCGTTTATTTTCATTTTTTCATTTTAAAAACGCATTTGTTGTGAAAATTGGTATAATAGATATTAATCAAAATATTTTTTATCATTTTAATAACATTTTTTCATTATTCTTGCGGCATGGTGACCCTAAAAGACTGAGACGTGACTATGTATGTGAAGACTTAGATACGTCATGTTATTGGATTTTTTGAACCAAAGAAAACCAACTGATGGTGATCTTACTGTACGATCAATATTAATCAAAGCTATTTTTAAGAAGGTTATCATTTACATTCAGGCTTGGCACCAAAACGAATAAGGTACATCATTTATGTATCAAACAAACATTATCTATGTGCAGCAATATACCACAGTATGTCTACATTATAAGCTTCAATACATTTTTAAATAGTTTTCTTATAAGCTAACAGTAAGCTAGCATAACAATTATCGACAAAAATCGATAATCCTTGATGATGTATCTTCGTTAAATATTTAATTAAATTTATTGATTCAATTATATTGATATAATCACGTTGAGTAAAATTTTTAAATACTTTTAGAACACAAATGCGCCATCAGAAATACTCCAGATAAAAACATTAGTTAAGCACAATGTTGAAATATAAAAAACACCCCTCGTAATATACAACGGGCAAGCTATTCAGTATCTGCCTATCTTATAGCCTTTGATAACCATGAGAGTCATATAAACGTAATCTTAATAACCTCCTGAGATGAAACCTTGCGATAATATGATCGTAGATAGCAGCACGTCATAAAATGATAGAAAATATGTCAAGTTATGTGACTGGTTAATTTCATGATATAAAAGTCCTTTTATTTGTTTAATATAATAGTGAAACAAGAAATAAAAAATAGATATATATCTAATACAGTATAATATACCTCTAATATAGGTGGTATTTATTTCAAACCTTTTTGCTCGGCTGCGAAAAAGCTTTCGACACATCAAAACCAATTTTCATACATTTTTATCGATAGAGGGTGTTTACAAGGTTATATCAAAACTTTTTACTAAATACTTTTCATTAAATTAACATCTTCGGAACATTTAACAACAACTGAAAAAGGTTATTCAATGTAAATACCTCACAATTGAATTCAAATTACAATTAATAGTTTCCAGTTTCGATAATAGATGGATTTAAAATCGCATACTAATAATTCTTATTCTATGAAAGCCATATTATAACGTTTTAGAGGTTAATTAAACATTGTAGATATAAATGTGCCGTTCGCTTACTCAGTAAAAAGTTGCTGCACTTTAAAGACAGAATTTAATTTTCCTTTTTCACTTTCAAAACAGAAAATTCATTGGTGTTTATGGCGATGGGAGCTTAGTTAAGTAAACGGCATAATTGACAACAATTCTGACATTAGAAAAAGTGTAAGTAGCAGCCAACAAGATCTACAACTGAACTAGAGGCTGAACATTACCAATCAGCAGCATCAAATCTCTCCATATTAATTTTGCGTTGCGGGGAAATGACAAAAACCTAATATCACTTGACAAATGACCGATTCCTCAAACAGTATCAGGCAAACACCTCGGCATCGATTTTGATACTAGATCAATTTGGAAACATTACTTTAGATAAAAAGCAGAGATGATCAAAGAAATGCACAGGATAGCTGGAAGATTATCCCAACTTAATGTATAATCAATCAAAGAGATTGGTTTATCAGTCAATCATAAAGCTAATTTATACCTTTGGGGTGTAAATATGGGTATGTATTAAAATATTAAACCAACTAATAATCCAAGGCAGCCAAAACAAAGTTCTACGATTAATTACCAATGCCTATCGCTATGTAACCAACGAAGAACTGCACGGTAACCTCGAAATCAAATGGATTTACGAAGTTATCCAAGATTTCAGCTTAAAGCATGAAATAAGGTTACTAAATGACAGCAACATTTAAGAAGAAACAGATTTATGGTTTTAGCACAATAGTGACAAAGGGTCATGGATTAAAACAGTACATACATAAATGATACTACTATTTCCCCAACCAATTGTATCTTATGACAGATGTAATTATTTCTTCTAATAATTACGGCTTTATTATCATAAAATAAGTTTAAATATGTGGTCCACTGATTTATATATTTAATATTTACACTCGAAAGTTATGGTATACGTAAGTACCTAAATAACATACATACTCAGAAAACAAAATTTCGCAAAGCTTTCGACCTAATTAGCATCCAACTTAATACGTATAAGTTTGCCAAGAACGATAAAAGCTTTTTAGGTGCATGACTTTCATATTTTCTGGTCTTTTTTTGTTTAGTGCCACTGCTAAGTCTCCCCAATCGGCACTAATGACAGTCGCCTTCCAACTTCCAAGAGGTCTCTGAAAACCTTTAATGTTGCCATATAATAGACTCTTTATACAGCCAGTTTCACATATGCTGTTTTTGTGGCATATATAAAAGAAGTTCTTTTTCAATAATTCGATAAGATAATAATAAATAATAAAATAGAAATATCCATGAGCGTATCTTCTAATCAGCCAGTATTTTTTAATTAACTATTAATAGTTATGTTTAATTTAATTTATTGATATTGCTGTGATAGTTAAATAATATTGTTACTTAGTTGAACAGAAGTACAATTTATTTTGTTCAGTTTGTTTTTAAATTACGATTACAAGGTGAAAAACTCCCGGCCTAGTTAAAAAATATTTTTATTTTCCTACATAATCTCTTCAACTTCAACTTGGTTCAGTGTGTCTCTTAAATTATTCATTGGATGCGAAGCGTTTGCCAGAAAGAAATTTCCTGAAGTTTGAGAACAAATGGAAGTTTAAGGGTCACAAATTGGGAGAATAAGGGGATGGCCAAGCAAATCATATAGGTGCGTTGTCTTGGTTAGGAACATGGCAGACCGAGAGTTTTTCACCTTACTCTCGTAGTTTTATGTATCTTCATATTTCATAAAAATCTCGCATTACCCGACTAATTTTCATTAAATTAACATCTTAGGAACATTTAACATCAAATGAAAAACCTAATCAATGCAAATACTTTACAATTAACTGAATTCACATTATAATCAAGAGTTTCGATTTTCCTTAATAGATGGATTTAAAATCGCATATCTTCTAGTAATTCTTATTTTATGAAGTCATATTATAACACGTTTAAAGGCAAAAATTCATAAAATATTTTAGATAAAATGTACCGTTCGCTTACACAGTAATAATTTGCTGCACTTCCAAAACTCCAGAAGGTAATTTTTGGCATATGTTGCTTTTTCACTTCCAAAAAAGGGAAGTAATCTAAAAGGCTCGTGAAAAATTGAATGGCGTTTATGACTATGAGGTCTTAAGTAAACGCCAGTGTCGACTGATTGATGAATCTGATATATTTCAAATCGCGATATCGCCACGAAACTAAACAAAGACCATAAATTAGTTTAGAACCATTTACATAAAACCAATACCAAAACTATGTCGACACTTGCTTATACATGGAATTAATTGTGAAAAAGCTGAATCAAAATCAAATCGAATTTTTGACACGAATAACTAGGAGCGATGAAAAGACGCATCTCGCATGAAGGAGTATTATCAACATTTAATTCCTATTTCGGCTGGAGCTCCCCAGTGTATTTTCTTGGGATCACTCAAGAAACCACATTGCAGGGGACCACTTTTCACCTTAATATCGTAGTTTCATTTACCTTATATTTCATTTTTAAAAAATATAAAAAATATCGAAATACCGAACTAAATAAAAATAAATAAAACCCTTATTTAACCTATCTGCTACACATATTTTGTATTCTACAATATGTGTACACAATTTAGCTTAATACCTGCCTAAAGCTATTTATCTATTTATAATATTATATCAACTGATCATTTTGAAGTCGGTGTTGAACCTAACAGGTTATATTAAATTATGACACAAAATTCCATTATTATTTTTGTATTGTTCAATTTGCAGTTGCCAGTAGCATTTCTACGGCTAGTGATTAAAAAGCAAACCGAACGGCCTTTGCACTGAATGACTTTGAAGAATGAAGAGAAAGAAAGAAGCAGGAAAACCCTCAATAAAAACTTCTCAAAAACTTCTAAAGCGGTGCTATAGCGGTTATCAGCCTACCTAAATAACTTCAAAGTATACAATTAGTTGTGTATAGATCCCCATAATGTTTAAAGAAATATCCTCTATCTACTAACCGTTGAAACTGAACGGCTTTTGCACTGAACAATTTGCGATCTTTCGTAACATCAGTTCAGAAATAACATTATACCCGGATATCTGATTATTTTAGATAAAAAAATATGTGAAAACTTTGTACGTGCTTTCGAAATTTGAGGTTTTTCCCCTAGATTCCGCGCTGACTTGGTTCCAATGGGACGACCACCTCGGACGTTCACTCTTTTGAATAAAAAAAGAATTTTGAAAATCGGTCTACAGTTGATACAGAAATCGGTGAACATACTTTAAAAAAATACATTCCAACATAGAACCTCCTCCTTTCTGAAGGCGGTTAAAAACGTAATAAGAGTGTCATGACAGAACTAAGATTTTTTCTTCAAAATTAAAAAAGCACTATTAGTTGACTTATACTATAGTTTAAACATTAATGTTGTTGCGGTTGTTATTTTCATGATAACGCGGGAGACTTCTTTACCTTTTTTTTTACAAAATTTTCATTTTCGTCTGCACATAAACAAAATTTTAATAAAAGTTTATGATAATCCAGAACAAAAACACCCCTCCAGAATAATTCTGAATAAAAAAACACAAGATATCTCTCCCGGCCTACAACTGAGATTTTATTATTGTTTCGTTGGAAAAACTTTTTGTACATCAAAATGTTAATTAAACGAATAAAAAGCTTAATATTTCAACGCGTTGTTAAAATACATAAATCTCGAAGCCAATGCGTTTTTGTGATAATTAATTAATGTTAATTAAGCGTGAGTTGTTAATCACTTTTTGATTCACAAAAATAGGTTAGTAAAATACTTATATTATAAGAGTATAATCCATAATATCTCATGGAAATAATAATAAAACATAATGATAAAATACATATAATAATAAATTATTTAATAAAATATTGAATATTCTGTATAAATGTAAATATAGTTCTGAATAAAGTACATTGCACCCTCTCTATAGTCTATCGAACGTTGCTGTGAACATACGTCATCAATATGTTTAATGTATTGCCTGCCGCAATTTGGTAATTCGTTTTAAAATCAGACAATATCTTCCTTCTCATTTTATTCTAGTTAAAAATATATTAGAGAGAAGAAAATGCTGTACGATAAGTTCGAACGCATAATCGAACCAGGCTATGAAATTTGTCCGGTTGTCAAACGTATGCAAAATTCTTCAAAACAATAATGATAAAAGGTTATAAACCAGCAAACGTTGTTTTAGCGCTTTACTTGTTTTTATAAATTTCAAATCGCGGCTTATTATTACTCTAATTAAAAATACCGATACCAGACAGAATAGTCGTCTCTAATCAGTTGCGTCGAACAGGATAATAGAGACTCCCTCTTATCCCTCTTTATTAGAAGGGTAAGCATTTTTACTGTTAAATACTAAGTTGCTGCGGTTTTTATTGAAAATATTTTTAATGTGTTGCAGCTGCACTGAACATTGGCATGGACACGGTCATTAAAATATCTCAAAAAATGAAAAATATCATCTCGGCTTCACCGAAAAAAAAAACGGTTCTCCTACGAAGGAGGTGACGAGTCAAGATCAGCTTGTTAGCTCTATCAGAGATCAAATATATGAAATGTATAAAAACAGTGAGTAGTTTATTCAATATTAACATAATTTAATATAATTATTTCAGGGTAAACTGTGTAGAAAGTATCCATAGATATCTTGGAGCTATGAGATACGATTTTTGAGGCATGTAGAACACCTCTTCGTACACGGTTAGGTAATATAGGATTTAAATGGTGTAAAAATAACCCACGAGAGGTCTAATGGAACTTTCAGACATTGCTTTTAAAATAATACAATTATTAAAAGCATATAATAAAATCAAGAACGACTTATTATTTCAATATGTGTTTACAAATGAGTCTTGAGTATTTCAGAACGAAACATTGGGTAACTTATGGTAAGATGATAATAAAACTACTGTTAATACAATAAAATTTGATGGAAAAAGGTAAACGTTGGAATAAGAATTGATTAGGTTTTATTAGCCATAACATATTGTTCTTTGGGATGGAAACACGAATGGTTAATAACACCTTCATTAAAGAAGAATTTGACAAAAGAGGAAATTGTGATCAAATCTTAGATATATTGGAAATTAACAGCTTAGTTATTCACTTGAATTAAATTTGAATAGACTATATGTTAAATGACTTAGATATTCAAAACTAAAAATATTGCAGGTTACATGTCCTCTAAACATTTTTCACTTTTAAAAGGCATTTATTGGGAAAATGTGACAAAATATATTTTAATCAAAATATTTTCCATAATTTTCTATTCATTTCTTTCATCTAACTGGTCCGTGGCGATACCGTGTGGAAAGAAAGATGTTGGTTTGGCAGCGATGCAATTATCGATCTATTTTTGCACTTCTTCAGCATTTTCAAACCGCGTGCCAGCCAAGCTGGTCTGGTTTGTACCCTGGGTGCAGCAAAACTTCTCATGCAAGCTCCAGTAATATGTCCTTTACAACTTTTGCAACGTGTGTCGGCGTCATGGAAAACGATGAGTTTGCATCTGTTATTGGCTATTACTAGTATTTTTTACAACAATAGACAGTTTAGTTTGTTCAAATGGCATCGACAGACCGCAGATGTCTACATTATAACTTGATGATCCCACCTTATGAGCATCAAGACTATATGACCATGAATATTCCATTTCGGTGTGGATTTAGATGGATTCTCTGGGTCAAGCTATGATTTTTGCACTAGGATTATCATAGTAGATCGCTTTTTCATGGCCAGTTGCAATACACGACAGAAAACTATTATTTTTGTCTGGCAAGAAATTAAAGTGCTCGAAATGGCACTTTCAGTCAATTTGTGTAGTAGTTATTTTCTCTCCTTTTAGATCTCTCTCATCCAATAAGTAGTTTTTTCTTG
The DNA here is from genome assembly GCF_030347505.1 of Rhynchophorus ferrugineus. Classification (NCBI taxonomy): domain Eukaryota; kingdom Metazoa; phylum Arthropoda; class Insecta; order Coleoptera; family Curculionidae; genus Rhynchophorus; species Rhynchophorus ferrugineus. Next base: position 75,785,660 of record NW_027472581.1, read on the forward strand.
TCATTTTCGAAGAATGATTTCGGGGGATACCAAACTAATTGAGTACAAACTATTTAGACTGTTGGTTATTCGTAAAACACTCTGCACCAAGTGTTACATTGACAGGTCCAAACATATCGATATCTCATGATGATAGATCTGGAATGTAGAGGCGTTAAGTGTACTTCAAATTTCGTACTGTATTTAAACCAACTCGTGGATCATACAGCAGAAGAATGCCATGATTGGACTGACGATACATCGATATGTGTCGAACGTGGTCAAAATATTAAAAATTCTAATGGCCTTTGATGACATTGATATCCTCTTGTCTCTTCACTTCATACTTTTTCGACTCGGAAGGGTAGAGATAAACCCAAACTACCTCGAATATCACAATACATTATTTGTAATGTCTCACTAGGTTTTAAAAATAAGCAAGAATAAGAATTTAGCAAGCATGAACTCTCGCATTTCTATCTGCATGAATAAGACCGCGCTAAAAACTTCTACAGGTCATCTACAAGTCATCTACAGGTAATTCTCCTTACCCTTCTCTATATTCCTCTGACCTTCGACATAGTTTAACCTTACACACTAAATCCTAGAAGTATAAATGCTCACTTATATTTAAATATCCCTTGTATATTTTATTTTTTAATGTTTTATTGTAAAAATGATTGCTTCAGAATAAGTTGATAGGTTTTCAGCAATGACCTCATAGAATTAAACTCTTAAACTGAATCAATTTTTTAGATTTAGTAACAATAAATAATCGCTAGAGGGCAAATTTACGAAATATAGTAACCGTATTGAAAAGTGTATACTAGAACCACAGTAGGTTTAATAAATTCATATGATATTCTGCATTAATATTTTTTGTTTGTTTACTGTACAGTGTTCTTCAATGAAGTGGTCTTAGCTTTATTTGCACAGGTTTCTATTTCATATTTAGTCAGCAGTTATGAACCGGAGCCAAAAATCTCTTTTTATTATTAGTTTCTGTAAAATCGCAGTACCCCTTTTCGGTATATAGTATATCGTATATAGACACTTTGTTTGTCGGTAAATACTCAACATCCCCTCTTCATTCATAACTTTCAAATAGTTTTGAATACAGAATTTGACCAAACCTAAATAACTTTCTCTGCCTTACTATCCTGGATTTTTGTGGTCACTTAGTTCTATGTAGTTCACTGACTTTGAAACCGCTAGGACTTCTGGCTCTTTCCACTTTCGTATCTGTTAGATATTTTGTTTGGTTATCTATCACTTGTTATTGTTAACAAAATAGTTTGTCGATACATTTTCTAGTTTTATTTAATACACTGATTATTAATTTTTTAGCATTTTTGTCGTCTATTTTTATGACTGGACAATGCTTTTTCTTGACTAAAACCGTAATTAAGGAGTATATTTCTGAATATACTCTGAATTAAACAAGAAAATTAACTTAATTACTCATTAATACTCCTCCATATTTTGAAAATATAGAAAAAAATACATATAGAGCATTATAAAAACTATAGCATGACTATATAGTGACTAATACTTGATATACGATATCATGATATGTAAAAATGTTTGCTGTTTTTTATTATAACAATATCAATTTAATTTCCTATTTTATATCATAGAGGACACTGTTGCTTTCACGAAACACTATTGATTATTCTTTTTATAAAATACGGCCTTCGTTAGTTTTTTCAAGGTTATTTTTAGTTTGAATATGCTGATGAAGTTGGAATAGTTTTAATATTATTAAGATTCTACAAGCTCATTCACAAGTAATGTACATGTTGTAGTATTAATCAATTGTATTTGGAATACTTTATTTTTATTATTATTGTTATATATTAGAACTTAGTACATTAACACATCCGAATAAATAAATCTGGTATCCTTATGTTGCAATAAATTACATGAGATGCAAATATTTTCACTTTATGAACAAGTAATCCAGCTGACTAGTTTATCAGAAAATCAATTATATCAAGTAAAGGACAAGCCATAAGAAAAGATATATATTTATATTTAAAAACAATTACTGACAGTTTCAGATATGTTAGTGTCAAACCATCATTCTAAAAAACCACGTATAATGTCATATATTATTATTTAATAATATAATGTTGTATTTTATTATTTACTAGCCGACCCGACAGATATTGCCTTATTCGAATATAGCCTTTTCGTTCGCTGATCCAAAAGAAAAGCCAATTTTCGGGCTTTTTTCATCTATAAAAATGTGGTGGGGTGGGACAAAAGAAGCAGCCTATCAATTCCGTTTGAGATAACTCTGTTAAGAAGTTAATGTTAGAGTAAATTCACTTATACGAAGTCAAAAATTACTCAAGTAAAGTAATGACATTACAAAGTCCTCCTAAATGCAGTCTAGTATATCAGGAACCCTCAATATGATCGCCAGACTAGTAATTGGGCATGTTAGAGCATTATGTTCAGTTATAAATCAGTGACAAGGTATCAATTATAGCTTATTATTTTTTTATTAAAACCGCTTAACAGCCAAAGAGAACCTTCCCCTCAACGATTGATTGCACCTCCCAGCTGACACATAACCTCCAATATTGGTCCCCAACATCCACAAACCCTTCTTTCATACTAATGTTGACCACGATATAAATTGTTTTGATTTAAATCCATAACACTGTCTGTTGAAATTAAAACATAAAAACAAATGCAGTACAGCTATTGAATGATAAATTGCACATTGAAGATAAGTATACATAAATGTTGGCTATCATATTATTATTATAATGATACTCAAAACTGCCCCCAAAAATATGTAAAATATTTGAACCATTAGGGAAAGTGAATTTTATTCGTTTTGCTTTTACGTACTCATATATTATTAGTGGTAATGTGTCATAAAATTCACATAAAATATATAAAACAAGAATGTAAAACTGATATTTCAATTATAATTCAGTTTACTGCTTATTGATAATTTTGACCCACCTTCCAAAACACGAATGTGTGACAGAATTTTATATTTTTCATCCTGAATTATTCAAGAGGCCTTTTTTACCACAACTTAAATTCGGAGAAATTTTTATTAACTTTTTTTATTATAACAGTAAAAAGTATCTCTTATATAGAGAAAAAAGCATGACCTGAATTCGACAATTTCATATTTTTAATATTTTTTGTAGTTCAATAAAAATTAATGTAACGAATGAATTATACTAACACTATATTTAGTATATTTCACTAACTTTATCCACGATTATTTTTTAAACAGTCGCGTTATGTTTGTTGATATTTTTTTATTATTTAATATGCGAAACTAATTTAATAACTGTATAAAACAAACACAGATTCCATATGAGTATTTGCATGGCCAATAAACTGTGTCTCAATATTTCACAGTTTATAATGTTCATTATATGCGCTATAAAAAGAGAAATAAAATGCGAGCATAGAACAAATACGAGTATGTCATGTAGCCAGAACGGGACAAAATAAATTACAATCCAAACAAGTAGCGTATATAAGAACATAATAATATTTATTGGTTACAAAAACATTAATTCAATAGGTAAAAAAGAACATAGAAACTATGGGAGTTAAAAGTATAATGCTATTAGGTGTATAATTTCATTTTTACATCTTTTTGTCACTTTCTAGTTTAAAATTATAGTACCTATCTTATCTTATATTATTATATAGGGATACAGAGTTTTACTCGGACCAATCGAATTTTTGAAATTGTTTACGTGTAATAATAACTACTATTATTAATTTATGAACTCTGCCTTGTCTTTAGTTACAAGAAATTACGGATTTGGTATTTGTAGTTTTAAATGAGGTTTAACCTAATTCCTATTTCTAGAATATGTTCCGACTGTGACGCGATCTCTGTTGTGATATGAGTACCTTATATAATAATACGCTACAGTCATAATTCCACTAAAAAGATGTTGATTTAAATAAATAAAGAATGGCTTCATCGCTCATTAACAGTGAAATTACATCATTCGAATTCTTCTTTAAGAACCAGTGTTGGATTAGACATAGCGGCCCATGTTTATTTTATGATAAACTTCTTTTTTATATAAATTTTAAAGTCTCCTTTTACCAACTAGGAGTTTATCTGGACTGGACCTACAGTTTAACGGGGACTCCGAACCACGGTCCTCGGCATTAAGCCTGCCGACTGGCGAGTGACCAACTTAGGAATCATCCCAGAAGACATCCGGTCTTACTCAGTCTTGTTACTGGCGTGACTGGGGTCATTTTCCTTGTCGGATTTTGCACTCTTGCCTAGGACAATCACAAATATTAAACTAACACAAACATAAATTTACGACCTAGCTGAGCAGGATTCGAACTCGCGACTATCGCAGCAGTAGGTGGACCGTCCTATCGCCTTTACCACTGCGCCACCAAGCCGGCTATGATAATTTTCGGCTTGTCCGAAAGCAAGTTCTATTATTACACATTGAAATATTTCCTGTACGAAAGATGTATTCATATTTCTTATTTTGATGTGAAATTATTAAATGAAACTGGTAAAATGATGAGTTGTAAGTTCTTAAGCAAGCAATAACAGTAATCAATATTAAATAATTATGATTGACATAATTACTAGCACGTTTATCCGGAAAATGTGAAACACCACAGTGTGTGCATGAAATTTAAAACAATCCCAAGTTTAGTCAGTATTTTTCTAAAAATATATATTCTGGATGGAAAAATAAAACTGGATGGAAATTTAAAAAATTCCAAATATATGAAACACATAAAGCTTTCATTCTAATAATAAGTGAGTAAGAAAGCAATGATAAACTAAACCTAAGTTTCCGGAAAGAAACCATCTGTCGATTCGAACTGAAAGAGATAAAAGAGAAGCCAGCCAAAGGCCAAGTAGAATTATATTAAAGCGCCAGTTCTCCAACAAGAAACAAATAATTCGAAAAACTTTGGTAACTAGGTCGATATATGAAGGATCAGTTTATGGAACACTTTTCGTCGAGTAATGAAAAATATAAGATTTATTTTACATTTTTCTTAGCTCATTGCGAAATAGTATTAATACTAATATTAAATTGCTCACTAAATTTTGGCATTCGACAGAAAATTTTCTCACTTCTTATATATATCTAGTCCTAAAAGAAACGAAAACATAAAGACAGACACAGAGTTTTCATTATTATTTTCATCACAATCACATTATTTTCTATCGATTTTTTATAGCTCTTATCGTATAGTTCCTGCAGTCACTTATGAGAGCGATTTATAATATCAATTTGCTGGGCGACAGCCCCCCATGCTTCTAGACTCTTCATTCAGTCTTTTTGTGCCACTTTTTACAATCACAATACATAAATATATGTTTTTTATGCTTCCGCAGGTGTTACATGGTGGCATAGTCTTTCGGCTTTCTATCTGCGTTTGGTTCTGAAAATATATTTCGCGGTGAACCCATCGGTGCTCCTTCTATTTGTTTATATGTTTTATCTTTAAACATAACCTAGGTATTATTCAGACAATGTTTTGTCAGGTTTATTGTCTTCTCCGATACACTGTATTTATTTATACGTTTTTTTCATATACATTATTACAAATAGAAGGTGCCTAGAAATATCCACCGCTATCCATGGCAAACCTCTCCTGTGGCGCAGATATGTGAACGATACTTTCGTTATATGGATGCATGGATAAGAACCTTTACAAAGTTTTCATGAATACATCCGAATAAAATATATCAAAGGGACAATGGAGGTCGAAAAGGAAAATAGACTCCCATTCTTGGATATTTAATACAGAAACAAGAAATCAGAATGCTTGGGTACTCAGTATACCGAAAACAAACCTATATAGATCGTTATTTAAATGCTCAGTTACATCACCACACGACGTAGTAGTAGTGAAGACTTTAATCACACGAACAGAAAGGATAAGACACAAAGGCCATGCCTGAGAAAACAAGAAAAGCAAAAACCATTGACAGGGAAAGACTTGCATGCCATACATAAAAGGCACCACAGATAAAATTAGAGGAATAGATAAAAGACACAACATCGAAACAATTTTTAAAACTGACAAAAAAATTAGCGAAATCCTACCGAGAAGGAAGACCAAGAAGTATACAAAATTCTCTGCCAATACTGTGAAAAGGTCTTCAAAGCACAAACAAATAGAAGGCTGCATACTAGAAGGGATGAACATCGCAATGCAGTCAATAACAAGAGAAAGATCGTCTCTGGCACAACATGTAATAATTACTTCACACACGATTGATTTTAAGACACAAAAGCTATAGCTAATGTATATGCTAATGCAAAAATCGAAAACGATCATAAACGAAAAAGCTATTGAGATTGAAAAACACCCTAAGAATTACAACACTAAAGATGAGAGATGTGATGGTACAAAGAGAAAACGGCCAAGCAAAATGTCCATATACCAGGAGTCTATACACACATCCAAATATATAGGTTGTCTTCAGCAAAGCTGAAGACTAATTCAGCTCGTGTAACGAGGAGTAGCACACAAAAAAGTAAGACCTGAAGATGGCAGATGAGATATTGCCGAAACATCGTCAAATCATAAAGGAAAAAGCTATTGAGATCGAAAAACACCCTAAAAATTACAACACTAAAGATGAGAGATGTGATGGTACAAAGAGAAGACGGCCAAGCAAAATGTCCATATACCAGGAGTCTATACACATACTCAAATATATAGGTTGTCGTGAGCAAAGCTGAAGACTAATTCAGCTCGTGTAACGAGGAGTAGCACACAAAAAGTAAGACCTGAAGATGGCAGATGAGATATTGCCGAAACATCGTCAAAATATTAAAGGCTCTTTTCAGAACACAGAGAGAAATCCGAAATAGTACGCCAGCATATAACAGTTCAATTGAAAAGTCCCTGGCCTGACATAGATGGCGCTACTAGAATTAAATCAGTATGTTTTTAGTTAATTTATTGGTATGCTCAGTTTAGACGTGGCGAAATGAGCACCGAAGACGACGAACGCAGTGAATGGCCAAAAGAGGTTGTTACCGACGAAAAGATTTTAAAAATCCACAAAATGATTTGAATGACCGTAAATTGAAATTGAAGGAAATAGCAGAGATTCCAAATATATCAACTGAACATGTACATTACATCGTTTACGGATATTTGGGTATGAAAAAGCTCTATGTGAAGTGGGTGCCGCGCGAGCTCACTTTTGACCAAAAACAACGAGTTGATGATTTGGAGTAGTGTTTGAAGATGACCAAGCGTAATAGACCGGAGTTTTTGCGTCGATATGTGACAATGGATGAAACATGGCTCCATCATTTCACCAATCGACAATCATCCGAGTGGACTACCCACGATGAACCCGCTCTAAAGCGTGGGAAAACGCAACAGTCGGCTGGCAAGGTTATGGCGTCTGTACTTTGGAATGCGTATGGAATAATTTTCATTGACTACCTTGAAAAAAGAAAAATCATCAATAGCGACTATTACATAGCGTTATTGGGCCGTTTGAAGGACGAAATCGCCGATGCACCGTGTCAAAAATCCATGAATTGGGCTTCGAATTGCTTCCTCACCGTATTCTGCAGATCTGGCCCGCAGCGACTATTTCGTGTTCTCAAATCTCAAAAAAGTTCTCAAATCTCTGCTCGTTGGCAAGAAATTTTCGTCGAATGAAGAGGTCATCGCCGAAACTGAGGCCTATTTTGAAACAAAGGACAAATCGTACTACAAAAATGGTATCGAAAAGTTGGAGGGAATCAGTGTATCAACCTTGAAGGAAATTATTTTTTACAACTTTGCAAAAAAAAATGTTTTTTACTATGGTAGGCTGGGGACTTTTCAATTGAGCTGTTACATTTGCTTCATCTTTAAACTTGTCTAGCAATGTAATCGATTGCCACGCTATAATTGTTATAATAATCCTCACTATAATCAGTTTGATGGGAATTAAAGGTAACACTTCTACGATCTACGCTTCGCACTTCACTTTGCTTGTCAGTTTGACTTGCACCAATATGAGTTCTGCGACATTATTTGATACGTCTATAGAATATGTTAAATGTTGAACTCTCGAAAATTTGTTCAAGATTAAAACGATGTATTTCGCTACATCGGAAGATTGGCACATATTAGGTTATTCAATAACGGTAGAACTAAAAACTCGACACCATTTTAATATTAATTGTTCATCTTTTATACGAGCACAACCGAAATACCTACAAATAGCAAGAAAGCTGTATATATAACTGAGCCTCATTTGTTAACACTGGCAGAAGAATAGACTCTTATTATCGTAATGTATTAGATAGAATTGGATGCAAAACTACGTAAAAAAGGATCGGTTTACAGAAAAAAAAACCTCTATCAAGACGTCCAAAATTATAAATTGATTCACGGTTTAGCACTATTTGACTTCTGGTTTTCGTACTTAAAAAATACATTCGTTCGAAATAATATTCATTAAACGAGTATAGATCATCTGGAAAATCGCTACAGTAATGAGATGTTTATATCACAGTTAATACTGTTTAACGTGGGCTCCGAACGGCATTCAGCCTACCGACTGGCGAGTAACTAACTTGGAGATCATCCTAGATGACATCCGATCTTACCCAGCCTGGTTATTGGCGTGACTGAGATCATTTTCCTTGTCGGATTTTTCACTCTTGTTTAAGGACAATCACAAATGTTAAGAAATCAAAAACATACATTTACGACCATGGTCCAGCAGGATTCGAACCCGGGACTATCGCAACAGCAGGAGTACCGTCCTATCGCCTATCTAACCAAGCCGATTCGTTTATCGTCTAGCCTACCCATGAGATCCTAGAATTAGGAAAAATCTATGCTATGATAGACATAGTCCGAACTTTTCTGGTACAGAGCATCACAGTTCGAGTTTTACGATCTGAAGTTGCGTTGAGCTAAAAAAGTCTACTGAAGGTTGGATAGAAGCTTGCAATTCAGTAGTTCAGTCACCAAATACAAACAGTAGATTATTGGAATTTGGAGTCATCATACTTGGCAAATCAGTTCATACAGGCTATATCATCAAAATATGGGTAAAAACAGTACCATTCAGAAGATCTTCAAAGGCAAACTGGTGTACGATTGTACCTAGTTGATAGTCGAATATACATCGTTATCGGTAACGGTAACGGTGTAGAATCAGTCTAACAAGTTGATACTTTTTTTCATTAAATTTAAAATAGTTTTCAAGTAATATATAACTTGGAGAGTCAAAGTGTACTGAAGTTGAAAGAAATTATACTAAAAAAAGTCAATGTTAAGCGCTATAATATTAGCAACGTCGAAATAGCCTGCACTTCAAAAATATACCTATATAACTTTCATGGAGATTTATTGAACAATGGAGATTATTTTGATTAATATTCCACTATAAACCTAACTTTCGAGGACCTTTAACGGAAGCAAGATTAGTTTATTACCTAATGTATTGGCTCGAATTCAAATTGCAACCCATGCTGGACAATATTTTGGCAAGCTCTACTCATAACTAAATTGCGTCCACGGTAATGGGTAAACAGAAAACATTTACATTTAGAGATATAATCTATGAGTGCTTTTTAGGTGTCAAATTAATTTGCAGATACGTAAATTTCCTCGAACTGCGGATATAACTGTACCCTATGGAATATATTTTAACAAGTTTTGTAAGAAACATTAAGGGTTAATGTAACAGAATGTTCAATAAGATTTGTGCTCAACAAGATCACATTAGGGTCGTCATTTAACCGATATATAATATATAAGAGTAAGGTGAAAAGTTATCAGCGTGACACAGAAATGGCTTTCCAATCAGCAAAAAAGTATGTTTCCTATCTGGGTGTACGTGTGCCATTAGTTCGTATGATAAGTATCGATGTGTTTCGAAGCTCTCCAGTAATTTGTCTACACGAATTTTTGCTTGTCTGTCTTGCCTGTTTTTTGTTAAAATGGATAAACTTGAATATGGCCGGCTATAAAATATTTCGTTTTAGGCCTTAGACTAACCTCTAAGGAAATTCATTCGAATTCATGGGAAGTTGACAAAGGTTGGGGGGAGTTAGAGGGCCATATGAAAGACGGCTAAACACTGCAATCACATAGGAAACCCCAGAATAATGAATGATGTGTTGGACAATAGATTATTGAGGGTGAGTGAGATAGATAAAGTTGTGAGATGAGACACGAATCTACCATTATAAAGGAAGCTAGTATTTCAAGTCCAAAAAAGCCAAGTAAAGAGCTCTTGCCAGAAAAATTATGACTAGCGTGTTAGAACGCGAAAGAGGTCTTATGAATATTGATTACCTTGAAAAACGCAGCAAACTTCTCTAGATGCTAAAACTCGAGAGAATAAGCCTGGCTTGAAGAAGGAAAAAATCACCTTTCAGCTGGATGACATACGCGCACATAAGGGTGCATTGGTGATAATGCAATACTACAGAATTTGAGATACGATTTAGTAGCCCCTCCTTCTTATTCTTCTAATTTGATATGTTCCGATGTTGGAGAAATGCTGGACCAAGTGAAGAAGTTCTTGAAGTCAAAAAAGATTATGTGTTATGTAGAAAAATTAAATCACCTTTTAACTGGGAATCGCTGAGAGTTTTTCAATATCAGACCGAGAACCTTACCCTCATGTTTAGTAGAAGCCTTAGTCGTCTCATTAAATGGGATTTTTGGCTTTAAAAATGCTGTATAGACGATAAATGTATCTGCATTCATTAATATTTAAAAGTTATTTTAAATACAAATACATATAAATAATACAAGGCATTTCAAATTTAAAGAAAATTATCAGGAATGTCGGTAATTACTGGTTTTTGTAACAGATTTCACTAGCTTCCATTTATTCTAGCTACATTAACCATTAAGTTTTGTGCCTGATAAAGTGCATTTGCGGCACTTATCCTTACTTTTTTTATGTCATCAAAAGAAAAAAGCAGCACCAAAACTCATCATTTTCTTGGATGAGCTTACGATGAGCATGTGTTAACCATAAGAACATGGGAAACGTTGTTTGGACAATTCAAATGTAGTGATATCAACGTTAAATGCAAAGACCGCCTTAATAGATCGAAAATGTTTGAAGTTGCGAAATGGCAGGATTTTAGGGTAATAAACTGACGCAACCAGTTGCTTGCGTCAGTTTATTACGATGCAAAGGGAATATTGTTGGTAAATAACTTTCGAATTAGTAAGACAACAAATTCAAATCTTGCGAAACAGCTCGATGAAGATATATGTGATTGAGACTTGGTTTACAGAACGAAAAAATATTCTTTGGTGTCTGGTACCGTAGTCTCACATGATTTACGATTAGAATACATAAATTAAGAGAGTATTAAAATAAGATTATTGAAGTTATATTGAATAATAAAATTTATTTGTACGGAGTTATATGAATGTATTGAACAATCTAGAATTTTTTAGTTTTTTAGTAATCTAGATAATGATTAAATCTTATATATTTTTTCATAAAACCAATTAATTTTATCGATAACAATAAACGTCTCAGGCTATTTTTCAAGGGCAGAATTAATCTTGCAGTATCGTTTTCCATCATAATACAATCTTCCATCAATTATTGGTTAATGTAAAATATAGATCGGTTTCCAGATTCGTGTATTTTCCCAATGGTTTGAAACTTTGATTCATTTTAGTTGAAATATAGAAGACGTTGTTTGAAATTTAATTAGCGCACAAACTCCAACTAATTATCCTTATGAAGAATTAATTTATACGAAATAATCAACCAAATTATGTAGCAGATTATCGACCATTCCTTTGGCAAATTATTTATAAGGATTTTCTAAAAACAGAGGAGAGACGCTGAAAATTTTATTCGACTTCCAAATACATTTTCCATTAACACTTGGTTTACAGAACGAAAAAAGATACTTTGGTTTCTGCAACCTGAGTCTCACATCGTTTACGATTAGAATACATAAATTAAGAGAGTACTGAAATAAGATTATTGAAGTTCTATTGAAAAATTATATTGAATAATAAAATTTATTTCTACCAAACCATATGAAGTTATTGAACAATCTAGAACTTTTGAATTTTCTCATATCTAGATAATAATTAAATCTTATATATTTTTTCATAAAACCAATTAATTTTATCGATAACAATAAACGTCTCAGACTATATTTCAAGCGCAGAATTATCTTGCAGTATCGTTTTCCATCGTAATACAATCTTTCATCAATTATTGGTTAATGTAAAATATAGATCGGTTTCCAGATTCGTGTATTTTCCCTATGGTTTCAAACTTTGATTCATTTTAGTGAAATAAAGAAGACGTTGTTTGAAATTTAATTAGCGCACAAACTTCAACTAATTATCCTTATGAAGAATTAATTTATACGAAATAATCAACTAAATCATGTAGCAGATTATCGACCATTCCTTTGGCAAATTATATATAATTTTTATTTTCCAAAAACAGAGGAGAGACGCTGAAAATTTTATTCGACTTCCAAATACATTTTCCATTAACACTTGGTTTACAGAACGAAAAAAGATACTTTGGTTTCTGCAACTGGAGTCTCACATCATTTACGATTAGAATACATAAATTAAGAGAGTACTGAAATAAGATTATTGAAGTTCTATTGAAAAATTATATTGAATAATAATATTTATTTCTACCAAACCATATGAAGTTATTGAACAATCTAGAACTTTTGAATTTTCTCATATCTAGATAATAATTAAATCTTATATATTTTTTCATAAAACCAATTAATTTTATCGATAACAATAAACGTCTCAGACTATATTTAAAGCGCAGAATTATCTTGCAGTATCGTTTTCCATCGTAATACAATCTTTCATCAATTACTGGTTAATGTAAAATATAGATCGGTTTCCAGATTCATGTATTTTCCCAATGGTTTGAAACCTTGATGCATTTTAGTTGAAATATAGAAAACGTTGTTTGAAATTTAATTAAAGCACAAAGTCCAACTAATTTTCCTTATGAAGAATTAATGAAATACGAAATAATCGACCAAATAATGTAGCAGATTATCGATTATCGACCATTCTTTTGATAAATTATTTATAAGGATGTTCCAAAAACAGAGGAGAAACCTTAGCACAGTGTAAATTTTATTCGACTTGCAAATACATTTTCCGGGTAGGGTATTTAAATTTAATTAACACACGACAAATTAACGTACTTGAATGTTTCAATGTTATTTAAAATTAGTATTATTCATGTATTCTCGTAGTTGCATATAATAAGTATTATATTACTATTGTATATATTTCTAAAATTAATATAGGTATTAAAAAAAAGGTTTGTCATAATTTTTCTCAACAAGATAACGAAGGTGTTATGCGAACATGTTTTGGAGGTGTCAAAGATTTCCATAGAAGAGGATAAAGTTTAGATCTTAATATATCAGTTTTTCAGTTTCATTCTGAATGTTAACATTCAGAGATTCAACAGATAAGCAACTAAGCCCTCCTTGTCAATGATGTAATGTCAAGATCTACTTAACCGATATATCTCAAATTTTGTACTCACGTACAAATTTATATTTGATATACTTTATGATATTACATTTTGTATCTTCCTTTATTATTCTAAGGGAAAATGAATTTGTCTTTTCTTTGGTATCTTTCATTTTATTTTAGGTAATTATTAAAACAATTATTAAATAATGAGACTGGCATAACACACTTCACAGGACACTAACGACCCACAATTATTCAGTATGAAATCCGCTCTTTCGAATGCAGTGCCTCTCGCTAGTAATCTCTAATAATTCCGACACGTAGGCTAATTTTAGTCAATAAATGTGACTTCAATCCAAAACTGAGCTTTTTTTGTAATACATGATGTTTTATAACTCGCCCAAAAAAAAAAAAAGATAAGCGCATCAAAAAAGCAACCAATTTCAAAACTGATCTCATATGAAGCTTTATAAACTGACGATAAACGTTCATATCGTATGCACGTATTTTTCAGCGCATTAACTATCTTCAAGAAGAGAGAAAAGACAGAATATATTCCAGTTTTTTTTGTTTGAACAACAAAAATCTCCTAAAAATATTTGTACTAATATTTTGAATGCCACTGAAAATATATCCAAACTTATTGAAAATCATAACACGTGATGAACTGTATCTCTTGACTGCTGATTGTTTTTTTTTTTAGATATTCAAGGGGCAATCTTTTTCACTAGTTTTTTACTTTTAGTTTCCCTAAGTTTCTAGAGATCATACTATTAATTTGTTATTATTAGATTTATTAGATTTTATTAATTATCAACAAGTTCCACTTCCTTGTTGACCAAATAAATAATTCTAGAGGTTTCTAGCAAAATGGAATATCCCAGCGTCAGATCATCTAACTTGTTCAACGTATATTGCACCGTTAGCCTTAGATCTATTTATAAGGTGAAATTTGCTTTAAAAGTAACTAATAGGTCAACTGAAAAGTCTCCGGCTTGACACATAGATGGCGCTAGTAGAATTAAATCCATATGTTTTAGTTAGCCCTAACCCTCAAAATATGCGTGTATAGATTTGACAGCTGTCGGAGCATTTTTTGTGAATTTCATTATCAGTTTGTGAATTGTGAAAATTGCACTTTGAGTAAAGCCACTTTTGTTATTGTGAAAAAAAATGATAAAAAGGAATTTCGCGTGTTAATAAAATATTGCTTTTAGAAGGGAAAAAATACAGTTGAAGCAAAAACTTGGCTTGATGCCGAGTTTCCAGACACTGCCCCAGGAAAATCAACCATCACGGATTGGTATGATAAGTTTAGACGTGATGAAATGAGCACCGAAGACGGTGAACGCAGTGGACGCTCAAAAGAGATTGTTACCGACGATTTAAAAAATACACAAAATGATTTTGAATGACCGTAAATTGAAATTGAATCAAATAGCAGACACTCTAAAGATATCAACTGAACGTGTACGTCATATCATTCACGAATATTTGGGTATGAAAAAGCTCTGTGCAAAGTGGGTGCCGCACGAGCTCACTTTTGATCAAAAACAATGACGAGTTGATGATTCGGAGCAGTGTTTGAAGATGATCAAGCGTAATAAACCCGAATTTTTGCGTCGGTATGTGACAATGGATGAAACGTGGCTCCATCATTTCACTCCGAAGTCCAATCGACAGTCATCCGAGTGGACTGCACACGATGAACCCGCTCCAAAGCGTGGGAAAACGCAACAGTCGGCTGGCAAGGTTATGGCGTCTGTATTTTGGGACGCGTATGGAATAATTTTCATTGATTACCTTGAAAAAGGAAGGACCATCAACAGCGACTATTACATAGCGTTATTGGACCGCTTGAAGGATGAAATCGCCGAAAAACGGCCGAATTTGAAGAAAACGAAAGTGCTGCTTCACCAAGATAATGCACGTGTCACAAGTCAGTGAAAACGATGGCAAAAATCCATGAATTGGGCTTCAAATTGCTTCCTCATCCACCGTATTCTTCAGATCTGGCCCCCAGCGACTATTTCCTGTTCTCAGATCTCAAAAGAATGTTCACTGGGAAGAAATTTTCGTCGAATGAGAAGGTGATCGTCGAAACTGAGGCCTATTTTGAAGCAAAAGACAAATCGTACTACAAAAGTGGTATCGAAAAGTTGGAGGGTCGCTATAATCAGTATATCACCTTTAAAGGGAGTTATGTTGAATAAAATATGGTAGGCCAGGGTCTTTTCAGTTGACCTGTTAAATACGATTCGATAGCCGCAGTATTCTAATTTTCGAGAAAAATGCATTTAAAGTTTTCCGTATCACTAAAACTATATGTCTTTAATTTAAATTAATTAATTTTAATTTAAACTTTAAAAAATCCTCTTAAGGACATGTTCTTAAAGTCTTAAGCTTGGAAAATATGAAAAATCGATTTTTTAAATTTCTAGACTAGAACGCCCACTTAAAGCAATAGGACGGACCTCCTGCTGCTGAGAGTCACTGGTTCGAATCCTGCAGGACGCGGATATACTTTATGTTTGTAATTATAAATGTCTCTCGGCAACTTTGTAAAATCCGACAAGGAACCTAGTCAAACCAACAACTAGGTTCATAATATTTTAAAGATTGTCTTCCAGATTTTTAACTCGTATTATTCTTGACAGTTGTTATTTAAAATATTGGTTGGGTGGAGATGACTACGATACAGTGAGACATTTTTACCAAGACTTAATTTATTTAATTAGGCAAATAAGAAGTTGGTGGCTAAGCTAAGCGCTTAAACCGATAGCTTCGCTGCTAGATAGAATAGCTGAATCCGGCTCTGGGAATGAAGTTTGACATTTTTGGATGATAAGAGCGCAAAATGTAACATCCAGAATCATCTTAGATGGTTAGTTTACTTACTTTTGAAATTATCCATATTACTCACTCAATAATATATATAGACTTCACAAACTACAACGGGTTGATAATCCGTGGGAAAACAATTACATTAATTATCCTGTCAATAAAAAATTCATGAACTTAAATTCATCATTGGTCCATATCAAATCGATATATTTTTTTTATCAACAATATTTTCTACGTATCAATAAATCAACCAAATGAACAAAATGTATGACTCAAACCAAAATAGCCTTTATTAAAACCATTTTAAATAAAATGACAGACCTGTTTTTAACATGTTATTATGGAGTAAAAATTTGAAAAAATCCATTTTTTTTTTTCATATCTTCAAAACTTAATCCTTTAAGAATATGTTTTAAGAGAATTTTTGAAGATATATAACTGTCTTTCCCGAAACTGCTTCTTTGGAGACGGTTGACATGATGTCGCCAAATTCACCTGAGTGGATTTTCTTGATATTTGGGGTGAGTCTTCTCTATATAATGTTTTATTGTAGGCATTATAAAATTTGTATTTTTTGTATTAAAAAACTCTAAACAAGGGTAAAAAGTCTTGATTTTATAAAAACCTTTAATTTACTCAAATTTGTAGTCTAGAATAGGAACGTCGGTTCGATATTGTTTATGCGTTTTCGATACTTTAAGTACCAATTTAAAAAGGGCTGTTTTAAAAGGAATTTTAAGAATTATATTTAACTTCTCTTGAAAGAATATCGAAAATATCAAAAAATTTCATTTTTTGAGCTCAACAAAAGACCTAATATATACAACCCAACACCAGAATGACCTTTATTAACACAATTAGAAAATCTACAATATTTTCTATATATCAAAAAAAAAAGTGTCTTTCGATCTCAACAAAAACCCCAAAATATAGGACTCAAGACCAGTGTATCTCATTAAGAATAAAATACTCTAACAAATATAGATATTGATAATAACCATGCTGTATATGTGTATACAAAATATGAAAGAAAAAAGAAACAAAACACGAAAATTTCTAAACTAGAAACTTAAATAATATTTACTTAATACAATATTTTCTAAATATCAAAAAATATATTGTTTTTCAATTTTAAAATACTGTAGAAATCTATATATATATATATATATATATATATATATATATATATATATATATATATATATATATATAATAACCACCCTGTATATGTGTATACCAAATATGAAAGAAAAAAGAAACAAAACACGATCTTACGGCATGCATCCTCGCTGAACTTTGTACTACCCACGCCACGGCCGCCTGAGACAAAAAGTTTACAAAGTTTCGCGGATCGCGAGAGAGAGGGACGCGGAGTTTGCGGTGGGAATGTTCGCAGCACGAGGGAATCCCGAACTCGCTCTTCCGGCTCTGCGCCCGGAGCGAGACGGGTTACCGCGTGGTTGATGGCAGTGCGCCGCGCCAGAGACTGCAGGTCGGCAGCAGGATGGCCCGGGGGCGGCCGCACGCGGCGCAATGACGTCACCGCGACGGACGCCCCCCTCTCTCTCTACTTCTGCTTCTTCTGTGTCTATCGCACGGTCTTTATGCCGCTACCCTGGCGATAAAAAGTGAAACGGTCGGCCCTGATGATGATGCCGTTGCCTAATTGGTCGTCGGCCGCCTATTTTATTCCTTTTAATTCTCCTTTCGTCCGCTTTCGGTTCTGTTTTTCTTTTTTTTTTGGTTGAGGGTTGCGTATCCGATGCTTTTTTCGCCACTGCTTTTCATTTTTGTATCTTTAATCGTTCATTGTTGTGGCTGACGCTGATGGAACTCCAGCAAATTAAGACTGAACACTAACAGCGAAAACATTTTAACTATATAAATATAAGCCTATAAATTACTATAGATAGAGTGGTATTAAGTCGCATCATTGTAACAATTTCATCTTGAAGATTCATTGGCATGCTTCACTACTCAGTACGTGTCATTTTATTTCTTACGGGTAAACAAAATAACTTTTCAGTGCGTTGAAAATGTCTGATTTTGTACCGAGTAAATCGCATTTGCGGGAAGTTTTACTTTTTTACGTCAATGAGAAGGAAAAGACGGCTAAAGGTCATCGAATGATGCGTTAAGCTTCTGGCAACAATGCTCCGTCAATTTCAACGTGTGAATACTGGTTTAATCGATTAAAAGTGGTGATTTTGACACCGAAGACAAAAAGCGTTCTGGACAGCCAACAAAATGTGAAGATGATGGTATTAATCGATGGTGATCTGAGTAAAACGCAAGAAGAATATGTAGAATTGTTGGGAGTAAGGTAATATTTTCCATCGATTTCGATTCGATCACCTCTTCATTCGACAAAAATTTCTTCCCAGTTAGCATTCTTTTTGAAATCTGAAAATAGGAAATAGTCACCTGGGGCCAGATCTGGAGAATACGGTGGTGAAGCAATTCGAAGCCCAATTCATGGATTCTTGACACGGTGCATTGTCTTGGTGAAGCGGCACTTCCTTTTTCTTCAAATGCGGCCATTTTTCGGCGATTTCGCCCTTCAAACGGTCCAATAACGCTATGTAATAGTCGCTGTTGATGGTCCTACCTTTTTGAAAGTAGTCAATGCAAATTATTCGATGCGCATCCCAAAATAGAGATGCCATAACCTTGCCAGCAAACTGTTGTGGTTTCTGTCGTGTTTTGGGTTCATCGTGTGTAGTCCACTCGGATGACTGTTGAAAGGACTTCGGAGTGAAATGATGGAGCCATGTTTCATCCGTTGTCACATATCGACGCAAAAACTCGGCTTTATTACGCCTGATCATCTTCAAACACTGTTCCAAATCATCAACTCGTCGTTGTTTTTGATCAAAAGTGAGCTCGCGCGGCACCCACCTTGCACAAAGCTTTCTCACACCCAAATATTCGTGAATGGTATAATGTACACATTCAGTTGATATCTTTTGAGTGTCTGCTATTTCATTCAATTTCAATTTACGGTCATTCAAAATTATTTTGTGGGTTTTTGAAATGTTTTCGTCGGTAACAACCTCTTTTGGGCCTCCACTGCTCATTTCACCACGTCTAAACTTAGCATACCAATCCTTGATGGTTGATTTTCCTGGGATAGTGTCCGGAAACTCGGTATCCAGCCAAGTTTTTGCTTCAACTGTATTTTTCCCGTTCAAAAAGCAATATTTTATCAACACGTGAAATTTCTTATAAATATTTTCACAATAACAAAAGTTCCTTCACTCAAAATGCTATAATTCACAAACTAATGATCAGAGAGCTGTCAAATTTATACACGCATCTTTTAAGGGTTAGGGCTAACTAAAAAACATATTTAATTCTACTAGCGTCATCTGTGTGTCAGACCAGGGACTTTTCAATTAACCTGTTAGACTATTGGTATACCATGGAAATTTGGGTGAAAACAGTGCTATTCAGAAGATCATCACAGACGATACAAATAATTTTATAATGATAACTATATTCCTTTTGTAGTTTCTTTACGATCACTCATATCACGACTGATAAAAAGTTAGTTTATATTAAAATGGGATTGAGTCCACACAGTATCGCTTGTACTCTCAGTTTAACAGGTCCAAACTTCTTTCCCTAAAATAAAATAGTTTTAAACTTATATAGCTTCGATAGCAATTCGGTATAATGATTCCCTTTTCCAAATGGGACGGTTAGAAATTATTCTTGTATTTCAGTTGGATATTTCAATATTAGTTGATCTTCCAAGACTATTATCCTAAATTTCAGAAATAAACAAAAGAAAAACCGCAATAATTTAATAGACAATCATTTGTAGATTATTTTGTCGATTTGTTGTAACAGTTGTAACCTGACCTTCGTCTTCTATGGCAAAATTATATGTATTAAATGTATTTAATATATGCTATCAATAAAATGTTTAAATATGATCAAAGAAACATCAATATATCTGACTATATTCTGAATCAAACGAAAGTTTAACATAAATATTGTATTTTATATAGGTTATATATGTATTTATCATGATGACTATTAATAAAATCAACAATATATTAAATTTAAAAAAATAACAAATCTAATATCCAATTTAATCTAATTAAATAAAACATTTTAACAGTTATAATTTACGACCAATATATAATCTTATTATAATCACTTAGAACCATATGTTTTAATAGACGTAAACGAAAAGTTTTCATATTAAAATTAATTATCATAATATAATTAAAAGCCATTAGTATTCAATATATAGTCTTTTTATATATAAAACTAATTTCACATTTTTTAAATTAGTCTTTAGATCTTGAATAAGTTCACGCTGCTTCACGACAAATATTATTAGTTACTAGTGCTATATTTATGGTTGTTTATTTAAGATGGTATCGGTGATAATTACAGAGATCATATTGCTGCAATTGTCACCATTTGCGCAGAGGCATGGGTGTAGATGTATCTTTATGAATGTTTCTAACTCAACTTGGTGAACGAATGACAGGAGACAACTAACCAAGCAGGCGATAGGATTAGATGGTCTCTAAGTCGGTTACTCGCCAGTTCGTAGGCTTAATGTCGAGCATACTAATAATACCGAGGCCACGTTAAGTAATAGGTTCCTCTAGCCACTAAAATTCCAAGGGTTTGATGTGTTTAAAATCCATACATAAACATACACATTTTTATGTGTAGTGCATCAATGTTAAGAAAAGATTAGATATTCAGGGTTCCATATATATTTTGCATTTTGGAATATCAGGTATGTTATGTAACAGATGATAAAAAACTGATTACTCAGTATGGAAAGCCACAAAATATCTAAAGCGCTCATGTCTACGCAGTCCACCTATAAGACACCTATGTGGGAATTGGGCACGTCAGTCACCAAAAGGCAGAAGCATTTGCTGAATATCTAGAAAAAACTTTCAAACCAAACGAAACTAATACTGAACATAATTTGCCGGACATAGACGCTGAAAATTCGATGCTTGAATTAGTCACGCCGAAAGAGATAACCAAAGTTATTAAAACTGACATTAATCCCAGAAAATCACCAGGCCACGATTTAATAACAGGAGAATTACTGCAAAAACTACCAAGAAAAGAAATTATAAAACTCACCAACTTGATCAATACAGCATTTTAGATTAAAACATGTCCCACACATTTGGATGATGGCGGAAATTATAATGATCCTAAAACCTGGAAAGTTACCAAATGAAATAAAAGCCTATAGACCTATATCACTGCTGCTAGTAATATCTAAGGTTTTTGAAAAACTCCTGTTGAAAAGAATACAATATATCCGAATAATACAATAAAAGCCGATCATAGAGAGAAAAATCGTAATACCAACACACTAGCATTAACAATTGCACACTAGCATTAGCAATATTAACAAGCACTCCACAGAATAACAGATGTTATTGAAAAAGCCTACGAAAAAAAAAAACAGAATGTTTAGAGTCAAACAAGAGGAAGCTTACTCTATAATAGAAGAAGCTAAAACAGGTGTACCACAAGGAAATGTACTTGGACCAATGCTTTATCTACTCTACACTTGTGAAACGCCACAAATGGAGAATATTACTATAGCTACATTTGCTGATGATACTGCGATTATAGCTGTCGGAGACAATAGTGAAGAAGCCTCATGAAAATTACAACAGGAAAGTGACAATATAAAAAATTGGACACAAGCTTGGAAAATAAGAATTAATGAAAGTAAATCTATACATGTGCAATTCACCTATAAACAGACCGTACAAGCACCAATAACATTAAATAATACTATTATTCCATATAGCAACAACGCTAAATATCTTGGAATGAATCTAAATGTAAAACTTCGCTGGAAGGAACATATAAAGAAGAAAAGAAAAGAACTGGAATTGAAATATAGGAAAATGTACTGGCTAATTGGAAGGAAATCGCAATTATCAGTACATAATAAATTGCTATTATATAAGCAAATACTGAAACCTATATGGACATACGGAGTTCAATTATGGGGATGTTCTGCAAAGAGTAACATAAATAAAATACAATTTTTTCAGAACAAAGTCCTGAGAGGTATTGTGGGCGCACCCAAATACTATAGGACTGATTACCTACATCGAGACCTCCAGATACCCACAGTCAATCAATAAATCAAGAGAATTGCAAGGGGGCATGAGGAAACACTCCATTCTCATGAGAATATTGAAATATTACAGCTTTTGGTTACTACCAGAACAGGACACAGACTCAAAATAATCAAACCATCTGATCTTGTGTAGTGTTCTGTAGTGAGGTGCATAGAATAAAAAAATACAGCAGTGACATGTATAAACATTATTTCACCAGAGACTGAGATAGGGCCGATGGGTCCTCCTAGTTATATACCTAGATTAAATTATCATAAAGACAAATTGTAGGTTAGACGGAAACGACTAGTAACAATGTAATGATTAAATAATAAAAAAAAGGTATGTTATGAAACTATGTAAATCGAAAGAAACCTTGAAAACTGGAATTATTGAATCATGTAAGATCACAATTGTTATGATTGATGAGTTTAAGAAAACTGGTGGATAAGTATTTGCTTTGAATTTTACACTCAGAAAACCAAGATCCTACAGGTCTTCTTTATATTATAAGAATGTTCGGTAATATGCCTTGTTACGAAATCCATGAAAATCCACATCATATATCCCATTCCGTCTGCCATGTTCACCAGATATGGTTTCTACAGGTTATTTGTTGGTCTAGTCGATATTGGCCGACGACTTTCAATCATATTGTATATGGAGTTCCGAATATATTAAAACAAAAGCGTTAAGTTTTACAATAATATGTAGAATGTTCCATTCTAATCAAATAGAAAAGAAAAAGTATATAAATAAATATATATATATATATATATATATATATATATATATATATATATATATATGTATATATATATGAGAACTATATAAAATAGAAGGAAATAGGAAATAGAAATAGAACCGAAATAGCGACCAACGCCACCATACAAACTGACAGCCAATGTAAGTGTAACCGTCGTAAGCTAAAGAATAGAAAGAACTCAGAGAAAGAAGACATTTTAAACGAATTACTTCTGAATCGATATCTCATTCGGAAGTTAGTAACTCTCCTTCGAAAAATCTTATGCCAACTTAGGAGTCGATAAACCAGTATTGCTATCGTTATCTCTAAAAAAGAGTTAATAGACAGCCCTCAAACTACAGGGATATAAATTTATTAAGCAGTGGTTTTCATGCAGCAGCGGTTTAAACACGTTATACATCTTCTTTTTAACAGGAAAATTCTACATAATGTGATCAAAAACCATGAAAAGCATCAATATACTTGAAACAAATCAGATACAAGTAAAAATAAATATAATGTCAAGTCGAATTTAGCTGAAGCAGCAGTAGTGGATAGTATTCGACAAGGGGATTCCTTTAACAGTCGCCTCTTTAACATCATTATGATCATTACGAATATTTTTTTATTAATGACATCTTACATTAGATATGCTATAGATATCTTAATTTACAAATTAATTTATTACTAATGTTCTGTTGTACTTGCATTAATACACAAGCAAGGCGAGTACGGGATTAATACATCAATATGTATATCCGAAATTAAAATAAAACTAAACTACTTAAGTTAAGAATACACTTACACACTAAACAAGTTCGTGTGGTTTGGTTCGCTTCAATCTTCTGATTTCCTGCATGTCGTCCAGTTAATAACCTTATTTCATTTTTAACGGGAAGTCTTAGATAATTTCGAAAATCCATTTGATTTCAAGGCCATCGTACAGCTCTTCGTTGGTTACGAGGTGATAAGCATTGGTAATTAATCCTAGAACTTTGTTTTCACAGCTTTGAAATACTAGTTGGTTTGATATTTTAGTGCAACCCCATATTTGCATCTTATATGTTCGAATTGGATTTATGATTGACTGATAAAACCCTCTATTTGATGGTAGGTTAAGGTGGGAGCATTTTCCGACCAAGCAGTTCCTTGATTTTGAGTCCGATCTGCTCTACTTTCTGGCTGAAATGATTACTATTAACACGTTCGCTGCCGAGCCACAAATCAGATCTATTTTGTTCATAATTTAATTTTGTGTATATGTCACAAAATTATATTATAATTTTTGTATTGTTTGAGCTCAGTACCGGCTTCAAACTGATCAGTTCGTAGTAGTTAAAACAATATTGTATAGATAAATAGGTTTAGGTAGGTATTAAGCTAAATTGTGTGTATATATAGTAGAATATAAAATACATGTAGAAGATAAGTTAAATAAGGTTTTGTTTATTTTTATTTGGTTATTATAAAGATTATTATGTACATATTTTAGTTTAAAATGTGTTTTTTGTGTTAAAAAAATCTAAGTTTGATTATTTTTTTACTTTTTAGTGAGTCCCTTATTATTTTTTGAAGTCGATTCAATTTTTTTTTGTTAAAAACATTTTATTTATCTCCTTTTAGTGTTAGATATTTACTCAATAAATTACGGAGTTATTTTATTAAGTATTACAATGGGTAGGCCAAGTAAAAGTGCAGCCCGTATGAGGAAAAATTGGAATAAAGAAACAATGAAAATAAGGAACGTATCAGGTCCTGGAGTCCGCTACATACCTAGGTGATTTGATAAATATTCTAACTAACCTAGAACAAAATATTATTGTTCCCGCCGGGAATTGAACCCGCGACCTATGTCCGGGAGCTGAACTCTCTAACCATTACGACTTCCGATTTTCTGTCACATCACTTCAGCAATAACATTTTACACAAACATCTGGTTATTTTAGATACAAATCTGTGAAAATTTTATACGTGCCTTTGATATTTGTAGGTTTCCCTCGAATTCCACCCTTCCCCCATCAGACCCTGACTTGATTCCAATGGGACCACGTGCACCAACTCTTTTGAATAAAAAAAGAATTTGGAAAATTGGTGCATAACTGATAGAGAAATCGGCGAATATACCTTTAAAAAATATATATACAGCCGAACATAGAACCTCCTCCTTTTTCGCAGTCGGTTAAAAACTTAAACGAAACTGACAATATTAAAACTGGAAACATACCTGTGCCTCACACACACCCTGCCATGTCGTCAAATATTTAATCAAAGTATAGGCAAATATCGTGAAACAAGAAAATAGGTTTAATTAAATTGACTAAAAAGGTATTGGATGGCAGTAAACGACCCACAAGGGCAACATATCGGTAGAAAAGCGGCAAACCTATTAGATATGCAGATTGCTATCACAATTGATAGGGTTTTGCCTCATCGAGTATGTGCGACCACCGAAAAATAGGAACGAAGGTGGTAATACAAATCGCGTATTCGTGAGTTGATTTTCTCAAACTCGTTAATTTTTAATACTTATTATCAAGTGATATTTCTCCAGCTTCTGAGCATTTATACCAAGTTTAATAAAAATTCATTAATAATAGATTTTTTTATAACATCTTTATTAGATACGCTTAGTACAATCTTAATTTACAATTAATTTATTACTACTTTTCCTATGTACTTGGATTAATTAACAAGCAAGACGAGTGCGAGAAAATACATCAATATGTATTCCTTTATTATAAAATTATAATAACTTATAGCTATAGTTTACAATAAATGTATACACTTTATATAAATTCGTATAGTTTTGTTCGCTTCAATCTCCTGACATCCTGCGCGCTGTCCAGCCGTTATATTGCTTTCACGTTAGTATGATTTAGAAATCTTCTTTCGTGTTTCAAGGCGAAATCTTGGATAACTTCACAAATCCATTTGATTTCCAGATCATCGTGCAGTTCTTCGTTGGTTACATAGCGATAGGCATTGGTAATCAATCGAAGAACCTTGTTTTGCCAGCGTTGCATGACTATTGAATTTTTAGTACAACCCCATATTTGCACCCCATAGACCCAAATTGGCTTTATAATTGTATTATATATCAACCTCTTTGATTTTAGATCAAGTTGAGAGTATCTTCCACTATAGTTGTTTTATTTTGGCTCTAATCTGTTTTGCTTTTTGTCTAACGTGATGTTTCCAATATAATCTACCGTCAAGATGGATTCCAAGGTATTTAGCTGATTCTGCTTGAGGAATCGGGCATCCATTGAGTGACATAATTAAGTTTTTATTATTTTGCCGCAATGTAAAATTAACGTGAACAGATTTGGAGCTATTAAGTTGAATCTTCCAATCTTTCGTCCATTTGTAGATTTTGTTGACGGCCACTTGCACTTTTTCTATTGCCCTAGGCAGAGATATATATTTTGCCATAATAATTGTGTCGTCAGCTAAGGTTTCAAGTAGTGTTGTTGCTTTTGTTGTTGGAATGTCAGCAGGAGAGGTCCTAAGACGCTACCTTGTGGAACTCTAAATTTTCTTCCGAATAAATATGATTCCAGCAATTGACAATAGTTACGCGGTAACAATTTGCTCATTTTACAGATTAATCCCAAATGCCAAACCCGATCAAAAGCTTGTGAGACATCCAGGAATATTGCAGGTCAGTATTTCTCTTCCTCAAATACTCTTTCAGTAGCCGCAGTTACTCTGTGCACTTGATCGATTGTTGAATGGTGATTTCGAAAACCAAACTGGAAATCTGGTATTATTACCAAATGTTTAACACGTTCAAATAATTAATAATAGATGTATGTAAGTTATAAAATGTCTAGGGTTTAGAACAAAAAAATTTATTTTACCTTAAAACTATTTTATTTTAACGGAAAAGGAGATAGTATCAGTTTGAAGTCGGTGATGAGCCCAAACAATACAGAAATAATAATATAATTTAGTGTCATATACATAAAATTAAATTACGAACAAAACAAATCTAATTTGTTGCTAGTACCGACTTCAAACTGATCAGTTGGTAGTAGCTAAAATAACATTGTAAATAGAGAAATAGGTTTAGGAACGTATTAAACTGAATTGTATATAGTAGAATATAAAATACGTGTAGGTTAAATAAAGTTTTGTTTATTTTTATTTGGTTATTACAACGATTATTATGCACATATTTCATTTTAAAACGTTTTTTTTTTCTATTAAAAATCTAGGTTCGATTATCTTTTACTTTTTAGTAAATTCCTTATTTATTTTTTGAAGTGGGTTCAATTTTTTTAAATATTTTAATATTATAACATAGAACAAGTTTCTTTATAATTGGAGTACGCTTGTTAAACGAGTTATTAAATCAAAATAAAATACAATTGACTAGAAAAAATATTATTTTATCTAATATACGATCACTAGCACACACTACTGGTTTGTACCCAGTAGGGGGGGAAATATTTATTATTTATTATTCAAAGTATTGACCATTTGATTCTATATATCTTACCCATCTTTCGGCCAATTTCTGGATGCCATCCCAAAAAACTGTTTGTCCTTTGAGCAAAACCATTCATCGAGCCATTTTCTAACTTTTTCGAAATTGGCAAAGTACTGCTCCTCTGCAAGCGAGAATCCAATTGATCCGAGAAATTGATAGCCGGAGGAGGCAAGGTCTGGAAAGTACGGTGGGTGTGATATTATGTCCCATCCAAGTGCTTTCAATGCTTCCTTGCCCGGTTTTGCTTTATGAGACGGCACATTATCGTGCTGTAAAATTACTTATTCGCTATTATAGTAATTCTGGCAAAGCATTGTCTTGCGACCAAAACGATTTGGTCTTGGAGTCGATCGGCCGGCTTCGCCAGGTGATAACTATTAGGGTTGTCAAAATAAATCCACTTTTTCTCACCCGTCACTAATCGATGACTTTCGATCGTACCTTTGAAGCAGCATTTCATTCAATTCATATGGTACCTATCTTCCCAACTTTTGGATTTTCCTCATTCGTAATCGGTCGCTCATCGTTTATTGGGGGACATTTCACGCTTCTGCCTATTGTTTTTGAGTTTAGGAAACCACGCCTCACATGTTTTTAAGATTAGAACATGCTCGTAAGTTTCTACGCATGCTCCTAATTTTCCATCAGCAAACGGTGACATTTAGCGACTTTTTTTCTTTTGATTAGATAAGGAAAGTAATGCTTGCCGCCAATCAGGCACGTTTTCAGGCACGCAAATTGACATATTCAAAGAGGTATAGATGTTTGACGGTGTTACTTTTGCAAAATATAATATGTATATCTTTGGTGCTCGATGTCGATGCATAAAATGAAATATGTATGAAATTATAACATTGCATACTTCAGCCTGGCGATGATTATTCACGTTCAAGGTCGAGTTGAGAATTAAAAACCTTGGAAAATCAACGCCTTGATTTACATCAGTTTAAATAGTTAATTAATAAATGAGTAGTAAGTACAGAGTGCTTTATTATTTACATCCAAGTTTAACACGTCTCGACATCGTCAGCTGTGAGCAATAAAGATAAATTGAAGTTAGCGTCAGTCTTCACCTCACAGAACCGCTGGCACTAATAATACAAGTAAATAAAAGAACCCAAAAGCAGTTTACTACGGAAGCTATAGAAGAAGCTCTCCAACAACGCCGAGAGAACAAGTTTTACAAACAAGAGTTTTTAGGATTCCTTAAAATTTTCGCTATAGCCCCCTTATATGCATTGGTAGTTTTTGATCGACTAATTTGATATAGCGATAGTGATAAACTAGCGACCCGCCCCGGCTTCGCACGGGTGCAATGCTGATACTAAATTAAATACACTACAGAAAAAATATGAACGTTGTATATAAAAACATAGCGGCCCGCTCCGACTTTGCACGGGCATAAAATATATATGCCTATGTCACTCAATGAAAACATGATTAAAATCGATCCAGTATTTTTGGTTCATTCATTACTGCCCTTGGCCTGCACGCATTAAATTTGGAGTAAAACAATTCCTCTTCCCCTATACTTACTATGAAGATTTCCTGCTATCTTTGGAATATCTAAATTCATACAATTTTTATTACATTACACATTTTTAAACGCAAATTTTAAATTTGTAATATCTCCGAAAATATTTGTTTAATTTACATGCTGTAAGGAACCATATTGATCTATATTAATTGCACACTGTATTTAAGGTACTTAATTCGATAAGGATTAATGCCATATTGCTTAAAATAGCTTCGTAAATAAGCCATTTTCTCACGTAAAAAGTAAACAATAAAAATGGTTAATGTGGGTTATCCCTAAAAGATAAACATATACCATCGCGGACTTTTTTGTAGACCTTTTTATGGTGTACAATACTGTAGTACATTAATTTGATCTAACTCGTAGGGTTAGGCAGCGTTTTTGCTAATTGCTAAATAAGCCTAAAAAAATAGGTTAATTTACGACATCACGTTAGAAACCTCTAAAATTAGCAATGTTGCCTTAGTATATTATGCATGTATTATACATATAAACCTTCCTCTTGAATCACTCTATCTATTGAAAAAAAACCGCATCAAAATCCGTTACGTAGTTTTAAAGATTTAAGCGCACATAGGGATATAGGGACAGAAAAGGCGACTTTGTTTTATACTATGTAGTGATATTTTAAATATATTGTACTGGATCTTCATGTCCATGTCCGTTACATGTTGCAGACCAGTGTTATTTATTAGAACTTTATTTATTACTTCATACATCACATTTGCTTCATATTAAACAATAATATTCGCAACATTAAAGGCTTAAGTGATTACAAGATCCATATATTTCATTATATTAATATATAGTGTCTAATACGTACATAACATATAAACTATATAATCCTTGTTTACCTATTGTTTAATTAAAAAGTTAATTCAAGCCATACCTTATCAAATACAAGGCTTACTGTATTGTTTATTTATCTGTTTGATTAAGCATTTTAAATCTCAGTGACTTTCTCAGTGATTAATAGAATTATCATGTAAAATTAAAAACAATTACTACCATTATATTATTATCATCTATTCTAGATATCTAATGACAATATAAGGCTATCCATAAGGTTACACCATTATATTCTGTTTTTACGATTATCAATATGAGCACATATTATAAACATCATTGATTCATATTTTTTAGCGTGCGTCCGGGTGATGATTCACGTACTCTACAAGGCCATTGCAAAGAATTCTAAATTCCAATGATATTATATAACACATAGTGAACATATCCCATAACTTTCTGTTGGAAGTACATGAAACGCTAAGAAGAAAAATGATTTCACGTAACTTGGCATATTGCCAACTCTCATTAAACCGGAAAATTTTAAAATAAAATACTTTTTCCCCGCTCATTATCTAGGTCACTTTTACATTTCATACCATAAAATATTACGGTTATTTAAAATTCAACACCTGTCCCTATATTGTTAAAATCTGGCCTTGAATTGTGCTTCGTTACGATATAAAAAATATAATATGTTTAATAATTAAAGTTAAAATACTATTTCTGAGGGTGCATGTCAAATAATTACGAACCTATAAAATATCTATACTAAATGAGTTGCCATATAATACTATACATAATGAATTTGAGCAATTTGTTAATTAAATTTTGAAACAACAATACAATAAATAACTCGTAATATAGTATGTAAGAGATAATTATTTATAATTTGAATTAAACATGTGCTCAATTTAATAAAATTTATAAATGAGAACATAAAATTTACTCTTACCTTTTTCCTTCAATAGTGGAATATAGTTTTCCAAGCGAAATTCCTTTAACCATTTCTCCAAGTCATTTTCCACCGATGATTTCAGATCTTGAAACAAAGAAATTCGATAATTCAGGTATAAAGTGCAACTAAAAAGGAAAAACAAAACGGCTAAGATAACTGGTTTGGCACTATTCTTCATAATACACGTATCACTTATTGTTTACATTTTTTAAATTGTAAATGTTCAATAAACAATTGTATCCTTGAATTTATTAGAGAAAACCGCAAAAGAAATGTCAAAATCAGCTGTTCAAACGTCATAATAAATACTACATCAAAATATCTAAAATATGAAACGAACTAAAACTACAATATCGTCTTTTTTTTTTAATTAGAAAATATATTTTATAGTTTTATTATAATAATAGAATAATTAACAATATCATATAAGTTAGTTCTCTGTAGTAGTGAGTCCCGTGGTGCCCTCTAACTCCAAATAGTATAATTGATTTCGTCCTACAATCACAACAAATCTAGTATTTTCAAATCATAAAACGTCCAGGTAAAAATTTAGTCGATTGAAGATGATTTCTACCGAACCACGAATAGTTTCTGAAAAGGAGCAGGAAAATCCATTTTCTGCTTTTGTAACGATGGAATATTTACTTGATAAGTTGAAACTTTTAAATTATGAAACAGAATTCTTAAAAGGAATAAAACTAAAACCGATTCATAAGTATATTCTCCCCAAGTATATTTTCACTTGTTACTAATAACAGAAGGATTTTTGTAGATACTACTTTGTTGTAACAAAAAATAGCGGAGAACAATTTTATTTATTTACACTTTTAGCCGCTTGGTTGATTCGAAAATGTGGCAAAACTTTTGATCCACCTCAAGAGGACGACGATCCTAATGCCACAATCGAAAAAATTATAAATGAAGTTAAAACTGCAGTAAGAATTTTAATGACCATAATGCTAAGAATAACTTAAAATATGTTTGACAATTTAAGGGATTACAATCTGATTTTTCGATTAGTAAGTTGAAACAGGGTGTTGGTGAAAATGTCGTTAATATTCTTTTTTTTTTGGCGAATGCTGCTATTAATAAACAACATATTTTAATAGAAAAGTAAGTTATTATTTTAGCATTTACGTTACAAATTTATTTCGGGGTTTATTAAAAAAATAAAGGATTAGGACTACGAAGTACTTTTTTTTTAATTATTAATCTAGAATTTTAAATATTATTACATTTTATCTAAACTTATTGCAGCGCTCAGATTTTTAATGTCATTGTTTTGAGCTTTTTAAGTATAAATTATTTTAGACCCAAACCTCCTGAAGAGAAGGAAGAGGAAACTGAAACAATTGATGATGAGTCTGAGTTAAACCTAGATCGTGTTGAAGAAGAAATGATCGCTGCCTACTCAGACGATTCAGATGATGAAAATTTGTTTAGACTTGATAACATTAAACCGGTAACATCTCTTTACAAACAAATAAATCATCATCGAATTACATCTGTTGGTATTTTAGCTCAAGACAGAGTTACAACAAATTGATTTAAAAAACCATGTAGATGAAGAAAGTTGGAAATTAGAGGTAGAGAGAGTATTGCCCATGTTAAAAGTGACAATAAAAAATGAGAATCGCGATTGGAGGTTTGTTAATATTTATATTTAATATTTATTATAATTTGGTGGTATAACAGTAACTAATGATTATAAATAACCCTCAAGTTAATAACAAATATTTTAAAAATATTCTGTCCGAAAATCCGTATTTTTCAATTTAGGTCCCATTTAGAACAGATGAAAAACTATGAGACCAGCATTAATGAATCCCTAGCTCCCACTAAAATGCAATTGGAGAAACTATATAAAGAAGTATCATCTACTGTAGATAAAATTGGAAATCGAGAGAAGTACCTAAATCGTGAATTGGATGGTGTTTTGGATACTTATAGGTTTGTTTTGGTACATATTGCATTAGGAAGATCACATTATATTAACAGGAAGTCCTGCTATAGGGCTTTGCAAGATCAGCTGTCTAAAATTAAAGAAAAGTACAAAAGTATAAGTAGTGGTGTAGCAGAAAGAAATAGGGAATTGAATAAACTTAATGACAGGGTTGAAACAATTAAACAACAAATGGAAGCAAGAGGAAATTCTATGACAGATGGAAGTATGTTTTCCTATTTCTGTCACATACTAAATAAATAATCCTTATATTACAGCTCCTTTGGTCAACATTAAAAAATCTGTATCAAAAATAAAGGCTGAAATAATAGATATGGATGTAAGAATTGGTGTACTTGATTGCCTTCTATTACAGACAAAAATAAGAGAAGAAAAACAAATTGAAAATGACTTTGGCCAATCTATTTCAGTTTTTTAATTCAGGCACATACACTTAAAATTATTCAATTTTCAGATCATATCTAACTTATTTCTTAACACTAAAGTATGTTACTCTACCTAGAACAAATTCACTTATTTAATGATAAATGTCTTTATTAATATATTGTGTTAAAGCCAGGAGAATATTGATTTTGTCATATTCTTTTATTCTGTTAAATTCTTCTGAACACAGTTTTACAAAATTATCTACATATTTTTTCTCTATAGAATTTAGGTTTGTTAAGTTGGCACTAATAACTTTATGCATGTTCCAATACATCATATAAACATCAAAACCAAGTTTCAGTATTTTCTGTAAAGGGGGTTGGAGAGGACCACCTTTAATAACTGGAGAATCTGAATCCCAATCTATATTTAATGTTGATTCTTCTAGACAAGTCAATTTATTTTTGTAGTCACAATTGTATTTATAAAAGTCATTAATCTTAAAATTTAGAATATCCAGTTCTTCATCTAGGCTAACTGAAATAGGTTCATACAGTAAGTGGTAAAATAGAATATTATTATTTACTCAAAATCTCAACATCCAATTCCTCTTTAACTTTTTCAAAATGTTCATCTTTTCCCAATTCTGCGGAACGAACAAAATCTAGCTGCTCAGTAAAATTAGATAAGGCTTTTAGTGGTATTTGAATTTCTTCAATAGCTTTTTTCCATAATTCTACGTGTGAGGGCAACATTGAACAAAAGTTTAAAAGGTACTTTTGAATCACCTTCTCCTCAACATCCATTACAGTTAGATACAAAATCTGTAATTTGGCAAATTAAAAATATATAGAGTCACTTCTAAACTCACTTCATCGTCAACTAAATATGTTGTAAGTATAATATTTTTAAGGCATAATTAGTGACAGTGATTTACATGAATTACACATATAATGACACAATGACAACATATATAAAACCAATTAACTTCATATCACCTGCTTTCCAGGTTAATTTTATTCACAA
The DNA here is from genome assembly GCF_030347505.1 of Rhynchophorus ferrugineus. Lineage (NCBI taxonomy): Eukaryota > Metazoa > Arthropoda > Insecta > Coleoptera > Curculionidae > Rhynchophorus > Rhynchophorus ferrugineus. The sequence continues at coordinate 75,819,957 of NW_027472581.1, forward strand.
AACATGGAAATACTACTCATTCTGTTGTTTTGTTATAGGTTAACATGTTATAGGTTAACATGTTATGTTTTTTCTATGTAGGTTAACAATAGAGAGAAAGGTTAACTTCTAATTTATTATTTTACTATGACTTACAAAGAAGATTACATTAAATTTTTCAATATTGAAATATGATTCAAAATATGGAAACATTAGGATATGATTTATGAAAAAATGTTTGTATTTTAAATATGGATGAACATTAAATGAGATATTAGAGTCGAAATTTTATTTGTTCTATGTTTTTTATCAGATTTATAATTTTTTATTTGCTTTTGTAACTCTAAAATATGCTTGACGTTATAACTCTTAATTGTCAACGTCTTTTTCTATGTCAACGTCATTGTTTAGTTGATTGGTCATCAGTTACAAAGTTGTTATTTGGTTTGTCTTAAATTAATATTCTTTCGCTAAAATGTCAGGATTTGGTGACAATTTTGAACAAGCTGAGGTTGATCCTGCAGCGGAATTTTTAGCTAGAGAGCAGGATGAGCTGGCCGGTTTAGAAGATGAAGTTAAACCAGCCGCAGTTACAGGCACATCCTCCTCCCTTGCGAATGGAGGTAAGAAAAGGGGGCGTAAACATATGTGCACGATACTTATATATATATATATATATATATTATATGTATATATATATATGTATGTGTATATATATATGTTTTAATTTCCTTGTCTTTTATGCATATGGAATGTAATACACATTTTGTATATTGCCAAATTGCTAAAATGACATTATCTACTGTTAATTTGTGACTGCTTGCATCTGATTCTATAAGTTTTAATACAAAAGCTTTGCCCTTGTCCTTTGATTTATTTTGCCTATTGTTTGTTTTTCTTTGCCTTACATGTCCAGATGAGCCGGCCAATCCTACAGGGAGTTTTGAATTGATAGAAAATTTTGAACAAGATACTATAAAACAAGAGAATAATATTGATGTTAAAAAAGAGCAATATAATGGTAAGTTTCTATCTGATTATTCACACTCATATATAATGATTAGTTAGGAACTATAATATTTTCTGATCATATATCAATAAAACAATGTTTTTTAATTACATTATATTTTTATTACATAAAAACATAATGTAATTAAATCTAATTATATATCTGATTTCACATTAATGTCAGCCAATATGTAGCATGAACATTTTGTATGATTGTATAGATTTTATGTAATATTTGTATTTTATTTTATTAGATGTTTTTGGTGTAGACAATATACAAGAGTATCAAGATTTTGGTAAGCCTTAAATGTTGTGTGCAGTTTTTAAAAGTTCTTCTCAGTTAGCACATTCATCATGATTTTATATATTAAAAAAAATTATTTGTTATATATGTATTTCATTATCAGGAAAGATATTTAATGTTAAGAAGCCTTTTGTTAAAATTTTTTGACAAAATATATAATTATTTCTATATCTGTAGGCTATAATAATGTATTTTCAAATTTGAACCCTAGAGGCTGGTCTGATTTTGCAATTTTTAATTAGCTGTTTTTTAAATTTTGAAATTAAATTATATTTAATTAATTGAAATTAAACTATGAAAATAAAATGTTATTTTAAATTTCCTGACTGAGAAGATACCTAAAGTTATTCAAAATCAAAGAATATTATTTTGTGAGTGTATTCTGCAATTATATTAATATATTTTTAACCAGTTTAAAGTATTAATTATGACTTTAAATTGGGAAATTAATAATAACCAAGATTAGTCACTATGAACCAGCAAAGGAAACTAAAGACCATTGCTTTTGAAATACTGAATATCTTACTATTATTAAATAGCTAAAATTTAAAGAGATTACTATTAGTTTGATGATACTAAAATATTTGGTTTCAATTTTTATTTGAACATAAATAATTATTACACAGCTTGTTATTTGAAGGTACTGGAATATCTCCACCAAGTTCACTTCAAAGGGAAGAACCAGAGAAAATTAGAATATGGCGTGAGGAGCAGGCTAAGCGTTTAGAGGAAAAAGGTAAGAAAGAAAAAAAACTAAGACCTGGTTTGTGAATGGTTTATTTAAATGTTGCTAGATAGAGAAGAAGAGAGGAAAAAAGAAGAGCTGAGAGAAAATGCTAAGAGAGAGTTAGAGGAGTGGTACAAAAATCATGCAGAAACAATTGCTAAAACCAAAGCAGCAAATAGGTAATATATAAACCAATATGCTTAATTTTTCTTAATTGAAATGCAATATCTCATATAATTAAAACTTAATTAAATGCGGATATTCATAAGCTTAAATAACAAAATGTAGTCATTTTTATTAATGATATTAATATTTTTTTGTTTTGACCACTGCCATAACAGAGATGCCGCAATGTAAGTTCTAACAATAAATTACTTTAGGGTTTATTTGGGTATTACATTTATGTCTATGTATGTCGAACAACCCTACACTTTTTTTTCCCAAAAATGTAATTTTAAATTTGAGTATTTCTTGTTTACATTAATTTAAATAAAAAGTTGAAAAACATATTTTACCTCATTATGACATTATTCAACATACACTTATATAGTAATAATTGTTCCATGTTTCCAGAACAGAGGGTTTCTTGTTGGTGTATTGTTCTTCATAACATAATTGTGTTATTATTGTTTCTCTTTAATGATAAAAATATCTTTAAATGTATTGTAAAATATAATTCATTTCTGATCGTCTCAAAATTAATTGGTTGAGAAATGCTTTTGTGTTGTCCATAGCTATTCAAAATATAGAAATCTTTTAACATACAAAATTCATTGTGGAAGGTGCATTTTAATAAGCCGATTACACATTCGGACTTTTCAGTTTTAGTTTTAAATAAAATTAAGAAATATTTATTATTGGTATGTTAACTTAGGAATGCAGAGAAGGAGTTTGTCGCTGAAGACGACGAAATTCAACCGGGAACCGAATGGGAAAGGATCTCAAAACTTTGCGACTTCAACCCCAAGGCAAAACCAGGAAGTAAAGATATTTCTCGCATGCGTTCCATTATCCTGCAGATGAAACAAAATCCAGTGCAGATTAAGAATAAAGCATAGTGGATAACATCGTAGTTATTGTATCATATGCTTTGTATATTTAAACTACTTAAAAGTTGAACTGATTTAGAATCAGTATTCATGTTACATGTCCAAGTTTATTATTGTAATAGTTAATTTTTTATTATACTGTTAATCTTATATACAAAATATATATATGTTTAACTGAGCTTAGGATAGTTATTAAATTGAACATCTTTTATTTTAAACTAATTAATAATAAGCGCTAATTTATTAGATTAATTTGTTATGAACATATTTGGTATTGGTTTCTCAGTAAATGTGTCTTATTTAAGAAATGTATTATGACATTGGGATGATATATTCTATGGATTAATATTTATTAACAGTCAGATTTAGATTAGTTGATATATAGACCTTAGTTTTTATAAACAGAACATGTACTTTTACTGTTTTGTTTTCTTTCTGTGTTGTCTGCGTAGTCTATAGTCGCGCTAACTACCTAGTTAGCCATAAAGCCTTAGATCTATCGCTTGTCGATCTATGATTGGTTTTAGCTATTCTATTATACACATTTCCTAAACACCACGACGTTGGTTGTCATTTAGACTCACTTGTTCCTGCAGAGTTGCTAATTCGAGAAGTGTACCAACTGTCGGCTGATCAGTATTTCTATGATCTAAGAAGGCATTGCATTCAGATGTGTTGTAATTTAATTATTCAAAGAAACAGGTGTTTTGTGAACGTTTATTTTAAAACAAGGTAAGATTTCTATTGCCGTAAATATTTTTAATGCGAGTTTCCAACTTATCTATCTATCTTATTCAAGCCACAAGACTTATGATGAAAACACAGACAATAAATATTTTTTATCACAGAATATGTCAGTACATTAACATTTAAAAGGAAGGAATTTATTTTCTCTAACTGTAAAGTATTTGTTATATTCTAAAACTGTTAGTTTATATCACCATATTAATTAGCTGTGTAGTTTCATGTTAGTGTTGATTGAGTAATCAAATATAATGGATTTCTTATAAAAATGATCTTATCTTCTTATAACTCCCCTCAACTTATGGAGCTAATCAGTGTAGGATTGTGGATTTCCAGAAGGATTCTAAATTACATTTTTATTTAATCAAGGTCCTTAACTACGAAATAATTTTTAAATCGAGATCAGAGTAGTGCAGATGTATGGACTAAGCTAGATCTTAAAACAATTCGTATTTTCATTCACCGGCTGATGTTTTTTCATGAGCGAATCCTTATTCCGGCGTCATCTTGAATGGCAAATGGTTGCTTTCACTTGAAAGTAAAGTATTTTTCATCAATCTTTTTATCTCATTTTTTGTAAATTTTGATTTTATTGTTTTACCAGTTTGAACTTTTAATTCTATTGATGATGTATAGGTGAAGTTTCACATAATTAACTACTATTTAAATTATTTTCTAGGTATATCGAGCCCTTTTCTCTTATAAGTGAGTCAGCAAATGCTAAATTAACTATGAAAATAAATTTTTTTATTTTCAGTAATATCTTATTTTTTTACATCAAATAACAAATCTGTATATTACATCAACTTAAAATAATGTATTTTTTACTTATTACAGATTATGTTTAATTTGCCGACAAAAAAAAAATGTTAAAAATATTGTTTTAATATAAAAAGTATTTGCCAGGGTCTTAATTGACTACACCTTTCATTATTACATGCAATTTTTCAGATACTGTGAATTATTCATGTAATTTGCAAATATTTTAAACTAAAATAAAACAGCCTTGAAAGTTCATGTTGTATTTAAAGAGCTACATAGTAACAAAAACATAGTTATTTAAAATATTTTGTACCTATCAATAAAATCGAGAAATTTCACACAAACTTTTTAAAATTAATTAATTCGAGTTGATGAAAGATTTACATCCATAAATAACTAACAAAATCTCTAAGCTATCAAATTTGGGTTGTAAAGTAGGAATAGGCGTTGGCTTTCAGCTTGAAATATCTTGGCTACATTGGAACAGATCTATGTTGTGAGTAGTGGCGTTTTGTTCTTGATTTGTACAGGGTTTTGTTTCATTTGTAGAATGATAGAACGCATACGGGATACGTCCTTGCTTCCAGGTTTTGTCTTGGCACTGAAATCGCACAGTTTTGCGATTCTCTCCCATTCAGTTCCCGGCTCAATTTCGTCATCTTCGGCGACAAATTGTTTCTCTGCATTCCTAGATACAGACATCACATTTATACACAGGTTTTGAAAATACTAAAGTGATATAAAATCAGAGAAAATATCGAAAGGTATTCTATTCATTTACCAGATTGTGGAAAAATTATCTTTAATGTTCAGTAACTTATCAATTAAGTTCAGTAACTTATTAATTAACTTATCTTTAATGTTCAGTGAAAAAAATCCTATGGATCCTTTATATGTTAGTAGATAATATCCTTTATATGATAGAAAATATAGTTTATAAAAATCATATAGCATTTGACCTATCTTATTTCCATATATTTTTTGAATAAAAATAGCACAGTAATGTAATATCTTAGTAATACTTAATAACTAATACCCTCAAAACAAAACATAATTAATTTCTGAACAGTATTCTATTTGCATGAAAATAAATCAATATTTATCTTTAAATTAAATAAAACATTGAAACTATCCTACCAGAAAAAAAGCAATATATTATAGTAACTTACTTGGCAGCATCCCTGTTAAAGCATTAATTAAAAACAAAAACACAATATTAAGAAATTGTAATATATAACCATGAAAATTATTTCAAGAGCCTATAATATGATTTTCTAATTAGTTTTGGTACATAGCACTAAATTCTTAAGTTGAAGTTGTACTTGCAATAAAATACATGGTAGAACCTAACTATAACTATAAGGTGCATATAATAAATTAGTTCAATGAGTATACATACAAAGTATTTTTTGTTATAAATGAAATTGGATCAGATTTTTTTGTTATATTATACTTGAATGTAATAAAATTCATACCTATTAGCTGCTTTTGTTTTGGCAATTGCTTCTGCATGATTCTTATACCATTCCTCCAATTCTCTCTTGGCATTTTCTCTTAGTTCAAGCTTTTTTTGTTCTTCTTCTTTATCTAAAAATTATTGGAATATTTTGTTAATTAACACTTGTTTGGAACTTAAATTTAAATCTGCTTGACCTCTTACCTTTCTCCTCAAGACGTTTAGCTTGTTCCTCACGCCATATCCTGATTTTTTCTGGTTCTTCTCGTTGCATAATAAGTGAAATAGGCGGGGATATTTTAGTACCTACAAATAGTTACATTTATAAATATATAAATATTCTTATATCAATTTTAATTTGCTTAAATGGAGGCATTTATATGAAAAATTAAAATATAAAATAAATCGAATAAAAATATCAAAAAATAAACTGAAAAAATTAGTATCAATGATACTTTAGAGGTTGATCATAAATATAGTTGAAGAAAAAGAAAAATTTAATGTTAACAAGAATTTAATGTTAAGACAATGAAACAATGATACTTATTTTGTGTTATAGATGAAATGTAAACAGTCACACCACATTTAGGCTTACCAAAATCTTGAAATTCTTGTAAACTGTCTACACCAAAAACATCTAATAAAATAAAATAAAACAAATTACACCAAACTGATAAACTACTATAAACATCTTTTTCATGCAATAGTTTTATATTATAAGTTACAAACAATACTTTCATTATTATATAAAAACTTAAAATACTACTGTAACCGATGGTTAGAAAGAAATACACTAGATGACCATTCAATATTCAATATGAAAGGTAATTATAACATATTAGGTACAGGCTCACTTACCATTGGAAGATCCTTTTTTAATATCAATATCATTATCTTGTTTTATAGTATCTTGACTTAAATTTTCTATCATTTCAAAACTTCCAGCAGAGTTGGTTGGCTCGTCTGGACATGTAAAGCAAAGAAATACAAACAATAGGCAAAATAAAGGAAATAAATAAGGACACACCTATAATTATAAACATAAACAGCAATGAGTATAAGAAATTGGGTATTATGTTAAAATTATTTCTGTGTGTGTCTGAATATATCATTTGGCGAGGGATTAGATATATACAATGCATTCCATATACATTAAACATAAGAAATAAAACGTACATATAAAGTTGCCATGCATATTTTATATACAACTCCTTTTTTCTTACCTCCGTTCGTAAGGGTGGAGGATATCACCGTAGCTGCTGCCGGTTTAACTTCATCTTCCAACCCGGCTAATTCATTCTGTTCTCTAGCTAAAAATTCTGCAGCGGGGTCAATTTCCGCTTGTTCAAAATTATCGCCAAAACCGGACATTCTTTAAATAAATATATAGGAACTAAATAGCAACTACCACTATTTGTCAAACGACAACAGACCAAATAAACAACTCCCTCTGACAGATCAATGTCAAATATTAAAGGTTGCCTACCCAATAAGGGAATATGATGATCATATAAATAATAATACGATAAGCCAAATATAACTAAACATAATAAAATTGAGACCATACTTACCATTATATACTTTAGAAAAATCTAATAACAAATAACAATTATAATAATGCATATTGATTAAGCCACTTCAAGATTAATACGTTTTGTTAAGAATTTTGTTCTATCAAAGCCTGTTTTATTATAGTTTTTTCAAATTAGGGTTTTTATATCCTATGTTTAATTTTTTTGTTCCAATTGTCTGTACAGTGTTGGGTGTATTATTTCAGAATGAAATTCAAATTCAAATTAATGTATAAGTGATATGGTTAATTAAATTACGGCATATTTGTTTAAAATATTTGTAAGTGTTTATATATAATATATATTTCAAATAATATAGTCAGATATTTTGTTTTCAGTTTATTTTTAAAAAGAGGTAAGTAAAAAATGAACTAATTAACAATTAATATTTTATTAACAATTTATTTTTATTCAACAAAAAATACTTATCTTATATTTCTACATTGATTATTTAATCAAGCTTAGATTGCCTTTTGAGGATACTTTCGAACTATTACATATTAATTGAATATTAATGTGGTATTTATTATATATAGTGAATAGTTCCTTTTTATAGTTATATATTTAATTGTAATATTGTCTATGTACTGTTCTGTATTAAGATTTTTTCTTAGCCATTATTTGTTACTATAATACTGATTTCAGTTTAAATTTGTGTTATACTAATGATGAGGTCATTCATTTTTTAGCGTCTACAGTATTTTTTATCAACAAAAACAATATTTAGTCAACATAACAAACAACAACAAAATTACTTCTAGACTTAATTCTTTTGAAATTAGGGAAAGTTGTTTGACTAAAACCGGTCTAAAAATATATTCAGAAAAATATAATTGTAAAATAATAGTTATAATGATATATACTTTTTACAACTATTTTTTGAATATCATTACTATCAATAAATCATGTGGGTCTGTCCAGAATAGGAATAGGATTTAATTAAATAATGTGTTAATATATTATCAATTATTATTAAGCATTTATAATGGTTGACTTATACTAATTGTTACAATCAGGTGTTTATTTAATGTTTAATTAGTACAGATTCGTCGGTTTCAAAGTCAAAGTCAAATTCAAATTCAAGAATTATTGGAGAAACACAATTCGCATTTCGATTCAATTATGTACATTGGTCATAATGAAAGACTTACTGTTTATATTAAAATTAGGAATTGCATTTTGGTTAAACAATGTTTTTCCACATATGGGTCTTCATCCATTCCGTCTGACATGCAAAGAGCAGATCATCAGAAACTTGTACAGGAGCTCCCTAAAATGATTCCATAAAGCTTATCGTTACTTACTTTTAAAAATCATTTCTAATCTAAAGCATGGTCATTTGGAGAATAATCTACTGTATTTGAACCTTCACTTTACGGAATACAATACATTTACTTCGTTTTCATATTTAAACAAAATATTTTTATGATATGCTATGAAAATGAAGCCAAAACAACAAAATTTGTTAAAACTATACGTAAAATTTCAGACCAGTGGAAGGTCGAAAGGGTTTAATTTTTTACGAAGAAGCCAAAAAGACAATTCTCTGAGCAAAAATATCGATTTCCTATTAACATCGCTGAACACAATTTCAACGTTATACAGAAAACCCTTAGAACTTATCTGTCTTGTATTTTCAATTTATTAATAATAACATTAATGAAATAAATATTCGTGTTAACAACAATTAAAAGATAGGTAAGATTATGCTTTAAAATTATTTTTTTAAATTAAGGAAGGAAATTTATTTTAAAGCGTCGCACATGATTACTCTCTTCGCCTTTTGAAGATCAAAGTTTAGATAGAGACTCTCGAGGGTAATAAACTACAGTGTCGCTGAAGTGTTAAAATTTTGCAGATAAAGAGCCATTTCTTGCAGTAGACAAGCTTATAGAGTACAGGTTCTATTGACAGTTATTTACAAATAATATAAATAAGCATATTTTACTTACCTAACGGTAATATTATTATGTTTTCGACGATCGAACGTCGCAGGGGCTAAATATTAAAAAAAAAATAAAATGAACTAAAGGATAGTGTGCGATAGTGTTCGTAAAATTAAGTGATTGTTTATTTTTTGTAAATGAAACGATATTAAAAGGGAAACTGATTGATTAAAACATTATTAAACGAAGTTATTTCATTTTAAGTAGTGTTATTTAAGATTTTGCGTTATTTTCGGTTAGTCTCGTATGGTTGGAACTATTAAAGAGTTATGGCTAGTTTGAATAAAAAACAATTAAATATGGTATGGTCACGTAAAGTTATATTTTACATCTTTTGCAGAGAAAACAAATTAATGTGATCGCTTTATCGGAAGGTATATAAGACATGGACTGAAATGATTTATTCATGTCTCTGATGACGATCTGATGTATTCATGTCTCAATCTGTTCAAATGTTCCAGTTTGTTACTTTTAATCATGATCAAACACTGCTCAGAATCATCAACACGTACTTGTTGTTAGTTAACAGTGAGCAAACGCGGCATCCACTTTGAACAGATATTGCTCATAATGCTCAAGCAATTTAAAGCCAACACGTTATTTTGATATCTTCTGATATCTGATCATTCAAAACGTCATTCATTTGATGTTTTTTTGGTGGTAACAGCTTATTTGGACGCCCACTGCGCTCTGCATCATCTGTGTCTCTACGACCATGTTTGAAGTCAGCAAATCAACGTTTTATAATTTTTTCTGATGGAGCCAAGTTTTTATAACACTTTTCCAGTCATTGCCTTGCTTAAACGGTATTTTCTGGTAAATACTCTGGGTGTGGCGTAACTTCTCATTCGACCTGCACCAGTGTGTTCCTCAAAACACTTGCAAAGTTCGGCATTGTCATACAAGATGATGATTTTGCGTCCCTTATACGTTGATTCATCAACTGTCAAGCTATCTGAAATTTCTTAGACTGTTTGATCTGGGTTTTCGTCCAATAAATTCAACTAGTGTCAGCAGATATCTGCGGTAACATTGCTTGGGGTTTAGCAGCGCGAAATACACTGTACCTTGCTTACCCTACCTTATGCACAACACGTCTTTATGACTATGTATAATTCCGTTTCTAGGTCAATGTGGATAGATCTTCTGGACTTTTTTTTGTTCTGGCCTAAAATCAAGTAGTGGAATGCATGATGCCTACCCGATCGCGTAGATTTGCCATGGAGCGACAAGTTGGACCAGGTTATATGGGACTGGGCTTACCAATACACTAACGCATTTTCATAAGAACTTCAGCTGAGTTGTTGTTTGTGGAAGGATTGAGATATGAAGTGCATGATTCTTGGAGTGTCAGTTTCTCTGTGAATTTTATTGTGTGACAAACAATGGTGCATTTAAGATTCTCCTGAGGAGCTTGTTTTGGAGAACTTGAAGCCGTTTAACCTGGTTGGGTTTAACAAACTTGAAGTAGACATTAGATCCGTATAGGAGTACGGACCGAATTAACATCTTGTAAAATAAGCATTTGATGGAGATGGGAAGTCTGCCAGAAGAGCATCTGGATTGTTTTCTGGATTTGGGAATGCCAACCAAATCGTTGGTTGAAGTGGTGGTTGGCTAGGTGACGTTATTCAGCCATGTTGCGGTGTCGATCTTCAACTCCAAGATGCTCAGTGCGTAAACCTTCTTATGGAAAATGATGGTCTGAGTTTTCAGGTTTCAATTGTATCCTCGAGCCTGGAGGCCGTAACAAGGCAGTGTCGTAAATTGTAGCCTAAATCGCGACGTCAATGTGATCTTTTTTCGGCAGATCTGAAATAGAGATTAAATGAGGCTGGCGACAGTAGGAAATCTTGAGGTACCTCAGCTTTGATTGATTTTCGAGTGGAAAGAGTTTTCCTAATCTTGACCTGGAAAAATATGTCCGATAGATAAGACTTGATGAGAGCGATTAGGTCTTATGGGAGGCCTAACCGTATGCACTTTGCGATCAAAAGTGCCAGACCTTGTTGAAAGCTTTGGTTAGGTCCAGGAGGACTTCTTCCAGATTTTCACGTCGGTCAAGAGCATAATGGATGTGTGCCGCCAGAAGAGTAGCCTGATGGACGGATGAGTGGTGAAACTTCTACTTTCCCAATTGCATTTTGATTCTATTCATTTGGGGGGAAGTATGGTTCCCCTTGTGGATCTCTTTGTGGATCTTTTTCGTAGCATGTAAATTTCAAGAAATAATTGATTTATTGTCTATTGTTCTAAGTCGATTTTGCGATTAAATTTTCTCGAGATTTTTTTATTCTTCAAGGGGTTCTGTGTCATTGATATCAGAATAGGCACTTCTAAATCGTTGAAACCGAAATCGACATCACCGTACGTTTTTGAGAGCTTTCGCACCAAAAGTAACGAAGGTCGAAAATATAATTTTGAGCGTTCCATGATTAGCGTGTGTATATACTGAATAATTCAAGAATCTATAATATAAAAATGAATCGCAAAATGTGTTGGTAAGCGCATAACTCAACAACGCCTGGACCAATTTGGCCAAATCTTTTTTTAAAATGTTCGTTGAAGTTCAAGAATGGTTTTTACGGCGAGAAAAATTAGAATTATTGCTGGAAAAACCCTAAAAATAGCCCTTTTCTTTTTCCCATACAAATGATTTGTAACTAAAACGTAGTCAATTTGAGCTTTATTGCTATGGTATAAAGTTCATATTAAATTACAAGCACTCACTGTTGTCTAAGCAATGTAGGTGTGTTCCTAACGTCAAAGATCATATCTATCAAAACAATGTGCGTGTGTGCGTTGGAGTACAGAATACATAGTTGGAGGAGTTTAATGTCGCGTTCCGAAACTCGCGTTTCTTTTGTATTAGTTTCGGCACGCGAGATAAAATGCATCAGTTTCCACGTCATTACATCAGTCAAAAAAAAATCGCGTTACCAACAGTGTTTTATTATTTTTAATATCCAAATTTTAAATAAATAAAACAATTCGTACGGCTTAAAAGGATTTGACTTCAAGTCATATCAAATTAAAAAAAAAAAGTTGTCTGTTACCTAATCTACTGAGTTTGCTTTTGTCAACTGATACACGAAACAAATTCGTATATCGTGTTTTGTGCAGAGTGTTTAGTTAGTTAGTGTTTGTTTAGTTCGTGATTAGTGAAAAAATAATTTATATTTGATATGCCTCCTATAAGACGAAGCAGTTTAGGTAGAAGAACCAGAAATGCTATAAACCAAGCTAATTACCGATCTAATCGTACTGCACAAGAACGTGACGACGGAAATGAACATGAAAGAATTCGGATATCACAAACGCGTGAAGCGCGAGCGCGACATTCAACTAATAATCGCGCAAGTTTGAATCGAGCTGTTTTCAGTTACGATGTGTCAATTGACTACAATAACTACCAATGTGTTGTTATTGGTTCTATGAACTTGGTTTGCTCACACTGTAAGGCATTAAAATACAAAAACGAAGCCAATGGATTGTGTTGCGCAAATGGTAAAGTGAAATTGATACCATTGGATCCACCACCAGAACCATTGTACTCATTGGTTTCAGGAATAGGAACAGATTCTATACACTTTTTGACACATATCCAACAATATAACAATTGCTTTCAAATGACTTCATTTGGGGCAACAAATGTAGTTCGGGAAAATTTTATGCCAACTTTCAAGGTATGTATTATAGCAGTTACTCATAATTATTTTAGCGAACAAAATTTTCTGTCACCAAAGTTAAGATGTGTTACTAATCTTCAATTTCTTAATCATTACGAAATATATCACTTAGTCATCATATTATATGGTGATTCAGTTTCAGTGACACTTTTATTATATTTTATATTTGATAGATATTAGTTAAAACTAAATATATACTTTTGAAGATCAAATATTATTTAAGTTTGATCACTGACAATCCATTAATTTATACCACACCATAATATTTTTTTTTATTTACAGATACAAGGGCAAATATATCACAGAGCAGGTTCACTGTTACCAGTGTCAGATAGCGACAACAAATTCCTGCAAATTTATTTTATGGGCAATTCACCACAAGAAATTGATCTGCGTTATGCACATAACAATTTAGTAAAGAGGTCTATTGTAGAACAATTACAAACTTTATTTCATCAACACAATCAATTGATTATATTGTTTAAAACTGCCCTGGATCTGATGCCATCCGATAATCACAAAATTGTAATCAGAGCTGATAAAACACCTGCATGTCAACATACAAGACGTTTTAATGCACCAACTATTGATGAAGTTGCTATCGTTGTAGTTGGAGAAAACTTGGAATCCCGTGATATTGTTTTACATCGTCGGAATGATCAATTACAACGTATAAAGGAAACACACCGCTCATATGATGCACTGCAATATCCCATTATATTTTGGCAAGGTGAAGATGGCTACGATTTATCAATAAAAATGATAAGGAGGTTTTCGTCAAACATTGCCAGTGATTCCACGATCAACGCCAGCTGATGAACTCAATGCATATCTAAAGTCCTCCAATTTGTGGAAACATGTTAAAGTACTTCATTTAAGCAAGAATATGCGTGTCGAGTTGCAAAATGACCAATCTGGAAACATATTCTCTAAACAACTCATTTACATTGGTAATGGCAAATTTCCTATAGACATGTTGACTGGCTGCATTAACTTTCCTCAAAGTTTTTGTCAGTTAACTCGATCAAAAGATGAACTTATTCAGAAAGTATTTCCAGATGTTTCTCAAAATTACAGAAACCATGATTGGTTGAGCGAACGAGCTATACTGGCTGCAAAAACATAGATGTAAATGAATTAAATTTCAAAATTCAAGAACAAATTACAGGAGAATTGAGGATATATAAATCAGTTGATTCGGCTACTAATCAAGGTGATGTAGTCAACTATCCACCGGAATTTTTAAACTCGCTGGATTTGCCAGGATTGCCACCTCACAATCTTCAATTAAAGGTTGGATCGGTGGTTATAATGTTGCGAAATATCAACCAACCGCGTTTTTGCAACGGTACACGGTTAGCGATAAAAAAATTACTAAACAATGTGATAGAAGCAACTATACTCAAAGGAAAGTATAAAGGAGAAGATGTTCTCATACCGCGCATCCCAATGATTCCGACTGATGTGCCATTTGAGTTTAAACGACTACAGTTTCCAGTGCGGCTTGCTTTTGCTATGACTATAAACAAGTCCCAGGGGCAATCATTAAGTGTTTGTGGTATTAATCTAGAAAACCCATGTTTCTCACATGGTCAATTGTATGTTGCCTGTTCCCGTGTTGGAAAACCATCAGATTTATTGTTTATCTATGCGCCAGGTAATCAAACAAAAAACATCGTATACCACAAAGCACTACAATGATAATAATAATAATAATTATGATTCACATGATTAACAATAAAGCGATTACTTACTTTTAAATCCTTATATATGTTTTATTAAATTATTTTTATTCACAACGCCCTATCACCAGGGTGATGGTTCTGTTCAGGAGAATTTTTTAAAATACGTAGGCACACAAACTGCCACATTACAAATCTTTTTGACAGGACGAAGTCTGTCGGGTCAGCTAGTACTAAATAAAAATGTCAAAGCCATTTTGGTTAAATTAATTGGTTAAATTAACTAAATTGAATAAAGCTATATTAGGAGGTTATTGCTTGGATGCCTTGCCTCCCCTTATGGATGTCGATACCAAAAAAAAGAAGATAAAAATGATAAAAATGATCTTCAAAATCTTCAAAATCGAGTCAAATTTCAATCTTTCTTGTTCAGTTTCCTCACGCACACAAACACATTTAAAATTTAAAATCAGTAATATAATTGATATTCATCTGTATTGAGAATACTCTCAACTAATTAATTTACCCATTATTGCCTAGTGTTTGAAACCAAAATCTGAATGGTATCAGAACAAATCACAATACAATAGTAATCCTATACGTAAAATGAGTGAATAAAATTAAAAGAAATGGTATATGCTGATCAATAGACGTTTTAACTCTCCATTCAAAAAATGTAAATTTGTTTAATAATCTCACTAATGTAACTCTATATGTAAAATTACGATAACCTGAAAATAATACATACTGTAGGAACTAAAGAATATGAATAATAAATTTTTATCAGATCTATACATGCTAGTGATACTAGAAAAAATTCGAAAAATGGTTTGTTAAAACTAATTAAAAGTATTACATTACGAAGGATTTTCATCACTATGTGTGATACTTGAATATCATCATGAGTCGAAATTAAGATATGGGATGTATCTTTGATTTTAAAGCAATTTATACATTAGTATTTTCGAATACAATAGCAATATTATTCGGGGATTACTACCACTTATGATGGCAATACAAAAAACTATGATTATTATTTGTAAGAAGTCATACGATTTAGAGAAGACAAAAAATGTATGAGGACAAAGTACTGTCGCACTCAGCATAGTATGTATATCAGAGAACGCTAGATATGCTAGATGCTTTTATATATTAATTATTGAGCAAGCCAGTATAAATAACACGTATTAGTAGTATTTGTATTATAAGTAGACTTCATTAAAATTGGTAGAGTAATTTGGTAAATGATGTAAATGGTGTAGTCTTTTTTAGTTTGTTATTTTGAACAAATTCCATTAACTACACTTATTAAAATGTCATTGAGATACATATAATTTATTTTTGTTTGCGTTGGATATTATAACCCTATATATATATACCATTATTTCTCCGCAAAGTTGCGGCTTTTATATTTCGAATGCACGATGTTTCCATTATTCGTTATAATAACAGAGAGTCTTCTCAACTTCTAATGAACTATTATTATACATTCATATAAGCACGATGAACTGAAATAATTGTGAAGGATATAAATTTCAGATAACGTTGTTTTATATTATATTTTTTACTTTCAAGTAAAGATAAAAATAAAATTCCCGTTATGTTTGTTTTAAGATTAATTAGTTCTGTGGTAATTGCTCTGTATACCTAAAAGTATGCTTTTTAAAATATAGAATTTTTATGTTGCTAAATTACTTGGTATTATTTATTAGGTACTTACATATATTTTGATCAGCGATCCGTTAAAATGAACTATGAATGATAATGAGACTAGATTAGATGTTTAACACAAAAACACTTTTTAAAATAAAACATGTACATAATAATCGTTGTTAATAACTGAAT
Organism: Rhynchophorus ferrugineus; assembly: GCF_030347505.1. Taxonomy (NCBI): domain Eukaryota; kingdom Metazoa; phylum Arthropoda; class Insecta; order Coleoptera; family Curculionidae; genus Rhynchophorus; species Rhynchophorus ferrugineus. The sequence goes on from NW_027472581.1 coordinate 75,836,719, forward strand.
AAGAATAAATAAAAACCTGATTTAACCTATCTACTACACATATTTTATATTTTATTATATACACACAATTTCGCTTAATACCTACCGAAACCTATTTATCTAGTTAAAATATTATTTTAAATACTACCAACTGATAACTTTGAAGTCGGTACGAGCAACAAATTAGATTTATTTTATTCGTAATTTAATTTTGTATAGATGCCATAAAATTATATTATTACTTATGTATCGTATGGGTTTGTCACCGACTTTAAGCTGATCGGTTGATAGTAGTTAAACTAATATTGTAAATAGATAAATAGGTTTAGGTAGGTATTATGCTAAATTGTGTGAATATAGTAGAATATAAGATACGTGTAATAAAGATGGGTTAAATAACGTTTTTGTTTATTTATGTTTAGTTATTACAACGATTATTATGTATAGTCTATTCAAAGTTTATTTGTATATGTGCCATCGATATGTTTAATGTATTGCCTACCGCAATTTGTAAATTCGTTTTAGAATCAGACAAAATTATTGTTCTAATTTTATTCTAGTTAAAAAGAGACACAATGCTGTCTGATTAGTTCGAACACGTAAATGAATGAGCCTGTCAAAGTCGTCCGGTTGTCAGACGTACGCAAAATTATTCAAAATATTAGTTATAATTACTACAGGTTATAAACCGGAAAACTTTATTTTAGCGTTTTGATTACTTTAATAAATTTTAAATCATTCGGTAATATATCATATCACTTTGTTTGAAAATGCCGAAAACAATAGATATTCAGGGTCACAAGTTGATTGCAGTTTTAATAAGTTATCTCGAAAAGGAACGAGATGATGAATGCCTCCTTTTACCTGTAAATTCCGTTAGAGAGGTAATTATTGATGATATTCAATATTATAAGTTGCTGAAATTTTATTTAAAATGGTTTTTAGCCTTTACTGCTGCGCTGAATATTAGTGCGGGTACTATGAATAACATCGCTTACAAAATGAAGAAGAATACGTTAGATTCCTCTAAGAAAACCCGTCTACATATGAAGTGGGCGACAAATCTTCACCATCTTGATATTGACTCAATTAGAGATAAAATATACGAAATATATAAGAGCAGAGGGTAACTACTTTATCGATATAAACATAATTTATTAAAATTAATTCAGAGAAAATTTTTAGTCAGGAAAGTATACATAAAAGAGTTAGGGCCAAGCCCCTTTTTAAGGGATGTAAGACCGTCCGTTCATACACTCTTACAGAGCATATGATTTGAATGGTGTAAAGATAACCCTTGAAGAGGTCTAATGAAACTTCCAGATATTGCCTTAAAAAGAATTCAATTTTTAAAGGCATAAAATAAGACCAAGGAAGATAAACTATTTGAATTTGTGTATCTTGATAAAACTTGGGTATTACAAAATGGTTCATGGTTCACTCTTGGTAAGACAGTAATAAAAAGACAGTAAAGTCAATAAAAATTGATGGAGAAAGTTAAGTAAAAGTTACAATAGCATTTGATTAGGTTTTGTTGATTATAAATAAATATTAATAATTAATTGCAAAGATATTGTTATTCATGCAGCGAATAAGAATGGTTTTATTCTTGGTAAAGAATTAGTGTATTCCTCCAAATCCAAGGACGACTACCATGGAACCATCATTTATTATTTTGGACAGAGCAAATTGCTACTATAAATGAAATGTTTCATTGCTTTCTTTGCAATATACTTTTTTTAGAAATAAGTCCGAAAAAAGATATACAGTAGACCAGATGGCTGAACAATATGGTCACATACTATTATGACTTCCTCCCTATCACTGTATATTCCATCCAATCCAGTTGATGTGAGGGGTAGTAAAGACTTATTATAATAGAATTAGAACATGCTGGTCGAGAAGGATATTCCATCAAAAACTCTTTGGATATGTGAAAGAAGCATTGTCGACCATAACACCTTTGGTTTGGATGAATTCGATAAGACATAGAGAGGAAGTAATTGATAAATGGTGGATCCTGAATACGTTTTAGGCAGATTCCAAATTAACAGTTTAGTGATTGACTTGGACAGTCTATATTGATGTGCAATGCTTTCCAGAGACAGAGTGATGAGAGAGCCAAATCGGAACTGAAACATAAATTCACCTAAAGAAACCTCTACTTTGTATCAGGTGCGATGTGAAGGGGATGTTTAATGTACCCAGAAACTAGTTTAGGAAACTAGGTGATTGTGAAGAGCTACGGCTAACAATTGAACATACTAAGCAATTAACACTAAAGAAATAGAAACGAAAAAAAAAACAAGATAAGAAAAGCTGAGCAAATAGAAGTGAGAAGTTTTGGTGTACGCTGCATATTTACCATACCTAGTCCCATCCGATCATTTGTTACGGTTAATTTACCACATCTCCGAGGATAAAAAAAACGCTGTTCCTAAATTAGACGATAATTTTATAGTCTCGAATTCTGCAAATTCATAAAATTGTAAAAAAATCTGTTAAAATTAAGTTATAAGTCCAATATTAAAGAAGATAATATTTCTTAACACTTATTTTCTTATTCATCTTCTGATTTCCTGCATGTCCAGTAGCAATATCGCTTCCACGTTGCTGTGATTTAGTTTATTTTTGAAAATGAAATATATTTACATTGTAAGATTCACGCGATTATTTGTAATTATATCTTTCGTTAATATTGTTAGGAGGATTGCTTTTTATATTTTAATATTGTGCAAAACTGCTATCGTATCACAACTATCTGTCAATCCTAATGCCTTATAGGTCTAGGGATGCAAATATGGGGTTGCACAAAACATCAAATCAACTGGTAATCCAACTAACCTAAAACAAAGTTCTATGATTAATTACCAATGTTTATCGCTACGTAAGCAACAAAGAGCTACACCATGATCTCGAAATCAAATGGATGCACGAAGTGATCCGGGATTTCGCCCTAGAGCATGAAACAAGGTTGCTAAATCACAGCAACATAGAAGCAATACAGCTACGGTACAACACGCAAGAAATCAGAAGATAGAAGCGAACCAAACTATACGAATTAGTTTAGTGTATTTTTAAGTTTAGCTTAGTTAGATTAGTTTTATTCTAATTTGGGAAAGTCAAACACCACATCGCCAAAACGGAACGGTACGCTGCATATTTACCATACTTAGTCCCATCCGATCATTTGTTTCGGTTAATGTAGCACATCTCAGAGGATAAACAAAACGTTGTTCGAAATTAGACGATAATTTTATAGTCTCGAATCCTGCAAATCCGTAAAATTGTAAAAATTTCAACACTTAAATGTTGAGATTTCGACGTATTTTAACACACTTTAACAGACACGATTTGCTTATGAAGTGTATATATGGAGAAACCCCCCGAATTTTAGCCAATAAGTATCCCCCAAGTGTCTCCTAAGATATCGATAGGTCCTCGAAATGACAAAAACAAAGACGTCGACCCTTTTCGCTGAATTAATCTCGTCGGAGTGCCAGATTGCGATTTGTTCTATCCGAATCGCGATGGTAACTAACACACGGCTGATCTTTAAAAGATCAACGTTATTAAGATGCTCCCCCAGCTCGAAGAAGCCAATAAAGTACAGTGTCGTTCAAGTGTAAAACTTCGGGACGTATATTTGTTTCAGACAATCGATTGGGAATAGTTAAACCACGGTACGAATAACCTAAAGGCCAAAAATTACATTGTTTTCTTAATGCTAATTACATTATTTATTAAAACTAGATATATTTGCAACATAAAAGGTATATTTTTTAAATTAATTACACCTTACCTTAGATATGATTAGTACAATCTTAATTTACAAATTAAAGTATTACTGGTGTTCTGTTGTACCTGCAATGATACACAACCAAGGCGAGTACGGGTTAAAGACATCAGTATTCTATTATGCGAAAGAGTATTAAAATATATATTATTTTACTTAAAAAACTGCTTTATTTTACGGAAAGAAGAGACGACTGACCGAACGGCGATGCAAAGTGACACTGAGGGTTCTTCTCTATTAGAAAACTGACCCGCGTTTCACTTGCTTTTACACTGATGGCCGGATAGCCAGGACCGTATTGTATAAGATGTATTTCCTAAATTAAAATAAAATTAAGTTACTTAAGTTAAAGTTGTAAAACTTATACACTTACACATGTTTGTGTGGTTTTTTTCGCTTCAATCTTCTGATTTCCTGCATGTTGTCCAATAGCAACATTGCTTCTGTTGTTCCGTTGCTGGGATTTAGTTAATATTTAGGAGGATCGCTTTTTCTATTTTAATATGGTGCAAAACTGGTATCATCTTACAACTATGAATCAATCCTAAAGCCTATTTGGATCTATGGGGTGCAAATATGGGGTTGCACTAAAACATCAAACCAACTAGTAATCAGACGCATCCAAAACAAAGTTCTACGATTAATTATCAATGCTTATCGTTACGTAACCGGCGAAGAGCTACACCATGATCTTGGAATCAAATGGATACACGAAGTGATCCAAGATTTCGTCCTGAAACATGAAACAAGATTAATAAATCACAGGAAGATAGAAGCAAAACAGCTCTGGATAACATATAAGAAATCAGAAGATTGAAGCGAATCAAACCACACGAACTAGTTTAGTATTTTAAGTTTAGCTTAAGTAGATTAGTTTTATTCTAATTTGGCAAATATTGGGGAATTGGGGAACAGTAGTAATAAATTAATTTGTGAATTAAGATTCTACTAAGCATGTTGAATGTAAGATGCAATTAATAAAAACAATTTTACAACTGACGTTTTTAACTTAATATTTGGCAATTTTACGCTACTAGTAATCCCGCTGATCGAAATTCGATCACAATTTATTAAGTTAATGATGTTTCCTTAATAATGGAGGGAATAGTATAACATTATATATTAATAAATCTTGTTTTCTCAATATTTTCAAGGTAAGATCAGAAATGTATTTGACATATATCATTAATTAAAATAATACATTAATATATCTTAAAATATATTAAAATAAAAGTATCTCAAGAACTAACAGTCTCAAACCTTGTTTAAATGGCCTTTAATTAAATCTAATTTTCATTAAGTTTCAGTAATCAACGAAGTATTTATAAATTTGAATTAAAGTACTACATCACTGTACATCATAACAAAGTACCGTAAGTAAGATTATTTTCAAACTTCAGAGCATCATATATGATCTTTCTTTACCTTTATGTAGTAAACATAAATATCGAATAATAATACATGAAGCAATATATGTTCGTATATTAAAAAACAGAATATATTAATAAAACAATTTTCAAACTGATATTTGACTTTATCATATATATAAAAACAATAACAATGAACGCAATTAGGTAATATATTTTTTATAATTTAGGAAATGTATAAAATAAATAATCAAGAAATTTGATACAAAATTCAAAGAATAAAATGTCATATTCACAATCACATGTCAATTCTTTAAAATATTTACGAATATACTGTTAACATTCCAACTGCTGCATATTTGCATTACTTCCTTTATGTATTCATATAGTCCTTATTTATTATCGATATTTCTCTCTCAATATTGCAAAACTAATAAATACATCAAGTTGATTAAAATAATAATTTATTTACCCAAACTTTTTAAATAAAATCGCCTCGTTCTTTACTTTTTTATTCTAGCCTTGTAAATAGCTCATCTTTAATTTGCCTTCTGTGGCTTTCATTAATTTTCTGCTTTCTGCTTTGTCTTATGTCCCTCGTGGAAACTGAAAATTTACCAACAAACGAAGAATTCTATGAAGCTATGTTATAATTGTTAGTAATCTTTGTAACATTCATTTTAACTCTTGATGCACAAATTAAAGTATGTATTACCTGTAATGTTCGGTTAGTGCTTTGTTAAGGAATTTTAAGAAAAAGAGAAATGTTCTAACTAAATATTTTCTTTTTCTTCTTCGAAAAATCTCAACGAATTACATCTAGTACAATGATGTGCCATGACTTCAGAACAATATAAATTACTATCAGCCCTTAAGCAAGAATAATCTTTCTTAGCTTTTTAGCTTTAAACTCTCATTGATAGAGACTGTGGTAAAAGGAACACCATGTCGTCAACTAATAAGTTTGTTGGATTGGTTTGGATAGTCCGTATCTTTATCGTATGTTTATAAAATCAGCAGAGTTTTTAACTTATATCAAGTTATTGATATATATATATATATATATATATATATATATATATATATATATATATATATATATATATGTATATATTTAGAAATATCGTACGAACCGTCCGTTCAAATGTTGTTTTGTCTAGAATTTTTGTTAATTTGGCAGGATCTTAGTGTATTCCCACGAACAAACTGCAGATTTATAAGTTTTTCCATCAAAAACTCTTTGGAGGTTGGTTTTGGATGAATTCGACAAGACATAGAGAGGAAGTAATTGATAAATGGTGGATCGTGAACATGTTTTAGACAGATTCGAAATTAACAGTTTAGTGATTGACTTGGACAGTCTATATTGCTGTGCAATGCTTTCCAGAGACAGATTGATGAGAGAGCCAAAACGGAACTTAAACATAAATTCACCTAAAGAAACCTCTACTTTGTATCAGGTGCGATGTGAAGAGCATGTATAATGTACCCAGAAACTAGTTTAGGAAACTAGGTGATTGTGAAGAGCTACGGCTAATAATTGAACACACTAAGCAATTAACACCATAAGAAAAGTCCGTTCACTGAGCAAATAGGTAACGAAGCCATATTGATGCATGACATGCTGTTCTCGTGACTTGAGAAGAGAGAAGTCCGTTTTGATCTTTGGGTGAGAAGTTTTGGTGTACGCTGCATATTTACCATACCTAGTCCCATCCGATCATTTGTTCAAATTTCTAACTAAATATTTTCTTTTTCTTCTTCGAAAAATCTATATATATCGAAATATATATATATATATATATATATATATATATATATATATATATATATATATATTTAGCAATATCGTACGAACCGTCCGTTCAAATGTTGTTCTGTCTAGAATTTTTGTTAATTTGGCAGGACCTTAGTGTATTCCCAAGAACAAACTGCAGATTTACAAGTTTTTGAGAAATAATTAATATTTGAATTTTTTTTGACCTCTTCTCTGATCAGTTTAAGCTAGAATTGTTGAAGAATAGAGTTGAACAAATAATGGTTTATTGACTCGGGGTACTTCGAGATTACTTTGCTACCCACGGTCTTTATTTCATTAATTATAAGAATATCGACAGAGAATGTATTATTTTTAATTATAACTTAGAACATAAATCATCATCTATTCCTAATAATACTACTTATCCACACCCGTTCTAATGCACTTAGGAGTTACCGGAAGGTGCTTTTGAATATATAAAATCGACAGCTCTTATCTAGTAGCATATTTTTCTTTTCAATTGACATCAATTCTACACCGTATTATGGGAATAATCAAACTAGTGTTTTATCGTGGCTTGCACGAGACAAAATCAACACGAATGTTCCAGAAGAATGTAAATCATGGAAGTATTTCCCGATCCAACGGTAATTTAGTTCGCTTTTGCCGCGTTAGTATAGAGAAGCACGTCTGGAGAGTTTTACACTTCAGCGACACTCGACTTTATTACCTTTTCGGAGCGTAGCGAATATCTTCTTTTTAATAACTGGATTTTTTAAAGGTATTTAGACTTATATGGACTGATTTACTGTAAATTTGCAATATGATTTAAAATATAGTATCGAATTTTAAATTCGTTTAAAGAATTTTATTTAGCAGTAGGAAAAGCTGCTTTTCCTGCTGCTATCGTGCTATATCGTTTGAGGCTGTCCGCGATCCGATCTGTTTTTTGTATCTTCGTAAGAAGTGAAGCGCTTCTCACACATGTCATAACTCATATGTTGGATAAATTGTAAACATAAGGAGCAATGTATGGAGAATAGGGCGGGTAGGGTAGCACTTTCTATTTTAATGTTTCCAAGTATATTTTCATCAGTTTTGCAACATGTGGTCAGTCGAACATTGACGGTTTCATTAGGTTTTAGCTCCTCATAGCATAGTCACACCAAGCTTATCTCACCAAATAAGTGCTGTTCGGCTTTGTCGTTGACGTTGATGCATGATCAGGTGGCTCTATGATTTTTTCGCTTTGAATTATCGTAATGGATCCACTTTTTCGATTTTGCCGTCGAAGCAGTATTTCATATATAATGAAACGCCTCTTAATGTATTTTGTTTCAATTCAAACAGTACAAAATATCCAATCTTTTCAATAATTCCCATGTTCTTCAAACAATGTATATAGTTGTGTTACTCCCAACAATTCTGCCCATTTTTTGTGTGTTTTATATGGACCATGATCGACTAATGCCTTCAAACCCTTATCCTCAAACTTTTTTGATGGTCCAGGGAGCTCTTTGTCTCCGGTGTCAAAATCGCTACATTTAAAACATGTATTCACATGTTAAAACCGATGGAGCACGGTGGCCATAAGCTTTACAACATTCGTTAATATTCAGTCGCCTGATTGTGGTGGAGCCTGATGATAATTCTGACAGATAGTCGTAAGTTTACTGACTAACACGACATATTAATCGAGCGATATAGGCTATTCGTTATGCTTGATGTTATACTCTCAATCACCAACACTTTATTTTTTATTTATCATTGTATATGGCTCGTGCAAAATTTTCTAATTCATAAGTTTTTAGACTTTTGGTATGCCTGAACATGCTTATATCTTACATATAGGTCTTCTTTGGTTGATTTTTTCGAATTATTGAATTGAATATTATGAAAGGAGAGAGCATTATATTTATTTTGAGTCTGTTTATAGAAAAACATTCAATTTTCCATTGAAATTACTTATTACACGTTTTAAAAACATTCTCCATTATTGTCTACATATCATATTTTTTAATGTGTTCGAATAATTCCGCCATTCCGCTTATGATACTACTTCTGCCGATGAAAATTATTGTTTACGTCATTTTTTCTATATTTAATATTTTAAAGAACTACTACAGCTTTTGAGTATATTGATGAAATATTACCAATCTTTCCAACTATTTATTTAAATTTTTTTAGATTATATCCAAGAAGAAAAAAATTCTTTGCAGCTAAATTATTATATTATTAGAAATTCAGAACAAAAAAAATACTCGATATTGTTTAACAACCACATTAAAATACTTCTTGTAAATAACAACAGAAGAAGTGTGACATATTAGATGTTTGAATGTATTTTGATTAACGATATTTATTTGTGAAAATGCAAAGTACTAATGTAAACAACTGTTAAACATCCTAACTGAACTGTTAAATTAAATGGTCTTGAAATTTTTTTTTACAAAAAATAACATTTTTTACGTTTTTCATTTGGTATTATTAAGTGATTTAGTGTGGTTAGGTGCTATTTAAGAAACATTCAGAATTTCAGTTTGAGTATTCATTACTTTTGCTGTTTGATTTCAGATAATCTGCTGCTGAAGCTCACTAAATAGTTTTAGAAACGTTTTAGTATCTTATTACTAGAAACTTTAAGTGATTTTTTTTGTTTTCTGACATTTCAGTTGTCCGTTTTGGTTTTAATGTTTTAAAAGTGACGATTTGATTCTAATGACAAAGAATGGTCTGGAGGACTAAATAACTTCGAGGAAAGTAATTTGAAAATTTATTGAACGAACGCTATTTCAAATTATTCAAACGCTCAGAGAACTTTCAGACAGCTTAACAGTAGTATTTCTAAAGGTTTATATTCGTTGAGAAAGATCCAAAACTAGGGAAAATAGCTACCATAGGAATATAGTGAAAATTTTGTTTTGAAACATTTCAACACCCTGGTTTTATTGCTTTCCAATCAAAAATATGAGTTTTTTGTGTTGTATTGTGACTGGCGATGAAAAACGGATCTACTATAACAATCTCAAAGGCAAAAAGTGATGGCTTAGGCCAAGAGAACGATCCACTTCAATACCGAAGCGAAATATTCATAGCAAGTCTTGCGTTAAAATTGTCAGTAGTTACATACATTTCTTTTCTGGTACATAATTTTTATATTACAACATATAAATGCAGTTAGACATTTTGACTCAAAAATGTCTGTTAGCAATTATTAACCCAACATTTGCAATTTGTTTTTTTTGAAGTATTATTCGTGTATAAAGGATAGTTTACTGAAGAGCAATATTAAATGAGAAGCGAATTAAGATTCCAACTTTCCCTTTCTAGTTACTCTATAAAGTTCGAAGTTTTATGAGACGTTGTTATCGGACAAGCTGAGGATTCCAAATCGGCTTGAGGGAGTGTTAAAATTCAGCACCACGCTGTATAACAACGGGCAATTAAGAGTCTGAAAGGCGGCCTATTTGCTGCCACAGAGGAATAATAAGTTTCCGAAATCGTCGAGACAAAGATGTAATCCGTTATGCCAAATTAATCCCTTTGATCATCAAGTCAATTTTACGGTAATCCCGGTTGGTTCTAGGAGGTACCGTGCGGAAATATGTATATATATATATATATATATATATATATATATATATATATATATATATATATATATATATATATATATATATTATGGATTAATGGATTTGATTAAATTGATGTTAATTAAAATATTAAAGCAACTCAGGTTAAACCAGCGTTAAACTAAACAAGTGTTGGGAAGAGCAATGAAAAATAATAATTTAAAGATGCTTATTCCTATTTATAATTCGGAATTTATAAGTTCCTAAACTAGTATTATCAATTTTCGCCAAACCACCAACATATTTTAATGTGATTCTCATTCCCAATAAATTTCTAGTCATATCAAAAACTTTTCAACTATACCAGAAATTATCATTAACAAAGGTCATATTAAGATATTTTTAAATTTTTATGAACTTTTCAAAATACCGATTTGTTATTTCAACAGATTTTCTACTGTATTTAGAAAATATTACTGAAAGAAGCATTCAAGTAATATAAAAGATATCCCACAAAACTATCATCATCATAAAAACGTAACAACACAATTTATTATAGTCTTTTATCGAGTCCAACTCTCGGCGAAGCAGTAAAAAAGTTTCCGAAATCGTAGGCACAAAGACACTCATTCTGGCGAATTAATCTTTTCAAATGTACCGAGTCGCTTAAACAATTCCTTTTGTTTGTTACCAACCCTATTTACTTCCGTAACTAAAACACATGACCGATCTTTAAAGGACTTTTTTTCTGCCTGTAAACGAGATGCTGTATAGAGTGGCCCTAAATTATCACTACATAGTATAAAACAAAGTCTGTCCTATATCCTTATGTGCGCTTAAATCTTTAAAACTACGCAACGGATTTTGATGCGGTTTTTTTCAATAGATAGAGTGATTCAAGAGGAAGGTTTATATGTATAATACATGCATAATATACTAAGGCAACATTGCTAATTTTAGAGGTTTCTAACGTGATGTCGTAAATTAACCTATTTTTTTAGGCTTATTTAGCAATTAGCAAAAACGCTGCCTAACCCTACGAGTTAGATCAAATTAATGTACTACAGTATTGTACACCATAAAAAGGTCTACAAAAAAGTCCCCGATGGTATATGTTTATCTTTTAGGGATAACCCACATTAACCATTTTTATTGTTTACTTTTTACGTGGGAAAATGGCTTATTTACGAAGCTATTTTAAGCAATACGGCATTAATCCTTATCGAATTAAGTACCTTAAATACAGTGTGCAATTAATATAGATCAATATGGTTCCTTACAGCATGTAAATTAAACAAATATTTTCGGAGATATTACAAATTTAAAATTTGCGTTTAAAAATGTGTAATGTAATAAAAATTGTATGAATTTAGATATTCCAAATATAGCAGGAAATCTTCATAGTAAGTATAGGGGAAGAGGAATTGTTCTACTCCAAATTTAATTCGTGCAGGCCAAGGGCAGTAATGAATGAACCAAAAATACTGGATCGATTTTAATCATGTTTTCATTGAGTGACATAGGCATATATATTTTATGCCCGTGCAAAGTCGGAGCGGGCCGCTATGTTTTTATATACAACGTTCATATTTTTTCTGTAGTGTATTTAATTTAGTATCAGCATTGCACCCGTGCGAAGCCGGGGCGGGTCGCTAGTATATCATAAATAAATATATGAAATGTTTGTATGCATTCGGATCTCATATTTTCAATTTAAAAAGTTTGGTTGAGAAAAATTATTACAATGTATATTAATCAAAATATTTTCAACCACTTTTTTCAATGTTTCTAAATACGATACATTGTCGAAATAACGATGCTAGTTTAGCAGCGATCCAGTTATTTATGCAAGCATTGGGATCTCATATTTTAATATATATATATGTAATTGTTATATAATTGTAAGACTTATTGGACGATTATGCAGCACAAAATCGCTAAAAAATTCAGACAGCTTAGCAGTTGATGAATCAAATATTTCGAGACTTTGACATGGGATAGGAAATATTTAAGAGGAGTAAAAATGACTATTACTGAAATCGAACTTGAAAACTCGAACTGAAAATATTATTTCGAACCGTTTAAACATTAATGTTTTATTGCTTTCTAGACAAAAAGAGTTTTCCACAGTTTATTGTGACTGGCGACGAAAAAGCGGATTTTATCCATATCCGCTTCGGTGTGGATGTGGATCCACAGCGAAATATTCATTGCCATAGTATTTGCTAGAGATCGTTCTTTGACGTAGACATCAAACTTACCATTTTTAAATCATTAAAACCGGAACCGACATCATCATAAGTTTCTAAACGTTCTGAATGGGTTTAGCAGCAAATTTCTTCAAATCAAACAAGAAAAGTAACGGAACTCTATAATAAATTAATAGAATCTATGAATATCATCGAAAAGTTAACAACCTAGAATAGAATATTTCTAATCTTAGTCTACCACTGCCTCGGCAATTACACGGGAGAAAAGAAGAGTTTAAAATAGGACAATATACTGGTTAATTGGCAGAAAATTACAATTATCGGTATTGTGTAGGTGCACCTAGATACTACAGGATTAATTACTTACACCGAGACGTCCAGATACCCACTGTCACACAGGAAATCAAGAGAACAGCAAGGAGGCAAGAGGAGAGAATCCATTCTTCTGTCGATATCGAAGTATTGCAACTCCTGGATAACACCAGAATAGGACACAAACTCAAAACAATCCATTTGATCTTGTGTAGTGTAGTGAGGTGCTTTTAACAGAAAAACAACAGTATTAATACATAAACATTATTACACTAGCGACTAAGATAGTGTTGATGCATTCTCCTAGATAACAACATACGATAGCTACAACTAAGTAAACTAGATAGTAACAATATAATAAATAAATAATTTAATATATTAATGATAATGGATATATATTACATTGTAGTTCTAATTTGCTTTAATCGTTTCTCATGTATTATAACATACCGTATTCTATTTACATATTCAATCAACCATGTAATATTATTTTTTATGCTTTAAATGAATACTGCTTATTTAATCACTATTTGACAGTCGCAAATAACTAAATTTCTATTAGCTAAAATTTCTGAAAATGCCTACCTATAATCTTGAAAATTACATTGTACCATATAATAAAACACATTATTACTTAACTTCACCCCTTCAAGATTTAATATAGTCAGATTAACTCTTCTTGACAAATATCGCTTTTACACATCATTATAATTCCTGTAACAAACTGTTAAACTGTTAGACGTTCCAATTTGAAATTACATGGCCTCATAAAATATTCCATAGCATTTTATATAATTGTCTGTTTCATAATAAATGAACAAATATATTGAGTTCTCGAATTTGTTAATTAAATTGCGGTGGTATACTGATGCATCATTCACAAGCATTATTTAATGTATAGCACTCAATTACTTAACTAGTCGACTGAAAAGTTTTCGGTCTAACCTTTAATAAAAATATTCATCGATCATCATTAATTTAATATGTTGGATGAACTATTAAAAGAGTTATTTAATATAAACTATTAAATTTTTGGCTGAAAACTTTCCGGGCTACATAATAAAAAATAAATAGCATGGATGCCAATATATTGGATGCGATTTTAGGCTGGCATCAGATTATGTATTTGTTATGCGAATGTGAAAATGTAATCATATCTTGGGAATGCCGTTATTTTTAAAAATTAAAAACGAACTATTGATCGAAAATAATATTATTAAAAATAAAGAAAAAATCCGAAGGTGTAGTATATGGATGTGAATGAAATAAATATTTTAGTGTAACTGAATATGTTTAACTAACTGAAGAGACCACAACCCAATAAGTGTATTATATTCATGGCCAGTATTATCAAACCAGTCAAAACGTTCTCCCAAAGCCAGTATGTCCCCTCTAGACATCATTAAGACTTTCGACAAAGTTTAGCATAATTTCTTGATGGTCAAGTATTTCAGAAAGTGCAAGCAAATCACGTCAAAATCGACTTATCCATCTTAAACGAAGTATCCAGATGTTCAAACTTAAGATATATAATCTCTTCGATGGCACATCGTATGTGTAAATATAAAGTATATGAAGTATACCAAATTGTAAATTGAATACCACAAATTTATAAAAAATAAAATTTCTCGCAAACTATACCTGTAAGTTTATTAAATAGAAAAACACATGTATCAAAAATACTTAGTTTCGAAGACCAAATTGCATGAAAATATTGAGGCAAAAAAAGCACCCTTCCATAAGAACATCCATGCACCATAATAAGAACATATGAAAAAATTGGAAAAATATTGTATTTGCATTGAGGGAAATCATATTTTTAAATAAATTAAATATTTAAGTATAAATAGATGTGACTATTTGTTATAATCTCCCTATACTTCTATACACTTCCTATCCCCTTATATAAAACATACTGTCACAAAGACATTCTACAAAAAATTACCTAACTGATGCTACCACCCCCTTGGTCAATTTCCAGAAGTCAACTCTCTTGGAAGCTACTCGTATGGCACCAAGTTTATACCACTAGACTAAGGTTCTTGTTTTTTATTCAAAATTATAGTGATAAAAGAACCCATAATATACTCTTAACCGGCATTTGAGGTAGCATTATAATGAAATTGATCACACTGCCCACTAATACACTTATGACCTCTACTATTACGTGCCCATATTTATACTGATAATTTCCTAAATTTCCTTTCTACAACTTTTGGCTAAGTTCCTAGCAATATGCCATATCGTGTCCATCGAGCAATTTTCGTACTTCTTCGGCATTTTGAAACCATGTGTCACTCGGTATTGTCACTCAGTTTGACTCGAGTTGCTTTAATATTTTAATTGATGTTATAAATAACATCTTTTCACATATATTACAATATTTAAACGACATAAAAAATTATACAAAATTATATGAACAACCATGCATGTTGCCAACACTGCTCCTGTTTAACTTGCTCCCATATAATGCGACGACTATGTATAGCTCAGTTTATATGCTAAATCTTGTGGGTTATATTTCAGCGCATTATAAGTTTTTTTCTGCAACAGTTAAAACAAGCGATCGGTGAATTGTGTGGCCTCTCAGGTGTTGTTTCAAATTTCACGAAAGACAGTATCCTTGGTAATGATAACATCCACAAAACATGGTAAAACATCGTCGGTGAGGAGGAATAGTAGGCGAAACCCAAAGTTAACTAACAGAGATCGTCGAACATTTAAAAGGATTGTGGCCGCACAATATAAAACTACTATGGCAAAAGTGATGGCAGAACTCGACACTTACTTGAGAGATATTGTTTCAACAAAAATAGTGCAGCTGGAGCTCCACAAAGCTAACATTCATGGAAGAGCTACACGATTACGAAACCCTTAGTAACAGAAGCCAACGCTAAGCTGCGAAAGCAGAAATGGTGCAATTAGCATACAATCTGGATACTTAATGATTGGAAGAACATGGTTTGGTCCTATGAATAATTTTTATATTATTTACAATGTTTTCTACAAACGACTGGGTTCTTGTGTGGAGAACCCCAAAAGTAGCCTACGATCCGAACTGCTTGCTTCCTACTGTCAAGCATGGGGAAGTTACGATTTAGGCGATAATATTGCACTGACCGGATTATTGTGAATGAATATCTGGACCTCACCAATGATGAATTTCTTCCTATTATTAGAATATTGCTGATAAATATTGCCATATTCCAAAGTGGTAATGCGCCCATCAAACCCATGGTTTCAGGAGCATGAAAATATCATCAAACGTCGTTCCTAGCCAGCACAATCAACAGACTTCAGCATAATTAATCTCCAACGTCATTGAAGTAATTGACGTGTGCATGTGTTGGTGTAAAAATGACACAACTTTTTGTTGAAAACTATTCAGACACTTTGCGGATCTATTCCGAGAAGAATTGCAGCTGTTTTAAAAGTAAATATTATGTATATGTCAGATTGTATATTATTTTCGCCTATCCTTTGTATATTTAAAGATTTGTATGTGTTTATATTTGCATCACGTGTTATTTTGATATTAATAACGCTACCGCACTTGACTTAAAATACGTTAGGCAAGTAGGATTGCGTACAGTCATTATGAAATGTTTTTACCTTATATATATATATATATATATATATATATATATATATATTTTTTTTTAAGAAGAACGATAGATTGACGCCCCATGTAACAAACCCTTGCGTCTTCAAATTTAGCACGATTTCATCTTTAGTTGTAATTAATTTTTATTAAAATATTTTACGTCTAAACCGAAGCTGGACTAAAAATTAGTTAAACTTTTATATTTTTTTGTGTATTTAACATATCTACAACATATATGATTTTTACATTTAAATGATTTAGGCTTGAACTGACAAGAAGTTTCTACAATTAAACATGCCATGGAAACTATGATATAATTGGTGTTTTGTTCATTAAGTTATTTAATCTTTCGAGTCGGTTTAAGAATATTTATTGGTTAATACTTGTTTGTAGCCCTTGGTGTTGTATAGAGTTGGTATACTTAATATCCGTCCTTCTTCTTATTGTCGGATACTGTTTAATTGCTGCATAAACAACTAATTAACAAAGTTATAAGTTAACAATCAAGTATTAAAATTAATTTCAGGGGCCATTTTAAAAATATTATCAAAAGAAGGAAGTAGATGACCCACTCTATATCTGTCGCTGCTGCTCTTTTTTTCTCTTGCATTAACGAACAAGGACACGTCCTGAGACTTTCACACTTGAACGGCATTGCACTTTATTGGCTCTTTTCTTGCTCCCCAAGAACTTTTCCATCTTAATAACGCTGATCTTTTAAAGATCAGGCGTGTGTTAGATCCGTTCGTGTGTAAAGTGGAATCAAACAAAAGCTGATGTTAATCCCGCTCGTCGATAAGCCGGGATTAGTACGGCAGGATTATAGTTTTACTTTTTAGAGTTCTCTAACTTTTTCTGTGGGAAAACATTAATCATAATGTATTTTTGTGCTTTTGTTGCCCGTTGTTTCAACATATTTTGTATTTGCTTTTATATTGGTTGTATGTCTATATATGTATTTTAAAAAAATAATATACAGTACTTTTGGAGTAATAAATAAATCAGAAAATACATACATTATTTTGCTAAGTTACCTAATTTAAGTCAAATATGTGCCATTTTGTTCGATAAATTGTTGTAATTTTGAGGGTAATTTAATTAAGTCGGTTTTATAGAAGCGTTTATCTCTATTTTTGTTGATAAAAAGCTAATACAGTCGACTTTATTAATCCTCTCTTAAGAATAATTTTTGTCAACAAAATAGTTCGGCATAGGCGGGAACAGGCGTTAGTTTTTTAGTGCTAGATCTGAGTTGTAAGGTAGATGTATAAGGGCCTTCTAACCAAGTTCCCAGATTCTCTGGCGAGTCGCTTTCGATGTGTATGCGTTGATGAAACGATTTCCACCGTAGTAGCAAAAGTTTCGTCGCTAGTTATCATTCGTTTCAAAATTGGATCGATTTTGTTTGCGATTCAACATTAATTCGCAGAGAGAATTAGTTTAAACATTTTTTTGGGTTAGCTGGTGTGGCACCAATGTATTCAGTTTTTTTTTGTATTCAACTTTTTCCAAGTGATTCCACAACCTTTTTATGTATTGTTTAGTTCTCTTGGGCAATAGAAATAATGTTTTTATGGTGGACAGACTCAGCCACTTCTATGTTTTTCAATATATTCAATAACTCTATCGACCTTCCATACAAATGGTGCTTCTTTGACATCGAAATTTTTTGAATATAATTGGCGAAACCAAAACTACGATTTCAGTCTGTTGGCTAGCTTTTTCATCTTTATCAAAAAAAAAGTAAAATACGAGAAATTTTTTGTTTTATTCTTCACTGAAATATATAGTACATACAAGACATGTCATGTAAAGTTGACTAAGACTGGAAAATAATTGTTGGCGCAAAAAAAAAGACTTGTTGTATTCCAAGATGCAGTATTTCCAGCATGTAATAAAATATAGTAAATTGCATGGTGCTCGTATTATTTTGTCTATATATTGTAAAAGAAATGACGTTCATGTGATTCGCTAGTTGGCGAGATTCACGAATTGTCAAAGGTTAACCCTAAAGTTAGTGACTGAAAGTTTCTAATTTGCAATTTATATTAAGCAATAGCTTGACTCACTCAAACTTCAAGAGGTCAATGCAATTGATGTCTATGAATTTACTTATGGTAATCACAGTTAAAACACATTAACTAATGTTACTTTGTTGCACATATAAGATATAACAGGTTGTTCGATCAGTTTGTTCCTTGTGTGGGAAGTCCGGTATTCTGTATATAATATACGTTTAAATGTATTTATTATTTTTTTAATATTTCTAAATTTTATATTGTCTGGAAGTCTGGATGTCTTCTGAGCCACATTAGTACAATGAAACAAGCATTTGTTCTGAATTGAGCCCCAAAATCCTTTATTCAACATTAGTTAACTATAGCCGGAAAATCTTTATATAAGTTTCGTAACAGAATCTTATTTTCGTGTCCGGTTCTAGACCATGTGCTACTTTAAACAATAATACTGAAACAGTGTTTTTGTTTTTCATATCCAATTTAACAAGCAGATAAATTGTGCTTAGTATACAATGGATAGATAAAATTGACTCACTTAGGAGCGAAAAAGCGCCAGTGTAAAGTTACTGAAATTATTATATTGCACATGTGACAGATGCCAGGTTATTCAATCAGTTTGGTCTTTCTGTGGGATATCCGATTCTAGCTAGATTATATTTTAAATGTATTTATTATTCAATTAATATTTCTGAATTGTATATTGCCACTTTGTTCAATGAAGAATATCTGCATTTTTGAGATGTGAGAACAGCTAGGTGTCAAACCGAACTTAATCTAGCTAATTTTAGTGGATGTTTATATATTATGCGTTATTTTCAGGGAGAGAATCCAAAAGCTTTATTCATCATTCCTCTGTAGACCACGTACTACTTTAAACAACAATAGGCTGAACCAGTGTTTTGTTTCTCATATCAAATTCGACAAGCAAATAAGTTGTGCTTAGTAAAAGTAAAAGCGACACCTTTTATCCGACACAAAATTTATAATAATCGGTTTAATTCGGGTTAATCTATCGGCTTTAATAATATTAAGCGTGTATTTTCTTTATACTCTTATTAATATGGATTTTATCTGTTCGACTTTGGAATTAGTACCCTAATAACGTTGTATTATCGGATTTTGAGGAATTCATCCCATCGGAATAAAACCGAATCAAATGTTAATTCTCTTCAACTATCGAGCAGATTAATCAAGCGGGCCCCGGCTTGTATCTTTGTTTCTGCGGCTTCGACAACTTACTATTACTTTCAGGCATTCGAACGAGGTGACTTCTCGATGTTAAATCGCTCGCTCGCTGTGCGTTGGTTAATTTCAACAGTCAGTGCGAGGGAGAAACTGAAAATATATATAGAGTTCATTTAAATTAGTCAGTCTTGTGGAATTCCATTAAGACGTTATACACACGTGTGTGCGGTTCGAATTTGAAGGCTGTTTTTATTTTCGCTTCCTTTAATCAAAATTCAGTGAAATATATGGCAATATGCTGTATTAGTAGGTACTTACGTGTATTTTGATTAGCGATATTTATTGGTGAAAATGCGAAGTATCAATGTTACTATTAAATTCTATGATTTAAATATTTTTCTATATAATATTATAGTTTTCTATTTAGTATCATTTTATATATATTAATCGGCTTAGCGAATATTTTGCCTCCCTTTTTGATGAGAACGGAGGTACCTGAAGTCGTGGCCCAGTCAAAGATAATAGGACGGAAGATTTCTAGGTCTAAAATGTTTGTATGATATGCGGTATAAATAAGTAAATTTAAATAAGACGAAAAACGCCTAAATGAAGCAACCAGGAGTAGTCGTCAGATCGGTGATACAAAATATATAAAGAAATATTTTAGCTGGCCGACGAGCTGCCAGCTTCATCTCTTATACACTCTTATATATAAATGTTTCTCTGGTACGCGATAGTATTGCAAAATCTCCAGAAACATCAATTCGGTCACGTGTTTACCAGTTACACATTTTTGCATGCAGTTTAAGGCGAATTTTGAAAACTGATTTGAAAATGTTCCCCCTTACAAAATCCAATCTAAAAATTACTACTGAGAGATCCTGTTCAACGAGTTGAATACAGCAATGCAATCCTAAAGCTATCTGGTGAAACTGGAGATTTTTCGTCTAAATTGATATTGAGCGATGAAGCCCATTTTCTTCTCAGTGGCCACGTCATTAAACAGAACAGTTAGTTTGGGGAACACAGAATACTCAACTAATTCATGAAATATCATTGCATCCACTAAAAATAACTATATGGTGTGGTATTCATGCTGGAAACTTCATTGGTCCCTATTTTTTTGAAAATAACCAAGGTGTTGCCGTTACTGTTACTGTTTAACGGTACCAAGACATGATTTGAAATTTTTTTGTGCCTGAAATGGAAGAGCAAGGACTAGATGACATGTGGTTTCAGCAAGATGAGGCTACAGCACACACAGCTCGTTCAACAATTATTGAATGACGTTTTTCCACGAAGACTAATTTTACGAAGAGGCGATTTTCATGGCCAGCCAGATCTCTGGATTTGACAGCACCAGACTTTTTCTTATGGGGTTTTTTAAAATCAAGTTTATGTAAAAATCCCCAAACGATTCAATATCTTAAAGACAATATTTGTCACGAAATTGAAGAAACTCAGCCTGAGGTGTTGCAGGATGTCATGAAAAATGCCTTGAAAAGACCCGAAAGTTTCATAGGGAATTTCATTGGGAAAACCAGACTTACTTATCTTTTCTTTGAGCAAAGTTATAGGCAATCAAAATGGTAGCGGGACTTTTGGCCCACTTTGTAGCTTTATAGAATTTTGACTCATTTGTTGGTGAGTTGTTAGTTTCCACGTGGGACATGAAGCAGAAGAAAGCAATATATTAGCGAAAGAAGCATAGAAGGCAAATTGAAATTGATCTGTCTTCTAGGGTGAGATTCCTGAATTACATAAAATAATAGTTTGACATAAATACATCTACTGACTTACTATTACTATTCAGCTATTGTTTTAAAGACCGAAGAATGAAATAAATAAACAAGAATAATGCAATTTTGTTTGAAAATTTAGGTAAAGAATTTATTATTTTAATCAGCCATATGTATTTATTGTTTTTCAATTCACGAATTTCGATTCATATATTTTAGGTGAGAAATATAAATAAAGGATATATGAATGAAGAATTAGAAGAAGATTATATAAAATATAATGAAAACTAACTGCATAATTTACATAATTTACATAATATACACACTGTAGCTTTGTAAATATTTGGAAGCATTCATAAAAACTAAATATATGACATTTTATTCTTTGAACCTTGTATCAATTATTTTGATTATTTACTTAATAGACCTAAGTTTTGAAAAATCGATAATCAATTTGAAGATTGTAAATATATTTCTTTATTATACATTTCTAAATTGTAGAAATTAAATTATTAATTGTATTCGTTATTGTTTTAGTTTTTTATATATTCATATATTCTCTGTTTTAGTATACAAACATTTGTTACTTCATTTATTATTAAATATTTATGCCTATAACATAAAAGTAAAGAAATATCATGTTTACTTATATTTGATGTTCTGAAGTTTTGTAGTTATATTTGTGAAAATTATCTTATTTGTGATACTTTATTATAATATTCAGTGGTGAGTCATTTAAACTTATCAATACTTTTATATTGACTGTTAGTTGTCAAAATAGTTTGCATATATATACTAATATGTTCAAAATATTGTTAAAAGAAGTTTTAGTAGTATAACATATCAAGTTATGGCTAAGCTGCTCCATCATATCCCTTGTGTTGGTGTTTTTGGTTTCAATGATTTAAAAATGATAATATAGACGTCAATGACAAAGAACAACTTGAAAGGTGAAAATAGTTGGCATTATATTTCCAGATATATTAGGTGGAAAGCTAGCTCAAGCCTTCAAAAAACTTTCAAGCAGCTTATTGGTTGACGAATAAAGAAAAGGATTGCGCCTTTCATGTTTTTCTTTCCTCATCTCTCATTCCATGTTTTCATGTATTATATGTTTTTATTACACACGAATTGATTCAAAGTGTTATTTTGAATCATTTCAAGTCATCGTTTTAGTAGCTATCAGAAAAAATCAGAATCTCTCTCTGCAAACCTCTACCAATGTAAGTTAAATAAATTTAATGAGGTATTGATGCAAAAAGTCCAGCAATAGCGAGTAACAGACGCAAAGTAATCTTCTTGTACGTCAACGCTCGTCCACATGTTACAACAGTCGTGAATTATATATTGTTGTGGCCCGAATGGGAAGTTCTAGCGCCTTTTGATTACTACTTATTCAGATCGATGCAGTAGAGACTTGAAGGTCACAACGTTTTGAAGTGCCGAAGAAACACGAAAATGGATCTATGATTGGGTCGCAGTCAAACTAACAAAGTTCTTTCGACATGATATCGCCATGTTGCCAGAACGACAGGAAAAACTTGTAGAAACAATATTTTTATTAATATATGATGTACCAATTTACTGGATAAATGCCTTTTCAAAGTAATATAAAGGTCACAAAAATGTCTAATAAAAGTAAGATAAAAAACGAAATAAGTTAAATCTTTGTCTATAATTATTTTAGACTATAATTTACTGCGGTTTGTATATATTTTTTTCGAGAGTCCAGACGATATTGAACATGTTTTAGAGTTAATTTATTTTTGAGTAGCAGCGAGTCTCCTACGTATCTTGATAGGTTTTCTCGCTTTTTATTTGATAAACTTCCTTAGAAAGCGAGCAAGCTTCTACTCTTTTCCAACAACTTTTAAGTTCATGAAACCCTCCAATAGTTTTTGAAAAGGGCTTGTGTAGGCTGAGCCATCTCTTGATTTTTTTAGTGTTATTAGAACTACATCTGCAAATACTTTAAAATTATTCTTGTTTTATTCTAAAGATCATAATATTAATATAAAACTTAATTGTTTTTTAATTAAATTATTTTTTTTATTTCTTATGACTTTTCAATATTTTATACCATATTGTCATATTATTTCTATAAATTGTTTTTTAACAACTATAATTAACCATTCCTTTAATATCTAGGGCTGTGTGGTTAATGAAAATGGAAGAAGGCGTTATCTCAAAAGTTCCTTCTTAGAGTAGAAGTAAACTTAAATTAGTAATTGAAGTAGCATATTTGTTTATACTACCCAATAATAGTTCATGCAAGCATGTAAGATTCTACTATTAAATTATTATTATTATTAGATCTATTTATATCATAGATTAATAAAGCATTCTGACGACGAGATGTAGTTAATGCGAGCATGTAAGATTGTACTATTAGATTAATATTATTTGATCTATTTATATCATGGATTATTACAGCATTCTGATGACGAGATGTGTTGGTGTTAGCCATGTTGGACTGGCAGTATTATATATATAGTTGTTTCAGCAAGTCGCCAGTTTTGCATACAATTTTTTTTTATGCATAAGGTACTTCTGTGTCCTAAAACAGATCATTCCTAATAATGGAATTAGTCATAACACTTAATAATAAATAACCTAACATAGAGATATATCAATGACAGTCTGACATGACAGTTGCAGAAATATATATAACTAAGCTATTCAATGCTTCGAAGCTGATTATTTTGATATGAAAGGCAGAGAAAGCTCAACTCAACTCAGTTATAAAATATGAAGATGATTATTGGATCGTTATTATTATCAGCTAAATATCCATGGCACATATAATAGAAAAACAACATTATTAAATTTTGGTCAATTAATTATATCCTGACTTTTAAAAACTTTATGTGTATCTAATGCATATTTTATCGAAACACTTAAACTACATTTAATTATACATTGACGATAGTTTGCAAGTTAGGGTTGTATTTCATTATATTTTCATTAAGCTCTTTTGCACACTGCCTATGAGGTAGAGTCCCAAGTGCACTTTTATGTAGTGGTTTTAACCACACAAACCGGTGTCGTCTCAAAACTGTCACAAAAACTGTCGATGTATTCATTGCGTAACTTCATAAAATACAGACCGTTATAAACATAACTGGATACAACGTGCTGGATAATTAATCTTCACTACTACTTTTGTTTGTTCTATTAGCTTCATTATCTATGATTGTATATTTGTATATTATCTAAGATTGCGGTTCTCTCGGTTTGGTAGCCGCAGTGGTCAAGGCGATAGTCGCATGGTTATACATTTGTATTTGTGGTTGCTTGTAGTTGTGATTATCCGCAAAATAAGATAAGGAAAACCATTCCAATCGCGCTAGTAACCAGGTAGGGTAAGACTGAATTACTCTTGGGGTTGTCTCTGAGTTGGAAACTTGGAGAGTGGTTCGGAGCCCACGTTAAGCAGTTGGTTCAGTCCCGATAAACGCTAGTTGCAAACACATAATAAACAAGCAAATTCCATTTTTGATGGCGTAAATTTGCGTACATTTACTCCATGCTTTTTTAAAAGATATCTGCAGCAAAGTGAGTGTATTTTTGGGTAAATTTATGATACATTACAAATAATTCAAAGTAAAAAAGTCGTTTGTTAAGCTTTGAATATTTGTAAAATGATCAGCCACGGCAACAGTCCACCTTATTTCATTTAAAATAATACGGATTGTGTAAAGCTGTTTTTCAATTTATGAACTTTTTGGTGATATTGTTTATGAATCCACATACCAATAACACCTACTCGGTTCTCAATGTATTTGGTAATTAGTTATTTCTGACACGTCATGGAGCATTCGGAATCATCCTCAAATCACTTTGGATACAAATGCTTGCGATTATATACATAATTATATACATACCTGCAAACCATAGAAAAAAACGTACCATTAAGTTTTAGTTCATTTTGGCTTTGACATAACAACATTCTAGTCTAAATAAAATAATATTATCAAGTATAATTTATTTCAACATTATAGTAAACCTAATGCACATATTATCGAAGGATTTAAACTGCAGTTAATTATACAATCACAACAGTTTGTAGGTCAGGGCTGTGTTTTATTATTTTTATCTTTAACCCTTTTCCACACCACCTATGAGTTCTAGACGCATTTTTATATACTGTATACCCTGCATGCCTAATTCAGATAATTAACAATTGTATTGTAAAAGTAATGTATTTAATTTTCATTACAGAGCATATTTACCTTTTACGGTTTGCTTTTTTGTTTAGTTACCGGGCTTTCTTGTCAATTTATTTTGATTCTTCTTATTGATTCATATTCATTCACTGTATTTCTCCCTAGTTTCTTGTGTTGTTACATGTGTACACCTTTCTTGATTAAATGAAATTTCAAGGGTTAACAGCATTCTCCCCAACGTAATTATCATATTTGCAAAGCATTCTAAACCAAATACATTCCAAAATACCAAATTCTCATTTATTCTTGGTAATTAATATTTTTGATTTTCTGCTATGAAATCAAGCTATTAAAATCTCTCTAATACTTGTTTACGACTCTATAATTTCTAGTTTTTTACAAATATGAGTGTATAAGATTTATAATTACATGAATTTTAGAAAATGATGCCACACTTTGTCGAAGGTATCAACGATATTCAAGAATACTGCCCCCATGAGGATCTTGTTATAAAAATCGGTAGATTAACGAGTATTTAACTCAAAACTGTTCGTCTTGGATGATTTTCTTTTCGCTTTCGTAATTATTGATTCATGTTGTCGAAATAAAATTGTTTTGATACAATATATAATGACATAATACTAATTAGCTTAGCTTAGCCTTGTTGGTTAACTGGTATAAATGGCCTGATTCTAATTGAACAGGCCGAATCGTTCTTTTGACGATTCTCCACGAATAAATTCAAATCTATTTGTTATTTACCCAATCTTCGAACCTTCGAACTCCGGTGCCGGGGCATCTTTGAATAATCCCCCGCCCCCCCGCTAATTAATCTCGTTCCTTCTAAATAATTTATGTAATCGACGAAAGCGAAAGCTTTAAATAAATAACGAACCGGCCCTGTCCGGGACGAGCGCCCCAAACGAAAATAACTTCTGACTCTCCGAAAAGAAATTTCTCTTAGAATTATCGGCGAGTTTTTTCCGCCGCTGTCGCGGAGTGTTCCCGCCGTTCTCACTACCCCTCCATCACAACTCACACCCTCGCAGGAATCGAGATTTTCTTTTAATTAACTCCGAGAAGATCGTGCTTAACTTTTCCCGCGAATGTTTTTTTTTGCAGTCATATCGTTTATATAAGGTTTATTTGGCAAATATTTATTTCGGTGGTTTATGTGGGGAGGGCGGATGAACAAAACGACTTAGAAATATTATTATTGAATATATGTTACGTCGCGGTACATCGCTGGTAATACCGTCATATCCATAGGGCGATCTTCCTTTTCAAGTGCTTGTTTTTGTTGGTGTTTACAGGATTCATTAAAACTCATCGTGGTCCATTAGATTGAACATACTGTGCCGGTGTGTGCGTCCCGTATATTAGAAATATTTCAATATTTTCATTCCTGCTTGTAACGCTGTGGGTTATTCCCTGTCTTATTTATAACCAAACTTCTATTGATATCTGTTACTACTTCTACTACTTCTACTGTCTTAATTTGTCTTTAAGGCCTAATGTATACTCTGGATTATTTTCTAAAATAAGAGGTAATGATCATAAATTTTATATTAACTCTTATATATATACATATGACATAAGGAATCACTTTATAGGAGGTAAAAAGAAAGATACACCATAATGTTAAATTGTTAATTATAAATTAAAGGAAATAAAAAATGAACTTAAACTATACTATATACCATTTACTAAACTACCACATATTTGGATATATAATACTACAAATGTATTTTATGTAAATAATATTTTATAACAATTTCCTCGTACATTCCTTTATACTACTTACAATAATTACTAATTAATTACTATACATTAAAATTTGCGATAGAACATTTTTCCAAATAAAGGCAAGGTTAATATATTTAATACAGTAATTTGGCAAGTTTTTATTTCGGTGGTTTATGTGGGGAGGGCGGATGAACAAAACGACTTAGAAATATTATTATTGAATATATGTTACGTCGCGGTACATCGCTGGTAATACCGTCATATCCATAGGGCGATCTTCCTTTTCAAGTGCTTGTTTTTGTTGGTGTTTACAGGATTCATTAAAACTCATCGTGGTCCAGTAGATTGAACATACTGTGCCGGTGTGTGCGTCCCGTATATTAGAAATATTTCAATATTTCCATTCTTGCTTGTAACGCTGTGGGTTCTATTGATATCTGCTACTACTTCTTCTACTGTTTCTACTGTATTAATTTGTCTTCAAGGTCTAAAGTATACTCTCGATTATTTTTTAAAATAAAAGGTAATGATCATACATTTTATATTTACTCTTATATATATATACATAAGACATAAGGAATCATTTTCTGGGAGGTAAAACGAAAGATGCATCATAATGTTAAATTTTTAATTATAAATTAAAGGAAATGAAAAATGAACTTTAATTATACCATAAACCATTTACTAAACTGCCACGTATTTGAATATATAATACTAAAAATGTATTTTATGTAAATAATATTTTATAACAATTTCCTCGTACATTCCTTTATACTACTTACATTAATTACTAATTAATTACTATACATTAAAATTCGCGATAGAACATTTTTCCAAATAAAGGCAAGGTTAATATATTTAATATAGTAACTATATTTAACGAAATTAATTGAGTACCCAAAAACTTAATAATAGGAAAGTAGATCTGTTTTTCTCTTCTTTGATATTTTGGTAGATTCTCTTAGCAGTCGCTCTTTCTTGTCAACAAAGTGTACAGCTGTAACAAGTACAATACTTTTCCAAATATTCAGGATTAATGCTAGCTTAGTATATAATTTTTCTTGTGCTTCTGGAAACTATAGGTTAGGTAGTTCCTGTACTAGAACAATCCTGTACTACTATAGATGCTGCCGAAATTCAGTTTGGGTACTAAAATAATTAAGTTGTGTGCATTATGTAATGAAAAATTATACACTGCCAATTATAAAGGATGTATAATTTCAGTCAAATAAAATTATAGCACCAGAACGTTTAAGGCAACATGGTAAAGTTCAAAACTTTGCAAAGCTATCTGCTATTGAAAATAAAAAAAAACCGAAAAGCCGTAATTGTATCGCCCAAAAATACAAAAAACCAAAAAATTTAGCAATAAATGTTCAGTTAGTTAGCAAACAAAAAATTCAAACAGCCTCAATCCTAAAAAGATTCCTGATGTTGATGTTGAAAAATTGATGATTTTTCACCCGGACTATTGAAAGAGCTGCCACGAAAAGCAATCGTCATGTTGATATACATATTCAGTGCCTGAAATTGAAGCATCTTCTGGAACATTTCATCGTTGCTCAAATAATTTTGCTTAAAAACTTGATTAATCAGCCGAAAATGTCGAATCTTACCGGCCTATTTCGCTGCTACTGCGACATTAAAATTATTTGAGAAACTGCTACTAAAACGTAGGAAACAATTTATAGGCATATTGGATTTCCAGTTTGGATTTCGAAATCACCACTCCACCATCGACCAAGTGTACAAATTAACAGCGTTGAAATGTATTTGAAGAAAATAAATACTGCTCTGCAGTATTTCTAGACGTCTCACAACCTTTTGACTGAGTATGGCATTTTGGTATAGACTGGTACGACTGTAGTCTCGCATGAAGGAGCATTCTTAACAGTCAATCATATTTCGGCTAGAGTTCCCCAGGGTAGTGGCTTGGGATCAGTGTGATTTCTGCTCTATACTGATGATATCCCAACAACAAAAGAACCAGTATTTTGAACATATGCCGAGGACACAGTTATCATGGCAAAATATATACCTAAAGCTATAGAAAATTACAAGTGGTCGTCAACAAGATATACAAATGGACTAGAGACTGGAAAATACAGCCCAGTTTCACGATGACCTCGAAATCAGATGTATTTACAAAATGAAAATTTCGCCCTATATCATGAATTAATGTTACTAAATCATAGCAACTGGAAATAATACAGCTACTGAACAACACATACAATATCAGAATATTGAAGCAAGTCGAAGCACATCTACTTGAGTACGTCCAATCTAGGATTTAATTAATTGATAAAAAATAGTCTATAAAACGAACCTGACAACAGTGCCTCGGTGGAACATCTTCACCACTACATATAAATAAATTATGCTGGGGAAATCATAAGGCTGTTCTTCTGAAAATGTATTCATTTAACAGGATAATTTGTTATCAAGAACTTCACCTTCACCTAGTCTCATCCAGTCTGTATTGAATTTGGGTGACAAAGGTGAGGAAGTTGCTGTAATATTACCATTTCGAAGTTGTTGGAACCACCTCTAGCTAGCAGATACTCAAAATTTAGCAAGAAATTTGAGATAACACCTAGTTTACCGGAATTTGGATAAAATAACAATTCAGGATGTACGGTCACTAAAGTCGCTGGTAGTGTTCCTAGCCATGAAATATCGGAACTTTCGAAAATTCGAATTTGGAAATTATTAAATTGCGAAAACACCTTTTAGCTCAGTTTATTGGAATTTAAGTAACTTTTTGGCTGGCATATGGTTTCAAAATGCTGAAGACCTGTGAAAATGGATTGATGAATTGGTCACTACCGAATAAAGATCGTTCTTATATATTATATGTTGCCAGAAATATGGGAAAAAGTTGTAGAAAATAACGGAAAATATTTTTATTAATACGTATGTATGGTACCAATAGGATTTTTTAAATTGAATAATTCTAATATTTTAAAGAAATTTATTGAATTTCACAGCTATTATTTTTATTTTTTAACATCTAAAACAGAACTATGGTAATGCCAAGTTTTTAATTAATTAAGGTAAGTTTTTGGCGGTTTAATTAAAAGAAAATCACGCCCTTTCTGTGAGTCGTTACGGCGACACAGTGGAAAAGCTCTCTGATAATTTCCTCCGGATCCTAACTCCGAATCAAAAGTTATCCTCTTTTATTATAGAAGAAACAGCGGTATCGTCTTGAGTTGAATCTCGCGCAGTTCTCGAATGAAATCTGAAATGGTCGGGTGTTAATTAACGTTTTAAATGAAATGAATAAGTTATTTAAAAATCATCTATCATGCTTGATTAGATGTTTTAAAATAATCTATTTTTAAATTGTACTAATGAGATAGTTTTATATGAAATCTATCAAGGTACTGAGTCATTAATCAATTTTTCATTTTTTAATTTAGTATCTGTGTGGGTATTGCGTGGGTAATGTTTTAAATTTAATTTTTTTATCTAATTAAAAAAACACTAATTAATTGTACTAATTTGAACGTGAAGAAATAAACCTTTTTGCAAAAGGGATAGAGAGAAGCAAAATAAATTATCTGCAAAATTCACGAATAATCTATATGAGAAACAACTAAGCGAAGAAAAATCTTTATACTTTTCAGTTTTGATGCATAATTTATAATTAATTATAATAATAAGGTCACGTTTGCTTGGTTATCAATTTATATTAATGATTGTCCAAAGGCAAGAATGTAACATCTGACAAGGAAAACGATCCAAATAATACTACTAACTAGGTTGGGTAAGACCAGATCTCTTCTGGGATGATCTCTAAGTTGGTGCCTTAAGGTAGACCTGCTGCCAATGGCGGCTAATGAGTTCGGAGCCCATATTAAACAGTAAATCCACTCAAGATAAACCCCAGTTGATAGAAAGGAGACTTATTTTTTAATATATACATTTACATAATTTAGTATGTCATATTTTTTATTTTGATGGAACTTTAAATGGCATAAACATACAAGCAATTTTTTTTATAAAATATGTCTATAGAATATATATTTTCCACTTTGGCATCGAAATGTGCTGTATTTATAGAGTGTGAAGGATAAAATGTGATTTTCTTCTCATTTAAGACAATTTTTTTAATTTCATTAATTTATGTCTTCAATTTGTTCAAAATTTTAAAACTTTTAATCTGCAAAACCTTACTCCAAATATCATATAATTTCCGCCATTTGTTGCCTGTCGCCAGCATATATATATATATATATATATATATATATATATATATATATATATATATATAATATATATATTAATAATTTACTATATTATGCTAAGTTAAATTGTATTACTTATTTTATGGAGGTGGTAGAGCCCCTTAATATGTTCTAGTTCAGGCTAAGGGAGAATGTGTTACTTAAAAATCAGTCATTTTTATATAATTACAGATTACTTTGTCTTTATATTTACCATAAAAATTAATTATTTTATTCAGAACTGTTACAAAAACAATTATATATATTTTAGATAACTATTTGAAAAACCTAGAAATTATAAAATGAAATTTTATGCTGAATAATTTTATCCAAAAGAAATGTTATCGAAAAAAACACTACTCGTAAAAACATAAAAGAACCTTTCAAAAGAACGGGTTTTGAACTATGAAACGCCGAAAATTATTAACGCAAAGTCATTAATTAAATTTAACAGGGCCATACATAATTTATGTAATCAAAAATGGAAACGAGCTTCTTAAATAAGTAAATAAGAGCTGCTGCTTCTGCAAGAGAATAACGCGAATT
This sequence comes from Rhynchophorus ferrugineus, assembly GCF_030347505.1. Classification (NCBI taxonomy): domain Eukaryota; kingdom Metazoa; phylum Arthropoda; class Insecta; order Coleoptera; family Curculionidae; genus Rhynchophorus; species Rhynchophorus ferrugineus. The sequence continues at coordinate 75,868,947 of NW_027472581.1, forward strand.
ACATTTAATTCACAAAGATATTGTCGCAGAATTATCTGACTTTGGTAGATTTGTCGTTTTCATGGTAATTGCACTTTATACGAGGGCTGCCTTTTATGTTTTGATATTTTGCTTAATTAATGCTTATTAGGGAACTGACGTTTTTATCAAGAAGTTAGATATTATTGGGAGTAAAGGCATATAGTAACTTCATAGGTTGATAAATAACAAGTTAAATACTTTATAATGAAACTACAAATACTACACTAATGAAACTTTCCTTTTTTTGTTTCTTCATTCCAAATATATTTTTTCTAATAATTCAATCAAGAAGTTGGTTAGTTTTTTTTATAAATATATAAAATATTGTAATAATTTGTGTGTATTTATCCTAAGAAAAAAATACTAGCCTTTATAGTGAAACGCCTCAAATTTATTTTCGAGTAAAGAAAGCTGATACCATCTCACCAGTTTGATATGAAATACTTTGAATTATAGATATAATTGAAAAATCTCTTAAAAGTAAAGGTGTGTGCTCTACTGCATATCTCGATGTTGCACAGGTTTTTGACAGAGTATGGCATGAAGGCCTATTAAAATTATATTTGATTAATCGATACTTCCGTGTTAAAAATGAAGAAACATGCTCTGATCTCAAACCTATAAGGCTGGTGTGCCTTAATGAAGTATGTTGGGGCCAGTTATTTATTTCCTTTACATTAGCGACCCCTCCACGATATTAGATAGCACACCTGCTATCTTTACTGGTTATGCGGCAATATTAGCAGTAGCAGAGAACGTCAAGAGCTCAACCCAGAAGCACAAATCTTCTCTTTATAGATGTTATCTGGACTAAGAAATAGCCACTCAAATTGAATGAAGCAAAATCTACACACATTGAATTCATAAATAGGAGGACCACGCCGCAGCGTGTCTTTGTTAACAGCATGCAAGTTGCAGAAAGCAACACAGCAAGATACCTTGGCGTGACCCTGAATGCCAAGCTCAGATGGAAGGAACATTTTAAAAATAAACACGAGGAACTCAACATCAGGTTCAGGACAATACATTGCTTTCTTGGTCAGTACAATACAACAAGCTTATTTTATAACAGCAAATATTAAGACCATTATGGACTTATGGAATTCAGCTATGGGGCTGCATCAGTAACTCCAATGTCCAAATAATTGAAAGACTTCCAAATAAGGTACTGAAGAGTATTGCGAATGCGCTTTGGTATGTACGAGTCTGTAATCTCTATCGCGACCTAGAAACTGATATGGTTACGTACAGAAGACCCCAGAACTATGTCAATATAGAAATGTCCAGACTTCTAAATATGGATAGTGGCATTGGACGTCTCAAACGAAAGACAACCTTGCAAATATCTGAACACTAAGTGATTCAGCAGAAAATATATTAGTTTGTAGTTGTTTGTTAACATACTAGGTTAAGCCATTATGGACTTATGGAATTCTGCTGTGGGGCTGCACCAGTGAATCTAGTCTCCAAATAATTGAAAAACTTCCAAATAAGGTGCTGAAGAGCATTGAGAATGCGCCTTGTACGGGTCTATGGTCTCTATCGCGACCTAGAAACTGATATGGTTACGGACAGAAGACCCCAGAACTATGTCAATATGGAAATGTCCAGACTTCTAAATATGGATAGTGTCATTGGACGTCTCAAACGAAAGACAACCTTGCAAATATCTGAACACTAAGTGATTCAGCAGAAAATATATTAGTTTGTAGTTGTTTGTTAACATACTAGGTTAAGCCATTATGGACTTATGGAATTCTGCTGTGGGGCTGCACCAGTGAATCTAGTCTCCAAATAATTGAAAAACTTCCAAATAAGGTGCTGAAGAGCATTGAGAATGCGCCTTGTACGGGTCTATGGTCTCTATCGCGACCTAGAAACTGATATGGTTACGGACAGAAGACCCCAGAACTATGTCAATATGGAAATGTCCAGACTTCTAAATATGGATAGTGTCATTGGACGTCTCAAACGAAAGACAACCTTGCAAATATCTGAACACTAAGTGATTCAGCAGAAAATATATTAGTTTGTAGTTGTTTGTTAACATACTAGGTTAAGCCATTATGGACTTATGGAATTCTGCTGTGGGGCTGCACCAGTGAATCTAGTCTCCAAATAATTGAAAAAGTTCCAAATAAGGTGCTGAAGAGTATTGAGAATGCGCCTTGTACGGGTCTATGGTCTCTATCGCGACCTAGAAACTGATATGGTTACGGACAGAAGACCCCAGAACTATGTCATTATGGAAACGTCATTAGACGTCCCAAACGAAAGAAAACCTTGCAAATATCTGAACACTAAGTGATTCAGCAGAAAATATATTAGTTTGTAGTTGTTTGTTAACATACTAGGTTAAGCCATTATGGACTTATGGAATTCTGCTGTGGGGCTGCACCAGTGAATCTAGTCTCCAAATAATTGAAAAACTTCCAAATAAGGTGCTGAAGAGCATTGAGAATGCGCCTTGTACGGGTCTATGGTCTCTATCGCGACCTAGAAACTGATATGGTTACGGACAGAAGACCCCAGAACTATGTCATTATGGAAACGTCATTAGACGTCTCAAATGAAAGAAAACCTTGCAAATATCTGAACACTAAGTGATTCAGCAGAAAATATATTAGTTGTAGTTGTTTGTTAACATACTAGGTTAAGCCAGATTAAAGTTAATTGTTAGTTATATTACTTGTTTTAATAAAAAAATTAATAATAAAAGCAACTGTAATAAATTCTTAATTTTTATTATGTAAATCTGACTACAACTGTAAATCACAGTGTTTCTTCCAGCTCCGAAAATATTGAGTTATGAAAATAAATACTATTTTCAGTCCTCAGAGATTTTGTATATATTAGCGGTTTATGACAAAAAATGACAAACATTCTGCGAATAGGACCCTTTTGTTATATCATTAAAATACATTTTTGCGTGTTTTATTTTTTACCGTTATTATTACTTTTTTTAAATCATAAACTGTTTCGAACTGGTTAAAAACATAAATTTAACACTCAAAAAATAAACACAGACAAATATTATATTTCCCTCCGCTTAACAACATTTTACTCAAAGAGATACAAAAGACTAACGGGAAAAATCGGGGAAATAGCGAATATTAAAACATTATATCCGGGAAAAAAGCACGGAAGAACGAAAACTCAGCATCCTACCAAAAGTCGCCTTTCTCTTAATATAAAATACAAATTTTCCGAGCTGCTTCGTCCTTATCTTTACAGTTCGTTCCGTCTCGGTTAAAAATTAATACTTTTTTTTATTGTGTTACAGTGAAGCTCGAATTTATTTTCGGACCATTTCATCATTCGTTGGGAATCAGTTTAACAATAAAACTTTAATATTTTTGTTGGTTATTATGTTTCTAATATAATGGTTACGACTTTTGAAATTCGACAGTAAATACAAAATTCCGGATCATGCTTTAAAATTAGATTTACTTTGCAACAAGTAAAGAATTATTGGTAAGATTAAAATATAATAGATAACTTTACGTAATTATATGGTTCAAATAAAAGTCGTATGACTAAAAGTTACACACCATTCTGATATTTAATATTTCATAAAAATATAACAAAATTTGATGGTTTTACCCAAATATTATTTGAAAACAACGTTTTCTATAATAATGCATCATCACCATGAATCCTTAGCTGAAGAATGTGGACAGAGTCTACTTTTGAATTAATACGCTGCTGTTGGTACCACAGCGTTGGATAATGTTAGTCTCCCATTGTTCAAATCGCAACAATTCTCATTTTTAATCTGGATCCCAGCTGGTCAGAGTTGATTTCGCCACAGAAGGCTGTGTGGTATTTGTTAACTTTTCATCCAAAGTTATCAAAGCAAAAAAATAGGAATACTTTGTTTTGTTTTATACCTTATTGTTTTCATTATTCTAGTTCTATAATTTACTATATTTTGTTGAAGAAACTAAAGAAAAAAGAAGAGGAATGTATCTAATAAAAATGATTATATCTTGTCGCAAATTCCATTCCTATTTTTACAGGTGAATAAATGATAATACTGTTTATAAAATATATTTTGGAGTCTATTTTTCACCACAGAGGTTTTATCTTTACTAGATCTACTATTTAATAAGGGTTCCGAACCACGATCCTGGTGACGAACTCGAATATCATCCCAGAAGGCATCATGTTTTACACAGCCATGTTACTGACATTACTGGAATCATTTTCGTTGTCGGATTTTTCGCTCTTGCCTAAGGATAGCATATGTTAAATAATCACAAACATAAATTTATGATCATGCTCCAGCAGGATTCGAACCCGCGACTATCGCAACAGCAGGACGACCACCCAGTTGCTTTTAGCACTGCGCAAACCAAGCCGACATTTTAATACATTTAAAAGTTAATGTAACTTTAAGCTCAATATAGTGTAAAAAAGGTTTTAGTTTAAAAATAAAAAATAACTCAAAACAATGTTAGGATGCTTGGAAAATACATGTTATATTAAAAGAACGCGACAGGAAAATGCTGAATTTTCGTGCTTGTGTGATTACTATCTCGAATGTAAAAGTTTAATATTCGAATTTTTCCATTTTCTGTCACTTCTTCTCTCACCTATATTGCTTTTTAAATGTTTTAAATTTTTTTATTATCTGTATCGACCGGAATCTAATCCTTTCGATGTATTCTTTTAATATGTATATTGTATTGTATTTTTTTCCTGATAAAGCGATTTTGTAACATATGTTAAACTATTGCCATACATATATTTTACTTTGGTGTTTATATTGGATTTTACCATACATGTAATTTTTTTCTGTACAGAATTATTCAAATGGGTATTTTAAAAATGATGCCTTAAGTGCTTGAAACAAGCCTTCTTTCTATTAGATTATGTTATACCATTTGTTTTCTTTTTATCATTTATATTATTTTAGTGGGATTGCTTATCGGTTTAAATTTATTATCAATAATTTTCTCACCTAACCTATTGAAATCGTCATTTTTATGTTGTCATTTATAGTTATCATACAGGAAATTACTTAATGAAGTGATATTCTACATGTATGTAAATAATTGTTATCATAAGAAACACTTATTTCCAACTGGGAAGATTGTTGAACCAATAAGGGTAACTTACTTTTATTAAAAGAGTGCATATTAGATTATTTGTGAGAAATACTATTGTTTAAAGACTGCCTTGGAAGTAGGGTATTCTGTTGACCGTTGTTGGAAACCGTTCTGCACTTATTTCAGTTTGGGTAAAAGTTCTTCAATGTCTTCTAGCCATGAAATATTAGGATCATGAAGAATATTTGAAATTTGTTTAAGACGTGCGACATAGAAGACCATGAAAGGCAAACTATCGAATGAAGCTGCAATTGATACTCCCAATAATTTAACAACCACTGTAAGTGTCTCTTCCGGAGATCGACCAAGCACGCATATTCAGTTGTTTCTTCAGGAGGAATGTTATGCACGACCGATACAGTTATTTGGAAAAATAACATATTTAGACTAGCTCTGAAATGTGATGAATGAAGAATTGATGATGAATTTATCTTCAGTATGTTTCTACAGTTCAAAGTACAGATGTCGAGGAGACAAATATCGATATTTTGATATACCGATTTCGGTATTTTAAAAAATATTGATATATGTCGAATATTTTTTTACAACAGCCAGAAAAACTATCGATATTTTACAAAAGATATATTGATATTTTTAAGTAAATATTAAAATATGGATATATCGAATTAAGTACCAAAACGCACTAAACTTTAAAAGTTAACTACTGATTACAGTTACAGTAACTACAGTTAAAAGTATGTTTAAACTGTTTAAGAATTTTTTTTTACTTTTTTTTAAATATTCAAAAATACCCGATTGGAAAAATATCGATATATGGTTGAAAAAAAATATCGGACAAAATATCATGTCGATATTTGTTCGGCATCCGTAGTTCCAAGTCCCCATTTCTGGACGTTAAAATAAAATAACAAACTTTTAAGTCCTACATGTTTTGTAACTTAAATACTTTTTAAGAATTTTTTATATTAATTATATTTTATGTTCACTGTATATCTATATTTTTGTGAGTCATTAAGGGCAACGCACGTCCTTTACACATATCATTATGTCGATTATTCGAATAGTAATAATTTATTATTATGTAAATATAATTAAAGATGTCTCTTTGTTGAAGATATAACACTTAAAATATACAATAAAATAAAAAAAAACGCAAAAGTAGAGTCAGAGAAATAGCGAATATTAAAATGCTATATCCCACTAAAGTCGTTTTTCCTTTAATATAAAATACAAAATTTCCGAGCTACTTCGTTCCTCTTTTTACAGTTCATTCCATCTTGGTTAAAAATTAATATATATTTTTTATTATATCACAAAAATATTCGGATTTATTTTCAGATCCTTTCATCCTTCCAAGGCCGTTTTAAGTTACACGTTATTTTTTTATTTCGTTGTTTGTATTCATAAAATAATGATTTTTGATTTTACAGTGTAATCTGATAATATGAAATATTTTTTAATAACTTCGAAATTTTCCGTCAGTTCAATTTTTATTTTCATTTTGATGCGCTTTCTATCTGTTTCATTAAAGCTGTATAACAAAACCTTTGTTAAACATAAATTAAATGAGTTAAAGTGATCTTTAGGAATAATCGTTAAGGTCTTAATAACTCACATTATTATTGTGTGCTTTTATATATTACAGGGTATTACATTCTTACGGGATTCGATTTGCTACATACTTGGGACGAAGTTTAAAATAGATCTGAACAAGTGGTAATCAAACGAGGCAATGTCTGACGAGTATGCTGATTGCGGCAGAACTTTTCATTCGAGCTCCAGCAGTGAAAGAGGATGGTTTTACGTTTGTTACTCGCTATTGCCTAACTTTTTTTTGAAATAATACGCCACTTAATCTGTTAAATTGACGTCGGCAGCAAGCCACGCGAAAATTACAACAGATAAGTAACAACTTAGGGCATAATTGGGCAAATATTGAAAATAAAAATTAACGAATGTAAATCTGTGCATGTACAGTTCACGTATAATCAGACCACACAAGCATCAGTAACAACAAATAATACTATTATATTGTATAGCAACAATGCTAAGTATCTCGGAATCAATCTTGATGCAAAACTTCGTTGGAAGGAAATTCGTTGGAGTTAGAGAGTAATCAATATTATCAGTACATAATACATTGATATTTGCTAATTGCATATGGAATATAATTGTGGGCATGTTCCGCAAAAACTAATATAAATACAAGTTTTCCAGAATAAGTCTCAGAAAATTGTAGGTGTACCCAGACACTACAGGTTTGTTTACTTACACCGAGACGTTCAGATACCGACTGATACTCAAGAGTATACTCTTACTAATATTGTTACTCAAATCAAGAGAATTTCAAGACATGGGGATACAATTACAAACATTAAATTAATGCAATTTCTGGATACTTGAACACCATAACAATGACACTCAAAGCTAAAAAAAATCAAACCATTTGAACTTGTGTAGTGCAGTGTAGTGGGCTACCATTTTATAGCAAAACAGTAACAGTTAACACATAAATATTTTTACCCTAGAGGCTATGATAAGGCCGATAGGTCCCCCTAGATATATACCTAGATTTAGAAAAAGTTAAATAATAAAATAAAAATCAGTTGTCAGAGATAACTTATTTTCTAAGTAAACAACGTATACCTAAATATCATAAAGTAAAAGCTACAAATTAAAAAACCATTTGTCCAAAATATATACCTAAAAATACAATATTTAAAGTTTTTTTAAAAATATCTCGTCTCCTTTTATCAACGAGGGTTTATCTCGACTGGGCCTACTGGACTACCCACTTAGAAATCATCCCAGAAGATATTCGGTCTTATTCATCCTGGTTACTGGCGTGACTTTGGGATCATTTTCCTTGTCGGATTTTGCACTCTTACCTAGGACAATCACAAATATTGAACAATCACAAACACAAATTTACGACTCTGCCTATATATTTTTTATAGGTAGTTAATTGGACAGTCCATATTATATGTATTTTAAATTTTTTCCCGTTGCAATCTTTTTTTTTTCATCAACCAGAAGAAGTAAAACCTAATCATTATTTCTCTTACTACGTTGCCTTTATTCAGGATGTTCTACCGAATTTGTTTTGATAGTTTTAAAATAGAATACCATTTGCTGATTAATATCTGAATGAGAATTTTCGTTTGTTTTGTATATTCTATTGCCAATAAATAAAAATGTCTACAGATTATATATATACTTAATTCTAATCCTTTTAGAGATTCTAATGTGCGATTAGTAACTGCTAATACCAATATTTAATTTGTATGCCTTGCAATTCAATTATCTATGTAGATTTGAACGATAGACTTACTATTAAAATTACAATTAGGAAGGCAGCATTAGGCTCCAGCAATGATCTACTATATTTGGATCAATAGTCATCTGGTTGATGTAAGATGCAAAAAATAAACATTCCTGTTGAGAGAATTGACGCAGGAGTTCATAAGATGTTTCCTTTATTATTTTTAATAAGTTTATCATTGTTTCCTTAAAAAAAACATTTTTGTACTAGACCAGAATCCTTTATATATTTAATTTTATTTGAACTTTCTCATTCTTAAAAAGAACACTCTTATTATGTTTTTGCATTTACAGAAATAATATTTACTTTAAACGCTACAAAAATAACGCCTGGCAAAAAAAATTCTCAAAATCATTAAAAGCATAAATGAACAAATATATCCTAAGATCTTTTTACCTTCGGCGCTCTTGCGACTTGACGCACAGTGAGAACATATTTACGGGTGTGCCCATTTAACTTCTCATTCTATATTTCTCTGTTTAGTATATGTACGCGCTATAGTATTATTTCATTGAATTAAAATTTCTAAATTTGTGCGAATTTAAATCTATCTATAAAAAAACCCAACGTATAATTAAATTGTTTTTCCCTAAACAATAAAATACCTCGAAAATAAATCCAGGCGCTTTTGTTATACAATAAAAAATATTAATTTTTAACCGAGACCATACGTAAAGATAAGAATGAAGTGGCTCGGAAAATTTGTGTTTTATATTAAAGGAAAGGCGACTTTTGGCAGGATGCTGAGTGCTCGTTCTACCGCGCTTTTTTTCCGGGATATAATGTTGTAATATTCTCTACTTCTCCGGTTTTTCGCGTTTGCCTTTGATGTCTTTTTATATAAAATCTAGTCGAACGAGAGGAAATATAGTATTTCATCCTGTTTATTTTTGAAATGTTAAATTCATATTGTTAAACAGCTCCGAGAGTTTCTTCTTTATTATCTCTACATAACTGCCATTGTTATGGTTAAAGTTGGTATATATAATAGATTTTAATTATGCTTTTACAACAGCTCAAAATACACATAAGAACCTTTAAGGGGTCGGTGCATTATTTTTAATTTTAGAGGATAGAATAACATTCGTATTCATGAGAATGATTCCAAAATTGAATATTAATTCTCCTAAGCAATTATAATATAATTATTATGATAGCTAAATAAATTGTATGTGTCCTTTTGACCATCGAGAAATTGATGTTGCCTAGACCAGTTGTTTCAGACCAGATACATTTTTTATAATTTTCATGAAGTTTTCGTAGTAGTTAAAAAGGAAACCAAAAGAAAACATAGAGTCCACAAAATAATGCTTATAAGAAGAACGCTGGTATAACTTAATTCTAAATATTTTTGCGGTACCCAATCACTTTTCGTAATTCGTCAACATTTCGAAATCTCCAAGAAAGCTCCTTCTACATTCTTTTCCAACATTTCTTCTGATTTTAGTTATTTGGCAATTGACATTGGCAGTAGTATTTTCATTAGTTTTTTGACAACTTTTTATCAACTAGGACTAGTATATACGTTTTAATTCCGATCCTATTTTTTTTTTGGTGTTGGTGTTCTAGGTCATCGCAAAATTCCACTTATCATCTAGTGTAATACGTTAGAGGCATTTTTTGTTTAGGGGGCTAAGAAAAAACAATCAGGAACCGATTTAGAATTGTATCTTCAGTAGCAACGTTTGGTTTGGTTCCCTTTTTTCTTTTTCGGACTTTTTTAAGACATTTGCGGACTTTTCGGTGCGTTTGAGCTGTTTTTATATACATAGTCCATCCAAAGTAACAATGAACTCACATGATCAAGATGTATAATGTATTACCTATTTCAGTTTGTAAATTCGTTTTAATACGAGATTATATTTTCCTTCTCATTTTACTCCAGTTAAAAAGAGATAATGATGTCTGATACGTTTGAACATTTGACCGAATCATCCTGCAAAGGTCTTTCGGTTGTCAAATGTCTGCAAAATTTTTCAAAACATTGTTGATAATAAGATGTAATACATTTCAAATCGTTGCTTAATATTTTCGATTAATCTGGTTGAAAAGGTCGAGGCCAACTAAATAGTCGGTCAGAAACGAATTACGTTGCTAATCAATAACTTCGACCATAAGACCATTTGACTGTATATTCAATCAAATCGATTTGTTATGGGATGTGGCCAATACTTACTGCAGTAGATATGCAGGTCGAGAAAGATATACAAGCAGGTACAGTTTTATATGTAAAAAGGATTGTCTATAATTCGGTTTGGATGAGCTCCGTCAAACACATAGAAGAAAAAATTGACAAATAGTATAATTGAGAACTAGTGTTAGATCGGAAATTAACAGTTTAGTTGTGAGTGAATGAAACTTTCTGAATGTGGGATTATGATTCACTGCTGACAATACCAAGATAGGGTTATGTGGAAACAACCTAAGGTGAGTATATATTACTATAGAATAACTGTAGAAAATCGTATTGTAGAGTGTGAAAGATCTATGTGTAATTGTTTAGAATATATATGAGAATTTGGTTAAAATATATGAGGGGATATTTAATTAACTCTTTTGCAGATATGGCAAATTCATTAGGGACAATGGATTGAGCAAATCTAACATTATTAAGAAAAATATACACAGGTAGTAACAGAAGATACTAAGGAGAAATACAGCGATATCAGAATGATTTGAAAAGAAAACACAGCAAAGAAGGAAGCAAGAACTAAACATAAAAGGGTAAATTGTTCTTTAATAAAAATAAAATATATTACTTGGATGTATAATTGTTAATTAGGTGGATTAAGGCTCCAGAGAATACCATAGGTGGTTGAAAAAAGAGTTCGATGTAAATATAATAAAATAACTCTAACCTAAAAACTATTGTGACTATTTAATTAACTCTAATTTAAGTGCTTCGGTAATATATGCATTTGATGCACTATAATATTAAAACAAATTCTGTTTTATCACATTTTTGTTTCATTATTTTATTTATATTAGAGTATAGTTATATATCGAAGTTAAAATAAACAAAAAATGGTAAAATGTCAACGTTAAATGTGGCAACATTGCACCGCTTTGACGTCATAAATTGAGATGACGTGAATTCACTGCTACTTTGGATAGACGATAGTAATACTTGAAATTGAATCTAGCACAACACAAGTGAAATTACCTGATAAGTTTAATGAGGTGTGATTAAGTTTCTATTTTTAATAGGCTTTCTGTATACAGTATTGTGAAGCATGTAGCCCTAGAAGATGTTTTTAATTAACTTTTACATCTTCCAATAGAAAATTAATGAAATATAATTAATGAGAGGATTACTTGCTTAAAATTTATGTATACAGTAGTTTAAAAAAACTTTGATAACACTGACGATTTGGCTGTCTAAAAGCACAGAAGAAAAAAGTTATATAAATAACTTTTTTCTGCTTTAATGTAGAATATGTACTTCCATAGTATGAAATGGAGGTACTTTCTTGCAGTCTAATACTATGGCCTATACGACTAAAAATTTTAAAAGTCTTCTCTTTACTAGTGATGTTCAGAGTGGCGATTAACTAAATCAAAGACTATTTTGGTTATCCAATCTCGTTCAACCTGGTTACTGACATAATTACGGTGGTATTATACGGATATTTATTGTTGAGTACTTATGTTTTTGCTAATATAAATTAAATAATTATAATAATATAATTGAAAACTTAATGTATTGCATAAATTAAATACATTCGTATCATGAGCAGGATTCGAAGCTACGACAATCAGTGGGAATACCATTGCTAGTTGATTTTTTAATTCGTGTTTCAGACTATTGTGTATAATTACTGCAAGAAGTTTTGTAAATATGTCCTTATAAAATAAGCTTACTATATTAATTATATATCTGTACTAGCTGACTCGGCAAACGTGTTTTGCTATGTAAATAATTTATAGATAATTTCTAGCATAGAGAAAAAAAAAACTTATTGGAAGTGTGTTAGGATGTGGTATATGAGTGAAAAAGCCATGGAGCGCTGTGAACGATGAGGGAATATAAAAATAACAAAACACCAAGCATTAATTTTTTAATTTTATTATAATTTATTTTAAGTAATTATTATTTATATCATTAATTCATTACATAATATTAATCTCTTAATGCTACAGCGTGAACAATATTTGTTGTTAGCCCGTTAGCTAATACAAACAAACTTGATGGTTTACTCACTCGAGAGCATGCAACGTATAATTGTCCGTGTGAAATACATGGTGTCCTCAAATCTAAGCCACAAACAGACATTGTTTGGCCTTGGAATTTATTAATAGTCATTGCAAATGTCAATCTAATCGGAAATTGAATTGGCATTGGTGGCATGCCTGGCAAATCCTGTGAGTTCAAAAACTCTGTTGAAAAATTTACAGCTTCAATGTTATCGCAAATTGTATCAATAGTTTTATATGATACCAAGTCCCCTTACAATAACTGTTCTATCTTCAAATTCAATATGTTAACGTCCACATTTTTTGCCGCTAAAATGGCTTTTTTCTGCAAGCCACTCGAGATTTATGTAATTCGTGTGTACATCGGAAAATATTTGTTCAATGAGGGCATCTTGCGATTCAATGATTGTGTTTAACTACTGTGCTTGACGCATAAACATTAATAATAGCCGAAAACTGTAGAGGGAATGAGAGAAGGCTTATTGTTTGAGAGAAATAAGAGACCATCTTCGTTGTCATTTCTACTCCGTGCTGTTTATTGGGTGAAAAGTGACACTGGTAGAGACATGGAGGGGATAACTTACCAAGTGATAATAACTGATGTTATCGAGAGGGATAAAAAGTGATAAAATTATTAAAATCACTATTAAAAAGAAAAGTGAAAATTTAGGGTTGTATGTATTTTTTAATGCCACATAATAAAACAATAACAAAATATCCAAAAAATTCAAAAAAATTATTAATCACTTAGGGGTTTGAAAAATAGAGAGTAGTTGATTCTCAGATCAACTGAATATGCATAAAAAATTTCATAAGAATCGGTCAAGCCGTTTCGGAGGAGTATGGGAACGAACATTGTCACATTAGGATTTTATATATAAGATTCCAATTAATTTACCCCTTGGTAACTGCAGTGATAGGACAGACGTCCTATTGCTACGGTAATCGCGGATTTGAGTTCCCCAATTAAAATATTTAAAATGTTAAACGCCAGGTATTTCAATAAATTATTTATCTCCAATATTTATTACTAGCGACCCGCCCCGGCTTCGCACGGGTGCAATGCTGATACTAAATTAAATACACTACAGAAAAAATATGAACGTTGTATATAAAAATATAGCGGCCCGCTCCGACTTTGCACGGGCATAAAATATAATATGCCTATGTCACTCAATGAAATCATGATTAAAATCGATCCGGTATTTTTGGTTCATTGCCCTTAGCCTGCACGCATTAAATTTGGAGTAAAACAATTCCTCTTCCCCTATACTTACTATGAAGATTTCCTGCTATCTTTGGAATATCTAAATTCATACAATTTTTATTACATTACACATTTTTAAACGCAAATTTTAAATTTGTAATATCTCCGAAAATATTTGTTTAATTTACATGCTGTAAGGAACCATATTGATCTATATTAATTGCACACTGTATTTAAGGTACTTAATTCGATAAGGATTACTGCCGTATTGCTTAAAATAGCTTCGTAAATAAGCGATTTTCTCACGTAAAAAGTAAACAATAAAAATGGTTAATGTGGGTTATCCCTAAAAGATAAACATATACCATCGCGGACTTTTTTGTAGACCTTTTTATGGTGTACAATACTGTAGTACATTAATTTGATCTAACTCGTAGGGTTAGGCAGCGTTTTTGCTAATTGCTAAATAAGCCTAAAAAAATAGGTTAATTTACGACATCACGTTAGAAACCTCTAAAATTAGCAATGTTGCCTTAGTATATTATGCATGTATTATAGATATAAACCTTCCTCTTGAATCACTCTATCTATTGAAAAAAACCGCATCAAAATCCGTTGCGTAGTTTTAAAGATTTAAGCCCACATAGGGATATAGGGACAGAAAAGGCGACTTTGTTTTATACTATGTAGTGATACATTACTATACATTTTTGAACTGGTTTTGTGCAATTTCTGGGCGACTAACTCGACAGTATCGGCATTTTTTTATCAGTAGTAAAACTTTTTTGTATATGTTTGATATTTGTTGTTTTACATTGGGCCAAATCGTTAAAATACTTTGGCTATTTATTGCAGTTTGATTTTGAGCGTTAATGGGTGAACATGTGTGATAATATTTAGGATTATTTTAAATTATCTTGTGCTAAATTATGTTAAAAACGATGTTGTAACGAACTACAACTATGTCGGTAAGTTCAATGATCTATTGAATTTATAAAATGCTTTTTATTTTCGAAACAACCTTCGTCGATTCAGTTTCAATCTCCATAATTGACTCAAAGGGATGTTTTTGAAGGGAGTTTTAGTGCTTAATAGCCAGTTTAGCGTGATGTACTTAATAAGGAGGTTGATGAATGATATGAGTTAAATTATTGTTGAAAAATTATCCATAAATCTATGCTATGGTCTCGGAATAATTCTGGCTTATTGAGATAAATAGTTTTACAAATAGTTTGAATTTGTGTTTTGTCATTAAAACGATTTTTCATCACCTCACAATGGTATTGCCGTATCACTTAAAATAAATGTTTAATCATGTTATGACGTACGATAATACACTCCTTAGTATTCGATTATTATTATTAATTGATTTATTAATTTATTAGGTTTTTAATTATTAACTATAAATTTACATAACAGGTAAATTAAAAAGTCCCTGGTCTACCATAGTAAAACACATTTTTTTGGCAAAATTAGATTCATTTGTTCAACTTAATTCCCTCAAGGGTGATACACTGATTACAGCAACCCTCCAACTTTTCGATACCATTTTTGTAGTACGATTTGTCCTTTGCTTCAAAAGAGGGATGAGTTTTGTCGATCACCTCTTCATTCGACGAAAATTTCTTCTCAGCGAGCATTCTTTTGAGGCATGAGAACAGGAAATAGTCGCTGGGGACCAGATCTGGAGAATATGGTGGGTGAAGAAGCAATTTGAAGCCCAATATATGTTTTTTTAACACGGTGCATTGTCGTGGTGAAGCAGCTTCTTTTTCTTCAAATGCGGCCGTTTTTTGGCGATTTCGTCCTTTAAACGGTCCAATAACGCTATGTAATAGTCGCTGTTGGTGGTCCTTCCTTTTTCAAGGTAGTCAGTGAAAATTATTCCATGCGTATCCCAAAATACAGACGCCTTAACCTTGCCAGGCGACTCTTGCGTTTTCCCATGCTTTGGAGCGGGTTCATCTTGTGCAGTTCACTCGGATGACAGTATTGGACTTCGGAGTGAAATGGTGGAGCCATGTTTCATCCATTGTCACACATAACGCAAAAACTCGGTATTACGCTTGATCATCTTCAAACACTGCTCCAACTCGTCCTTGTTTTTGGTCAAAAGTGAGCTCGCGCGTCACCCACATTACACATATCTTTCTCATACCCAAGTATTCGTGAATGACATGAGAGTGTCTGCTATTTCATTCAATTTGAATTTACGGTCATTCAAAATCATTTTATGGATTTTTAAAATGTTTTCGTCGGTAACAACCTTTTTTGGGTGTCCACTGCGTTCACCGTCTTCAATGCTCATTTCACCACGTCTAAAGTTAGCATTCCAATCCTTGATGGTTGATTTTCCTGGTGCGATGTCCGGAAACTCGGCATCAAGCCAAGTGTTTCTTGTATTTTTTTCTCTTCCAAAAACAATACTTTATCAATACGCTTTTTTTCTAGTATCGCCATCTATGTGTCAGGACGGGGACTTGACCTGTTATTTTGAATGTTTAATATATGATATAATGAATAATTTATTGTTATATTCTTTACATATTTTATTATCTTTTAATAACAAATAACTTAGTAATTAACCTGGTATTGTTTGATACAAGGAATTCAAAATGATCTTTGTTATTAAAACAATTTTTACATCACAATGGTATATTAATTGGCGTATCACTAAAAATAATTGTTTAATCTGGTTATGATGTACGATAACACTTTTCAGTAATCAATTATTATTATTAATTTATTTATAAATTTATTCTGTTTTTAATTATTAACAATATTTTTACATATTTTGAATATACAAAATATGAAATATAAAAAGATATAAATACATATATAAACATATAAAATGTAGTATATTTTATAATTATATTTTTAATAAACATGGTATTGCTTGATACAAGTAATTCCAAATGTTCTTTGTTATTGAAACGGGTTTTACATCACAATGATTATTGGCGTATCACTAAAAATAAATATTTTAATGAGGTTATGACATACGATAAAACATTCTTTAGTTAATTATATATTATTAATTATATATTTATTATTATATAATGGGGGAAATAACAGTAAATAATATCATCAGCTTTAAACTCTTTGTCAATTCTATGTTTCCTATGTTGGTATTAGCAACTTTTTCCTTATTCCGTGAAACATTCTAGGTATATATATATATTAAATTACTTTAAAGAAAGAAGTGTTTTAGTGTATTTGAAGAGCGACGAACTTTGGTCTGTCTACAATCAGGTCTAAAATTGGCCTTTTTCGAACGCTTATCTTGCTAATATTATGGACTTAAGCTTGAAGTCCTTGAAATGCAATGCTTAAGGCAAATACATGGCTTTTCTACATGTTTCAGTACAAGATTATTTTATAAATAAATTTGTTCGTTTAAGATGTGATAATCAGAGCACAGTTGAGGTACAAATTTAAAGGCGTAGATTTCAATGGTTGTCCAAACCTGTCGAATCAAAAATGAACGTCATCACAGACTTCTGTAGTGAAATCGACTTTTTATTTGGAAGACAAACAGCTTCGAAAAAATGGATTCGAATCATTGAAAACCGAAGGATTGAAATTGGAAACGTCTGAAAAATAGGAGACGACTGGTATTGTGCGAGACTAGAACAGCTGAGCCCGATCGACCACAACAAAGTGAAGAAGCCTGTGGCGCCAACAGCAACTTATTAATTAAATTAAGAAATAGACGATCTCGACGGGCGCCCACTATGTATTGATGATGATTATGATTAGCATTGATCTTCACTTCATCAATATCTTATCAATCAAATTTAGATTAGTTAACAGATACGGCTATGGGTTGTTCAATAAATAAGACGATGTGTTTATTTTACCCAAAAAGTGAGTGAGATGTCCAGGATTTGGTTCACAGTAGAATAGAAATGAGCCTGCAGTATCGTCTTAGATATTGGTGTAATAAGTCACTACTTTTTTCCGTAAAATAAAATAGCTCTAAGTAAATAAGAGCTGTTGTTTTTAAACCCTACACATTTTATAACTTATATACATATTACAAATAATTAAGCAAAAATGACAGAAAATATTTTTAACAATCACTACATAGTATAAAACAAAGTCGCCTTTTCTGTCCCTATATCCCTATGTGCGCTTAAATCTTTAAAACTACGCAACGGATTTTGATGCGGTTTTTTTCAATAGATAGAGTGATTCAAGAGGAAGGTTTATATGTATAATAAATGCATAATATGCTAAGGCAACATTGCTAATTTTAGAGGTTTCTAACGTGATGTCCTAAATTAACCTATTTTTTTAGGCTTATTTAGCAATTAGCAAAAACGCTACCTAACCCTACGAGTTAGATCAAATTAATGTACTACAGTATTATACACCATAAAAAGGTCTACAAAAAAGTCCGCGATGATATATGTTTATCTTTTAGGGATAACCCACATTAACCATTTTTATTGTTTACTTTTTACGTGAGAAAATGGCTTATTTACGAAGCTATTTTAAGCAATACGGCATTAATCCTTATCGAATTAAGTACCTTAAATACAGTGTGCAATTAATATAGATCAATATGGTTCCTTACAGCATGTAAATTAAACAAATATTTTCGGAGATATTACAAATTTAAAATGTGCGTTTAAAAATGTCTAATGTAATAAAAATTGTATGAATTTAGATATTTCAAAGATAGCAGGAAATCTTCATAGTAAGTATAGGGGAAGAGGAATTGTTTTACTCCAAATTTAATGCGTGCAGGCCAAGGGCAGTAATGAATGAACCAAAAGTACTGGATCGATTTTAATCATGTTTTCATTGAGTGACATAGGCATATATATTTTATGCCCGTGCAAAGTCGGAGCGGGCCGCTATGTTTTTATATACAACGTTCATATTTTTTCTGTAGTGTATTTAATTTAGTATCAGCAATGCACCCGTGCGAAGCCGGGGCGGGTCGCTAGTCAATTAATAAAATATTGTTGCTGTGAATCAATTATGAAGATTTAAGTATAAAAATTGCAAATAGTAAAGGCCGATGATAATAATATTTATCTTCTAGGAATAGCAGAACGTGCTGCTTGATAGTACTAATGGAGTAGCAATAGTTGGAGACGATGTAATATGATACAAATTGGTAAGTTTTTATTGTATTGTATTATTGTATCATTATTGATACAATATTTAAAAATTGTCATTACTATTATGTTATATTATTACTATTTATATATTTTGAAATGTTGGTTAATTACTTATAACTTATACTCATAAGGTTTGTAGAATATTTGTCGTTATTAATTCAAATTAAATTCAAATAAATATAATTTTTATATTAAATATTAATATAACTAAATGGATAAAATACGTTTTATAACAATAACTTAGATAGTATTAAATTCAAATATAATAACATCAAAAGTAGTTGATAAAAACGCTAAGTGAAAATTTAAAATCTATTACGATATACTTTTTATATATAAAAGTTCAACAGCAGAAATTATTAACCTTTTGTTTATAAAGAAGCCACCACAGGCCAACGTTAAAAACTGAGCATATAACGACCGCTAAAACATTATACTCGAAGAAAAAAAGGATGAAAACTCAGCATCCTGCCAAAAGTCGCTTTTCTTTTAATTTAAAATACAAATTTTTCAAGCTATTCCCATCCTATCTTTACGGTTTTTATGTCTCGTCTCGGTTAAAAATTAATATTTTTTATTATTTGACAAAAAGGGCCGAATTTAATTTTTGGGATATTTTATAGTCGAGAGAAAATAAGTTTAACATTGCCACTTTTTTCCTGTTGTGTTTGTATTCATGAGATAATTATAATGGGTTTGAAAAGATTATGATATAAAAAGTTAATGTCTTTTTTATATGTAGAGGAAAGTTGATATTACAGGGTAAGTTTTTTTTTAATTTTCGATTTGTTTCAAAGACAAATTAGAATTTGTAAGTTACCACACATTCGATTGATAGTTGGTCTAATAAATATTATTGATACAATTTTTTCTCGCTTTCGGCGCGCTTGTTGTTATTTCGCAATTATACATTGCTGATTTTGGATTTAACAGGGAATATCGTATACATAGGATAATAAATGTATATATCTATAAATTAAATATAAATAATAGTAATATAAGTTTCTTAACTTTTAAAATTTATGAGAAACAAAGATTTATGTATATGTTATATAAAATAAAGGTCAACAATGAAATGTCAACGTTCAGGGTGATAATTAGGGTTAAAGCAGTTGAAGGATACAAGTACAAATGATAATTATTGGGAGTTAAGGGAGCGATTCATATGAGTTAAGGCCTACGATAATAATCAATCTGCCGTAGAAATCTCATCAACCTGTAGCGACTTTGAGGCATGTCGAATTTTACATCGTGGAGTAAGGGTCTACAAAATACCCAGAAATATAATCCCAGATGTTGAACACGGGCGGGGTGCCAGTAACGCCAACTAGTGTACAATAACAAATAACTCGCAACCCCGAGCGTTTATCTGGGAGATTATTGAAGGGTACTTTCCTTCATTCAGTATCTGACTAGATAATTATCGTTAATCTTAAATATTAACATACACGTTTATCCATAAACGCTCATAATTACAAAACTACAATAAATGTTAACGGCTTCGTGCATTGTAAAATAAGAAATATCAGAAAGTACCATTACTGATAAAAAAAATCAAAATAACAATATATTCGCTCATTGCCCAGAAATCGTACAGAAACAGTTCAAAAATAAGAAATATTCGAATAAAATAATATATTGACATACGTGGCATTTAACATTTTAAATATTTTATTACATACACATAACTGTAGTACTTACCGCTCTAAAAGTACTTTGCGGCACCGTACGTACTCTGCAATCGCCATCCTAAGGGCTAAATATATTTAACAATTTTTACCTTCATAAATATTTGTGATGCATTTTGTTTAACATTTTATATTTATATATTCATCGATTAATTATTATTTTTTTAGTAATTTGAATACTAAATTACTTAAAAAGGAAGAATTCTACTGGCTAATCAAATACTCCATAAATAATGGTTATGCATTTCTCAGTTTGATTGACTTAATCGCCTTTTTGCAAACAAACTAATCACTAAAATATGCTTATCTTTTTCAAATTAAGTACAATATTACATTACGGAAAAGAAACCAATCTACATCTTATGTAATCTTTCAAATGCACTACTGGAAGAAACGTTTATTATATGTAGGTCACATTTATAGTTAATGAATAGTTCTTATAACCATTTCCAGTTATACATAAAATATAGGAAGGGGTGACGCATTAGGGTGAAATTTCACTCGGAGACTTTTGGGTATATAGAAAGTGTTTCTGAATGTATGATGAATATTTCAGCGTGAATAACTTGTGCCCTTGTCGTGTGCGTTCATCCAAATAAGAGGGTTGAAATCTATTGTTTACTTCGCTATGAATTTGTTTGAATGCATCTTGAAATACATTTTTGGCAAATATAATTTAATAAATAACGTAAATCATTACCACGATATAATTTTTCTGTCCTATTTTAATTGTTTTTAACATATTTTTTCTCTATTTTCTATTTTACATATACAATTATATCTTTTGCCTTTAGTAATTAATTATTATATTTTGAATTTTGGGAATTGAAAACTAATTGTTGATAATATAGCTGATACAATATTTAAATTAACATACCTAAAACCACATCATTAAATGCCAAATTACGTTTTTTTTTCATTAATTTTTGGCCTTTAGAACTTGTTAGACTTTGTTTTGTATAGCAGGTGGGGCAAAAGTTAACTATTTTGATTGCGCGCCACCTTGGTTATGTGACGTTTAGCTCAGATCCGCTTTAACCATGGTGTTGTGTAGACGTTCAAATTGTATCATGGATATAATTATATCATGTTATGACAGGACATGTGGTTTCAGCAAGATGGGGCCACAGCACACACAGCTCGTTTAACAATTCAATTATTGGTTCAATTATTATAAGTGGCAATTTAGCATAACCAGCCAGATCTCCGGATTTCAAGGCACTAGACCTTTTCGTATGGGTTTTTATTTAATCAAAAGTTTATGTGAATAAGTCCCAAACGATTCAATCTTAAAGATAATATTCGTCACGAAATTGAAGGAAGTCAGTCTCAGATGTTGCAAGATGTTATGAAAAATACCTTAAAAAGATTCGAAAGTTGCAAGGCGAATCACAGTCACCATCGGTTCACCATATATCGGCTCAGCTCAGCTTTATCTCAGCTCTGCAGATCGACAGTGAAGGTCTTAAATTAAATAACTTCGTTTAAAAATGTTTTAACATAGTCAATTTCCATATTTGCATTTAAATCTAATCCCTGTGCAACAATCAGATACTAAGTCAGCATAAATGAGTGATGTCAACATCACAGAATGGTTCTAGAACAGTGTCCCTTGGATATAGATTGACATCGACACATTGCCTTTTATTTAAAGAAATAGGGCCTTTATTTATAATTCCTAACATATAGGAATAATGTTGAATAATATATATATATAATGGAAGTGAATCAACTACTAATAGAAATAAATGAATGACCACAAGCTAATACAAATTTTCACTAAAACTCACATAATAAATACAAACCCTATCTAAATAAATCCTAAGAAGTCAGTCATGACTAATTTTTGCGCAGTCTAAACAGAAACCAGGATTTCCAGGACATGCAGTACATACATAAATAGCGTTTTTTCTTATTTTCTGTAAATAACAATTTTTACATTGCTTTCTCATTATTCGTATTTTCAAAACATGTTCGCTGGCTCTGGATTTATTATCAATAGGAGCTAAAAATGTACGAGAATTTAGAGGTCAATCTGATCGTTTTTCTTTCACAGGCGTGGTAAGCAAGCATTTGGTCTTGCCTATCGACGCCACTCATAATACTTCTTAGAATTTAAAATTGGCAGAGGTTTAGACTTGATTTCAATATCTTGTCTTTTTTACTGGTTTGTATCTTCATCAGGATCTACCTCCGAATTTTCATCAGTCGAAGTTCCTTTAGGCACAAACTCGTCGCTACTAGAATCAAAATCCTCATCCACATAGTCAGACAAATCGTCTTCCAAAATTCCTGATAATTCAGCATCTGTAAGGGCATGTTTCATATCAATGTTTCCACTTTTGGGACGAGAGGGCTCTGATATCGATATTTTTTCCCGCCATATGCAATTCTGTAATACATATGAATCAAAAAGGAAAAATCGAAACCAAGCACGTAAACGACTCAGCTATAATCTTCAGATAATGCCGATATAACGGTACGTGCACCTTTCTACTACCGAACTAAATACAAGGCTCAGAAAGATCATCGCATATATTACGCGCTTGAGCGTAATTGGCGTCCAATGAAACCTTCACATTACGCGCTAGCGCGTTATTGGCAGCGAACGTGTTAAGCAGTTATTTAAGAATTTGTGTTACTTTCGATTATTGCCGTATTGTTGCATTACGTAAAGTTATATCTTAAGTCAATATTTACGCTTTATCCGAAGATATACACTGCTTTGAAAGAAAAACCTAACCTGATAGGCGAAACTTTGATCTCAACATAGATTAACAAAATTCGAAAATAACTATAATTGTCGGTCTTCCTTATTTACAATATATTTAGATTTTCGAAATCATATGTCTGGTGAACAGAGAACAATTGTTCCTGCTTAAGGACTGATAGTATTTGACATGGTTCTGGAGACATAGTAATAGGGGTATCGACCGCCGAGAAAAATATAGATATATCGGAGGAAAAGAATATCGACATTTATTTTGCAACAACTAAGAAAAATATTGATATATCGGCCCAAAAAATAACGTTATGCTCTAAATATTGTAAAAAGTACCGATATTTTTAATAAATCTTTTTAAGGTTTATAAAAAATAATTAAATTATTTTCTTTATTATGTGAGAAACATGATTAACTTAACAAATCTTGGTCGAATTTCGACTAGTACTGATAAACTGTCTAGATGCACAAAAAAAAATCAGAACGAATTAAACAAAATAAAGAAAAGCCGGCTTGGTGGCGCAGTGGTAAAGGCGATAGGACGGTCCTCCTACTGTTGTGATAACCGCGGGTTCGAATCCTGCTGGGGCATGGTCGTAAATTTATGTTTTTGATTGTTTAAAATTTGTGATTGTCCTAGGCAAGAGTGCAGAATCCGACAAGGAAAATCATCCCAGTCACGCCAGTAAGACCGGATGTCTTCTGGGATGATTTCTAAAGTTGGTCACTCGCCAGTCGGTAGGCTTAATGCTGTAGGAACTGTAGGTCCAGTGCAGATAAACCCCCAGTTGGTAAAAGGAGATTTTAAAATATATAAAAAAATAAAAATATAAAAAGAAGAGGGTGTAAATGTTCTCTATTAAAAAGCGTTAGAAAATCTGTGAAGAAATGAAACATGATTTATTTTTAGTAACTTTATTTTTGTATATAATTATATATATTACATTTTGGCAATTTACATTAAAATTCTCCTACTTATAAAGCATTACAATTGACGGCTAAATTTATTACTGTTTAATTTTCCACAATATAAAAATGCAGTTTGCCATCATAACCTAGGTCCGTAATAAGTGGTGGTCCAGTTATTAGTTGTAATATTTGGATCTTATTTGAGACGAACTACATTTTTTTATTGCAGAGAACTGTAGTTGTATCGAAGCACAGTCATTAATTACTAAACTGAAAGAACTAAAATTGAATACAGATATTAATAGAAATCCTCAGTTTAATAGATCTTTGGACATTTGTTGGTTATTGTTTAATTGTCACGTTCAAGAGGGACTTTCTAATTAAATATGAATAAATTCAAGTTTGCTTTGGCCAAAGGATTGAACAGAAAATCGAGTAATTTTTATATTTAAGGTTGACAGTCCCCGCTGAAGAAACCTATTTATTATTTACACATTCTCTAAAAATCTAATCATTTAGCGGCTGCCCTAGTTTTCTTTTATAAAATAGTTGCGAACATTTTTTTTATCAATTATTGCTAGTATTTTTTATACACAATAGTTTCAGCTTACCGAATAGTAATGGTTATATATTTACACTTTTCTTTTTCTTTTTAATTAATTTTATTTAAATACGTAACGGAAATATATAAAAGCTTTCACTAAAGGTTTTGATTTATACAGTTATTTGCATTATCATTTCATAAATTGGTTCCTGACAAAAGTTTGACTTAAGATTCCCGGTTCAGCGTCACTTGTATTAATCAAATACTCTTTAAATAATGATACAAAATACATATACAGTTATATTGAGAATACTAAGCATTTGTTTTTGATTATTAATATTAATAAATTGTTCTAAATATACCCTACAACTTTATATAGATTTATTATTTCTCTTTTAGTTACAAATACTCTCAATATTTTAATATATTGTTTAACTGAATATATATTTTTACACGTTAAAATTACATAATTACAGCTAAAAGGGTTCTCATGTATTGATTTTAATTGTAGACAGTGTGTTTCTAACACGTTTTCATGATTTAAATAGAATTTTTTAATGATATTAATGATTTGTGATTTTTAGTTTAAATCCGTTATACAATTCTGTTAATCATAGGTAAAATAATTGATTTCTTTTAAAAAACATAAAGTTGACTATATTTAGAGCTTTACTTTTTGCTAGCAAATTTTCAATAATACGTCTACACTTCGATGTTTTATTATGATTAAAATTCTCTGAAGGCTAATTTAAATTAAAATTCGAACAATCATCAATACACAATAACAGCCATCAATACATGTTATGAATTATGTGTATGAATGGATTTTATTTTTAGAAGTTGGCGTTGTAAACAAGTAAAGAATTACATAATATATTAATTATTAAATAGTAATTAATAAGGGTGGTTTTATTTATGTATTAAGTTATATCCCCATTAAATTTGAGAGGAATATTTAAACTATTTTTTTCTGGATTGGTGCTGCGTTTATTGACTAAAACTGGTCGAAGTTCCACAATAGTTCGATTTTCAGGATGGGAGCTATGATATTGAAGCTCTTCTAACTAGGTTATTCTATTTAAGCAACATGGATGTTATTGGTGAACAACCGATAAGGTTCTTTTTATTCTTTCATGGCACGTTGGACAATTAAAAGACGAGGACAGGTTGTGTTCCCTAAAAGGGGGATACCTTTTATTAAAATTGTTTTGGTGCTTATAAATCACCAAACCCTTTCGATGTTTCCTATAAAAGACCCTCATGGAGTGACTAAAACTTCGATTTTATTAAATTGAATTTTCTGGCGAATATTCAGTCACAACTACTGGTTAGTGTATTCAAATCTTGTTCATGATCTTTTATAAGTCAATTTCATCCTTCCAATTTCTCTGATGTACGCTTTCACTTACAGGAGACCTTATACACCTGTTGCATTTAGCGGATCCGATCCGGAAGCAAATAGTTCAGATATGAGCGACTGCGTGAGTCTCAAGTTTGAGAGAAATTTTGATATGAAAATGAACTTGTTCAAGTTTTTGAAATGTTATACTTGGCAAGTTTGTGACAGTTAATTCGGTATCTCTATATTGTTCATCAGATATGGTTAATTAAGTTTTACTACATTCAAGATATGTATTTCTAAATGTGTTAAACACTATTATTATCATGTTAATATACTTGAAATTTTCTCTTTTCAAAATGTTCAACATTTTTACACGTCCTGCTTTTATTAAGGCTTTGGCAGTCTATCTTCATTCATATCTTTTTCAAGAACTTATTATTTTCGTTAGTGACTAAATAGTTATATTGAATTATGCAATTTTAATAAACGTATATAGAATTAGGATAAATGCATAAAATAGAAACAAAAACAGACAAAACTGTGTAATGAGTCAAAAGGGTATGATATTACATAGTTAATAAGAATGAAAATAGAATTTTAATTCAATTTATTTGCATTGTATCTACTCCTGATGTTTTACATATTTTGTTATTTTTTATATAACTAATATTTTATTGTAATATTACTAAAATATGCTTTCATTATATTTTCAATTTGCTTTTCTTACGGTTTTTAGACTGTTTCATTAATTTTTTTAAACCCCTTTATTTTCTGTTATTTAGTGACTAAAAAATTGTTTAAAAATTGGGTAACTTTAACAACCCTATGTATTACTATATAATTTAACGTAATTTAATAATAATGATAAGTAAAAATGTCAAAAGAGGAATTTTATTTAATTATTTTTCATTGCTATTTCAATTCATTCCTAATTTATAGTAACTATTTTTAATTTCATAAAAGAAATTGTAAAATAGTTGGTCTTATACAGGTAAAAAGTATATATTTTTATTTCCTGTATATACAGTTTACTATTATGCATCCTATTTTATTTAATATAATTAATTAATATGTTTTTGCCTTGGCTACAAGCAGAGTTTAAATTAAATCAAGTTATTAATTTTATATTTTAACATTTTTATGGTACTATTATTTATTCAAGTTTTATTACTGATTTTGATATTATAAAATCAAACGTGTAATACAACACGTGGTTACATTTGTGTTTAGATTGTCAATGTACAATAACATCAATATTAAAAATAATGACATTCAACGAGAAAAATTAACAAGAACCCTTTCAACTGTTTAATAACATGAAATATAACATTTAATAAATAAACAGGACATATTAAACGCTTCTCTTGTTCAAAAGATTTCGTTTGGAACGATACAAAAGGCCAACGGGAGAAACCGGGAAAACAGCGAATATTAAAACATTATATCCGGGAAAAAAGCACGGAAGAACGAAAATTCAGCATTTCCTGCCAAAAGTCGCCTTTTCTTTTAATATAACATACAAATTTTCCGAGCTGCTTCGCTTCTATCTTCGTAGTTCTTTCGGTCTCGCTTGAATTTTTTCAAATTTTATTACAGATATTTGACATAATTTGAATCGCTGACATTGAACTGATGAAACTGAATAAGAAATAATTTTTCGGGTAAGGTATAACTTCTAAAAGGGATAATGCTGAATTTTCCATGAATTAAGTAACTGTATTTTTGTAATTATTTATTAGGTAATTTGTTATCTTAACCTATTGGAAAGGAATGCAAACTGTGGAACGGATTGTGATCCTTGATATTCTGCGGCCATTTGTTAGCTGAAACAAAACGTTAATCATAATTATTTTTCATATTTTGAAAGATTAATCGCAAATTTTAAATATAAATGTAATAAGTAGTATATATATATATATATATATATATATATATATATATATATATATATCTAATAGCTATCCAATCTAATAAAAACACATTTTTAAGAATGTAGTTTTATTCAGTAGTTAATTAATATTCAATAGCAATTTTAATATTCTTAGCAATATATTTATTTGGTTGGGGAAAGCAATTTTAGTCTTCTATTGTAAATAAAATTTTTGCATATAAATTTGAGATGCTAATCAATGGCATACGTGCCGTTATATCAAAACTGCAACTCAAATGAATGTGTTTAAATTTTTATCCAATTTAAAGATGCCTAACTTTGTGATTATTACTATGTTTTTTTATTATTTAATTATTACATTGTTACTAGTCGTTTCCGACTAACCTACAATGTGTCTTTATGATGACTTCAATCTAGGCATATATGTTATGTAGGAGAACCCATCGGCCCTAACTCAGTTTCACACTACACAAGATCAGATGGTTGGATTCGTTTCAGTATGTGTCCTCTTTTGGTAGTATCCAAAAGCTTCAATACTTCAATATTCTCATGAGAATGGAGTCTTTCCTCATGCCCCCTTGCAATTTTCTTGATTTTTTGATTGACTCTTGAATTTTCAGTATTTGCTTATATAATAGCAATTTATTATGTACTGATATTTGGGATTTTTTTCAATTAACCAGTACATTTTCCTATATTTCAATTCCAGTTCTTTTCTTTTCTTCTTTATATATTCCTTCCAACGAAGTTTTGTATCAAGATTCATTCCGATATATTTAGCGTTGTTGCTATATGGAATGCTATATTATTTAATGATATTGCTGCTTGTACGGTCTGATTGTAGGTGAACTGCACATGCCCAAATTTACTTTCGATAATTTTTATTTTCCAAGCTTGTGTCCAATTATTTATATTGTTACTTCCGTATTGTAATTTCATGAGGCTTCTTCACTAATGTCTTTGACAGCTATAATTGCAGTATCATCAGCAACTGTAGCCATCGTATTATTCTCCATTTGTGGTATATTACATGTGTAGAGTAGATAAAACATTGGCTCCAGTACACTTCCTTGTGGTACACCTGCTTTAGCTTCTTTTATTGTAGAGTAAGCTTTTTCTTGTTTGACTCTAAATATTCTGGTTGTAATGTACGATTTTAATAGTTCAGTGTATTTTGGTAACATTTCTGTAGTTTATGAACGAGCCCTTCATGCCAAACCTTATCGAAGTTTTGATCTACATCTAAGAATATAGCTGAGCATACTTTTTTACTTTCGTAGGCTTTTTCAAAAACATCCGTTATTCTGTGGACCTGGTCAATTGTTGAATGCTTGTTAATAAACCCAAACTGGTGTGTTGTATTAGGTTTTTTCTCTCTATGATCGGTTTTATTCTTTTCAACAGAAGTTTTTCAAAAAGTTCAGATATTACTGATAACAGTGATATCGGTCTATAAGCTTTTATTTCGTTTCGTGACTTCCCAGGATTTGAGATCATTATAATTTTGCAATCTTTCAAATGCCTGGGACATATTTTAATTTAAATGATGTTTTGATCAAGTTGGTAAGTTGTATAATTGCCTTTCATGGTAGCTTTTGCAGTAATTTTCCTATTATTAAATCAGAGCCTGGTGATTTAATGGGTTTAATGTCAGTTTTGATAACTCTGGTTAGCTATTTCGGTGTGGCTAATTCAATCATCGAATTTTCAGCTTCTATGTCCGGTCAATTACTACTATGTAAATGACTCAAACCTGTTCGTGAATTGTACGGTTGATTTTTAGTTCGATAACGATGTGACAATATGATATATTTCTCTATATTGACATTTTAAAGAATTTCGTTATTTTTAGCTAATTAAGGTATTCATTTAAGCGCTAATCACCATAAATCCATATAATTTTTGACTGACCCGGATATTTTTCTTTTTGGAAATACACTTAAAAAGCAAAATCTCTGTTTAGAGTTTTCAAATTTTAGTTTTTCAAGTTCTATAACCTTTTAAATCATTTATTAGAAAAAATAGATATTATTTTTCCCCAACCTTATATTTTCGTGTATGGTTTCTTCATCTGTATAACATTTTCAGTAATTCAAAATCATTTTGTAGGTTTTTTAATAATTTTCGGTGACTGTTTGAACTGAAGACTTTAAACTTCACTTACTAGCTAGTAGTAATTTAATATTTTGATGTTACCCTTTTTGGTGCATTTGATATCAAGTTAGTATTTTCATCATAGTTGCACAGTATTTAGAACACTTAATAAGGAAATCGTTGTTAATTATTTGGGAATTTAATGTCGATAAAACAATTAGAATTATCTAATGATTGCGTTATTGTACAGAGAAAGTAAACATATAACTTTATTGCCAATTTTAGAGAAATGTTTCGCGACGTCCAATATCTTGTTATCTCTACTTTGATAATATTACTTGCTTTAGTCGCTATGGTGCGTTTTGGTTTTTTTTTGGGTCATTTTCAGTCTGCCTTATATATGGAAAAGTACGTTTAGTTTCTTATATGGATTAGTGATTAAATTATTAGTCGTTAGTTCATTAGTTTGATATTAGTTGGTAGTGCAATATAAGTATAATGCATCCTTTATCCAGCAAGTTTTATACAGGCAGTAAAGAAATGCAACATTGTTTTCCTTTCAAGAAGTATCCCTCTGCTTAAATAATGGATTCAAAATATTAAAAATCTCAAACTGATTGGATTAGTATGAAGAATTTTATGATCGTTACTATATATGTTGTTGTAAGTTCACAATAATTATTATTCAAATATTCTGGTCATCATTTTTATAGTTGCAACTCCACTAAAAGAATAGCTCCTGAATGGAAACCTTTGAATAGTGGCTAAACCATAAATTCAAAACAAGAGGAATTTTGGTGTAAAGCCATTCAATACTTAAATAGTGCAAAATAAACTAAAAACAAATGTGTCAAAAAGCCATTAATTAAAAGTGTAATAAATACTTTCAGTACGTATTGGAATAAATATAGTAGCTAAGGTAAGTAACCAAGATTCAGGAATAAACATCCCTCAACAAGCATATTTAAATAATAATTTAAGGCACCCATCATAGCTTTGTTTTTTCATCTCATTCATCTTTTAGGAAACTGTGAAGAGGACGAACATGAGGGCGTTTTAGATAAAAGTAAATTTACTTCTTTACTAACCAGGGATATCTCCAGCTTCTGATGGTCCTAGACGAACAAACAAAATTTTACGTTGTACCATAGTATATATTTCAGGTTATTTGGTAATATGTTGAAAAAAGAAATTAATTTTATTTTTTCTTTGGCCATTTTGTCTTTGTTATTAGGCCGACAGGTCTAATTTTGTACTAATTTTATACAGGCAATGCAATATCTCTTCCAGATTTCAACAGAATTGTTTTATTCTATTGTTAGTAGTCCTCGAAGCTATCTCTCTTATTTTATTCCGTGACATTGAAACGTCGATATTACAACACATTTTTTTTTGTCAAAAGTAGTAAAAGAAAGTAATTTTTTGAAAATCTTTTAATTGTACAGTACACAATGAATTTCCAGATAAAATATTAAAAATGGTAAAAATGTGTTTCACATATTTTTATATTAAGCAGCTAAATACAATTTTAGCAGAGAAAAACTCAAAATTTGCTTAGTATAAGAAAACAAAACGGTAGATCTCTGATAGATAGAACGTGAATTGTAAATTTATTTTCATAGTTTTATTGAATTTTATTTAATATATTGTTTTCATAAATTAATTTGTGTTTTGTTTTAATTTCGTTGGTCAATGAAACGGGACACCAGGGCTGTCACGCGTATAACTGTCAAAGTCTTAATCAAATATCCTCAGAGCAAAAGGTTTTCATAACAGGTGCCTATAATGGAGATTTAAACTGACCAATAAAATTATTTGAATGGACGATTATAAGCTTATCTAGATATTGGACGTAGCGAAACTTTTCTCTAGAGATCCCTAGCGAGTTTTTTCTTTATTGCTCTATGTATTATTGTGTATTTTTGACAAGTATAATGACGTCTTTAAAATACGATAAGTCATTTCGAGGACTTTCCAGAGTATGTGGAGAAATATTTAACTCACCTTTATAATACATTTCTTTGTGCATGGATGGACAGTTATTGACCTGAAACAAACATAATATATTTACCATTTACAAATATACAATAGATAAAAATGACGTGGATATCATAGAATGTAAGTTACATATGTTACACATTGGCAGTACTGTGTCAATAGTATAAATAATGCAAGCATAGATATTGTCTAGTTCACATGATACATTTTTTGGCTATATTTCAATGTGATATACATTCTTTTGATACAGTAAACAAAAGTGGTAAAATGTCATATGTGAAGAGTAAAGTTGCAATTTAAAATTGAAACATTAAAATTTAGAACAAGCCCTCAGAATACGCTTAGGCATTTCTAAATTGGCCGACTTTTTTGGCGCAGTAGTAGAGGCGACAGGACGGTGCACCTATTGTTGCGATAGTTGCGGGTTCGATTCCTGCGTGGGCATGGTCGTAAATTTATGTTTGTGGCTGTTTAATATTAGTGATTGTCCTAGAGTCCAAGAGCGTAAAATCCGACAAAGAATATGATAACCAGGCTGTATAAGACCGGATGTCTTGTGGGATGATTTCCAAGTTGGTCACTCGCCAGTCGGTAGGCTTAATGCCGAGGAATGGTGGTTCGGAGCTCACTGTAGGTCCAGTTCAGATAAACCCTCGTTGGCAAAAAGAAGACTTGAAAATATAAAAAAAAACTCTAAATTCTTGCAATTTTTTATTACATCTTTAATTAGACACGTTTACTAAAATCTTAATTTACAAATACATTTTTTACTACATTTCTATGGTGCTTGCTTGGGTCAATGCACAAGCAAGGTGAGTGTCGTATAAATATATCAGTATGTATATCCTAAATTAAAAATAAATTCGACTAACTTAGGTTAGATTCAATTAACACCTATATAATTTCTACAAGAACGTGTGCTATTGGTTGTTTTGATTTTCGGTTATCCTGCTTGTTGATCAGTATTGCTTCCTCGTTGCTGTAATTTAATAATCTATATATTAATCTACTTAGCAAAAATGTTGCCTCCCTTTCGGACGAAAACGAGGGCACTTGGGGGCGTGAAGTTTGGTATGGTTAAAGCTTATAAGGAGAAGAATTTTTAGGCCTTAAATTTTTGTGTAATATGGGCTATAAATAAGTAGATTCCAATATAATAAAATATCCGGTATACACTATACAACTTGGACGCATAATTTTTAAAATCAGAATCTGACAGCAAAATGCAATCAGAGCAATTTTAAATCTGAAGAAAAATCTCTGCATTGTATATTTGAAAAGATATTAAAACAGAAAATGATTGTGTTAAAATAGTATTAAACGAATTTATTTAATTTTAAGTAGTGTTGTTTAAAATTTTGTGCTATTTTCGGTCATTACCGTATTGTTGGAGGTATAGAATTGTGAAATGTTTGGGTAAAAATCGATTAAGAAATATGATCATGTAAAGTTACATTTTATTTCTTTTTATAGAGAGTATGTGTTGAGTGTCTGCTTTATTGGAAAGTATATACGGCTGTGTAAGGATTAAAGCAAAAAACGTAAGTGAGAATATGATTATGACATAGAATAACAAAGACAACCGAGAATAACAAGAATCATTTGTCCTCTTTGTTTACAAGGTATTTAGATTTTGGCAAGCAAATTTCGATTTAATATGATGTTTGGTAAACATAGAATAGCTAAGAAAATAAAGTAATTAATTAAGTTTTTACTTAAAGGCTGATACTAATTGATATGGTTCTGAGGATTATTATCCTAAGAGCATTTTAAAGACTACTAAGATTTTAAGTGGGAAAGATGGATGAAAGCTAAATATTATATGAATAACAAAAATGAAGTAATGAAAATATGGAATATATAGGACAAATAGAAAATATTATGAAGTAATGATAGTAATTTTGTAAGCATTGTAAAGCATCAATAAATATTAAGGTGTTTAACGATTAAATAATAACGCAATAAAATATATAACTATACGACATTTTATGCTTTGAACTTTGTATCAATTATTTGATTATTTATTTTATTGACCTACATTTTGAAATCAATAGTTCATTTTATAATTGTAAAAACATTCCTTCAATGTACATTTTAAATTGTAAAACATACTTTTAACACAACAATTGAACCGACTTCAAAAAATAAATAAGGAACGAACTCAGTAAAAAGTAAAAAATAATCAAACTTAGAGTTTTAACACAAAAAAACACGATATATGTTGTTATAAGATATATGTTAATTCAATGATATTTTATCATTTGTACCTTGAATGAATTATTTGAACAAATATTACTCTATTTGTTATTTCGTATTTATGATTATAATATAAAAGTAAAACAAGAAATCATATATACTTTTATTTGAGACCCTGAAGTTATTACAATTCCCAAAATAAGCTTACGTATGATACTTTGTTATAATGTTCAGTGGTGTAGTGGGTCAATTTAAACTTATCAATACTTCGTTGATTGTGGAAACTTAATGGAAATTAGATTTTATTAAATGCCATTTGAAAAAAGTTGGTAAGTTCTTAAGATAGTTTTAGTATATTTTAATATGTTTTAATATACAGACATTTATGATTTTAACTAATGTTATATATCAAATTCATTTCTGATCTTATATAGAAAATACCATGCAAACAAATTTTAGTAACATATCGTTTAATTAAAAAAAAAGTTTTCCAATTTGGAGCTCAGGGCGATCACTAGTCCTTCATAAATTCGTTTCCAATCCCACCAAATGCTTAGCACCATCTTAGTTTATTCCTTTTTCCCTGAAGTTATTACAGTTCCCAAAATAATCTTACTTATGATACTTTGTTATAATATTCAGTGGTGTAGTGGGTCAATTTAAACTTATCATTACTTCGTTGATTGTGGAAACTTAATGGAAATTAGATTTAATTAAATGCCATTTGAAAAAAGTTAGTAAGTTCTTAAGATAGTTTTAGTATATTTTAATATGTTTTAATATAGAAACATTTATGAGTTTAACTAACGTTGTTCTATATCAAATTCATTTCTGATCTTATATAGAAAATACCATGCAACAAATTTTAGTAACATATCATTTAATTAAAAAAAAGTGTTCCAATTTGGAGCTCAGGGCGATCACTAGTCCTTCATAAATTCGTTTCCAATCCCACCAAATGCTTAGCACCATCTTAGTTTATTCTTTTTCCCTGAAGTTATTACAGTTCCCAAAATAATCTTACTTATGATACTTTGTTATAATATCCAATGGTGTAGTGGATCAATTTAAACTTATTAATACTTGTTGATTGTGGAAACTTAATGGAAATTAGATTTAATTAAATGCCATTTGAAAAAAGTTAGTAAGTTCTTGAGATAATTTTAATATATTTTAATATGTTTTAATTTACAGATATTTATGATTTTAACTAACGTTATATATTAAATTAATTTCTGATCTTATATAGAAAATACCATGCAACAAATTTTAGTAACATATCATTTAATTAAAAAAAATCCAATTTGGAGCTCAGGCGATCACTAGTCCTTCATAAATTAGTTTCCAATCCCACCAAATGCTTAACATCACCTTAATTTATTTCTTTTTCTCCAAACCTATTTATCGCAAAGTTCAAACTATTTTGGAACCAACCAAACTAATTTGGAATTAATTTTTAAAAATACACTGACAATTTTTATAACTAAAACGGCCCCTTTTAAAGCCAACGAAGCAAAGCTGAAATGTTGTAGGAAATTGTGTCAGTTCGGTTGTGTTTGAATAAAAATTAACTTTGAAAATTTGCTATTCGTTCGTGAGGGACGGACTGATTTATCAGGCAAATTTAAGGCGACTGAAAAGTAAGTGCTCTCAGAAATAAGCCAGTACGAATTACGTTACGTCGACACGCTTTGAAATGTTCCCGCGGACATTTTTCGGCGATAAATTGCTAATGTATCGTTGATGTATTTTCAGAGCCCTTTTAAAGGGAACTGGTTAAATTGCATCGCGACTCTCAAGGAATTCATTGCATTTATCAATTTTCAATATAATTGAATACTAAAAATAAAGCACTACTATTAAGATTTACGAGTCAATAAGTATTTTTTAAAATTAATACATGATGGACATCTTGTATGTTAAGTCTGATCATATAATTATTTTCGCTAATAATACCTCTTTCTACTTCATGTATAATTTATACCTTGATTTTCTTATCAGACATGTGTTTGATAGATAACAATTATTAAAGCAATAAATATCTGTATATTAAAACGTATTAAAATACATGCAAACTATCTCAAAAACTCATTAAACGTTTTTAAATGGCATTTAATTAAATGCAATTGCTATTAAGTTTCAATAATTAATAACCTTTCAAGTATTAATTAGTTTAAGTTGCTACACTAGAACACTATAACAAAAGTATCAAGAGAAAGTTTATTTTCAGAACTGTAACAACTTCAGGGCATGAAATATATGTATATAATGGGTTAATTGAAAAGTCCCCGGTCTACCATAGTAAAACACATTTTTTTGGGAAAATTAGTTTTTTTTATTCAACATAATTATCTTCAAGGGCGATACACTGATTATAGCGACCCTCCAACTTTTACCAATTTTATAGTATGATTTGTCCTTTGCATCAAAATAAGCCTTAGTTTCGGTGATAACCTCTTCATTCGACGAACGTTTCTTCCCACCGAGCATTTTTTTGAGATCTGAGAACAGGAAATAGTTTTCCTAGTAGGATTTTTTTAATGTTTTCTTCGGTAGCAACCTCTTTTGGGGTCCACTGCGTTCGCCGTCTTCTGTGCTCATTTCACCATTTTCTCGGGACAGTATCCGGAAACTCGGCATCAAGCCAAGTTCTTGCCTCAACTGCATTTTTTCCTTTCAAGAAGCAATATTTTATCAGCACGCGAAATTCCTTTTTATCAATTTTTTTCACAATAACAAAAGTTGCTTTACTGAAAATGCTATAATTCACAAACTAATTATCCGACAGCTGTCAAATTTATACACGCATCTTTTGAGGATTAGGGCTAACTAAAAAACATATGAATTTCATACTAGTAGCGCCATCTATGTGTCAGGCAGGCGACTTTTCAATTGACCTGTTATGCTCTTTCTTTATTTTTATATTTTCAACATAAATATTAAAACACAAATTAGTCTGTTATGAACCGAGAATATAAGAAAAAACAATTCTGAAATTGGTATTTAACTTTAGCATGAATATTAAAACAACAACCAACACAATTGGGTAATTTATTTTTAACCGAGTTCAGAGAAAAAGGAGAAGGTTCTATGTTCGGCTGTATATATTTTATATTAATGTATGTTCGCCGATTTCTCTGTCAATTAAGGACCGATTTTCAAAATTCTTATTTTATTTAAAGCCTCAAGTTTTAAAGGAACGTACAAAGTTTCCACATATTTTTTTATCCGTGTTTCTTTATTCCTATTTTTTCTAATACGGGCTGCACCTGTAACCTAGCTATTCCTATATTTACAATATCATTTTAACTACTATTAATTGATTACTTTGAAGTCGGTGCCGAGCTCAAACAATACAAATATAATCATATTATTTTCAGAATTATACACAAAATTAAATTACCAATAGAACAAATCTGAAATAATATTACGGTTTGTGTTCGGCACCAACTTGAAAGTGATCGGTTGGTAGTACTAAAAAGAATATTTTAAATAGATAAATAGGTTTAAGTAGGTATTAAGCTAAATTGTGTGTATATAGTAGAAGTAGTAGTAGTAGTAGTAGTAGAAGATAAAATACGTTTAGCAGATAGGTTAAATAAGGTTTTTTAGTTTTATTTAGTTATATATTTTACAACGATTATTATGTACATATTTTGTATTAAAACGTTTTTTTTGTGTTAAAACTATAAGTAATTATATAATTTTTTACTTTTTAGTGAGTTCGTTAACGTTCATATTCTTAACATTATAAGTGTAACATTTTATCTTAAAAGCCAAATACAGGGGAATGTTTCTGCGACAAATGAGCTAGTTTTTGTTTAAATCAATATCAAATATGCCCAAAAGCTCTAAATGATAATAATTGTTCTTTTGTACTATTTTAAAGATAACCGATTTGAATAATATCACGTATATATAAAAAAAACAAATAAATAGTAACCATTTCTTTGTTGGCCGACAGACACGACCTGGTCTCTTTTTGGTGCAGGGTCACCTGGAGAAACCCACTGCCCTTGTTTTTCCTTGGTCTCTGCTATTAGTGATGTGTCCATGTTACGAAACGGTGCAAAATATCGTTCAAATTGCGGCTTGAAAACATAATGGCTTGGAAATAGTTTTTCATAAAAATAACATACGTACAAATACTTTTAACATCCATCTTATTTGTCAGATTTACTCCTCTGTAATTCTGCCTGTGGGTTCAATAAATTGGAGGAATGGAAAATGGAAATGGATTGGGAATTGGAAAAATATACTCTGTATAGTATAAGTATAATGTAGGTTCAGGTAAATTATACTGTAAAATAACGTAATATGAATATAAATCTGGCGAACTTTTTGAACACTCTAATATTTTAATCCCCTTGGCCACAAAATTAATATTTTACTTTATGGTATAGATTGTTAATGGAGAATTCGATTTGTCTCAGTACTGTTGTCAAAAACAAACCAATAGTTCACTCACTCTGTATGTATATCCGTTGAAAATAATTCTTAGCTGTTTATTTTGCGCTTATTTAACATTCGAAACCGGCTGAACTGAAAACGCACAATGACCATGGGACAATGTTTAGTTGGCGTTATGAGATCGGTCGTCGATTTCACCTAGGAAATTGAAAACTAGACAATGTATATTTTCCATGGACGCGTAACGTAAATTTGAATTAGTCCCCATTCAATGATACACGCCAGCTTAATTAAAACGCAATGGTAACTGTAGCAAATTTATTGTCGTAGATACAACAATAATTTTCGCTCGTGTTCCAATGGAATATCGAAAATTTTAGATATTAACTATTTATTGGAGTTTCACTGTTATGTAATGCTTATTTAATAAACGCTCGTTGTTTCATGTTATCGCGGTCGATACATATTTGTTTAATGTCATTTGCATGCGTCTGATATATAAATAAATACATAAATCTGTACGCTTTTTAAAATAACTAAAATATATTCTGATAATTTGTTTGCTTTAAAAAGGTGTTTATAGAGAAATATTGGTACAATATATATTCATCAACATATTTTCCATCATTTTCTACAACTTCTTTCCATCTTTCGTTGATATAGCGAAATGACATTCATTTTCGCGTCTCTTCAGTATTAGGAACATTAGGAATATTTGATGAATACGTCAGGAAGCAGTTGATTCATCAACTGCTAAGCTCTCTGAAAATTCTTTGAGACTTTGAGCTGAGTTTTTGTTCATTAAGTCTTAGAAGTCAATGCCTTTCAACTTTTTGGTCTTGCAGGTTATACTTATTGAATTGTTGAAACCAAAATAAGTTTCTAAAAGTGTTTGGTTGGTTTTGTCTGCAGACTTCTTCGAATCAACCATCAACAATACTGAAAAGGGTATAATAAATTTTTGTGAGATAACTGGTAATATTTGGGCATGTTTTTAAATAACGTTAATAATAATTAGTTAATAACCTCGAATTTTAAAAAATGGCATATCTTAGACTAGACAATTTTTGGAGTTTGTGTAATGTGATGTTTTAATTTTGGATATTGTTGAATATGTCGGGAGTTCGAATCCTGTTGAGGGATGTACTTTATGTTTGTGATTCTTTACAATTATGAAGGTTTAATAGCAAAGAGTGGAATATTTTATAAGGAATATGATCCCAGTAATGCCAGTAGCCAGTCTGGGTAAGACTGGATGTACTCTGGGATTATTTCTAAGTTTGTCACTCGCCAGTCGGCAGGCTTAGTGCCGAGGACTGTGGTTCGGAGCACATATTAAGCGGTAGGTTCGGTCCAGATATAACATATAATTGGTATAAGAGGGACTGAAAAATATAACACAAAAAATATGCAGACATTATATTTTTCTATAAATACTTAATTTACTAATTACCGTATATGATAAGAGGAAAATAATAGTTAGATTTATAAAATAATTTATATATATGTTTGAAATTATTTTATATATAAAAACAACAAAGCTACACGATATATATTTTTAGGTTGGAACGCATTGGTTAAACATTTCCCACAGTCCAGACGCTAGAGGCGGTAAAGGTGGCCTGTTTTGGGATAAGTACCGTATCGTGTTTCTTAAACAACTGATTGCTTTTAAAAGGTAGAAAATTACAGATGAATATTATAACAACCTTATATCTATATGCCGAAATTAGCGAAAAGAGGCCTGGTTTCAATAATAAAATATCATCTTTCATCGGGATGATGAATATCTGCACAAGGATGTTTTAGTGATGGAAAAACTGCAGTATCGGGGATACTATTTGAGCGGCTACTTCCCCTATTCACTTGATTTGGTACTCTTAGTTTCATCGATTTTCATCAATTCCCACGCTTAAAGATATATATTTCTGGGGAACGCTTTTCATCCAATGAAAATGTTGAGAATATTTGATAGCTTTCCACTTGAGAAAAGGAATACTGCTATTTGAGAAACCCGTAGTTGGAGTTAAGGGAGAGTACTTTTTTTATAATTAATTTTTTAACTGAAATTTACAGCCTTGTATTGTCAGGTTAAAAACTATTCATTTTACGCTAGTACATACAACTGAAAGTTGTAATAATTAGGAACAGGAATTTCAGTGAACAAAATTCTAGGGCTTACACGCAGGTTAATCGAAAGACGAATATATAGTAATATAATATATAGAAAAATATGTAATTCATTGCTAGACTTTTGTATGATTTGTATGACTGTTTATAATGTACCAGATACGCTACTTTTTATTTATAAAAAAAATCAACTTATTTCAGTATGGCTGTAATTTTTATATGATATTTAAATATCAAAAGACGTAATATTAATTTGCCAGACAACAATTATATTGCTAAATAATGAGGAACCCTGATTATATCGGGAAAATAAAATAGGTATGTTGAAAGAGTTCTGTTATTAGTTATTAAAAATATCAAAAGTCATTAAAATAATTATCCATTCTTAATTATTTTAAAAATTGAGAATTTTAACTGTACAGGTACGATGTGTACTGGTAAAAGCAAGCCCTGCCGCCAACCAGATGAGCTGGGTGCTGATCGAGTGAGTGAAAGAGACGATATGTCAATTGTCTTCCTCAAAAACGTTGACCAATAACAACTCTTAAACCAATATTCCCAGCTTAACAGACCTAGGTGTAACACTGGAAGATTGAGACAGTTCCGCCAATTTTTAAATTTTAATTTTTATATTTTAATTGTTGACACTGAATCTAAATAATAATGCGGCATTAAGATCAAAAAGTCAAAATTGATTTATTTCAATATTCCTCATCGTCATAATTATAACGCGGTTTTAATCGAATATCAAATATACGACTGTTAAATATTTACCTATTTGGAGCATTTATTAATGAATTACATTCTATACTATAGGCAAACAGTTGGTTTATTAATGAAGTTTGCTAGTGCATTTACCAAATAGACGAATGACAACAAAGACTCGTAATGCTCATTATGGTATGAGTTGAATTTATGTAATCTGTGTAATAAATTATTGTATGCATGTAATAGTTAGAAGATTAGTATAATTTATTAAATATTCACTATGTTTCAAATTTCATTAGAAATAGTTTCGAGATAGTGTCATCGTTTTAGAGGAAGTTTTGACTATTGAATGCTATGCGCTCAAACTTCTTTTAGTTAAATTGAAATAAACTATAATTTGCTTTTTTCATATATATATATATATATATATATATATATATATATATATATAATATATAATTAGTATACATATAATAGTGTAGCGACCTTGAGGCATGTCGAATTTTATATTGTGGAATAACGGTCAACAAGGTACCCAGAAATATAATCCCAGATGTCGAACACGGGCGGGGTGCCAGCAGCGACAACTAGAACACGACAACGAACAGCTGGCAATCCCGAGACGTTTATCTGAGATGTTATTGAAGAGTATTTCCAGGATTCAGTAACCGACCATCGTTTGGTTTAGACGTGCCACCATCGACTGCCCAAGCCTCGTCTCCAGGTAACACCTTTGCCATCCGTTTTATCTATTTTGTATTTTCTACATTTTTTATATTGCCAATAAATAACGGTCCACTGTTTCATTTCGTTTTACCTCCATTTACTGAGCCATATCAATTACCCTAAGATAGTATATATTTATATTAAAAATATGAATAACAGCAATTAAAAGAATCACAACCAAAAAGGAAAGGGGGATAATTATCAATACATCCGAGAGTTTGTTCTTATATTCCTAACCCAGCAAGAGATGCTTCTCTTGCCAAAAGTTCGGACATGTCTCTGCCTCCTGTAATCATAATCCTATCTGTCCTGCATGTGGACACAATATACATAAAGATACATCTCACCGGTATACTCAAATTGTAATGGTAATCATTCTCCAAGATACGAAGGATGCCCAAGCTATCAACTTAAACTGGAAGCCCTTTCTACTTCAAGCCACATCGATAAAATATTTGATAATTTACATGAAATTCATTTAGAGTATTCTATTTAATTTTTTATTTCATGTTTAATTTTATTTTGGAGAAACCAAACTATTTTATATTTATAACCTATTACGTTATATTTTATCTAGTGCTTTGGTCTCAATACATTAATATATTATGTATTATGAATTATAATTTTTTATATTATTCTTGTTTATATGTGCTTTTAAGTTAATTTTATTCGTTTATTTATTTTTATATTTTATCTATATTTTTGTATTTATCCGCTGTGTTACATATTCTACTTATTATATTGATATATTTTAAATGTGCAATTTTTTCTATGTTTTATCTCGTTTTATATATTTATTGATTACTGTTTTATTATTGATTTCTTTATACAATTAGTGTTTGTATCATACATGTATTTTATACATGTTTATTCTGTTTTAGTTTAGTTAACTAGGCATATTTAATAATATATATCACAGTCCCAATAAAATGAATATACG
This sequence comes from Rhynchophorus ferrugineus, assembly GCF_030347505.1. Classification (NCBI taxonomy): domain Eukaryota; kingdom Metazoa; phylum Arthropoda; class Insecta; order Coleoptera; family Curculionidae; genus Rhynchophorus; species Rhynchophorus ferrugineus. Next base: position 75,912,193 of record NW_027472581.1, read on the forward strand.
TTTAAATTACTAAATAACGCAACAGTGTTGAAGTTACTATAAAAAAAAAGAAATAATTTTGGCGGTATATAAGGCCCTGAATCTTGATGTTGATTCAGGATTATCTTTCTGGGCGATTTTTTGCTCCAGATGATGTCATTTTAAAGTAAGACTAATTCTACGAATTCTGTTGAAATGTAGTTTCAGCTAATAGTCTTTTCACTGTTTGTGGTGGCGCACGCAATGGGAGTGAAGCTTTCCTGGATGCGCAGCAAAAACTGGTTGATTCACTTTTGTATTTAAATATATGACAATGTTTAAATTTTTTCCATATTATCCATGACGACGTGACGAATAGTCTAATTCTATTAACCCCAAGTGTATTGTGCTGCCGCTGGCTTTACTAAATTTACATTATCAGTCAGGTATTCTTCTGTAGTTCTATTTAATCGATAATTATCGACTACTTCTGAATTATGTGTACATCGACCAATAATTACTTTTCGTGGTCTTCGAAGATTTCGAATTTTGTTTAGCAGTTAAAATTGACAGAAATGTAGACAAAATCTCTTTAATATAACTAAACATATTAGGAATAAAATTGACAGTGACTATATTTAGTGAAAATCATGTAATAATTATATACATGAGAAGCATTCCCCCCCAGATATAAAATGCACAATTTTGTAGATTACCGTTGAGTTGTTTGATGGTTCTGTCTATATATTTCTAATGCACTTGACATACATATTATCTGCATATGAAGAGGGTAAATTATCAACCTTTCTTGAAAATATTCTTAAGAACGAAGCTGGGCTGATATCAAAAGTAAGAATTAAATGTTGCATTTATAAAAAAATTACATAATTATTTTTTATTGGCCTATCAAGCTCTGAGTATATTTGGTTATTTAGTAGGATATATATTTTATAATTGGATTTTAATTATTGTTATTTTTATTAATTCAGTTATATTGTGTGGGAACATATGCGAGATCTCGTTTCGAAATCTAAAGGATATGATTGTATTATATTTTTATTGTTTATAATTTAGACATACTAATTTTATGATGTATTCAACTTACATAAAGTGAAAGTTAATATGAATTTGGTAAGACCGGAAATTAAATCTGTGCGTGCCTGCAGGGTGGTCGACAGGAACGTGAGTTTGTGGCAAAATAAAGTTGGAGATCGTTTCGTCTCTGATACAATTATCCCTGTTTATGAAAACGGACATCGTTTAATAGATGACAGAATTTTTGCTGTTTATGGTAAATATGGTGAGTTTATTAGCAAATAATACTATTAGTTTTTCTCTCAATATTGACTATAGACTTTATCGTCAAAAAATCAACCCATATTGATATCAACCATATACAGCAACCACTATATTCGGTTTAGGAAACATTCGGAAGGAACCGGAAATATTCCTCTGATTTTTACACACTATAGTCTATCCAACGACAATATATAGTTCTCTTCTCACACCTTACGCCCTTTCACTCAAGTGCTATTACACAAGTTCCCAGGGTTTTGATACCATGAATGACCATAACACCTGATGGAGCAGCAGCATGAACATGAACGTTTCAAAATGCTCTTCACAACTTTCTTAGTAATAACAAATTATCGGATTAAAAGCACGCTGTCGACAATCTGTTCCAAAATTATCACAAAATTGGAGCACATTCACATCGTTTTTTCCCACAAAACTTGGGCAACATGGACGATGGACAAGGAATGCGTTTAGACCAAGATATGGCGAAAATCAAAAGGCCATACCAAACGATTTTGTGACGAAGGGCGATTATTGTTGGACCCTCAGGCATAAAACGGATCCCAAGTAGTATAAAAAAATTCAGTTCGACCTCTATTCGCTTCTGATTTATATTTTTTGAAGTCAATAAATGGCCGTTAATGGTCAAAAATATAAAATTAATGAATTTATTGAATATTTCTGAAACTAGAATCAACCCACCGACTGCTGATTTGGACTCAGAGTCCAATTCACCTTATAAACAGCTTTTGCTCACATCCAAAACCATATATACATTAAAATCAGCATGGAATACTATTTTTTTATTTTTTATTAATCTCTTAGTGGTTCCACAATCTGCCCATGGGTATACAATATAACTTTACTGATGTGTAGAAGATCGCTTCTACATGTATTATTCTAGATGCTATTCTAACTTATTCTAAAGTCTACTTTACATTATTACATTTCACTCTATGTTAATCAGTTCGTATGGTAGTTTACGTTTGAGCATACGCAGTTCACTGTCTTCGCGCAAATTTAACTGTTCGGCGAGTGCATTGGGATGCACTATCAGTCTTTCAGATTACTTTGCACTAATACTTCGAATAACACTCGTTATGGGTTCTAAAGGGATATCGAGCTGAATCAGTTTGATGGACACGTAATATGAGGCATCGACGATGACTCGCAACACTTTATTCTGGAACCTCTGAAGTATAGCTATGTTAGTACCCCACAGTTCAATACCTTAGGTCCAAATGGGCCTACGTATTGACTTATACAACAAAATCTTGTTGTCTAAGGTTAATTTAGATTTACGCCCTATCAACAAAAATATTTGATTTGGTTTAAGCCCATGCTGTTTACGTTTTGTCACTATAAGTTTTTCCCATGTTATACGTCGATCAAAATATATTGCTAGGTTATTGCGTTGTCTGCTTGCGGGAGTTTATAATTATTTAGTTTTACTGAGGGAAAAATTGCTCTACAATTTTTATTTTTCTCTATTTTTGCTCTGATATGCCACATTTTCAACTACAATTCGACTTAGTTAAGATAAAGCTGGAGGTTTCTTGTGACTGATATTGGAGATACTCCAATATCAGTCAAAAATATGATAATATTTAATGATAATCATTTTAAATATTACTACGATACTAGACCGTCTATAGTTGTGAGCGAGGACTTTTCCATAAATGTGTTATATATAATAGAATTGTTGACCTGTATCAAATGATCGAAACAGAAGTTTGAAACATATTCATGAACGTATAAGAATGGATCCATTATTTATTTAAAGTTATAACTGGCGAATATTGAGCGTGGACGGAAATAAAGTCCGCATATGTTTCCACGGTCGCCCAGCCGAAACCCACGGTTCCCGTGACGCGATTGTTCGGCCGGGTTCGCTCCCTCAGGAAATTGAAAACTAGACAATGTAAATTTCGCGTAGACGCGTCGGGATAAATTCGAATTAGGCGCGCTCTTCAACGATACCCGCCGATTTAATTAAAACACAATTGTAACAGAGTCAAATTTATTATCGGGCATCAAACAAATCTAAATCATTCGGTAATCGAATGGCGCTACGGAAATACAAATATTAAATATTCAACTGTCGGCGGCCGGTTTTAGGATCGTGCGTCGACAAAAATACGGGTTATGGATATAGTAGTTATATTGCGATTTCAATATTTATACATATGGTAGTTTTTGTTTGAATTAGCATAGCAACAAAAGTAGCACAGCGATAAACTGTAACAATATATAAAGCTGTACGTAGAATAGTTCGTCGTTTAGTAGCTTTGTACGTATTATTTTTTATGGATATTAATTAATTTTAAGATTGTTATGAGAAACAATGATTATTATATCAGGCCTATAAATTAATTTTAAAGAATTTACGACAGATGGCGAACTCTTTATTAAATCGTATCGAGTACATTTTTAACCAATTTCATGTTGAAGCCTCGCTCGTTTCATTGTGTGTCATTGCATCAAAATGTGAATAAAAAAAATTCAATACATCGAAAATGACTGAATTTGTTTGAGTAAACCGCTCTTGCGAAAAATTTCAAGAAATGGTCACTGAAGCTTATCAAGTTTTGTGTGAAGCTTATGGCAGCAATGCTCCCACGATTTCAATATGTGAATATAGAGGTTTTAATAGTTTTCCTTTTACACTTTTGCAGTTTTCCTTTTAGAGTTAACCTTTGACACCGAAGGCAATGACGAATGGTTTAAGATACTACTCGATGAAACCATTAATGAGTATCGCAATCAATTGAAATTGATGCAGTTGAGTTGAATTTATGCTCTGCGGAAAAAGGCCAGGATACGAGCAAAGGCAGAACAATATTATTCTTCAGTAATGACAACGCTCAACAATATGTTACACAACTACTGAAATCATACTTGGAAACATTAGAATGGGAAGTGCTATCCCATCTGCCATGTTCTCCAGACCTTGCTTCTGCTGATTACCATTTGTTTCTATATATGAGTCCTGATTTGTCTAAGCAGTGCTGAAAGCACTTCTTACAAAAATACCAAAAAATGGGAAAGATTAGAAAAGTAGCGGCTATCGACAGATAATACATTTAATAAAATACATTGTACCGAATTTTCACAACGCTGCAAATAAAAAAAAAGAAATTTTTTAATGTGTTTGGAGGAGGTGATGAACAGGATAGTGGTGTCCGTTGTTGTAGCATAGATAATAAGAAATTATTTAAATATTTAGAATGAAAAAGAAGATCTAGAAGAATATAAAGGTGATATAAGACTCATACTTGCTGAAAATACTATTTTAAGGGGCACCTCAAGTTATTTAAAATATTTGACCGGAAAGCTTGGAAACACTAGAAATTTAATGAATATGGGAAGAAATAATATAGTGTGAAGTGGAGGCATTCTCTTTAATAATAATTGTGATAAATGGAATTCTGGAAGGAAATATTCAATAGATAACACAGAAATGAATAAAATATAGAGGAGAAAAGTAACGTACAGTTATATACAATTTTATGGTATAAGATCAGTGAATCATTAGGGAAAACAAACAACTAATAATAGTGCAGGTTGAAAAGGGATATGCTGCGACAAACATGGCTATGGCAGGTGAAGCAAAAATTAAAAAACAAATAACACAACGCCAAAAGTAAAAAAGTCCCATCAAAATAGGAACTCGCAATGGGGGGATACGAAATGGAAAATAGGAAACGAAGGAAGCAGGGACGTGGTTACATAACATGTCAAAATAATTCCAGAGTACAGATAGGAGGAGAGTAAGACGTAGAGTGAGTAGAAGGAGGGAAAGATCGGAAATACAGATGTGAGAGGTATTATTTTATAAAAACAGATCTTATCTAATTATATAAACATAACAGGTCAATTGGAAAGTCCCCAGCCTGACAGATAGATGTCGCTACTTGAATTAAATCCATATGTTTTTTAGTTAGCCATAACCCCCAAAAGATACGCGTATAAGTTTGACGATTTGAATTTGAACTGAATTTGAATTTGATTGATTTTCGGATCGTTTGTTTGTGAATTATAGCATTTTCAGTGAAGCAACTTTTGTTATTTTGAAAAAAACGGATAAAAAGGAATTTCGCGTGTTGATAAAATATTGATTTTTGGATAATATGGATAAGATATGGAACTTTTGATTTTTTCCGGACACTGCCTCAGGAAAATCAACCATCAAGGATTGGTATGCTAAGTTTAGACGTGGTGAAATGAGCACCGAAGACGGTGAACGCAGTGGACGCCCAAAAGAGGTTGTTACTGACGAAAACATTTAAAAAAACCACAAAATGATTTTGAATGACCGTAAATTGAAATTGAATGAAATAGCAGACACTAAAGATATCAACTGAACGTGTACATCATATCATTCACGAATATTTGGGTCTGTGCAAAGTGGGTGCCGCGCGAGCTTACGTTTGACCAAAAACAACGACGATTTGATGATTCTTAGCAGTGTTTGAAGATGATCAAGCGTAACAAACGCGAGTTTTTGCGTCGATATGTAACAGTGGATGAATCATGGCTGCATCATTTCACTCCGATGTCCAATCGACCGTCAGCCGAGTGGACTGCACACGATTCCAAAACGAGGGAAAACGCAACACTCGGCTGGCAAGGTTATGGCGTCTGTATTTTGGGATGCGCATGGAATAATATTCATTGACTACATTGAAAAAGGAAGGACCATCAACAGCGACTTTTGCATAGCATTATTGGACCGCTTGAAGGACAAAATCGCCGAAAAACGGTCGCATTTCAAGAAAAATAAAGTGCTCCCTCACCAAGACAATGCACCATGTCGCAAGTCAGTGAAAACGATGGCAAAAATCCATGAATTGGGCTTGGAATTGCTTCCTTCTTTACCATATTCTCCAGATCTGGTCCCAGCGACTATTTCCTATTCTCATATCTCAAAAGAATGCTCTCTGTGAAGAAATTTTCGTCGAATGAAGAGGTCATGGCCGAAACTGAGAGCTTTTTTTGAAGCAAAGGGCAAATCGTACTACAAAAAAGTTGGGAGGTCGTTATAATCAGTGTATCACCCTTGAAAGGAATTATGTGCAATAAAAAAACTAATTTTGCCAAAAAATGTGTGAAAGGGTTGTTTGCAATTGACTTTTTATGCCTAGTATATGCCTATTGACTTAGTATATGCCTTGTAGGGCTGATAAACGTAGAAACTATTTTGTTTCAAAAGAAAGAGAAATTGCTGAATCCACGTCCCAATTCCAAATAGTTCCAAATGATGTTTAATGCAACGTCGTTTGCTGAATGCCATTATAGATACTACCGCTATACACAAAGTCGAAAACTAAATCCAATCTTGACACATGGATTAGAGATCTTAGTTCAGAACATCAAATAACATTAAAAATCATTGTCGTCTACTCGGGTGCAAAAGTTGACCCCGAACTGCCATCCGGCCTCAAATATCTTACAGTAGTTATACTAGAGAAAATGTATCTGTATCTCTTCTTAATTATTATTACATCAAAAACAATATTGAGAATATATAGCTGACGGTTGTTATCAAAGCGCAGTGCTGCCACCAAAAGCGAATTCGAAAATTGCAACTTTTAGGCCACCACGCATTCACCTAGACGTCTCGCTCTTTTTCTTTTCTCGACCCCCTTGTAACAGGACCACTTTTACAGCGCTACCGTACTTCCTTCACCTTAACCTAATATCCTGTCAATTCTCCCGTCGACCACATGTATCAATTCAATATCGTAATAAACAAGTATTTCTTTGCAAATTCCTTCCAAAAATAGTAGTGAGTCTTCGGACAAACAATCGCATCGACAGCCACACATTTCGACCGACCGACCGACCTGACGAGCATTCTTACAGATTGAAGAGCTGATTTCAATATCAGTTTCGTATGCTCGGGTCCAAAAATTGAACAGAACTTGTGTTGTGGTCTATGTTCGAAGTTACTTCAGTTCAATAGAAAATTATTGGTTGAAAATTGGACACTCTTTCCCCGTAATTCGGAATTCAAATTAAATGAACAAGTTAAGCTCCCGAAAAAAAAAAAAACAACAACCATTCTTGTCAAAAAATTTAAATCTTTAGATATGTATCAAGCATGTTCGTCCCTCAAATACCCCAACTATCACATCGGAATCAGTTATACTTATTACCATTACCATCCTCTCAGCCCACGTCCAGGACCTCAACCAATTAGAACGAGCTTGAATTACATTTTATTTACGAAATGAAAATGTAAATAAGGGTAGAAATAAAGGTAAATAATATCCAAACCCGAGCAGCTTAACCGCGTTTAAATTAGCCGTCGTCGTGAAACTCGCATCCCTCTCCCGCCTCCCCAGGACCGCCGAAATATCCAAGACACGTACTACAATCTCGCCCATTAACACATTCATAGTAAAACGAATGCAATTATATCATCGAGATAATTGCGATATAAACTTCCATTTTGCCGCGGCAATAATCCGTAGATTTTTGCTTCGTAGGCACGTTATTAAACCGGGCGATTCCTCCAGAAATATTAACGGATCTAATTTAAAACATTATCGTCTAACGGCGAAGGTAATTTACCTAGAGATTCCCCGTTAAATCTCCGAGCTTAATTTGTGGATTCTCGTGGTTCGGGTTGGGTCGTCGCTGTCGTAAATTACGTGTTGTTTGCGTTGCAGTCGCAACCGTTTTCGATTCAATTTATCTCGTTCCTGTTTAAGTGCAATTATTTCGGTTTATTTCATATCGGGACCGAGGATTGCCGTTCGTTTGTGCGATAATTTTGCCGGTTCGTTTCTGACTTATTCGAGAGGTTAGATTGCGATAGTTAAAGGTTTTCTTAATTGTTAAGTTAGGTTAGGTTAGAGTTAAAGGTTAGATAACCATATAACAGCTCAATTGAAAAGTCCCCGGCCTGCCATAATAAAACACATTTTTTTGACACTGATTATAGCGACCCTCCGACTTTTCGATACCATTTTTATAGTACGATTTGTCCTTTGCTTCAAAATAAGCCTCAATTTTGTCGATCACCTCTTCATTCGACGAAAATTTATTCCCAGCATTTTTTATTATTCGAGCATTTTTTTTGTATATGCCCTCCGAATCCCGGGGAAACAGTTTCCAATTTTCAACCAATAAGTTGTTATTGATAGCCCGTAATTTCGAATATAGACCACTACACAAGTTCGGTTCAATTTTTGAACCTGAGCATACGAAACTGAAATTGAACTCAGCTCTTCAATCTGTGTATGAAGGTTAGTTCTAATTTTCGAATTCGTGTTTGGTGGCAGCACTGCGTTCTTATGACGACCGTCAGCTATATATTCTCAATATTGTTTTTGATGTAATAATAATTAAGATGAGATACAGATACCTTTTCTCTAGTATAACTACTGTAAGCTATTTTAGGCCGGATGAGAGTTCGGGTCAACTTTTGGACCCGAGTAGACGACAATGATTCTTAATGTTATTTGATGTCCTGAACTAAGATCTCTAATCCGTGTGTCAATATTGGATGTAGTTTTCGAGTTTGTGTATAGCGGCAGCATATATAACGGCATTCAGCCAACGACGTTGCATCAAAACATCATTTGGAACTATTTGGAATTGGGACTTGGATTCTGCAACTCTTTCTTTTGAAACAAAATAGTTTCTACGTTTATCAGCCCTACAAGACAAATACTAGGTCAATAGGCATAACAGGTCAATTGAAAAGTCCACAGCCTATCATAGTAAAACACATTTTTTTTTGGCAAAATTAGTTTTTTTATTGAACATAATTCCCTTTAAGGGTGATACACTGATTATAGCGACGCTCCAACTTTTTTGTAGTACCATTTGTCCTTTGCTTCAAAATAAGCCTTAGTTTCGCCGATCACCTCTTCATTCGACGAAAATGTCTTCCCAGCGAGCATTCTTTTGAGATCTGAGAACAGGAAATAGTCGCTGGTGGCCAGATCTGGAGAATACGGTGTATGAGGAGGCAATTCGAAGCCCAGTTCATGGATTTTTGACACGGTGCATTATCATTATGAAGTGGCACTTTCTCTTTCTTTAAATGCGACCGTTTTTCGGCGATTTTGTCCTTCGAACGGCCAAATAACGCTATGTAAAAGCTGTTGATGGTTCTTCGTTATTCAAGGTAGTCAATGAAAACTATACCATGTGCATTTTTTCACAGTAACAAAAGTTGCTTCACTCAAAATGCTATAATTCATAAAGTAATGATCCGACAGCTGTCAAATTTATACACGCATCTTTTGAGAGTTAGGCCGGGGACTTTTCAATTGACTTGTTAGTCTTAATAAATCTTCGAGTTAAACCAAACATGATATAAGTTATTCTCTATTAATTTCGATCTTTCTTATAATCTTAATTTGAACTCTTTAGATCTAGCTGTAGAGGTTCAAACTATTGCTCATCTATTCAGACTACCTTTTGATTACTTTTTGAAAGAATGATGTATATTATGAGGCTATCTATGAATTGACTTAAGATTTTTATATTTTCGCAAGAAGTGAGACGCTGCTCGAATAGATCACGACTCATATGTCCGAACAAGTGGTAATTAGACTTGTTTGTAATTTTTGTAGATAAATAGTTTTCAATAAGGGCGACGTTCAGATAGAATCAAATTAGCTATGTATGAGAAACGACGAAATTCTTTTTGGAATGTAAGCGATATTTTGGGGTGGGTGCTAACAATACTAAAATTTTGTCGTAAATTATGTGTTGTCTGCCCTGTAACAGCAGCCGTTTTCGATTTAAGTTATCCTGGTTCTATTTTAGTGGAATTATTTCGGTTTATTTCATGTAGGGACTGATGATTGCCGTTGGTTTGTTCCATAATTTTGCCGGTTCTTTTGTGACTTATTCGTTAGGTTAGATTGCCATTATTGGGCCAAAAAATATAAATATTCTCTAAATAATTAAAAAAGTAACCTACTTTTTAATACATTAAGAGCCAAAATGCAGTAAACCTTTAACATTATGTATCAATTTTAAACGTTTGTATAAAATAATTAAGAGGTTTTTTAATTTTTTAAAGAAATATCTGTATCTGCTTCTGTGGTCAATATTAATTTTAATCATTTCTTTCTAATTTTAATTAGGGCTCCTTAGATCGAACTATTTTTAGATGTATCTATAGAGGTTAATTCTTCAGTCACAGGCTAGGAAGCTAAGACTAAGAAGTTAAGAAGCTAAAATATTTCCAAATATGGCAAACTATGCATTTTTTTAATTCAAAACATTATTGTGAAACATCGGTACAATGTATTTTCTTAAAATTATTGTCCACTTTCAGGTAATTTACGGATTGAATCTCTAAAGAACGATTTAACTTTTGAGGTTATTGACGAATCGACCCATTTTTGTAAGAAGTGAGATAGTTTACGACTCACATATCAGGACTAATTGTAATCAGGTAACAAGGTCTGGAGAAGCACTCTGGTCTGGTGGGGTATGTATTCACCGGTTCTGCAACATATGGTCGAGCGTTCTCACGCCGAAGAATAACATTGTTGTATCTGTTGGGCTCAAACGGAACAGTTGAGGTCAATATCGTTTTCTATTGATGATTTTATCGAGTAATGCCTTCAAACCTTCGTCTTCAAACTTTTTGGGTGCCCAAAATCAGTACATTTAAAATGTCGATAGGCATGATAGATATACCTGATGATAAGCATGGATTACAGAAGTTGATGACGCTGGGTGTAACATAAATAAAATATTATTGCTTTATTCGATATTTAGAATTTGAAATATTTGCTTTTTTTTGATCCGAGAGACTTCATTTAAAGGCTTAGATTATATTTATGAATCGTACATAGAGAATGTTTTAAGAGCAGATCTTGATGAATAAGGTGATATTTTAAAGGTTCAGGTCTTAATAATAGCAGCTTGATCGCTACTATATCATATCCAAATGTTCGTCTTTCCATTTAAAATTACGATAGCGAATACAGGGTCACCGATATCCTATACTTACAATTATATCATTTGAATAGCCTATGAATTTACTTCACTAGTTTGCTTTACTAAAACAAGTGCTTCAAGATGATTCTGACTATATTTTCTAAGCTATATTTTCAGCACACTTCCATGTTACCCAACAGAGGATAGCAGATTTTCTATACTTACAATAATATCATTTGAATGCTCACTAATTTTACTATGTACTTCATGATGACTATATATGTTATATCTTTTAGCAGCTAGCTCAGAATTAGCTTGTTTTAATTGTCTATTCCTAACTGCATTTCCCTCTTTCTTTCTTATTGTGCTTGATTGAATTTAATTTAATTTAATTCTGTTGAACATGCTCGTCATTACTTTTATGTTACCCAATTTAAATTAAAATGTCAAACTGTCAATGTTTTCTTAACTGTTTTCTGCTGGTGTTACAATGTTACAACAACTGTTGAATTCAAAGTATTATCCAGCGATAGCAGTTAGTTTTTCCAAGTTTTCAAGCATTAAGTGGTAATCCGAAGGAACAATGTTTGGGTAATACTGTTTGCCGATTTGTATCATCTAATTATTACCAATAATGTTTGAAGAATTTTGCAGACATTTTTTGCCAGGTCAATTTTATAGGCTGAATGGCTTTCATGTTCGGATGCATTGTATTTCTTTTTAACTAAAATGAAACTAGAAGGAAAAATACGGTCTGATTTTAAAATGAATTTACAAAGTGGCAATACATTCGACGTCGACTATAATTAGATAATGGTGTTCTTTTTTGTGGAACGGTAAAAACTTATTCGTACAACAAATAGAATTGCAAAAAACTCTTCCTTTTATTCAATAATATTATTATTAATTGCAGAGCTTTCCAACGGATCGCGACATTTAGAAATTGCGGAGAAACACTTCCAGTTAATAGGTTTCTTTCTTGGCAGATTACTAATAACTTGACTGAAGAAAAAAAAGCGAAAAACTATAAATTGTATTAAGAGTTGGGCCAAGTAACAAAACGGGAAACTTTTTTGATTAATTATTGTCATGGAAACTTTTTCGAGACAAGTTAAATGAACGCCGATAGATTGACATTTCTAAAGAACTGTGCCAACTTTCGGACTCCATTGTCTCGGCGCCGGGAGACGTTGTTTCAAAGTGGAGGAAATGGCGATATTTTTTGATTGGAAAATCAGCCAAAAGTTCAGGATAAGAATATAAAAATGGAAGTATGGAATGTATTCGTTAGTGATTTTCGTAATATTAACAAGCTTTCAGTCCTGGAAACTTCTATTATATAATAAAGTTGACATATACCGGGGATAGATCTCAGCTTCTGTGATGGTTAAAAAAAGCGACTGGTGAGAGTGGTTGTGTCCACTGTAGTGAAAGTATACACAAAACATGGCAAAACATCATTGGCGAAGAGGAATAGTGGGCGTAACACAAAGTTATTTCTGACATAAATCGACGAATTAAATGTATAGCAACATGATTACATAAAACAACTAAGGAAAAGTTACAGTATAACTCAAGACACATTTAAGTAATGCTGTTTAGATAAAAATAATATGCTTACAGTATATTCATGGAAAATCCTTGATAACGAAACCCAATGCTAAGCTGAGAAAGAAGTGATAAAACGAAGACGATAAAACGAAGACGATAGTAACAAATCTATACATCCATACCTATACAAGTTTTGATTGGCTATTACTGCACATACGCACTTGATCTAATCTAACCTGAGGGTTTTCACAACTACCCGTCCTTTTCTATATACACGTTGTTGTTTACCACAGTTGTGGTCTGAAGTCATTTTTAGGTTAACTTTGTATTTACATTTTGTTGAGGTAATATAATCATTTCATAGGCAAAATTAGCGGTATATAATGAGAAAATAAGTGTATAAGGTATGAATTATTATTAAAATATTATCATTTTTTAACACTGATTTTGTAGATTGTTATGGAACAAATGATACATTTTTATGTTAAATAATATGGAAACAGAACTTATCTGAAGATATAGTAAAGGTAAGAATGAAAAATGGTCATGTTTGTATACCTTTTCTGTCTATTTGTTATTATACTTATATCTTTCAGATTTTACAGGTATTTCAAAAGAAGAAAAAAGTTAAATGTTTAAACAAAGTGTCATTAATTTTCAGCATAGTGTAAGTATTAGATGTACTTAGTAGGAAGTGGTTGGAATAAATTAATAACATAGGATTTGAAGTTTTGTGATTTTTTATTTCTTTTGGTTTATATAACACCTCAGAGCAGATAAATAAAGTCGAAATATTACATCATTTAACAAATTTTATTGCAATAAATAGAATAAAATAAACAAAGAAAATGCAATCTAAGCAATACACAGTTAGAGACATACACATAAACCACATAAATAATAAGCACTATATTATTATAATTGTATAATTTATAAGCACCACCTCTATGTTATTAATAATTTCGATTTGAGATTCTTGATAAACTGATTTAGAATCTGTAGATATATTTTTTATTCTGTTATCGATGCCATTTTCCTTATTTTCTCCTGCTTCTCACTGTGTTTTTTTAGAATGGTTTTTTTAATTTCTTATCTTGCAAATTAATCAATCTTCTCTCCCTGAGCACTAGCGACATTATCTGCAAAATAATTAGGTGCTTATTATCTGCTCATATATATATAATATATATATATGCTTGCATATAGCATTTTTATCGTATGCTCTGGACAGCTACACAGATACCTATATAAACAAATTATACACACCCTACAATACAAAGTTTTACAACTATTCTCGCAGATTTGATTGATATTTACATTGTATATTTTGTTGTAATATTTGACTTCAAATTTGCCTGAATTTTTTTGAACTGTATGTATTTTATACTTATTTTTTGTTCTGCTCTCTTATGGGCCCTTATAATTATACGATCCTGATAGATACTAGCGTTTGGTCTTTCAATGTTCAAAATCCTTTTCCAAATTATCAAGTCTCATCATTTAACGAATCTAACGGTTTTTCAATTGACACCCTAGCATTCCATCTCAGTGTATTTGTTTTTAATACATTGTTCAAAGATTCTACTGCCATATTTGTATTGATTCGAAATATCTTTTAAAATATTTGTAAAATCAGGAAGATATAAGTATTATAAATAACAAACAAAAAGACAGAAAACCATTACATAGTATTTAATATAAAAATATATCCTTTGTTCCATAACAATTTACAAAATTAGTGTTATAAAATAATAATATTTTACTAATAATTCATAACTTATACACTTATTTTCGCATTATCTGCTGCTAATTTTGCCTATGAAATAATTATACTACCTCAGCAAAATGTAAATACAAAGTTAACCTAAAAATTACTTCTAACCACAACTGTGGTAAACAACAAGGCGTATATAGAAAAAGACGTGTAATTGTGAAAACTCTCAGGTTAGATTAGATCAAGTGTGCATGTGCAGTTCTAGCCAATCAAAACTTGTATAGGCATGGATGTATAGTTTTTTTACTGTCGTGTATGAAACGATCATAAAACATTAGCACTTGATGATTGGGAGTATATGGCACAGTCCAATGGATTATCGTTTATATTGTTTCCTATAAACGGCCGGGTTTATGTGCGCAAAACCCCAAAAGAAGTCTACGATTCGGACTGTCTATTTTTTATTGTCAAGCATGGAGAAGTTTCGCTATGATTTGGGTGCCAATATTGTGGTCATCAGCTGGACATTCACATCACTGACCATGTTAGTGCCAATGAATATCTGGAAGTCCTCAGTGATGAAGTTCTTACTATGTATGGCTTATTGCTGCCAAACGCAGTCATATTCCAAAATTGTTATGTGTCCATAAATATAGTTTTAAATGATCAGTCTGGAATTAAGGGGCATTAGAACATCGTTAAATATCTTCCTGGACCAAAACAATTGCCAGACCCCAACATAATTAAACTATTAATCGGAGCACTATCTGGTATTAAATTAATACTAGGAAAATAATATCGCGCTACAGGTCTGACGATAGTATCAGCGATGTATCAGTTATACGATGTGCTGCTAAATTAGATGAGTATATGTATTTTGGTCAGCGATATCTATTGAAGAAAATGACAGACACTAATGTAATAAGTTACTGAGTTTTTCAGTGTATAAAGGCGCTAATCATGAAGACCTCAAATCTGTTGGCCAAACCCATTAAACATTTTTAGAAAATCGTGACTATTCTGGTCCCTCATATACCAAATATTGGTATTGGTTCCAAATATTTAAAAGTTGTGTTTTTGAGGACCTTGCGGATTGAATTAAGAAAAAAAACTCCGTTCAGTTTTACTTTCCAGATATTTATGTGCTAACAGAAAATACCGAAAGCAGCGAATAACACATAAATTGACAGAATTGGCAGAAAATATTATTTTGAACCATTTCAATATCGTGGTTTTATTGCTTTCCAGGATCAAACAAGAGTTTTCTACGGCATATTGTGACCGGCGGTGAGAATTGGATTCATTACGACAATCCCAACCGCAAAAACTGGTGATTTCGATGTCAATGCTGTGCATATGGTGAAGAACAATGTGTTGTCCGCTACGAGCTATTAAAATTGAATAAAACTGTAATTGCATTGATGTCTAGCAATCTCATTTGAATAAATTGAACCGCGTTTTGTTAAAAGAGAGATCAGTAATACAAATCACCGTGACAAATTATGATCATATGTTGCAAAAGTTGTGAAGGGTACACAGTTACAGCACCAGTCAAAAATTCTGCTGCATCTAGCATATACCCATCAGGCTTAGTGTCTTCTGATTATCACTTGTTGAGGTTGATTCAACGTGGCTTAGCCAAGAAGTGCGAAAATAAATCGATGATCGTTGCCCGACCAACATGGTTTATTATATACTAATTTTTCGCAATTTTTTGTAACCTTTGTAAAGTTAAAAATTAGTTAAAATAGACAGACAAACACCTAATGTTATAGAAAAAACGGCTTTATAGAGAGACAATTATTTCAGTGTGAGTTTCACACGAAGTGTGACGTGCCTAAACTATTTAGATGTATACAAGTCTTCTCAGCTTTCAGCTTGATACATTTTTCGCTAACTCTTCTGAATAAATGTTATTTTAAGAGAAAAAATTATGAGAATACATGTAAACACTTAATAACTTATGACACGTGTATATCACTTTTTCATTTGTATTATAAATCTAATTACTAATAGTACTATGATATCGGAATAAATTTAAATTTATTTAAATTAAAATTTATATTATTTAGACATATAACTGTGGAAAATAAAATAAAATCAATATGCAATTCTTCGCAAAAGAAAAAAAGCTTCTAGAACATTTTTAATAAAGCTCATTAGGACTTAGTTGGTGCAAATCCGTTTAGTATTTCGAATCGAGAGTCCAGCATTAAGAGCGCGAAAGAAGTATGAATTTTGGAAAAGTTTCCGCGAGAAGAATAGACTTTTAATGAATTTCTATGGGGGAGTTTGTCTTAAATTTGCTTCTGATTGTTTTCGTTTATCGGATTAGGAGTGAAAAGAATATTTTTTTAGCGCAGACCGGAAAGCGAATCCTTTGAATGAGAACGTTGGCCGAATCCCTCCGGTATTGTTATTCTGTTTTGTTTCGGGCTACAATGCTGAGATAAAACACGATATTAGAGGGAGCTTCTTTTAGTGGTTATAATTAAAATGTTAAAATATACAGTTTATAACTGTTGGTGAATAAATAACTGTTATATTGAAATGGTTGTCTTTTGTTATGTTATACTGCAGCATAGATGGTGTTAAAAAGTAGACAAAGTTACAACACGGTTGTTTGCATTAAAGAAGTTAATTCTCTATAAGAACAGTTAACTTTGGAAGCTTTTCAGCAGTGAAGAATAGGTGAAAGTAAATACAGGATAAATATGCCCACAAAACACCACATGAAGACAAGATATCCCTAATCAAACAT
Organism: Rhynchophorus ferrugineus; assembly: GCF_030347505.1. Lineage (NCBI taxonomy): Eukaryota > Metazoa > Arthropoda > Insecta > Coleoptera > Curculionidae > Rhynchophorus > Rhynchophorus ferrugineus. The sequence goes on from NW_027472581.1 coordinate 75,929,388, forward strand.
TTAAAAAAATCGGCAAACTAAGCTGAACTCATATAGAATTTCATCTTTAGAAAATTGCCAAGCTGATGCAGTAAACTTTTTTAATTGGAATTGAGGTAAATTATTTATTTTTCTCCCAGTTAATATAATCCCATACATATATTTAAACTAATGTTCATCAATCACATATAATTATTAAATAATACCCCTCATTGATGGTTTGGTTCGATGAAAGGAATTTATAATTTACAATATCACGACAATCAAAGAAATCTGTCAAAACTTATTTTGACTTATTTAATTGTTGAACTTATCTTAATTTAGTTTAATTTAATGTACTTAATCTTGAGTAATAAGAAGTAATTCTTGAATATGGTTTATTGTCACATAAAACGACCGGCTTTTTCGTTCTCATATACTTTTACGTTCATATTTGCGGATAGGTTTATCATTTTAAATCATGTGAAGCCATTCTTCCAGCGGCTTTTCTATACTTATTTATGCGGGCATATATATCATATATATCATATATATCATATATATCATCACGTCTAAATATTTTAAGTCAGTTTTAAAAAGAGATGACTTCAACTGCCTTTTTCTTGGGATTAAGTATGTTTTTTTAGGAATACGTTTTGTAGGAATATCTTTAAATTTCAGCAAGCCTGCCTTTCATGTCAGTATTATAAAGTAACCACTTCTATACGGATAGATATATACTTCCTAAAAATATATATGGAGTACCACCACTGCAACCTTAAGTGAGAGGCTTGAAGAATAAAATCAGATGTATTCATGCAATCGTTACATAATTTTCGTTCCATCAAGACAAGGTGTCCAAACCAAATAATTAAAACACTTAATCAATTTCGATTCAACAGAAAATTATCGTCAACCAATTAAACCACTTAGTAGTTTATGAACAAGGCTTCATGCCAAACTTTATCGAAGGCTTGTGCTACATTTAAGAATATAGCTAAAAATACGTTTTTCACTTTCGCAGTCTTTTTCAATAACATCTGTTATTCGGTGGACCTAGTCAATTGTTGAATGCTTGTTAATAAAACCAAACTAGTATGTTTGTATTTTTGTTTGTACCAAACTAGGTTTTCTCTATATAAGATCGGTTTTATTCTTTTCAACAGGAGTTTTTCAAAATCTTTAGATATTACTGGCAGCAGTGATATAAGTATATAGGCTTTTATTTCGTTTGGTGACTTTCCAGATTTTACGATCATTATAATTTCCCCCATCTTCCAAATGTCTGGGGCATGTTTTAATCTAAATGCTGTATTGATCATGTTAGTGAGTTTTATAATTCTCTTTTTTGGTAGTTTTTGCAGTAACTCTCCTGTTATTAAATCATGGCCTGGGGATTTCCTGGGATTAATGTCAGTTTTAATAACTTTGATTAGCTCTTTCGGCGTGACTAATTCAATCATCGAATTTTCAGCTTCTATGTCCGGCAAATTATATTCAGTATTAGTTTCTTTTGGTTTGAAAGTTTTTTCTAGATATTCGGCAAATGCTTCTGCTTTTTGGTGATTGCCACGTGTCCAATTACCATATAGGTCTCTTATAGGTAGACTGTGTAGACCTGAGCGCTTTAGATATTTCGTGGCTTTCCTGAGTGAATAATCGGTTTCTTTGTCATCATCTGTCATTATCTGTTAAATTTCTCAGATAGTCATTTATGGATTTGTTTTTAATTTTCAGTATTTCTCTTTTGAGTTTTTTGAGGGGTACATATAGTTGAATTCGTTTGTTCAGCAAATCCTTCCCATTCTGTTCTCTTGTTTGTTAACGTTGGATCTCTTTCTTTTCCTATTATATTTTCACTCAACATCAGAATCACTGGTATATGATCTGAATTATTCTGAATGATTTAAATATTAGCTCAAAATATTCTTCGACTTTTATATAGTTGGATGTTATGTTTCTTACTATGAAGAAATCTAATAAGTATGGGGTTTTCTTTTTATCAATCGGCCAATAAGTTGGTTTTCCGGTTGACATGTAAATACATTTTAGGTTAGCAGTTCATTGCTTTAGTTCTTTTCATTTTGGATACCCATCTTGTATTTTTTGTATTGAAATCACTTCCAATTATAAATTTTTCGCCCAGGTTGCTTAGGATATTAAAATAATTTTTCCTTTTTTTGATTGTATCTTGCAGGATAATAAATTGCCGCTATTGTAACCCTGTATATGCTTGATCTAACCGTTACTGCTGTTAGCTGATTTTATGCTGTACTGAGCCCATGGTGGCAAATGTTTTTTTAAATTATTATTGCACTTCCTCCTCTTAGTTGGTTAGGTGTTAGCTGGATGTATGTTATAATAAAATTTATATCCTCTAAATTTTATAAAGGATTCTTTTGTCAAATGGGTTTCTGATATGGTATGGTAGCGTGTTGTTGCTGGATTCCATTAGCGTTCTCAATTACTCTTCGAATATCTTTATTTGTTATTTCTGGTTCTTGGGACCACAGGCTTAATGTTTTTCAATTCTTTCGGAAAAATATTCAGTAATTTTTTCCGGTCTGCCCAGCTTTGCTGTACGTTTAAATAGCAATTCATTGGTGGTTGCTTCATCTTCCTTTGTGTTTCTTTGGTTATTTTGACTGATTCTTTGTGCATAAGTCATTTCACCATTAACTTGGTTATATCTTTTCGGTTGTTTTTTTTTCAACCATTGTTTCTTGAGGTTTAACTTGAGCAACTTTTTTTCTCCTCTCTTGTAGTGTTTTAGCAACTACACACCCTCTATAACTTTCCGTATACGCTTCATTGCAGTTTGCACATTTTTCCCTAGCTTCTTTAAGTTTTCTACACTGTGCGGTGATATGTTTGGCTGAACATTTTACACATCTGGGTTCTTTTTTGTAGAATTTCTGTGTGTGTCCATGCAATTGGCATCTTTTGCATTGCGGTATTAATTTTGTTTTTTTAATAGTTTTGATTTTTATTTCTACCCCTAAAACCAAAAATGGTTTTGCTTACTATATGAATTTTTGTTTTGAAACATACATTGAAAGTCTTTATATGATGAGCCTATTTTCTGGCAGACTTATAACATAAAATTCTAAACATTAACCGATTCGAACACGAACTTAATCGCGTGAGAGAGTTTTGCGGTCGACGTCAGAGTGTAAATATTAGATGTACTTAGTAGGAAGTGGTTGGAATAAATTGATAACATAGGATTTGAAGTTTTGTGATTTGTTATTTCTTTCGGTTTATATAACACCTCAGAGCAGATAAATAAAGTCGAATTATTACATCATTTAACAAATTTTATTGTAATAAATGGAATAAAATAAATAAAGAAAGTGTAATCTAAGCAATACACATTTAGAGACATACACATAAACCACATAAATAATAAGCACTATATTATTATAATTGTATAATTTATAAGCACCACCTCTATGTTATTAATAATTTCGATTTGAGATTCTTGATAAACTGATTTAGAATCTGTAGATATATTTTTTATTCTGTTATCGATGCCATTTTCCTTATTTTCTCCTGCTTCTCACTGTGTTTTTTTAGAATGGTTTTTTTAATTTCTTATCTTGCAAATTAATCAATCTTCTCTCCCTGAGCACTAGCGACATTATCTGCAAAATAATTAGGTGCTTATTATCTGCTCATATATATATATATATATATATATATATATATATATATATATATATATATGCTTGCATATAGCATTTTTATCGTATGCTCTGGACAGCTACACAGATACCTATATAAACAAATTATACACACCCTACAATACAAAGTTTTACAACTATTCTCGTAGATTTGATTGATATTTACATTGTATATTTTGTTGTAATATTTGACTTCAAATTTGCCTGCATTTTTTTGAACTGTGTGTATTTTATACTTATTTTTTGTTCTGCTTTCTTATGAGCCCTTTTAATTGTACGATCCTGATAGATACTAGAGTTTAGTCTTTCAATGTTCAAAATCCTTTTCCAAATTATCAAGTCTCATCATTTAACGAATCTAACGGTTTTTCAATTGACACCCTAGCATTCCATCTCAGTGTATTTGTTTTTAATACATTGTTCAAAGATTCTACTGCCATATTTGTATTGATTCGAAATATCTTTTAAAATATTTGTAAAATCAGGAAGATATAAGTATTATAAATAACAAACAAAAAGACAGAAAACCATTACATAGTATTTAACATAAAAATATATCCTTTGTTCCATAACAATTTACAAAATTAGTGTTATAAAATAATAATATTTTACTAATAATCCATAACTTATACACTTATTTTCGCATTATCTGCTGCTAATTTTGCTTATGAAATAATTATATTATCTTAGCAAAATGTAAATACAAAGTTAACCTAAAAATTACTTCTAACCACAACTGTGGTAAACAACAAGGCGTATATAGAAAAAGACGTGTAATTGTGAAAACTCTCAGGTTAGATTAGATCAAGTGTGCATGTGCAGTTCTAGCCAATCGAAACTTGTATAGGCATGGATGTATAGTTTTTTTACTGTCGTGTATGAAACGATCATAAAACATTAGCACTTGATGATTGGGAGTATATGGCACAGTCCAATGGATTATCGTTTATATTGTTTCCTATAAACGGCCGGGTTTATGTGCGCAAAACCCCAAAAGAAGTCTACGATTCGGACTGTCTATTTTTTATTGTCAAGCATGGAGAAGTTTCGCTATGATTTGGGTGCCAATATTGTGGTCATCAGCTGGACATTCACATCACTGACCATGTTAGTGCCAATGAATATCTGGAAGTCCTCAGTGATGAAGTTCTTACTATGTATGGCTTATTGCTGCCAAACGCAGTCATATTCCAAAATTGTTATGTGTCCATAAATATAGTTTTAAATGATCAGTCTGGAATTAAGGGGCATTAGAACATCGTTAAATATCTTCCTGGACCAAAACAATTGCCAGACCCCAACATAATTAAACTATTAATCGGAGCACTATCTGGTATTAAATTAATACTAGGAAAATAATATCGCGCTACAGGTCTGACGATAGTATCAGCGATGTATCAGTTATACGATGTGCTGCTAAATTAGATGAGTATATGTATTTTGGTCAGCGATATCTATTGAAGAAAATGACAGACACTAATGTAATAAGTTACTGAGTTTTTCAGTGTATAAAGGCGCTAATCATGAAGACCTCAAATCTGTTGGCCAAACCCATTAAACATTTTTAGAAAATCGTGACTATTCTGGTCCCTCATATACCAAATATTGGTATTGGTTCCAAATATTTAAAAGTTGTGTTTTTGAGGACCTTGCGGATTGAATTAAGAAAAAAAACTCCGTTCAGTTTTACTTTCCAGATATTTATGTGCTAACAGAAAATACCGAAAGCAGCGAATAACACATAAATTGACAGAATTGGCAGAAAATATTATTTTGAACCATTTCAATATCGTGGTTTTATTGCTTTCCAGGATCAAACAAGAGTTTTCTACGGCATATTGTGACCGGCGGTGAGAATTGGATTCATTACGACAATCCCAACCGCAAAAACTGGTGATTTCGATGTCAATGCTGTGCATATGGTGAAGAACAATGTGTTGTCCGCTACGAGCTATTAAAATTGAATAAAACTGTAATTGCATTGATGTCTAGCAATCTCATTTGAATAAATTGAACCGCGTTTTGTTAAAAGAGAGATCAGTAATACAAATCACCGTGACAAATTATGATCATATGTTGCAAAAGTTGTGAAGGGTACACAGTTACAGCACCAGTCAAAAATTCTGCTGCATCTAGCATATACCCATCAGGCTTAGTGTCTTCTGATTATCACTTGTTGAGGTTGATTCAACGTGGCTTAGCCAAGAAGTGCGAAAATAAATCGATGATCGTTGCCCGACCAACATGGTTTATTATATACTAATTTTTCGCAATTTTTTGTAACCTTTGTAAAGTTAAAAATTAGTTAAAATAGACAGACAAACACCTAATGTTATAGAAAAAACGGCTTTATAGAGAGACAATTATTTCAGTGTGAGTTTCACACGAAGTGTGACGTGCCTAAACTATTTAGATGTATACAAGTCTTCTCAGCTTTCAGCTTGATACATTTTTCGCTAACTCTTCTGAATAAATGTTATTTTAAGAGAAAAAATTATGAGAATACATGTAAACACTTAATAACTTATGACACGTGTATATCACTTTTTCATTTGTATTATAAATCTAATTACTAATAGTACTATGATATCGGAATAAATTTAAATATATTTAAATTAAAATTTATATTATTTAGACATATAACTGTGGAAAATAAAATAAAATCAATATGCAATTCTTCGCAAAAGAAAAAAAGCTTCTAGAACATTTTTAATAAAGCTCATTAGGACTTAGTTGGTGCAAATCCGTTTAGTATTTCGAATCGAGAGTCCAGCATTAAGAGCGCGAAAGAAGTATGAATTTTGGAAAAGTTTCCGCGAGAAGAATAGACTTTTAATGAATTTCTATGGGGGAGTTTGTCTTAAATTTGCTTCTGATTGTTTTCGTTTATCGGATTAGGAGTGAAAAGAATATTTTTTTAGCGCAGACCGGAAAGCGAATCCTTTGAATGAGAACGTTGGCCGAATCCCTCCGGTATTGTTATTCTGTTTTGTTTCGGGCTACAATGCTGAGATAAAACACGATATTAGAGGGAGCTTCTTTTAGTGGTTATAATTAAAATGTTAAAATATACAGTTTATAACTGTTGGTGAATAAATAACTGTTATATTGAAATGGTTGTCTTTTGTTATGTTATACTGCAGCATAGATGGTGTTAAAAAGTAGACAAAGTTACAACACGGTTGTTTGCATTAAAGAAGTTAATTCTCTATAAGAACAGTTAACTTTGGAAGCTTTTCAGCAGTGAAGAATAGGTGAAAGTAAATACAGGATAAATATGCCCACAAAACACCACATGAAGACAAGATATCCCTAATCAAACATTTAAAAAAATCAGCAAACTAAGCTGAACTCATATAGAATTTCATCTTTAGAAAATTGCCAAGCTGATGCAGTAAACTTTTTTAATTGGAATTGAGGTAAATTATTTATTTTTCTCCCAGTTAATATAATCCCATACATATATTTAAACTAATGTTCATCAATCACATATAATTATTAAATAATACCCCTCATTGATGGTTTGGTTCGATGAAAGGAATTTATAATTTACAATATCACGACAATCAAAGAAATCTGTCAAAACTTATTTTGACTTATTTAATTGTTGAATCTTATCTTATCTTATCTTTAATTGTTAAACTTATCTTAATTTAGTTTAATTTAATGTACTTAATCTTGAGTAATAAGAAGTAATTCTTGAATATGGTTTATTGTCACATAAAACGACCGGCTTTTTCGTTCTCATATACTTTTACGTTCATATTTGCGGATAGGTTTATCATTTTAAATCATGTGAAGCCATTCTTCCAGCGGCTTTTCTATACTTATTTATGCGGGCATAGATTATATATCATCACGTCTAAATATTTTAAGTCAGTTTTAAAAAGAGATGACTTCAACTGCCTTTTTCTTGGGATTAAGTATGTTTTTTTAGGAATACGTTTTGTAGGAATATCTTTAAATTTCAGCAAGCCTGCCTTTCATGTCAGTATTATAAAGTAACCACTTCTATACGGATAGATATATACTTCCTAAAAATATATATGGAGTACCACCACTGCAACCTTAAGTGAGAGGCTTGAAGAATAAAATCAGATGTATTCATGCAATCGTTACATAATTTTCGTTCCATCAAGACAAGGTGTCCAAACCAAATAATTAAAACACTTAATCAATTTCGATTCAACAGAAAGTTATCGTCAACCAATTATACCAATTAGTAGTTTATGAACAAGGCTTCATGCCAAACTTTATCGAAGGCTTGTGCTACATTTAAGAATATAGCTAAAAATACGTTTTTCACTTTCGCAGTCTTTTTCAATAACATCTGTTATTCGGTGGACCTAGTCAATTGTTGAATGCTTGTTAATAAAACCAAACTAGTATGTTTGTATTTTTGTTTGTACCAAACTAGGTTTTCTCTATATAAGATCGGTTTTATTCTTTTCAACAGGAGTTTTTCAAAATCTTTAGATATTACTGGCAGCAGTGATATAAGTATATAGGCTTTTATTTCGTTTGGTGACTTTCCAGATTTTACGATCATTATAATTTCCCCCATCTTCCAAATGTCTGGGGCATGTTTTAATCTAAATGCTGTATTGATCATGTTAGTGAGTTTTATAATTCTCTTTTTTGGTAGTTTTTGCAGTAACTCTCCTGTTATTAAATCATGGCCTGGGGATTTCCTGGGATTAATGTCAGTTTTAATAACTTTGATTAGCTCTTTCGGCGTGACTAATTCAATCATCGAATTTTCAGCTTCTATGTCCGGCAAATTATATTCAGTATTAGTTTCTTTTGGTTTGAAAGTTTTTTCTAGATATTCGGCAAATGCTTCTGCTTTTTGGTGATTGCCACGTGTCCAATTACCATATAGGTCTCTTATAGGTAGACTGTGTAGACCTGAGCGCTTTAGATATTTCGTGGCTTTCCTGAGTGAATAATCGGTTTCTTTGTCATCATCTGTCATTATCTGTTAAATTTCTCAGATAGTCATTTATGGATTTGTTTTTAATTTTCAGTATTTCTCTTTTGAGTTTTTTGAGGGGTACATATAGTTGAATTCGTTTGTTCAGGTTCAGCAAATCCTTCCCATTCTGTTCTCTTGTTTGTTAACGTTGGATCTCTTTCTTTTCCTATTATATTTTCACTCAACATCAGAATCACTGGTATATGATCTGAATTATTCTGAATGATTTAAATATTAGCTCAAAATATTCTTCGACTTTTATATAGTTGGATGTTATGTTTCTTACTATGAAGAAATCTAATAAGTATGGGGTTTTCTTTTTATCAATCGGCCAATAAGTTGGTTTTCCGGTTTCCGGTTTCCGGTTGACATGTAAATACATTTTAGGTTAGCAGTTCATTGCTTTAGTTCTTTTCATTTTGGATACCCATCTTGTATTTTTTGTATTGAAATCACTTCCAATTATAAATTTTTCGCCCAGGTTGCTTAGGATATTAAAATAATTTTTCCTTTTTTTGATTGTATCTTGGAGGACAATAAATTGCCGCTATTGTAACCCTGTATATGCTTGATCTAACCGTTACTGCTGTTAGCTGATTTTATGCTGTACTGAGCCCATGGTGGCAAATGTTTTTTTAAATTATTATTGCACTTCCTCCTCTTAGTTGGTTAGGTGTTAGCTGGATGTATGTTATAATAAAATTTATATCCTCTAAATTTTATAAAGGATTCTTTTGTCAAATGGGTTTCTGATATGGTATGATAGCGTGTTGTTGCTGGATTCCATTAGCGTTCCAAATTACTCTTCGAATATCTTTATTTGTTATTTCTGGTTCTTGGGACCACAAGCTTAATGTTTTTCAATTCTTTCGGAAAAATATTCAATAATTTTTTCCGGTCTGCCCAGCTTTGCTATACATTTAAATAGCAATTCATTGGTGGTTGCTTCATCTTCCTTTGTGTTTCTTTGGTTATTTTGACTGATTCTTTGTGCATAAGTCATTTCACCATTAACTTGGTTATATCTTTTCAGTTGTTCTTTTCAACCATTGTTTCTTGAGGTTTAACTTGAGCAACTTTTTTTCTCCTCTCTTGTAGTGTTTTAGCAACTACACACCCTCTATAACTTTCCGTATACGCTTCATTACAGTTTGCACATTTTGCCCTAGCTTCTTTAAGTTTTCTACACTGTGCGGTGATATGTTTGGCTGAACATTTTACACATCTGGATTCTCTTTTGTAGAATTTCTGTGTGTGTCCATGCAATTGGCATCTTTTGCATTGCGGTATTAATTTTGTTTTTTTAATAGTTTTGATTTTTATTTTTACGCCTAAAACTAAAAATGGTTTTGCTTACTATATGAATTTTGGTTTTGAAACTTACATTGAAAGTCTTTGTATGATGAGCCTATTTTCTGGCAGACTTATAACATAAAATTCTAAACATTAACCGATTCGAACAGGAACTTAATCGCGTGAGAGAGTTTTGCGGTCGACGTCAGAGTGCGAGGGAAAAAAATGACGCGACTTTATTCGATGTAAAATTCAAATATCCCAAGTTAGATTACGGTCCGTGCAGCTAACGGTCTTGTAAAACTGTTTAAGGCAAACTTTAGCCAATCTGTTCGGTTTGGCGATCTTGGTCTAATGCGGCTGTTTTCGCTTAATTGTCCATTTAAATAAAATACGCGCCCTGTCCCCGTTTTATTAAATCTTTTAATGGGGCGGCGGGAGCGCCACTGAATTTTTACCAGCGCCGGTTTAAATGGCATTCCCGGAAAGTTATAAATACACTCGTTTAGTTCTTCTGCAGTTCATTTGTACGTATTTTGCGGTAAATGCGGTAATTTGTTCTTAGTTTTTGGACGATTTATGATTTCATTTTATTTTCACCAACTTGCATTGTTTCTAATATTATTACGTTACAAATATCGTCAATCGCCAAGAATTACGGTCATATAATATGTATACATATAATCTATGATATTGTTGAAAGAGTAGTTAATAGTAGGTCTCATGAGAAGTTTTTCTCTGCTTTCTGTTCTTCATTCTGCTAAGCTATCTGCTCTCAATGATGCATTGTTTTAATCATCATCATTAACTCTTAGTTGGTGCTTGGTTAGAGTTATATCCACTTTTGTTGATGATGCAGACCTCATGAATGTATTCAATGTATTTTTATGACTGAGGACATGCTTTGTTCTTCGATCCTATATTGAATGGTAAGTTTTAATCGAATAAGTTACGTTCTGACGTGATCTCTGGGAAATTTATACAGAATTTGTATTAAGCATTTTATTGAATTATTTGGACGAATGTCATTTGATCATTAGATCTATTTAAAAAAGTGTGTCTTTTAATAAGTCGAACAATTTTAATGGAAAATGACATCAGGTAGATGAGGAAGCCGCTGTAAAATATACAGTGAATATAGACAATAAAATATAATAGAAACGATTATATAATAAATAACACAATATTACAAATTTGGATCAACTTTTGGATCCGAATGGATGAGAACAATTCTTAACGTTATTTAAGGTCTTGAGCTCAGATCTTCAACCTTTATGTCAATATTGATTTTAGTTTTCGAGTTCGCGAATGGTGACAACATTTATAATAGCTGTCAGCTGACAAAATTGCATTAAACATCATTTAATTTGTTTTTGTGCTGCGACTGTGCTTCGGAACATGTGTAAATGAAGATACAACGTTGCAAAGTTGATTCAAAGTATTTTACGTATGCGGATGTTATATGATCGGTAAATGTAGAAAAGTCATGACCAAGATGCATATTTGCAGTATTTTGGGTTTGATGCAGTAATCACTGACAAACATGACAATCGAATTTGCTGTCTAATGCGTGCAGAACAAAGCTGTACAAGTTGTCACTTGGTGTAAATGTATGCTTTTATTGATGATTTCCTCTTTTGTGCGATGAATGTTCGAAAACTAATGTCTTTCGCAATGTATACGAAATGTTTAACGCCTGATGAAGCAGCAGCATGGTTTCAAAGTGTTGTTCACAACTTTCTTGGTTGCCACAATTCACCGGCATACAAGTACATAATCGACAATTTTTTGCAAAATTACCACAAGGTAAAGCTCGAATGTCTATTAAAATGCATTTACTGCGCTCACATGTTATTTTTTTCCCATAAAACTTACGCGACATGAGCCACTAGCAGGAGTTGTGGCTACACCAAGATATAGTGAAAATCGAAAGGTGATAATAAGGATTTTGGGACGAAGACCGATGGGACTATGTAAGCTTCAAACTTTTCAACTCGAGAAATTTTATAAAGTTAGTTGCTGACTCGGATTCTTCCCTCTAATTTGCCTTATAACGAACTTTTGGTTCCTCAGGTCCAAAACCATATATACTTGCGTAATTATGGATTAATTAAGAAATAATTATTAAGAATTAATTCCTAGGAAATTTTATTCTTTACACCAACTAGTAATAGTGATATATAAAATTTATGAATTTCAACATGTAAACGCCGCTCTTCTATAAAACTCTTTTAAGCTGATTTTACACAATGCTTGTTTTTATGATATTAGCGTGTTCTTTATTGTATGTTAGCAAGAGGGCTAAAACGCCACATACAAAAAGATAGAACGTTTCTTTGATCACGTATTAATAAAAGGGAACAATTAAACAGCTCGTAATGCCCCAATAAATTCCTGAAAAGGGTCGTCGTAGAAACAATAGAAAAAATCTATTTAATTTCCTTTTTGCCAATTCCAGGACCTAAATATTTACTCAACTAGGAGAGGGTATCGAAGGCCGGTGAGATATAAATTTAATTGTTTATCCAATGTTTACGTCTTCGTCTGGCGTCGTTAAGTGGTCGCTTAGTATTTTGTAACAAAAGTAATGTAATGACATGCGAAAGAGATCTACAATCTAGATCTAGAACTAGTAGTAAATATTGACTGTTTATAAAACATATCTTAAATTGTTTCTTTATAAATTAGGTGTTTAGTTGGACATAGGGTGAGTGATTCCATATATTCTGATTCATTTTAATTGGCACTTATTAAGAATAATTGATGCAATATTGTGTTGGTGACTCTCCCGTGCCAACACACGACATTTCACATTTGTTATTGTCATATTAAGTTTTGCTGTAGTATTTGTCATTACAATATATCACAGAAAACTTTTGGTATTTTAAATGGCAAACAAAGAAACAGCAATGTTGAAATGATTCAAAATGGCATTTTCATTCAATTTGTATGGTGATTTTTTCTTTGTTTTGAATCTTTCTCACCTTATTCAGACGTCTATAAACAGCCATCTGAAAGATATTTCAGAGTTTGAGTTGAATTTTGTCTAATAAGTCCTGCGATTCATTGTCTTCGAATATTCTTGGACCTTGAGACCGTTCCTTGGCATTATTATCAAAATAGCCAACTTTTAAATCGTTGACACTAAAACCGACAATTAGGATACGACGAAGCAACATCTCCATAGTTTTGTAGCACTCTTTAAGGGGCATCAACAGCAGATTTTAAAGTTTACGTCCGTTGAACATCTGTATCCACAGAATAAGTCAATAATGTAGAAACATTTATGTAGAAAAGTTTCAAAAACCAATTTAACAGTTAGGTTAGGTTGTTTGATAGTTGGTAGTACTTGCATCACCTGTTCAAACCAGTTAATATGCACATTATTTTTTGTGTTTCAGTTTGTACACATTTATAAGGAAGCTTCGCTTGTAGCTTCGCTCGTAGCTTCGGCAAAAAGGAGGATAGGCATTATTTAGAATATGAATACCGAATGGAAAAAGCTAATAAATTAAAGAAGTTTAACGAAATGTCTTTTCAAAATAATTCTGCCGATTCAACAGAGGAAACATTATTCTTACTACTTCTTATTATAACTTACTAAAAGTTAAAAATATGAAAGTGGTATATTATATAGTCATATAAAATCATCAAATCTCAATACAAGTTATGTTAGGTCTAATAGTTCAATAAAAGTTTTCAAAAGACTAATGCATATATATTTGTTTGCGCTACTAGAATACAGTGATCGGTCATTTCTAAGACCTTTTTTAGGCATAAATGTATCTTCTCCATTATTTTCCTTTTTATTTTCTTATTGGTTTTGAGCTATAATGTTTAATAAATATTATAGTTTTCTAATGTTTTATTTTTTGAATTTTCTATATATTTCTTTGTCACTTTATATTATATTAACCTAATATTAATAGTCAGCAGGTTCCAAAACTAACTAATAAAACGGTTGACTTAGTATATGAACAAATGAACGTGCTGTAGACGTTGAGAAACCAATTCTACACTTATTGTAGTGTTTAGGACAAATAACTATAGTTTTGCTCACTTTTTTCAAAAATGATCATTCTATAACAGTAGTACTTGGAATTGCAACAAAGGAAGCGTTCAGACGAGGTATCCTTGTCATTATGGATATTTCTGTTTAAAAAACTATTACAAATTATATTATTTTTTGTTCACTTAGTTGTTTTAGAAGTTTGTTGTTATTGAGTAAGGATATCAATCAAGTACTTCAAATTTCCTATTCTCGCCTATATTCCTTCAGTTTAATTTCCAAATGTTTTGGCTGTAGATATACCGTACCACGGCATTTTAATGTGTAACAAGTAGTTCTTCGAACTTTAAACTAGGTTTATGCGTTTCAGGGATTAGGCAGGATTAATATTCTAAAAAGATGTTTTTGGCACGATGAAAACACAATGGTCATGATGCCAATAAAAACATATCATAGTTCTAAAGTGATTTAAAATACTAATAAAATTGCTATAGCTACAAGGGTCTATTAAACCTATGAATTATATCTAACACTTCAGAAAAGTACCTAAACATTACACTTGATTAGTAAGAATATATGCTGCATAGCCACATATTAATAATTTATTGTTACTCCTTAGGATATTTCTTGAACTTCATGAAATTTGATCTTATTAAGAAATATATATTAATATTTATGCAGTTGTAAAAAAATATTTCAAAAATTAATTTATCTTGTCCAGTATCACTTCTTCTATCATCAGTACTTGAGACAAGTTCCTTGAGAGGACGTCGTACATTAATGAATAAATTTAGGCGTAGGCAGTCTCGGCGAGTTAATTGCGAACAGTAAAAAGCCGACATTAAACAAAATGAAAATCTGATTTAGTTATGAGGCTATGGAGCCGGGACGGTTTTGCTTACCTCTGCGTTTTTAAAGTTAATATTAGTCCGAATGGTCCTCTGGTGTAGAGGCTGAACGGGGCGGGCATTATTTCCCAACGGGGCCTTTGGCGCATCTGCGGAGCCTTGCATTAATTTACGAAGCTGGTAGAGCTGAAAATCAGAAATAAGGAATGTTTAGAGGGCAGGAATTTTCTTTTTAGGTTTTTTAGTTGGAATAAGTCAGATTTTGATTTGGAACAGAAATTATATATAAACGAGTGCATTTGACGCTTCAGAACATTTTGTCCCACGGAGGCTATTTGTTTATTTTATATTTAGTTGAAAGTTTCGTTTCGGCAAAAAATGGAACTGAATCGTGAAAATTTTCGTGTGATTTTTTTTACGATTTTCGACGTGGATTTTCACAACAAGATTCCATCAATCAACTTGATTTGACTTTTGGCGATGAAGCTCCATCAAAAGCCACAGCGTATCTGATTTAGTGAATTCAATCGTCATCGTCAGAAAACATCGGCTGTGCGCGAAATGATTAAGCAAGATCATCATGTCACCTATTGTGGGATTGAGGCATCCCTAAGTATTAGTTCCACCGGCATATATGCGATTTTACATGACCACTTAGCTGTAAGAAAGTTATGGGGTGTTGTGCGAGCTCTCAAACAAGAAGCTATTTGAGCACTCAAAACATCGAATTGATGGGCCGGACTCAGCCCTGATTTGGCACCCAATAACTTCTTTTTGTTCCCATCCCTGAAGAATAAACTACGTGGTCAACGATTTTCATCGCCCGAAGAAGCTATTGAAGCGCTCAAAAGTCATGTTTGAGGTGTCTTTCATTCGGAATGTTATAAATGCGTTGGAAATTGATTAAACTGTATCGATCACTGTGGCTAGTGTTTTGAAAAACAATAAAAATATATTCGCAGCTTAACTATTTCCGATATCAGTTGCTCCATCCACGTTATTGATGATACCATCAGGTAAATATATGGACGAAGTTTCGCTTGATTAAAACTTAACATATCGTAATCGCCCACTTTCAATTTTTGCACACATCAACAATGTAATGGGATCATATATTTTTATTGATAATTTCTGCGCCTGGACAATAACATGTTTATAAAATACAAGGAAATTATTTATAGAAAAATATTTGTTGTACCTGTTAATGGATTTCTTTATTTAATGTTTAAATAAAATATTCTCTTTCTCAAAATGTCGTGAGAATGATGATGCCTTTAGATGATCCAAGACAATCATGGTTCTTACGATGACTTGCAATGTTCATTGGTATTTTGGAAAGTAGAGATCTCTCCTCTATCTAAACATTTTACCAAAAATCCAGTGACATGTACAACGCATTCATTATTTGGTTCTCCTTCTAGATAGAGTTCCAGGATTTTTTGTAGCTTATGAATATTTTCGAATATAAGAACCTAAGTCAGTAATTGGATGTTATTATAATCATGTTATAGTATTTATTTTATTGTCGAAATATCCAATAAAAATCCAAATAAAAAATCAATATACACAAGGGCATGACAATCTTAGACCCGGTGGTAACATATGTTATACATATATATTCATACAGAAGTGCATAAATCATTCTTTATAGTCTAATAGTGTATGACTGATAAACCTTAAATAATATTTTATACTAATGGAAATTTTATACAAAGAAGAAGAAAATAACTGGATTTAAATTTAGAAAAGTGTATTGGCTGTTTGGAAGAAATTCAGCCCCCCTGTTAACATACAACATATGGACATTTGGCATTCAGATACGTGGTTGTGCAAAGTAAGAGCAATCTGGGTATCGTGCGGTGGTTTCAGAAAAAAATATTGAGAAATGTCGTTACGATCCCGTTGTGCTTCAGAAATAGTAATATTCATAATCTTGGACATATTCAAATATTCGGATCATTAAAAATCTATCCAAAGTCTTAAACAAAAACTTTTTCACAATTTAAATAATTTTTCAGATTGTAGTTTTTAGCAGTGAGAATTTACTGACACATTTTTTTGAAAGTGTGTAATAATTAGATAAAATTTATTATATGAAGTAAAATTATGTGGGCTAGTGATTCAACAAATTGAGGAGGAGTACTTAACGTTAACTATATTAATTACTTTTATGTAATTATGTGCTTGTAACTGAAATATATAAAAGCCTTTTTTAAAAGTTCTTGAATACTGTATATAATATTAAACTTTTATGAAACTAATATGAAACTTCTATACAATTGACATTTTTACCTTTAAAAATTTTGCCTCTTAAAAAGTCCCCTGACAAAATAAGATTAGGTACAATATAACGTGTAATTTTTTGAAAAGTTTTCGACATTTATTCTCCACAATTGGTACCTTGTTACCTTTACATTACCGCAGTTCAGATTACCTTCGCCCCTATTACTAGGGAGGGCGCGTTCAAATGGGGTTAAATGTGGTAGGTTACCTTGTACATACAAATTATAACATAATAATAACCGAGGGTAGCGTTTTAAAACAGTTAATATACAGACAAGAGAGGGAAAACGTAATTAGCGGAGGTGTCACTGTGTGTGAACGTTCCACAACCTCGGCTTGGAAAATCGCAATTTTGTCGTTTTATTTCAATGAAAATAATTACCTATACTTACTATTGTTATAAGTCTATGAGGGAATAATATTATTGCAGTTTTTGGTATACTATATTTAGTTAAAATTTATTGTAATCGATCGATAATTAATTAATTAATATTAGGTTCTTTGTAAAAATTTGCTTGTTTTTTAAAACCTCTTGTCTAATTGCTCGTCTAAGTTTTGGTACTTTCGATAATCATTAACAACAGTTCTCCAGATAATATATTGTTCAAAATAAATGGTAATACTGACTATTACCGACTACAGCGTCATAAATTTAACAATAATTTTAGCTTGTATTAGGTGTTTGAATTTATTCGTATTATTTACAAGCATTTATTGAAAAAAAATGGTAGATTATATATTAATAAAAAGGAAAATGTTTTAATACAAGGAAATATATATGTATTATAAATAATACATATAGTATATCCAAAGATTTTAGTTCATACGTCATCAAATGTCTGATATTGCCTGTCGTAATTTGTAAATTCGGTTTAGAATCACACAATATTTTCTTTATCATTTTATTCTAGTTAAAAATGGACACAATGCTGTACGATAAGTTCGAACGTGTAACCTCACTGGCTTGTCAAAGTCGTCCGGTTGTCAAACATATGCAAAATTCTTCAGAACAATAGTGATAAGAGGTTATAAACCGGCGAATGCTATTTTAATGATTTGTTCGTTTTGATAAATTTCAAATCACCGCTTGGATAGAACAGATTGCGAATCTAATCAAGGAGACACAATGGAGGCCCCCTCTTGCCAGTAAAATTCGTTACTGTTAAATATTAGTTTGCTGAAAATATTTTTAGCGTGTTACAGTTGCACTGAATATTAGTATGGACGCGGTCACTGAAATACCTCAAGAAATGAGAAACATGATCTTGAATTCACCGAAAAAAACCGTCCTCATACGAAGTGGGTAACGAATCAAGATCAGCTTGATGTTAGCTGTATTGGAGATTGAATATATAAAATGTATAAAAACAGTGAGTAGATTTTCAATACAAACATAATTTAATACAATTATTGCAAGTGGAACTGTTAGTCTGAAAAGTATCGAAGAGGTCAAATGAAACTTCCAGATATAGCTTTTAAAAGAATAAAATTTTTAAAAGTCAATAATAAAATGAAGGAAGGCTATTAGTTCAATTTATGTATTTAAATGAGACATGGATATTTCAAAATGAGACCAATATACCTAACGGTCACTTATGACAAAATGATAATAGAAATAGTGTTGTGACAATAAAAGTTGATGGAAAAAGGTAAATGTTGGATTAACAATTGATTAAGGTTTTATTAGTCATAACATTTATTAATAATTCATTGCAGATATATTGTACATCGTGCTGGAAACAGGAATGGTTAATAACATCTTCCTTCAAATTCCCATTTCTCATTTTTTTTGGCCAAATGACGAAACCGTTTTGAAAGAACGATGTTGGTTTTTCAGCGATCCAATTATAGATCCATTTTTGCATTTCTTCCGCAGCCATAACCAGAAGATTCTACGTCTGTAATTTGTTGAATGTGGCAGAACTTCCCATTTGAATTTCCACGGTGTATTTTTAACAATTCTTGCAACGTGTGGCAGGGCATTGTCATACAAAATAATATATTGCGTCTGTTACTCGATTTCTTTGTCTTTTTTGCAATAATAAGTCATTAAATTTGTTGAATTAAAGTTGGTAGACATCTACAACCACAGTTATATTAGGTTTAAATAGCTATTAATACATAACACCTTGGTGATCCCACCATATGCTCACCAATATTTTTGAATATTCAGCTTGTTATTGATGTGCAAACTCTCTCACAAAACGCCACAGAAAACTCTTTTATTGCCTGGTAAGCAAGGGAAGCGTGTTGAAACGGTTCGAAATAATATTTGCAGCCAGTTGGTGTGGTGGCTATGTACCATTCATTTGGATCTTTCGAAAGTTTAATGTCTTGGTAAGCGTTGCGGAGATTAGAACCAAAAGATAACTAAAAATAAATGTTGATAAACACTTTGGATGCTATATTGCCACTTTTTCTTGAATTAGTAAAATTGTTCACAATATGATTTTGAAGAACTGTAAAGTGCATGAGATATATATAATTTTCAAATATATCAAAATGTGACATTTTTATAATTTTGTAACAGTAATAAAGATGAATGTATTGCTTTTGAGTGGTTAAATTAAAAGATATTCATACTTAGCGTGGAAACTTTCTAAAAGAGGTGTTAAGCAAGATAATCAAAATTTACTTGAATCTTTTAAAGAAAACCTATTTGTATCACAATTAAGTAACTTAATTTGTGTTGGATATTTATCATATTTTTACCTATTATCTGTTTTATTAATTCTACGATAACGAGTTCACTGATTATGTTGTTATGCTTATATTCGATATGTAGTGAAAAAACGGAAATTAATGACAAAATAACGTCCTCCTGACAAGATAACTAATTGAAGCCCCTTAATTTCCGTTAAATCAAACAATTAGGCGATAATAAGCCCCCTCCAAACCTTATTGCAGGCGTTAATAACACCGATATTAGCACCGTTAGGGCGGTTGGTTTTAATTGACTTTTCCACACTTCCAATCCAATATTCAAAGTAATTTTACGGTTTATTCCAGGTCCGCACGCAAATGACGTTTCCGCGAACCTTAATTGTATGTTCGGGTAACTCGCAATTAAGGAAAAAAACACAAACACAAAAAACAGTGCAACTTTGCTGAGCTATAATTAAGCTTGAGTAAAAAACGGCGTCAAAATTACAGTGGGATAGCGAAAATTGATTTGATTTAATCTTGAATCTGATTTTAACTAAACTCAATATATAGTAGATATAAATAGTAATAAATACTATTTATGTCTACGTCTGATACTTCTAATAAGTTCTTTTTTTATATTTTAAAATCTCCTTTTTACCAATGAGATTTTTTATGGACTGGACCTACTGTTTAATTTGGGCTTCGAACCACGGGCCTTGGCATTAAGCCTACTGACTGGCGAGTCACCAACTTAGAAATAATACCAGAAGACATCCGTTCTTACCCACCTTGTTACTGGCGTGACTGGGATCATTTTCTTCGTCCGATTTTACACTTTTGCCTAGGACAACCACACATTTTAGACAACCACAAAAAAATTAATACGATCATACTCCAGCAGGATTCGAGCCTGCGACTGCCACAACAGCAGGTGTACCGTCCTGTCGCCTTTACCACTGCGCCAACCAAGTCGGTTGCAATAAGTTCTGCTTAGTACCGGTTTAGTAACAAGAGTTACCTTAAACATTAATACAAAGTCATATGCTTTTATTGTATTAAGTATTATTCGATATATCCAATGTTAAAAAAATAGTGTGATTTTTATGTAATACTAGTGATCACCCCACTGGCGGAAATTTGACTACGATTTATTAATTTAATCGTGATTCTCACATAATAATTTAAAAATGATATTTTATTCTACTAAAATTTGTAAATAAGAAATATATTTGAGATTTAATATTAATTAAAATAATATAGGTCTGTATATTAAAACGTATTAAATTATATGCAAACTATCTGAAGTAGTAACAGTCACTAACTCTTTTTAAGTAATAGTAATATTATATTCAAAACTGTAACTTCAGAGCGTCAAATATAAGTATATATGATGTTGCCTTACTTTTATGTTATAAACATTAATATATAACAAATTAAATATAACAAATGAAGTGATACATGTTGGTATATTAAAACATGGAATGTACCAATACAACAATTCTGAAATTGATATTTGATTTAGTTTCGTTTCAACTGCTGTATATTTTCTTTGCTCTATTTATGTGTTCATATAATCTTTACCTTTTATCCGTATTTGTCACCTAAAATATATGTTGAAAAAAATAAATACACCAGGCTGATTAAAGGAATAATTTCATTACCAACATTTTAAAATAAAATTGCATCATTCTTCGTTTATTTATTCTCCGCTTTTTGATCTTTAAAGTAGTGGTCGTATTTATTCTCTACTATATGTATTTATTTCAAGCTCTTATTCTATGAATTTTATATAAATCTGGAAACTCGCATTTACTGATAGCTCATTCTGAATTTGTCTTCTATGGTTTACGTTAATCTACTGCTTTCTACTTTATTTTATGTCTCACCTGGGACCTAGTCACTCACCAACAATGTTAACATTCATTTAACACTTGATACACAAATTAACGTATTTGTTAGCTGAAATGTTCGGTTAATGATTCGCTATATTTACTAATAAAACCTGAAATGTATTAGAAGTTAATAACATAAGAATTTAAAGAGAAAACTTAAGCAATCTAGAATTGCCTTTAATACCAATGGTGTACTGTTTCCAGAATCATATCAATTACTATCAGTTCTTAAACCAGATCTATTTTTCTTAGCTCTTCTGAGTTCACTAAATATCAAATTAAACCAAAAATTTAAATTAAAATAAATTTTGCTTGGAAAAATTTAAATACCTTGTAAACGAAGAGGACAGATGACTCGTGTTATTCTATAATATTTATAATTTTGAAATTTTCGCATATTCAGACTTTCTTTCACAGTTAACACATGGACTGAAAAGTCCAGAGCGTAAAAGCTCGATTTCTTTATTCAAAGTTAGCTTTAGTCATCAACGTGATCTATATCAAGAGCCACACAATCCTTCCAGCACCGCTCTAATAAAAAATTTTCTTTGTTATATGCCGTCGTTTCTGTGCAATTTCGGCCTTCAAACGCTCCAATAACGCTATAAAATATTCACTGTTCATGGTATTTCCCTTCTCAAGACAGTCGATGAATATTACATCACGCACATCCCAAAATACCGAGGCCATAACCTTTCCAGTCGATTGGACGTTTCAGATTTGGTTCACCAGTTGCTGTCCACTCAGATGACGATCTTTTTTTCAGCCATTGTCCTATATCGACGCAAAAATTCAAATTTGTTACGTTTAAACATGGCCAAGCAGTACTCAGAATTTTTTTTACTCAGACTGTAGTCAGAACATATTTTTGTTTTTGGTCAACAGTGAGCTACCGCGGCACCCACTTTGAACAGATCTTTCTCATAGTTTAATGCTCATGCAATATAAACCTACTTATAAAACTATAAAACTCACGCAACTTCATTTTTCGATCTTTGAAAACGATTTTGTAGACTTTTTTGATGTTTTCTGCTGTTGCCACATCATTTGGACGTCCACTGCGTTCTGCATCATCGGTGTCTTTACGACCACGTTTGAAGTCACAAAACCAACACTTTTCAAGCCATAGCTTGGCTTGAACAGTTTTTTTTCCAATTAAGTAGCAGTGTAAAATTAAACACGAAATTGTTGTTGATCCATTATTTTGAAAATAACAAGAAGTGGTGGGACTCACAAACTTATGATTAGAATATCATGATTTTTTTTCTTATTCCAGATTGGTCAGCTAGAAGCAAATGGTCTTTTGCTGATGTCGCTTCGGGTTCGGGATAGAAACATTTTCCGGGCAACAGGGACCTTGGGATTCGACTGAGATTGTCGTAGTTTGTTTAGCTACCGGGGTTTCTGGAGGGGTAGGAATTTGATCAAGTTGTTTTCATGTTCTAAGGCGCCTAGGGAGAATCTTATACTGAGCATGTTCGTGAATCTTTTCACGAACGGGATATCTGACTCCAGGTGAGTGTTATATAAATAAACCATGGGACATTGAGTAGCCCGCGGACTTATTTGGACTCGAATATTCGTAGCAATGCAAGTTGGCTCTCAGAGACGTACCTGTACCACAATTGTGCTCCGTAGAGGTATACTGGATGGACTAGCGTCGTATACAGAGTCTCTTTCTTGGGGATTGGAAGTTTGCTTTTTCTGCACAGTAGTGGAAATAATAGGCTGTACACGCCATTGTCTTTGCGAATAGCGTGCCGTATTTGAGATGACCATTGGAACCTGAGATCGCAATGGAGACCGAGGTAAGATATCATGTGGAGACACGGAATATTATGAAACTTTCTTTTGAAAGTTAGTACTAACTGAAAAAGCTGTCAATGCAATAAACTATCACTATTTATGTGTTAGACCCGGGACTTTTCATTCCATGTGTTATATATGTTATACCTTCTGATAGAGCAGAAACATTAATTTGTTATTTCTAAAAAAAATAAAATGTAGCTTTGCATGATAACATATTGTTAATTAATTTATATGTTGTCTATATTTAATAATTCATCTACTATGTTACATATGTTACACTTGAATTTTAATTATATAAAATTTATTTACATTTTAGTTTCTATATTGATTGAATATTGTTTTATTTATATAATTTGTGTTTGTATAGTATATTTATTTTATGCATATTTATTTTGTTTTGTTTTTGTCTACTAACTCTCTGAGTTCGCCAAAAGTTTAGAGAATTCAAATTTAAAATTATTAAAATTAGAGAGATTTATAATTTGATAGTTCCTCAGGAAATGTTAAGCGAAGAAAAATTGTTATAGGTATATGTAATACAATTAATAATTTGACGAGATATTGATAAATTATTGCAATTACAAATTTCCATTTAATATAATCAGATAAAATATCAAATGTAAAATAAAAATAACAAATGAAGAATATTTAGGAAGAAATTCTTAATAATGTTAATCATATACACTAATATAGTATATTTTTATCTACATTCTCTAAAAACTTATAAGGTTGTTCATGTACGTTCGAACTTATATTTTTCAGGGAACTCTGGATTTTACGGCGCGAGTGTCTTTTATCTTCGCAGATTATCGTTTAATACAAACAATGCCTGGGTAAGTGTTTATTTTTAAGTAAGCGTTTCTGATGTGGTTAGCTTTTACCGTTTTTATATTTAAACTAGTTAATTATAGTTTGTGAATTCTTAGTCTTTTACTTCATTGTGAATATATTTTATAGCAAATGTGTTACATACATTACAATTCTTTTATATATGCAGTTGATAAAACATATAGTATTTAGGATATGTAAAATACTCATAAGTAAAAATGCAACAAATTTAAAATAGAATTTAACTAACCTTATACATTCCATACGTAGATATATAATAATGCAGTAGTTCTTGTTATAAATTTGGTTTGTTGCCGCGGTTAACTTAAAATAAATATCTTATAATGACAGTTCTAAAATTTTGTTTGAGCAATTTTGTCACATCTATCATATGTTGTAAATAAGATTGCTGGTTGGTAAAATTCGCTGCATTACTTTTTACAAAATAAAACACATTCTGTATCGCTAAGTGAAGAAGGTGACTGAATTTGGTGTCTGTTACTTCATATACAAATTCGTTCTGATTTTTCTTGTTCTTTCTTGCAGTTTTGCTCTATAATTATTCTTTTCGTCCTTGCTTTCTAGATTAGCATGTCTTAGCATTAAGATACCAAACATATATAAGTATTATATTCATAGTTTTTCGAATTCTGACTTAAATTTTCATCTTCTAGCTTCCGTTACTTTCAATTTATTACTTGTTTTGTTGATCCCATATTTATTTATTTTTGCGTCCATAAATATTATGGATAAAGTTGGTGTACGATTACTACCTTGTCTCACTTCTGCTTTTCTGAAAGTTTTTAATTTCTTATTGCCTGGAATTGTAGCATTTGTATTTTTACTATGTATTTCTGGAATTACGCTAATTAATTTATAGCTTATTTGTTATTGTTCCAATATATATGTTGCTTTTTTGTCGAAATAAAAATATAAAAATATTTTGGGCAATTTGAGAGCGTTTGTACTTAGAATAATAATTTGCCGAATTTTTACTACTTCGAAAATTTCATTCTAAATTAGGAAAAGAAATGGGAGAATTATTTATGTATTAGAATATCGAATTTGTTGCATTACGATGATGAGCAGCGTCAAAAATCGCGAACAAGAGAATGTCAACAGTCACAAGTGTTTCTGAAAACAACAGAAGTGGCATCGAAAAAGGTTATTCTGTATATGACGGGGCTGGAAGGGAGTCGTTCATTTTAATCTACTTCCAGTTGTTCAGATCAATGATTGAATTACTTTAATTTCTGTAGCTAGATATATAAAGCCAGGCAATTGAAAAAAAATCGTCTAAATCGAATAATAATAAAGTCGCTGTTTCCCATCACGACAATGTTCTTCTTTGATGACAGCAAACACTGATAGAGCTTGATGTTGATTAAAAAACAGTTCTGTCTTCGTCGTTGGAGAACTTCTCCGATAGTTTCCGTAGCAAACTGTTCTTGGATCCCTTTTATTAGTTTATTGTTGCTGATTCACTTTGCGCCCTGGCAGCTCACACTTTACGATTTCAGCTTGACTTTCTTGCGACTTAATGAAAAACTTTTACTTCGCACTACTTACTTAATCTGTACTAATTATAATTTAAATATACCAAGCGGATCTTTAATTTGGGTCTTTTTATCTAGACTTTTCAACCATAAATTGTGATTGTGAAAGATAATTGAGGAGAGATGACTAGAAAACCGCGGCTTAAATTATATAAGGCTGCAAGCATATCACTCCTACTTTGAAATCATAACAGTATCTGCCAATTAGTTTGTCACCTAACCCATAACAAACCAATGGCTAATTATAATGCGAACACATATTTTAATTGCAACAAAATTCGATCAAATGCTGACCGAAAATATGCCAGGGAGACTCAAAATACCACCATAAAGATATAAAAACGCAGATATTATAAAAGTGTCATAAAATATGTACTATTACAATTTTATAAAAGTAATTAAGAAATTTCCTCCTTTATCTCTCTGACATCTTTAACAGTTGGTATGCAATTTAATGGTTACATGTTTGCAAAAAGCATTGTATGTTTTGGCTCTTTGACGATATTATGATTTAAAACTTTGTCAATTATAATAATATCAGCATATTTAGTTTAAATAAATCCATTTCTGCTATATAAATAAACCAGTGGAACTTTACTATAGAAACGATTCGAACATTTTCAAATATATAATAATAAGATATGTGCAAGAAACAATTTTATGGGTCTTTATTTTCACATTACTTTCCAGAAGGTTCTGAAAAATTAATCTGATAACCCTAATTTAAATGGTAATTAATTTAATTTTAAATAAAACGTAAAGTGAACAATGTTGATTGGTAATGTTAGATGTCACTTCCGTTAATTAGTTCTAAAGGAATCTCGTTCTGACCGAGAGACCGCCGAAAAAAACGACATCCAGTTACGATAATGATCGTCAGATAAATAGATCCATAAAGCAGAGTTATGCGCGTGTCAAATCCGTCCGACCATTAAATCAAATGGGAGAAAACGCGCGAAGCTAACGGCAAAAAGCGGTTTTTAGCTAATTGGCATCGTAGATTACGCCGCATGGCTGACACGTACCTCGTGTTTGGTAATATAAATGGGCTTATTAAGGATGATCCACACCGTGGTCTCCCAGCAGCCTGGGTGCGTCGTCGAACCCTCGTACGTCATGAAGTGTTCGGTATCGGGCAGCATGGCTCTCAGTGAAATGTGTTTAACTGGTGTTGATGCACCTGAAAAGGAATAGAGGCGTTAAGTGTGAACTACTCAAATAAATTGTAATCCATTGTAAGAAATATTATACATTTTGCTACTTTTGCATATAGTTTAGAACATTGTATTAAATTGTAAAACGTACATAATTTAATTTCTTAAATTTGGTTTATCTCTGATTGATACAATTTTTGTCAAAACATATTGGAATATATTGGGCACCCAAACTTATTTTTTCTGTGATAGCTTATTAAGTGTACAGGTCTTAATAACATCTTTATTTTTGAGTAATGGTTACTAGCACGGATAAGTTATTTGTATAAATACTGTACCGTCAACTATGAGTAATATAATCGAAAAAATTATATTGTTTTAAAAGTAATTACATCTTACGTTAGACATGCTTAGGACAATCTTAAGTTACAAATTAATTTATTACTACTGTTGTATTGTACTGGCATTAATACACAAGCAAGGCTAGTACGGGATTAATACATCAGTATGTATTTTCCAAATTAAAATAAAATTGAACTACTTAAGCTAAAGTCAGGAATACTTGTGTGATTCACTTTAATCTTCTGCTTTCCCGCCTGTTGTCCAGTAGCTGTACTGATTCCATGTTGAAGTTATTGATCAATGTTATTTCATGTTTTGAGGCGAAATCTTGGATCACTTCGTATATCCATTTTATTTCGTGATCATCGACATTGGTTACCTAGCGATAAGCATTAGTTTGTTGGATTACTAGTTGGTTCGATGTTTTAATGCAACCCAATACATGATGTTTGTCCAACATGATGTTTCTAATTGAACGTACGTATTGCTTATTTTTCTGATTGTTTAGTGCTACTATTCTGCTTAAGGAATCGAGCACCCGTACAGTGATATAATTAGGTTTTTGTCGTTTCGTCGCAACGTAAAATTAACAAGGAGATATTTTGAGCTATTGAGTTGTATTTTCCAGTCTCTAGTCCGTTTGTACATGTACTTTTTCTACAGATTTAAACGGAGATTTAGAGACCTTTAACCAAAAAAAGTAATACAAGTGTCCTTCAAATAGTCAAAAAGTATTAATATAAATATTATTACTGTATTATTATATAAATATTAATGAATATTATTATATAAATTAGATTCAAATTAATAAATTCCAAAAAAAAACGAAATACGCCCAAATCAGGCAGGCAGGGATTAGATCGGTGACACAAAATATACATAACAAATATATTAGGCTATATTTTCATTGACCTGACCGATGCGATGCGAATATTCGTCGTTTTTATTATCTATAAATCAACTATGGATGTGTACATTTTAAAACCAAGACCTGGCAGTGCTGTACCGCAAAGGAAATTAAAGAGTTAATATATGACAAAAATAATTAAGAACAATATGATGATGTAGAGTTATATTTTACGCTGTATATAATATACAGCTGTGAAAGAATAATCCGATAAATTTCATCCTAGCATATATTAACAAAACTCTATTATAACTAAGGTTTTTAGAAATTCGAAGTAGATTTTGATTTGATTTGATATCTAGTGAACACAGAACGGCTAAGAAAGCTGATGTTGATGAAACCTGAAGACGAATAGAGGCGCTTAGTATGAAGACGGTCAACTTCTGAAATAAATTGTGTTCCTTTGTAAGCTACTTTTGTATATAGTTTAGAACATTGTAATATATTGTAAAACATACAGAACTTAGTTCCATAAATATGGTGTTTTTCAGATTGGTAATTTGAAAGATTGATAAATACTTTATATTTATAGTTCCGTCAAAAGTTATTGGAATGTTGTTAAGCTTGTACAATCTACGAGTCTTGATAACATCTTTATTTTTGAGTAATCACTAGAATAGATAATTTTCCAATACTGTACCGTAAAGCATGAGTAATTTAATTTAAAAAAATAACATAATGTATATTAAAATAACAATATAAGTTTATTTCAGATATTCGCTATATTTATTTACCAAATAATGTGTAATATATTTTAATATTATATATTCGGTATTATATCGGCAATTAAAAAAAAACTTCTATTATAAAAATCATAAGATATAATATTATAATAATTATAAGAAATAAACAAAACAATAGGTCCATTAATATGGTGCTGATAGGTCCATTTGTTATAAATTAGTCTGAACGTTAGTTAGTTGGAATAATATTATAATATAGTTTGAGTTGATATATTTTTAAATAATTATTTTAAAAAATCATGGAATTAGTTGGACCTAGTGCTAACTAATTTCACTTTTCCATTTGCGCAACACAATAGACCGGCTTCAATTTTTTTTTTGTGTAAACGAAGTTGTCCAGCTACTACCAAGTAGTATTTTGGATTTTTGTAATTTTGATTTTGAGACCCTGGATTATTTATTTACCGCGAATGGTGAGAGTGTAGGGCTTTAACCAGGGGATTGACGTGTTGTAAGGTGCCGAGGAATAACCTTATACTGAGCATAATTGTGAAACATGTCACAAAAAGGAAGCCTTATTCGAGAAGTGTGTTCATGTTCCTCATAAACGATGAGACATTGAGTAAGGCGCGGCTATTTTTGGCCTGAAATACTAGAAGTAGTGCGAGTTGTTTCTCAGAGATGTAGTTATACTACAACTGCGCTCCATAGAGACAAATTGGTCGAACCAGCATTTTATACACCGTTGCTTTCTGAGGAAATCCGAGTTTGATTTTTCTGCAGAAGAGGAGACCGGGGTATGTGTTTTTTTGTAGCCTTTATAGAGGAACTTTATTAATCTGCAGTCGTCAGAATTTGTATCACACGATCGCCTGGTTGAGTTGAGCTTGGAGTGTGTTTTGTATTGCATCCGGCGGTGAAAAACGCAGTCGTCTGCATAAAATACTGTGTTCGATTGATTGGGGAAAGAAAAATCTTAATAATATCACCAATCTTTACTTGAAAGGACCTTTATTCCAAAATGTGAGTGAGTCAGTGATATTAGATCATCCGGCAAACCTAGTTTTGTGGCCTTAAAATTTTGAGCGTCACCTGTCTGTGATCTGCGAATTATTTCAATTTTATTTCGTTTTTCATGTTGCTGCGTAGTCCTATTACATCTAAGATTAGCATAGCTCTTAGCATTTCCATTTCTTCGATCCAAATTGCTCCCTCCGCGTCTTACAGGCGACAACTGTATATAGTAAATATAGAATGTGTTAAATATACAGATGAATTCAAGTAGTTAATGGATCTAACTTAGATCAAGATTTTAGATCAAGACTCAATATTGATATTGATCTATTTTGATCAATACAGACTGTTTATTATTATGGATCGTCATCCCCAGAGTTGACAGGTTGGATCAATTTGAAAGAAAATATGTCAAATCTATAGATTTGATGCATTCGAACAGTTTACATTCATTTTAAAGTTGTGTTTATAGTTTGAATGGGCAAAAGAAAAAGTATTCTTACGTTCTTTCATGTTATTTTTCCAATTCTTTTTCTAAACTTCACTACATTTACTAAAACAAAAAAATCGAAATTCACTTTCAAGGTTTGCTTTGTGCTTGTCATAGTCTGAAAGTTTTCAAAATAAGACTTACTTGACTTCATTTGACCTGGATCTTTCCTTCACAAATATGTTTTTAACCATTCAGTCATGTCTTTCAATCCCAACTCTAGTGAATAAGGAATATGTTAACTATTAGATTTACCGATGTCTTAGTAATAAGCATACCTAAAAGTGATAGTCGTATAAAATCTGCATCCTTTATCAATTAAATACTACCATATTTTTATTATTGATTAACTTGCTCTATTTATATGCTGCATTTATATTTGGTGCTATTCATTTAATATTTTTTATTTGTATATAACCATATAATAAATCCGAAGGCTTGCAAGATTATTAAAGCAAGCTCACTACAAACACTATATTGAGTTATAATTGAATGATATATATCATTTCACATAAATTACTGAGTATATAATTGATTAGTCATGGTAGAATACTTGAGAGATTAAATTTTTGGAGAATATTGTTACGTTTTAATATTCTTCGCAATTTTCAGACACCAATGTGCAGTAACGTACAAGAGTAGACATGTAAACTGAGTAATACGTACGTGTCACATTATTTACACGGAAGCAGTATTGGAACAACATATAATTCATTTCATTTTGTCTATCCCCTTTATGTATACTATAGAGACACCCTCAATATTTGCCCTCTATAATTGTTCTACGTTCAACATCTCTCTTTTTGAAGAATTGTTTATGTATACAACAAAGGATACAACATGCCTCGTCACTGTCAATATTAAAAGTTGCAATAGAAATAGTCCACCAGATATTACTTTTAACAATTACGTGCCACTGCCAAATTCGCATCCTTAACTTTATCAGATAAATTTAAAACGGGTATCATGTCGATATCATGATGTATCATGATATATTACAATGGGAAACAATGGTTATAATAAATATTATATAAATAATAAGAATACTGATAGATAATACCGTCAATAACTAGTTATATAACTGCTATAACAGCTAGAACTCATTCAAGATACTAATTTGTGGAATAACTTACCAATGTTGTTATTTCTATGCCGCTATTCATCCCTAAATCATTCAGATCGTATTAGAAATTAGGCATGGCTATTAAAGCACTATTAATATATTGGATATCTCCCTTTTGGCCGAATCAAGCTAAAAGCCTTTGGCAATCTAGTCGATTATAATTTGATGCATTGAAAATGAATTATTTGTTTAACGTACATACACAACAATCATGTTAAATAATTAGAGCTATATCAATTGATCGGTACATTCATTGTCTCGGTAAATTAGTCAGATTAAATTGTTTTGGAAAAATATTTTATTATTTTTTATTTTACTTTTTATTTTAAGGTCAGATATAGCTAGTAAAAGAGGAATGAAAAGAGAAATACTTCTAGCTTCAAATGATAAAGTTTGAAATAAACTAAGGAGTACAAATAAATGAAATATAAATATTAAAGGATCTTTTTGAAGTTTTATTGTGAAAAATCGGCGCATTCTGTTTTAATAAAAGATTTTGTCCATCGACAGTCCCTAATTTTGCCTCATCTTCTAGGTAACATATGGGTATTATCTCGAACGAACGATGTATCTTTTGAGGTGTGTGAAGCGCTGAAGAAGTGCTGGGACAAGGTCTGGAAAATATGGCGGATGGGATAGGACCTTCCATTTTCATGCTTCCAAATATGTTTTCACTGGCTTCGAAACATGTGGTTGGGCGTTATCATGCTGAAGAATAACACTGTTGTATCCTTGTTTGTATTTTCCTAGTTTTTCGCGTAGTGCTCGGTTCAAACGCATCAATTGTAGACGGTAGCTATTCGAATTGCTGATTTCATGGAGTAATGGTTTCGAATTTTCGTCTATATTTCTCCTTGCAGTGTCACATAATTTGGGAATTAGTGTAGAAATAACAAAATTACTATCATTTGATATTATAAGTTACAAGGGCTTTAGTTATGGGAAAGCAAAGGCACTGGTTTAGCAGGAGTTCAAGTATTACTGTAAATTCTTTACGCTTGAAGTCATTCAAATGCAATGCTTTAGACAAATTCTAGATATTTTTCTCTAAGATCGTGCTGAAAATGAAGTTATTCGGTTGAGACGTAATCATCAGTCTACAGTTGAGGAACAAATGCAGGGACACAAATTACAATAGTTTAGACATGTTCAAAGAACAACATCAAGTCAACGAGCTTCTCTTATCGAAACTTTTACATTTGGAATATCTCGTAGGTCACTAGAGTACAGTCAATTAAACGATCGTACAAAAATTAGCGGTGACTCTCGAACAAATTTTTAGACAAATGCTAGCTATTACATTTATTAGAACGATCGAACCGGTTTATATTTTGAAATTGGAATTGAGATATTATTTGATATCCGGTTACATTTTATTTAATCAAAACAAACAACATTCGGGAAGGAACTTTCTTGTTAAGATCTCCCAATATGTGCCTCATCTCCTTCTTTTTGCTTACCATTTTTATATTATCATCCTCATCATCATCATTATAATATCTTCACTTCATTTGTAGTATCGGGTCTGTTATCTATTTTATATTATATTAACAGTTTAAACTTGATAAAATGCGATTTGAATCTACTATAATTAAATTAGTTATCGCTCATCTATGAGTCGAAATACTTTTTGTGTCAATAAACTATGTTTAATTGAAAATCTATTTACATTACCGCTAATTGTTCTGTTCAGTTAACTAAACAAAAGGCTTTTTGCTTTTGATTTACGTGCATTTTACTGTTTTTATTGGGCAATAATTTGAAGTAATTCAATGGTTTTTAAAACATAAATTGTACCAATATTAAACTGGTGAATTTTGTAAAGGAGCTTTAAAATAGGTTGTTTTTTTGTCTTAGGTATTTAACTTTTTATACTGAATTTTGAACTGAATGGGAACTTTTTCATCTAGCAAAGAGGTTTAGGCAGGGGATTGCTTACGATGGAAAATTATTACTTGGGTTTTGCAGCACTCAAAAATTGAAGCCATTTTACTGTTATATTTAGCTGCTCTTTGAATTTGTAGCGTATATATTTGGACGATTGAGAGTGTACAGAAAAGGCAGTATCATTAGTCATTAAACGTGGACTTTACTGCAAATTTGTTCATGATGCCCCATTTTGTCAAAGGCTAATGAGGTCTAAGGGGACTGTTCCCTTGATGTTGTTGTTATGATAAGTGTGACTTGTTAATAAGTCAGAAATTTTTTTAAGCTGTTGCTAAATTTGACAAGTATGATTCCTTGAGAATTTGAAAAATTTCTGTCCTAAGGGGGCTGTAGATATATCTATCGGTAAGTCTGGCGGAAGCTCCATTAATTAATTTTTGGGCAAGGTAGTTACAGTTAGGCAAGTCGAGGTAATTTGGAAATGTGGTACATGTGTCTCGTTCGTATCCTAGAAAATATCCAAAAATGTCTAAAATTTCTAGTCATTTAAGAATAACATCATAATAGACTAATAAATTCGACTTCATCTTATTAGTGGCATGGATTTGACGTATTTTTTGAAGAAAAATAAAAATACGAACAATATAATATATCGAATATTTAAAGAATACACTAAAATTACAGAAAAAAGTTATGTTAAGTTCTTGATGTGGGGGTTTTAAAAAAATCACGCGTCCTCGTTGAAATCAATCGTCCTCATTAATATTTGAATTAAAAAAAAAAGAAAATTCGTTGTATGCCCCAAATTACGTCTGCTGAAAAAAGCGTGATATTTTTGTACCACTCTTTTGACATTTCCTATTTTTAAATATTACTAAAAAGTACAAATTTTGTTATAGGTTTAGCTTGTCGGTTCGGCAGGACTTTAGATACCATATCAAAGGTCTCGAAAAAATAGTTTCACTTTTCACTCAAATTCTAGACTAGAAAGTATCCGATTAGTTATGAGCCGGTTTAGAGGCCACGCCACTAGAACAGCTATATCTTCGAAAATTATTTAATTTTTGAAAAATCCTCTTAAGGGCATATCCGTAAAGGGCAAAGCTAGACTAAATTAACCCCTTTAGCTTTAAGGAAAATGTATCTCATTACATCGTTAAAGAAATTCAACTTATGTATTTATCTACACATGTTACTCTACATGTCCTGAGATAAGTTATCGAACAAGGTTACATAGAAATATTCGCCCGGACTTGTTCGGACTCGACCCTTATATCGATGCACACTCGGCAGGTACGTAAAAATTTACATTAATCGAAAATTGATGAGAACTTAGATAGTAGTAAATCTGAAGACGTTGAAAGACTGCAAGGAACTATAGTTGGAAAAACTAAGATTAAAAAAGTTCGGCGGAAATGTGCTTTCGTGTAAACTTGCCGGGGTATCAAAGCGAAAACATTATGCAAACGAAGTGGCGGCGGAGCAAGATGGGGTGGGGGGCCGAATGGGCGTTCAAAAAGGAATTTTATTAAATTCTCCCCTGGTTTTTCGCTGTTTCTATTGCCCCCGATAGATAACGATGAATTAATTTTTGCGTTTTAATGTAACATGCTTCCCCTCCCTTTTTTTTATATTTTATGATATTCTGTACCAGTCAATAAATTTGTACTTCTCAATTTTATTTGAAACAGTTGTAATTTGTAATTTAATCAGATATCCTAAACTTATATTTTGTAATGGGTCAACAATTTTCTTGGTTACTTGTTTAATAAACAAATTGAAATTTTTACTACTCTTTTGAATTTCATTATTATTAAAAGTTGTTCTTTATAGTATTCATATAATCTTTGATAGCACTTCTTGTACAAATAGTAACCAAGGATTTCCTTCACAACCCTTGTAATGTGTGATCATTGCCTGATTACTCACTATTAGTGTTTTTTTGCAACAGCAGTCGATCGTTCACTTTGTTCAATTCACCCTGTAAACATCTGCAGTAACAGTTTTATTCGGTTTTAGCAACTCGTAATTCGCTGTACCTTATTGACCCCATCTTATACCTAGCAACATCTCCTGGAGTATCGTAGTAGATTCACTTCTCATCACCAGTCACAATAGGCCACAGAAAAAAATATTTTTTGCTTGGTAAGAAATGAAACGGCAATGTCGAAACAGTCCGAAATTACATTTTCGGTATCGTAGGCATTTTTTTTTCCTTTTGGATATTTCCTATAGTATTCAAATGTCTAAAACCAGTTCAGTAATCAGCTCTGATTTCTGAGAAATTCTAATATATTTTTTGGAGAGTTTGAGCTGTGTTTTCGTATAATAAATCCGGCAATTCATTGTCTCTGACAATTTTTTGACTATACAGACTGTCGGTTGTCATTGACTTCAAAATTAGGATAAGAAGGATCACTATGATAATAAGTTTCTAAAAGTATTAAATAAAAAGTATAATCATATTAAAAGCAAAATTGGTATTTTATGTCGAGGCATGACAAGAGCTGGAGAAAGGCAAAGAAAACAACTGGAGTTCAAATGTAAGAAAATGTATTCGTTAATACGAAAAAAATTACAATTATCAGTACATACATGGACATACGGAATACACTTATGGGGATGTGCCGCGAAAATAACATAAATATTATACAAGTTTTCCAGAACAAAGTCCTGAAAAATATTGTAGGTGCACCCAGATAGTGCAGGTTTGATTACTTACATCGAGATCTTTAGATACCGACTGTCACCCAGGAAATCAAGAGAACCGTAACGAGACATGAGGTCAGACACCATCCATATCGATCTTGTCAATATCAAACTCTTGAATAACATCAGAATAGGACATATATTCAAAAGAATCAAACTTGAAAGTTGTGTAGGGCAGTGTAGTAAGGCGAATTTAATAGAAAATCAGCGATTATTATTATTACACCAGTGAATAAGTTATGGGTATATATTTATACCTAAATTTAATCTGTTGTAAAAATAAATTGTAGGCTAGTCGGCAATAACTAATAACAATGTAATATTGCATAATAAAATATATTCTCTTCAGACTCTTGGATCATACAGTTCTAATCGTTAGTTTAGAATAAGATACAGAATATATTTAAAAGTTATTTTATAATATTTTTTTTATTTTCATGGTAAAATCATATGTATCGAATAATCATTATTAGTATTTATTATAAAAACATAACGCATATACATTATTTATTTTTCATGTCTTTTATGCTTTAGTTATGAAGAAATGCAGGCAGTAATAAATTAGTTTTTCTATAGTAAAGGACTCCAGTGTTGCAAAACTTTGCTCGGAAACTTTTGGAATTCAACGGGATGTATTCGAAAGTATGATTTTTGAAAGCTCTATTTGATAATAAGGTAGAGTTAAATTGCTGCATATGGGTATATAGTGTATGGGCTAGAACTCGGTCGAAACTTTTCGGGTTATATAGATCAAACATATCGTACATGAAAAGCCACATATATATTATATTTAACTTATAGTCAAACCATTAACTTTAAAAAACTTTATATTTGAATATTATTAATATATATAATTTCGACTTGAACAGTTTCTAGTATTATATGATCTTGACAATGGTTATAATTTCATAAAAAACATTGTTTAACCATTTTCTTGTAGCATTGCATAACTCTATGGATTTCTTTATTTTCATGTCCATAGTTTTCAAATATATTCACGGAAGTACTGAATTGGCTCTGGTTTATATAAGTTTATATGTTTATATGTTTATATGTTTGGTGAATTTTCCAAGAAATTTTTTTTATGAATTATGACTGATTTTGAAAGTCAAATTTGAAGACATTTTGTTTTGGTAGCAGAAAACCTGCTGGGTAACTATAAATCAAGAAATTATAAAAGAACTGTGTAAAGGTTATTGATAAGCTTCAAAAATTTAACTTCAAAATTTTAAATTTAGCTTTCTTCACGCTTTCTGGGAATTTCAGAAATTATAATGAGGAACCGTATATTATATTATAACGGGAAAGTAATAGAAGAAAGGTATCGGGGTAGAAGGGATCGTCATATGATTGCAGATTAAAAGTATTTTTTATCTTAAGGTTTCATATTAAGGATATAATTTTATGGACTTGCACTACAAGTATTATATATGCTGATGTCATATTAAAAGGTTATAAATAATTTTAGGCCAGATTTTAAACAATTTTCTCGCGAACTAATATGATAAATAATCTACAGTGGATTAAGTATAGTACTTTAATACCAGAAGGGTGTATAGATTATTCGCATCAAATTTCAAATAAATCGGTACACTATTCAGATATCATGTCTGAAAAAAGTGGTTTCGAGAAAAACACGTTTAAAATTTGGTTATTGAAGGAAATCCATTTCTTCAAATTTCTAAACTAGAATGTCCCATTAAGGTTGAATGCTAGTACTAAGTTATCTATGGTGATAAGCGAAGAAATCTTGAGTATTAGTTGTACCAATACATATTCAATATTAACCAAATATATATAGTTATTGTTGCGTCGCAAATTTATTTTGAATGGTTGGGACAGCCATGTAAAATGTAAGTTACGCTAATTGTAGAATTCTATCGGTCCTATTATTAGAGGGTCTAATTTATTAAACCTTTTAACTTAAGTTTTTAATATATATGACATGGAAAAGAATTATGATACTTACTCTCCCGCCTCTCAACACTTATAGTAACATAATATGTAGTATTTGAGACAATGTATCTTTTTCTTGTTGTGTTGATATTTTTAATATATTAATTAAAAGCATTTTATAGGCATATTGTAAGAACAAAAGTCACTACCTAAAACTTTTTCCTTAATATTGTTTTTAAAATCTAAATATAATATTTAGTTATATCATTTGATGAATATAATTCCACATGTCCGTTTTATATAATTTTAGAACATTGCATTGTTCTTACACATAGCTTAGCCAACTACAATACTAACTCAAAGGGTTTCTGTCTTTTCCATCTGCGAGGAACTCCACTGTTTTTCTTCGCTTTTTATGTTCACACAGACCTTTTAACATTTTCGCTGACCATTGACATTCTTAGGTCTTTGTGGATTTATTCATTTCTAATATACCATAGGGCATTAACAATGTTGGGAGAAATTTTCTTTTGATAAGTTTGAATGGCTTCAAAATTCAGTTATGTAATAACAATTTCTTGTGGACTTATAAATCAGCGTCGTCCAAGTGAATCCACTCATGTTTTGACTTTTATTCAAAGTTCTGCTAGCTTCTTTTCAACATTCCCTTCCACTTGATCATGGCATCTTTTGTCATGCCCAAATATTTTCCTGTTTTTGCATCTGACATATTTTTTGTATGTGAAATTCACATAGGTTTATAGCACTTAATTTTAATTTCCATTTTTTAGTCCATTCAATAATGTTATTGACAGCAATATGTATCTATTTACAGTCGTCTTAATAGTGTTACTTATAGCGAGTAACCAGCAAGTGTGGCCATTGTCACTTTTTCAAATTTGGAGAAATTATTGACGCAAAGTAAGTACAATAGTGGTCCCAGAAGTCTACATTACGGTATACCCGCATAAATGACTTTTAAATATATTCTATATCTTATTCTATAGTGACGAACAGAACTGTAGAATCTAAGAATCTGACTCATTTGAGCAGGTCTTTATTTGTAGTTTTCAGCGTGCAATGGATATTTTATTTTAATTTACGTTCAAACTGGTATTATCGTATGTTATTGGACCAATTGGATACAGAAAAATATTGTTTTTCTAAGATGATGTACCTGCTCACACACTTCAAGAAGCCATTGCTCATATCAATGAATTAAAGTATGAATTGTTTCATTATTCATGTTATTCACCACATTTATATTTCCCAAACTATTGGCTACATTCGCACTTCAAAAATATCTTATCTGCTGTTGAATTTTAGTATTTTGGAGGCTTTCCCAAAACGACTTTAGTGATAGGATATATAAACTGGAGCATCGTTATAATACGTGTATTGAAGCTGAAGTAAATTGTACCGAAATAGCTACAAATAAGTGTGTGGAAGTGATTAATTTGAATGATGTTTGTCGGCCCAAATAAAACAAACCATATATCACTCGGGGCAAAAAAATCGTCCACAAGAACGAGGGAAATTTTGCATAACAATGTTCTCCGGTACTAGTGCGCGCGAGGCATTCGAACGTCGAATACAAAGCGGGCGCGAGGAGAGGGCTCGCGAGACGACCGTCGCCTCGATGTGTCGGTATCACGCACTCTTCCTTTGGAAGCGACACGACACCTGCACGTACATTATTACCTTCTGTTATTATTCCGCCATGGCCTCGACTAGATTATGCATGAGACACTGTCGTCGATCTTATTTTGTTTCGGTTAATGTTGGGGGCTGATTTCAATGCGCGAATTTAAATTAATAGCACAGCGGAATTTTAATGATGTGTTTACGTAGAGACCCCTAATATTCATTTCTTGTATATATATATATATATATATATATATATATATATATATATATATATATATATATATCATGTACATCAAACGTTCTAACTTTTTCTAACGACTCAAGTATGCAATGCTATGATTTGACACTTATGTCATTTTATTCTACTGACATCAAGCTTCAAAGATTTGTTAATTCAAGAGATGTTATATTTAGCGAAAGTAACACCGCCATAGTTTTATACCTCTAGGAATATAACAAGCTATATTATCTTTACTTTTCTTATTTAAGCAAACGAAAAAAGCCGCTGAAAGTGATCGTTTGAAGGTAGAGACTTACAGTGAGCACGCTTTAACTTTAAAAGTGTATAAGGTGTGGTTTTGAAAATTCAAAGAATGTCCTGGTAGACCAACAGAGTTTGAGGATGCGAAACTGAAAGAGTTTTTAGATGGGGACCTAATCCAAACTCAAAACAATTTGCAGAAAATGGAAACTCCGAAGGATGAGAAGATAGGTGTCATATCAATTGAGTGACAGGCAAATGGAAAAATCCTGTGCGAAATGCTGCTTTAAACGTATGATCGGAAGTTATTTCTGAATCGAATGGAAATATTGAAAACCCTAAGCGCATAAGGTGATGGTTATCACCTGGTAAAGTCGGCCGATGGACTCCAAGGCCAAATAGTTTTGGTCGCAAGACAATGCTTTCTGTTTGGTGAGATTAGAGTAGCGTGGTGTATTACAAAATTCAATTCAAACCTGGTGAAAAAATTAATAGTGATCGCTACCGACAAAAGATGATCAATTTGAACAATGCATTGATCCAACAACGCCCAGAATGGATCTGAAGACACGGTAAAGTGATTTTACAGCACGATCTCATAAAACAAAGCCGGTCGAGGAAGCATTGAAAGCTCTTGAATGGGACATATTATCGCACCCTCCGTATTCTCCAGACCTTACCCCGCTCGGCTACCAACTTTTTGTGTGAATGGGACACGCACTTGCAAGGAGAAACAGATTTTTTTTAAGATGGCATCTATAAGTTGCCAGAAGGATGGGCAAAATATATATAATTAAAAGGCCAATACTCGAAATAAATACATTATGTAATTTTTTTTTAAATTTTGTTATTATTTTCCGAAAAAACCGCTAATGACTTTCCGATGCACCTGGTGACAACAACGAGTACGACAGAATGAAATTGAGCGATTTCGCAGACATAGTGCTCCTATGAGCCAGGAATCAACAGCATTTCACTAGAATTCGAAAATAGATTATGGTGCCACCAAATCAGTTACTAGGCACCATTACATGATGGAGATAATTAATTTTTAAAATTTTATTTTACTGGAAATCTGGATATGGAATTTGATAGGCATGCTCACAATCTAGTAGAAATACCAACGTTTCTTCGTCAGAACAATTATTTAGTGAAAATATTCAATTACCATTGAATTTTTATTAATTTTTTAAATAATTTTCGAATTTTTAAAAAAATAGTAATAAACATACTTTTTTTAGTAATTATTTTATTTTTTTTTAGCTAAATAGTATAGTAGTCAGTAGAATAGCTATATGATTCAACCGTCTCGAAAGGGCGGTTTCTAGAAAAAACGCGTTTAAAATTTCATTTTCAGATGCCACCTCACAAAAACAGCTATATTTTCCAATAATTTAAATTTTGAAACTTTATATTAAGGCCATGTTCTTAAGTAATAAGTTTTGAAAATATGAAAATATCTATTTTTTACGCCTACTAAAATGTTTCTGAGTATAAATTTGTCCTTGCCAGAGTTGTAGTTTATTTGTTGTAATAATTTTTTTTATTTATTTATCTTTGGGAATAATATTTTGTCTATCTACAATAGAGTAGGAATTGTAATTGATGATAAGAAACTGTTTATTTAGTCTTAGTATAAGCGTTAGTATAAGCTTACCAATGGCGAATATAGTTTGGAGCTCCAGTTCGGTCTTTGATAGGATCGGTAGTGTATATCTTATTATGAGCTTTTTAATCCAAATTACGGATTATAAATTCTTTTAATTGAATGAAGTTTTAATAAAAAACAGCCAATATCAAGAGAGAGCGAGAGACATGTCAAAACATGATAATATTCTGGTGGATATTACTTCTTTCGTTCCTGACCTCTGATTGTTATTGTCACTGGTTCTAATAGATATTAAATACTTTGAATGAATAGGACTGATTCACTACAAAGAGTTTAGAGTATTTCTTTATTATTATAATAATATATATATGAATTTCTTACCGAATGTTTCCTAGCATAGTATTGATTTACTAGTTGGTTGTTAACCGAACAGGATAAAAGTAGTTTAATTCGAAACAGATGGATTTCAAAGGAACACAAGATAATCATTCGCCAACCAATAATTTCTATTTATTCTCATTGTTTGCTGTAGAACGAATACTTCGTTTCCGTTGATCCGACAAAGTGAGTAATAGCTTCTCGCTTTCCAAACTGCAAACGCCATCATCATTAATTTTATCTTTTATGTCGGCCCCACAAAATTATACTGAATAGATTCGGAATATCGCCGGCTTAATAAATTGATTCGCCGGGTGCATTTCGCCAGAAAATACCCCACTATGGATGAAATGGAACGATGTTTACAGTTTATTACGCTACCACGAATAATTTTCGAAATCAAAAATATGAACTTTTTCGCATCGTTCAAGTTTCTCGTAAGAATAATACTATATCATCTTAGATCTTTTTGCACATATTGATGCCCATGGATAATTATCACTTGTATTTACTTTTTTATTACATTTTAGGGTAAATGGTGTGACTCGGTGAATGGAGGTAAAACGAAATGAAACAGTAGTGTTTACATTATGTGATCGTTATTTATTGGCAATATAAAAAAATGCGAAAAATACAAATAATAAAACGGATGGCAGCGGTGTTACCTGGAGACGAGGCTTGGGACGTCGATGGTGGCACGTCTAAACCAAACGAGGGTTGAGTACCGAATTAATCGAAATACCCTTCAATAACATCCCAGATAAACGTCTCGGGGTTGCCCCCAGCTATTCGTTATCGGGTTCTAGTTGGCGTTGCTGGCACCCCACCCGTGTTCAACGTCTAGTTCATCAACAAACAAAATGTGCTGCATAAAAAGGGCTTTGAAAAATATGTTAATTCGAAACGGTTGTGGTTGGTACGGTTGCGATCTGGTACGGCTGTTGATATCTTCCGGTCCTACAGATACCGTTGTCTCATTGTCGCTTTGGCACTTGAATGTGGTCCATCGACGACGTTGAGAACAAGCTATTTTTCGGACAGGGCTCCCGTAATCGACGCTGTGGGAAGATCGATTGTTCGACGACGTGGTAGCTTATTTTCTTCGACGACGAGACGTTAGCAATTCTGGTACCTCGGCGAAGACATGACGAGTCTACGGTGACTGCAATCGGTACCTAGCTTCTGTAGCTGCCCTGTGACTAATCCGTAGTCACATACGTTACGGTAATTCAGAAAAAAACAAATAACGACGGTATCCGACCGAAGCTGCCCAAAGCCTTTCAAATCAAAATGTCTGCCATTATGACGGAGACGGCGAGCGAAGGAAGACATTATGATTTAAGCATAGCGCCGAAAAAAATGTTTAGCCGAGACGCTGATGATTAAGCAGTGATGTAAAAATATCTATGAGTTCAAAAGATTGTTCGACGACGTGGTAGCTTATTTTCTTCGACGAC
The DNA here is from genome assembly GCF_030347505.1 of Rhynchophorus ferrugineus. Classification (NCBI taxonomy): domain Eukaryota; kingdom Metazoa; phylum Arthropoda; class Insecta; order Coleoptera; family Curculionidae; genus Rhynchophorus; species Rhynchophorus ferrugineus. The sequence continues at coordinate 75,972,945 of NW_027472581.1, forward strand.
GAGACGTTAGCAATTCTGGTACCTCGGCGAAGACATGACGAGTCTACGGTGACTGCAATCGGTACCTAGCTTCTGTAGCTGCCCTGTGACTAATCCGTAGTCACATACGTTACGGTAATTCAGAAAAAACAAATAACGATGGTATCCGACCGAAGCTGCCCAAAGCCTTTCAAATCAAAATGTCTGCCATTATGACGGAGACGGCGAGCGAAGGAAGACATTATGATTTAAGCATAGCGCCGAAAAAAATGTTTAGCCGAGACGCTGATGATTAAGCAGTGATGTAAAAATATCTATGAGTTCAAGGGATTGTGAAAGAAAATTTTGACAAAAAATTTAAAAAAAAAATTAATTGGAAATAATGAAATGAATAGGAATAAAGTGAAAAGGAATATTGAAAACGATAAAATCGAAAACGAATCGAATTAAAAATACTGAAAATTTTGAAACAAAAAATATAACGGCCACGTAAAATACACCATGTTGCACGTACCCTCCATTCACGAGTCCAAACCCAATTTTTGTAAATTCGATAAAGATGTAAAATTCGACATGCCTCAAGGTCGCTACAACATATTATATTAAATATGCTTAGTATAATCTTAATTTACAAATTAATTTATTATTATTTTTCAATTTTAATTTAATTTAAAAGTAAGACTAGTGATGGAAAAATAAACATTATATATTCCCAAATTAAACTTAAGTTAAGGTTAATAGTAAAATTGTACACTATACAAGTTCGTGTGGTTTGATTCGCTTCACTCTTCTGATTTCCTGCGTGATGTGCAGTAGCTATATTGTCTTCAGGTTCATGTGATTTAGTCAACTTTTATGTTTACAACGAAACATTCGGTAACTTAGAAGATCCATTTGACTTCGGAGTTACCATGCATTTCTTCATTGATTACAAGATGATAAGCACTGGTAATGAACTTGTTTTAGTGGCGTTGTATTACTAGACTCTCTCTGTAATTCAATTTCTTTTATCTTCGTTCAAGTTAGATCAATAGTTTTGTTCAATATCTTCCAACTAACCAGTAGTGTAAATTAATTTTAACTCTGGTCATCTGTTCAACTTTTTGCCTAACATAATAAAGAATATTTCAAATAAAGATTTTTTACCTTACGAGAGAAATTTATATGCTAAAGCAATTTTACCATAAAATAGTGATACCTTGTTCCTTGAATACTTATTGAATTGCTTATATTACCTATATTGATAGCAATATAAGCAAGATTTACCTTCATTTGCAGCAATTATTGGCTCTGTACGGATATTTCCGTACTGGTTTCATAAAATGCTTTAGTTATTATATAAAAACATAGTTTAACCACAATATGGTTCTTTTATATTAAATAAATTTTTGAAAAAAATTAGGAATTATTTAATATAATGTTTTTCTTTGAAGTTTTTTTTTTAACAAAAGGTGATGTTTTCAATCACTAATCTTGCTAGATGTTTTAGGTGACTATATTTTTGTCGACGACTACAATTTCAACATTTCAAATTAATATGATTTGAACTTAAGAATGAATCCTATTTTATTCCGACTGGGACGGATATGGCGCTGTTCGTTCGAAAAAAAAAATTGTCCAGTCGATAGTGTTGTTTGTAGAGTCGTTCCAACAAATTACCACTAATATGCGCAGTAATTAACAATTTTAAAATAAATAAACAACTACAGTGTAAACGAAAAACGAATTTGCTATCTATTTAGTCTATATACTCAGAATTTTAAGTATACCACACGATGTTCCGATTTTGGCTATATCCATAAAATCCACAGAGCATATCTAATTTGTTTTGTTGAGATTAACTATAGCATAATAACTCTTTTCACTAGTAATTTTCATCAGATACCTCTTTTTGGAATAAATTACATTAATATTTTAATAAATCTTCCAAGGATTAGAGAAACTGAAAGTCTTTGACCTTTTTTAATTCAAAATATATTCGATTATTAGCTATAATAATGACCCATCTTTTAGGTAAAATACGGGTCGTTTCAAGCGATTTAAGAGGTACTGATCAACCAGGTCATGATGGACTATCTCTACAGCTAATTGGAGTCAGTAGTAATTGAAAGATGCTTTATCGGTAAATACGGTATTTCTGGTAAGGCATTTCATTCAGTAGTTTCAATAAGTCGACTCTTCTTTCCATTGAAATAAAATAATTTTGAAGTAAAATACACATTTTTGTAAATATAAATATTTACAGTAATTGCTGAATTCTTTTATTGTATGTGATAGGCTTATTTGTATACGTAATGTTGACTAAATATTATTTGATCGAGGAAATCAAAAAATAAAAATAATTGGGGCGTATTTTTCAAATATTTGAGTGGATATAAAAAGAAATCGATGGAAGCCCCATTCGGAAAGCCTAATTATGCCCGGTTCGTATCGCCGTGATTGTCAACATCAAGCTTATTGGAAAGCACGCCGTCATATCAGCGGATGATGAATGGACGTAGCAATCGGGCCCCAAAGGCCCTACTAATTGTTTTTCAGTGACGGTTGTTGTGACGGGAGCCTTCCTTGGGAAATGAATAACTAATGGCTTTTTAATAGGGCAAGATGTTGTCACGCAAATTCTATAAAAGTGTTCGGTAGTTCGAAATAGGCAAAAGATGCAATTACAGTTTCTTTCCCTTCTTTCATACGCTTATTAAATATGTTGTGTTGTAGAATTCAGAATTTAAGTAGAGTTCTGGTTTCTGTGAGATATTGAGATGAAATTTAATGCTTAATTAATACTGTACAAATAATTATTATTTTGAAATATTGAGTACCAAATGATTATTTATAGCTTATTGCAATTATATTCATTCTAAAAAAAACTTGAAACCAATTAAATTAACTTATAAGGTTACGGTTCGTAACAATATTGATTTTGATTTTTGATTTTGATACTGATATAAGATTTTTATCCGTTCGTAGTCTTACAATAGTTGAAAGTCTATTTTAGTTATACATATACTCGAATAATAACTTTTTTTTCATACCTCAGTCGAAGGTACGTACTTTCGTCCCTAATAACAGCGAAGAAAGTGAAACATTTACTCCTTGTGAAAAGTACAACCGCGCCCTCTATAACGGCGAGAAGAAAGAGTTTCTTATGCGTATTTATTATCGTAACTAGGGACTATTTATTCTGTCCCTACAACGAATTGCTTACCGCTGTCATTAACGTTGCTACCTCTAACCTTAAAAATAATCATCAATGTTGTTTTGAATGTTGTTAATAACGTACTTTCGACTGGCTATGAAAAAAAAATCGTATACACCATATGGGCCAAAAGTTGAAATCTCGGTCCTGCTCGTGATGTTCCCCTCGGCTTCGCCTTGGGCGATTATGACGACAGGAGCCAAAAATTTGACTTTCGACCCTAGTGGTGTAATATACTATTCCAGTTCTCATAAAAATAGAGATATAATAAAATGTAAATGCTGATATATTCTCTCCAAATATTATAAATATAATATAGAATAAGATTATTATTCTTATTAAGAAAGAAATTGAAGGAAAATTAAATAACTTGCGCTAGGAAAATTTACAAAATCATTTGTTTCTCATAGAAATTCATCTGATCTCCATATTCTCAAAATTATCTGTCTTGATTGGTAAAACTGACTCGATGATTGTAAAATATTAATATTTTTTCAGATCTAATAATCTAATTTCAATTCATATTTCGATGGTATTTATCTATCCCGGCTGTATCGGTTTTATAAGCTCGCACATTTGAGTAGAAATTTCTTAGTTAATGATCATGATTGTATCGTTAAAAATTAGATTCAAGAACTCACTGAAATTGAAGTTTATATATCTAGAGTAACTATAGAATGCATGAGTCTGTCATTCTATACCTAGACTAGCCGGCTTGGTGGCGCAGTGGTAAAGGCGACAGGACAGTCCTCCTACTGTTGCGATAGTCGCAGGTTTGTATAGTGTTGAGGTAAGGTCGTAAAATTTATGTTTGTGGTTGTTCAATATTTATGACTGTTTCAAGCAGAGGCCGGGTAAGACCGGATGTCTTCTGGGATGATTTCTATGTTGGTGACTCGCCAGTCGGTAGGCCACGTTAAGATGTAGGTCCAGTTACTAAAAAACCCAAGATGTTGACGTGGCCAAAATCAATAAAACTTAACTTATACCTAGACTGCATGCAGGAACATTACTGATTGGGAATTAATTTTGAATTTTTTACAATTGGTGATGTAATATTTCTGTATCATATGAATTTATTGTTATGAATTTATAGGAAATGTTCTATAAAGTTTAAATTTCCTCAAATCGAACAGAGAATATTCAGTTAATAATAAATCGTTATTGATTCAATAATATGTAATTAAATTGATATCAGCTAATTGTTTTTCTTCACGATATAAATATTTTATTTTAGCTGTAACTAGAGTGTTGGGGAGAGCGAGATTGAAGTTGCTTATTGATAGTGTGAATGATGCTTTTAAGAAAATCTAAAAATTATTGGTAAATAATTAGTAATATAATGTTGTAAAGAATAATATATAATTAACTAGAGTTATACAATAGAACAGAATAGCTGAAATAATTGTATACAGAAATTTTTAGAACTGGTCAATATTCTCCGTAGGGAATATTAAAGTAACAATTTTTATTATTTACTTTTGTTAACTGGAAAATTAAAATGATAAGAAAAATGATCATTTGAAGTTGAACATTGAAAACTCAAAGTTTCCATAGAAATATGAACGCGATTCTGTGAACATGTTGCAAAACTTTCGAAAATTTGCATAATTTTTAATGAGAACTCCTACTTAACCTGTCGTATTTATCAAGTGTTGCCACTTATCATGGTTATCGCAGTTCTGGTTTATACCGTAGGTCTTTATACCGTCGGTTTATACCGTAGGTAGCACTTCAGTCTGGCTCAATTAAACAATAGTTGTACACAAGTTTTAGATTTATTTTAGTAATTCCACAAAATTGTCGCTTTTGTTCGGTTAGAGTGTTGGTCTGAAAGTTTCTGTTTATATTTCTGTTTTAATAATGAAAAAGCGAGTATTAATGATTGAAATTAATTTTATTGTTTTTATTGTTTTCCATATTTTAGAACTTTTTTTCTATTATTTAAAACTTGGAGCACCAATATAGCCCAATATTTTGTTTCGGGTTCATGTATTGAGCACATTGTTCGCTACCCCTATAGATGTTATATACAGTTTTTGATGTACTTTTTGACACACAATAATAAATAGTTTTTGAGCATTTATCAGATTATGCGAGATCTAATAGGAATTACATTAGATCGAAATGACTATGCAATATCTTATTGATGCCTGTGATACTAATACTTAAGGTAATCATCTTGCACAATAAGATTAGGTATAGAAACAATTTTTTTTAGCAACAACTGATTATGGATAAACTTCGCGGAATTTGTTGTAGAGTTGTAGGATGAATCTTTAGCACCTTTTCAATGCTTCAGTGTATTGATATTGTTGTCTTCTTGATAATTCACTTCAAAAATTCTTACCACCAGCGCCTAAATTACTTTATGTCTTAGCGAAGGTTATGTAAAAAATTCCAAGTGTTATAGGTCATACCTTTTCAGAAGATTCGAAATTGAAGAAATAAAAAAGGAAACGAATGATTTGATATTTAATGTCATAAATTACGTTAATAGTTAAAATATATGTGGTCCGATCAAATACGTACTATAATTTTAAACAAAAAAAAGAGGCCGTAGAAAATTGAACACAATATTTAGTTTAATATATCGAACTATTCAAATATCTCTAATTGTAGTAAAAATGCGCCTAGAAGATGCAAGTAAATTCGAAAGGAATCTTATTGTCGGCGAACAAACATAATACTGCGAGACGACTTTGACGGCAGCGACACCTAGGGCTAGAGAAAGGTGCTGAATAATCGTTTCCCACGAGGGAGCGATAAGAAACAAAGCTCCTTGGGGAACGGCCCAAGACACCGTAACTAGTCGAGTTAGCGCAATTTTGGTTTACCGACACACACACCGATATCAAAATGCTCATTCAGCATGTGTTTATATTGACACAGGGCTTGTTAATTAACAGTTCCCTTTTAGAAGTGCTTCCAGGTGGCGGTGTCTTCTTTTTCTATTGTCAGCGGACAAGCAATTTATTTTGTTTATGTTTAATTGAGCGAATTTTGAATTCAGCTTCAAATGTTATATTAGAACTGTATACATTTTATAATCATTTTAAATGACGACACAAAAATAACATACATTAACAATGTTAATTATATAAAAATGGGTTTAAAAATCTCGTAATATTAAACGAGTCGGTCGAATAAAACATGATTTTTAGCTACACAGACAGTAAGGTAAACAACCATAATAATCATAAAACAACACAAGCAAAGCAGTTATAAATTTGAAATTGGAATTGTGAAAACTCAATATGTATGCACCAATTGAATACAGGTTGTTGTGATCAGTTGTGACTCTGAAATATTTATAAAAAAAATACCTTGTAGTGCTCTTGTTGAAGTGTTGCCTTATTGATGTCATTTGATTTCTTGTAATGAATTTTGTAATATGATGTTGGATTTACATTAGTTATATATTATACTATTTTCATTATTTATCTGATAAGGACAATAATACACATGGATATATATATATATATATATATATATATATATATATATATATATATATATATATATATATATATATATATATATATATATATATACATTTTATAATCATTTTAAATGACGACACAACAAATAACATACAGGTTTATTCATATAATAATACAATAGAACTACAGCAATAAGAAAATACAATATAAATAAGTCTTGTATGTTTAGCCTGTTCTAACATTTACAAAATTATAGAAATATGTAAAAGTATAACAAATTTTTATTATTATCTTTGATTTAATTTTCTAGGAAATTGTGTTTTCATACTATTTCACGTACATGTCCATTGGTTAGATGATAATCTACAAGTTAGTGCTAGAATAGTGCAACATTTTACTATACTAATTTTTTCCTTATACCACTTTCAATATGAGCATTTTCAAATTGTCAAGTGTTAATTTTTTATAGTAATTATTTATTGACAATAATTTTGTTATTTCAACAAAGTTATTTTAGAGCAACGTAAATTTAATTTGCCGAGAGGTCAGAAATAACCGAATATATGGGAAATAGGAACGTTTTACTGTATATTTGTTTTGTGTCGGACCATGTGACATTGGCCAATATAAGTCAGAAACTGAAAAGACTATTTCTAATGAGTATTATAAGTGGGATAGTACTTTCCCACCCTTTTAAGCATTAATATGTTAGTGCTCATGGATTCTACAGCAAGACCAAATACGATGAAGATATTTTGTCCAATTTTTTCTAGTATAATGACTTGTTATTATTTCTTATTATTTATTATTGTATGGTGTTTTCAATGGCCAGCTCATATGCGTTAACTATCTATAATATTTCTTTTACATTTGATAATGAAAATCAGGTCTAATTTGTTGGCTCCTAAGTAAATATCATCAAAACTGACAGATGACAAATGCGTTTGATTTATTATTAGCTCCTTTTTTCCATTTATTTTCATATTACAATCATATACAATTATTATTGACTCCAATTCCATATATCAGCGGATTAATCCATACGGTTACAAACAAACAAGTTGTGGTTTTTATATATTGGAAGACAAATATCGCTGGATAATGCATGAATTTATAGAATGATTATATAGAATAAAATACCTAAGGAGTAGGTAGTTTTGGGTAGGATTTATACATTGATCGTTACTATATTTCAAATGAACAATACATGACTAGGTTAGATTATTTTTATGTAAAAGAAAACAGAAGAACAATGCCGGAAAGTATGATATATAGGGTGTATGGTAGTAAAACCAGTTTATCTTTCTGCTTGTATAACGACCGCTTGTTTCACTACTTAACTAATAATTTCACTAGTAACTATTTAATTTGCAAAAAATGTAACATGTAACAATTTTTAACAAATACACGTTTTCCAAAAATATTTTGTTTGTTGGTTTGTACTACCTCATCATTTGGGCTGATAATAATGCATCAATAACCCTTTTGTACACTATTGTATAACTCAGTAACCTATTGTATTCGGTATACAATAGCGTAATAGTTTTATCAAATTTTAAGGTTTATTATAAAAAACGACAAGAAAATATTTTCTTCAAAGTATTTCTTATCGTTCAGCAATTGTAAGTTATATTTCATATCAATTTCAAGTAGTAACCAGATGGAGCTACGGCTGGTGAATATGACGTATATAAAGGGATTTTTGCACGTCTATCCAAGGTTTATTTTATGAAGGTTTTTATGTAGGTTCGGCTTTTATAATAACCGTTCTTTGTTGACTGCTAAATTCAAAGATTTGAGTTTGGTATCTATAGAGAATCCCTGTAGTATTTGTTGGATTTGAGCTTCTAAATACTGGTTTCTTTACACTCTCAGTTGAATTAACTATTCTTAAAATGTTTGAAACCAACGACAGAAACTTCTCTCATTTAAATTTACCACATGCTTTGACTAACAATCCATGAACTTCAACTGCAGATCTATCCAAGTTACAAAATCAAATCTGAACTTGTCGGAAATTACACTAATTTTGGTTCAAAATTGCTAATCTTTAGATTAATATCAGATAATTTTTGTTGTGATTTGATACTTTGTCAAATTATGGAACCTCACTTAAGTCCTTCAAAATTAAAACAAACTCGTTATAATGATAATTTCTGCTTAATATTCTTTTTATTTATCTTTTTTTTTAACAAATAAGGGTACAAGAAACTGTGTAAGTGCACTGATTTTTTTATGGGTTGTGTTATCGATTCCTTCTAATTGAAATACAGTTTACGTGCGTTCGTTCGGACCAATTCTTTCGTTTTTATCGTCGCTTTGTAGCTAACGATCGAATTCCGTGTTTGGCAAAGTACTTGTCAATACCACTGAAATTAAAAAGAACCGAATTTATTAATTATTAACACGGTCAAGTAATTATTGTTGGGTTTTCAAATTTTGTACATTACAGCCAGCATATGTTTTAACTATCAGTTGGTTCTTAATGTCTTATATTAATATTATATATATATATATATATATATGTATATATATATATATATATATGTATATATATATATATATATATATAATATTTTGTTAAAGTTATTAATTTATTCAATAATTTTCTGTTTTTATAGCTAACCTTTCATTATCTCGTTGTATATCATGTATGTTGCCGATTATTAATTTATGTATATAGTTTTTCTTTATCTTTATAGTGTTAAATATTAGACGGTTGCATGTATTTTCATCAGCTGATATCTATTGATGAAAAGCTAAGTACAATGTAAACAATAGTTAAACATTCTGATCTAACTACTAAATTCGATGGTTTTAACATTTTCTGCATGCAATATCAGTTTGTCACTTAGATTTATTGAGTTGTTCAGTATACATAGGCGCTAGTCAGGAAACGCTCAAAATGGCATTTCCGATATAATTAATAAGCATCGAAGCCCATTAAAAATTTTAGAAACTTATGGTAATGTTGTTTCATCATATTCCAGTTGTCGATTTGGTTACAACTATCTATTATTGTCTTTTGTCAAGAAATATTTTGATATTTGATAACTAGATGAGAATAATGGACATACTGAAAAAAACGCCTTTTTTCTGTAGTATTTATATCTTCTTTTTTTGGTGTAGCAAATTTTAAGATCGATCTAAAAATTGAATTTTTAATGTTGTGATTAGATATATTGACTGAAAAAAGTCTTTTATTGTGTGGATACATTATACATTTTGTTACAAGTGATTACAAGTCAAACAAATTCATTATCCAAATCTAAAAAAATTACTATCGATAATATCACCTTTGCGGTGTTTAAATCTTTTAATTATACTAAAAAATAAAAAAAATCAAACTTTCTAAAGGAAACTTTTTTTTTCAATTAAGATAATGAGCCTCATTTGCTACGTATGAAATCATATGTCCTGGTTCTTTGTCCTTTAAAGGACATTGACACAACATTTGTTATTTATGATACGTTTACTCTTGATAATATTTTTCAATCATCCATAATGCTAATTAATAAAAAACAATTGCTATAAAAGTTAATATAGCTGGAATAATAGATTCGTAACGACGCTAAAAAACTGTGGTTAATTAACCAAGTGAAACTAAATGTTTACCAGCTACTATAACCTAGTATTCCTAGAACTAAACAAACTAAAATCAATAAGCTATTAATCGGCCATGGTCGATTTATACGCTCATATATTATGAAGGGCGGCGACCTAGTGATTTGTCAGATATATGAATAAATTATTGTTGTGTTATTTTAATAATACACACACTAAACGTCACTTTTTGATAAAAAATATATAACCAAATCTATATAAATAATATAGCATAACTTCAGAAGTTGATAGTTTTTTTGTGTATTCGTTATGACTAGGACAAAGTTTGTACAAAAATATAGCTTGCAGAAAAGTATTTTACATTTATATCATATAGTATGAAGAAAACAAGAAGTTTCGTATCCAGTAGTAATAATTTATTATTAACATTTTAAATTTATCTTTATTATTGTTTTGAAATTAAGAATTTTGGTCATATTTTACATCCAGATTCCACAGTCGACTTCTATCAGCTTGTTTAAAATATTCATACTAATTCAGTGTCTAAAACAATACTTTTATGTTTACTACTGCGGTAATAAATAGTAAGACTTTTAAAGAAGAACCTCAAACGCTGTTTTTATTTTTCCAATTTTTTAATTTAATTAAATCTAGGTATATATCAAGAAGGAGTTTATGTATTAACATAGTTGTTTTTCTGTTAAATACACCTCGCTATGTTACACAACACAATATTTAATGGTTTGGTTTATTTCAGTCTGTGTCCTGTTTTGGTGTTATTCAATAGTTATGTTACTTCGATCGAGATTGACATGAGGGTGAAGTTTGCCCTCATGTATCTTAGCAATCCTCTTGATTTTCTCTATGACAGTTGGTATCGAAAACTCTCGGTGTAAGGAATATATCCTGTAGTACGTCGTTACATCTATAATACTTCTCAGGATATTGTTTTCAAAAACATGTGTTTATATTAGTTTTCGCTGAACATCCCTTTAATGGAATTCTGTATGTCTATATATAAAGTTATGTAACGATAATTGTGATTTTCTTCCAATTAACTGATATAATTTCCTATATTTCAATTCCAGTTCTTTCCTTTTCTTGTTTACATGTTCCTTCCAGCGAAGTTTTGCATCAAGATTTTTTCCGAGATATTTGGATACTACTGGAATAATAGTGTTATTTATTGTTATTGGTGCTTGAGGTATCTGATTATACGTAAACTGTACAACTACAGATCTATTTTCTTTAATTTTATTTTTCTTATAAATTAAGTTTGGGTCCAATTATTGACTTGTCAGTAGTACTTACAGTCACTTGCCAGTTGTAATTTTCGTGTGGCTTTTCCTATAGTTTCCGACGCCAAGACTCACAGTATCATCCGCAAATGTAGTCATAGCAATATTTTCCATTTGTGGTATATCACATGTGTAGTGTAGGTAAATAATTGGCCCCAATACACTTCCTAGTTACGCCTGTTTTCGCTCCTTTTAATGTAAAGTAGGCTTCCTCATGTTTGACTCTATATATTCAGGCTGTAATGTAAAATTTCAATAGTTCACTGTGTTGTTTCAATAACATTATAACTTACGTAGCTTATGAATAAGAACGTCATGTCATATTTTATAGAAGGCTTGGACTGTATCTAAAAATAATGCTGAGCATACTTTTTTACCTTCATAGAGGCTTTTTCAATTACATCTGTTATTCTATACACCTAGATAATTGTCGAATGTTTGTTAAGTTTTTCAAATACCTTAGATGTTACTGATAATAGTGAGATAGGTTAGTAGGCTTTTATTTAATTTTGTGATTTTCCAAATTTTGGGATCATGATAATTTCAACTATCTTCCAAACGTCTTTTAACAGAAATGGTGGATTGATAAAGTTGTTGAATTTTATAATTTTATTTCTCAGTAGTTTTTGTAGCAATTGTTATGCTACTAAGTAAATGTCTAGTGATATCTTTGGATTAATGTCAACTTTAGTAACTTTGTTTAGTTCTTTCGGCTTGACTAATTGAATTTTCACGTTCTATGTCCGGAGAATTATACTCCGCATCAGTTTCATTTGGTTTGTAGGTTTTTTTTCTATTTGATCAGAAAATGCTTCTGCTTTTTCTTAACCGTTGCAGGACCAATTTTCATTTAGGTCTCTTGTAGGTGTGTGATGTGTGATGCAATATGTAGACATGATCATTTTAGGTGTTTGGCTGCTTTCCAGAGCGAATACTGGGTTTTTTTGTCATCTATTAGATTTCTCAGATAGTTATAAGCGTTTCGTTGCAATCTTTTTTGTAGCTTTCGTTTTTCAACTACCATTTTCTTGATGTCTTTCGTATAATTAATTTCTTTAATTGTACTCTTAATTACTGGAGTACTACTTCAAGCAGCATCTTAGATATCCATTTATATATATTTCTCGTCTCTCTTCATGTAGTTCAACAAATGTATAGTCTATTCAAAATAACAGTGAACTCGCGTCATTAATATATTTAATGTATTGCCTATCGCAATTTGTAAATGCGTTTTAGAATATTATCCTTCTCATTTTATTCTAATTAGAAAGTGACATAATACTGTATGATAACTTCGAACATGTAATCGAAATAAATAATAATCAAAGTATTATTTAAACCTTTTAAAATACAAGTTTTAAACTGACAAACGTTATTTTAATGCTTTGCTTGTTTTAGTACATTTCAAATCGGTACTTATTTTGACTATGATTGAGAATGCTGAAGCCAGGCAGAACATATTTGGTTTCTAATCAGTTACTTCGAACAGGAACAAGATAATGGTAAGCATTTTTAATGTTAAATGTTAAGTTGCCGCTGTTTTTATTGAAAATATTTTTAGGCGAACTGATATATAAATACGAAAAATGAAAAATATCATCTTGGATGTACCCAAAAAGAAACCATCCTCATACGAAGCGGGTGACGAATCAAAATCAGCTTGTTGTTACCTCTATCAAAGATCAAATATATGAAGAACAGTGAGTAGTTTTTTTCAATATCGACATAATTTAATGCAATTATTTCCACATGGTATCCATTAGAAAGCTTAGGGATATGCAGCTCTTTGAGGGATTTAGAACATCCTTTCATACACTGTTGAGTAATATAGGATTTAAAGGCGTAAATATAACCGACGAAGATGTCTAATGGAACGTCCAGAAATAGTAAAAGAATTTAAAAGTTTAAAAGCATATACTAAAATTCAGGAAGATTTATTATTTCAATTTGTGCATTTAGATAAGACATGGATATTTCAGAATGGGACCAATATACCTAATGGTATTCGCACTCATGACAAATAATGTTAAGGCAACAAAAGTTGATAGAAAAAGGTAAACGTTGGAATAACAGTTAATTAGGTCTTACTAGTCATAATGTTTACTAATAATTCATTGCAGATATATTTGTCTTGATGCTGGAAACAGGAATGATTAATATCACCTTCAGTTTGAATGATTTTGAAGAAGAAACAATTAACAAAAGATGAAATCATGAACAATTGTTAGATATATTGGAAATTAACAGCTTAGTTATTCGCTTTATACTTTCTGATTATGTGATTATGCTTCAATACTGACAGTTTTTAGGACAGCGTGACGAGAGTGCAAACAACTAAAGGTGAGTATATAATTAATATACGAAAACTGTAGGAAATATTATTGTAGAGTGTGAAAAATTTAAGTACAAAGATATGTGTGTAATTGTTCAGAATATATAAAGGTTTGTTGGAATATATATGGTAAATGCATTAGGTAGAATGCAGTGATTGAATATAGTTTTATCAAGAAATATATATACAGGTAGTGACAGAGCAAACAAAGGAGAAATACAGTGATATGAAAATGACAAGGAAACACTGTACCGAAGGAAACAAGAACAAAACATCAAAGATAAATATGTTCCCTAATGAAGGTAAAATATATTACTTGTATATATAACTGTTAAATAGATGGAGTAAGCCTGCAGGGGATACCACTACATAAAAAAGTGCCTAAACCCCAACCTCGTAAATATGCATGGAAAATAGTTAATGCAGATATAATAAAACACAACCCTAACCTACAAACCATTATAATAGTGTAATTATTTGTGGATTTAATACTACTGTATTATAATGTGAAAATAAATTATATTTCATAACTCTATTTTGTTTAATTCTCTTTATTAGTTAATTTAGGATTTTGTTGAATGTCTAAACCCAAATGAATTAAAAATCAGAGTTGATGCGGCAACATTGTGACGTTTTGACGTCATCAATTCAAATGACGTAAGTGTTTTTCTGTCTTCGAAGCAATTGTTGAGTTCCATTAATGGAGCAGGCTTTTGAGATTTTTCCCTACTTTATTTTAACCTACTCAATGAAAAGGAATTTGAATTAGTTTTGAGGCATTTTCAAATAATAATATATCATGTTAATTAACTCATTAGTAATCTAATTAATATTAATTAGAAATTATCTTTATTATACTATTTATGTATGAATATTTATTATTTGTTTATTTATGATTATATGTCATTTTGTATTTGCCTTAGTTATCACTCTAAGAAAAATCGTTGTATACTCCATTTGGTTTTAATAAATAATTAATAGCTCTGGATGAACACCGACAAATAGTATAGAACAAACAAATAATAAAGCAATGGAACAAATGATATGCTCGAAAATATCATGAATCAATAACTATTTTTAGATGATTATACTGGAGCCTACTCGTACATGTTATTTGCATAGTATCTTCAATTATTTCCAGAAAATATTTGTTGGAGGGTATTTATCAGGATGGAACAGTCCGCTAAGGTCAAATTAAGATGCATAATGGTCGTAAATTAGGAGAGCGTGTCCGTTCTTGGTCCGCTCGCGAATCGTTAAAATAAATTTTCCCACTCGGTGAATGTGTTTAACATTTAAATGGTCCCTTTGTTGTGTCGCATTTTCATTCACTTGGAGTATGATGGAAGATAACGTCTTTTACTGTCGGCGTTATTGCAAGTTATTCGCCGTAAAATATATGCATAAGCCAAATATTTATACCACGTTTTTTTCCGTTCGATATAATGGGTCTGGTATTTTTTTGTTGTTGTTCTTAATTTGGTTCGTAAAAGGGCGGACGCAATTTTTTGAGCGTATAACATTATAGAACTCTAGACCTTTTTTTTCTGGGTGCGGTATATTTTATTATAATTGAGTACATTTGTGATATTTATTTCTATACAATTTACACAAATATATCTTTTTTATGTCTCCATGATAGTCATTATGGCTAATAATTTTGTTTTCGTTTTGTCAAATAATATTTTAGTAAAAGCTGAAAATATCTTATATGAATATCTATAGTTTCTGAAGCGGTTAAGAAAATGGTTATTGCGTTGGTTTATTTTGAGAATTAGAATTTATGTTAAATCTTTCCACTAAGCTAACTAATCTCGTAAAAAATAGCTTATCCCCTAAATATCGTCACTATAAAAATATAATATAAAAGTATTAAAATATATGATCTATCTGATTGATATATCTATATCAATTTGAATATTTATATGAGGAATAAATATTTTAGAAATGTACATTGGGTCGCTCATAGAAAGATAATAATAACTGTAGTGTAAAGAAAACAAAAGTTGATGGAAAAAGGTAAACTTTGGAAGTAATAATTCATTGCAGACATATAGTTCATGCTGGAGACAGGAATGGTTTTATTCCTGACGCAAAATTAGTTTTTCCTCTAAGTCTAAGGGTAACTACCATGAAGAAATATTTGAAATGACTCGTTTTTGCAGTAGTTTGAAAATTAGCTTTTAAAGAACTTGGAGGAATCATCACTTATTGTTATTTACAATTCACTATAACATAGTACACTGTCTAGATAAGTTTCAAGTTTATTTGTAGCTAATTGGTATTTACAGGAGACAGAGGCAAGTTGGTTTGTTGCGATCTAAGCTTTTGTTTAATATTCTTAGGATTTTTGTATTTTGTGTAAAATATTCGGATCATGCTTGCCCAGATATATGAATATCAAATTTGCAATTATGTTATATAATTGCAACATAGTATTATATAACTAGTGATCCATATGACTGCAATATATTGCTGAACATCACCTGAAGTCCCATGTTTCGATACCACAGGGGTTTACAAAATAAAATGAAAAATGTATATTTCATATTAGTAGAAATTTTGAAATATTTTCATGCTATGATATGAAAAGTCTGAATCAGAAACTGCACTTATCACTGGAAATTTATGGCAAATAAAGAATCACAAGTTCGCATTTAAAAAAGTTACATTTATGTAAATGCGAGTGGCCGCCGGGCTCTGTTTTGACCATTATACTGTTAATAAAATATAAAAAAAAACGTATTTCAAAACCACGGCACCGACTTCAAAGTGATCAATTGGTAGTACTTAAAATAATATTGTAAATAGATAAATGGGTTTAGGTAGGTATTGAGATAAATCGTGTGTATATAGTAGAATATAAAATACGTGTAGTAGATAGTTTAAATAAGTTTTGTTTTTATTTTTTTATTTAGTTATTACAACGATTATTAGGTATACATTTTATTTTAAAACGTTTTTTTTGCGTTACAGATCTAAGTTTGATCAAATGTTACTTTTTAGTGAGTTCCTTATTTATCTATTAAGTCGGTTGAGTTTTTTCATTATAAAGTATTTTATATTAATTGATTTCCAATGAACAAGATCAATATATTATACAGAGTAGACTATATTAAATTTTCTAGTGCTATTAAAAGTATACATTTAAATAAGGTCTAAAAATTATAAAGGTATTTGTTTTAATTTAAGCTCTTTTGTGAAAAATCGCTACAACGCACTTTATTCAAAGTATTTTCCATGGACTCTTATGTTTTGTTACCTTTTTACATGTTTCAGGCCATTTGCGGATTCCATCTCAAAGGAATCATGTATCTTTTGTAGCTATTCACAAATCGATTTACCTTTTGGTACCTTCCTAAGAAGTAAATTGTGGCTCAGACAGATCACGACTTAGGTGTCGGTACAATTAGTAATTAGAAGGAGCAAACTCTGGAAAATATGGCGGATAACGCTATCCATTTTAATATTTCCAAGTATATTTTCATGGATTGAGCAACATGTGGTCAGATGTTGTCATGAGAAAGAAAAATATTATCGCGTGTTTGCCCGTATTCCAGCGGTTTTTCGAGCAGTACTCCACTCAAACGCATTTATTTTAGTCAGTATCTATCCTCATCGATGTTTCATCGAGTAATGCCTTCAACTCCTCATATTTGTCGCTCTCTTTGTCTTGTCGTTTAAAATGTCGGAACTAGTATTTCGTACTGAAATCGATGGAGGATAGTTGCCGTAAGCCGCTTTTTTCTTCATATTGACGTAAAAATTAAAACATCCCGCAAATACGATTTACTCGATACAGGTTCAGACATCTTGAATGCAGTAAACATTTTTTTATTTACACTTCGTCGAAATGGCAAAAATGAAGCCGGTTCGTGTAAAGGTACCCGATACGATCTAATACACAGTAATAGCATCTATTGTAATACCTTTAAAATTAATTTATAATAATATAATTAATAATACAGGCCTAATAATATTTTTCAATGATTTTTGCTTTATTTAAACTAATAATATTTATTATTAGTTTAAATAAAATAAATTTATAAACAACGTGTTGTGGTTGGCCTCCTGGGCCCAACGGCTTTGAACCTGGCTATTCGGAAAACAAGATACGAATGGTAAAACTAGTTTAATATTTAATAGTTTATTTATTAGTTCATTCAAATAACATGTTTGCATATCGTTAAAAATAATTTGCAAAATGATATACCTGGCAAATACTCTAATAAGGCAGTCTGGAATCGGTCCTTCTAAAATTGTTAATAATATATGTAGCAGATATGTAAATATAATTTTGGTGATATCTAAATGAGTCAGGATGATTTTCGTATTAAAGAGACATTGATTTAGAAATGAACTGTGGTGTCTTAAATATACATATTTATGTTCTTATATCAGGCACTTGCACTTATTATGATCATATTTTTACCTTAACAAGAAGAACTATATTGGTTTCGTAGTAATTTGTTTGTGATTGGCGATCCATTGTTGTACTTCTTTAGTATTTTGAAATTGTATAGATCTTAGCAAGTGGTAATTAGAAGGTACTTGATGTGGTGAGTCCGCTGGATGCGGAATAACTTTTAATTCGAGCTTCAATGGTGTGCCCTTCATAGATCAATCTTGCAACGAGCGCTGTTATACAAGAAGATAACTTTGCATTTGTTACTCGCTATTGGTCGTGATTTTGGCAACAATACGTTGTTCAATTTGTTAGCTGAAGCTGGTAGACACCTACAGTAACAGTTTCATTCGATTTTAACAATTTGTAATTCACTACACCTTCCCACCGTACCCATAGCAAGATTTTGTCGGCATCAATGTTCTGCTTCAGTGTCGATGTGGATGGCTCTCCAGGACTCATGACTTTTTGCGCTTGAGATTTTTGCAGGTATATTTGTTGTCGTCAATCTCAATACGCTACAGAAAACAATTTTTTGTTATGGGTTAAACAATGAAACCATAATGTTAAAACGGTTTGAAATGGTAGTTGGTGTAGTAGCTATTTTTTCTCATTTTAAATGTACATGCCTGGTGACAGTTCATTGATGAACTGCTAAACTTTCTGAAAAATTGTGAGAAAAGAATAAGATAGATTTTGGTCCGATATGTCTTTCACTTTATTGCTTTTAAAGTTTTTTAGTGCTCTGTAATTGGCATCAATATGACCACTTTTAAATACTTTCAACCAAAACCTGCGATTATTTGGCGACTGCGGATAGCACGGTAGTCATGGCGATTGGACAGTTTTTGCCACTGTTGTAAGAGTCGTAGGTTCGAAACCTGATGGTGCATGGTTGTAAATTTATATTAATTTTGCAATTAATGTAAATTTTGTAATTATCTATAATTGTGCTATAAGGTAAGAATACAAAATCCTACATGGAAAATCTTTGTAGACATACAAGTCAGTCTAGATAAGATAATGATTGGGATATGATAAAGCAGCATCACCATAGATTTCAAATAGTGTTTGTTGGACTTCGTTTTTGTCAAATTTGGGTGATTATATCAAGCGTGATTAGATCGAGTGGCCATCATTGGTGTCTGCATCTAGTAGACAAATCAGGAGTCAACCTGGTAGGCGATTAATTGTTAAAATCGTTGAATTTGATAGTTAGAATGAATTTTTTAACGCCTATTTAGATTAATACTCCACATTTTTACTAATGAGTATCGGGAACTAAAATAAATATAAAATACATCTAATGTTTCACTGTACCCGATATATGTTTAGGATACATTCATAATTAAGCGGTAGTAACGCACTAAACCGCAAAAGTAAATAAAACCAAATATACTGTATTTAATTAAATATAAAGTTACAGAAATAACTATTCAGAAACGAAATATTTTCTCATTCAAATACTCCTCTGACCAAATACGGCAGTTTGTTCAGGTCTTTCAATTAAAAATAAAAAACGGCAATAAATTTCGTTCCGGTATTATTAAAATACCCGCCTGTTTCCTTTAATTATTAGCGGCGAATAAATCAGCTTATAAATATCGCAGTTTCGAGCTTTCTCTCTCGAGAGCCATCGATTGGAAATGACCGGACTAGTGTACACAAACCGTTAAAATAATATGCCGATTACTAAATCACTAAAATCTCGAAGGAGGATAAAGCATATTTATTCAGCGAATGATCGTCGATAGGAAAATCGAAATAAATCATGCAATGTTTGCTCGATATTTTTTCAACCAAAAGCGATATTTGTATCGAAGTAACGGATATATCGTTGGTAAATATCTATTTGTATTATTTACTCTAAGTCTGTTAGAGTTGTCTTTGTTTTATAGTATATTGCTTATTATTTATACGTCTTGTTACGTATGCTCCGTCACCACAACTGCTACTAGGTGATGCCAAAATTGTATCATTCGTCATCTCGCATACTCTATAATACAATTTCCTACAGTTCAAGTATATTAATTATATAGTGACCTTTAATAGTTCTCCAAACTATCAAAAACTTGCTCACGATTACAGTTCAATTAATTTTTTCTTCAATGTGTCTGATCGAGCTCATCCAAACCGAAGGTGTTATTGTCGACAATGCTTTTTTCCATAAATTCAGATAGTTCTGGTTTGAATATCCTTCTCGACCTGAATGCTTATTGTATTAATTCTTTGCAATTATTATATTGGATATTGGATTAAATATTCAGTGATAGGGAGGGAGGTATAATACTCTGTGTATAACGTTCAGCAATCGGATCTACCGTGTATCTTTCTTCAAGCTTATTTCGATGTAATATATTAGGCAATTAAATATTTCGTTTATATTTACCAAGTAACAATTTGAAACAGTTCATTCTTTAACATGGCTTATTCAAAACTTACTTTATATACTATAAACCATTCTTTAATTGCCGCCTTTGTTTTTGCTTTTGTTGGGATCTTCTCCCCCAGGGTACTATGATATGGTGTATTGTCCGTGACAATAACTGATGGTTCCTCCAAGTGCTTTAAAAGCTGATTATCAAAATGCTGCAAAAATAAGTTATGGTTCATTTCTCCAAGGTTGTCACCCTTGGACTTAGAGAAAAGTACTTCCAGCATGAAGAACTATATGTCTGCAATAGATTATTAATAAATGTTATGACTAACAGAACCTAATCGACAGTTATTCCAACGTTTACCTTTTTCCATCAACTTTAGTTTTCTTTACACTATAGTTATTATCGTCTTGCCATGAGTGACCGAATGTACCATTCTGAATATCCATGTCTCATCTAAATATACAAATTGATATAATAAGTCTTTCTTGATTTTCTTATATTTAAAAAAAATGTATTCTTTTAAAAGCAATGTTTGGAGGTTCCATCAAACCCTTTCGTGGGTTATCTTTTCACCACTTAATTCCTATATTACCCAACAGTGTATGAAAGGATGTTCTACATCCCTCAAATAGCTGCATATCTTACAGCTTTTTATAGATACTTTCAAGACTAACAATTTTCGCTGAAATAATTGTATTAAATTATGTCTAGTATGAAAAAACTACTTATTGTTTCATAGTGACATATGGCATATTCGAACTCTGATACATCTAAAATCAAGCTGATCTTGATTGGTCACCCGTTTCGCATAAATACGGTTTTTTTGTGAATTTATTTGCAGCTTTTGGTGTAGCTGTAATACTCTAAAAATATTTTCAACAAAAAATGCGGGAATTGATATTTAACAGTAAAAATGTTTACCTCTCTAATATACAGTACTGGCAAGAAGAGGTCTTCATTATTTCGTTCCCATTCGAAATAACTGATTACAGAGGCAATCAGTTTTTGAATTATTTATATTTTAAATTTATTAAAACATAGTGTTGAAACAACGCTTGCCTATTTATAACCCGTAATTATAATATTTTAAAGAATTTTAGAAACGTTTGACAAACGGGCGACTTTTGCAGGCCCATTCCGTTACATGTTAGAACTAGTCAAACAGCATTCTATCTCTTTTAAATAGAATAAAATGAGAAGGAAAATGTTGTCTGACTGTAAAACGAATTTACCAGTTTCGGCAGCTATTTAACTGATGACGTGAGTCACTACTGTTTTGAATAGACTATATATGCATAGTGAATTTGAATCTATGCATAAGTGATAGAATCACCACAATAAACGTGAGTTTAAGTCTTATTAAAAAGGATTATTATTAATATTTTTTGTAAGTATATTAATAAAATTAAAATTAAAAGCGTTAAAATTTCATATTTATAAAAACAATCAATTAGCTAATTATCTGCCATTTAATTTCTGCTATTCTGGATTAATTACCTTTAACAGAAAATAAATCAAATTCATAAAATAATTTCCTTCATTTCGATTAAACAGAAAACCAGCAGTTTTCAACTTTATTATCTCGAGAACTAATTAAAGAAGATGTTTACGTTTAATGAAATTTTATCCTCTGTACAAACGAACGTATTCCAAAGACACGAAAAAGATTTAATTCCTAAAAGGGAACCCGACTTTTCCAGAGTTTTCAGTTTGGATAGTTTAGGAACAAGCCGTACTAGCTTTTCATACATTTCTTTTCGTAACATAAACTGCAAACTTTAACTCTAACTAAAATTCTGGAAGCTATAATATGGTTATTAAAATATCTAGTGATATATTGATAAATATATCTTATCGCGCAAAGATTATATATTATTATAGTTATTCTAATTATAACATATGAAGGATTTTCTGTTATTGTCTAGTTGGCGTGACGAAAACTATTCTGGCTGATCGTATTCGTAAGGCCCTTTATGTATGGCCTGTTCCTTTTTTTCTTCCTGTTTTTTTTTGGGCGTATTTTTTGGACTTTTCTTATTTGTTTCTGTAGTTAAACATTCTGAGGTAGTGCTTCCTCTATATTTTCTATCTGTTCTTGTATGCTTTAACAATCTGATAGGTTTCCTCATACTGATATTATTGTCTTTACTTTCTAGCGCCAGATAGTGGCGCTCCTAAGCATTTAAGTAGCTGCCTGCATGGGTTGTTTTTCGTACAAGATTTCCAAGAATTCTTACCTCAAGGACGGAGGAATTTTCTAGGAATTAACTGGTTATCAGCGTGACCTTTTTTTAATTATTATTTAATTATTACATTGTTACTAGTCGTTTCCGATTAACCAACAATTTGTCTTTATCATAACTTAAATCTAGGTATATAAATAGGAGGACCCATCGGCCCTAACTCAGTCTCTGGTGAAATAATGTTTATACATGTCACTGCTGTATTTTTTATTATATGTGCTTCAGCTTTTTAATAACATCTGTTATTCTGTGGACCTGGTCAATTGTTGAGTGCTTGTTAATAAACCCAAATTGGTGTGTTGGTATTAGGCTTTGTCTCTCTATGATCGGTTTTATTCTTTTCAACAAGGAGTTTTTCAAAAACCTTAGATATTATTGGCAGCAGTGATATAGGTATATAGGCTTTTATTTCGTTTTGTGACTTCCAAATGCCTGGGACATGTTTTAGTCTAAATACTGTATTGATCATGTTGTTGAGTTTTATAGTTCCATTTCTTGGTAGTTTTTGTAGTAATTCTCCTGTTATTGAATCACATCTTGATTATTTCCTGGGATTAATGTCAGTTTTAATAACTTTGGTTAGATCTTTCAGCGTGACTAATTCAATAATTTTTTTTCAATAATTCATTAATTTTTTCAACGATTTTTCAACTTCATGTCCGGCATATTATATTCAATTGGTTTATTTTTTTTTCTAGATATTCAGCAAATTCTTCTGCTTTTTGGTGATTGTCGCGTGCCCAATTCCCGCAGAGGTCTCTTATAGGTGCACTATGTAGACATTAGCCCTTTAGATGTTTGGTGGCTCTCCAGACTGAATAATCAGTTTCTTTATCATGAGTTAAATTTCTTAGATAGTCATTTATAGATTCGTTTTTAATTTCCAGTATTTCCCTGTTCATTGTCTTTGGTTTATGTTCTTTAAAGTATTTTTATTTTCAGGTGTTCTGTTTTGATGCCAGTTTGTTCTGTAATTTTCGTTTTTAGCTACCATTTTCTTCGTCTCTTTTGGATAATTAATTCCTTTAATTGTGTGTTTAATTTCTGGAGTATTATTCCAAGCAGCTTATTGAATATCTAGTGGGAATTTTTCTGCTTCAAAATTTAATTGTTCAGTTGTCTTGAGGGATACATTTAATTGAATTCGTTTGTTCAATTCTTCAGCAAATCCTTCCTAGTCTGTTCTCTTGCTTGTTAACGTTGGGTTTCTTATTATATTTTCGCTCAACGTCAGAATCACTGGCGTATGATCTGAACTTACCTCAAAATTTTCTTCGACTTTTTTATAGCTGGATGTTATGTTTCTTACTATAAAGAAATCTGACAGGTTTGCGGTTTTCTCTTGATCAGTTGGCCAATAAGTTGGTTTTCCAGTTGACATGTAACGACATCTTGGTTCAGCAGCTGCTTTATGCAGTTCATTACCTTTAGTTGTTGTCATTCTGGATCCCCATCTTGTATTTTTTGCATTGAAATCATCTCCATTTATATATTTTTCTCCCAGGTTGCTTAGGACATTCAAATAATTTTCCTTTTCTTAATTGTATCTCGGAGGACTTGGATTTAACAGTTACTGCGGTTACCTGATTTTATGATAAGCCCGCATTCTCGATGGTGGCAAAGGTTTTTTTAAATTATTATTGCACTTCCTTCTCTTGTGGTGTAAGCTGGATGTATGGTATAATAAAATTTATATCCTAAGTTTTATAAAGTATTCTTTTGTCAAATGGGTTTCTGATATTAGGCAAATATCTATTTTTTGCATATCTAGGGATACTTGTAAGGGTAGCGTGATGTTGCTGGATCCCATTAGTATTCCAAGTTACTATTTGAATATTTTTATTTGCCATTTCTATTTCTTGGAGCCACATGCCTAATGTTTTTCAATTCAAGTTGTTCAGTTCTTTCGGAAAAATATCCAATAATTTTTTCCTGGCAAAGCTGGACTTTGCTATTATTTTAAATAGCCATTCGTTGGTGATCATCTTCCTTTGTATCTCTTTGGTTATTTGGACTTATAATTTGGGCATAAGTCATTTCACTGTTGTCTTGGTTATGTCTTTTCGGTTGATACTTTTCAAACATTGTTTCTTGAGGTTTATTTGTTATAAAACAAAATTACACTATTTTCTACAATTTTTTTAGCAACATTGCGATACCGTGTCGAAATGATGATATTGGTTTCGCAGCAATCGAATCATTGTTATATTGTCGCACTTCTTCAAAGTGTGGAAGCTCTGTGTCTGCCAAAACGCAGATAGTGCATGGATCTGAACAAGTTTTAATACAAATACGCTATGTATGGTGAGTATCATGGGTGTGACAGAAATTCTTATTCGAACTGCAACAGTGTATCTTTCACATCTTTTATTCATATCATCCATGTCTCGATCTGTTTGTTCAATTGACATCAGTAGACATCTGCAATAACAGTCTAATTCGGTTTTACCAATTTGCGATACATTTTACTTTTCTAATTCCACCATATACATCAAGGTTTTATTGCCATATCGTCATAGTATTGATATAGGCAGTTTTCCTGGATTAACCCATGATCTTTGCGCACGTAATTATCGTAATTGTTAGGAATTGCGTCATCCACTCTAACTCTTGCGTGGAAAGTAATGAAACCCTGATGTTAAAATGGTTCGAAATCCGTCATTTGGGTTTTTGCCCATTGTCTTAGAATTCATTGTTTTTGAATTTTTTTAGTCAACCAGACTGTTCTGTGTCATTGGAATCAAATTTACTACTCTTAAATCGTTCATTTACGTTTAAATCAAGCCGACGATTGAGATATGACGGAGCAACATTACCATACGTTTCTGAAACTACTTCATCAAACGACAAAAATAATGAATGTTAAAAATATAATTCTGGACGTTCCATATACTCAATAATATTTAGTGCAAAACTGATATTTTATGTAGGGAAACATCAAAAGCATCGAATCTAACAGGCATCTACATTAATACTTCTAATTTTCACCTACAGCTATTGGTGATCAAAATACACATTGCCTAATATATATGTAACAATTACATTATATTTTATTCATGAATCAATAGATATACATACATTTATTATTGATTAACTATGAATATATTAAAATATTTAGGTGGGCCACCATTTTCTAAAGTCAATTATCTCTATTGATTGTAATGAAATACAGACACATTTTATTTACACTTCATTGAAATCACCTATTAATTTTTAATTTCCTTTCAACTGTCTGTTGAGTGCATTTAAATATTTTAGAACGTCTTACATAAAAGTCGGCTAGCAGATTACATGGTTTGTTATGATGATATTCAAGTGCTTCATTATATCCAATGTATTCAAGTTTTACAGAAATGTTTATGGACCGGATCTTTATTCAGCTAAGAGACATTGTTACACTGTGGGGGAATAAACTCTTTCAATTGTATATTATGAGGGGATTTATGAGATAACATATAATTAGTCAACTCTACCAAATTGTCCATTATTTCACCATTTTCGCAAAAAAACTGGCTGGTCAAATTTACACTGTTGGGATACCTTGACTAGATATATGACAGGGCAGCTTGTCATTTCTGTTTTGTCTTTATTTTTAATATATTTTCTACTTATCGCTTATGCTCTACTAATTGAAATAGATACCATTTTATTATGACTGATGTTGAATTTTATTTTGAATTCATTGTACCATTTAAGTTAGTTAATTTTCATTTATTCTTTTTAATTTTCATAAACGAACAAGTTTTTTATTTCATATAAATATTGATTTGTTTGCGTAAAATGGTATACACGGAAAAATGCATAATTAATTTACCTCTCACCAGAAATGATTCATCTGATTAATGATTCCGCCTTATTTGAAATTGAAATATTGGAGACCTTATCTCAAATGAGCTCCTTACCATGTACGGTCAGATAGCTTCTAGCAATTAATAATATATAATACGGTGACAATTTAACTGGCGCTATTGTTAACTTACCGTTATCTATACAAATGCAAATGGCGAAAGTTGGTTGCCTCGGTAAATCAATGGAATTATACGTTTAGGAAAATTGGGAGCTAACCAAACTAATTTCGTCCGAAATCAGCGGCTATAGTGCGGACGTTTCGGGGCGATTTCAGTTAACGCCGGTCCGGATTTTGATTGATTCGTTGTCGGTCTAGCTGGCACGATCCCTTTCGATGATGATTAAGGGCCGAGACAAATAATCTATTGGCGTTTGCGACCGAAGTGACCGTGGGGTATTTCCAGTGATATCGGTGTCGTTTCCTTATATACGATTACCTTGGTATTGGGTTGATGACTTGCTCTTTAAACGGCTCGCAAAAAGTTTCAATAACTTATTGATACATTTGATATATATTAGTTATTGTAATTAATATTGAAGAATTCCTTAACAGATCAATTGAAAAGTCCCCGACCCACCATAGTAAAACAAAATTTTTTGGCAAAATGATTTTTTTTATTCAATATAGTTATCTTCAAGAGTGATACACTGATTATAGCGACTCTCCAACTTTTCGATACCATTTTCGTTATACGATTTATACTTGTCATATTTTAATCTAGACGAAACGTTTCATTCTATATTCAATACTTCATTTCTAAATATTTAATACTCAACATCTCACCGTCTGACTAAACACACCATTATTTCCTAATAAAGAGTGCCAAAATATACCCAAAAATTAGTTTTTTTACTTTCAATAAATATTTCATGAGTTATTAAATGTTTTTCTGTACGTTCTTATATATTATGCAATAGAAGGTTTTATATGTTTAATATGTCACCTGAGTCTTAGATATGCACTTGTAGTTTTTCAGCTCGTAATTGTAATATACTACTGTTACATAGCGTAATCCAACTCATTTCAACAACACAGAGACTAGCAAACTTTAACAACTTTCTAATAATTTCTGAGACACTCTTTCTAGTTTACATTGGATGTTTAGTAAATATTCTGTTTGTTTTTAGTTGGAATTTTTGTGCTTCTTTATATCACACATAAGTTATATAAATAATAAGGCGGTGTATGAGTTCCAACCACCAAATTGGAAAATAATATTATTAAATGCGAACCACCACATACAAAAAGAATTATACCACAATGCACGAGGTGTCAAGCGCACGGGCACACAAAGACTTACTGTCGCAAATCATATAGATGCGTAAAATGTACAAGAGAACACAAAACAGGAGATTGTACTCGTAAAGTTCGCGATGAAAAAGTGAAATGTGCTAACTCTAACGGAAATCATCCAGCGAACTACAAGGATTGCGCACTTCACAAGCAACTACAACAGAAACTCAATCCTGCTTAAGAGAAAGGCATCAACAGCAACAAAAACAATCCACACCTACCAGTCTACCCATCAGACTAAGTCAACAAGACATAACCTATGCCCAAATGGTTGAAAGTGATTCAGCACAAAATCGGGAAACCACATCACAACCTACTGAAACTAGCAGCAACATTTCTAGATTAGAAAACATGATGGCCAAACTAATGGATCAAATGAGTACGATGCTTGGTCTACTCACAACCGTCGTCAGCAAACTTGCCTAATGTCTGAAACCATTAGCTACAAAATCGCCGTCTGGAATGCCAATGGGATCCAACAACACACCAGGGAACGAAAAATGTTCATAACGGAACAAAATATTGACGTTATGATGGTTTCTAAAACACATTTTATGGACAAACATTATTTGAAAATTTCCAAATATAAACTTTATTAAACAAATCACCCTGATGATAAAGCACATGGGGGTACAGCCATAATCATTTGAGATGATATAAAGCAAAAGAAAACAAAGATTCCGCAAAGACTACCTGCAAGCAACCAATATAATCATAGAGGAAGTCCATGGACCATTAAGAATGTCTGCGATTTATTGCCCACCCAACATAACAACAAGGCAGAATACTTTCAAGAATTCTTCAGTAGGCTAGGTAATAGATTTATAGCCGGAGGAGATTACAATACAAAACATTTAATGTGGGGTTCAAGAATAATAACCTCAAAAAGTAGAGAACTACTAAAAGCAATAAAAACAGATAATTTACAACATATCTCTACTGGTGAACCAACATATTGGCTTTCAGACAGAAATAAAAAACCAGATACTATAGATTTCTGTATTTCAAAAAATATTGATACCAAAAAAGTTTCATGTAGAATCATGTTTCGACCTGTCTTCTGTTCATTCACCAATAATAGTAACAATTTAGTCAAAAATTACCATCAAATATGGACTTTATATTCCATGCAATAATAGAACTAACTGGTCCTCATTTAGTGAAAACTTAGACCGAAACATCTCTCTAAACTTACTGTTACAAACTGAAATGGATAGAGAAATAGCAGCAATAAACCTTACAGAAAATATACAGGAGGCAGTATATTCCTCGACTCCTAACAGTGAAACCTTTTCAAGAAAAAATACACATATATCATGTACAATACAGAAAAAGATAGAAAAAAGAAAGTTACGACGGAATTGGCAACAGCAAAGAAGTGAAGAGAAGAAGTGAAGAAAATTTAATAGGGCAATAAAAGAGCTGAAAGAACTAATCCAAAATGAATAAAACCAAGGTATTCAAGAATACCTAGAAAAATTGACACAAACTGAGGCCACAGACTATTCATTGTGGAAAGTAACAAAAAAAGCTTATTAGATCCCAGCAGTATAACGCACCTATTAAAACAAACGAAAATAATTGGGCTAGAAGCAATAAAGAGAAGGCCGACATTTTCTCCTAAACACTTAAAAAATGTTTTTAAACCTTTCCAGTCTCAGCTACATAAAGGTGAGGAAAAAATGACTAACTTTCTAGATTCGCCATTTCAAATGAACTTACCGCACGAGAAGTTAACGGTCAAAAAAGTTAAGCAAACAATAATGAGATAATTTAATATTAAAAAAGCTCCTGGTTATGACTTAATTATTGGTAAAAATTTAAAAGGACTATCAGAAAAGGGAATGAAACTATTAACATTTATATTTAATGCTATGCTACGAACTAATTACTTCCCTAGCATCTGGAAAGTAGCTAAAATACTAATGAATCTTAAACCAGGAAAAATACCAGAAGATGTGACCTCCTACCGGCTTATAAGTTTATTACCGATAATCTCGAAAGTTTTCGAGAAATTATACATCAAGAAGCTAAATTATATAATAGAAAAAATAAAAATTATTCCAGAACATCAGTTTGGGTTTCGCAATAAGCATGGGACTATAGAACAAGTCCATAGACTTGTAATTATTTAAATTATATTGTAAACACTGACCTATATGCCAAAAGATATTGTTCGGCTGCTTTTCTAGATATATCTCAGGCTTTCGACAAAGTATGGCATACGGGCTTGCAGGTTAAATTAAAGAAACTTCTCCTTCATTCGCACTATCAGTTACTAAAACCGTATCTCACTGACAGATATTTTATTGTAAATCAAGGC
This sequence comes from Rhynchophorus ferrugineus, assembly GCF_030347505.1. Lineage (NCBI taxonomy): Eukaryota > Metazoa > Arthropoda > Insecta > Coleoptera > Curculionidae > Rhynchophorus > Rhynchophorus ferrugineus. The sequence goes on from NW_027472581.1 coordinate 76,003,252, forward strand.
GATGAACATACCGAATTAAATCCCATATATTCAGGAGCTCCGCAAGGTAGTGCACTGGGTCCAGTACTGTATATTCTGTATCCGTCCGATCTGCCCACCACAAAAATAACTACTGTGGCAACATACGCAGACGACACAGCAATCTTGGCATCCCATGAAGATCAAGTCACAGCATCAATAAACCTACAAACCCACCTGGAGCAAATACAATTATGGTTGAAGACATGCCAATGAAACAAAATCCACGCATGTAACATTTACCCTGCGTAGAAGAACATGTCCACCAGTGAATATCAATCATCGTCAACTCCCCCAAGCCGAGCATGTTAAATATCTTGGTATGCACTTAGATCGACGCCTAACCTGGAAGAAGCACATACTCTATAAACGAAAACAATTTCGACTGAAATTATTTCAAATGTATTGGCTCATCGGGCGCAAATCCAAGTTATCATTAGATAACAAGGTGTTGCTGTATGGGTCTATACTCAAGCCTATTTGGTCATATGGAATCCAACTATGGGGTACCGCTAGAAAAATCTAATATATCCATAATTCAACGGTTCCAAAATAAAGTGTTGCGCGCCATTGTTGATGCTCCCTACTATCTTTTAAATAAAGTGATTAAACGCGATATTCCTCTAGAACCTATGACGAGTGTAATTACGTGTTCGTGTGAAGTACTTCGAAAGGGTGTCGGTGAATCCCAATGTATTCGCTAATCAGCTAAATATGCGACGTGATAGTGAAGTGCGTAGACTAAAACGTTTAGAATAAGCTTTAGAATAAGACTAATTAATTAAGATAATATTTTATATAGGAGATCGCTTAATGAAGTGATTTTCTGCATGCCATATAAATATAATATAAACATAAGAAATACTTATTGCCTATAGGGCAGATTGTGGAATCACAAAGAGTAAAAAAAAAGTTATATAATATTAATAGCCTAAATATACTTTTTAAATAAATTCTTTAAAGAAAAACTTTGGAGAACTTAAATAATATTTAAATTACAATTTTTAAAATTTATTAAATTATTTTTAAAATATAATTTTAAAAAGTTAAAATTATAGGTTATTCAAAATGGTTTTAATACATGATCGGATTACTGACATCTAAAATAACCGAATATTCCGAATTTGTTTTAGCTACTTTCAATTAGTTTTTAAAAATCTATTATACTGATTTTTTGGTACTATTATGCTCTCAGATCAAGTCTTTTCACTTTGCGATAATGAGTTTCTGTTGTTATTATCTTTAATCAAATGTTCTAGAATATTAATTATTAGATTGAATTAGTAAAATTTTAATATTTGTTTGGGGAAGAAGTAATTAATTTTTCCTAATAAATGGTTTAAAATCGCATAACTCAGTCAGTTGGTCAAATGTATATCGAATGTGCCAGTTATCGCAAATCAGTAATGTTTGTTATATGAAGCACGCCAACAAAATAGCTGGAATTTAGTGATCAATAGCGGTATAGATATATATATATATATATATATATATATATATATATATTATTATTATTTGTTCGTTTACACAAATAAATATTGTACAGCGAAAATGGAGTGTACTGACCGGTTTCGTCATATTTTGCTTTTTTGATCTCCTAAGAGTAGAAATCATTTCGTGACATCTCTTCTTGGGGGGAATTGAGATTCCATTTGCTTCTGACGCGAAACAAAATACCGCCGTTTTTGCAATAATTATTTGTTTTGAGTGATTGTGGGCAATAATATGTGGATCAGTTACAATAATAATTTACGAAAGTGATCATGAGCTGCTCGAACATCGGTAAACCATTAATTCAGTTTTCTAATTGGAACAATTGATTGGATTGAATTTTGCTAATGGAAAACGTGTTGCCTCCCATCAGGATAAAGCTGCAATACACGTGTAGTTAGTGAACTGCTAAACATTAAGAGAGGCGCTGAATCTTTTCTGGTGATGGTGGTATAGCATGGATATTACCTCGCCCGACTGCTATTTATTTTGCTCTTAAGCAAATAATCTTATGTATCCAAGCTTGCTTTAACAGAGTCTTTGTTTACATTTTCAGAAGTCTTAGAAGTTCTACAGGAAAGGAATTATGGAATAATATCAAAAGCTCGTAGATCAAAACCATAGGTGTATTATTGATAATACTGAAGATTTATATGAATAAATTCACTCTCTCAAATATGTGGGAAAACCTTTTTTTTCAACCCATTACTTTCTGCATTCTAATTAATTCTAATTATATTGCTGTTTAAAAATATAGGATATGATGGTGCAGTAATAGAAATTTGGTTTTGAAATGTGTAGCGTCAAAACAAATTCATATACCATAAATGAAAGTAAAACTATTTAGTAGACACTTTAGAAATCTTATTCGCTCGTGTGACCAATATCTTGGTTGAAATTTGGGTTTCAGAAAATTGTGCGCATAATGAATACGTCATTACCTAAGGACGAAATTAAAGCTAATTGTAATGTGATAATTTTATTAATATTTAGAGTATTTAGCAAGAATCAAAATAATTTCCAGTGCTATGTCAATATTATGGGGGTTTGGGTTTACTGTTATGATTCAATAATATATTAAGAGAGTTGGGAATCTAGTACTTCGGATGCGAACAAGATAGAGATCAGAAATCAGCTAAAAAGTCATTAGCATAATTTAATCAAGACGAAGGCAAGGCATAAAAATAAATTTTCTCGTAAATTACCATTAGATGATAAGTAGAAAGTAAAACAATTAGCTTAGATTTGATTGATTTGAGTTTTGCTTATCGAGATGCCAAATTTATTGGTAGATTATGCCGGTAATTTTGAGGAACTCTTGAGGTTCTATTGATAGTGCTATTATATGAAAGTCATATAGACATTCTATTAACACAGTTTTATAGTATACGTGATATATTTAATACAAATACAACTACTAACTCCTAAAAAACTCCTCATAAGCAACGAATGAGTTCACAACATAAAGAGAAAAACCAGTCACGCTAACTTCATCGAACTACGCGTTTATTTTCACGGTCATTGCAAAAGTCTGAACTGTATTATTTACCGCACGACTTCCAGTTAACAAATAGCGTGCGCCAACAGCGACCAGTACTTTTAATTATGAAACCGCCTCTAGAAAAGTGTGAAAACTTGGAACCGTCTAAATAGCGAAGTCCGCTTAAGACATCCAAAGCCCTCCATTCTTTCTCGCGCTTATCACATCGAACTCCATGTAGTAATCTCACTAAAATAATTTTCTTTCTCGAAAGCTCTTTTTTCTAGCAGTAGTTTACGGAGTGTTAAATATTTCTTAGCATGATAAAATGAAAGTTCTGCTACAGATATTGTGTTACAATCAGCAAAATAGCATGTTCTTTTGCGTAGGATCATGTATATTAATTTTTATGACTTAGTTTCAATTTGTCTTCTGACATTCTTCATTTTTCATTCTCTCTGGAAAGTTTTTCAGGCTCACACTACCAGAAATAAATACTGGCGTTGAAGAAACGTTGGAACAAATGTATTGAAGTCAAGTGAGATTATGTAGAGATATAAAAGAATTTTAAAAATTGCTATTTTACATGGTAATATCGAGAATTTTTCACCTTGCTCTCTTATATTTAACATATCATGTAAATTGTTGTACATGATTTGTTTGTAATTGTTTTCTTTAAAATTATCAACATCATATTATTATTTTCATATATTTCTCCTCCCGTTTAGTGTTCTTTTTGGACTGGACATATTGTTTCACATGGGCTCCGAACTTCCATCCTCGGCTTTAAGCCTACCGGCTGGCGAGTGACCAAATATCATTGAGTTATTGGGTGTATGTTTGATATGGAGAAATATGTTGTCGAAGCCCACCAAATACTTTTATAAAATTATGGTGATGCTATACTGTCATAATCCAATTGTGGGTTTTAAAGAATGTTCTAATAAAATGAATTACAAGATTTGTAGGACTAAAACCCAGTTTAAATTTTCAAAGAAATATCACATGACTTAGCTTTTGATGAATCCATGGGAAAGATCTAAAATGAGGGAAAGTAGCTACCACACGGATTAGCTGGACAAAAAGTAGAGTTTTTACATAATGTATAGGGATTGGCAATGAAAACTGAGTGGAGGAACTATGACAATCTCAAGTGAAAACAGTTAAAAGTTAGTCCATGAAAGACATGATCCATATCGACATCTAAGCGGATTATTCAAGGCATAAATTCTTGCGGTACATATTATAGTATACCATATTACGAGCTGTTAAAATTTTTGTATTTATTATTGCTTGTCTTTGGCTAAGCTCAATACGACGACTGCTTGAGTTTCTCTATTTGCCTTTACTATTTTAGATTTGACAAACATGCTATTGCCCTATATAATATGCAAAATGTCTTCGACAGAAAGAAACTATAGTGTTCAAATTCACCGATGCCAAATCTGTCTGTAAACTGTCAAGTAACAAAATATTTCCTCAATTGTGTAGACCTAGTGAATAGTTTAAATCACCACTTATCACATGATATCATTTTTAACTTATTTTCGGACTTCCTCTACCAAATCTTCAGCCATTCATAGCATATATAATGAGGAGTTATTTCGAATATTTTTTTTTTTTTCGAAACAGCTTCTCAATAACCTAACAAATCGTTACATGATTTAAATTTTGGTATTTTATTGAAGCTTAAGAATTATTTCCGCGCCTTTTTGTGGTCTTGAAATATTTCTTGAAATATTGGGACAACATGTTTCGGAAGAAAACCTGTTTGTTAGAGATTTTTTTTTAATAAACCAACTGCCAGAGTATTAGTCGTAAGAAGTTGTATCGTGAGTATCCAAGGAGTTTAGAGGAGGAAGTGACACCGAAATGTGAATCACTGACTTTACTAAATTCGAATAAGTGGTTCCAAAAGCAATTCCATTCAAGAGATACCGAAGGAGTTGTCCATTATAATTGGGGTACATATTATCTATACATTTTGGTCCATTGAGCTGAATTGACGAAACAGAAAATCATATGCACTATTAGAGAAGCAAGGTTTATTTGAAATATTTTCTACAGTCCAGATAGGGAAAAATCAGTTACTTGGTATTTAAATATTACCTGCGAAGATAGCCATGAATCTATAATATTTTATTTATTAGAAGACTATTTTTTATATATAATAAATCTACTGAGAAATATGTAAAAATTAAATTTTACACCTAATACAATCAAGCTCTATTTATAAATTATTAAAAACATGTTAATTTTAAGTTGATTAATGATATTGCGCTTGCCCAATATAAGTGCAGTCGAGACGACATTCGTTGGAAATTCACTTTTTAAAATCTCATATAAAGCTGTTGCAAAAAATAATTTCTCTTGTGGTGAAATTAAATGGTTTTTTTGCAAGTTAGCGTGACTGTGTCAGACTTCGTTTTTTATTAATCACGTTAGATTATTAATTGAAATCAAATTAGTAGCTTGTGCCACACGGCACATGGAAGAAAAACCTCTGCAACAAAAGCGTTTTTTTTCGGTGTTACCAGTTTTACTTGATGGTCTGACGTCTGAATGTTTCACCAATGGTATTATATTCGTGTGTTTTTCTTAACGTAATCCGACACATTAAGTACGTCGAATGACTTGGAATTTAAATAAATGATAAATTAGGTATGGAGCATATATTATAGGAATATATAGGAATAATAAATATTATAGGAATAGGAATGGTATATTTACTATATGTAACTTTTTTTAACATATGATTGTAAATAATTTATTAGTAACCAAATAACATAATTAGTATAAAACACTATGAATTTGATTTAACAGCTGATACTCGCTAAAATTTTAAAATTTGTTTAATCTATAACATTTCAGGGTCATTGATTTTATCATCACTGTTTTTTATACTCGCAACTTAGTCACACCAACTTTATGTCGTGTGATCACCATGCAAGACAATGTTTAGTTCACTACTGCTCTTTGACTTACCATTATTTCTTTCAAAGAAATTTTGAGCCCAAATTACTTCACTAATATTGGTAAATATATAGGAATGCTTGCCGGTTGATAAATTGCTATAGATTGAATAGTAATTATGTTGCATATTTTGGTTTTAACTTTTATGGAGGTAGGTTGAAATTCCTTTATCTAGGATCCTAATTCCTCATGATGATTAAATTATTATCTAATTATTACGTGCAAAGCGCATTAAAGCAGTGTCTATTTTGTGTCTATGTAATTTGGCTGTATTTTCTTCTTGCTTCTAATGTAGTTGGAAAATATATTTTTGTCCACCTCCTACATATCAATACCCCCTCTACATATATGACTACGTCCAATTCTACTGGTGTTACCAGACTCTCTCTCTCTCTCGCCCTCTGTCTCTCTCTCTCTCTCTCTCTCTCTCTCTCTCTCTATGAATCTCTAGATCTCTCTCTAATCTCAAAGCATCAATATACATATATATATATATATATATATATATATATATATATATATATATATATATATATATATATATATATTGATGCTTTGAGATTTTCAAAAGAAGTAGAAAAATTGGATATAATAACAATATAAAGACATTTTTGTAACAGTGTCTTTTCAACATTTACAAGGTATCCTGAAAAATTAGTTGACGATTTTATATATAATTTCCTTTTACGCTAGTAATCTCCTTTGTAACCGTTAGTTTAGGGTAAATTTTCACAAAAAGTAACGCCATCAAATGAATAACTAAAGCCAATGATTAAACAAACTTTTATAACCGCACTTTTTTAACAACGTAATAAAGAAAGTCTTACTTTTTAACGATGTTGCACAGCGACAATCTTCAGCATAACAACCAACCGGAATAATCTGGTCCCGAAGTGATAGTTTCTCATCAAGCAGCCATACTTATGCCCGTAATATCGTGGAAGAAACAAGTGCAGGGCTACGTACAGCGGAAAATAATAACGATAAGTTTCAATTTATCCGAAAGGCGGCCAAATCGCGATCATTTATCTAGTGAAAAAATCGGGATAGAGAGAAACAGAGACGGGACGAGAGCCAGCGAAGAAGAGAGAGAGAGGGACGGAGGGATGAAAACGTGGACCGTTCTCGGAGCATCAGAATCGTGGCGTGAGAATAAATCAGGATCTTATAAACATATTTTTAAAATATATTCACTGGATCCGCCGGTATATGGAGGAACACTCCGAGTTTTGCATTAGTCAGATTGCTCGCGATCTGTCTGCCAGATAATGGTCGTCATTTTTAAGAGGGTCGGATCCGAACGAACACCATCATTTGTAAGGGATGATGTGTTGCTATTTATTCCGTTGACAAAGAACGGCTCCGGATAGGAGAGTGTAGGACCGCCGCCCTTAATGTAAGGCTCTTGTCGTTCAGATTTATCAAATATTCAAATTCGAACGTTTTTGCGAGCGCCACAAACTGAACAGGTCCTCGTTTGTTAGGCAGGCATATTTGGAAGATTTTTTCCGTCGCTTGTCGCTCCTGGGAAATGATCTCGAATGAATCCGTGATGAGATTTCAGCTTTGATTTTCAGGTGTATGTCTCTTGAAGATTCTTCAACTCTTTGAGAAGCGGAGGAAAGAAAAACTACATTTACAGTTCACTAACACATTGACTAGATAATTTTCAGTCTAATATAATCATGAGACTGCCTCAGAAGATACTCATTGTTCTGCATTGAAACTTTTGGATCATATTTTAATAGAACAATATGTATTTGGTATCACGGTACTGTATTACTTTCATGAGAATAGCCAAACGTTCTTCAAAGAGACAGTCTTTTATTTGTTTTACAATTTTGAATATATAGAAATGTTTTAGAGAAATGCTATACAATATACTAGAGACTCCATTCGTATCTTACACACAACATATAATTTTTAAATTATTACCTTTCCTCTGTTATAAAAGAAACATAACTATTTTAATAAATTGTTATCGAATATCGACTACAGGGCTATTAGTAGTGATTTTTATTCTCTAACATGCTCAATTATTTTATAAAATTACAATGACAACTAAATTGATTGTTTTATTACTTTGGTTAGTTTTGTAATCCATTGACAACATTAAATTTGTACACCAGTAGCACTTTCTTGGTCGACTCTTCAACACTAGCTTCGGAGTCGATAAGCTGGGTTTACATCATAGTTTAGTTTATTGTTTTGATTCAAATTTGAAATCATGCTGGTATATTTCAAGCATCGTTCGTAGTAATATAATAATGCACAAATATTTTTAATTCATTTAAACATTGCACTCAAATGTGTTCATGTTATTAGTTAATTAAGTTTTTAGAGAATGATATCTTCACGTTATATTTATTTTTATAGTGAAGTTTGATTATGTTCTTAGACAAAATCGGTTAAAACGGCTTTAAAAGTTTTTCTATTGAACTGTTGTATAGCTGGTCATTCAATAATGTATTGAAGAGTTTAGTAACTGCCATAATCTTAAATTTTAACCGACTTTTAAAAAGAAAGCGGTTCTATATTCGGCTGTATATTTTTTTATTGTATGTTGCCGATTCCTCCCTCAATTGTGAACCAATTTCCTTTTTTTGTTCGAAAGAACGCACTTACAAGGTAGTTCCATTAGAACCAAGTCAGGATCTGATGGGGGGAAATCAATTTTTTGAATCGAAATTTATTTCTTATCTAAAATAATCGAATATATGTGAATATTGCTGACATGATGTGCCGGAAAACCGGAAGTCCTTCAGTGCAAAAACCATTCAGTTTGTTTTTTAGCACTAATTACACCATATAATAACTCGTAGAAATATTGTAGAAAACTGCTTCTATGGTGTAATGGTTAGAGCGTTTAGCTCCCAAACGGAGGTGACTGGTTCGATTCCCGAAAGGTACAATAACTTTCTGTTGTTCTAGTTTAGTTAGAGCAATTGTCAAATCGCCAAGGCTAGATAACGGAGCCCGGTGCCTGAGGCGCTCCTTATTTTCAATCATTGTTTCTTTATTCCTGTTTTTCCTCATACGGGTGCACTTTTACTTGACCTACCTATTGTAATATTAAATAAAATAACTGTGTAATTTATTGAGTTAATATCCAATACTAAAAAGAGAAAAATTAAATATTTTTAACAAAAAAATTGAACCTACTTTAAAATATAAATAAGGAACTCACTAAAAATTATAAATCAATCATTCTCAGATTTTTAATACAAAAAACATTTTAAAATAAAATATGTGTATAATAAGCGTGGTAATAACTAAATAAAAATAAACAAAAACTTTATTTAACCTACCTACTACACGTATTTTATGTTCTATTATATACACACAATTTAGCTTAATACCTACCTAAACCTATTTATCTATTTACAATATTATTTCAACTAGTACGAACTAATCAACCAAACCAAAAATAATAATATACTATTGTGACATATACAAAAAATTAAATTACCAATAAAACAAATATAAATTAATATAACTGTTTGGGTTCGGGTATTGTTTAATTTGATTTAACATGTTTTTTTTTGTGTTAAAATCTAAGCTTGATTATTTTTTGATTTTTAGTGAGTTCCTTATTTATTTTCTGTAGTCGGTTCAATTTTGTTTGTTAAAAATACATTTACATTTCAGTGACTGTTACTAAAACTCTTATGGCTAATAAATAGCTTTTATCTGAACTACATTCAATATTTTTAGGTTGCTATTTCTCTATAAATAATCTATTTTTATAGAACTATCAAGATGATAATTAAGATATGATTTTAACATTTTATCGTTCGATTTATATAATTTAAGAATTTAGTGGTGGGAGTATACATGAAAGCCTATGGAATTTTTGAAATAAAACTTCTCCGATATATTCACCTGATGAAATTGTAGTAAGTAGTATTTCGTTCTTTCCCACTAGAGTAATTGATTATTATTAAATAGAATTGGAATATATCACTTTTAATTCCAACCGATAAATCCTTCTGTCGATAGTCGGTCCCATTCTCTATGCAGCGATTGCTTCAACGGTTCCAAACTTTTGTGGTGTGTAGCACAGTCCAGGCCTTGAAAATGAACAACACGTGGTAGTTCATCGGGTTGAGATCGGGTGAGTAGGGAGGCAATTCTGCCTGCGTGATGAATTCTGCAATGAGCAGATTGTCGCTTTTGCCTTATGGACCAGAGCCGAGTCCTATCGGAATGTTCAATTCTCATCGTCAAAATGTTGCTGAAGTATGATAGCCTCGAGGATGTCGCGATGATACCCTTCTTAATTGATTCTGACCCCTTGATTAACGAAAACGAGAAGGGCTTTGCTGCTGGTGCATATTCCGCTCCAGACAATGACGGACTGCGTAGTTTTGTGGTATTCGAGGATGGCCAACGTGCCAGGAACCTCAGCGGATGGACTTCCATTTTGGTGGTTAGGCGCTTGGTCAACGGTGAACAGCTTCTTGTCCGTGAAAAGAGTGCATTGCCATCGCTGTGCAGTGGTCCAACGCTTGAGTTGGGGATATAATTTTTGCTGAGCTCGTACACCTTGAGGAGGATACATTGCTTAACAAATATCTTCAGATTTGACACATGCGCACTATTCTGCATAGAAAATCCTAGAAAATAATAAACTATATTACCTTCTTTTCCTAATGGCGGTACATTCTTTACGAGTCGATAAGTACAGTCAATCAAGTTAAAGCAACAAAAAAAATCTAGAATATTTAGATTTTGCGTTACATTAACAATTCTGTAGTCATAATAATTAAATTGTTGTGATATTCTTGGTGGTTTGACATCCATTGGTTTTCAAATATGGAAAAGCAAGGGCAAGAGCAGATTGTAAGGTCATATTTTTAAAAGTTATAAAATACAAACTTAGCTACCATATTTAAAACACATCATTTTCGTCGAATAGGTATCGACATATGCCAAAATTTAATGATAACAAGAACAGGGCAGAAAATTATTCTTGTTATGTTGGAAGTAATCAAGTCATAATGTTAATCGAAGTAGTCAACTCATTAATGGGGTTTGTGGAACAAGAATAGTAGCGATCACAGTTGATCATATTTGGAGATTTTTAGGAGAATTTCACTGCATTCATATAAAGTGGTGGCTTTTTCGTTTGGTTTTAACTATATTAGCTGGGTTTTGATCTAAATGATTTTGGTTTTTTTTATGGTAATGTATATTTATATGGTTCTTGAAGTTCTTGTTAACTGTTCAAATATATCAATTAATTTAAATATGGTGTTTTTATAAAAATAGGAAGACATAAAAAATTATTTTTATTATTTCATTTTATTTAATAATTTTTATATAAAATGTGTTATTTCAAAAAATGTTCAATGTTTATTTCCCTCCTTATATATAGTTTCGATATTATATTAATTATTTATCAAATGTATGTATATTTATTTATAAAAAATAATTTATTTATAAAAAAGGAATAAGTAGAACAAGCTGTATATACGTATGTGCCAATCTTTAGTTATTTCCTGTTTCACAAATATATGGAACCCAGTATGTGCCAAATCTGGAGATATTTGCTGAGTAATGTATCCCTACCTTGAGGTTGAGCTTCTTTTTGACTATTGGATGAACCGCTGACTTGCTTATACCAGTCTTACAGGCGACTTTTCTCATGGAGATTCTCGAATTTTGCTGCACTCTGTTCTTGATGATTCATTATTTGTTTTATATATTATAATTATATATTAATTATGAATATTTTAGTCATGTTTTCTGTATTTTTCTCTCTTCTATGTTTTAGTGATGAGGCCGTTTAACGTTGAAACCAAACCATGATCTGCTCTATTAAGTCTACCGATTGACAAGCGGTCAAATTAAAGACTAAGAGACACCCACTTTTATCCAACCTGGTTACTGGCGTAATTGGGATAATTTTCATTGTTGGACTTTACACTCTTGTCTATGAACAACCACTATAATAATAAAACTATCCTTTAGCAGGATTAAAATTCACCATTATCGTAGCAGAAGAATGATAAACTATTGCCTTGACCATCGCTGTCTCCAAGCTGGAAATTTATAAATCTCTGAGATTTGCAAGGTAGAATATCAGTAATTTTTATTCGTACGTAATATTTTGGAGCTAAAGTTTATTAAATATAAAACATATCGTAATTCTATGTTTCGTAATTCTCTCCAATTAGTTGTTAGGTAACTAATTTATGTCTTATTATTTCTGTTAATATAGCACAAGGTATATTAAACCACCGATGATACAACGCCGCTACAAAATACATCGAACGAAATCATCGCGTGAACAGGTGTTAATCTTTGGGTTAAGTGGTGTTCAGATAGAAACATAACCAACTGATTACGGCTGATTCCCCACTTCTCAACTCATACCTACAAACTTAGCCCGAAAGATAAGACACAATCGTAATTCGGTAGGTATAAATTTGCGTTATAATTACATAATTAATGTGGGAGTTGGTAAAGTTCAGAGTTTGTAAATGGAAAGGGGGATGAGCAAACAGAGACAAACTTGAAGGCTATTTCGTGTAAAGAGTTCCAAGCAAATTAAGAGTTGGTTAATTATTATTGACTTGAAAGTTGGGCGTAATAAACTTTGACAATGTAAAAGTTATGTTAATGTTTAGAATACAGAGCAGTGTCGCAATATTGCCTGGATATTTTCTGTTGGGTATACGTTTATCGAACAAATGTTTGTGTATTGATTTCAGTTTTAATATATATCGTATCTTTATTAATATAATAATTAACGCATATTAAATTTGATAAAATTATTGAACAAACTTGATTTATCTTAAGCTGAATAAAAACGTATTACATCTATTTTGTATGTATTAATTAAGAAGTTATTTTATACTAGTGATTTTCCTGTGGTCAAATTTCGACCACAATTTATTAAGTTAATCATTTGTCTTTAATAATAGAGTACGAGAGGAATATTTCAAAAATATGTTACAAAACTTGGTTTCGCAGTATTTTCTATATAAGTTCAGAAATTTATTTTATATTTAAATAATTAAAATAATAAATATATGTATATTAAAACATACTAAAATATATGCAAACTATCTTAAGAACTCAGACTCACTCATATTTTTTCAATTGCATTTAATTGAATCTAATTTCCATTAACTTTCAGTAATTTACAAGGTATTAATAAGTGCAAATTACGACGCCCTGAACATAATAACAAAGTATCATAAATGAGATTATTTTCAGAACTGCAACAACTTCAGAGTGTCAAATATGAGCGTAGATGATCTGTTTTTACTTTTATTTTAAACATAAATACAAATGGAATAATAAATGAGGTATTCTGAAATTAATAATTGACTCTACCATGTATATCAAAATAATAACGAACGCAATTTTTTATAATTTGGATATTTATATTAAAAGATGTATTTAGAATAATTAAATTAGCTATTGATTTTCCAAAACTTAGGTCTTTAAAGCAAATAATCAAAATAATTGATATATGTTTCAAAGAATGTTATGTAGTCTCGTATCTTATTGCATCAATCATTATACACCTTAAAAATATTAAGGTGTATAATTATAATTAAATAATTAAGTGTATAATTGTATATTCATAAATTGAATGCTTTAAAATATTTGCAAGTACTCTGTTAATAATTCATTATTTCGCCGGCTTAGTGGTGCAGTGGTAAAGGCGATGGGACGGTCCTTCTACTGTTGCGATAGCCGCGGGTTCGAATCCTGCTGGGGCATGGTAGTAAATTTAGTTTGCGATTGTTTAAAATTTGTGAATGTTCGAGGCAAGAGTGTAAAATCCGACAAGGAAATTTATCCCGGTCACGCCAGTAGCTAGGCTGGGTAAGACCGGATGTCTTCTGGGATGACTTCTAAAGTTGGTCACTCGCCAGTCATTAGGCTTAATGCTATAGCCCGTGGTTCAGAGCCCACGTTTAGGCCCACTGCAGATTAACCCCCAGTTTGTAAAAGGAGATTTCTACGCGAATTATTTAATTAGTTTCATTTTAACTCCTGCATTTTCATTTCTTCATTTATGAATTCGTAGAGTCCTTATCTTTTATCCATATTGGTCACCTAAAATATATATTACAGAAACAGCAGATATGATTAGAAGTACCAGGATGATTAAAAGAATAATTTATTTACTTAAATTTTCAAATAAAATTGCTTTGTTTTCGTTGCTTATTTATTTCTATCTCCAATCTCTCCCTTGTAGTCATCAAAATATGTATTAGCCAGCAGTTATTATTTCATTTATTATTCCATACTTATGCTTATAATGTAAAAGTAAAGAAATATCATATATACTTATATTTGATGCTATTGACACGTCTTTACAGTTCAGAAAATAATCTCACTTCTGATACTTTGTTATAATGTTCAGTGGCGTAGTAATTTACTCTTATTAATTAGAAATTAGATTTAACTAAATACAATTAAAAAATATTAGTGAGTTTTAGTTCTTAAAATAGTTTAAATATATTTTAATATGTTTCATTATACAGACATTTATTGTTTTAATTAATGTTACATTTCTGACCTTATATTTAAAATAATATGAAAACAAGATTTAGTGACATATCAGTTTTAAATTAACCATTTTATTCTATTATGAGGGAAATATGATTACTTTAATAGATTGTGGCCGATTTTCGGCCACAGGGCGATCCCTAGTATATAAGAAATTATAACACAAATACCAAAGCAAGCCACATAAATTAGGATATCATTATTTGGATGAATATTTGGGCAACGGAGTGTTGTAAAATATGCCATGAAAATTTCTATTGTGAAAGCAAAATGTATTGAAAAAGATTGTTTTTAAGAACACAAAAGTTTATAGCAATTAATGTTGTAATGTTGTCAATTTTGAATTGTCTGTCGAAAAATCTAATTCAGTTATTCATATTGAGTAAATATCGCATTGGACTACCTAGTTATAATTAGCATTGATATAATATGCAAAGAAAAACGTCAAGCACGGTAGAATAACTTGTCGTTTTCGTATTTTACGAGACAATATTGTAAATTTCAATACTGCGCTCTAGAGACAAGCCACTGGCAACGAACGCATATGCGGCATCATAGTACATCGTTACATTTAATCAGACCTACACGGCATTCGAGCAGGTGGTAATCTTCGGGGATTAGAGCAGTATTTACAACATCCTTCTGACAACTACATTAGTATTCACCCGTATGCTTTGTATGCTGCTAATAGAAACCTAACGCCTGATCTCGTAACATTAGTTAATCTGCGCTAATCTACGAAGAACGGTTTGCTTAAGGTTATTTTTGCTGATTAACTTTTAATTTATTTAATGTATTACTAGTTTGTTTGATATTGTTCATGTACAGTAATAAGTTATGATCTTCTTTGATTACATTGACCATTTTTATTTTGGATTGTTTAATAAGTTTGCGTGATATAAACGGATTTTCTGAAAAGGAAATTAAAAGCAAATTATTTATTTGCAATTTATATATAAGCAATTTTTATTTTTTGGTATATTATATAATTGCATACGCCCATATAAACAGTCAATGACGAAAGCTATACAGTTGGAACACTTAAAAAGTTACAAGTTACAAAACGAGTAGCTCATAAGTAAAAAAATATGTAAAAATATTATCCCAGAAATTCAGAATAGAATTTTAAATAAAAATATAATGCAAATGTCAATGATTCCACAGAGAAAATATTAAAGATAGAGAAGTGATGATTCAGAGTACATGTGCAGGAAAAAAAAACGATATATCGATATATTGATATTTTTTAGCAGATATTTTTCAATATTTTTTCAAAATAAGTTAAATATAATTTTAAATAAACATATATTTCAAATGGCAATGATTCCACAGAGAAAATAATAAAGATAGAGAAGTGATGATTCAGAGTAGGGATGCAGAACAATTATTGATATATAGATATATTGATATTTTTTTAGTCGATATTTATGCCATAGAATGCAAATGGCAATGATTTCACAGAGAAAATAATAACGATAGTGAAGTGATGATTCAGAGTAGGGATGCAGAAAAATTATGGATATATAGATATATCGATATTTTTTTAGTCGATATTTGTCGATAATTTTTTTAACATTTAAAATTGCTACTTCATTTTAAAGGTTAACTACTTAGAACATATTTATATCTTTTTAAGCCAATATTTAACTGTTCTTATTTTTCCTTAAATATATCGATATAACGAAATATCGATATTTTTTTCGGTGGCCAACACCCCTAATTCAAAGACTACAGGGAAGTGGTATATGATTTTGCATTTGTTTTTTCATACCACCAATGCTCTCTAAATTTTCCTTTTATATATGGATTCTTCGCTTGTGACTTTATTTATCATCTATTAACATATTTACATTTTTCGTAGTTCAACAATTACAATATTGTCTGGAACAGTATCGGTACCCATTCTTTACAGACTCTTATCATATGTACATTTTTCTCATATCATTTTTTTTAATAACCACTCGTTTTCATTGACTTGTGACATGGTGCATTGTCTTGGTGAAGCAGCACTTTCTTTTTCTTCAAAGCCATGATTCATCCGTTGTCACATATCGACGCAAAAACTCGGGTTTATTATGCTTGATCACCTTGAAATACTGCTCCGAATCATCAACTTTGCTTTGCAATTTTACACAGAGCTTTCTTATACCCAAATATTTGTGAATGATATGATGTACACGTTTAGTTGATATCTTTAGTGTGTCTGCTATTTTATTCAATTTCAATTTACAGCCATTCAAAATCATTTTGAGGATTTTCTTTATGTTTTTGTCGGTAACAACTTCTTTTGGGCGTTCACCGTCTTCGGTGTTCTAAACTTGGCACATCAATCCTTGATGGTTGATTTTCCTGGGGCAGTGTCCGGAAACTCGGTATCAAGTCAAGTTCCTGCTTCAATTGTATTTTTTCCCTACAAAAAGCAATATTTTATGAACACGCGAAATTCCTTTTTATCCAATTTTTTTTTCATAATAATAAAAGTTGCTTTACTTAAAATGCTATAATTCACTATAACTATATTCATACTAATGATCCGATAGATGTAAAGTTTATACATGCATTTTTTGATGCTTGAGGCTAACTACAAAACATATGGATTTAATTCGTGTAAGTAGCGCCATCTATGTGTCAGGCCGGCGAATTTTCAATTGGCCTGTTTCTTACGTTGATACCTCAAATTTCCGCCAATAGATATCGCTTATCAGAATATCAGGACATATGGGGGCCCTAATATTAGAGACTTATTGTAAACGGTTTCTCGAATTTCTTAAACAATGTCGGCAAATTAAAACAACTCGCCAATTTAATTAGGTAACAGGGTGACAAATATTTGCACGCCGCACAGATCGAAAGCAAACTGTTTTTCACGATATTAATTAACGTAAAGTTAAGACGCTGTCGACAGGAATAATTAACTATTGTATCAGGTCTATTCTCGTTGACGCTTAATTATCTTTTAAAGGGTTGATCGATGGATCGTCTTTTATCAGGCCGTTTTTGATCAAAATAAACAGTTTGCTATCGTGTATGTTATGAGGAATTTTGTTCATTATTTAGGAGCAACAGTGTTCAATACGTATTGTTTATCAATTTTGTTATCTCTTATTTTCTTCCATAATATTAGATATTTAATATATTTACCTTCTAAATATAAAAATTATGAGATTTTTTAATTATATTCCTTGTAAATTTGTTTCTTTCCTTCCCAAAATAAATTGCTTTTTTGAATGATTTAATATAGAAGATTCTCTTGTTAGGCTTTTCTAAAATAAAACATCAACTGATGATGGGGACAAGAGAAATACCTAATAAGTTCTACAGAATATTGATAGATTATCGAGTCCATTAATCTGGCAGTGCAGCAGATAGAATTATAGACTGAAAGGTAGAAGGCTGGCTAATATCACTTTAGACACGCTTTATATAACAGAGTCTTATTGTCATTCCTTTAGACACTTCGATATTATATCATTTAGAAACGATATTATGACTTGATGTTCACTGATATTTCTTTAAATGGAAAATGGAGTGGATATCGTTTAGACCATTCTGACAGTAAGAATATCTTATATATGACGCTATGATATAGATGTTGTAAGGCATAAAGAATTGCGTCCAAGGGAACATGATCCAAATTTAAAGAATACTCAATATTCATCAGCAAGTATTTCTATTTATGTAAATACTATGTATGTTAAATGTTAATAAATATGACGTTTTACGTTAAAGTTTTGTTTATTATCAACTTATAAAGGTTCATTTTTAGTCTTTCCCTTCAGTAATCGTAAACCTATATGCTTAGAATGGGATTCAAACCTGTGGCTTTGAGAGCTAGATGGATAGTTAACCGCCTATCTGCATCGATTTTGAGCAATATGTACGGTAATTGTTAGAAAACGCGCAAGGTAATCAGTAATTAAATATTGCGAGAAAATTAACTGGAACATCGAAATCTATTAGTATCAAAATAAATTTTAATAACATATGCTCCCTTTGGAGCAAAATAAAATTAGTCTACTCATATTTTCATTTTATCTTTGTCCAAATACAGTATAATTTCGAAAATAGGAAAGAATCAAGTTTGCTTTATTTTTAAAATTTTAAAGTCTCCTTTTTATCAACGAGGGTTTATCTGAACTGGACCTACAGTTTATCGTGGGATACAAACCACGTACTCGGCATTACCGACTTTAATTATCGATGAAATTATTCAAGAAGACATCCGGTGTTATCCAGCCTGGTTACTGACGTGACTGAGATCATTTTCCTCGTCGAATTTTGCATTCTGCCTAGGATAATCACAAATATTAAACAAGCATAAACATAACTTTACGACTATACCCCAGTAGGATTCGAACCCGCGACTATCGCAACAGTAGGAGGAACTTAGGGGATGAAACTAATGTGAAAACTGGATTATCATCCTCCTAATTTTCATTTCTATCATCATGATTATCAATATCACCTGGATTGTTTCAGATAGCCCTTATCTATCTTAGGATTTTAATTTAATATACATTGGTACTTGCGGGCCACTGAAGAAGGGTGTAGTGGGTGGAGATTCAGAATTTTTTGGTAAATAATGCTAAATTTTTCCAGCGTATATTCTAATTACCTAATAAATAAAAGTACGTATTATTATTACATATAGATTAGGTATAGATTATTTTAAAAATACCCAGAGATATTGTACTAATATCAAAAATCAATTACAAATTAGTGATTATAATTTATTATTTTCATAAAATAACGAAATTTATTTGTAATAAAATAAAATGCAACATAAACTAATGTGTTTTACATCAATCTAAAAATGTCTCGAAATTATAAAAAAAAATTTAAACTAAGGAATAGTATTTTGTATAGTATATTTGTTGTAGGATCAATATCTGTCCTGATATTTTCAAAGGCGCCATACCGACAAAGTCATTTAAATCCAATCTATTTACACCATATCTACAGGGAGTTTAAATACTAATTTCATTTTAATGGTCTTTGTTAGCAGCTTTGTGCTTTTTTTCGAAAAAATTGAAAATGAATCATCCACAGTTGTGTTAAGCGAACATTTTTTTGTCAAAGTAATTACCGGATCTGTTTTACTTTTTAGTTACTAAAAAGCATGCGCCAGTGCACTTCTTTTATTGTTATGAAATATAGAATTTCACAGTTAAATATTATGTCATATTCAAATTGTAACAAGCGAATATAAAATGCTATATTTTTTTAATTAGATATATCTATTTTATCACCATAAATATAACTGACAATAGATTATAATATTAAATTAATTAAGATAATATGTACAAAAGTGCTCGCATATTAAATTATTTATTGACTTATACATTTAATAGTGGTTTCGCTAAGATTCTTTGTTACAATTGTTTATTTTTTAGCTTAATAATGTATTATATAAGAAAAAATATTTTAGAATTTGGAGAATGTTGTCTCCTGGATGCGACCTGGATTAACATCTTAGATTTGAAAATTTACTAAATATATTTTTTAGATTTTCAATTTCAACTGAGAATCATTTTGCACAGAAACTAAATTTATTATTTACTTTATTAGTCTATGTTCTTCATTCAAGATTCAGAAGCGCATCATATAATGGTTTGGACATATCTGTCGAAGGAAAGGCGGAGGAATACCTCATATATTTCTTTGGCGAAATCGATTTTTTATGTGGAAGATACAGCGAACAGCTACGAAAATGGTATTGCTCTGAACACAACCTAAAAAATAGCAGTTTAAACTGTCCAAGGCCATAACATGCTGTGGCCGATTACTCTGTCCTAACGCCGGCTATGGATTGATGATGATGATGATGATAAATGTCTTCATTGTCCGTTTATT
Source organism: Rhynchophorus ferrugineus (assembly GCF_030347505.1). Lineage (NCBI taxonomy): Eukaryota > Metazoa > Arthropoda > Insecta > Coleoptera > Curculionidae > Rhynchophorus > Rhynchophorus ferrugineus. The sequence continues at coordinate 76,023,599 of NW_027472581.1, forward strand.
CAATCAAAGGCCAGTGAAATGTCGAAATTTTTGATGGCTTCCTAGAGTATAAGAAGGTATCTCTCTCTCATCTGCCAAACCTTACAGAACTCTGTCAGTAACAATCAGAGGCAAACATTTCTTTTCTTCCTATTTTAGAACAGTTCTGTTCTGAAAACGCTGCTCAATAACTTTAATCTTAAATTCATATGGTAATTAATATACTTTTAAAAGTCCTAAGACCTTTTATCGATTGGAAATGGCTTACTGACTAACCTCAAATCAGGTTGGAAGTTTTTGTTGTGTTTGGCAATTTTGGTTTAGCTCGTCTTATTTCGCGCCTTCATATTTCTGTATTGTTTTACATACTCATTTCCATTTGTCTCTATTATCATTCCAGGTTTTTTATCTGTGGTTATTTTACATTTAAAATAAAAAGTCGACACTACCTAAAAGTGTTTGCTCATTAAAATGTTTATCAAGTCGTGTCAAATTCGCAAATGTAATGATGAGAAATTATGAACACATGTTGCGCCTTGATACATCAAAAATTCCATTTTATGCACTGATTTTTGGCTCACGCTATTTGTAGTAAAATTGCGGATTGTAATTTATGTTCCTAGATTCTACATCTTCTATATATATAAAACTCAACTGCTGTTAGTTAGTCCCGCTAGAACAAGATAACAACTGGACCGATTTGGTTAAATTTTGTTTGGAAATATTTGTGTCTAGGCCTTGAAAGTCCAGGTAAGTTTCATGTGGTGAGAAAATGTGGAATAATTGGGAAGAAAATAGTAAGAATAAAAATATTGGTTCTCCATATTAGAAATCAATGTCGCTGTCATCAAAAGTTTCACTGTCAGTCAAGCAATCGACATTGTTGGTAATGAAATATTTATGAGTGCCTTTAGGCATTTATTTTGAATTTGGCGATTTGAATAAAAAAGATAGGGTGCGGCAAAAGTACCGCTACCATTTTGATTTGATACTAAGTTGGGGCAAAAATGCCGCTACCATTTTGATTGCTCGCCATCTTGGTTATGTGACGTTTAGCTCAGTTTCGCTTTAACCATTTTATTGTGCAGACATCGACATTTCATTATGGATATATATACGCCACTTGAACCAGCAGAAATACTCACAATATTTATTAAAAATAATCGTTCCATTGTTGCCACTTTGCGGAAATTGCGTCAATGATAGCGAGACTATTGGCCCACGTTGTATATTAAACAATGAAGGTATTTTTTTATCTAAATATGTTTGTGCTGATTTTATAATATGTGGCCGAATGTTCAAAAATGAGTTTGTTGTTTCTTTGCTAGTATTCAAGCTGGTTTTTGTTTGTTGGCTCAGAAGCATCATCATCATCATCATCATCTCAGATCATCGATGGATATTCCCATTGGTGGTTTCATTAAGTTTTAGCGGCTTATAGTATACCATATAGATAAATGGCTTTGCTGTTGAAGTTTCCCTTTAGATTTTCGTAATATGTCCAGTTTTCATAACTAGTAATCAGCCTTGTCTAGTGTTTAATAATTCGCCACTGCGTATAATTTTTGAGCACTGACTGTTTAAAAACTTTACCGGGATTTATGTTTCATACAAATGTAGGTATTTGTCACAGGTACAGGATTGAATATTAATATATTATATATATTAATATATTAATGTGTTAACCGTAATTTCGAATCTAATTCTAATTGCGGTTGACTAAATATTTACCAAGAATAAAGTTGTAATATGAAGCGGTTGTTTATGGTAAAGCATATTTTGCAAATGTGTTTCATATTTGTTATTATTTATTTAGTCACATTTTTGTGTGCGAGAATATTCTTTGACTGACTTAGATAGTCTATTTAATGAGCGATGTGCTACCTCTCTCACATGCTTACTCCTGTGATTATTCTGCTATGATCTGGAAATAGAAATACAGCGGTTAATCTACTGTGCTATGAGAAAAGTAAAATTGACACAATTGGTCTCACCAGCAGATCCATTACCCCTATAGTATTTGGGATGTGAAATGATTCTAACCACTTGTTCTAATATTCAACAATGTTGTTTTATTGTATTCAAATGATGCCGTTTCACGAATATTGTACTCTACAACTTTCAAGATGTTATACCATAAAAGTTTTTGGCAACATTTAAATTTGTGTCAGAAATAATTTAACCAAATATTAAACAATTTCAGACACCAGGACACATTTATCACTTACTAGGGGTTCTGTTACCACTGCCAGATGCAAATAATCAATTCTTACAAGTTGATTTTATAAGAATTACGGATGCGGAAATTTATAGGCGTTCACAATCAATTATACATACGAAATGACCTTATACAAAGTGCGACAAAAGTCCCGCTACCATTTTGATGTCCTATAACTTTGCTCAAAGGAAAGATAACTAAGTTTGGTTTTCACAAACAGTTTATTTGGTTTTTACGTCTAGTTTTTCATAATGATCTGAAAATTATATCGGCTGAATGATAACCGCGATTCTTTATGAAACTTTCGGCTCTTTTTAAGACATTTTTCATGACATCCTGTAACATCTGAGGCTGAATTTCTTCAATTTCGTGAAGAATATTGTCTTTAAGATGTTGAATTGTTTGAGGCTTATTCATATAAACTTTTGATTTTAAAACACCCATAAGAAAAAGTCTGGTGCTGTTAAATCCGGAGATCTGGCTGGACATACTAAATCGCCACTTCGTGAAATTAACTACCACATCTTGGTCATTTTGAAAAAAATACAGTGGTTTTTAGTGGATGCAATGATGTTTCATGAAGATACTGAGGATTGTGTATTCCCCAAAACCGAATGTTTTTTTTATTGATGCGGCCACTGAGAAGAAAATGGGCTTCATCGCTCTGTATCAATTCAGACGAAAAATCTTCAACTTCACCAGACAGCCTTAAGACTGCATGACTGAACTCAACTCGTTGATCAGGATCTCTCTAACAATTTTTCGACTAATTGAATTTTTTACTGGAACAATTTTAAATCAGTTTTCAAAATTCGCCTTAAATTGCGTGCAGAAATGTGTAACTGGGAGCCACGTCGTCGAATTGATGTCTGTGGAGACTCTGCAATACTATCACCCACCAGTGCCACATTTTCAGTGTTACGAGGCGTCCGTTGTCTTTCAGAACGAAGCCTGCCTGCTGTCGTACCGTACTTTTGAAAATTCGCATGCAAATGGAAACAATAAATTGTGGTTTTGTGAGTTTTCTATTTCTGCTCGTTCTTACGTCGTATATTGATCCACAATAAAATTTGCACGGCTTCACAACACATTGGTTAAAGCAAAACTGAGACAAGATGGCTCGCAATAAAAATGGTAGCGGGACTTTTGCCCCACCTGTTACTATAGAAAGTAACCACAGACGTCTGATGATGTATGACAGATATAACATCGTCATTATGCTTGACAAGACATCAGCCGTTGAGCACGAGAGGCGCTTTGGCGAAGAAGCTAATGTTATTGTCAGATAAAATTTTCGAGATGGTTCACCGGGTCCTCTAGTATCACATTAAAAATTAATCTCTTCTACTAGATAGTTTCCGACTATAAGTCTAGCAGATAAATTGTTGTGTATTTATATATCTTCCGGTACGTATTTATATATCTTCATTGGTGTATTCCTTTTTGTGTATAATACTCAACCGAAGACACTCGACTAATGATTGTCTCAAATTAAAAACCGGCAAATTAATTAATCCATTTCCGTTCATTGTAATGCATACGCTTCCATTAGACATTCCCCTCGCTCCAGTTACTCCCCTAGTCGTTTTTTTTTCACCGGGCCCCCCTCAACCCCTTCCACCCTCGCGGCACCGACAAACATTATCGAATTTTACGAGACCCGATGGAATTTTTACATTCAATTGCGGTTCCCGATCCGACGCTGATAATTAAAAGCGGCTTCATATTTGGGCACGCGGTGGGGCTCATAAATTGGCGTCGTCGTTATCCAGGCGGTCGACGCCGACGCCTCATCTCTATCTGGTCGTAAATCACGACATCGCCGCTCAGATAGCGGACGCCCTTAACTGGACAATAAACAACACGATGACTCCGAAGCCGGACGTCGTTTTTCATCGGACCGGAGTCCGATCTCTCGGTTCTCTTTTTTTTTGTGTATGTGTGTGTGGTTTCGCGCTCCGTTTCGGCGATAGCGGAAAGTATGCCCGTCCGTGACCAAGTGGTCAAAAAATTGCTTATGCCGTTGCTGTTCGGGTCTCTTTTGCCGGTTTCGAAGGGATATTTCCAGCTGGTAAAAGCGGGTGCAAAAAATACCGCATGAATCCTAACGACTTCGCGTTTTTCAATGATCTCTTCAATATTAGAAGCAGGGGTTGGCTCTATATTTTCTTTTGGATGGCGATACTGCGATTACAGCTGCAAATTATATATATCTCAAGATAAAGATTATTTGATTACATTATTGAAGCTAAAACTTTCCAGGTGTACCATAAAGTCATTACAGGTTTCCCTAACAGATGTCGCTGGGCTTAAGTATGCAATATATTAATTTGATAGGTTTGCCAATTTATTCATATCTTGCAAAACTAACACCATCATAGATTTATACCTCTTTGAAAATGTCAAATTTCGTGCTTGAAACCATGCATTTGCGGTACGCATTAATTTTTTTATTTATTCATAGAAAAAAGCCATTGGAAGTCATCGTTTGCAAGTAGAGACATACGATGAGCCCACTCAAACCTAAAAAACTTGTGAGGCGTTGTTTTGAAAATTAAAAAGTGATGATTTCGATATGTAAGATGAAGAACATTCTGGTAGACGTTAATAATAATGAAAAAGATACGAAACTGCAAGAGTTATTGGATGGAGATCCAACCTAAATTCAACAAAAAGGCCGAACCATTAAATGTGGCCCAAGAAATAGTTATCGACCAAACATAAAAAAGAGGGGAAATTGGTGTCACATCAATTGAATGACGAGCCAATCAAAATATCGTCTTTCGAAATTGTCCTTCAAAGGTATGATCGAATAGTGACGGGTGATGAAAGGATTTATTTTAAAGACCCTAAGCATAAAAAATCATGGTTATCATCTGGCGAAATCGGTACCAGGAGTACCGTGTATTAAGATCTATTGAAACCTGGTGAAATAGTTAATAGTGGTCGCTGTCGATAAATGATCAATTTGAACCATGTATTGATCGATAAATATTCAGAATGGAGCCGAAGACACTCTAAAGTGATTTTGCATCACGATAATGCGTCGCCTCATGAAATAAAACCAGTCGAGGAAGCGTTGAAAACACTCGGATGGGACCTTATCCCGTCCGACTATCAACTTTGTGCATTAGTGGGATAGGCGCTTGCAGAGAAGAATTTCGCCAATTTCGAAGAAGTTAGAAAATGGAAGAGTTTTAAAAATGAACAAACTGTTTTTTGGCAAGGCATAGCATAAATTGCTTGAAAGATGGGCAAGATGTATAGAATCAAAGGGCCAATACTGAATAAGTAAATTTTTCCATTTTATCAGTTATTATATGCTTATATACTTTTTAATAATTTTTTTCTTTAAAAATATATTTGTAGAGAGAAGTATATTATATCATTTTCTACGATTTTTAACAATCTGGCAATAACGATGCATGTTTGGTTTGGAGCTTGCAAAACAATGAAGTCGAGTTGTTAAAAGGATTAAACAAATTAAGTTGGTTGGTATGGGAGCCATTTTCCCTAATATAGGGATTAATGTCAGGTATTCTAAAGGATGGATCCGAAGCAATTACTAATACTGTTGCAAATTGTGCAACATAGTGCACAAATTGTGAACTATTATTGATGTTATTCTACTATGGAAATATTATAGTCGAATTAACCTATTAGTGATGCCCGGAGTCTGTTTTATAAACTTTTTGCTATTCTGTTTTTGAACTTATAGCCTAAGTTGATTGTTTCATCATACGAGTTCTATATATTGGTATGTTTCAGGTAAAATGACCATATTTGTGAGCCATATAGATAAACGGAACTCACTATTAATTGACTTCTTCATCTACATATGATAGGCAACAGACAGAGATGGCGATTAAAATGAAGTAACTTTTTGTAGCTTCGGAATAGAACATTTTTGAACTAGTGGATTGGATTGGCTGGGTGAGAAGTTACAGCATTGAAATTTTGAGCCATTTATTTTATTTAGCTTTTCTTGTAATATCATATGATGTTATATATTGTATTATATTGCTCTAATTCAATCAGTATTAACTTACATATTCTTCAACTACACGTTTTAAAAAATGATTCATTAATTTTCATAATTGCTTAGATCTCTTTACATTTTTTTAAATGATGTAAAACGTCAAGGAAAAATGTATAGAGGAATAGTAGTAAGTTATATTGATTTGAGTCGCCATATTTTATGAGAGATTAATTTTTACATTATTTATTAACTAGTTAATTAAATTAATTTATTAAAAGAACTCTATAAAATGTTTTTGACACAGTAATTATGTGAGGATATTAGGGGCACTCGAAATTCATTATTGGATGTATCGGTTGCTACTGTGTTACTAGAAACAAGTGCCATCAGTAATTTCTGTATATTAATTTAGATCACAAATTTCCATTAATTTTTTATTGTGACCTGTTCATTTATTTTGTTCTTGGAATTAATCAATAACAATCCATTCATTTTTTAATTGTACATTAAATACCCATTTGAAAAAATCATTGAAATAATTAGCATTATGGGCTCGTTTACATTTTACTTAGCTTACAAATTTATTAAAAATATTGTAATTGTTATATCTAGACCCAATATATAAAAGGGAATGTTTAGTTTAAATTAAATATTGAGTCTCCAATATTCAATACAGTTAAGGGTCTATTAATTTTTCAGAATAATTCGCATGTACTGGAACATGGGTATATTTTACTGCACGGAAGAAAACATCGTAAAACCAGAACGATTTACAGAACACGAATTATAAGTCACTGGATTATGATTTATTAATGTAATAATTTTCAATATTGTACTGTTGTATTTTATACCACTATTAAAATTAGGAAGTTAAATATGATATCAAAAATTTTTAATGAAAATCAAGATGGAATATAAAAGGAAGTTACTGGATGTGGTAAGCTCACACTACTTTGGGATTTTAGCATATATTTAATTATATTAGTTTGATATATAATTTATGCATTATTAAGCGATTATCAATTGTTGGTTGTCAGACCTAAATAAAATAATTAATTATCAATCATTAGGAATCCTAAAATGTAATACACCAAAAATAGCATTGTAAGAATAGTGTTTTAATAAAAAAAATTAGGAAATTTTTATATAAATGTTTCGTTTCAGAAATAATTATGGAATTATTTTATTAAATATAATTTAAATAGCTAGAAAAACAAATGTGAACACTAATAATCTATTACTAATATATCTCCAGTGGTGTTATCGTCGTTATATTATTTTCTTTTATAACCCCAATATATATCTGTAAGATCGATTGTTTAACCATCGAAATAAAAAGATCCATCATTATTATTTTGTCATCAATTTAATGGCCCGAAAACCGGCGAAATGATTTGATTTAACGAAAATTCGCAAGATTTTTTTTATGAAGTCAAAAGTTATTTAAAACTTAAGTACAGGTAGGCTGCAAATAACCGCCAAGGAAGTAACAGGTCTTATACAGGTGGTGATTTATAAATTTAGATTTTTAGAGTAAAAATAATATTAGAATTATTTTTCGAAAAACAAATGGTTATTATAAACAGACTATATAAACTTATATATCATATATTATATGTGCTCCCTCAAATCATCGAAAAAGTAAATTAATTCTTCGTTCTACACAAAATTGAATACATTTTTCTAAGTGCCAAGCCTTCATTCAATGGAAGCTCTTTTTCTTTGGAATCACATTACTAAATATAAGAAAAAATGACTGTTAAGAAAGGGCATTTATAGTTACTTTGACAAATAAGCAAAGCCAAAAGTCATCAGAATGTATATAGTTATAAAGCAAGCAATTCTGATGTTTCTTAGAAGAAAATAAGATTAGTTATGCCCTTAGCTACCAAGAAATGTATAGCAGTCTTAATCATGTACCTTTTTTGTAATATATTGTATTTTCATAATTATATAGTAGATGATATACCTTTTATATTTTACTGTGCAAGTACTCCCAAGGTATTCTTTAAGCAGATTGCCAGTTTGAAGGCTTCGCTTGATTTTAATCTACCAGATAATATTTTAGAAAAATAATGGGGATGGAAGCCTTCGAGATTTTTGGATTGCTTGAGAAACAGCTTCATATAGTTGCTTGATAAATAGATATACAATTATGTAACTAGAGTTTTTATATAGTCGAAAGTATATTAAAAGCTTAGGCTTTATGGAATAATGACTTTTAGTTTAAGATTTGTTTGCCAAAAGCATTACCAGAGTTATATTGTTAGATATATAGTCAGTCCAACATCGCAGTGAACTCAGGTCACCACGACGTCGAATTGATTGCCTATTGTAGTTTCTGAATTCGTTTTAAAATCAAACCGTATTCCTCGTTCTCATTTTATTCTAGTTAAAGACTCAATATAATGCTGATGTGTCTGATGTCTCCGAACATCATCCATTAATAATAATAATAATAATAATAATTAGGAGGTTATCAGGTAAACTTTTTTTGATGCTAAAATAGTATTGAAAAATTTTCACATCACAGCTTTGCATTAATGATTATTTTGATTTATCGAAAGGCTAAAGTTAAAAAATAGCCAGAAACATGTTGCGTCTGAGAGAGAAAATAATCTAAAAGTTAATGTTGACCGATATTGAGACCTACTGACGCCATATATTTTAACGACGTGAATTTACTGTTATTTTCGACGGACTATAGATGCTGTAATTCAGTATTATTGATTATTAATGTACACTTTTTACTATAATTGAAATTACAAGCATTTTTCAAATTTAGCTCAGTTTTTACATTATTTTGCAAAAATTATGTTATATAACTTTAAATTATATAGCAAAAAGTAATTTGGTAAACATATTACTTTATTGATTCAGCAAGTAGTTGCTGATGTTTATCAGTATAGGAGTAATCGGCTTATGTTCGACGATAAACTAATATTAGGGTGGTATGGGTAACATGAAATATTACCAATGCCCTTTATACGTGTTCCTGCGTCAATCTATTGGTATATGTACGTACAAGCTCTGATCTACCGGACAAATAATTATTACCAATATATTAGTAGATGAGGATTTACTAAACACAGTATTAATGTACTTTGTTCGTGCTTAATAAATGTATGCACCATTGAGGAATGTTACTGATAATATCCTGCCATTCACAACAATTATCTATGTTGAGTTATGTAAATATATTATTTAATTTAAATCCCATCAACTATTATGCGTGTTTCTTATTTACTGATATTAATAAATGTTAAATTCTGAATATGATTATAGCTTAAAAAATGTATAAAGAGAGAGTATGTATTTGTATAGGCCGTAAAAAAACATTTCAAACAAAATATTTCTTTTGAATTCTGATATTAACCATATAATAGTTCTTTGTAAATTTGGTACTTGTCTAGATAATTTAAGCTCTAAACGAAATGTTGATTTTTAAAACAATAAAAGTATAAAAAAATTGTTACTCTGGCTCAGTCTTGGCTTCATCAACATTTTTCTGTATTTCTGTTTTGAATCAGCTATAATTCGCAACTCCATGAAAATATATGTAATAATTACAATGACATTTGTGGAAAAGTTTCATTCTCGTTCAATGCGCAAAATTACAAACGTCTATGGTTATATGGAGTATAAATTGAAAACCGTAGTTATATTTTCAAATATTAAAACATTATTTCACAAAAACCGTTACGTATCTATTTGAGGACCTACCACTATCCACGACTAACTTTATATGCAAATTTCCTATCGATATAATCTTTTTAATTGTAGGCAATCCAATAATCAACCCGTTTAATTCTACATAGTACATGATTTCTAGAATAGAGATCGGTGATTTGTTATGTTATTTTACACATGTGCTTATCATAAATAATCTGATTTTCGTTTTCATTAATCATGCAATGCAAAAATACCTTTTTACCGTTAGAGTAGTTGCTGACATGTGCAAAACGCCATTCATAGTCTCCAAACTTATATGCGTATGCTAGCTAATGACCTTCTTCTCAAACCATTACTAATATTTCAATCAATGAGAAATAGCTCGCTTTGTAGCCTCCAATGAGTGTTAGTTAGTGTTAATTATTATTCTACATGTTTCAGCTGCAGTCCTTTTATAATTAAACGAAGATCTTCACTTTCCTCAAACAACGTTGAGCTAAAAGTGTTTACTCTTAGTTCTCGTTATACTTACTCTTATTATATAATGACGACGCTGCGTTTAATTTGAAATTTCGTAGTGATCTGGTATTATGGGCAAATGTTTTGTTTTAACTATAAAATTCCTTTTCGCCATTTTGAACACGGAGCTATCTTTTGTAACAAGGTATGTTTCAATCTTTACTTTCAATACATAATTTTAATATTTTGTTAAGATTATCTATCTTAATTAATTCCGTATCAGGATGGGCAATCAGAATGGCTTCCATTATTGTGAAAATAGCTATTTACAAGTCACACTTCATTATCGTTTTTATCTATGATCTGGCAGGAAGCTACAAAACAAAATGCATATGACTATTAGCTCTGGCTCAAGGCTAAAAATTACCTACCGCTATAGTCACTATCACAAATAATAAGTCCTTTGAAATAAACCATATATAGGTTATATATTTTTCTAATGTTATTTGGTCCCGTTAAAAGATGTTCCACAGCCCAATACATTCGTGCCAAAATTCATTTCACTCTCTAAATTGTTGGTAAATTCGAAGCAGTTTTTAGTATTATAATAATAGTTTCTTTACTATTTAAAATTTGCATTGAATGTTTAATAACTGGCGCAGTCGGTAGGATTCCGTGGAGATTATAAGGTTTATCTCTTTTGAATTCATTCAATTAATCGAAATCAAATTAATTATCAAGAAAAGTAGACAAGTTGACATTGGAGAGGTAATCGTTTCGCAGTTACTCAGTGTTTCTTGATATAGTTGTATTTATTGTATATTGAATTCGGGTAAAAGTTTTGCAGCTAAAACTATAAGGTAACAAAAGTTGTATTGAAAATATCCAACGACCTCTAGCCCAAGTACATACAAGCTATTAAAAACATTGCTAGTACATTGATTCTTAGTACATGCATTGTACTTGCAACTGCAAGGTCAAGTTTAATGGGTTGGTGTGTTTTTTAATAGATAATAACACCCAGAACCGCCTTGTATCGCTGAGCAACAAGACGCCTCTTCCTTTTATACAACTAAACTCCAGTGTATAATTAATATATTTGATATACTTGAACATTTGGTTAAAATGTATGAGAAGAGAAATAATACTAACTATTTTGCAGATATGGCAAATGAATTAAGGAAAATACAGTGATTAAATCTAGTTTTATCAAAAAGTATGTATACAGGCGGTAATAGAATAAACCAAGAAGAAATACGGTAGCATCAAACTGACTTTACATGGAAAAGTGGCATCGAAGGAAACGAGAACTAAGCGTAAAACGTAAATAAATGCTCTCTAATGAAAGTAAAATACGTTACTCAGATATATAATTTTTAATTAGGTGGATTAGGTCATCGGGGGATACCACTATATAAAAAAACGCGCCTAGAACTCCACTTATGCTAGTGTGGAAAAAAATCAATGTAAATATAATAAAACAACTCTAACCTGTAAATTATTGTGGCCCTATATTTAATTATAATTTTAATATATGATTAAATTTTTCTTTCAATATTTTATTTAGATTAGAATTTTGTTATAAAGTTAAAATGTACGAGAATTGATGCGGCAATATTGCGAGTCAATTCAGATCACGTCGTTTTACTGCTGTTTTGAATAGACTATGTATTAATATGATACATCTGTTCTATATAAGTAATTTTAATCGGTCAGATAAATATACTTTGCTTTAGAGATTATTTTAGCAGTTGCCTTTACTGAACTACAAAACCACTAGCACAAAATGGTAAATTGAATATACTGGATATTCCACTAGACCGTGAACTATGGCTTTGCGCAAATTCCGCTATAAATTTGCGTTATTAGGTCAACAGTTTTCGGCCAGTTCGTATCAACTGACCATAGAACGAAATCACTTTATGTATATGGGAGGCCGGCGTCTCGTGCTCGATCTAATTTCAAAGTGACATACGATCAAACAAACCAATATTAGGTGGTCGCGATACGATTACTCTTCTGATAACGATGCTCAGTTAAATTATAGTACTGTCGCCATACCACTACTCAAAATGGTAATCGATGAAAATAAACGAATATTTTTATGCGAAACAATTATTTTTAGTATGAACAATATCAGTTGTATTTTTTGTACTTAATGGCCCTATAAATTATTTGTAAAGGATTTTCAATTATTGTCTACACACGGCCGATACTTTTTCTCATCTTTTTGGAAATGTATGGATTTCATCCCGAAAGAACGATGTATCTTTGAGGCTGTCTAAAAATCGACTCATTGTTTTGTGTCATAAGGAGTGACGCGCTGCTGAGATAGATAATAACTCATATTCACAACACATATATCGAAACAAGTAGCAATCAGAAGGAAAAAGGGCTGGAAAATACAGCGAGTGGTGTAACATTTACCATTTTTATCCGACTTCAGAAAGGAGAAGGTTCTATGTTGGTCTCTATATTTTGTTATGTATATTCACGGATTTCAGTCAGGATCTGGTCACGAGCTCAAACAACTCAAAAGTAATAATATAATTTTATGTCATATACACAAAATTAAATGACGAACGAAACAAATCTAATTTGTTGCTCATACCGACGTCAAAGTGATCAGTTGGTATTAGTTAAAATAATATTGTAAGTAGATAAATAGGTTTAGATAGGCCTTAAGCAAAATTGCTTGCATATGGTAGAATATAAAATACGTGTAGTAGATAGGTTAAATAAGGTTTTCGTTTATTTTTATTTAGTTATTACGATTACTATGTACATATCTTATTTTAAAATGTTTTTTTTTGTGTTAAAAATCTAAGTTTAATTATTTTTAACTTTTTTAGTGAGTTCCTTATTTATTTCTTGAAGTCGATTTAATTTTTTTGTTAAAAATATTTTATATTACTTCCCAGTATGGTTTCACCGATTCTGCAACATATGGTCGAGCGCTGTCATGTGATGAAAAACATTGTGGTGTCTTTGGTCGTATTTTGAAGGTTTTTCGCTCGGTTCAAACCCATGAATTGTAATCAAGAGTGATACCCATTGATAATTTAATTAGGTTTTATCAGCTTATAGTATACATCAAGATTTTGAGCCATGGTTATTTAACTTTGTCTTTTATGTTGATGTATGACCAGGTCGTCTCCATGAGTTTTCGCGTTAGAATATCACAGTGGATCCACCTTTCATGATTAGTAACAATACCATGCAAAAAATCTCTCCGATTTTGCCGTTGAAGAAATATGTCACACATCACCAAAGGCTCTTCATTCTCTATTCGCTTCAGTTCATATAGCACAAAATATCCAAGCTTTTGGATCATTCCCATAATCTTCAAGTGATTGGAAATTGTTTCTAGTATTACTCCCAATAATTTTGCATACTCTTTTTACATTTTACATGGATCATTATCGAGTAATACAATTTTTTCCTGGCCGTCGAGAACGCTCTTTGTATTCGTTGTATACTGAACAGTGAAGACTGCTGTCAACATGTCTGTGGGGCCTTAGCATGAATTTGGTTACAAATACATCCAATGCAATTTAAAACAGAGTAACACCAGTTATTATGAATCATTTAAAATTAATTTATAGACCAGATGTCTATGTCAATTGGAGGTAATGCTTATTATTTAATATCTTATATTTGCATGATTTACAATTCTCATCGTATTCTAAGTCAAGCTATTATGTAATTTTTAAAGTAAATAATATAAATAAAATTATGGTACTATACATTTGTTTGCCTTTTTCTAAGATAACACCTGAAGAGCAACTCCTGAAACATGAGATTTTGTTCAGTTAATTAAAGGAAAACTGTGCTCCACCTGCATTTCTGACAGGTCAATTCAACAGTCCCCGGCGACACTAGAATTAAATCCATATCTTTTTTAGTTAGCCCTAACCCTCAATTTATACGTGTATAAATTTGACAGTTGGATCATTAGTTTGTGAATTATAACATTTTGAGTGAAGCAACTTTTGATATTGTGCAAAAAATGGATAAAAAGGAATTTTGTGTATTGATAAAATATTGCCTTTTGAATGGAAAAAATACAGTTGAAGCAAAAATTTGGCTTGGTGCCAAGTTTTCGGACACTACCCCAGGAAAATCAACCATCAAGGATTGGTATGCTAAGTTTAGACGTTGTGAATTGAGCACCGAAGACGGTGAACGCAGTGGACGCCCAAAAGAGGTTATTACCGACGAAAACATTAAAAAAATCCACAAAATGATTTTGACTGATTGTAAATTGAAACTGATTGAAATAGCAGACACTCTAGACATATCAACTGAACGTGTACATAATATGATTTACGAATATTTGGGTATGAGAAAGCCCGGTGCATAAGGGGTGCCGCGCGAGCTCACGTTTGACCAATAACAATAACGAGTTGATGATTAGGAGCAGTGTTTGAAGATGATTAAGTGTAATAAACCAAAGTTTTTGCATCGATATGTGATATTGAATGAAACATGGCTCCATCATTTCACTCCAAAGTTCCACCGACAGTCATATGAGTGGACTTCACACGATGAATCCGCTCCAAAGCGCGGAAAAATACAACAGACGGCTGGCGAAATTATGGCGCCTGCATTTTGGTATGCGCATGGAATAATTTTCATTGACTACCTTGAAAAAGGACCATCAACAACGACAATTACATAGCGTTACTGAACCGTTTGAAGGACGAAATCGCCGAAAAACGCCCGCATTTTAATAAAAAGATAGTACTGCTTCACCAAGACAATGCACCGTGTCACAAATAAGTGAAAACACCTATGAATTAAGCATCGAATTGCTTCCTCATCCACCGTATTCTCTAGATATGCCCCCCAGCGACTTTTCTGTTCTCAGATCTCAAAAGAATGCTGGCTGTGAAGAAACTTTGGTCGAATGAAGAAGTCATCGCCGAAACTGAGGCCTATTTTGAAGCAAAGGACAAATTGTACTACAAAAATGGTATCGAAAAGTTGGAGGGTCGCTATAATTACTGTATCACCCTTGAAAGGAATTATGTAGGCCGGGGACTTTTCAATTGACCTGTTAGCTAGTAAAACCAAACTTCACGGATTGGTTTACTATGAAATATTATCGTTCCGTATGAGACTAAATTCAAAAAGTCACTGTGAGATACTGAAATCCGTCTAAAATATCCAAAAATAATCATGTCACTAAAAGGAGATTTGAAATAAATGTGTTACTTTTGAGAACTCTTGAAGTGTTTTTTTTTAATCGAAGAGTCGGAGAGGGTTTTATGCTATTTATGCACGTTTTAAATTATGTAATGAGAGAAGTTTGTTAATTTGACTAAACTCATTTAAGTTTCAATGGTTCTATCGATTAACATAGTCCGAATATTAATACTTAACAGTCCGTCTGTTTATAAGACTGCTATGACAAGAGTGTATTGAACTGACCGCTGATTAAATTGTGGTCGTGTAACATCAACGATTGCCGTTGTCATCGGTTTATTTGATCGTATATTGTATCGAAGCTATAGATAACATGAAATGTCAATCCGTGTGAAGTGACCGTTTTCCATACGGTCCGATATGAGCGCATGGAGTAGTCTGAACCGAATAATGTAAATTTATTGCGGATTTTAGACAATGCTACTGTTTAACTATAACAGGTCATATGGAGTGTCTGCCGAATTTGGTTAACGACCAGAATTATTATTTGAAAAGGGCTTAGGATTAATATTTGCATTGCGCAGTGTTTCATTTGTCCACGTTTTAGCTCTTCGGAAGATAAACGTACTGAAAATTATAATTAATTACTTCTAATTAATTTTTCATATTATATACGAGCAGCGGTGATATTTTTAATCACATAATATAGTAAAATATATAATATTATGGTGTTGTTCATTAACCGAATAAGAATGTTTATTAATTAGTACCGTTCAGTACACAATTTAATCCAATGGTTGATTTTATGAATGAAGAGGTTTTCGATGCTTGCAATTTTGATTCTTTGCATTTCAGAGATGAAAATGGGCTACATGCGTAATTAAAATGTCGATAAGGGTTAAAAAGTGACCATAATATTAGTTTATAACACAATTGAATTCTGGTGCATTAGATATGGGTTTTGGGCAAAAACTCGGAATGATGTTTTATTCACATTTCGAGTAAGTATGTGATTACAAATTGAAATATCTCATTGGTCATGAACAGACTAATTAATACCTTATGTACTTTCTATAATTCTTGGTTCCAGATACTTTGGTATTTTTGGTATATTTTCAAGTGAGAAAAATGCTTGGCGGTAAACGCAATACAGCGTTGGAAATATCGATTTTTGTAAAACTCTTGTACGCAAAACATAAACATTGTTCTCCAGAAAGACTTCGTGATGAATAAATGCGCCCCGAGAGCTAACTGTCATCCTGTGTTAATCAGTATCCACCATATACACCTATATTGTATCCAGGAGAAATTACTTTGAAGGGGGCGAAATACACTAGAAATGTATTCCATTTGAGTTTTGTTAAACTCTTATAATGTAAACACCTTAACAATATATACCATATTTTGTTTTACTGTAATTGTCAATACTTATGGTTCAATGGGTTGTTAGTAGAAAACTGCGAAAAATTAAGATATAAAAATTCTCATAAATCGCGGAATAATATAATAATAAGAGTTCAATATTCACAGATTGTTTATACTTACATTCATATTTTTCTATTTTTTATAATGAGTATAATATTTTGGTGTAACTCTTCACTCGTCATATTTCACAGTCATCACAGTTAGATAAAAATTCACCATTTTTTAAAAATAATCAGGGCCTTATCAATTAATTATCTTCTGAACTGTTTGATGATTTTCTGAGCAACAATTTTATTCAGGTTTTATCCAAACTTTCATGGTATAACCTTTAAGGAATGGTTGCCCAAGTTTTGGTGCCTCCAAATAATTCATACTAACTTGAAACAACTTTTGCGGCTTCACACCCTGAACTGCGTTTATTGTGCAAAGACTCCACGGACTAGAGATGTATTTCAAAATAAAAAATTTTTAAATTAAATACTTTATGTACATTTTTGTTGATAAATAAGTTGATTCTGGTTATTGAATTAATTTAAAAGAGTTATGATGAGAAGAAAATATGTTATGAAATGTGTAAAATTTACAACCAACACTTTTATTTTACTTGGAAACTATACAGACAACAGTGTTATCCCAATCCCAGTTCGATTAAATGAAATCCACAGGCAGGCAGAAACTGACAAAAATTTTATGAACAACATATGTCGACTGGACTATATGTTTGTTTTTTTTTAAAGTTTGCATTATTTCAATATTGTTAAGTAATCTTAATAGACATAAGAATCAAACCTTGCTATATAAAATGGGTTGTGAATGAGGTTAGGAAGTGTTGAAAAGCTAATTTTAACATCTATATACATCGAATACCTCCGGAATTTGATCGCTAAGACATATTTTAGATTATATATTACATATATTGCATTTTCAGAGATAGCTGGACTGATGGTTTCTCAAATAAATATGTACAAATTTGAAACAACTTTTGATCCAATGGAATTCTGACCTTCCTGACACATTAGTTTATTTACGTATTAAGTTTATTAATTACATTTTCAATTATTTTTAAAGATATACATTGGTTGCAATATTTTTCATGTAATTTAAAATATACAATCTCTCATGCAACTGATAAATGAAGAAAGTAGCATCAGTGACACCCCGAGACCCAAAGTGACCTTTCTTGCTGAAGTACTGTGCTTTTGGTATTCCACTAAGGACCAACTACGTTTAGAGCTTAATTTTAACTCACCAGTCATACCATGCAACCACCAACTGTGGTCATGTATTGCGGTAGATCAGTGATGGACTTTTTAATTGCACGGATCAAGAGAAGGTGCTATCACTTTATACACACTTTATGTCATTTTATGCATCAAATATTTCGAAATTGGCCTTAGTTTATGAATTTTTGCAGTAATCCTCTAAGTTTGTGCGCTACGTTGATGATTAAATCCTCACTTTGATCATATATAAGCTATATAGTCTTTAAAAGCGCAAAATCTACGCGATAACACTGATATTGGAAAATGAAGACTGGATTCCTAAGAGATAGAATATCTTCGCAGAGTCTACCCCAAATTGAGACAACTGATTTTCATTTCTAAAGTATTATCGTTTACCTAATACATCAGTTAACCTTTCATACAAACTGTCAATATTTTAGTTACTGACACATATTTAAATTTATTTATACAGCTTTTAACACTTTATATGTAGTGTAATAATTTGGTATTTACGCACTCTTGTTTGTTTTATATGATTTATTCGATGTTGTTTTAGTCCCATTGTAATCCATGCCCTTACTGACAAAATTTAACATATTCTAATATATGTTGTGACATATTACTTACACTACCATATGCTTATATTTTTGTTTCTTATAATGAGGACAATATTCGGATGTAATGTATTAGTAGGTAATTATAACTGACGATCTCCGAATGGATGTTTAATGCATAGCTCGATATATAGATATATTAATATAAAAACTCTGGGTCACGTGTTGATAAATATGTGAAAACCCGAACGGATATACCTAAAGGAGAGATACTACCTAATCTATTTCTTCTATTGTGTACTAATTTAACAAACCCATGAATATTTTTTGGGCTTAATTTTATCCTAAAACTTGTAATTCAAATACAGTTCAAGAATCGAGGAGGTAGTGGCATAGGAATTAGTATCTACATATTTATTAATAAAAATAAATAAAGTATTAATTATTTAACAGTCTTCCATGCTCTAATTTGCTTTTTAATATAAATTAGTTTATTGTTTATTAAGTAAAAAAATAACATAATTTGCTGTTTATTAGAAACGTTATTAGTCTATAATTACAGACATTATATTAGTTATGTATAATTGACTAACAAAATAAGGGAAAAACGACAGAGTTTAACGAACTTACCCTTATAGGTTACTTTGTTAAACACGGTGGTGATCAACCTGAGTTCTCCATTTGGTGTGTCTCCAACCTGTGAACGTGACAAAAATACGTAGGTTAGTTTAGTCGAAATGGGAGATAACATTTTTAACAGTCAACACTCAGACTTGCTTGAAACCGCCCTTTGAATTAAACTGCTTTCAGGACCTTTAAATAGACTTTTAAATATATTTGTTTTATAAGTTTTATATATAGGGGAATTTAAAAAAAAAAATTAAAAGTTGTGAGATTACAGTTCAAAACATTTTGTACTCTATTTTTATATATTGTGTGATGTTTCAGGTTATTATATGACATTGAATGAAACGTATATTAATCTATCATCATTGTAGTCATCATTATCAATCAATAGTCTGCACTCGGGGATAGCATCTACTTCTCAGTCAACGTGCTGCTTTTGGTGTAGTAGGACTTTTTATATTATATTAGACAGCTCTTGTATCTTAATGGTTGTCTTCAATTGTAAAGTGATTAACGTCATCTTAATGGAATTACTTCATTTATAACTTACAACCTTACATATGTCAGAGAGTACCAATGTTCAAGTATTGGAGTGGTATAGAAATATTGTCAACCTAAGTCTTCTTGTTGTAATATGGCTGTAATAAGTTCGGCCGTTTCAGCTTAGATGCCACTTTCTTATTCTATATTACTAATTCTTGAACGTGAAGATCTGCATTTATTCTGATGTTCAAATGATACCATTTAAATATAATAGCAGACAGCGCGACAGCTCTTTCACAGCAATTCTTTGGTTCTTTACTCATTAATTTTTCAGCCATTCGGCTCTGCAATGTAATTATATTGCGAAGAATACTAAAAATCCAACATATATATCAGTGTAAATCTCAACTGTAAATCATTAAATCAGAAACTGTAAATCATTAAATAAATATGCAAAATGTTGGACTTGTTTCCTTCAATAGCATATTCAGTCGTAAAACTTATTAGCTGAAGAATTTTCTATACTCTCTTTCAGGGTAGACTATATATTCTCTTTTAAATATATTCAGTAACTCGGAATTATATATTAATCATTATTATATTTATTAATATATTAAGGAATTATAATTCTATCTATTATTGAATTAATTTTACAAGCCAAGAAAGATAGCAATACGTTGGTTTGTCAATATGGCGTAAGTTGTTCATCATTCAACATCCCTTAACTTAGTTGGAGTGTGAACAGAAGAATTGTAAATCAAGATATATGGCTATTAAAAACGCAAGTTTCCTTCAACTTGGATTTTGGAAACATCGTTTATCCAGTTCTATCGAAACATGTTTATCCCTTACGATAATTTTACTAGAAGCCAATCCATTCAACTAATTCCTTTCACTGCTATTATACTTTATATATAATAACTCTATAATAAAATATTTTTCATTTGATTGCTAGCTGTTTACGGTATAAAGTGTTACACTAAAATCTTAGGTGTAAATTTTAGGGTTTTTAAAAAAATATATTGCTAGATTAGCAGAGTTTTGTGCCCAGTCAGTAAACATCAATGCAACCAAAAATAGAGATTCCATTGTCCTGATATAAACATCAATAACCAATAACAATAAACATCAATAGTATAATGTATTGATAAAATGTATTGATGATTGTTTATTATGGCTTTCAGTGCCTTCTTTAAAGGTTAGTTTAAAGGATCGTATTAGCTAGGTTCAGTTAATTGCCGTCCTACCGCAAGAGAGAACTTAAGGCTCTTGGTATAGATTATTTGATTGCTCGGATGTTTTTTCACAGAGAACGTGAAAAAAGAGTTTGAAATAATAAGTGAGCTGATGGGACAAACAAAAAAGCATCATTTGATTGCTAGCAGTTTACGGTACAAAGTTCGGCTTACACTAAAATCTTTTGTAAATTTTAGGGTTTAAAAAAAATATTGCTAGATTAGCAGAGTTATGTGCCCGGTCAGTAAACATAAATGCAACCAAAAATAGAGATTCCATTGTCCTGATATAAACATCAATAACCAATAACAATAAACATCAATAGTGTAATGTATTGATAAAATGTATTGATGATTGTTTATTATGGCTTTCAGTGCCTTCTTTAAAGGTTAGTTTAAAGGATCGTATTAGCTAGGTTCAGTTAATTGCCGTGCTACCGTAAGAGAGAACTTAAAGCTCTCGGTATAGATTATTTGATTGCTCGGATGTTTTTTCGCAGAGAACGTGAAAAAAGAGTTTGAAATAATAAGTGAGCTGATGGGACAAACAAAAAAAGGCATCATTTGATTGCTAGCAGTTTACGGTACAAAGTTCGGCTTACACTAAAATACAGAGATTCCATTGTCCCGATATAAACATCAATAGGAATTGAGGCAACTTGATGTAATTTAAAATAGATATTGTAAGGGTAATCAAACCCACATATAGAAGGCGAGTCAAACAATCATCAGTTTGAATAGTCAGCTAACTCAACAGTTGTACCAATGTTCCAATACCAATTTAACCGCTCATAAATAACAGTTATTTAAGTGATTGATTGTATTAGTGTTTATTAAATCTTGGTTATTATATTGTTTATCTAATAAAGTTCTGTTATTTTAAGACCATCTTTGATAGACGACATAATTACAGTGCCCTTTGTTATCAGTGGTAATCTAATACTTCCCCATATTTTCTATGAAAAAAATCTTTTAATGGAAGAAAACCTTTTATTTGAACCTGAGTAAAAATTTAAAAACTTATAGTTAGCTTTAACATATAAATATAGATTTATTTTTAAAAGGTAAAAAAAGCATATTATATCAACGTAGGATATACTTTCTTCATGTATGAAACCTAATATAGCGTTAAGTTTGTAACTGGTTGATTTTGTATATTTTCATCGTGGAATATCGAAAATTTCCATGACGATAAATTACTACCCTTTAATTAATAAGTTCATTTATTAAGGGTATATAATTAAACCGCAGTTATAATTATATCGATAAAATTCGCTAGAACACTAATTCCTATTTGCCTCCATATTACCTTCGATAGATGTCTATTTATAGATCTAATTTTATTATTTATTATTTGGGTTCATATATAAACATAAAATATAATTTATTTTTTACTTATATATGATATAATTATAGGTTTATTTTGATAACAATCATATTCATTTGTGGAAATATATATTTATATAATATATATGGATATTAAATGTGAGTATAATAATGTGGACTGTTTTTACAAAAGCATTATGTGATTTCATTTGACACAATTGGGAAAATTAATATGTCAATTATTTATATTATTATATTTAGAAATAAATTATTTATTTAAAAACTGTTAAGCGCGATTTGTAAGTTATGTTTTCTGTATTGTTCGATAGCAATTTAACATAACTAGTCATCGCTTTGTGGTCGAAATTTGATTATTTGTTAAGTTAATCCTGTTTCTGTTATAATAGAGTAAAGTCAATAATTTAAAAACTATGTTACTAAAACTTGTTTTCACAATATTTTCAATATAAAATAAGAAATGTACTTGGAATGAAACATTAATTGAAATAATAAAAGTCTATATATCAAAATATAATAAAATAACTCTAAAATAATCATTTAATTAAATATAATTTCCATTAATAATCAATAATCTGCAAGGTATTGATAAGTTTAAATTGCTATACCACTGAGTATACAGGACTGCTGTTTATTTTTATGTTATAATCATAAATATGGAATACATGGTTGAATGAATATATATTGTATATATATAGTAGAATGTATATTATTTGAAGCATATATTAAAGGAATATTACTAAATAAATACTAAAAAATAATAAGTAAACTATTAATTTTTAAAATCTTGGGTTTATAAAGTAAATAATCAAAATGATTGATGCAAAGTTTTAACAATAAAATATCATATAATCGTATATATTTTAACACTTATCGTTAAAAACCTTAATATTTATCAATGTTTTAAAGATTTTACATTTTTACTGTTAATAGTTCATAATTACTTCTATTTTTCCTTTGTTCCATTTCTACAAATTATGTGGATAGTTTACTTTATGTATTCATATAGTCTTAATGTTTTATCCATATTTCTCACCTAAAATACATTTTGTTAAAACAATAAATACACCAGCTTGAAAAGAATAATTTATTTACGTAAATTTAAAAATAATTCACCATTCTTTCCTTAGTTCTTCCAGTCTTCGTTCTTGCTCTTGTAGATAGCTGATCTTTAGTTTGACTTCTATGACTTTCGTTTATCTACTGCTATCTACTTTGTGTCAAATGCCCCACGTGGGAGCTAACATCACACCAGGAAATGAGGAATTAAAATTCTATGAAGTTATTTTATAATTTTTAGTATTCCTTCCAGAACTCATCATAGTCAGACATTAACACACATTTATTTTCTGCAATATTCAGTGAAATTGAATTTACTATAACTGAACTTTACAGATTACAGAGCTATATCAATTCCCATCAATCCTTAAGCAACAACAATTTTTTCATAGCTGTTCACTAAACATCATCAAACCCCATATTTCCTCAAAGACGGAAGCAAAATTTTTGTTAAGCCGATTAACTATAGATATTAAATAAATTGTTTCGTTTAGTTGAATGTATGATAAATATGACATAGACAACCTAGATAAGTTGATGCTCCTAGTAGAAAATTGGAAGGTTTTTCGTAAATATAGCTATTTACAATAATTAAATGAAATGAAGTTGCTGTTCTATGAATAATTAAATAATACCGAATAGTAATAAATCAGTTACCATCCTCAAAAGCACCTTGCGATAATTGTTAACATCTTTTTGTCAAATTGTTTTCTAGTAAAACATGAAGATATACAAGTAGTGAAAAAATGACGCATGCTTTCCACACGGGGATACAACAGTCTATGTCTAAAGTCTGCGATTAAAAGAAAACACAGTTATCTATTATCGATAGATTGAAAAATACTATTCCTTGATAGATCAAAGTTTGTGTTCATGCTCTCAATTTAGTTTAGTTGGAGTCTAGTTGTACTAGTTTGTTTATTTTACTGTTTGTGTTAGGATTGAGAACTACCCTGATCGGTTTCAAATATTTATATAAGATATGTGAGCAAGTTGTATTCCACGGAATTTATTTATAATCGATTCGGAGCTTATAAGTATAATGTATTGAAAAAACATATTATGGCTTTCAGTGCCTACTTTAAGGGTTAGTTTAAGGGATTGTATTAGATAGATTCACTTAATTGCCGAGCTAGCACAGGAGGGAAATTAGACCTAATCTCTATTGATTGCTTGTATGTTATTTCGCAGAGAATCTGAAAAAAGAGTTTGAAATAATAAGTGATGCGATAAAGAAAAACAAACAAGCAAGTGAGATGAATCCTCAATAGCACGTAGTCAGAGATATCAAACTTCTCTCGTTCTGAACAGACGAGAATTGAAACACTTAGGATGAAAATCTGAATAGGAGCCTCGTTCCTCCAGAACAATTACGACATCAGTGGAAGAACTGGCAAGGACAAATAGATTCAAGCTAATGTGCGACATATTTAGAATATAGCTTAAAACGGCTTACAGCTCGCCGGTTGCAGATAAAACAAAGTAAAGAATCAAAGACTAATCAGAATAAATAAAAAGAAACTTGTGGAGTGGAAACCTACCTGAAAACATAACAAATATTTTGGTTACTTGCGATACAAATTTAGAAAAATATGTTAAATGGGTTGATACATTTATTGAAGCGAATCCAAGATCTAGGATATATTCAACTACTTTTAACTGTACTTCTAGTACAGAAACAGTTATTAGTGCAATTTAATACACCATAGTCCTGATTGAAAGACTGCACAGATAAATGAACACCACTCTAAAATCTTATAATTCCACGATATTCACTAAGAGTAGTGCAAGTTAAATTATATTTAAAATTTTACTTAAAATTTAGTTAAACATGTGGGTAAAAAATTTATTTCTATAAAATATTAGTTATAAATTGAAAACAATTGTTATATATATATAATTGATAGATATATTTTAAGGAAACACCGGTGATCGTTTTTAACGGATTTTAACGATGGAATTTAATCTTCAATCATTAATTTTTATTGTCGTTGTAAGTCATAGGTGGGGGAGTGAAGGTAGCCATGAATATTTTGAATTTAGCGCGCAAGTTTTGAGTCGCGTACAGTAGTTTCGGCCAATATAGTAAAGCTAGCCATTCTGACTAATGAGACTTCGTGAAAATAAAAATATGATTGAGAAGACGTAACGAAAGATCGAGGCCTTTGTTTGATACGAACATCTTATAAATCAGTGGAGTGGTTTTTATATAAAGTTAGTCTCTTTGAGTGTAAGTTCTTAATAAATAGAACCATATTGGTAAAGTATAATATAAAGCTATGAAAATATAAACGCAAATGTTTGAGAAAATTGGATAAAACTACTCTGAAATCGAGATAATTATAAATGTCGTTATCAACAGAGTTGTGTTGATTTATTTCTCTACTGTTCGTATAGTGAAAAGATTACCCCCATTAAATGAATCATTATTTTGTAATGGGCTTCCTCTTTATGATTATAGCCATAGCATAATTATGTGAAGCCTAATGAGCGCGCTTATTAATGAAACATCAGTAGTAAACCCGAAACGTTTTTGCGTTAATGTATGGTTTCTAAAAATTAATTTAATCGAATAAATCTAATGAGGATATATTAGCCTAACAATATATAAATTTTATTTAAAACTAATATTGTTGATTTGTTTAAATCATATGTCCACACGAAATACTTGATTTCCAAATTATCTTCTATTATATTGAAATTACCTATCTAATTATCAAACATATGGGATATCAAATAAATCAAAAAAATATCTTTCAAAATGTTGCTATATTATATACAGCAATAGCAGAGCTCTCCTTAGTTTTAGAATCAACAATAAATATTGAATATGAGAAGCCACTAGAAGATAATACATTAAAGGATACTAAAGTAATATTTTTGAATATTTTTAAGTAACTCTTAATATTTTTGAGAGAACGCCTTTTTGTTAGCTTTTATTCTTCCCTCAAAATATTGTATCTTAAATTTTTTTTACTAGGTGATTGCTTCTATCTTGATCAGCTATATATACGCAAAAGAAAAGTTCACTAAAACAGTGACTCGGGTCCATAGAAAACAGAAATTTCACGGTATAGGCGACCTTGGGGAAATGTTTTCTTTAGTTCAATTAACGGTAGCGCTGCGATAGCAAATTGTGATTGGCTAGTTTAAATTCCTGGTGCCACCACTAACATGGAACATGATTGGTCGATCAAATTATGCGAAGACAGCATTTTCTATGGGCGTCCATTTTTTAGTTTGTTGTTTGAAGGTTTTGGTTTTTGTGTTTTTGTTTAGATCAAGAAATCTTCGTTTTACGTTGTGCATATTTTCTGTTTTACATTAATTATTATGGAGTAATGATATAAAAATTGATGACAATGCGTCAATGTAATAAAAGTTGTAGCGTACATGGGCAAGAATCTACTACGTAAATTAGACATCGTTTCCCAAAGAATGATCTCGTTCCTTTCCAAAAATGGGTTGATCAAGTAAATAGTAGTAAGTTATCTGGATAAACCAAAATGCAAATATATCAACGTCATGATGTCTGTCACGGGCATTTTGGTGAAAAATTTAGAATTACCCTTCCTTCACGAACAACATTATTTTTATCAGGTACATATAAAATTATCTATCTACTACATGTCTGTTTATATATTGTTTGTTTACAGAAAATCAAAACCTAATTATGAACATGTTAGTAGTAATAAAATTCAATTAATCTACTAAGTTGTTCGTATGCTGTCAGTGTGATGTCTCCACATAAAGAAGTTTTACAAGAAGGTAATAATGAATATAACTGAATAATTAGTAGTAATAAATACTACTTTTAATTGTAAAATATCCCTAAAATATTTGTAATACTTTAACATTTTAGAACAATCGGTGTTCAATAATTTTATAGTAGAGCTATTGTATATTTAAATTTGATTGCCTTGTTAAGAAAATATTTGTTACGGTGCCATCAATTAAATATTTAATTGCTACTTTTAGATTTATTACCTTAAAGAAATCTATTTTGTCTAAATTTACAAATAACTACATTTGTTTAACAAATCTTAGCCAAGATTGCTTAAAGAATTTTGTTGGATCTATTAGGGGCCATGGAGGTAGAAACATCATCCTTCACTTAGTATGTTCGAGAAATCTTTAAAAGGGCACATCATCACTTCAATTTTTCCACATCATTCTCCCGGAGAAAATTGTGAAGAAGATGAACATATTAGATAACTTATTTTCTTTTTTAACGGGAGATCTAGTACCACTTGAGGTTGTTAAATCACCAGCTGAGTCTATATTTTCAGTTCCAGAGAACTTTGCTCTGAGAAAAACAAGAGTCTAATATTGTATTTTAGTCTTATTTCAGGCTATTTAACAAAACTTCTGAAAAAGAGACAACATGCAATATTTGTCTACATTCTATATTAAGTAGTTTCACAGATTAAATACTCTAAAATCTAAATATCTTTAAAAAACACATACATTTTTAGTCTTTCAACTATCCAATCCATAATATTTTCAAGGCCAAATTTTAAAACTTATTATGAGGTGTGATTGTATTTTTGGTTTAATGAAGTTAATAATGTAATATAAACAGGGAAGGATTTAAAGTTTACCTTCAATATATCAAGATAAGTTGATTTTCATTTAGATACTATTGGCCAATAAATGTGACGTCACAAAGTAATCAGGCGAAATGGCAAACCAATCAAAGCAAAGTATTTTCCTTAAAGGATTCTAGATAACTATTTTTAACGAACCAATCATATTCACGTTGTCAGCGCCGCCAATGATTGAACTAAGCAAAACTTTGCCCCACTACTTACCATTGGATTTGCATACCCCTGCTCGGGTCATCTAAATTGACGATGTCATAACGTCGCAATGTTGCCGCATCAAGACTGAGTTTTAGTTCATTGGTATTGACATAAAACAAAATTCTAATGTAAATAAAATAATTAAGTAAAATAATGTTATGAAATATAATTTATATTAATTTTGTAGTACATCTAATGGATATATTATCGAAGGACTTAAAACTAAAATTAAATATACAGTTATAATAGTGTGTAGGTTAGGGTTGTATTTTTGTTATATTTATATTGAACCCTTTTTAATATCACCTATGAGTTAGAGTTCTATGCGCATTTTTTATGTAGTTATATCCCCTGGAGGCCTAATCCACCTAATTAACAAATGTATATTCAAGTAATATATTATTATTATATATTATTATTATATATTTTACATTCATTAGAGAGCATTTCAACCATCTACGCTTAGTTTTTGTTTCCTTCGGTACAGCGTTTCATTGTAAAATCATTTTGATATCACTGTATTTCTCCTTAGTTTGTTCTGTTACCACCTCATCATGTTCATCCTCCTTTCCGTGGGTTATTAATACACCATTTAAATCCTATATTACCCAACGGTGTATGAAATGATATTCTACATCCCTCAAAGAGCTACATGTATCTAAGCTTTCTATGGATACTTTTTAGACTTACAGTTTCCTCTAAAATAATTGTATTAAATTATGTTCATATTGAAAAAATTTCTCACTGCTTTTATACATTTATATTTTTGATCTCTGATTGAGCTAACATCTAACTACTCTTACTTCGTTACCCGCTTCGTATGAGGAACGTTTCTTTCCGTTCAATATTATATTTTTAATATTTTAAGATATTTCAGTGACCGTGTCAATACGTCCATACATCAGTGTAGCTACAACACGTTAAAAACTAAAATGCCTACCTCTCTAACGCATTTTACTGGCAAAAGGGGGTCACCATTATCTCGTTCCTGTTCGAAGTAACTGATTAGAGACGTAATTTGTTCTGTCTGGCTTCGGCAATTTTGAATCAGTATAATAATAAGCAGCTATTTGAAATTTGTCAAAACAAATCTTTAAAATGCCGTTTGCCGGTTTATAACCTGCATATTTAATAATTAATATTTTGAAGAATTTTGTAGTTACATGTTCGACGTTATCAGACAGAATTGTGTCTCTTTTTAACTATAATAAAATGAGAAGGAATATATTGTCTGATTTTAAAACGAATTTACCAATTGCGGAAAGTAATACATTAAACTTGGTTAATATTTGTCTACATAAAATAACAGTTTTGCATTTAGTATTATTAAGTTATTCAATGTACACACACGCTTCGAATGTGTATTTTCGGCTTTAATTTTTTAGTTGTTTTATTTGAGGAAATCTAATGCCGAAGCTTAAACACATTTTTAGAGGGTTTATTAGTTGATGAATGAACTATTTCCGTGTTATAGAAGGACTTAGACTTAGACCTATCAGGATAACCCCAAGTACAAAAATTCTTGGGTAAGTCAAATAGAGTCCTTTGGGCTTCCTTCAGCAAGATGTATGTGTTAGTAGCTACTAGAGTCGAATGAAACTTGTACATCAGATATCTAACGATATCAATTTACCAAATTGAACAATGTATTGTTGCTAAAAAGACCAGCAATAGCGAGTAACAGATGCAAAGGCATTCCCTTGCATCGCACCGCTCGGCCAGAAGTTGCAAGACTTATGAAGGATACACTGTTGCTGCTTGAATGGGACACTGCATCCAGTGTACTCACCAAATATAGTGCCTCCTGCTTACCATTTCTTCAGATTACTACAGAAAGGCTATCGAATCAATGTAATGGATCGTTGCCAAACCAACATCGTTTTTTCGACACGGTATCGACATGTTGCCTGAAAGATGGGAAAGTCAGTGAATAATTCTTGATAAACCAGTTTTTCTCAAAAATGCCTTTTAACAGAGAAAACTGATCACAATACATGCCAGCACTTAATACAAAGCAAATTGTATATTTTTCGAGTCCTATGCGTTAAATTTATTTTAAGAATAATATTAATATAATTAAAATTGCGAAGCATTTTTGCTTATTAATTTATTAGCGAAATATTTATTAATTATTTAGCTTTATTTAGCTTATTTATTTAGCGAAATTGCTTATTAAGTCGAAACTGCCTCTGCCTTAATTATACAACTATAAACTTATATATGCCAATTTAAATGTGTTGTTGTTTAGTATAATTTAACAGTCGATAATTATCTGGTAGAATGCGTCAAACGCCGTAAACCTCCCCCATAAAAATCCGGATTTGATAGGAAAGTTTCCTTGTTAAGTTTCGTGTATGTTGAACTATAAAATATTCCTTGTCTATAATGAAATCTCCTTGTTTATGTACTCGTTACGAAAATATGAGGACGCCTATGGTTTGACGCTTGGTATAAAACGGTTCATTTCAATCAATTTAGCACAGGCACATTTTTTGTTTGTAGTCGAATATGCATCATATGAAAAATAGTTAAGGTTAATTAAACCAAGTGAAAAACAGTTTTACCGATATGTTATATACTAAACTGAATTAAATTATATTCTTAAAGATAGGTACCGATACCTTAAATTCGTTAATTGTTTTCTGGAAACTGGATAGATGTGTTTTGGGATGGTTTTTTCATTTCCATTTCGATAATTTAATTTATTTTTTTTTAATAATTTAAGTATTTGGGTAATTATTTTTCAGTACTAGTTATCTCTAAATAATTAGGAGATTCGCATAGTCATCAGATTATGTGCAAATATTTGTGGGCTCAATATGATAATGATAAATTGTTCCTTTTTAACCAATTTCGATAAAGGAGGTTCTATGTTCCACTGTATATATATATATATATATATATATATATATATATATATATATATATATATATATTTTAATGTATGTTCAACGATTTCTCCGTTTTTTATTTATTACCCAAACAACAAGTGCTTCTATGGTGTAATGATTAGAGCGTTCAGTTCCCAAATGGAGGTGGCGGGTTCGATTCCCGGCGGGGATAGTAATCTTTTGTTCCAGTTTACTTAGAACATTTGTTAAATCATCTAGGCTAGGTTGTGGACCACGGGACCTGAAGCTTTCCTTATTTTCAATCATTGTTTCTTCCTTCCTATTTGTCCTCATACTGGCTGCAAATTAGCCTAGCCGAATACAAAAATAATAATATAATTTGACTTCAAAGTACTCATTTGGCAGTTAAAATAATATTATAAATAGATGAATAGGTTTAGGTAGGTATTAAGCTAAATTATGTGTATGTAGTAGAATATAAAATACGTGTAGTAGATAGGTTAAATAAGGTTTTTGTTTATTTTTATTTAGTTATTATAACGATTATTATGTACAGATTTTATTTTAAAACATTTTTTTGTGTAAAAAATCTAATATTGATTATTTTTTACTTTTTAGTTCCTTTAGTTTTTTTAGTTCCTGTTCAGTTCCTTATTTATTTTTTGAGGCCAGTTTAATATTTTTCTTAAAAATATTTTTTTCTTGTGAAGTATGCTAATTTTGAAACTAGTTTGAAGAATCCTTTCTTTTTTATTTTGCTCCATCATAATCTGTTTCAAAACAATAAGCCATTATTTTGTCCATTTTCTCAACAGTTTGTTACAGTAATATTAATGAGAGAGCTTTAATATGTGGGCGCAGCACTCATCCTTGTACACGAATTCATTGCAGGTACTGGAGGTATCAGACCTCTTGGCTTCGCATACTGTTGTCCTCTTATTCTTCTCAGCGTCACTGCTAGCTCATTCATATGTTGCGTAAGTCTCCTCTGATATTTTTGCTATAATTTATTATTTTCTTCTTTACTGTTCACATGCCGAGATCCAGACATATAGCCAGGCATCCAGATAGCCTTGCTCTGAAATCTTTCCCATATTTCTATATTGCGGTTGCTTGGTGTTCTCCATAATTGAATGGCGCATATGCAGATTGGCTTGGATGATGATTTTGACTCGTTAACTAAAGCAGACTACGGAACATGCGGTTTGGTACAGAGATGTGCTTTTGCCGAGCTGTGTCTACGATCCAAGTAAAGGCCCAAGTATTTTACATATTCCTTCTGCGGAATGTTTTAGTTGTATAACTTTACCGATTAACAGGTTTTTCTTCTCAGAGTATAAGTGACATGAGTAGACTTGGTTTGATTTGCCTTCATTCTTCATTGATTAAATCAATTCTCGAAGCTATTCAGATGGCATGTAACGAAGCAGTTTTTGTGTCAAAATGCACTGAATTGGCGGCAGTATAAGCACAGTTCGTAGTCATTGTGTCCTCACAACATCGCTTCCAGTACGCTGCCCTATTGGATACTTGAGCGTAATTCGTTTAAAGCAGAATATTCGTCATTATACATGATCATGAAACTCCTTCGATTGAGGTAGGATGAGAGTATATGATAATATGAAAGTAGAAGAATAAGTTTTATTTTGTATACCAGTACATCATGCCAGATTTGGGAAAGCCTTGGCTTATGTCCAAAAAGGCAGCAGAGTAGTATAGTCGATTTTACAGGCATATACTAATGACCTCTATAGTCATATACACTTGTTCGACCTCATAGATCATTCTTACGAAATCGAAACTGGTTACGGGATTATTTTGTTTAGATGCTCGTTTATTCTGTTTAGAGTGAGTTTTTTTTTATTATTTTACCAATTACTGGTAGAAGTCTAATAGACCTATACGAGTTCCTATCCTATGGGGGTTTTGTTTGGCTTGGATACCATTACGACCTGGGTAATTTTCTTTTGTCTTAGAAAATGTTCCAGATGAAAGCAGGTATTAAATGTTTTAACTAGGCTCATGCTTTTTTTATGTGGTAGATTTGTCAAGGGAGCTGCGTTGACAAGCTAGTTGCCTGGTGATTTTCCTTCCGGGAGAGTTCTTAATTCTGTCTCTTTAGGAGGCATGTCTTTAACGTTAGGTAAATTTGCAAAAGTAATTTAAAGCATTCTTACACTACGGCTGTGTTCCCCTGGTAGGATTCCCGAGAATGGTTGAAACACACTAATCAGATCTTCAGTCTCTATATTAAAAATTATTTAATATTTATGGAATTTAATAGCAGTTTGTTTATATATCAGGTTAATTCTTTAGCAATTAAGGTGCGGCTACTGCTTCGCGTGACCCTAAAATACGAATATTCAAGTATGTCGAGTAACCAAATTAAAAACTGATTCAGAAGAGACTCGTAGAGTATCTGAATAGTTTCCAATGGAGTATTGTCCTGAAAATTCCGCCAATTATTTCAAATATGTTGGAGATCGAAACGTACTCCATATTATCTACTTTAAGACTCCCCACAAGGGGGTTGAGGTTTGCCGGTTATGCTGGTCAGGAAAGATGTTTAATAATATTTTGATACTCCTCAAACCAACACTAAATATTTTGGCTCTCTATACAGATGCATTATTATCTTGGAGTATGACAGTGTTTCACAACAATATGCAATAATTTCGTATATGCTGTTATTACTGTGGACACTGTAACTAGTAAAATGTTAATTAATTCAGTTGTTTTTATCACAGACCAATCTTTATAGAAAATCCTATGTAAGGTCTTGACAGCGATTATGAGTGATTCAGATTTCTATGAGAATTAATAAAAATGAGACAAATGCCATTTTGTGACGTTTGGCGATAAATTTAACTTAATTACAAGTTATATAATTAGAGTTGCTGAAACAAACAGTATAATTACAACATAAAAACATTTAATTAAAGCAATAACTTAAAAACGAAAAACAAATTCAATCGGGTCTATAATAGCGCGATGACACGACGTCGTACACATTATGCCGGATAATTATCAGCTATTAAACCGGAATACATTATAATATGGTCGAAATAGGGTAAAAGAGCAGTAGAGGCCGAGCCGGGCGAGTTTCGAGTCGATAAAGCGACATCTATGAACTAATAATTTTGGGAAAATGCACGCGTGACGGGACACAAAGTGTTCATTTTGCTTTTTATTGGAAGGCTGTGGAGACAGTTGAACGTTTATTCGGCGTGGCCGCCCTAGTTTATGCGACAGTCTGGTCAGTGTAACCGATAGCGCACAATGGCGTAGCACGAAGCTGACGTACGCCTAAATAAACTTCGAATATTGGAACTACCGGAACAACATTGAAAATTTTATAACCACACCGCCAGGATTGTCAATATTTCGGTGTTGTTCAATATGAATAATTCAGAAGGACCTTCCATTATTGTTTGCATTGATAAAGATGGGTTTTTTTAAATAAATATTCAGTTTTAATAATTTAAGTAGTCCATGAATATTTATTTTTTATATTCATTAATACATTATCACTAGTCGTTGGCAACTAACTTACAGAAAAGATCCATTGGTCCTTACATGTCTCTATTACGACAAATTCAGGGAATATTTTTACTATTTATGGACGCCACTACACAACTACAGGTTTAGTCACGCGATGTGGTTCTCTTGAGTTTGCGTTAACTAGGGTTAACGTTATTCAAAAGTTGCTTTGCACTTTGGTGTTTAAATGGTTTACCTGGCTCATGTCTTGTCGCGAGTATTTTAATATCCTTTGTAACAGTTGGAATCTGAAGGTCTGGGTATAAGTAGCTGTTTCTGTAGTAACTGGTTGCATCCCATAATACTTCTCAACACTTTATTCTGAAATAATTGTATTCGCAGAATATCCCCTATAACTGAGTTATGTATGTCTATATACCTTATATATATATATATATATATATATATATATGATATATATATGATATATATATATATATATATATATATATATATATATATATATATATATGATGTATATATGATATATATATATATATATATATATATATATATATATATATATATATATATATATATTGAAGTTTTCTTTTTATCAACGGGGGTTCATCCGGACTGGACCCACTTATCAACGTGGGCTCCGAACCACGGTCCTCGGCACCGACTGGCCAGTGGCCAACATAGAAATCATCCCAGAAGACGTCCGGTTTTACCCAGCATGGTTACTAATGTAACTGGGATTGTTATTTCTAATCGAAACTTCCATTGTTGCCTATAAAAACATTTACAATCGCAATCACAAACATGAAGTACATCCATGCCCTAGCAAGATTCGATCGTGAATCTTGCTAGGACATGGATGATTCCGTGAGATCGTCCTGTAGCCTTGACTACTGCGCTAACCAAACCGGCCATATAGCTTTTGATATCTGCTTGTACACCTGCTACTTATTATGTACGGATAATTTAAATGTTCTTCCAAAATCCAATAAATAAATTGTATTTTGTTTCCTGTTCTTTTATTTCCATTTTGATAAGTTCTTTCCAACGAAATTTTACATCAAAGACAGCGTCTGGTCTAAAATGATGTTTAGAACAACATCAAGTAATATGGATAGGTAAAAGACAGACTGTTCGCGCCCACGCAATATTAACATCGACTATCAAACTTCAAATTTTGAAAATATGAACATATGTTCTACTTATAGTTACAGAGAAATAGAGAATTAACTTTGGAATTTTTGTGAAAATGCGTCGCGGTGTCCAACGTCTAGATGTTGCTACTTTTAACTTAATACTCGCTTTAATCGCTATGCTAAGAGCCGCGACGGAATCTAATTGGTCCACTTTGTTTCTATGGTGCGTTTATCGTTTATTTATTTCGGGTGCTATTTCCAGTTTCACTGACGTCATTTCCAGTTGAATAGTGCGTTTTTATTTTTATAAAGTTCGGATATTAAATTATTAGTTCATTAGTATATATTAGTCGGTAGTACAATACCTAAAGGGAACTCTCGATATAGGAAGTGTTCTTTACCAGGATGCATAGATAGTAAAGAAATTCAGAATCAGAATTTAAAAAAGGGTTGATAATGTTAAAAATCTGAAAATGACTTGGTTAAGTATGAAAGATATTTATGATCGTTGCAGCATGTTTTTTTTTGTAAGTTGGGGTAAATTTATTCATATTAATAATCATATAAAATATCAAATATTAAAAGAAGAAGAATCTATGCTCTTCCGAAAGCAGCCATGCAAACGTCGATATACTTTTATTCTTGGATCAATTATTTTATAGTTTTTACAAACAATGAAATAACATAATAGCTACCGAATGCAAACCTTTTAAGAGAGGATTAACTGAAGTTCAATACACTAGGAATTTTGGTGCAAAGCAATTCTGGATTTAAATAGTATTTATTGGTCGGGTAAAAATACATTTGGTAAGTGTCATCAATTAAAAATATAATATCTACCTTGAACTTCTCATTGTATTAAATGAAAAATTGTGTAATTATCCCAATAAATATATTGGCTTAAGATTACTTAACAAGGTAATTTGATTTTCTTTGGCTCATTTATTAGAGCTCAGTGTGCTCAGTGATACTAATGGGGGTATATTATC
Source organism: Rhynchophorus ferrugineus (assembly GCF_030347505.1). NCBI lineage: Eukaryota > Metazoa > Arthropoda > Insecta > Coleoptera > Curculionidae > Rhynchophorus > Rhynchophorus ferrugineus. The sequence continues at coordinate 76,060,284 of NW_027472581.1, forward strand.
AGGACTTTAGAAATTGTAACATGACTCTATACCTTCAGTTCCAGATGTTCCTATACGAACAAACGAGGTAAGGCAATATCTCATGCCCCAGAAAACAGTTTTATTATACTCTGAGTAGGTCTTTGAGCTATCTGTTTTAAATGTCTTTAAAAAATAATCTTCCAGATAGAATATTAAAAATAAAATAAAATACTACGCCATATATTTTGAATAAAATAGGTAAACCCAATTTTAACAAAGAAACACTAAAAGTATACTTTCAGTATAAGAAAATAAAAATACAGAACTCTAATATAGCCTATTAAATTGACGGTACTAAACAAATATGCAAAAGGAAAATAAAGAAGAAATAATTTTGATCTGTTCTGAAATTTATTTTAGAAATTAAATTGTTTTTTATTTAAATTTTATTGGTCAATTAGAAGTGGCGTCAGAGCTGTCACATGCCAAATTTTATCAAAGCAAATTAAATGTCTTCACAGCAAAATGTTTCTCTTACATCCCCGCGTGGATGTTGGGCAAAGCAAAACTTTTCTCCAGAAACACCTATTGAGTTTTCGCTCAATTACTCTATGGTTATAGTGGGAAAATATGAGTACTTTTTGTGAGAATTAATTTATTCGTGGAATATTTTAAATATTCTTAATATCCCAAAGAGAGCTCTGAAAAATATTTTTAATAGTGAAAACTACTCGAAGAAAATAAATACCGGATATCCAACAAAGAAAATCGGGGTTAGTCCGAAATATATCCATTGAAATTTTGGTAAAAACTCGGGATGACCTAAAGTCATTAAAAGTTTTTCTGTTGGTTTTTGAATTATTGGATAATGTATTAAAAGTTTCTGATGGGGAAACGAAAGCATACGTAAATTTCGGCGCCCATATATTTCAAAACTGGCGGAACTGGCGAAAACGGTATAGCCAGTATTAAGATCAACAGGATTGAGACTTGAACTTGACTTCAAAATTTGAAAGCCTTTGTTAAAAATGTTTGAACAGTTGATATTAAACGCAAATAAACATTTCAATTGTGAATGTCACTCCAGGAAATTGACATTGTCATTGATTATTGATCATTGATTCATTAATCTGTGAATGAAAAAATGAAGAACATGAAAAATCCAAAAATTAAATTTTTTATGATTTATATTATTCTTAGCTAAAACGGGAAACTGTCACCATTGTTGTTTATTGATAAAAATGAGTTATTGATTCTCTCTCCCTCTAGATTCTTGAGTAATACTTAATAGCATTGCTAATTATTTTTACATTTTACTTGAAGTTATAATATAGTGTAACATATTTCACTAGTCATAAATATGCGATATTATAATTTACCTTATTCCAAAATAACACTATTAAAAAGGTAATAGCATGCGTTGCCGGTACGTATTAATTTTCTGATTCCATCAAAAGAAGAAAGCGTTGAAAATCATTGCGAGCATACTCCATTCATATATGTGGAACATATGAGATATGTTTTCGATAGTTTAAATTTTGTAATTTAACGTTTAAGACAAATAACTTAAAACTTGTAGTAAGAACAAAAGAACTTCTTCTAGGCTAAAAATATTTGAAGATGCGGAACTGTAAGATGAAGGCCCAACACAAACTCAAATACAACTGTCGGAAAAATAGAATGTGGTCCGAGTCGCTGTAAAATTTTGCTACAAATGTTTCAAAGGAAGTATGTGCCATAGGACAGTAACGGGTGACAAAAGTGGATGTATTTCGAAAATAACAAGTGAGAAAAATTATTGTTATAATCTAATGAAGCCAGTCCATCGATTGTTGAGACGATTCGCATTGGTCCTAAACCATGCTCTGCATTTACTAATGATCGAGAAAGCCCCATAATAGGACATGATAAGGTGATTTTGCAGTATGACAAGCAGTGAAAGATGTGTAGATGTCACTGGGATGGTTTATTGAGTTTTATTGTGCTTTCCGTATTTTTTAGATCTGTTTCCATCCGAATACAATCTTTTAGCATAGATAGAACGCGCTTGCACAGCAGCATTGTCAATTTCGAACAAGTTAAAAAATTTCATTCATTCACTGACCTAGCATTACAATTAATATGTTTCGTAGATATTTAAATGACCATTAATTCTGATTTAAATCGACCTATATGACAATCCGATATCGATCGCCGCCGTACATCTGATAAAGTACCGAGCAACTATGTCGCAAAATATACGGCACCGGTTTAAGCACGGCAAAAAGGGAAAACAAACGTATAAAATTTAAAATGCGGTCCTCTATTTCACAGCGTGCAACCCACCCCCGACCACATAGTTGGCTTTAAAATTGCCGCCGTTAAAATTTATCGCGTTACAAATTAAATACCTGCGGCTATTCCGTTATTTTTATGCATCGTTATTCTTTATTCTTTTCTCCTTTTGTTCTTTCATATATATATATATATATATATATATATATATATATATAGATATTTATAATATTTCGATACTTATTGTAATAGCATTCGATAATATATCAATCAATTGAAAAGTTCCCGGCTTGACACATAGATGGCGCTGCTGATACATGAGGTGGACGCGAGAATGGATATGATATTAGCTTAGGTAGAGGAAGTACGGTAGCGCTATGGAAGTGGTACTATTACAAGGCAGTAGATAAAAGAAAAGAGAGAGAGACGTCGTCGTGGTGGTCTTTTATAGCGGGGAACCGCATGGCCCCGCTATAAATCCAATCCACCTGCGTTGCCAATCTTTGAAATTGCTGTAGGTGGTGGCTTAAAGGATCATAGCGGTTGCTACAATATCCATATCTTTTATAGTTAGCTCTAACCCTCAAAAGATGCGTGTATAAATGACAGCTGTCGGATCATTAGATTGTGAATTATAGTATTTTGTGTGAATTAACTTTTGTTATTGTGAAAAAATGGATAAAAAGCAATTTCGCGTGTGGATAAAATATTGCTTTTTAAAAAGAAAAAATACAGTTGAAATAAAAACGTTTTTGCATCAACTGTATTTTGGTATGCTAACTTTAGACGTGGTGAAATGGGCACCGAAGGCGGTGAACGCAGTGGACGCCCAAAAGAGGTTGTTACCGACGAAAATACTTAAAAAATCCACAAAATGATTTTGAATGACGGGAAATTGAAATTGAATGAAATAGCAGATACTCCAAAGATATCAACTGAACTTGTACATCATATCATTCACGAATATTTGGGTATGAGAAAGCTCTGTGAAAAGTGGGTGCCGCGCGAGCTCACTTTTGATCAAAAACAACGAGTTGATGATTCGGAGCAGTGTTTGAAGATGATCAAGCATAATAAAACCGAGTTTTTGCGTCAATATGTGACAATGGGTGAAACATGGCTCCATCATTTCACTCTGAAGTCCAGACGTCATCCGAGTGGACTGCACACGATGAATCCGCCCCAAAACGTGGGAAAACGCATCAATTGGCTGGTAAGGTGTTGGCGTCTGTATTTTGGGATGCGCATGGAATAATGTTCATTGATTACCTTAAAAAAAGAAGGACCATCAACAGCAACTATTACATAGCTTTATTGGATAGTTTGAAGGACGAAATCGCCGAAAAATGGCCGCATTTGAAGAAAAAGGAAGTGCTGCTTCACCAAGACCGTATCACAAGTTAATGAAAACGATGGCAAAAATCCGTGCATCCACCGTATTCTCCAGATCTGGCCCCCAGTGACTATTTCCTGATCTCAAATCACAAAAGAATGCTCGCTGATAAGAAATTTTCTCCGAATGAATAAGTGATCGCCGAAACTGAGGCCTATTTTCAAGCAAAAAACTAATCTTTCTACAAAAATGGTATCGAAAAGATGGATTGAAGGGAATTATGTTGAATAAAAAAATAATAATTTTGCCAATAATGTGTTTTACATATTTATTTGGAATATATGTACAACAATATCAGCAATATAATATAGGCACTAATTCTTTTGCAGATAATGTATTTACTGTTCGGGGAGATAAGACACTGATTAAATTGCAAGACAAGAAATTAGAAAAATCATATCAAAAAACATACAGTAAGAAGCAGAAGAAGCAAATAAGGAAACTGTCATCGATAACAGAATAGACAATATATCTGCAGATTCGAAATCAGTCAATCAGGAATCTCAAATTGAAATTGTTAATAACATAGAGGTGGAGCTTAAGAGATTTTTAACAAAATAGAAATTAGAAAGGAAAATGTAAGATAAGTTATTTTGATTCAAATCTTTGTTTTAATATTTTGTTCATATGGTTTCTGTATATCTCTCTCTATGTGTATTGCTTAGATTACATTTTCTTTATTTATTTTATTTCACTTATTGCAATAAAATTTATTTAATGAATATTTGAAGCGAAAGAAACAATAAATCACAAAGCTTCAAATCCTAAGTTATGAATTTATTCCAACCACTTCCTATTAAGTGCACTTTATATTTACACTATGCTGAAAATTCATGACACTTCGTTTACACATTTAGTTTCTTTCTTCGTTTGAAATATCTGTAAAATCAGAAAGATATAATTATAATAACAAATTGATAGAAATGGTATACAAACATGACGATATTTCATTCTTACTTTTACTATAATCTTCAAATAAGTTCTGTTTCCATATTATTTAACATAAAAACATACCCTTTGTTCCATAGCAATCTACAAAATTAGTGTTATAAAATGATAATATTTTAGTAATAATTTATACCTGATATACTTATTTTCGCATTATATGCCGCTAATTTTGCCTATGAGATAATTATAATAACTCAACAAAATGTAAATATAAAATTAACCTATAATTAACTTCTAACAACAGCTCTAGTAAACAACAAGGTGTATATACAAAAGACTCATCATTGTGAAAATTCTCAGGCTAGATTAGAACAAGTGCGCATGGGTAGTTCTAGTTAATCAAAACTTGTGTGAGCATGCATGTATAGGTTTTTTACTGTGTATAAATATGGATTATATTCCATGTCGGATACTCTTACCTAGGCATTACATATATCTTAGACCCCTGGGGATTCGTGCCCATCACTCAATAATGACTACTGCGATATCAGTACAGGGACCGTCCCGTCGTCTTCTTTACTGCGGCTAGCAAGCCGGAGTTCCGTTTTTTTCAACTTGCCTGCTTTGTACATTCATGTACATGGAAAATTATTTTCAAGTTATATTTAAGCAATGATCTGCTGCAGATAGTGGAGCATACATGAAATCATACACGAATTTTCAGCAAATGCTGTATTCTTTTGCGCGTTACTCATGTATAGCTATTTTGTTGCTCCTATTAACATTTGGATGGTGGTGCCGACGAATATGGAGGTCACGCGTCTTTGCTTGTTAGGTGGTGTTTTTAGGCTAATGTTATGTTTACGTTATTCTTTGATTAGTTTATATAATTATTTATTACTTAATAAAGAAAATTAGTAGCAGACAATATTTAAGTACAACTGTAAGTTATGAATTATTAGTAAAATGTTATAATTTAGTAACACTAATTTTGTAGATTGTTATGGAACAAAATTGGTCATATTTGTATACTTTTATACTTATAAATACCTGATGTTGTAGATATTTGAAAACACTAACAAAAGGTAAAGGTTAGTTAGTACTTTTTAGGTTAATTTTATGTTTACATCTTTTATCAGTTAGTTTATAAAATTATTTATTAATTAGTAGAGAAACTCAGCAGCATACAAGACGAAATTACGTTTATAAGGCAGGAGTTATTAGTAAAATGTTATAAATTTAGTCATTTTAATTTTATAGATTGCTACGGAAGAAAGTTATATTAATGTCGAATAATATGTAATTAGAACTTGTTTGAAGATCATAGTAAAGATTACACAGAAAAATAGTCGTGTTTTTATACGTTTTGTACTTATACATTTCTGATATTGCAGTGAATTAAAGAGATTATACAAAAGTTAAATTTTAATTTATCGATATTTTTTTAAAAACTAAAATTTATGGAAGGGCTGCAATTCCGAAACTATTTATAACCGAACCCAACGCTAAGCTTGGAAAGTGGTGACGTGGTATTAGGTTCTGTAATGATTTGAGCTTTAATTTTGTGGTATTTAGCTGTTCCTCGCATTCACATCACTGACCGCAATAATATTGGTCTTACTGTGAGTAGCATGTTGCTGCCCAAACATTGCCATACTCCAAGATGATGATACGTCACATATCCAAAGGTCCAGTCTTGATTTGATGAGCGTCACATTATCATCAAAAGTCTTCACTGGACAGCAAAACCTCCTGTACCAGACCTCAACATAATTGAAACGTTATGGGAGATTTAGAGCAAATAATGAGGATTAGATTTCCATCTCCAACATCACTGATGCAATTGGATGTTTTGGTATAAGAATGAAATAATATTTCGTTGGAAATTATTCAGACACGTATATGTTGCCCGTTCATACAATTATATATATTAGATATAAACAATATATCATATTATATGGTTAAAGATGAAATCTTGATAATTTTTCAATGTTTTCGGTACAAATCTTAACTAAGGTTTTTAGACAAGACTTAGAATAGACATGCCATTTCGAAGAATTTTAGTATCCTTGTTGTTTGCTTCAGCAACACTACACAAAGAACTAGATTTATTTCAGTAATAGAAACAGTTTTTTTTATGCATATTATATAATTATATTTGAGTTTTGTCTGGAGTCCTCTTTTTTGTGAGTGTTGGATTATATCTGCAAAACTCTACTATATATGTTATTGTCGCTGTATATCTTTGAGATTTCCAAATATTTTTAAATCAGTTTGAATTTACCTTTTTTTGAGTGTTGGGTTTGGTGATTTATATATAATATGTAGCGTTTTATGTAGTCTGTCAGGCAAACATATTTTTCATGCTTTTTGGATTAGTGTTTTTTATCTAGTTCTCTAACCATTCTGTTAGTGTACACGTTTTCGTTATTGCAACACTTTAGTTCAATATTTTATTTTAAATATTACTGAACGTTACCAGCAGGAATGAAATCAAACAAAATCTTCAATCGAGCGAAAATAATTTGAAAGAAACAAAGGTCATAGCAAAAGGGGTTTGTTTACGGTTATCGATAAGGGTTACATGTACATTTTTTAATTAAAATCCTAAAATAGGCCGTGCATGAAAATCTGATATAACTCTTTAGTTCAACACAGTCACGCCATAGGGATGGGCTACGCTTTCGTCTGCCGTGTGTTAAAACTAATTCCACCCTCAGGTCAGTCTGGCAAATGCTGATTTGTTACGTACATTTTGGCGCGTTGATTATTGCATTCGAATTTCGAACTTTTCCATTACATAATTGCCGTTCTAATGGTAATCAATTGGTTAATATAGACGAAAATCGAAGTAATCGGGATATACAACGTGAAATATATATATATGCAGCTTCCCGTTAGTTCAATAAGATTAAAATATACACGCTATTTCTAACTAAGAATTTGTAGAAACTAAGTTATTGTTTAACTAATATTTTTACCTATATATTAATTGGCGTAAGAAAAATTTTGCCTCCTTTTTTTAGGAACACCGGGACACCGTAAATTTTACATGGAGGAAGAGGATTTAGGCCCAAAATTTTGTGTATTATGTCCTAGAAATAATTACAATAAAATGAAATACGCTCTAAGCAACCAGGAATAGCTGTCAGATAGTTGCACATATGTTAATATATAAAATCATATTTTAGGCTCTATTTTCATTGGACCTGCTGCCCAATTCTAACAAAGTAGATTATTAGCCGTCTCTATTGTATGTAAATCGACTACGGACGTATAAATTTACGTTCGGACGTTCTGGCAGCGCTGTACCGCAAAATACCGGTGTAATTTTAACTCAAAAGTCAAGTCCTTATGTTTTTTTTTGAATCGATATTAGCAGGGAAAGTGAGTTAGTTAAGACATTAGTTAAAATTAAATGATTTTACTTAAATTTAAGCAGTGTTGTTTAAGATTTTGTATTACTTGTAGTTATTCGCATATTGCTGTAACCATTAAGGAATGATGGTATTTATGATTTAACGATTAAAAAAGTATGATTATATAAAGTTACATTTTGCATTATATTAGGGGCAATTTATCGGAAGCTATATTCAGATGTGAAAGAAAAACATGACATTTCTTCCTAATACAGATTAATAAGATTACAGAATAACCAGAATCGTCTGAGTTCTTTTCAGGTTTCATTAGTAAATGAATTTTGTAATTAAACCGTAGCCAAATATTGTAGGTAATAATTATATTAAGAAGCAAAATTAGTCTTTTAATTTCTTATTTGTTGGTGAGTTTTTAGTCCTCATGAGGAATACAAGGCCTAGTATTCGCAAAAATTAACAAAAGCCATGGAAAACCTTTAATTTTATATGAACTATTTGTAATGGTGAGATTCTAGAATATTACATGAAATAATGAATAAAATGAATTATGAATTATTAACAGTAATTTGGTAAATATTTTAAACCGCTGATAAATATTAAGATCCTTAACGATTAATGTAATAAAATATATAACTAGGTGACAATTTATTACATGAATCTTTTATCAATTATTCTTATTATTTACTTTGTATATCTAAGAAATCAATTATTTATTTATATGAACTATTGAATATTATATGAACTGTATCATTTAAAAATACATTACTTTAATATAATTTATGTATTTTAAAAAATATAGCACATAATTGTGTTCTTTATTATTCTAGTAAATATACAAATATATATCACTTCATTTAATATTCCATGTTTTAACGATAAACACAAAAGAAATAAAAATTGCATATACTTATATATGATGCTCTGAACCTGTCGCAGTCCTGCAAATAAACTTACTCATGATACTTTTATTATAATATTCAGTGATGTGGTAATTACAGCTCATTAATACTTTGTTTATAATTAAAACTTAATGGAAACTAGATTTAATTAAATGACATTTAAAATTGGTTAGTGAGTGTTAGTTCTTGTGATAGTTTGGATGTATTTTAATATACACATATTTGTTACTGTAATTAATGTTATATATTTCAGATATATTTCTTATATTGAATTGAAAATATTACCAGAACTAGTTCTAGTAATGCTAACATATCATTTTTAAGATACACTCGTTAGTATGTCATGACAGAAACATGGTTAACTTTATAATAACTTTATAAATTATAATAATAAATTTCGACCTGAAGGTGATCACTGGTTTATTGTTGTTTTATATATAGAAATGCCAGAACCTTTGAATTTAATAGTTATATACATTGCACTTTGCATATTTACCAATAAATGTTGCTGATATATGCACTTACATAATTTTAACATCCTTCGCAATATTTTAAATAATATTAAAACGTTACCAGTGAAAACGAGATTAAAATTATTTTAATTTAATTCAAATTCTATTACATAACTTACACCTAAATGTATTTTTTTAAGCGGGAAAACGAGACAATTATTTGAGTCGTAATCAAGGGAGGTATATTTACTTTTAACATAATTGGTCTAAGCGTTGTTCATGGCGTATTTAGCAATTAATACTATTTACTTGGCCTGTTTAAATAACTCCTTTGTATTAAAGTTTAACTTACACAATCCGTCTGTAACAACTTATTTAAACATAATTACGAATTTACCTTCTTGCAGCTGAAACCGCCACACTGAACAATACGTCGTCTCGAAACAGAGCCGGGAGCAAATTAATTTATAAACACTTAAAATCTTTGCCTTTTGGCCTGCGTGGCATTCTTAGCGGCACCGCTCTCGACTTCGTTATGCACCAAGACAGGTAATTAGGAGTTTGTTAAAAGGAATTTAAATTGAAATTCGTTAAACTGCAAATGAAGTAGAAATAATAGAAGTTGCTCATTTCGAACTTGAAATTTTTGTCTGCGTTATTTAACAAAAGCAAAACGAACTGCGTTAGGATAAGCAACCACTGTTTATGCACTACATAGTTTCCTTGAAATATTTTAGTTTCAAATAATGCGTGGAGTACGTATAACCATAGGGAAATAGAGATTTAACTTTATAGCAAATTTTGGGGGAATGTTTCGCGAAGTCCAACATCTAGATGTCGCTACTTTTAACTTTTTATTTGCTTTAATTACTACGCTATAACCCGCGACGGGATCTGATTGGCTCCCTTTGTTTCTATGGTACGTTTGTTGTTTATTTATTTTGAGCACCATTCATAGAGTAGTCCTATTAAAGAGAGTGTTCTGCGTGGTCTCAGCAGGAAGGCGCTGAGAACGTCATTTTGCTGCATATCATTGGTTAGTTTAAATTACCATTACAGGGAACTGTATAGAAAATATTTTACTAGGAAATCATTTCAGTGGTTGAGGATTTCATGAGAGTGATGTGACCAACCTCTAACGTCACATTCTACTGACCAATTCAATTTGAAATAAAACCGAATTGTAATTTTTCAAAACAATTTATTAAAATAGAATTCTAATATTATAAAAATATCAAAAAGATGAAATATGAAAAAATGATGAAAGTATGTATCCGTTAATATCTTACTTACTTGTTCAACACAAAAATGTATCAGTAAGTTATAATTATGTTTACAATGTTATTGTGAAAATTGTGGAAACGATAATTAAAATGGTTAAATTGTATGATATGACATATATCAGAATCGAGAAAACATACCAAAAAGTAATATTTTACATAACAGTAATAAAAAGTTAAAACATATGGCATATATCAAAATTACTGCTGTGTTTCATTATGGTAAAATCGAGGAGTTAAAGAGATTGATCATCTTGTTGGTCTACAAGTTATATTCGTTCGTTTTATATTAATGTATTTTTTTAACATCCTTGTTGAAAAGTTTATCTGGGTTAAGGATCCTTTAGCCAAAATATTAATTATAAATATCTTAACCAATATAGGTTTGTTACCTTCAATGCAGTTTTACTATCGCCCAATTGGGACACATTTTATACACACACAGGTATATATATATATATATATATATATATATATATATATATATATATATATATATATATATATATATATATATATATATATATATATATATATATATATATATATATATTATTTCCTTATATACGCTGGATACACAACACTTTTGGGAATGAAGATACATTATAATCAAATAATGGACAAATAACACACACAAATAACATCATGAGCAAACCATAGAAACAAATAATCTGGTGTGGAAATTCAAATGAATCAATTAATAAAGTGGTCTCAGAATCAGCATTAGCCGGACTACGCAATACATTTCCTCAGTTTCACCTATATGACTAAAACCTCTATATATACTCTATGGCGCCATTTTCAGTATCTATGATATAAGGAATAGCGTGTTTTGAGATTAAATTATTACTACATTAGTATATAAAAGTCGGTAATACAAAATGTAAAGTGTGTTATCGATCTAGGAATTGTTCTATACTTGGATGCACTTAACTTAACCAAGATAGTTTTTTTGGATTTAGCTCATTGATTCAGGAATATACATCCTCGGCTAGTATGTCTAGAAATCACTTGAAGCCCTCAACATAAGCAAATATTTTTCATCTTATTGTACCTTAAGAAATTGTGAAGAGGATGAACATGAAGGCTCTTTAAATAATTTACATTCTATACTAACTGGGGAGGACTCTATAACTTCAATTCCAGATGTTCCTATATTAATAAATGAGTCAAGGCAATATCTTATTCCCCAGAAAATTGTTTAATTATACTGTCCGTAGGTCTCTTTATTTTAATGGCTTTTATTTTATCGCGCGATATTGCCACGTCGATGATATAACATATTTTTGTCAAGTATCATTTAAAAATGTAAATTTAAAACTTTTTAATTGTACACTACATAATGATTTTCCAGATTAAATATTACTAATAAGGTGTACGTATGTGTACTATATACGGTGTACTATATATTTTTTGGTAAATCCATAATACATATCTAATAGATTAAATCAATGGCACTAAACAAATATAGAAAGGGAAAAGGCTGATTAAGTAATTTTGATTTATTCCAAAGTTCTTATAGTTCCAAAGTTAAACGTGACGTCAGGGCTATCATGTGTCACACCTACGTGGCAAGCTTTATCAAAGAACCAATCAAATGTGTCCACAGCGAATTTTTTTTTACAGGTGCCTATAATATAGATTTAAAATAGCCAATCAAATTACTTGAATAGTCTATATAACCCCATCTGGATGTTGGGAAAAGCAAAACTTTTCGCCAGAGATCCTTATTGAGTCGACTCTCTATTACTCTATGCGTGTAACGTGTATAATACGAGGGTTGCCATTTAAGTTTTGAGACTAATAATGTAAAGGCAGTAATGAACGAAAGGACGATTTAAAGACAGAATTAAGGAAAATAGCTTTGTTGTTACTTTTAGAATTGTTTCCCATGGTGTTCAATGTGCTTGTTTCAGCCGATGTGTTGCATTTTTTTAGTTTTTTTTCTTTATATTCAATTTATTACTTTTCTTTTTTCGCACATTTTTAATAGTCAAATGGTTGAGTACCATTCAGAATTCACCTACAAAGTGGGTGACAAACCTAAGCATTCGGGGCGAATTTACAGAGAAAATTTTAAATTCGCATGAGCAGAACTGAATTCGGAGAACATTTGTGTCGAATAGGTTTCAAGGTTTCAAAATTGGTTCAAAATCGGAGTGCGCATGTGCTTTGCTTAGTTCTAGTATTCGCCGTATGACATTCAGCGCTTGGCGACGAACAGAATGTAGTCCCAGGAGCTACGAATCGGGTCAACGAATTTAAGTGAGAGTGAGATTATGAATGGCATAGGGTTTGGTTTCGAGAAAAGCCCTGTTTTGCATTTTTATTTAATTATTAGTATATAGGCATTTGTGAGTGATTAATATTTATTTAATGTCTATTAATGATTAATGACAATAAATATAATTATATAAAAATCTAATGGAAACATAAAAAATTAAAATATTTATATTTTACTGATATGAACTTTGTTATGAAATCTGAAAATAATATTTAACTGGGATTTCTATTTTGCTAGAGGCACTTATCAAAAACATGTCATAAAAATAAAATAATATCTTAAAAATATGAGCTGTTCTTCCTATTTTTCATTGAATTAAAAATTTCTTATTAAATTTTATTCAATTCAAATTCATTAAATTATTTAATACCCTTCGTAGCACAAAACTTATTAAATAGTATGGAACAGCTATTACGCAACTGATGAGAGAAAAAATGTTTAATGATTATATCATATAGACTAATAATTAACAACATAGAAAATTAAGTTTGCCAAGGGTTGTTGAAACATTATTTTTGAATATATTATTGTTTGGAACGCAGAAATGGTAATTGGAGAAAGGTTAAAAAATACAATAATGTCATATTACTACTAATTATTTTTAATTCATAGAACAATTCGAATATTTTAAAATGTATCAGGCATATTGACAAGTAAAATCAACCACCCATTAACCGTACTATACTCAACAATTGTTTTTCTAGCTTCTTTCTGTTGGGGCTGAATATATCTTCTGATGATTCGTTCTATGGATTAATTTGTAGTCATTACAGAACTGTAAATGCTTGAAATTTCTTCAGGAGTCTGTAAATAAGATACTATAGCGTACATACTATTTTAGCAATAAACGCGCCACATATCATCTAAATCACCAGAAAATACGGCCAATGGAGAACTGTTCGCCGAATCCATGCCGAATCGTCGCACATGGTTTCACGCAAGGGCCGAATGATTCGGTTTGTTCATGTCTTTACTCAGCATATTATGTTCATGTGCAATGACAAATTATGTTCCTACATAAAGTATAGAATAAGAAAAATATTTAATAAGAATTATGTAGCTAAACTGTAAACAAATATTAAGGGGCAATCTAACCAGCACACAGGTGCAGATCAGGAAACCATACTCAAAATATATTTCTCCATAATCCTTCCTAAGCTAGGCTAGGGCTTCCTACTCTTCGCCGCTGCTGCTCTAACTTACCTCAAATTCCTAGATGCCATTCAAAATACTGTATTTAGAATATCGCAGGGTGCCTTTCGATTCTCCCCTGCAATTAACTTACGCAGTTTTACATTAACCCCACCACTTTCTTATCGTAGTGATTTACTTCCGCTGAAGGTCGCTGAGATCGCCTGCTCTACCATCTTCCTTAAATCTGACCTCCACTTGGGGTCACTACTTCACTGGTACCCCTCTTTAATTGCTGATCTTCTTTCCAGCGCCGGAATGGGCTTTTCGTATCCCCTCCTTGCCCCCTGCCCTAATTTTCTACCCTGAACCACCACTACCCCATTCATAAACATATCCTTATATCAATTTTATCAAAAAGAACATTGTCCTTACCTTATTTGGTCCATGTTCTGTGAACTTGTCCACTCTTACCCTGACTTAAAGCACATATATACTGATGGCTACAGATCTCGCAGCGGGCTTGGCAGTGTATTTGTGGGAACAACCGGGAATTCCTTTTCAAGCTCCCTGAACAGGGTACAGTATTGACGGCTGAACTCATCGCGATATTCAAAGCTTAATCCTTCATCACAACATAATCCTTCAAAGAATGGCTAGTCCTGACCGGCTCCCGATTGTTTCGTGGAACAGGAGTTCAACCATCCCCTGGTCACTGACTCACTATCAATCATCCGTACCCTCTATCTCAATGGCATCAGGACAAATTTACTGTGGATGTCTTCTCACATTGATATACCGGGAAAAGAGAGTGCGGACAGTGCAGCTAAATCGGTAGCCTCCTCTGCTCTCCCCATCACGGATGTTTATGTCCATACTGACCTTATTCCATTCGTTTCTTGTTTCACAAATAACGAGATACAACGTCCTTGTGTCCAGGAGGCCAGGAAGCTGATTTTTTCTTCTCCCTTCGCGTTCCTTCCCTTCGTCACCATGCCGTATCTGAATCTCTGAATTGACTGAGATTGGGCCATTGTCGTTTTTCGCACCTGATGACTTCGATCCCGTCTGCTCACTGTGGGTTTTGTCACCGTGCCCTTATTTGATTCTACCACATACTGTACGACTGTCCACGGCTCATCCAGATTAGAACTAAATACGGGCTGAAAAATTTTAGAAATGCTTTAGCAGGAGAAAATATAGACTTTGGAATTGGGGGATCTGTTGCACGAAGATTATTGCCAAATTCAGCATAAGCTTGCCAACTAGTCAGAAGATACTTAACAAGCCCTTTTCTAACAATCAAAGTCCTTGGGAATGTTAAAACAACGGTTTTATCATATGGCAGCAATTGCTCCAATGGCTGAAAAAGAAGAGGTTTTATTGCATGGATGAAAAGTGAATTCACTATAAAAACTCCATGTGGACTCGACTTTACATATTCTTCATGTTCAAGAGATAAGCCTGTTTCTCTGTTTTTCTTCTTGGGAGCAGTATGAAATATTAACTCTATAATCTGTTGTAATATTAGTTCAAAGGATTTTTCAATCTGCAAATCATTTATTTAGTTTTAAACTATGCTAAACATTGTTATATCAAGATGTATCAGGTTCTTTCAACCACATTTGATAAAATAATTATCTCTTTTGTTTCACTCTGCTACATTTCTAGAACACTATTATGTGTCAATTACGTATTTGCTATATATTATTAAATTTAATTTATTGATTATGAGATAATTATAATATCAAAAATTAAGATGTACAAATAAGATTATTTCATTCAACAGATAACACTAACTGTTCAGTAATGTAAACTTATCTAATTGAAAATATTATATGGCAAGGTATTCAACAACCTATTTGTTGCATTTTTTCTTCTATTGAAATTCTCAGCCAACAGTAGTATTTTATGGAGACCTTTGTTAATTTGTAGGAGTTTACAGGTGGGAAACCTCGTTTATATTTAGAAGCACATGGTAATACTTTTCGGGAGTGATATCAAAAAGTGTAGTATCTGAATATGTGAAATAGAAAATTTAAATAAAATAAAAT
This sequence comes from Rhynchophorus ferrugineus, assembly GCF_030347505.1. Taxonomy (NCBI): domain Eukaryota; kingdom Metazoa; phylum Arthropoda; class Insecta; order Coleoptera; family Curculionidae; genus Rhynchophorus; species Rhynchophorus ferrugineus. The sequence goes on from NW_027472581.1 coordinate 76,076,277, forward strand.
CATTTTGGTAGATGGTTACTGAAATAATAAATAGGAAATTGAAATAAATTAAATTAATACTTCTGTATCAATAAGTGAATACAATGTATGGTTATGGGAGTAAAAGTGCTATGAAGTTATTTGACAACATGTTAACACTGGAGTGCATTTTGCAAAATCCAAGAAAATTTACCGAGAAATGTTTAAATGACAGGCCCTACAAATTGTATTTACCAGATTTTACTACACCAAAATGGGGGACTATAGACTTAAAGTTTAACGTGGGCTGCGAACCACGGTCGTCAGCACTAAGCCTACCGACTGGCGAGTGACCAACTTTAGAAATTATCCCAGAAGACATCCAGTCTTACCCAGTCTGATTACTGGCGTGACTGGTATCATTTTCCTTGTCAGATTTTACACTCTTGCCTAGAACATTCGCAAATTTTAAAGACACAAACATAAATATACGACCATGCTTGAACAAGATTCGAAACCGCGGCTATCCTAACAGTAGGAGGACCGTCGTATCGCCTTTACCACTGCGCCACCAAGCCGGCCAGGGGACATATATTTGATATGCATGCTAATATTGTACGGAAACAAAAAAAAAGCGAAAATTAAAGAGATGAATTAATCGGAACCGCAATACAAAATTATTTACAATTTATTATTACTGCCAATGTCCTGAGCTAGTGCTGCAGTTATTATGTGCATGTGCATGTACCAGATAATAATATTTTGTCAAAAAATAAAGTGTATACGCCAATATAAAACTTCCAATCAAATTACAACGAAAATACTACAACATTTTTAAAACAGAAACTGTTCTTATAAAAACATTTATAATAATACGAAAATAGATTTAAAATTAAATTAGAAGCACATTTTAGTTAATATTAGCCACATCTACCTATACGAACCTACATGTAAGTTTGCTTTTAATTAGAATTAATTTTAGCCGTCAACAGATCTAAAATGACCAAATATAATTATTTTAATGAAAATTAATTTGAACTTGGCTCTATATTCGGGACAGAGAGGCTTCTATTTTATTCAAGTCTACAATTTTCCTGAACCATATAGACGCGCAGTGTGAGTAAACGGTCATATAAAATCATTTGAAGCAAATATATGTCGTTCTGCTTGGATAAATTTGATTCATTGTGCCTTTTTTAGGCCAGATGTTATCAGTCGGGAATTTATGTGCGAATGGGCATTTTTCTTGAAAAAGCTCTAGGAAATTTGTAGCGCTAACGTTTTAAAAATTTATATTTTCTTTGGGAGTTGCTTTTTTTTCTGTATTAAGTACGTTTTTGTTATAACGTTTTTACTCCACTATTTATTGTAAGAAATCACTTGGCGTGTTCTTTGATTTAATTTGAGTTTTCTTCTATGGCAGAATCTGTTGTATTCTCTTTGGAAATATTGTATTTTCAATAAAAATGCATAACAATTTTTTTCCAGATACTCATTGGAATATGCGTGCGAATTTCAAAGTGGTCATATAGCCAATTAATTTATTGTAATGGATCATTGTCTCGAAGCAGCATGTGAATTCTTTATTGCTTTATTGGAAATGATAAATCGATATTTGTCAAGTAAATCAAGAATATAGTAGAATTTGTTTTTATTGGTATTATGGGTATATCAATCTACATTTATTATAACACTTAACAAGATTACTTACATTATATCATCATCATCTATTTATAGTCGGTTCTTGGAGAATCGTACATACATCTCTGCCGATACACAGCTGTGAGATGCAGCAGAACTTAAGAGGATATTCGACAGCGGAGTGACTGTCGTATTGTAAGGAATAAAGTTACTTCGGGGAGAACCATATAAATTGCCTTAATTATCGCATTATATATATATATATATATATATATATATATATATATATATATGTTTATATATATAAGATCATATACAGATGTCAGACTATGATAAAGTCTAAGTCTCGAAGCCGATTCCGATTGAAGCGGATTTTCGTTTGAATTTCGTCGGACACCATAGTCTTCCACATGGACCATCTTAAAGATTCAGAAACTGCTTCATGTGAAATCCATCTGTTTTAAATAATGGGTCTCTTTCCATTAATCGTAAGCCCTATATGATGAAGAATGCTAGAAGAGGCTAATATTGATGTTAAATTTTTAGCAGCGAATATAGCGCTGTCATCAGCGAACATCAGAACTATTCAACATTGAATGCCATGCCTGTTTTTAAAAACTTTTCGCATGACTGTGGCTATTACTATATTGAAAAGCAGTGGGGAGAAGACAAATCTTTTCGCACTTGCACACATCCAATGAAATCATTGTAAGATGCCTGAAGAAGTTATTTAATAAGCGCGCTGCATCTTTTTAAAAAATGTCTCTTCATAAGGCAACATATTAATTTCTAGCGATTTTGTAGAGTCTCATACATCCTGCCTTCCATAGCTTCATAATTTTATTGGTTGCTAATCGTATAAACTATTTTTTGGGGTCACACTCAACTCGTGGACATTATAGTCGGGCTTACAATTTATATTTTAATTTATTTAGAGTAGGAAGAAACTCTTCAGCTGAAAATCCATCTGTTTTAAATAGTGAGTCTTTCTCCATTAATATTCTCAAGTCATATGTGATGAAGAATACTAGACGAGGCTTAGATTGAGGTTAGATCTTTAGCAACGAATATAGCGCTGTTATCAGCGAACATCAGAACGATTCAAGATTGAACGCCATGCCTGTTTTTAAAAACTTTTCGCATGACTGTGGCTATTACTATATTGAAAAGCAGTGGGGAGAAGACAAATCTTTTCGCACTTGCACTCATCCAATGAAACCATTGTAAGATGCCTGAAGAAGTTATTTAATAAGCGCGCTGCAACTTTTTAAAAAATGTCTTTTCATAAGGCAACATATGAATTTCTAGCGACTTTGTAGAGTCTCATACATCCTGCCTTCCATAGCTTCATAATTTTATTGGTTGCTAATCGTATAAACAATTTTTTGTGGTGACACTCAACTCGTGGACATTATAGTCGGGCTTACAATTTATATTTTAATTTATTTAGAGTAGGAAGAAACTCTTTAGCTGAAAATCCATCTGTTTTAAATAATGAGTCTTTTTCCATTAATATTTTCAAGCCATATATGATGAAGACTACTAGACGAGGCTTAGATTGAGATGACATCTTAGCAACGAATATAGCACTGTTATCAGCGAACATCAGAACGATTCAAGATTGAACGCCATGCCTGTTTTTAAAAACTTTTCGCATGATTGTGGCCAATACTATATTGAAAAGCAGTGGAGAGAAGACAAGTATTTTCGCACTTGCACTCATCCAATGAAACCATTGTAAGATGCCTGAAGAAGTTACTTAATAAGCGCGCTGCATCTTTTTAGAAAATGTCTCTTCATAAGGCAACATACGAAATTCTAGCGACGTTGTAGTATCTCATACGTCCTGCCTTCCATAGCTTCATAATTCTATTGATTGCTAATCGTATAAACCATGTTTTGCGGTCACACTCATCTCGTGGACATTAGAGCGGTGTTTACAATTTATATTTTAATTTATTAAGAGTAGGTATTAAATATAATTTATATGAGGCCTATATTTTTTAACAAACATATTTCAAATGAGTATATAACTATATATGACTATGACTATGAGCAAATAACTGTATTAGTATCACGAAATTCACAAATACTAAGTCTTAATGAAAATTGCTTCGGTACATATATAATTAGAATTGAGAAGGTGACCTACCTGTACCATTAAAGAGATTGCGACGATTCCTTGTGATTTATGTAATGCCTCTGACATATTATGGTATAAGTCTTTGTTAAATCCGTAGAACTGGATCTGAAACCAAAAAGGAGAGTTAAGAGTTACAGTATTACGTATTTGGTATTTTATATATCTGATGAAGGAAACATCAATTCTTTTCCACTAGCCTACAATAAATTTAAGATATTTGAGTTTAAAGGGCTGTTATTTAGGGTGCTACCCATAGGTGAGTTAAATGTTTTCATAAGATGCTAGTAAACGTTATGTAACCCTACAGTTATTTACAAAAGTATTAAATGCATATTATTTTTAGACAGCTTCACCTGGCGACCTTAAAGAAGACGGTGGGTGTGGAAGAGATAATATAAGACTATAATGAAACTCTTTTGAATACATATCTTATCAATCCTTCCAAGCTTTACCTATTTCAAATGCTATTCTTAAAACAACTTCTACATATTTCTCTTTGGTCTAATTCGGTTAAGATGCGATAATCAGCAATCATCAATCCATTCAGACATTAGAAAAGGGTGGGATATAAATTATTTATAGAAAAATAAAATTTTACAACCAAATATCTATTTAGTTATTGAAACAATACATATACAAATGAACATTTACAAACAACAATATTTGATGAATATACAGACCTTAACATTTACATGGATTACAAATTATATTTAAAATATACTTCCAGTGTCATTTCATAAACTACATTGAACCTTTTATCGTTTATCCCTCGTTAGCTCAGTCACACGCTGATTTCAAATTCGGTTTGGAAATGAGAATAACATTTATGAACGGCCGGTGATAGTTATGATATTTAGTTTATAGCGATATGTGATAAGAGATTCTTCATACAAATGGCAATACTTTTTACACAACCCAAGCAACAAAAATACATATATGTTATATATATATATATATATATATATATATATATATATATATATATATATATATATATAGAATAAATATATTTTTACTAATAACATTTTTAAGAGCAAGAATTAATATTTTGCTTTTTTGTGCCTGTTGAACATAAATTAGCTTATTTGTATAGTCACTATCCGTATTTTTGCTATATGGCTCTAAATTTAAAAAAATGTCTAATTAATGAAAACTATAAACTAATGATTGTGATTACATTTTATAAAATTCTGAGTTGATATCCATTTTCTTTTCTTCTGTTGCGACGTTGGCCACGTGTTTTAAATGATCAGTTACGAATCTGATATCTTGAGTTGATCTACCACACCCTCAGTTTTTGAATCTCCGATAATTGGAAAACTCACGTTGTCCATTGGGTTAGAACAAACACAATTTGAATGAATGTTGAAAATAATTTTAAAATAAATGTTCCTCCTCTTCAGAGTATGCAGGGAACTAGAGATTTAGGGGGTTTTTGGCCCAACTTACCTAACCACTCCATGGCCACTAGCGAATACTACTCGTGAAGGAGGAACTTCACGAGTAAAAGATAATATGACTGTCTAATCATTATCAAAATTTACAGTGAAACAATCAGTTGTGGGTGAAACCATTAGTTTTCGATTTTAATCAATCTCAGACTATAAGCTGCCGAAACAAGCAGTGAAATAAAGATCAAACAATAGGTATTAAAGAAGAGCAGTATCTGTATCTTTCGGAAGCCTGCAGCATACGCATATCCAATATATATATCCAATATATATCCCAACAACAAAAGAAACAATATTTGGAACATTTGTTGACGGCATAGTGCAATACAATGGCAAAATATATATCTCTGTCTATGGCTATAGAAAGAGCACATGTAGCGGTCAACAAGATCTATAAATGGACTGACTAAAACTGGAAAATACAGCTTAATAGCTCCAAATCTGTCCATGTTAATTTTGCTTTGCGGCGAATTAACATAAACTTAATTGTATCACTCGACGGATGCCCGATTCTTCAAGCAGAGTCAGCTAAATACCTCGGAATATATCCCGATGGTAGGTTAAACTGGAAATATCATGTCAGACAAAAATCAGGACAGATTAGACTCAAACTGTATTGGTTAATTGAAAGATCCTATGAACTTGATCTAAAATCAAGAAATTAGTTTATCAGTTAAACATAGAGTCAATTTGGACCTATGGGGTGTAAATATGGGGTTGCACTAAAACATCAAACCAACTAGTAATCCAGCGCACCCTAAACAAAGTTCTATGATTAAATACCAATGCTTATGGCTATGTAACCAACGAAGAGTCGCACCATGATCCCGCAATCAAATGGATACACGATGTGATCAAAGATTTCGTGCTAAAACATGAAATAAGGTTGCTAAATCACAGCAACGTGGATACAATAAACCTACTGGACAACACGCAGGAAATCAGAAGCTTGAAGCCAACGAAACCACACGAACTACTTTAGTGTATAAGAGTATGTTTACAATCAACTGCTTCATGGTATTGGAGATGGAAATTTGCTCCTCATTCTCTGCTCTAATACTTCCCATAACGATTTAATTACGTTGAGATATGTTATAGATATTGTGGCCAGGGAAAAAGTTTGATGATATCCAGGTGCTCCTTAAGCTGAGATTGAACCATTTTGGTTATGTGTAGGAGTGTGTTATCATAGTGGATATATGGCGGCGTTTGGCATTATTGGGGATGTAGAGTTATTAGTTCACAGCATTACAAAAGTGAGTGTTGACTTCTGCAACTTTTGTCGTGGTTGATTTAGGTGGTTTGGCCACAATCCTTTTTAATGTTCGTCGGTATCTGTCAGTTAAATTTGAGTTTCGACCACTATTTCTTATCGTTGATCAATATGTTTCTCCCGTGTATTTTCAAATATAACAAGAGAGGTAATGACTATTAAATAATTGCTTATAGAGTATGTAGTAATATGTTAATACATACATACACACATACATATATACATGTAAATATAGACAGTGTTCTATATATTCCCTATAAAGTTTTAAATATGTTTAATATTCAGTGAACGCTCTGCCCCAGCGGAAAACCTATTGACCATCGGACGTATCTATTAAATCAACCGCTGCGGTATCGACTCGGTCAGTAATAAACCTAGAAAAAAACATAAACCATCTCGTTACGAGCCAATAAAAGTATTTCGAAGCACTTAACGTGATCAGATCGAGACTCTCAATCCAAGAAGAAAAATGAGAATCGCCCCGGAAGGTGTATCGATTCGACTGTTATATTTTTCTGATTTATTTAAGGGGTTCGGTAGAGTGCGTGTGGGACCACACTTAAACTGATATAAATGGTCTCGGAGATGATGTCCGTCTTCTTGCGATTCAAATAATTTAATGTACGATCAAAATTCAATGATACGGGGTAAAATGGTTCGTATACTATAAGCGAAGTGCAAAAAAGGTGAAAAATTGAATATTTATGTAATATATTGTAGTTTTTTTGAGACCGCTTTAGAAATTACCTATATTTTACATTTAATGTATATAGTAAAGCAAAAATTTTATGATGACCTTATAATTATAGTCTAACTAAGAATTTTTTAATTAACTTAACTTTATTTATTGCCATTTTTCTCTTTCGATAATGTTAAATTCAATCGTCAATACTTAATAATTCGTCGTAAATACTGGTAGATTGTGAAAGTGAAAATATTTCATGGTAGTAGAGCTATTGGCTTTTGAAATCGGTTTTGTTTATATAAAAGAAAATTATTGGGTGTTTACAATTAGAAATATATAATATTGGCGTTAGTATTCTGATGATATATTTGTTGTGTTTAGGGGTTTGTCCAATATAACTTGCGTTTTTGTAGCACTTTATAAAATGGCAAGTTGATCTTTGTCAACCTCTCAAAATAAGTTTTTTATATTACTACTTTACTTGAGCGATGCTTAAAGGAATTTGTGAAACATCCTGTTCAGGCCAACAAAAAGTGAACAGTGACTGGGGAATAGATATAGAAATTAGAATAGTTATTGTACTGAATATAATCTTACTTATGATATTTTGTTATAGTGTTCAGTCGTATAGCAATTTAAATTTATTAATACTTTGTTGATTATTAAAACTCAATGGAAATTAGAATTAATTAAATGCAATTTAAAAAGGTTAATATGATATATCAAATACATTTCTGATACTGTATTGGAAATACTTTGAAAACTGGCTTTAGTAACATATAATTTCTAAATTATAGCTTTCGCTTTGTTACCAGAGTAACATGTTTAACTTAATAAATTGTGGTCGAATATCGACGACAGTGCGATCATTATTATTGACAAACATTTTAATGAATAAAGCTGTCAAACAGTAACTACGGTTATTGGCATTTATATTTGTTATATTTGCGATATAACGCTAACCTCACTCACTATTGAAAACGGAAAAATATAATTTTATGTGGTAGTGATGAACATTTCAATAAACACCAGTATCAGGATTAGATTTTCAATATTTTGGAAATTTCTATAGAAAACATGAATCTCGCTTGACCGTCTAATTCTTGAAAAAGTCAACAAAGTTTTACATGTTTCCTTATTTATTTTTTGTAGTCCGTTCTAATTTTTTTGAAGCATATTTTATTTTTCTCTTTTTAGTGTTATATATTTACTCATTAAATTACGCAGTTATTTTATTAAGTATTACAATGGATAAGTATGGAAATTACAATTCAAAAATATTACAATGGAAAAGTATGAGGAAAAATAGGAATAAAGAAACAATGATTGAAACTAAGGACCATTTCAGGCCATGAGGTCTGAAAAACTAGAACAAAAAGAGGCGACCTCCCCTGAGCTCAACGTTCTAACCATTACACCATGGATACAGTTTCCTATAACGTTTCTACGATGTCTCATATTTTATGGTTAGTGCTTAAAAAGCAAACTGACTGACTTTTACACAGAATTACTTCCGATTTTTCATCACATTCATGTCACATCAGTTCAGTAATAACATTGTACATCAACATCTGATTATTTCAGATAAAAAATGTGTGAAAATATTGTACGCACCTTAGAAATTTGAGTCTTACCCTCGATTTTTTCTCCTTCCCCCCATCAGATATCAACTTGGTTCCAATGGGACCATCTCGGAAATGTACCCTTTCGAATATGAAAAGAATTTTGAAAATCGGTTTATATCTGATTGAGAAATCGGCGAACATAGAACCTCCTCCTGTTTTGAAGTCGGTTGAATGGTAATCTTAACATGTAAAACTATTATCTGTTTCTTCACACTGGAGTAGTGCAATTGATTCCATACATTTTTAGCCAGTACACATCAAGAATACAGGAGGAATAATCGAAAATAAATTTTGGCGTATTATATTTAGCGTCTGTATACTCTGAATATTTGAATAATACTAAATGGAAAACTTAGTTTTTTAGAGGACTGTCAAAAGCATCAAATGTTGTTGTTGAATATTCACCGATAGACATCAAATTAATTTATTTAATAACATTTAAATTTTAGCATGAATGTCACTGAATAGTTTGGTTAGGTTGTTTAAATGTTTTTTACATTGATACCTCGCAGTTTCACCAATAGATAATAGAGGTATAATAAATATATTGTCAATGTAGTAATTATTTGTCAATTGTCAATATACAGTAGAGAGTCAACAATATATACAGCAGTACGACAGTAGATAGTCTCTATTATGATAAAAATGAAAATTAGATTCCCTGCTTATGTAGAAATTAATAGTCATGATTTTCTGAGGTTTTATAAGATTTAGATACGTTTTATGTATTAATATATTATTGCTATATACATTAATATAAAAGTTTTAATTAAGTAATATTATTTACTTGCTAAAATATTTAACTTTTTATAAGTAGTTTATAGAACATGTCCAGTGTTGTATAAAATTTGCAAAATGGGGGCAATAATACGCAGTAATTACCTAATAATGATTGATTTCATAAATTTGATGGTAAACACTAAATTACTTAAAATCCTATTGACCAATTTCACTGCTATTGGTAATAGTCAAAGTATTTCCAAAGGTCTTGTTAAATAATTCAAACAAATTATAGAAAAAATTTGATACCCCCCTATTATTTTCTGAAAAGTGTATTGGTTATTTAAAAAAAAAATATAAATTATCTCTACTCGGGTTGCTACTGTATAAACAAATATTTATCTTATACGAACGTATGGAATTCAGTTATTCGGATGTTCTGCGATTGGTAATATTAACAAAAAACAGGTACAGATATGTCAGAATCAGGTCCTGAGAAGTATTGTTTATGTAACCAGATATTGTGGAAACATTGACTTACATCTAGATGTTCGGATTCTATCATAGAGGAAATTAAAGATTTGCCACAAGCCATGTGGAATGATTCTACACTGATGTTACCACCGAAGTGATTCAACTGTTGGATAACATTAAACTAGAATGCAGACTCAAGAGAACCAAACCATGTGATCTTGTGTAGTTGTGTAGAGAAGCGTACCAAAATTGTAAAAACATAGCAAAGTACTACTTGTTTCTTTTCTTTTATTTTATTAGAAGACTAAGTAAAGTCCCGTGGGTTTTCCGAAATTAGTATGTAATCTACAGAGCGACGCTGTATAGAAATAATATATTAATACATTAAAAAATAAATTTACTGTCGAATAGTGAATTTAGTAATGTTTATTACGAAGTAGAAATATCTATGTACACCATGAAATCGTTGATATAAACCGTCGTTAAACTCCGAGTGAACTTTAAATTTTATGAAACTGTATATTCCGAATGAATCAGCCGAGTACTGCCTTATATTGAACGTCAAAAATAGTAGCGCTGTAAATGAAACCGTCCCAAACGAAATCTATTTGCACCGGCAAATTGCTCCAACATAATTAAACTATCGCATTTCCACGAAACCAACTTCGGCCACTTTTAATAAACGAAGTTAAATTACAAGTTGTTGCAAATCAAATTGAAGCTCAAGGCGAAAGTTAATGGAAGGTCAAATTGAATTAATCTGCTGGAGTTGCAGAACTATCGATATCAATACTGGTTGGTAATAGTTCCAATTACGTTATGTCGTGAACTAACTGCAGCTGTTTTGAAAAATGAACCTCATTCGTTTTATCTTGTTTAATGTTCTTAGTTTTTTATAACAACTTTGGCTTCGAATTTAAATTACTTTAGTATTTGTATTACTATTTATAGTTGACCAAATTATTTTTATAATTATTATAGTTAATAGTTATTTATATTTAAATCCGTATCAACCGAATAAGAATATATAAACTTCATTATTGATGAATAACTTCTATCGGATTAGAAAAAGTCGAAGAAAAGCTGTTGAAAATTTATGCGAATGAAATTATGATAAAAAATTGTAATTAAAAATCAGGTCATTATAACGAATAATAAATGTTATAATAATAAGTGGGGTAATAAAAGGTATCCATTATTTTTATCAGATACAAGGAACATACAACTTTATTTCAATAAAATCCATTAATGTTTTTAAGGTTTATAATTGATGGCGAAAGTGGCGAACATACATTAAAAAAATATATTAGAACATATACAGCCGAACATAAAACCTCTTCCTTTTTTGAAGTCGTTTAAAAAGTAACCTGAACATGTAAAATCATTAGCTATATTTTCACACTGGTGTAAAGGAAGAAAAGGTGTTGAAAACTTATTCAAATGAAATTATGATGAAAAATCGTAACTAAAAATCAGCTCATTATAACGAATAGTAAATATTGTAATAATAAGTGGGATAATAAAAGATATCCATTATTTTTATTAGATACAAGGAACATACAACTTTATTTCAATAAAATCCATATGTGATTGAAAAAATGGCGTATGAAGGCGAATTTTTTTTATTTTTATTTTTTTTTATTTATTTTTTTTTATTACTCTTCGTGAGTCCACAATCTGCCCTATTGGCAATAAGTATTTCTTATGTCTATATTATATATACATGGCATGTAGAAAATCACTTCATTAAGCAATCTTCTGTATAAAATATTATCTTAATTAATTAGTCTTATTCTAATGCTTATTCTAAACTCTACATATGTCCAGTAATCAGATCAGGTGGTGTTAAACGTTTTAGTCTACGCACTTCACTATCACGTCGCATATTTAGCTGATTAGCGAGTACATTGGGATGCACTGACACTCTTTCGAAGTACTTCACACAAACACGTTGGATTACACTCGTTATAGGTTCTAGAGGAATATCGCGTTGTATCACTTTATTTGAAATATAGTACGGAGCATCCACAATGGCACGCAACACCTTATTTTGGAACCGTTGAATGATGGATATATTAGATTTGCTAGCGGTACCCCATAGTTGAATTCCATATGTCCAAATGGGCTTAAGTATAGACTCATACAGCAATACCTTGTTATCTAATGATAACTTGGATTTGCGTCCAATGAGCCAATACATTTGATATAATTTTAGTCCTAGTTGTTTCCGTTTAGAGAGTATGTGCTTCTTCCAGGTTAGGCGTCGATCTAAATGCATACCAAGATATTTAACATGCTCTGCTTGGGGGAGTTGACGATGATTGATATTTACTGGTGGACATGTTCTTCTACGCAGGGTAAACGTTATATGCCTGGATTTTGATTCATTGGTTTTAATGCGCCATGTCTTCAACCATAATTGTATTTGCTCCAGGTGGGTTTGTAGGTTTATTGATGCTGTGACTGGATCTTCATGGGATGCTAAGATTGCTGTATCGTCTGCATATGTTGCCACAGTAGTTATTTTTGTGGTGGGCAGATCAGCCGTATACAGAAGATACAGTACTGGACCCAGTACACTACCTTGCGGAACTCCTGAATATATGGGATTTAATTCGGTATGTTCATCTCCTTGATTTACAATAAAATGTCTGTCAGTGAGATACGATTTTAGTAGCTGATAGTCCGGATGAGGGAGAAGTTTCTTTAGTTTAACCTGCAAGCCCGTATGCCATACTTTGTCAAAAGCCTGAGATATGTCTAGGAAAGCAGCCGAACAATATCTTTTGGCATTTAGGTCGGCCTTTATTTGGTTTACAAGTCTATGCACTTGTACTATAGTCTCATGCTTATTGCGAAATCCAAAGTGATGTTCTGGAATAATTTTTCTTTTTTCTATTATATGGTTTAGTTTTTTTATGTATAATTTCTCGAAAACTTTCGAGATTATTGGTAATAAATTTATAGGTCGGTAGGAGGTCACATCTTCTGGTATTTTTCCTGAATGAAGGCGAATGAGACAAAATCTATACCATAAAAATCTAAAAGTACCACCATCCTTAAAAGGATTTGTCCTCAAGTAAATATTAACAATCGCGAAGTAGATAATGTTAGAAATCTAGAAATGCATTTGGGTCGACGCTTAACTTGGAAGAAACATATATTTATAAAGCGTAAACAACTTCCACTTAAACTGAATCAGATGTATTGGCTTATAAGGCTCAAATATCAAAAAAATCTGTGCGAATCATTGAAGTGCGTAGTCTCAACCTTTACGGTAATCCAACCTAATTACCATTAATTAGCCCATAAAAATAGAATCAATTTTAGAATAAGATATGACATCATAATAAATATATTAGTTCTAGATGTCATTTTATAATATAAATGTCATCAAATAGTGTTACCCATTGGGCGGATTGTGAAATACTAAAAGAATGATTTTAAAAATTGTGTCATATTTATTATGTTTGTGATTGTTTAAAATTTGTGAATGTTTTAAGCAAGAGTGTAAAATCCGACAAGGAAAATGATCCCAATCACACCCATAACCAGGCTGGGTAAGACTGGATGATTTCTGAAGTTGGTCGCTCGGCAGTCGGTAAGCTTTAATGCTGAGGACCGGGCTTCGGAGCCCACGTTAAACTGTAGGTCCAGACCAGATAAACCCATAGTTGGTAAAAGGAGACTTTAATATATATATATATATATATATATATATATATATATATATATATATATATATATATATATATATATATATATATATATATATATATATATATATATATTTGTGATTCTTTTAAACTTTTCCTGTTTTTCTAAATTTAAAGTTTCTTTATTTCTCTGGTCATCCCTATCTTAAATGGTTTTTTCCTTTTCTTTAAGATATTTTTTATTTTTTTACTTTCATTCATTTTTCGCTGGCCCCTTCGTCCTCCATAATCTATTTTCATCATTTTCTTAATTTCTCTCGCCTTGCCTTTTCACTCAGTCAATATTTTCGTGCTCTCTTTTAAATAAAATATTAGTATGATATTTTTCCTTATCTTATATTCTGTTATATTCATTTGTCCTTGAATTTAATCTTCTCTGATCTTGCCTTGTGAGATTCTTGATCTATCTGCCCATTTCTTAGTTCTTTACTATTTGCACATTTAATGATAACAATTTTGACCTTTTTGTATAGGCTTAAAAGTTTCTTTAAATTATCTCATCAGTATTCTCATTCATGTGTCCTTAAATTATTAGAATTATTATTTATTTGAAGTATTAGGCCCATTTCTTAGTTCTTGACTCTATTTGGTCATTTGATGATAACTATTATAACCTTCTTATATAGACTTAAAAGTTTTTTTAAATTATCTCATCCGTTATATGTCTAAAAAATTCTCTGTAATTATCGTACATAAATGGTTCCTAACCTATCTTTACTATAATTCTTACACAATACTTAGATTTGATATATATTGTTTACCACTATTTCATTTATTTTCCATTATTCTTTTCTATATTCTATAATTTAATTTCTTCAAACATTTCATAGTACATCACATAACACATTTCACTACCACTCTGGTGTTCTTCAAAATCGAAATTAGTAAATGACAAAGTAATCTAATGATATACCTTTTATACCTAATAATTGTCACTTTTAGTATTAGATTTTTTAATAGTTTATATTTTTGTATTGTTTTCCTTATTTTTAGTGAATATATTACTTTCCAATTTCCCATAGAGATCACTATTTCTAGAATAATACAACCTTTTATTTATAATTTTAACGTACATTCACAGTTATTCTCGACCATCGTTGCGTTATTTCTCATAATTTGGTTTTGCATATGAAAAAGAATTTATTATCTCTTAACTCTCTTAACAGTGTGATTTTATTATTTTCGACAATGTTTTCAAATACATTTTAAAGTAATACCTCTATTTCAATTGAGGAACTAGAACATGAATTTTGAAAGCATCGCCTCTACTACACTGAAAAACATAATTATTACTTCATACTATACCAGTGCTATAATTTTCTTACTATTTAATTATTACTTTGTTACTAGTAATTTCCTACCATTTGTCTTTATGAAAACTTAAACCTAGGTATATAACTAGGAGGACCCATCGGCCCTATCACAGTCTCTGGTGAAATAATGTTTATACATGTCACTGCTGTATGTTTTATTAACTGCACCTTACTACACAATACTATACAAGAGCAGACGGTTTGATTCTTTTCAGTCTGTGACCTGCTATGGTGATATCCAAAACTTGCTATACTTCAATATTCTTATGAGAATGTCTTGATGTAGGTAGTCAGTTCTGTAGTGTTTGGGTACGCCCACAATACTTCTCAGGACTTTGTTCTGAAAAATTGGTGTTTTGTTTATGTTACTCTTTGCATAGCATCCTCATAGTTGAACTCCGTATGTCCATATAGGTTTCAATATTTGCTTATATAAAAGCAATTTATTATTTATTGATCATTGGGATTTTCTTTCAATTAGCCAATGCTATATGTTCATTACAGCGAAGTTGTGCATCAAGATTCATTCCGGGATACCTAGCCTTATTGCATTATAGAATGACAGTATTATTTAATGTTATTGGTACATGTTATTGGTAACATACATGTGTTATTGATTGTTAGTGAACTGCACACGCACAGATTTACTTTCGTTAATACTTATTTTTCAAGCTTGTATCCAATTATTTATATTGCCACTTGCCTGTTTTAATTTTCGTGTGGTTTCTTTACTATTGTCTCCAACAGCTATAATTGCAGTATCATCAGCAAATGTAGCCTTTTCTGATATAAAAATAAAACAAATTCTATAGACACAGAATCAGGATTTGATTGATAATGGCTCATCAAATTCATTCAGTTAAATTCTTCAGTGCTAATCAAAACTCTAGAGTGAGTTAATTTGTGAGCAATCATGTTCACATTATTCGATATATTTGTGTAATATTTATCTAGATTATATAGGCAATTAGGTAAAATTATATTTATACTCCAACTAAGGTGTGATAGCAAAAGAAATGTATAAAAATGTAGTAAATAAACGAGCACATTTATTTAAAAGAATATCTACACGACTGACTCCATGGCTCCAATCCATCGAGAACATTAAAATCTACCGATCCGTATTCAATAAGTTTTAAGTTTTCAGGTTGCGTGGGTGTTCGAGGGGATCGTTCCATTCGCGAAAAGACAAGCACTCGATCAAAGTGACTGACGTGCGAAATGTCTTTATTTCGTATTCAAACGGGAATCGACGAAAACATTCCTACACAATATTTATTCGCCTCTTTTTTCGGGTCGTATCCGTATCGTGCGAGAAAAATTGATTTATATCTCTGGTTTAAATTAACTTCTAGCCAGGTAATATTAGGTTTGGTGTCAAAAAGGTTTATAATACTGTAATATCCACTAACGTTGAGTTTATTGGGTCGATCTAATTTTATTCTAATTATGAATCGAAATAATTTCCATCCATTGCCGCTACCTTTTCCTACTTTCAGGCTATTTACTATGTCTATATCCATATCTTATGTTTTGCACTTGTTTTACAACAGGTGGTCAAGCGTTGTCATGCAAAATAATTCCGGCCGTATTTCACGATGTACTCGACTCAAACGCATCAATTATAGTCGATGGTGAACTCCATTGATGGTTTCATCGAATAATACCTTCGGGGATTTTGTCTTCAATATTTATTGGCTGTTTAAAACACTCTTTGTCTTCGATGTCAAAAGTCACCACTTTTAAAACGTCGAAACCACCATTCACATGTTGAAATCGATGGAGCATGATTGTCATAAATTTCGCACAGCATTCAATGACCTTCAGTCACCTTTAACCTACCAACCGTTAGTAAATGCTACCACAAATGCGATTTAGTCGGTGTTGATTTATCTGCTACTTCTATCCAATTCGAAGGAACTTGTTGAATTACTTGTTTTATTCAGTAAATAATTTCCGGAACGCTGGTTCAATCGTGTCAAAAATAAGTTGTTCTTGAAGATGTCAGCGTTCTTGGGTATCTTTCTTTAAATAAAAGTAAACTTTTTCTTAATTACTTATATTAAACTAATGTTTACAGTTATAACTATCTGCGATCATACGGATCGGTCTTATTTTACTTAACTTGATTAATAACTAGTCGTGAATATTTAATTTGTATGCACACTTTACTGCCGTGAATACTTCGTAAATGCTTACGAACCTTTTTTTTCCATGATGACCAGCTAGAACAAAATGGTCTTTTGCTGATGACGCTTCGGGTTCGGCAGAGTGAAGTGTTTTGAGGGCGACAAATACCCTGGGTTATGACTGGGATTCTTGTAGTTGGTTTACTACCGGGATGCCCCATTCGAAGTGAGTGTTGACGTTTCTCATAAACCATGATGCATTGAGCAACGCGCGGACTTTTTCGGATTGGAACACTTGGAGTAGCTCAAGTTGTCTCTCAGAGATATACCTGTACCAAACCTGTGCTTCGTCGAGGCAGACTGGACGGACTAGTATTTTATATAGAGTCGCTGTCTGGGGGATTGCGAGTTTCTTTTTCTGCAGATGACTGGAAATAGTAGGTACATACATGCCATTGCCTTTGCAAATAGCATGTAATATGCATGCTGAAGCCAGGGGATAGGGACTTTATCAATTTGGAGGCTATAGGCGCGGAGCTACTTTTTGCAATGGAACAGAATCGCCTGAGTTTTGTTCGGGTTTATCTATAGCCGCCAGAATTTGTACCTCGCTATACGCTATCTCTTGGTTCAACTGGACTTGGAGTCCGTTACGAATAGCGTCGGGACTATAACTGGTTGTGAAACAAGCGGTATCATCTGCATAAAATGCTGTGTGGGAAAGTTTGTGGAGTGGGATATCAGCTATATATAGGTTGAATAGGACTATAGCTAGTGGAGCACCTTGCGGGCTTCTGCGGAAATCTTTTTATGAGAGGAGACTGCGTCACCGATCCTCATTTAAAAGACTTAGCGTCCAAGTATGAATCTATCAGAGAGATTAGGTCATTCGATCTTTTCGACCTTTTCTTAGTGTTTGGTGAATTGTTGTTGCGACGCGGGCAGCTTGATGAAGACTTGAATGAAGGCGCGGAAACCGAATTGTGCGTTCGGGATTATGTGGTATGCGTCTGTGAAGTTGTTTAAAGCGTGTAATATCGCTTTTTCGGCAAGTTCGACTCGTCCTATTTCAGGTGGTGTTAATGTCATACCCACTCGGAATCTAAGCGGTATCTCACAATCACCTTTTCTTGGAACCAATAGGCCACTTATAAGGGTTATAAATATAAAAACGCAGATGTTATAAGACGGCATTTTGACAAGTAAATATAAGAATTTTATAAACATATTTAACATAAACATGTTCCCATTTTATCTCTTTAACATCCTGAACATTCGTCATACATACATACTCAGACATTCCCAATGCACTGAAAAACTTTTTTGTTCACACGTCTTTGATACGTCAAACATTCAAAAGTGAAGCCTGTCAGTGAGGCTTCAACACGAAGTTGGTTACAAATATATCCGATGCAACTTAATACACAGCAATACCATATTTTTAAATTCAATTAAGATTATTTTGCGTTTATTACTGGTTATTATTGGTCTTTTTTGCAACAATATCTTTTCGCTTCTTTAAGTTTTTTTTTCATTGCATTTAAACTTTCGGAAATTGTTGACTCATCAACTGCTAAGTTGTCGCAAATTTTTTGGGGAGTTTTTAACTTGTAATACTTTTTACTTATTAAGTGTTAGTTACTGAATAAGTAAAAAGACAGGCTGATCGACCATTTCTTCTTCTATATATTAATATAAAGTTTGCCTCCCTTTTTGAAGAGGACAGTAGCATCGAAAGGGTTGAAACTTGGCATGATTAAGGCTTATACGAGGCAAGAACTTTTAGGCCTAAATTTTTGTTTGATATGCCTTACAAATAAGTAAATTCGAATATGAATTCGAAACGAGATATGCCCAAACCAAGTAATCAGGGGTAGCCGGGGTGGACTGGTGACCCATAATATATAAACAAATATTTTTGTCAATTTTCTCCAGCTCCAATTCTAATACAATATGACCTAGTCGCCGTTTCTGTTGTACCTAAATAGACTAATTTTATGTCAGGACGTAAATTTGACAGCGCTGTTGGATATGAATTTGGTTTTTTTAGAAGTTGGTGATACTAACATTAAGTTATAGCTAAAAAAATTAATTGAATTGAATTTGAATGATATTAACACGAAAAGTGAATAATTTAAGATATTATTAAATGATTTTATTGAATTTTAAGCAGTGCTGTTTAAGATTTTGTATTACCTTTGGTTATTCATGTATTGTTGAAACTATTAAAGCGTTATGGTAGTTGTGATATAATGATTAAAAAATGTATGCTCATATAAAATTTCATTTTATATTATTGTAGCGACAACAAATTAATGTGTCCGTTTGTGAAAGAAAAACACGACATATGCGAAAATTTCATCCTAACATAGACCAAAAATATTCCAAAATACCAAGATTCGTCTGTGCTTTGTTTACAAGGTATTTATATTTAGGCGAGCTACTTTTTTAGGTTCATAATATAAACATTAATGAATCCATTTTATTTTTAAGAATATCAATTAATTTCATATCTAGTGAACCCAGAACAGCTAAGAAAATATATTCTTGCTTAAGAACTAGTAGTAATTCTGAAGACATAGCATATCATTGTATTATAGGTGATTTTAAAATGTTTTAAGATGTTTCTGTAAATTTTATTATAATTAAATTTGCTGACAGAAAAATATGGCAGACTATTGTTTAAAAAAAAACATGTATTACTGATCTATTATTCCGTATTTATGTTTATAACATAAAAGTAAATAAAGTTACAGTTCTGGAGATAATCTTACTTGAGGAGCTGTATTATAATGTCCAGTGGTTTAGTAATTTAAACTTATTACTACTTTGTTGATTATTCAAACTTAATGGAAAATAGATTTAATTAAATACCATTAAAATATTACTGAATGTTAGTTCTTAAGATATTTATTTTGATATGCTTTAATAGAGATATATTTGTTATTTTAATTAATATTATATATCAAATATTACCGATCTTATATTGAAAATATTCTGAAAATAAGTTTTAGTGACATATCATTTTAAATTTAATCCCTTTACTCTTTTATGAAAGAATCGTGATTAATTTAATACATTGTGGTCGACTAGTACAGTCGAATAGATTGTTTTAGGATTATTACTAAATTGTGCGGCTAAAAAAGTATTAATGGTAACTGTTCCTTTGGTAATATGAACACGCATTATCAAATTTCGTGTGTGGAGGCGGCACATCCTTGACGGACATGGAAGGATACGTATCTATTCCGTTATTACTTTATTCTCATCGGTTTGGCTTTTCTTTTGTGGTGAGAGACGAGCAGAATATATTTTCTTTAGCGCTCCAATAGAGCGATTCCCAAATGGACTCTCTTTCGATAACTGCATAAACAGCGAGTGGCGCTGTCGGCTGAATATATCGGGCTTTTCACTTTGCCTCGATGGGAAGATACGCGCGGAATATTTTAAGTGTCACCCCAAAAGGGTAAAAAGGAAACTTGCTCCCGGGGAGAAATATTTTATACATTTGCAAATCCCTTTTAGGTTACCGATGATTTTCTAATACGTCAGACCACTTCAGCTTCCTGAGTTATGTGCATATTTAAAGCAGATTTCGACAGGGACTTATTGATATTTTTTCAGTATAGGAAAGTAGTTCTCGATTTTTTGTTGTTTCTTGATATTTTCCATATATGAACGGGTGTGACTTATTTATAAGGAATTTAAAGAAGACAATGTATTTTTCAGTAACACGGATATATTTATGTTATGTTTTTATAGCCATTCTAATAAATCGCCCAATGTATATCATGGATGGTATCGAAAACAACAGGTCAATTGAAAAGTCCCCGGTCTGATACATAGATGGTGCTACTAGAGTTAAATCCATGTATTTTTTAGTTAGCCCTAACCATCAAAATATGCGTGTATAAATTTGAGACCTGTCGGATCATTAGTTTGTGAATTATAGCATTTTGAATGAAGCAACTTTAGTTATTGTGAAAAAAATGGGTTAAAAGGAATTCCGCGTATTGATAAAATATTGGTTTTTTGAAGGAAAAAATACAATTGGAGCAAAAACTTGGCTTGATGCCGAGTATCCGGACACAGCTCCAGGAAAACCAACCATCAAGGATTGGTATGCTAAATTTAGACGTGGTGAAATGAGCACCGAAGATGGTGAACGCAGTGAACGTCCAGAAGAGGTTGTTACCGACGAAAACATTAAAAAAATTCACAAAATGATTTTGAATGACCGTAAATTGAAATTGGATGAAACAGCAGACATTCTAAGATATCATCTGAACGTGTACATCATATTATTCACGAATATTTGGGTATGAGAAAGTATATTCTGTGCAAAGTGGATCACTTTTTACCAAAAACTACGACGGGTTGATGATTCGAAGTAGTGTTTGAAGATAATCATAGTTAAAAAAAGACGAAATGCTGTCTGATGCGTTGGAACATGTAATCGTGGTGTTATGAAACAAGAGTGGGTTTATGTCTGGAGCAGGGTTATTGTTTTCCTGCAAATCTAAGGATTATTACCATGGATAAATGAACCTTAACATGTTTTGATCAGGTTTGAAGATCACGAGAAGTGGATCGATGAAGGCTGTAATTAAGGAATGGCTTGCAAAGTATGCATTACGCTTTGAACATACCATGACAATGATTAAAATGTTTACTCGATAAATATCACTGGAATGTTTATAATAAACTTTCATGAAATTTTATCTTTTGAAAATCGACCTGAAAAGAGAAAAACTGTAAATTAGACGGCTGAATGATATGGCCATAGTATGTTATGTACTCCTCCTTATTCTGCATGTTCAATTCTACCGAATTTATATGGAGTGTGACAAGGTGTAGCTAAAATAGACATGCAGGTCGAGAAGGATATACAAGCAAGAACTGTTGGGATACATGAAAAAATAATTGTCTGCAGTAACATCTTTAGCCTGGATAGATAACATCAGACACAGAGAAGAAGTAGTTGACAAGTGATGTAATTATGAAGCTGTTAGATAGTGTGGAAATTAACAGTTTAATTTTTGACTTTAACAGTGACTCAGGAATTGACCATTTTTTTATTAACGACATCTTACATTGGATATGCTTAATACAATCTTAATTTAAAAATTAATTTGTTAATATTTTTCTGTTGTACTTGCACAAATAGATAAGTAAGGCGAGTACGAGATTAATACATCGGTATGTATTTAAGAATACGCTTATACACTATAGAAGTTCGTGTGGTTTGATTCGCTATAATCTTCTGATTTCTTGCTTGTCGTCTAGTAGCTCTATTGTTTACACGTTGCTATAATGTAGCAACCTTACTTCATGTTTCAAGGCGAATCTTGAATCACTTCTTATAGCTATTGCATTTCGAGGTCATCGTGCAGATATTCATCTCAATTGTGTTGGTAATTAATCGTAACTTTGTTTTGGCTGCGTTGGATTACTAGTTGATTTGATGTTAGTGTATCACCATATTTGCAACCTATATATTCAAATTGGCTTTATGAGTGATTGATAAACTATTCTCTGTGTTTTTAGATCAAGTTGAGAGTATATTCCGACTAACCAATGCAGTTGCTTGCTTTTGAGCCTAATCTGCTCTGCTTTTTGTCTAATACGGTGTTTCTAATTTAGTCTGATTCTGCTTAAGGATTCAGACATCCGACAAATAATATAATTATGATTTTGTCATTTCGCCCCAATGCAAAATTAACGTTACAGATTTGGAGCTATGAAGGTATATTTTGACTGCTACGTGTACTTTTTCTATAAACCTAGGCAGAAATATATCTCTTGCCGTGATAAATGTGTCGTTTGCAGAAGTAATATTTATTTTGTTGTTGATATATCAGCAGTATACTGCAGATATAAGAGAGGGCCTAATACACTACCATGTGCGAAAATGACAGTGAGTGAAAGCTGACAATTACCAGCACATAGTGATGAGAGTGGAAGTAGATAGGGTAGAATATAACTCATATACGATATCCGTAGAAACTTATATCATTAAGTTTCAAAGAGTTGTGTACGTAGATATATGTCTTTATTCAGAAGCATTTTGTTAGAATGTATGGGGAGAAAATGCACACTCATTGTTCTGCACATACGGCAAATCATTAGAGAGAATGCAGTGATTCAATCTAGTTTTATTAAGAAAAATGTAAACAGTTAGCTACAGAAGGAGAAATACACTGATACTAAAATGATTTCACAAGTAATCTCAGTTCGGATTGCGACTGAACATTGGCAAGCACTCTTTTGAAGAGGTAACACATTTGTGTTTCTGGTCGAGTGTGACCAATCACGACGTCCATCGGGCTATTAATTTTTTCATATAAAAATATTCATGTAAACTGCGATATACCCGCTCGGTTAACATATCTACAGCCTCAGTCACTCTACGATTGCCCAATTTAATATCACGGATTTTTGCAACCTTGGATTTATAACATAGCTACTTCTTTCGACGTCACCTGGTACAACCAGAACTCAATAACCACTGAAAATGATCAGGAAACTGCATAATACTTATCACACTTATGTTTAAAGCATATTTAAGTACATTTTGAAAAATAATTTTTTAATTTATAGTTTTAAATTTCCCCCTATAGTATCTAAACAGGTTTTACGTTCAAGTGGCATAAATGAATAAAACTTAGTTACAACCATAAGGTATGACGTGGCCTATCGCATTCTAAGTCTGCCTGTTTTATGAGTTCTTACCATTTTTCTTTACATTCGATAGAAAGTTATCTGCTGTCAATAGGTGTCAAACTCGCGAGGTAGTAAATGATCAATGAATCATCTCAAAATATCAAAGTAATCTATTAATACATGACAACTGAGGCGAATATACTTGTCAGGTATATCTAGTACATCGTATAAATATAAATATTTGATATCTGATGGTATATTGTGTTTGTGAACGCATTAATAGTTATAGCAAGTATACGTACCGCAAGAAATATATTAAAACATTAAAGTTATAACAAAAGATAAAACAAAATAGCTTCTGCAACTCTAGCATAAAATGATACAAGCAAAAAATAAAACTGTATAGGATCCTTTATAACGGAGAAAAGTTTGCGGGAAAGTATTGTAGCCCAGTTTAAAAACATAACACTCAATTTTCTGCTCATATAACCGCTTTATCTATGTTAAAGTTTGCTCGCCAATAAGCGACATTTTAAACAGACTACGGCAAAGTTTAGTTGCTCGAGTGCCGAACACTGTGCTGTCGATTAAACTAACATTATATGGATTTCTGACACGGATAAACTCGGAAAGTTTGAACATGTTCTGCCAAATATTTCTAGCGTTATTCATTTTTCATTATAAGCCTGCGGAAAGAAAACAAAAGAGCGCTTTTTTAATGCTTTGAAGGTGTCACTTCAGCTTGATGCAAAAATATAGCTTCATATATAACTTCATCATATTATAAGTTGATAAAAATACTTTTTTTAGTTTAAATAAGTTGACAGACATTCTAAAATATTGTAATCTGTGGCTGTGAATTTGTTCTTCAATTGTAGACCTTCATATTAAACGAATGTCTTCATTCTTTTCTTAGTATAACCTCATTTCCTTTCTCTTCAGCCGTTGAATATCGGTTTTAATTGTCAAGTTCTCGCATGGTGGCAGCACAGTGTTCTTATAACGACAGTCAGCTGACGACGTTGCATTAAACATCAATTGGGACTTGTTTTGTACTACGATTGTGCTTAGTGGCGTATCAAAGTCGATTCAAAGTGTTTTTGTTATCTTTGTGGATGTTTTCTACTCGGTAGACATGGAGAAATAATTAAAAATGCACTCAAAGGTGCTTATTGGCAGTACTTCTCTGTTTCTGTACCAACGTTATGAAGAGAATAGGAAAACGATATAGGTGACAGCTATTTTTTCGATGAATATAGTCGATATAAATACAGAAATAAAATAGCACAGTATACATATCCTGGCGTATTATCAGTGTCGAAGCCAATTTCACGTATGGACATTAATCTATTGCCAATTTGCCTAGGTACATGAGCAAGCAATTCCCTAAGAAGTTCGTCTTCAACACCGGCGAGCATTTCATTTATTAAGGAATATTTTTCTGGGCCTGATCTTCGAAAACTGATAACTGACGCAAGTTTATAAAATGTTTAATGCCTGATGAAGCAGCAGAATGGGCTTAATTTCAAGGTATTTTTCACAACTTTCTCGGTAACCAACAATCATTGGATTATAATAAGTAGTGGACAATTTGTTGTAAAATTGGAGCTCGAATACCTCAAAATATACTTTCTGAATTCATATCTTGATATATTCTCACAAAACGATACGAGCGATGAACGTCTACACCAAGATAGAGCGAAAATCAAAAGTAATGTTAGACCTTATCGCATGAAACATATCCCAATCAGTATAAAAGACTCAGTGCAATATCTGTTCATTTTTGATGTATACTATTTAATTCAATAAATGATCGTTAATAGTCAAAAATAGTAAAATAATGGATTTATTGAATATCTATAGAATCAATTTAAAAAAAGAACGGAGAGCTGATTTGGATTCAGTCCCCAATTTACCTTATAAACAGCCTTGGATTCTTCCTGTCCAAAATCACGTATAATTAGGTAATATAAAATAAAACAAATATTCGTGCCAATAAAACAAACTACCATTTGGGCGTAAATATGATTGTTATCATATAATCCCTTATAAAAGTATCTACTAATAAATTCAGAACAAAAAATTAGTACATCTCAATGCACTTGTGAAACAGTTAAAAGTGCGTAATGCCAGTGAAGTGCGTAGGCTCAAACGCAAACTACCATACGAACTGATTAATAGACACATAGAGTGAGATATAATACCCCCTAGAATAAGTTATATGACTTTCGAATATGTTGGGATAGACTTTAGAATAAGTTAGAGTAGTCTCTAGAATAAGATTTAGATCATAAGTTTGTACAGGTGATCACTTACTGAAGCGATCTTCTACCTGTCAGTATAAGTAAATTATATAACGCAAATCATAAAATAATAAATAAGATTAAAAAGTGTGTCACTAAATAGACTTTAGTAATAGACTAAAAAACCTGTACATGGATTTTTTTTGTAGTATAATTTTTTCAATACCCTTATGATATTACTGCGGAAAATATATTTCTTTGTTTTTTTTTCTGTGCAATTATTTTTCAAATTATCACCAAGCCGCCTTGATCTTTACACATTATAACCTGTAAGAACTTTTCGAGCCAAACTCTTACGTCATCAAGCATGACGACAACTTACCCTTTTCTCCTTTGTCGAGAAATAACGCCCAGTTAGAATAAACCGTTCATTAAAATGAAGTCAAAAGGCCTTTTCAGAGCATCGTCCTAACGGAGCGGCTTGTTAAATTTTGTCTGCTTGTTATTCGACGATTTCGAGAAAATATATTCCATTTTCGGTCTCGATCAACGAAACGAAGTTAAATGATGGGTATCGTTAGGATATTCGTCCGACAGAAGAAAAATAACTATGAAATCTTCTTAACTGTAACTTTGAATTTGTTGCTTCTAGTTAGACTCTAAAATTTATTAGGCAACTCCGGCTTTATACGTATATAATACATATATTAGATCGATAAATAAAATTTCCCTATTTTTTGAAGTTCCTATATCTTCATAAGTTACTCACAAATTAATTGGAACATATAGAATGTGCCTTAAGCGTCGCTTTTGAAAGATTTTAAGCTTTCAGATGTCTGACTATAACGACTTGAGATGTGTCGAAGCTAAAGTGCCAGTTGGAATATCAGCTGGATTTAAGTCTTGATCGTAATATTTGTTTTACTTTACTTTTATTGCACATCACTTTATACATCCATTTTATACTCCTTTATTATTGGGAGTCGTTGAGATTTAAAATGGCAAGCTATCTGTTAATATCTGTATTTGCGAATTTAAGCGGTATTATCAGCCAAGGTAAGATCGGTTAAGGAGTATATAACACTATTAGATTCCTCAACTTCTCTTCAATACTTCTTTCATAACTGCATCTACTACTGCTACCACTATGTTGTAGTAATAGCTTGAACTACTGTGCTGTTATGTTTTGGTTTGGATTTTAAATTAACTTGACACATCATTTAGCACTCGTACGCAGCTGATATAAACATAGTATGATGCTCAAAATGTAAGAAGATGAAGGATTAAAGTAGCCAACTACCGTGGAAAAGCTTTAGTGAATAATATATGTTATATTGCGTAGTTACATGTCGATATCGACTAACCTATAATTTGTTTTGACAATAACTTAAATCGAAGTATATATCTAGGAAGGATCCATCATCCTAGCAGGAGCTCTATCTTAGTCTCTGGTGTAATGTTAATGTATTAATACTGCTGTTTTTCTATTAAATACATCTCACTCCATTACACAAGATCAAATGGTTTGATTATTTTGAGTGTGTTTTATATTCCTGTAGTATCCAAGAGAATGTTAATATATGGAATCTCTTTAGATATATCCTTGCGACTCTCTTGATTACCTAAGTGATAGTCGATAATAAGTCTGTGTTAAGTTCTCGATGAAGTAATTAGTCATGTAGTCTTTTGGTGCATCTACAATAATTCTCATGGCTTTCTACTGGAAAATTTTTATTGTATTTATATTACATTTCGCTAAACATCCATATAATTGAATTCCGTCTGTCCATATAGATTTCAATATTTATTTGAATAATGTGTATATTTGCATAATGGAGATTTTTTTCCAATTAACATTTCCCTATATTTGAACTCCAGTTCTTTCCTTTTCTTTATTAGATGTTCTTTCCGGCGAAGTTTTGTACCAAGATTTATTTCGAGATCTTAGCGTCGTTGCTATATGATATGATACTATTATTAAATGCTATTGCTGCTTCGCGGTCTGATTATACTTGATATTTACAGTGATTACACATTCACAGATTTACTTTCGTTAATTCTTATTTTCCACTTTTAAGCTCATTTTTTCTATTATCACTTGCCTGTTGTAATTTTTGTGTGGCCTCTTTCGTGGTCAAGTGTAGAGTAAATAAGAAATTGGCGCCAATACACTTACTTGTGGTACACCTGCTTTAGCTTTTTTTATTGTAGAGTGAGTTTCTTTTATTTCGTTGAAATTCTGGCTATAATGTAACATTTTTGGCAGTTTTTGGACAAAGTCGTCATGCCATATCTTGCCGAAGGCTATTGCTACTAATAATATAGCCGAACATGCCTGTTACCTTCATAGGCCTATATAATTTGCTATTCTATGCCTCTGGTCTGGAAATTAATCTTGGGTGACGATTGTTAACTATGAAGAAGCAACATATGTTTACACACGACCCCATAAGTTTAAATACGATTTATATAATTTTGCAGATTTCTTGGACACATTTAACTCATCTACCAAAGCTTGCCAGTAGGGGCTCATATCTTGAAGGTGCAGTGAGCAGAGGGACGATAATAGAGATATAATTTATTCATATTAAATATCGATGTCATGAATTCGTAACCCCTTTTGATAGAACAGTAATGTTGAGATATGAGAAGTATTTCTTTTCTTCAATTATTCAGTTACTACTTCATTTTTATTGCTTTTGATGCTTTTTACTAGCGGGTCTTTTATTAAGGAAAAATCGAGGGGCACAATCAAAAAGACAGCTTATAATAAAACAACCATGAGTCATGATCGTCTCTTTTAAACTCAGTCTCAACTTACTGGTTTGTGAATTGTATTATTTTAGTTTGTATCGATGTATAATTCACTGCAAACCAAAAAACTATTAAGTTTATTTATTTTTATTTAAACATTCTTTTTGAATAACGGATATTTCTGAATAGATGGGTCACATCCAAAAAAATTCGGTTGTAGCCTTAAGCCAAAATATTGATTCAGAGTCTTAAGCAAAAATATATTTCTTTAAGTAAATAAGCCCCTTCAAAATAATTAGGTTTATAATTGGTGAAATCTTATTACTTGCATCTTCTTAAAGGGTAATAAAGTTTGGCACTAAATATTGAAAGGCTTTGCACTAAAACTTTTGATATATTATAGCCTCATATTCTTTAAATATAATTGTGCTATTGCCCCATTTGGACTCATTTTGGGTTTACACTTTGAAGAATATTTTCATGGTTTCTTTTACAATGTAGAATTACGATAATACTAATCACTACAGAACAAACAAACGATGTTCTTGTTGTGCTTTTATTGAAAACTATATATATATAAATATATATATATATATATATATATATATATATATATATATATATATATATATATACAAATGCTTTATATAAATAATTATATACATAGCGTATACCAGGTAAAAATAATGCTAAGTCACACACATATCCTTAATCTGGCTAACTTGGGCTGTTTGGCTTGACCAATGCATTTTTAAATGGAAATTTTTTTCGATGAAAACGACGTTTCCTTTTTATTTCTACATATACACTGGATACACAACACTGTTTAGGCTGAATATACATTGTAATAAAATAATACTCATAATAATTAAGTTACAAAAACTCAGAAAAATGCTGATCGTACTCTGCCAGGCACACAAAAACGGCGACATAAACAAACTGATACAGTGGAGTTATGGAAGTAAGCCAATGAAATGTCTTTGTGGGACAATTCAAACGAACGAATCAAACGCCTCAAAAATATGGTCTCTATTCCCACCACCAAACAGTTCCCAGCTTTGTCTATTTAAGTTAATACTCTATATAATACTCTATCGATTTCGTCCATATAATGTAATAACCAGTGTAAGCAATTGAACTATCTCAATTTACTGTATTAAAATGCTGCATTAAAATAATATTGTTTGAATTACAAAGGATAAAAAATGATGAGAAGCAACATTAAATTATTTGATTAAATAATTTGTCTTTATTGTAATCGTCGACAGTGGGAGTCCATACTTGTCAAACTTTTATCTATTCTTATTCACACAAAAGGCCGAGATTTATAAACTAAACCATAAAACCTATAAAAGCCATTTTTTCTGGTAACAAAGAAGCTATAGAGGGACCTAATCTCTATCGTTCACAGTGTTTACTATCCTTATGCGTCGTTAGGCATATATAAAGATTATCTTTATGATAAAACTACCGAGTCTATCTCAAGCTGGAATTTTCTAACACTCTTCGACTTCGGAATCTGTTTTTTTATTACCCTTTTTAACTGCTGGTTTTTATCTTGTTTTTCGTTTGTTCTCTAGTGATTTAGTATTGTCTGATAATTCTGCGTTGTAAATAATACTTGTAAATAATATAATATTGTAAATAAAGGATTTTTTAATTGTTAATATATTATTGCTAATCGTGGTCGACTACTTACCATTTGTTTCTACAGTGACTTAAAACTATATACTTATCTAGGGAGACCCATTGGCCCTTGTATAGTCAGTGATAAAATAACAGAAAATAAAAGTTAGTAACACTTCCCAAAGTTTTTACCATTTAGTACACTTCTTGACTCAACTACAGTAGGTCACACGGCTTCTCCTGAGTCTGCGTCCTAGTTCAGTGCTGTTACGGAGTTGAAACACTTCTCTTGTAGAATCTTGTAGAGTTCTCATATCTTGTTGCCAATCTCTTAATTTCCTCTATGGATCCGAAGAATTAATGTAAGTAATTGTCTCTATAATAACTGGGTGCATCAAAAATACTCCTCAGAACTTTATTGCCAAATACTTGCATTATGTTAATATTACTTATCACAGAATATTACAATACTTTCATAGGTTCATATAGATTTTAATACCTGCTTGTATAATAGAAACTTATTATGTACGGAAAATTTCGATTTGCTTCCAAATGACCAATACATTATTTGTATTTTAAGTTATTTTGATATGCTCCTTGAAGTAAATATGTAGTAAGACTCTTGAAATACAAACCCCTATGGGTTATTGGTGGATATAAACTACCTTGGATATAGTTTTTGTCAACGTTGTATAAAATGATTTTTAAAGTTTTTCGGATGTCTCAAAGTGGTTTCTTGTATTTGAGAAATAAATCAAAATATATAGGAAGTAGGGTGATTATTACAAAATGAAGCGAATTATATTAATTGCACAATTAATGAAAAAGTATGGATGAACTAATAAATAGCCCAGTTAAGGAAATAAATTATACGATTTTCACATTTTCTATCAGCATATATTATGAATTCAAAGATTTATTTTTAGAGAACGGTGTGCGTTATTGATTTTTATGTAATTTTCCTGACTGACTGAACTGATTTTTAATGCTAATTCTTTTTCCATTGATTACTATGAAATAAAAGAAATTTTTGGCGGGTTTACAAATAAATTTATGTTAAATTTGAGAAGGCAAAATTATGAAAAAATATGTATCAAGTTATCTCAATGTTAAGTTTTGATAATTATGTTAAAGCCTGTTAGAAAATATATATTTTAGTAGTTGTATGTATGATTTATATATGTAGTTATATGATATAATTTAATTGTATGAAATATAGCCCAAAGCCTTAAATCTATTATATTAGTATGGGACTAATTTTGCAGTTAAAAAGCTCAATGCTCTGAAAATATTCCAGGTAGAAAAAGAAAATAATATTGCTATTAAAGTCTATTTTTATAAATCCTAGTATAAAAGGTATCTTACATCTCTATTTTTAATTTTTCTATGTATGTTCATATGCATGTATTCTAATAATTTTCCCCTTTAATGTGTTTCTTAATTATTTACTAAAAAATTTTATGTTTTTTTTTCGGTAATTTTCTCTCATAATACTGGTAATAGGACGACACTGTTAAAAGTACGATACTGGTTCGGTACCGATATATTTGGCAAAATATAGCGAACATTGAAAGACGATACCAAGGATTTTGGGACAAAGACATGATCAGAGATGAGACTTTTGATCAGGTCTAAAAGGGTGTATATTCGTGTAAGTATTTGATTAAGACCTAACATTTAATATTATTTGCCATAGATAATATACTAAATACCATACAGTATGTTATATAGATTTTCAGTTTAAACCAAAAACACTTCCTTCTGTTTATAAGGTGATAAAATACCATTTTTCGCATACCATACTTTATCTACAAAATATGCCGTATTACGAATGATGCTCAAGAATTTCTCGAAGGTATACGTTAGGAGGATTCCGAAAGGATCTGATCAAAAGGAAATCATTAAACGGGGAATATCTCCCCATCGATACGATAACAATTTGTTTTATTGTTGTTTAATAAAAACTGTAGAAACGATGCCCATTATTTAAATTCCCATTCCCGATCGAAGGCAGGGAAGAGAATATATTTTCCGCAAAACATAATAATAACAAGCAGGCGAAATTTAACAAGCCGATCCGCCAAGACGTTGTTACTAAAAGCTCTTTAGACTACGTTTTAATGAACCATTTAAGCGTTACATTCCGTTGTTTTCTGGAAAGAGCGAGAAGGAGAGGGGAAAAAGGCGGAAGAGAGAGATGTCCTAGTGAGTGAAGCCTCATTAAAAGAGATTTAACTGGCAGCATTTCACAGGTGTCACGACAGGTTAACAGAGGTTATCTGTGTGTCAAAATCGACGCAATTAATACGGGAATGTTTTATGGGAGAATAATAAATACAGAATTCCATAGTTTTAGTACAAAAACTATAACATGTATTTAAATATGACGATACTAAAAGTATATTGAATAAAATGGTACAAACTGATTACATAACATACCTATACTTTTTATATATTATTGTATTAACAGAAATGATAACTAAATGGTAAGTTTTGACCAGCAAAAAGTTTCTTGAAATCTGTATCTATTACGGTTTCAAAAACACGACTTAATATATATCATGCTGCTTCTCAGTTAGTACTCATCATCGCGAGTTGATAGTCAGTATTTGGGGAGAGTGTCTACTTTTCAACCAATATTCTGCTCTTAGCGCCACAGTACTTCCAATATTCTTCATTAGAATTCTCTACAGTTAGTAACTGTTCTGGCCTTGGGCAACATAGGGCTCCAATTTTTCAAATCTCGCTGCATTTTCCGCGTAAAAGGTCGATTTCTTTATAGAAGTTTATTTGGAGTTAGTTCAGCTTTCTAATGTAATCTGTTCACCAATGTAACTGTATTTATTCCTCCTCCCTGGGCTTATTGTCGCATCCTAAACGA
This sequence comes from Rhynchophorus ferrugineus, assembly GCF_030347505.1. Classification (NCBI taxonomy): domain Eukaryota; kingdom Metazoa; phylum Arthropoda; class Insecta; order Coleoptera; family Curculionidae; genus Rhynchophorus; species Rhynchophorus ferrugineus. The sequence continues at coordinate 76,109,572 of NW_027472581.1, forward strand.
GTGTCTTCATTCTAAAAAAGATCTCAGAGGAAACATGTAAAATTTGCTTGAGGTATCGCATTTGAAAGACTTCAAGATAACAGATGCCAGATTATAACTCTCGCCAAGTCTTCGAACCATTCAGAAGGATTTCAGAAGCAAGATAAAGGTTCGAAAGGGGAATGGGTTAAAGTCCTAGCTGTACTATTTCATCCCTTTCACTCGCATCATGTCAGAGAAAAAAATGCTTCTGCAATTTAGCCTAGTTTTAACCCTCCAAGTACATGCGCTACTGCTTTTGTTCTAACTGAATCACGTTTAGTTATCAACACTTTGTTCCTTTCTTTATTAATTATCAAATCCTTGAAATGGAAACTATATTATACAAGGTGTTATCGGATTGCCCAATGAGATAATAGCATTATATTTACACATGTCTGTTTTTTATTTCAAACGTTTCGAATATTTTCATATTATGTTGCAGATAGTACAATCTAGCAACGTCAAGCCTTTCCAATAAAAAACGGATTTTTATTTTGAATAACTTACCTCACCATCTGTGCATTTGTTTCTATAAGGTCTTAATTATATGCTTGAAGCATCAATTTAAACGCAGAAATAATAGTCATTTTTTGGGCATCAAGTTTTCTAGGTTATAGTAATAATCTGGAATTAATGTTTTAGTACTTTAGAAGTAATCCGCATACATCCTTTCTTGTTTCCTTTTGCTTTTGCCGTCATCTTTCCCTCACAAAGAAACCTTCTTGTTTTTCTGACGCTGACGCTTTCTTGCTCAATTTCTGAACGCAAAACCGGTTCAGAGATGAGATCAATACTCGAACAATGTAATATTTCGATTTCGTACTTTTAGCTCCCAATAATTAATTTTATTTGATCTTTTAATGATTATTTGATGATTACATTAGTTATTTATTTGATCGACACAGGTAAAACCATATTTAACATATACTTGGAATATATCAGTCAGTGAATTCTTCTGAGGTAATACACAGTGAAGTAAATGGTATACGGTACAAAAGTATCGTCACTATTTGCCACTTCATTCATTACGAAATCATATATGCTTAGAATACTACATAAACTATTTTATGCAGGTACATAGGTCAAATTGGCGCATTATTTGTTGTGATAAATTTCAAATTGCTGCTAATTATTTGTGATTACTCCAGTTGAAAATGCCACGTCCTAATAAATATCCACTCCGAAATAGATTGCGTCTTTAGTCAATAACTTTGAACAGAAACAAGATAATGGGGGCCCGTTTATACCATAAAATGTGCTGGAGTGGTAAATATTTGTACAATTACCGTAAACATTAATCTTCTGGGATTTTTATTGGAAATATTTTATTGTGTTGCAGCTGCACTAATATTAGTATGGACACTGTAATTAAAATTTTTCAAAAAAAAATCTGAAAAGCACCATAATTTCAAATTTAATATTAAATTATATTAAATATTAAATTTATGAAGTTTATAAAAATCAGTTTTTTTAAACATAAATATATATTAATACAATTACTTCCAAGATAATTGTTAGCATGAGAAGTATCTATAGAAAACTGCATTTCCCAGCTCTTTAAGGATATAAGACATTACTTTAAGCATTGTTAGGAAACAGGTAATTTAAGTAGCATAAACGTACCCACGAAGAGGTGCAATACAACTTTCAGACGTTGCTTTTAAAAGAATACAACTTTTAAAAGCATGTAATAAATTTAAGGAGAGTTGTTACTTCAATTTGTATACAGGCATATATATTTCAAAAGAGAACATTTCAATGTAATATATAATGAAAATAGAACAACTTGAAAGATGCTAATTAAAACAGTGTAAAGGTAACAAAAGGTGATGTTAAAGCTAAAATAACTTTTGGTTAGGTTTCGTAAACCATAATATTTTTTAAAAATTCATTGCACTCAATTATTTAATTCATTGATATCTTCTTATCTTCGTGCTAGAAACAGGAATTCAACAAAACAATCCCAACAAGTGATCAGCAAAGGCTGTAATTAAGGGATGGCCTGCAAAATATAAATTAAGTTTTGAAGGACCATATTAAAGAGTTAAGTATTTCAAATTGTTATCTGGTAAATATAAATGAAATCTTAATTGTGTTTTATGTAATTTAATTGTTTTAGTAATAGGTCTGAAAAAAAGTAGATAAGGCGTCTCTAAGAAGGTCACAGGTAACGTTACTGAATATTAAATAAAATTGTTTTGGAATATCGCGTAGAATAACCCCATACAGGTTGGAGAACATATACAAGCAAGAACTGTTTTTAGTGGAAATGATTGTCAGCAATGACTCTCTTTAGTTTGGACGAATTTCGTCAGACACACAAATGGGATGTGGGATTATGATTCGATGCTGACAATATTAATACATGGTGACGATAGTTGAAAGAACCAAAGATGACTGAAAATATTATTAATATAGGATAACTGTAGAGAATCGTATTGTAGAGTGTGAAAGATGTATGTGCAGAGATAAGAGTGTATTTGTTCAGAATATATATTAGTATTTGGTTAATATATACAAAGAGAGTGAATACTGTTTTACAGATTTGGCAAATTCAATAGGGAGAATGCAGTAATTAAATAAAGAATAAAATAAAACAATAAAAAAATCGGATATAATTTGACCAAAGTAATACCCACGTGTAGTAATAGAAGAAACCAAGGATACAACAGTGATATCAGAATGATTTGTCAAGAAAACACAGCAACGAAGTTAACAAGGACTAAACATAAAAAGGTTAATTTGTTTCCTAATGAAAACGAAATACATTAGTTAGATGTGTAATTATTTTTTTATATATATTTTAAAGTCTCCTTTTACCAACTATGGGTTTATCTGGACTGGGCCTAAACTTTAACGTGGGCTCCAAACCACGGTCTTCAGCTTTAAGCCTACCGACTGGCGAGTGACCAACTTTAGAAATCATCCCAGAAGGCATCCGGTCTTACCCAGCCTGGTTACTGGGGTGACTGGGATTATTTTCGTTATATATTATTTATACATAAATTTACGACCATGTCCCAGCAGGATTCGAACCTGCGGCTATCGCAACAGTAGGAGGACCGTTCCATCGCCTTTAACACTGCGTCACTAAGCCGGCAGATGTGTAAATTAATTAGTTGGATTTAGCCTCCAGGGAATAGCATAGATGGTTAGCAGAAGACTTCTGTGTTCTGAGTTCTGCGACTGTTTAATTAACTGTAGTTTAAGTCCTTCGATAATAATCGATAATAAATAAATATATATATATATATATATATATATATATATATATATAATATATAGTACAGTTATTACTAATAATTAGTTAGTACTAATTAATATTTAAAAAATAGACAAGATTTCAATGAAGAGTCTAATCGGAAATGTAAACGGTCTTTTTTATAAATTTTCTGACCTTTTATTTTTTTATCCGACGCATTTTATTCCGCCGGCTGATGATACTTTGAGGCCGTTTATTAATTTTGTCGGGCACCTGCCAGGTACGCCGCCTTAGATCTCCTTTAACGACCTTCTCGCCTCCAACATCCCCAGCATCCAGCGAGGGAACACGGCCCAACTTAAGGTAAACGGTTCATTATAAAGAAGTGTAAAGGGCTTTTAGGAACAATGGCCCGAACGAACAGTTTGTTAAGTCTCTGTCTCTGCTTGTTATTTCGGATTCGATTGGAAAGTGGAGTTTAAATAATTGGAATCATTATGTTTCCGCTTCAAAGGACAAGTCACGTGGTACGAAGGCAGATGACGGTTCAAAGGACCCTTTGATTCATTTGCTTCGGTTCTAGTTTTGTTAGTTTTTTTAGTCGTTGTCTTTTTTACTGTTCGATTAATATCAAGTAAAATAACGGCTTGTTTTTTAACGGCGCAGATGAATATTAAAGTTTAAATTACCTAATTTTAACATAATGTTAATATTTGAGTTTTAGTGCTATTTGTTTTCAAAATTTATTATAGTTAGCAACAACAACTTTGCCCCATACCTACTTTTAACTACTGAAATCATACGTCACACACAGACATTTTATTGTAAAAGGGGGTGACAAATACACTACATCCTATATATTCAGGTGTTCCGCAGAATAGTGTTTTTGGTCCACTCTTATATCTATTATGTCCAGTTAACCTACCGACCTCAAGGAACATTACTGTTGCAACATATGTTGACGATACAGTGGTTTTATCACCATACGAAAATCCAATAGCAGCCACCAGAAACTTCCAACTTCATCTTAACGAAGTCGAATTTGGTTGAAAACATTGCGTATCAAAGCAAATGAGACAAAATCCACCCATGTGACATTCACGATTTGTAAGGCAATAATGAATATCTGAGGATGCATTTTGATCGACAATAAACATGGAAAAAATAGATAGTGACCAAATGCAAAGAGCTTGGGCTTAGACTAAACCAAATGTATTGGCTTATAGGGCGTACATCTAACTTATCCTTAGATAACAAACTTTTGCTATACAAGTCATCACCTAGGCCCATTTGTACTTATGGTATTTTACTGTGGGGTACTACTAGCAAGTCTAATATAGATATCCTCCAGAGGTTCCAGAATAAAGTGTTGCAAGGAATCATCGACGGCCCATATTATGCCTCCAACAAACTTATTCACCGCGATATCTCTTTAGAACCATAACGAGTATGATTCGAAATGTCAGTGCAAAGTTGGAAAATCAAATGAAATGATCGAATGAAAAAATGGAAACAATATAATAATACTTATTGCCTACGGCAGATAATTGGAGTTTTGAAAGATTAATAAAAAATAGCCACAACAACCAGGAATAGTTATCAAACTCTGGTCGACACGTTGCCAGCTCCAACGGTATACTGTAGATTATTCGTCATTTCTGTTCTATGTAAGTTAACTACAAACACGCGTAATTTTTAAAAGAAAAATCTGCCGGCGCGCTACCGCAAATTATCGGTAGGTAATTTTTAATCCGAAGACATATCTCTACATTTTATATTTATACTAAACGAGCTCATTTAATTTTAAGCAGTGTTATTTAAGATTTTTAATTACTTTCCATTATTCCCGTATTGTTAGAACTAATAAAGAATTATGGCAAGTTTGGATAGAAACAATTGAGAATATAAATTTGTATTACCACTTGAAGTTATTTTTTATATTTTTTGTAGAGAAAACTAATTAATATATTCGCTTTATTGAAAGGTATATATTTAGAAACATATATAGAATACATATATAGAAACTCGGCATGTGCGAAAATTTCATTCTAACATAGATTAACAAAATTCGAGAATGCCCTTTTTGTGTAGAAGATATTTAGATTATCGAAATAAGCGTTTGATTTAATTTGATGTTTTATGGTGCACAGAGAAGAGCTTAACACTTGTATTGCAACAATTGTTTTGTATGTATAACAATTTGTATTGCTTAAGGAGTGATAGTAATTAATATGGCTCTGGAGAGAGTATATCATTGTACTAGAGGTAAGTCTGAAGGATATTAAGATTTTCCTGTAAATGTTAGTGTTTAATTTAAACTTCTAAATAAGTTAATAGAAAATTTCATTAGTAAATGCAATTCTTAACAAAGCACTAACCAAATACGTCAGGTGTTAAATAAGTGTGCATCAAGAGTTAAAATTATTGCTGCAATGATTATTAACAATTATAAAATATAATCATATAATGTATAGCCTCATATAATTTTAATTCCTGATTTATTGGTAAATTGTTAGTTCCCACATGAGACACATATAAACCAATACCATAGAAGGCAAATTAAAGATCAGCTAGCTGCAAGGGTGAGATCGAAGAGTGGAATAAATCAGCAAAAAATGATAAGTTAAAAATGCAGTTTTATATATAAACCTAGGTAAAAATATTCCTTTCAATCAGCCTGGCGTATTTATGGTTTTTACAATATATATTTTATGTAACGAATATGAAAAACAGATAAAGATTATAAATACTATACTATACAAGTAATGAAAAGTAATGAAGTAATGAAAATGTGAAACAGAAAAAATGAATCTAACTACATAATTTACATAGATGAGACAGAAAGCACAAATATAAAAAATTATGAATTATTGGCAGTAAATTTGTAAACATATTAAGGCATTGATAAATTTAATTGTTAATGCAATATTATATGTGACTATATGACATTTTATTTTTTGAAATTTTATCAATTATTTTGGTTATTTGCTTTATATACATTATATATTATATAATTTTATATCGCACTGAAAAATCAAGAGTCTATTTTAGTGATTGTTCTCTTATTCTGATTATATATATTCCTTTAGTATACATTTCAAAATTGTTTATTGTTTAAACATTTATTCATATATTTGATAGTCTGAAGTTGTTACACTTCTGAAAATAATCTTAGTTCTAACACTTTGTTATAATATTCAGCATTGTATTAATTTAAACTTGTCAACATTTTGTTTTTTATTTAAACTTAAAGGAAACCAGATTTAATTAAATTCCATTTAAAATATTTTAAGATAAATTAAATAAATCATTTTAAATATTTAAAAATTCTTGAGCTAGTTTGTATATATATTAATGTTTGAATATATAGACATTTATTATTTAAATAATGTTATATATCAAATACATTTCTGATATAATATCGAATATACTCAGTACTCGGTACATTATTTTTAAATTAATACCTTTACTATATTATGAAGCAATCATGATTAACTTAAAAAAATGTTGTCGAGATTGGACCTCAGTTCAATCACTAGTAATAGTTAATATCTATAACTTCAAAAAATATCATCGGTTAAACATATAATTAGGTAGTGAACATTAATTCGATAGTGGGTGACCATGAAGGACTTTTATTTATCAACTATTTACCAACTTCAACCATGATGATGTTTCCCTCTCTATGAAGGACTTACACCCAATAAATAAAATTCTTAATATTTCTCAAAAATATGGATCACCTATACGTAAAAATATATGGCATAGTTATAGTTTTCGAGTAATGAAAATATTTTGAATCTGAATTCAGCGGCTTTATCGTGATCTAGAAGTTCTTTTGTTATATAGATCATACTATTAGAACCATATCTATTAGGGTAATAATCGCTTTCTTTACTAAATAATCGCTTAATTTCTTTTCCAGTTGCAGAGTATAGTATGAGTAGAACTCAAAAAATAAGCTTGACTCTAAAATAAGCGTAAAAATTTCTCGAGAAGGGTAAATATTTTCTGCATTTCATAATGGTGTTTTAAGTTGCTGGAGTGTGTGTACTGTTCTGATCTAAAAATTAATCTTGCTCTGACAGAATCTTTTTTAAAAACTTTTAGATATGACTGGGGGAAAACATTAAAATAATAATCTAACTTTAATTGAACAAACAATTTAGAGGTAAATCGAAATTTGTTTTGGATTAGAAATAAAAATTGACTCTAACACATTAATGGTATTTCATATCTCTAACTACCTTGGAAGCTAGTTAGATACACTATATAACTACATTCTTTTAACATAATACTTTTTATATTGACTTTTATTTTTATTTTTATTAAAAGTATATAGCAGTTATTCTTTAACAAGTCTTCACGATAGAATAATTTTTCTTACTGTTGTTCATCAAGCCCTGATCTAATGTTTCAGGTTCAAGCCAAACCAGCAAATTTTTCATATATGAATTAACTAACATATATTAGTTCAAACTAGACTCTTTAGTCTTTAAAATTCGTATGTTGTAACTCAATCGCCGGGTAAGTCCATTGTTGTCAAGTAATTAGCAGGCATATTAGCAAACAACTACCACAATTTTTGAGATTCATTCATAAGTTCTGCTAGTTTCTTTTAGATATGTGATCTTTCCACTTAACTTAGACATCCAGTGCCATGCCCGAATATTTAGATATGCTCGCAGATATAGTACATACTGACTCGAGAGTTAAATATTATTGACCGGTAATCTATTTTTGTAAGAGAAATCCATATATGTAAATTTGGTGTAATTTTATTCTCCATTTCATGGTACAGTATTTGTTGAAACGTTATTAAATGAGTCGCTCTACTTAAGGTCATTACATATTCCTATGAACTGTATAGCAGAAAACTTCAAATAAGTGCTGTCATACATTTATTGTCATAATGGTAACACTAATTTTGTCATAGTATAGCGTATATTTTGACTCCAAACTTTCTAAACATATATATCGACAATACCACAAATATTATCTTTTAGGATTTTCAAGAATATTGAAAATCTCTTATAGGATATTAGAAATGGTCAGTGATAATTCTTCTGGTTTCTCTACTTAATCAAAATATTTTTCAAAAAACATTTTAGATTAACGGCAAACGTATATTAAACAGGAAATAATGTACTTAAAATTGGCCAATATAATCATATAAAAGACCAGAACGGCTACTCCTCTTCTTTTCTTCTTTCCCCTTTGCCTATTAAGCCTAATCTGTATAATCTATATCCATCCTCCTGCTGACCATGCGAATGTTATTATTAAATAATTAATTGAAAGGTAAACTGTATTTAACTGCCGTGCAACCATCAAATAATAATTTAATTAACTACATTAGTGGCCTTTGCTTTGATTAATGTGCTCGAAGGATATTTTAATGATTTCATACAGCAATAGAGCAGAAATGCATTGGAGCCCTACGTTACTGTCTAGTAATAAGCTGAATCAGATGAACTACCGGATCTTTTGCTTTTCGAAGATGGTGCGTGTGAAAGAGTGAAATAAATATAATATATTTCTCTTATACGGCATATATAAACGGTTACCCTATTTCTTACCTCTGTAGCTCTCTGAGATTTGGAGATCGTTGCAGTTTGACATTTGACTGTTAAATATTGTGTCAGAAATTAAGCACTTCGTTTGAGATGCGAAAATAAGTTTATAGTTGTCAAACAAATCCAGAGACTCAGTATGGAAGGGTTTGGAGATATCCGTCGAATGAGAGGTGAACGAATTCCTCAAGTTCTTCTGTGGCTAAGCCTTTTACATGAAAGACGCAGCAAGTAGCATTAAAAAAAGGTATGGATCAAGTTCTGATCAAGATCAAGATCAAGGTAAGGAAACGACCTGAAAATTGAAAATGTTTACTAATTTTGTAGAGAGTTTCACGCGGTAAAAATTGTATACAGTTCTATACATTAATACTTAAATCCCTTGTTATGGTTTAGTTATTTCTATCTGGTCAGCTCAATAAATGCATAATCTTGAATATTGCTCTGACCAAACTTTATAAATACAATCATAGGACTCTTAAGGTAAATTAGTACAATTCTGATAGTGCAGTACTGATAGTCGCCTAAGTACAATCTTATTAAGCTATTAGAACGTTCTTATGTAGCTTGTTAGTTTTAGTATATCCTATAATATCTGTTATTTAAATAAAGTTTTTTTTATAAAGTTAACGGGACTTTATAAAAACTTATATTTATAGAATAACGTGTCTGTTAAAATGCCGATAATCCTATAATTTAAGAATTGTTTTCTTTCTAAAAGAAAAGTTTTCCGATAGATATTTTGTGTAATGTTAAATAATTAATAGCTCTTGTTAGAAGTACGGTAAAATGTCTTATACCTTCATTGAATATTAATGATAATAGTTATAGGAATTGTATTTGTACTTTGTTACTACTCAAATTGTTTTAGAATTAAAATAACGATGATAAATTATACATGATTCTCACACCTTTTCTTCTATATCGGTCCTCTTCAGAGCTTTAAATAATTAAACCTAACAAATGAACCGAGGATGAAGCCGGAAGGGTCACTTTTTAGGTCCCTTTTTTTACCCATCCCATTTTCCCAATTACACAGCTTCCGACGCTTCGAAAGCGATTATTAATTTGTCCTGGTACACGTGAGACACTTCCTGTTAAATCTTCTTTAACGAGAGCGCGTCTAAAGAATTTCGTGGACTCTAACCATTATCTCTTTCTTTCTTTTTAACAGTAATATGTACAAATGGGGTGAATCGATGTGAGGAAATTCAGACGTCCCATTAACTGGAATTTTTTAAATAATCCCTGCTTCTTTTTTTATTTATATTTTAAAGTCTCCTTTTAACAACTATGGGTTTATCTGGACTAGTAAAGTTTAACGTGAGCTCCGAACCAGGGTCCTCAGCATTAAGCTTACCGACTGGCGAGTGACCAATTTTATAAATCATCCCAGGAGACATCCGGTCTAACCCAGCCTGGTTACTGGCGTGACTGGGATCATTCCTTGCCGGATTTTACACTCTTGCCTAGAACATTCACAAATTTTAGACAATCACAAATATAAAGTTACGACCATGTTCCAGCAGGATTCGAACCCGCGGCTATCGCAACAGTAGGAGGACCGTCCCACCGCCTTTACTATTGCGCCACCAAGCCGGCAATTCTTGCTACTATTTTGTTGTATTAATTTAAACTTGTCAACATTTTGTTTTTTATTTAAACTTAAAGGAAACCAGATTTAATTAAATTCCATTTAAAATATTTTAAGATAAATTAAATAAATCATTTTAAATATTTAAAAATTCTTGAGCTAGTTTGTATATATATTAATGTTTGAATATATAGACATTTATTATTTAAATAATGTTATATATCAAATACATTTCTGATATAATATCGAATATACTCAGTACTCGGTACATTATTTTTAAATTAATACCTTTACTATATTATGAAGCAATCATGATTAACTTAAAAAAATGTTGTCGAGATTGGACCTCAGTTCAATCACTAGTAATAGTTAATATCTATAACTTCAAAAAATATCATCGGTTAATCATATAGTTAGGTAGTGAACATTAATTTGATAGTGGGTGACCATGAAGGACTTTTATTTATCAACTATTTACCAACTTCAACCATGATGATATTTCCCTATGAAGGACTTACACCCAATAAATAAAATTCTTAATATTTCTCAAAAATATGGATCACCTATACGTAAAAATATATGGCATAGTTATAGTTTTCGAGTAATGAAAATATTTTGAATCTGAATTCAGCGGCTTTATCGTGATCTAGAAGTTCTTTTGTTATATAGATCATACTATTAGAACCATATCTATTAGGGTAATAATCGCTTTCTTTACTAAATAATCGCTTAATTTCTTTTCCAGTTGCAGAGTATAGTATGAGTAGAACTCAAAAAATAAGCTTGACTCTAAAATAAGCGTAAAAATTTCTCGAGAAGGGTAAATATTTTCTGCATTTCATAATGGTGTTTTAAGTTGCTGGAGTGTGTGTACTGTTCTGATCTAAAAATTAATCTTGCTCTGACAGAATCTTTTTTAAAAACTTTTAGATATGACTGGGGGAAAACATTAAAATAATAATCTAACTTTAATTGAACAAACAATTTAGAGGTAAATCGAAATTTGTTTTGGATTAGAAATAAAAATTGACTCTAACACATTAATGGTATTTCATGTCTAGCTCTATGTTTATCTATTAGATACACTATATAACTACATTCTTTTAACATAATACTTTTTATATTGACTTTTATTTTTATTTTTATTAAAAGTATATAGCAGTTCTTTTTTAACAATTCTTCACTATCGAGTAATATTTACTATTGTTCATCAAGTCTAGGTCTAATGTTTCAAGTCCAAACTAAAACTGCAAATTTTTCACATATGAATATGTTAGTTAATCTAACATATAATAGTTCAAACTAGACTCTTTAGTCTTTAAAATTCGTATGCTGTGCCTCAATCGCCGAGTAAATCCATTGTTGTCAAGTAATTAGCAGGCATATTAGCTAACAACTACCACAATTTTTGAGATTCATTCATAAGTTCTGCTAGTTTCTTTTAGATATGTGATCTTTCCACTTAACTTAGACATCCAGTGCCATGCCCGAATATTTAGATATGCTCGCAGATATAGTACATACTGACTCGAGAGTTAAATATTATTGACCCGTAGTCTATTTTTGTAAGAAAAATCCATATGTGTAAATTTGGTGTAATTTTATTCTCAATTTCATGGTACAGTATTTGTTGAAACGTTATTAAATGAGTCGCTCTACTTAAGGTCATTACATATTCCTATGAACTGTATAGCAAAAAAATTCAAATAAATGCTGACATACATTTATAGTCATAATGGTAACACTAATTTTGTAATAGTATAGCGTATATTTTGACTCCAAACTTTCTAAACATATATATCGACAATACCACAAATATTATCTTTTAGGATTTTCAAGAATATTGAAAATCTCTTATAGGATATTAGAAATGGTCAGTGATAATTCTTCTGGTTTCTCTACTTAATCAAAATATTTTCCAAAAAACATTTTAGATTAACGGCAAACGTATATTAAACAGGAAATAATGTACTTAAAATTGGCCAATATAATCATATAAAAGACCAGAACGGCTACTCCTCTTCTTTTCTTCTTTCCCCTTTGCCTATTAAGCCTAATATATATCATAATCTATATCCATCCTCCTGCTGACCATGCGAAAGTTATTATTAAATGATTAATTGAAAGGTAACCTGTATTTTATTGCTGTGAAACCATAAAATAATAATTGAATTAACTACATTGGTGGCTTTTGCTTTGATTAATGTGCTCGAAGGATATTTTAATAATTTCATACAGCAATAGAGCAGAAATGCATTGGAGCCCTACGTTACTGTCTAGTAATAAGCTGAATGAGATGAACTACCGGATCTTTTGCTTTTCGAAGATGGTGCGTGTGAAAGAGTGAAAGAAATATAATATATTTCTCTTATACGGCATATATAAACGGTTACCCTATTTCTTACCTCTGTAGCTCTCTGAGATTTGGAGATCGTTGCAGTTTGACATTTGACTGTTAAATATTGTGTCAGAAATTAAGCACTTCGTTTGAGATGCGAAAATAAGTTTATAGTTGTCAAACAAATCCAGAGACTCAGTATGGAAGGGTTTGGAGATATCCGTCGAATGAGAGGTGAACGAATTCCTCAAGGTCTTCTGTGGCTAAGCCTTTTACATGAAAGACGCAGCAAGTAGCATTAAAAAAAGGTATGGATCAAGTTCACAGGAAATGACCTGAAAATTGAAAATGTTTACTTGTTTTGTAGAGAGAGTTTTACGCGGTAAAAATTGTATACAGTTCTATACATTAATACTTAAATCCCTTGTTATGGTTTAGTTATTTCTATCTGGTCAGCTCAATAAATCCATAATCTTGAATATTGCTCTGACCAAACTTTATAAATACAATCATAGGACTCTTAAGGTAAATTAGTACAATTCTAATAGTGCAGTACTGATAGTCGCCTAAGTACAATCTTATTACGTTATTAGAACGTTCTTATGTAGCTTGTTAGTTTTAGTATATCCTATAATATCTGTTATTTAAATAAAGTTTTTTTTATAAAGTTAACGGGACTTTATAAAAACTTATATTTATAGAATAACGTGTCTGTTAGAAATGCCGATAATCCTATAATTTAAAAATTGTTTTCTTTCTAAAAGAAAAGTTTTCCGATAGATATTTTGTGTAATGTTAAATAATTAATAGCTCTTGTTAGAAGTACGGTAAAATGTCTTATACCTTCATTGAATATTAATGATAATAGTTATAGGAATTGTATTTGTACTTTGTTACTACTCAAATTGTTTTAGAATTAAAATAACGACGATAAATTATACATGATTCTCACACCTTTTCTTCTATATCGGTCCTCTTCAGAGCTTTAAATAATTAAACCTAACAAATGAACCGAGGATGAAGCCGGAAGGGTCACTTTTTAGGTCCCTTTTTTTACCCATCCCATTTTCCCAATTACACAGCTTCCGACGCTTCGAAAGCGATTATTAATTTGTCCTGGTACACGTGAGACACTTCCTGTTAAATCTTCTTTAACGAGAGCGCGCTTAAAGAATTTCGTGGACTCTAACCATTATCTCTTTCTTTCTTTTTAACAGTAATATGTACAAATGGGGTGAATCGATGTGAGGAAATTCAGACGTCCCATTAACTGGAATTTTTTAAATAATCCCTGCTTCTTTTTTTATTTATATTTTAAAGTCTCCTTTTAACAACTATGGGTTTATCTGGACTAGTAAAGTTTAACGTGAGCTCCGAACCAGGGTCCTCAGCATTAAGCTTACCGACTGGCGAGTGACCAATTTTATAAATCATCCCAGGAGACATCCGGTCTAACCCAGCCTGGTTACTGGCGTGACTGGGATCATTCCTTGCCGGATTTTACACTCTTGCCTAGAACATTCACAAATTTTAAACAATCACAAATATAAAGTTACGACCATGCTTCAGCAGGATTCGAACCCGCGGCTATCGCAACAGTAGGAGGACCGTCCCACCGCCTTTACTATTGCGCCACCAAGCCGGCAATTCTTGCAACTATTTTGTTATAGGTAAAGGATATATAGTCTATTCAAATTTTTTTTAGCGTCATGGGTCATCAAGATATTTAATGTATTGCCTACTGCCATTGTTCGTTTCGTTAAAAAGAGACATAATGCTATCTGATACGCTCGAAAGTGAAACCGAATTAGCCGGTCAAAGTCGTTCGATTGTCAAGCATACGCAAAATTATTCAAAGTATTACAATTACGCATTATAAACCGACGAACATTGTTTTAATGAATTTCAAATTGCTGTGGTTTTTATTGAAAATATTTTTTAGCGTATTGCAGAGTTGTGTCAAATATACAAACGAAATGTATAAAAACAGTAACTTTTTTTTTTCAATCGAAACATAATTTAATACAATTATTTCAAAAAAAAATTGTTAGTCTGAAAGTATCCATAAAAAGCTGAAAGATATGCAGCTATTTGAGCGATATTGAACATTCGTTCATACGCTGTTGGGTAATATAGGATTTAAGTGGTGTAAAGATAACCGACCGGTTTAATGGAACTTGTAGACATTGCTTTCAAAATAATACAATTTCTAAAAACATAACAAAATCAAGGAAGAACTATTATATGAATTTATATATTTAGATAAGACGTGAATATTTCAGAATGGTACAGTCACTGTTACCAAGATCATTAACTGTAGAAAATGGTATTGTAGAATTAAATATGAGAATTCGGTTAGAATGTTTTAGGACAGAATGAATACTAACTTTTTTGTAGATATGGTAAATGCACTAGGCAGAATTCAGTGATTAATTTTATCAAGAATGGTGTACACAACTACTAGCAGAAGATATAAAAAAATAAAGTGGAAGGAAACCAGATCTAAATATAAAAAGGTAAATATGCTCTCGAATTCAAGTCAAATACATTACTTTGATATATAATTGGTAGATCAGGTCTCCAAGAGGATACTGCTACATAAAGAAATGCGCCTAGAACTCTACTTAATGGGTGGTGTGGACAATATTTCAATGTAATTATAATAGAACCACTCTAACCTACAAACTATTATACCTGTGTTCTTAATTGTTGTTTTAAGTCCTTCATTAATATATGCATTAGATGCACTATAATGTTAAAATAAACTATATATGTTTGATGATATTTTTGTTGAATTATTTTATTTAGATTAGATTTTTATTGTATGTTAAAGCCAAACTGAACCAAAACTCAGAGTTAATGCGGCAAAATTGCGATGTTCTGACGTCACAAATTTTGATGACGCATATACAAAAAAAATTTGAATAGTCTATAGATACGCTTTGAACAATTTCAAATTATTTTGAGATATTTATAACATGAAGTATATAAACTATAATATCAGAACTATTTAGAGTTTTTGTGCAGTTTGATACTGAAATTGTAATGGAATGACCATATATGGAAATGTAAAATATCTGCTATGATTTCTGAAGATGATATGATCCCCAACTGATTCACTTCTATTGACTATATATTATATATCCAGTTAAGTTAGAATTAAGTTTGTAATTCGACTTAGAATGCGAACGAATTGCGAATTGGTTATTCTGGTTTGAATTGTTTCAATTAATTCAGGAACGCCCCTAATGATAAAAGAAGATTTTTCGATCACCATCGTAGTCTTAATCAATAATCATCTTAATGTTAAAGTTTCAAAATTTGGGCACTGTGTTGATTGTATGTTTCCTAGTAATGTATATTTAGTGAGCTACATTATTGAGCTTTTTTAATTGTTTATTCTGCTAACTACTTGATACGTTTATGAGGAATGTAAAGTAAGTTGTTTTATGATGCTTGAACATCATCAAAGGAAAACTAACGGATAAAGGTATAGGCAACACTCATTAAGCTTTAACTTATTAACTCATAATTTGTATTAAATTCAGTAGTAATTAATTGTTTTCAATAACTTTTAATGTAAATAATAAAATAATGTTTAGCTAATTTATGGCACTATGAAAAAAGGCTTGTGAATTACAAATTTTCGCTAAATTAAATAATAATAGTAAAAGTTTTATTATAAATCTTCCTTCAATCTCAGTAATATTGAGGTTAATACTATAAATTGTATAATAATAATTTCGAATTCCGTTTTAGTTGAAATTTTATGGGATATAATATACAGACCCTTTCCCTCCTTTATATTTTATGGAGATATTTCAATAGACCTCCATGTTTGATCCTTTTTTACTGATCACTTAGCCCGAAACTTTTCGTCAAACAAATCTAACGATAATGGTATTTCATGTATTTTGTTTATCGAATTTTTATACCCTTATTTTCTATCATGCTTCGTCCTTATTTATAAAGTTGGGTATTAAAATCAATTCTACTGGGCTTCCAAAACATATTTTCGGTGAGCCTTGGAGTTCTTGGTTTAAGCGTGCTCTAAAATTATCTTGTTATTCAATAACTCAACTAGACCACAAGTAAATAGTTTGAATAAATAGATCAAATAAACTAATATATAATATAATATATAACAAATATTTATATCTTATATAGCAATATAATATATATTTATTTTTCGCATTGACAATATGAACTGTAGATTAGGATTTTAAAACTTTATATACCATGTGCTTTCACGTCCTTTGATTAGCGATATCTATTGGTGAAAATAGGAATTATCCATATAGTAATGAAAAGAACAATTTCTCATTTAGCAACATTGAGTTATTCCGTATAAAGAGATGCTAATAAAGCAAGGCTCAAAATTCAATGCCATTTTTTTAATTATTACTTGTTTCATTTCAATACTTTCAATACTTTAATCTGTAAGACTCAATCTATAAACACTTTTAGTAATTTTTTACTACGGTTTTTACGGTTTGGTTTTAAACAATTTAAGATATATTCTTCAGAGAAGTTTTAGACAGCTTAGCGGTTAGTGAATCAATTATTTTGTAGAAGTATACATGTAATGGGAAACATCCAAAATAAGATAAAATCGTTACAATAAAAATTAGTTTTCTGAAATTGCAATTCCCAACCGTTTTAATGACGCTGTCCGTTGTTTGTCAGGTATTTAAGAAGAGTTTTCTGTAGAGTATTGTGACTGGCGATAAAAAGTGAATCTACTACAATAATCCGAAGTGCAATAGATCATAAGTTAGTCCAGAAGAACCATCCATATCGAACTTAAATATTCAATCAAAATTAAAAAGTATTACAGTGCATATGGTGCTGTAAATATTTGCGGCACCAGTTGAATAAGTTTAACGACGTATTGTTACAAAAGAGATCAGCAGTAGCGAAAGCAGATGCAAAGTCATACCCCTGTATGATAACGCTCGGTCACACATGCAAATTGGAAATTTATGATGGATACACTGTTCCATCTTGAATGCCTTCCAGAAGACCTAACTGCTCTTATCAAGTTCCATTTATCGGACAGATCTTTCCAGGTGAAGATCAGGAAAACACTCTGCAGTGCTGTGTGGAAAGCAAATCGACGCTGACGTTCCCCGCTGGCCCCAGCCTTATGTAACCTCTTTATTTCAGATCTGCCTAGAAAAGAGCACATTGACGTCGGGGTTTATGCTGACGACACTGCTTTCTTCTCGTCCTCCAGGCTCGAGGTTACCATTCAATAACGTTTACAGAAGCAGCTCGATCATGCGGTCAATTGGTTCAAATTCTGGAGGTTGCAAATCAAACTTCTGAAAACCCAGGCCATCATTTTCTTTAAAAGTAAGATCAAAACAGCAACAATTCAATGGCTGGATAACGTCACGTACCTAGATTTCCACTTCGACCGACGGTTCGATTGGCATTCCCAAATCCAGAGAGCAATCCACAAAGGTTTGGTTATAGCAAACCTGCTATATTCTCTGATTTGCCCTTCTAGCAGACTGCCCATCTCCATCAAATCAAATGTTTATTTTACATGATGTTAATTGGGTCCGTACTCCTCTACGGAACTAATATCTACTTCCAGTTTGATACACACAACCAGGTGAAACGGCTTCAATTCTTCCAAAATAATCTCCTCAGGAGAATCTTAAACGCTCCATGGTATATCAGAAATAATGAAGTTCACAGGGAAGCTAACACTTCAGAAATCAAGTAATTCATATCTCAATCCTTCTACAAACAACAACTCAGCTCAAGTTCTTCTGAAAACACGCTTGCTCGCGAGCTGGTGGACATTCTGAAAGCTTGTCCCGTTAACCTCCCCTTCTCCAGGCTGAAACGACCTCATCCGTCGCTGCAGTCATAACTTTTGCCCCCATGCGACAGCATCTAGTCGTGTCTTAATTGAAGTTCGCGAATGTATAGTTAGTTTCTTAAGAGAAAGATATGCGTCATGCATTCCACCACCTAGTTTTAGGCCAGAACAAAAAATATATAAGTAAATTGTAATTGAAAACACACAGGGGGAAAAGGAAAGAAAGAAACATCATTCCTTGAAAATTCATTACTTGTAGTCAGTCAATGAAGTAATAACAAAAATATGCATCTTAATAGTTGCATATCGTAACATAAATAGTCGCTGTATTGAGTTCGATTCGGTAATTACTGTATTACTATTGGAAATTTTTTTTTAACTAGTTCTATTAAATAAATACAATTAAAATGAAACTCGATCAATCCACACAATGCGCACTGTCAACAAACCTTGATAAAATTGCAGTAGTCACAAATAAAATTATTCACAATGTTTTCCAAAATTTCGTAAGAAACGCAGTCTAAGTAAAGGCTGATCGTTTATTTGACTCATTTCCATTAAACAAAATCTTGTCGTTTTTTATCAATGGAACTTTTCAGTACTTTATATTTATTTGCGAGAAACGTATACTATTTTACAAACTCTAGTATATTAAAAAATTTGTCACAGCAATTAGATCCACAATTAATTGCTAATAGCACTAATAACTAGATAAACATGCCTACATACCTCCGCTGTGAACGAATAGCCTTGTATATGATGTTCTGAACCCTGTTGATTTTCCATTCCGTAGTGTATATATATTTCTTCGAATTGGTAACGGTACGCTAGAGGTCCACCGGATATATTCACATGTTGTTTTGTGTCTTTGTCTACACGAAAAACTAGTGATTGGCCAGTATTGTGCAGCATTCCACTAACCTGAAACCAAATAAAAATATGAGTATCTTGACCTGATAAACAATCGTTTTATAATAAGTAATATGTTAGGTGTATTAGTTTTTCAATGTCTTTTATCCCTAAAGGTGGAATACCCCTGAAACAATTCGATTACAAATTACAAAAATTGATGACTTAACAGAAATTTAAACATAATAAAATATACAATTGCAGGTGCTTCTGGATTATTTTCAATCGCAAAAATATATGAAATCATTAAATGATGATCACCCAATTATGTGCATATATTTAAAAGTCATTGGAATTTTGAAAGAAACTTTCCAGAAGAACACAGAATAAACATAAACGCAGAAAAGACTCAGTAATGACTAGATAGAAGACAATAACTTTCTTTGTATTGTGTAAAATTTATTTACTATATAAAGAACGGGAAGTTTCATTTGAGTCTCTGTTTAGCCCAAACCACCGCGGACAGACTCGCGAGAGAAGCCATCGGAAAGGAAGAAATCGGACTGGAAAACCACGGATGGATCAGCAGCAGAACCATCAATAGGATCAAAGAAGGAGACGTAAAAAGAAGGTGGCAAATGCATTGGGAGCAATCCATTAAAGGAAGAACCCTTTACAAATTCTGCCAACAAGTAGGGACAGGAAACATAGGACTGAGTAGGAAGGCTGTGTAACTGATGACAGGCCACGGAAATATGCAAGCTTATTTGCACAAGTTTAAGCTGAAGAAGACCGATGTACTCTGCAAGTGTCGCACAGGAACAGACGCATATCTTGGAGACATGCGAAATTGGAAAAAGGACCGGACAGCCGACGAGAACTATCAGCTAAGAAACGTAGACGGGATAGTCCATTGACTCCTCCTCATTGGAAACTGTCACAAGGATCAACGTTTGGGCCGAAATGGTGATTGATTTCGAGGAAAGGGATACCCAGAATGGCAGCCAAGAGGAGACGAATGCTGGCGCGCAATAAAGTGGCCAAGCTAGAGATTAGGGACAGAACATGACAGGGGACGAAGAGAATAAAAAGCGCAATAACGTCGCGACGGTACTGAACAGGCGCTCGGAGACTCATCCGTGAACCGTTTCCGGGATTTATGTAGGAAAGACCAGCTTAGAGTTTTAACAAGCACCAGAGCCAAAAACAAATGGTCTACAACTTCAAAGTGTATCGCCCAAACCTATAACTTAACTACCACTTGTCTCGAAACTGAATATTTTTACTGCAATATATTGTAACGTGTTTGATACAATTAAGGGTGCATTTCTAGGCTAAAAAAATAAATATTCTAGGTTAATAAACCTAAAAGCGAAGAAAAGCTTTCCGTTATAATTGATCTTTAACGAAAAGAGTTTTGCCTTTTAACTGTACATGTTCTCAATTATTTTATTAGGTGCTTATATGTATTCTGATACTTTTTTACTTTAAAAAGGCATTTAATACTAAAGATATATGCAATATTTACTAATCAAAATTTGTTCATACACTTCTAGTCATTACTAACCCTGTATCGACGTAGTATCAATCTGTTCCAGCGATCGGAAGCATCTAAGATCTGAAACAGATCTGATTCATCAACGACTTAGTTTTTTCAATTATTTCTTTGAGAGCTTAAACTGAAATTTTAGTTCAATAAATGTTTGCTATTCAATGTCTTCGAACATTTAAATCCTTCGAAGCTGTCATTTGCCATTGACGATAAAAGCATTACTTTAACAACAAAAGTACAGCGTCTGTATACTTTAAGTAACTTAATAACACTAAATATAAAACTCTTACTTGTCTACAAATATTGCTGATCAAAATATGTCCAAGCACCTAGTACAATACTGTATGTTATAAATAATTAGTTAGAACTTATCTGAATACTTATCTGTTGATTTATTGTTGCTTGTTTTGAATAACAAGTTATTTGCTAAAATTACGATCTTCTATATTTATTATTACATTGTGATGACGTAACACTGAACAGAAATATTAGTCACGTGTTCTTTTCACGAGCCTTTCTGGCGGCGTCGTAATACACTCATCGAATGTAAACCGAAAGCCATAAAGCAATCCCGGTTGCGGGTTTTAATAGGCTTCAATCCATTTACTTCGAAATTAGGTCTTAATTGTAACAGGTTCTGTTTAGGTCCCGCGCCGACCTCAAACTGTTCATTTGGCGTGCCGATTTCCAGAATTTGCTAAGCGAAATTTCCAATATCTGTCGTTCGTTTCGTTAGTATGCGTGTCGGAATTTGCCGTCGATTATGATTTGATTCAATGTATTGTGGTTATTAACCAACGCAAATAGTAGTGTATGACAATAAAATTTACATATTGTTATGAATTTCTTTTAAGAAATAATTTTGTCTAAATGTTATTTTTAGAATATTTCACATAGTAACGATGATAGTTGTCAGTTTTTTCCGTATCGGAATAAGTAAGTCATCATTTTCAGAAATACCTAGTTCACTTGTAAGATAGTACTATCACTATCATGCTGATTGCTTTGACTAATTCAATAATTCATTGGTTGACTATTTCACATGTTGTATTAGAAATACATTTTTATTCAGACAGAAACCAAGTCCAGCTTTACAAAAGAGAGGTGGATTAAAGTCAGAGAAAGAAGAATGATAGACGGCTAACATTGTCCGCAGCCAAAAGCAGGGTATTAGTATGTGGCACCATCAGCCATATTAGTTGATATTGCTATGTTGTCGACTATGGATTGATGATAAAGAATTATTTCAAGACTGTTTGTGATTATCTATAAGCAAGAACATAAAGGTCAAGAAAGAACAATTAACCCAATTACATCAGTAACTATAGTTGACAACACCTAAGTCATAATTTAAAAAACAATTAATTTAAAAACAATGTATAATTCACTATGTCGTTGATCGCGTAACTAAACACAATAATGATAGTAAAATTGTAAATGTTTTGTTCGTAACGAATTCGAATGTAAATTGTAAAAGTTCGTTAAAAAAAAACTATAAGTTGAATTTGTGTCCTATTGCGTGATTGGTATTCAAGTTATGGTTTATTGGCTATTTATTATATATGCTATCCTTAAAGTCTTATCTTAATAAATATATCCTCGTTAAATTTGATGCAGAAAATATCCCTTCTACAAGGACATGCTTTTGAGAAGTAAACATTCTCCATTATAGTCTTATTGACATAAGTAAATAACAAAAATAATAGTTTTAGTTAACGGACGTATCAGTGTTTTTAAAGTCGCTTCAGTGATATTCGAACCAAGAAATATATAACGCTGAAAACAGTTCTTCTTGGTGCCAAACAAATACATCAATTATCGTGTGCCATCCTCATAAAAAATTATTTTTAAAACAAAAGTAAACAGGACAATAATTCCTTGTTTAAGATGACAACAAATATCTTGCATATTTGTTTTATGATATTTTTATTTCTGTTAGAATATGTTTTCTTGGTTTTTAATTTCGATTAAATTATTACAAAATGTACAGTATGACAAAACTATTGTCTTTAGTTTAGTTTAAATTGTCGAAATATGTTTGACAAATACGGTAGTAGATTTTCTAAAATTCGATAAATTATTCGGTAGTATAATTCGTAATGTCGATTTAACTAATTTGGAGATTATTTAGTTGAAAATATATCACTTATCCTTCTTCAATAAGGTTCTATTTCCATCCAGTCTTGTATAGATCTAGAGTCTATTTCAGGTTTGTTACATCAGGCTAGGTAAAATGCCTTCAAATATTCAAAAATAAGTTCCGTAGATGCATCCTGAACGTCGCATTTGTCAGGATCTCTCAAATCAATACAAGCTCTCCACGGAGTTTCAAGATCTATAAAAGTATTCATTAAGATTAAACTCATGCAAATGGTACTTCTACTAATAGTGAACAGGTATCATGTGTTATTTTACAGTAGATCTGCAATCAGGATCGTATCTATATATTATCAACATGATCGCGAGGTAGCAGCTAGAACTTGGAGAGAGGGTTGTTGGATTCTTAGAAAAAATATTGTTACAATTATGTACATTATTACAATTTTAAAATTAAATAAAATTAAGGGCATTTGATGCCAACACCTTTCATAAATAATAAACATATATTGTACTACCCCCTAAATTCAATATTGCTATTTGCTATCTCAGCTTATAAGTTTAAAAAGCAATTATTAAGTAAATTATATAAAATATCAGGTATGTCGCTGAAGAAAGTCTACAAAATAGAACCAATAATTAATTTAAAAAGACAATTGCAGTAGAATAGTGATAGGATAATATACTATATACCCTATATAAGCTGAAAATGAAATAAAGGACATTTTACTACTTGGTAAGCATAATTTATGAGTATATGATGTACCATTTTTGTGACACAAATAGTGAAACTAGTAACTTTTGAGCAAGAAATTCGCTTAGGCCAGATGAGTTAGACAACGAGTATATGACATATTTTGGGCAAGTTTTGTATTGGTGGACTATATATTAGTTACCCTTTTAAGCTGAAAAATGAAGTAAAGTACATTTTTCTACTTGCTAAGCATAATTTATGAATATATGATGAACCATTTTTGTGACACAAACAGTGAAACATATAACTTTTCTGTAACAAATTCTTTCAGGCCTGTACTTAATATAAACGTGCTAAAACCGATACTTCACTTGTTATTAAAGAATCATATAATAACTTATTTATTTAACTAAATAATATTCTCAAAACAGTTAGACAACGAGTATATAATGACACATTATGAGGCCATTTTGTATGAATTATATTAAGTGTAACGTGTTAAATATAGTAATAACATGAAGTGATTTCATGTTTACCTGATATTATCCGGTCGTATTTCGAGTCTAATATGACGAGAATTTTATGATGTGAATAATGTGTATGCTATGGGCAATTTCAAAAATATCAACTTGGCCTTTTATGCAATCAATACCGTGCCTAAATACTCCGCTGGGATATAAACAGAAGTACTAAAGCTTTCATGATTTAGTGCGTTAGAAAGGTTACGTAATATTAATTTGCATTGGCGTACATTTGTGTGTAATATGAGAAGCATTTAATATATAAAAGGTGATTTAGTTTTTCCCTTAATTTTTAAAGCATGTCTTTAAACATACATAATTTTATTTTTATGTAATATTTGTTTAGCCTATATAAGGTTATTCATATTTTGTACACAATCACAGTATCCTCATATAGCCAGGACAAGATAAACTGTTAATTTATCCTTGTTATTAATTTATTTAAATTACAAAATTTGTTCTCCTTCGAAAGTGAGGCCAAGCTAGGAAGATAAACAATCGCTAAGCAGCTGTTTCAAAATATACCGCTCTCCAGCCTGACACGAACTGAAAGGTGGAACTTGAAGAGTCTATCTCTAGAACGGTACTCCAATTTTTTTACAATTTTGTGAGAAGATATCTATATTTTTTTTAAGTAACTAAATCTTGAAGTTATATTTATGTTGAAGTGACTATAAGAATAAAGGCATACGTTACATTAGCCAAAAAATATTTTCAAATTTCATCTTGACATCTTTTGCATATATAACTGTTCGCACTTAATTATTTTCCAGGATTTCATATAAATAAATTCGACAGAAAACAAAAAGTACTCTACAAAAGTATAGTTACGAAATAATAATAAAGAACCAAATTGCCATTTTTGTAGCTCTTTTTGTTAATAAAATGATTATATCTCATCCCATTTATCACAAATGGTTACGTAATATTAATTTGCATTGGCGTACATTTGCGTGTAATATGAGAAGAATCTAATATATTAAAAATGATTTAATATTTTTGCTAATTTTTGAAGCATACTTTTAAACATACTTTTAAACATACTTTTAAACATATATATGATATTTCTATAATATTTATTTACAAGCCTATATTTTTAGCCTATATTAAGTTATTCATATTTTGTACCGAATAACAATATTGTTTAATAGCCAGGACATTTTTTATTTTTTTAATTTATTCATTAATTTATTTAAAACATAAAATTTGTAAAACTAGTTCTCCTTGAAAAAGGTGAGAGCAAGCGTGAAAGACAAATAATTGCTAAGCAGCTACTTTAAAATATACTGCTCTCCAGCCTGACACAAACTGATAGGCGGAACTTGAAGAGTCTATCTCTAGAACTTTATTCCAATATATTTACAATTTTGTGAGAATACACTAGACCTACTTTATTATTTATTAAGATTAAAAAATTCGAATTTTACGTTCATTTATGTAACTAAATCTTTAAGTTAGGTTTGTGTTGAGGTGACTGTAAGAATAAAGGAATCCTATACATTACCCAAAATATTTTATATCAGTTGTTGAACTTGTTACATATAATAAATATTACTAATACCACATATGTTAGTGAGCAGAGTTCCACCATGACATTGATCACAACTACATTTTTAGAATGTGTAACTGTTCGTACTTAATTATATCCCAGCACCTTATACCATTAAATTCGACATAATACAAAAAAGTTGTCTACGAAATTTCAATTACTTAAGAAATAATAATTAAGAACCGAATATCCATTTTTATATCTCTCTTATTATAACTATATTAGAAATGATTGTATCTAATTCTATTAATCACAAATGTATTTTATCTCAATTGTATGAATTTATTTTATATATGACACTTCGTAATAATTGTACTATTTCATTTAGACATTGGGACATGCTTATTTATGCTTAATATTTTGTGAAAAGGAAACATCAGCGGCGATTACAAAAATTCCAGTAATCATTTTCAAAGTATAAAAGGTCGATAGAATCGTTACTGTTCCTAAAGAATCCCTTGTGGTAGCCGCTAATGAACGAAAATATAACAGTTGTAATATTTGAGCGTTATCGAAGAATAGCTAATACATTTTACAGTGGCGTGTGTACCTTTTCATACAGTGATTGCTATTTTGTTATTTGTATAATTATTGTATATAATGTTTTATTTCAAATAAGACTGATATTATTTAAAATATACCTGTATAGGTATACTAAATATAGACGTAGTTAGCTTTGTTAATTATGAGTGATGTTCAACAAATCCATGAGGAACGAGTAGATATTTTAATAAATATTTTTTATAAATCTCTTTTTATCATATTATCATTTTATTTTTGATTGAGTATCTGAACTGAATATTAAGTTCTCCTATTTTCTATCAATAAGGGTTGACTGAATGTTTCTACAAAGAATGGGTGATATGACGTAAATGATATAAGTTATATGAAATATGTAAAAACGGTGAGTAGATTTTTACATAATTGCCAAGATATTTATCAGAATCTATAGAAAACTTAGGAATATAGAGCCTTTTGAGGAATATAAGTCATCTCTTCAAACACTGCTAGGAAATAAAAGGATTTAAGTATTATAAAGTTAATAGAAAGTTGTTTTTAAAAACATATAATAAAATTAAGGAGACTTGCTATTTCAATTTGTGAACAGATATAGGTATTTCAAAACACTAAGCCACCCTTGCTAAGATATTAATAAAAAAATGTAAAGAAAACAAAAGCTGATGGAAAAAAGTAAAATTTACAATAATATTTGATTAGTTTCTGTAAATCATAATATTTTGTAAATAATTCATTCCGTATATATTGTTCTTCATGATAGAAACAGGAATGCAACAAAAATATCTCAATAAGTGTTTTGCAAAGCCAGTAATTAAGAAATTAATTTTTAATTTGGTAAATATAAATTAAACATTTAATTGTGTATACGGGAGTTTACTTTTTAAGGTTAAGGGGATACCATAGGTGGTTTATAAAAGTGTTTGATCTAAATAAATATAAAGTAACTCTAACCTACAAACTATTGTGGCTGTTTTATTAACGGTAGTTTGATTCCCTCGACAATATATACATTAGATGTACTATAACTTTAAAATAAATTATATTTAATAATATTTTTGTTTCATTATTTTATTTATATTAGAATGTTATTTTGTATCGAAGCTAAAATAAACTAAAATGGGTAAAATGTCAACGTTAAATGCGGCACCGTTTTGAAGTCATAAATTGAAATGACGTAAGTTCACTATAATTTTGGATATACTATAATATAATAATGAAAGGTCGTATTGGTATGAATTGCATTTCGAGAGTTACACAATAACAGTAAGCAGGATACAATTAAATTGTGGGATTTCGTATTCCATTTCATGGTACTATAAGACAAATGTTTTTGGTAACATTCAATTTTGTATCAGAAATAAGTTAACTAGGAATGTTTCCTCATTATGACAACAATTTAGTCAAAATATTAACAAGAACATATCGTAAGTTATCTGATCTAAAGCCATAATATCAGACCTGGCAAAACACAGGCCAGTGACTACGTGATGAGGTTTAATTCAGCAAAAATCGATGAAGTGTCGTCTAATAGTTGACATGAATAGCCTTTTTTATAATGTTATTTATTTATTTTTATCACTGCAACAATTAAATAAAAATTCACTTTAATTCTGGATGAGTATTTATGTAGGCATCAAAAATATATCGCTAAGAACAGCGTTGGAAACGATTGACTGAAAACGACTATCCATTATTTAGTGACTACCTTTTACTATCGACTGTTTGATTGGCTATTTTTGGTGTGGCTCATTTTACTACTTTTTACTATCGACTGTTTCAGTCGCTATTTTCGATTCTATTGATTTGAATACTTATTAGTATCGATTATTTCAGTCGTGTACTTTTAGTAACTAGTTTATGACCTACTAGTTTCACTCGACTGATGTTTAAGGTTCTGGCTTTGCCGTCCTAGCCGCCTCCTTGAAAGAACTGTGCCGAAATTATGTTTACATGGATTTATATGTAATATACGGTTTCATGTTTTGCTTGTAGTATGATTGCAAATAATTATATATTGTACTTTAATATGGCAACATTTTGAAAACTTTAATATTATTTATTAATATAATAGGTTAAAAAGAACACCAATTTGATTGATAAATAGTAAAAAATTTTTAGTGCGTTTATGTTATCTTCCCACGTTAATTTTACATTGAGGCGAAATAATAAAAACTTAATTATATTACTCAATGAATGCCCGATTCCTCAAGCAGAATCAGCTAAATACCTTGGAATCCATCTTAACGGTAGATTAAATTGGAAACATCACGTTAGACAAAAAGCAAAATACATTAGAACCAAAATAAAACAACTATACTGGTTAGTCGGAAGATACTCTCAACTTGATCTAAAATCAAAGAGGTTGATCTATAATACAATTATAAATCCCATTTGGACCTATGGGGGGCAAAATATATATTCAAATCAACTAGTTATACAAGGTTGTTAAAACATGGTTCTTCGATTGATTACCAATGCCTATCGCTTTGTAACCAACGAAGAACTGACAGATGACCTGGAAATCAAATGGATTTGCGAATTTATCCAAAATTTCGCCTTGAAACACGAAAGAAGTTTACTAAATCATACTAACGTGAAAGCAATACAACTGCTGGACAGCGCGCAGTAAGTCAGGAGATGGAAGCGAACAAAACCATACGAACTTATCTAAAGTGTATACATTTAGTATACACTATAGCTATAAGTTAATAATTAATAAATGATTATAATTTTATAATTGAGGTATACATATTGATGTATTTCTCTCTATTTTAAGTACATTGGAAAAGTACTATTAAGTTAATTGTAAATTAAGATTGTACTAAGCGTATCTAATAAAGATGTTATAAAAAAATGTTATCTTGGCAACTATTGGGTCGTTTTCTGAATGACATTTTCGACATTCTAAGTCTCTCAATGTTTGTTCAAGCCTTTTGAATGTTAAAACTTCCTTCATTCAAGTGTCAACGAGTACTAATATTCCTGGTAATAAAATATTTCTTATTAACTATAAATGAAATTATAATTGTATTTGAAAAAGTTGCGATGGTTAAAAGATTGATTGATAAAATACGATAGTCAGATATATAAATAGTCAGTTTTAATAATGAACATTCCTCTTCTAAAATCATATCAAATATATAAAATATAGAAATGAAATAATTTAAAATGAAACAGTTATTTTGAAGGTAATAAATTACAGCAATTATCTCTTTCCATTTCTTCTTCAAAGAAAGTTCGAAAACAAATATGTACATCATCCTTTCTCTTAGGGCATGGTAAAAAAATAGGAATAAACCATTTACTTTTATTATATTATGTCAATGTAACTTTCCGAATATTAAAATACGATTAAATATATTTGGTATCATTATTGTATTCCTTTTTTCACACTGCCACTTGCCAATTTAAAATTATATAAAATGAATTGATCTGTACGTTACAGAGAATCACACAATTATCTTCGTCTTTTCCTGTCTCGAAGTTAGTACGAGAATGAATTAGTACATCTCCGTCTATAATCGCTGAATAGAAAAACCGTGGAAGTGTGTCGATTCTTCCCAATGCTAGTTAATAATATCTAAAACCTCCTATTTTCGAAACTTTAGCCTCAAAGTCGTCTCGTATTAACCACGTTTCCAGTTCGAATTGAACATCCCTCCTAACTGTTTTACGGATAGGACCTAGACAATAACTAATGCCTAAGGTAACCGCAATACCGACTATAAAGCCCCAACGCATACAAAAAAATAATGGGGCACGCCTCTGAGACCGCTATTACCCCCGACGGGAGCAAAAAGCACGGACCCCGACGACATAATGGATTCGATCATTAGCGGTTGTCCGCGGCTACGCTTGTATACGGTCCTGATTCGTAGCGACCGACGAGGCCTCATGATAGATGACCGTCGACACTTTTCAGCTCGTTGTCGCTAGTTGGCGCAACTGTACCCGTTTGTCGGCGTCGTCACGTCATCAAAAATTCAACGACTGTCTACGTAATTATGGGGCGAAACTCTCACAAAGCACATCTGCATCCTTTTAGGGATAGTTATTTTTTACTACAGAGGTGGTTAATTTTTTTCATTCCGTCTGAGTTTAAATATATATATTTAAATTGATGCCATTCCTAAAAAAATGTTTGAGCAATTCCATTCATTGAGCTATTTTCTAACTCCTTCGAAATTAGCGCTGCTAACGTGTATCCCATAGTCGGACGAGGCAAGCTCTGAAAAGTTCGGTGGGTTCGATATGCCCCACTAATGTGCTTTCAACGGTTTCTTGACCGGATTTGCTTAATGAAACGGTGTATTCTCGTCGTGTAAAATTACATTGCCGCCTCTTTGGGCCCTTTCTGGACATTTTTCCATCAATGCATGGTTTAAATAGATCATTTACTGTCGGTAGCGATCACTATTAACTGCTCTATCAGGTTTCAACAGTTCAATATACTCCATGCCCCTCTGATTCCATTAAACACAGAGACCTGTATTACGACTAAAACAATTTGGCTTAGGAGTTAATCGGTCGGCTTATCCAGGTGATAATCATTATTTGTTTCCGCTTGTTGTTTTCAAAATAATTCCACTTTTCGTCACCCGTCATTATTCGATGCAGAAATTACTTCCAATCATACCTTTGAAGCATGAATTTAATGAATATTGCTTTGTAAGAGGGCGCGTTATCGCTCTGTATAGTCACTTTACCGCGTCTTCGTTCCCATTCTGGACATTTTTCGATAAATGCATGGTTCAGATTGTTGTAGGTAGCGATTACTATTAACTGTTTCACCAGGTTGCAACAGTTCGTAATACACCACGCCAATCTGGTTCCACCAAGCAGAGGGCATTATCTTGCGACCAAAATCATTTGATTTTGTAGTCGATCGGCCGTCTTGATGACCATGATTTCCCACTTAATTTACCTTTGAAGCTTCATTTCATAGCCGTTTTATCAATTTTCCATTTTCATATCACTCGTTTGATGTAGTATCTATCTTTCCATCTTTTGGATTGTTCCCAGTGCTCGTAATCGGTCGCTAATCATTTTTTGGACCACATTTAACGCGTTTGGTCTTCAGCCAATAACATTTGAAGTTTCGCATCTTCACACTTTTTCGGTCTACCAGAACGTTCTTTAAGCTTGATGTCAGTAGAATAAAATGGCATACGCGTTAAATCATATCATACTTATGAATTGCAATCTGAAAAGCGGAATTGACTTTTACGTTTGAATCAAGTTTATTTTCAGAAATCCACCAAGTACCATTACTTAATATGTCTGCTAATAGTTTTGTACACCTTGATTAAAATAAATCAATTTAGAAAATAAACTATGCAGAGAATGATTTTCGTTGGTAAAAAAAGTCACGTTTTTTTTGCGGATATTTGAAAAGTAACAAAAATAAGCTTTGATACGTGGTTCAATGAGAAGAATTTGCAGAATAATAAAGTAACTCTATAATGATTAATTAGTGATTCTTATTATTTGGGCAGTTATAAATGAAAAGGCTATTGTGTATAGTTACCTTAATGTATTTAAAAAATTTTTTTTTGTTTTTACAAACAAGGTTAATTTCACAAGCCACCAATTGAAACAAACAGTGTTTTATTGCTGTGCTTGTTTGCATGCACTCTTTCAGTCTATTATCAGATATCATACTAAGATATCGCTACATTTAAAATAATGAAAATATTCTTACTAGAGAAATTTAAGAAAATTTGAAATGGAGACTGAACTGAATATTTGAAGAATTTAAAATGTGATTTTGATGTTTAATTTTACAACATTTTCGAAAAAATATTGTTTATTTTCGGCTATTTTCGTACTAACATTTTAAGGTATTAATAACGGTTGAAGGATATAGTAACATCTTCAAAATGTGCTTGAAGAAAGCACTCAAAGCATTACAGATAACTGAAATGTTATATTTAAAGAAATGAATGTGTCAAATAAAATGTATTATTGAAAGAGTTTGATCGTCTTCAAGTGCAAAATTCTTCTAAGGATGACTACCGTGCTATCAAATATCTCGAGAGTGATACCTCATATCAAGTTATAATTGTAGATGTAGGTGTGGACTCAGAGGTATACAAAAGCAACAGGAAAGGTTTACATTATAATAAATTTTGTCTTAATATGAACCCCAGTTTTTGATTATCTTGCTGAATGAATGACAAAAGCATATTTATGGTATAACTTTTATAATCTTCAGATCCAGTAATAGGCAATTTCTACGTATTGTTGGAGCTTTTTCAGATGGAGAGACACTGATATCGTTAAAGCGTATTTTGATAATATTGTTAAAGGCAACCCGATAAACGCTTTTAAGTGACGAGGAAGATAGTTGAGTAGTCGTTTTTTAAACATTTTCATTAATTATATATTGACTCGCATTCAAGTCATATTGGACTGCCCCTTATTTCGACCTTTTTTTTAAGTGGTGAAGAAGATAGTTGTATTAAATTTACAAATAAAAATTGTATCTTTTTTAGACATTTTTGTTAATCATATCTTGACTCGTATACAAGGCATATCGGAATGCCCATTATTTTCAACCCCAATTCAAAAATATACCGCTTAAAACAACGAAACAAATTTATCGGTTATTTAATATATAACGACCGACAAAGTTTCTCATGAAAATTTATTAAGCGTGACTAATAAAGTTGTTTTGTTGTTGTTCCATGAATATTTTATACATATTTCCGCTAGGTTACATCCACTGTTATTTGAAGAACTTTTGTGCTTCCACGCAATCAAATCGATTATTCAGGATACGACCGACGCTGGCCATATTTGGTTCTTTTAATTTCTAATGTCCGTTTGTTGTTTGGTCTGGGAGCACAAAAAGAAGAACATTTTCTTTATTTTCCTATCGCTGTTAGCATGAACGTCCGTGTCTAGGACCTAAGGGTTTCTGATGATTTGATTCCGTGTATTTTTATTTATCATTTTTATCATATTTAACCTTAGTGGTTCTTTTTATATACCGAATAAAACAATACAATTAAACATATATCTTATATAGCAGTTCTATTGCAGGTCGCCCAATAATTTGTTATAGTAAAGCTCTAACAGATATAGGTAGTGTTCTGTTGTTTCAACTTGGGTGTTTCAGTACATTTGCAAAGATTTTTGCAATATTTTGAAGAAACTAATATTCATTGAGACAGCCTTGTGTATTGGAGATATCACTTAAACATTTATAAAATAAAATTCTGTTGCTAATACTCCCTTAATTTTAGAAAATATGTTTTCACATAACTTAAGTACAATTTCAATTATAAATTAACTACTGTTTCTTTAATTTTTAGATCAATTCACAATCAAAGCGAGTGCGTGGAGAATATATCAATAAGTTAATAGTAATATATACAATTCATACAACGTAAGACAAAAGTCCCACTATCATTGACGCAATTTCCGCTAAATGGCAATAAAAGAACGATTATTTTCAATTATCATTATCACTATTTCTTCTCGTTCTTGTGGCGTATATTTATCCATAATAAAATTTCGACGGCTACACAACACAATGGTTAAAGCAAAACAGAGCTAAACGTCGTATGACCAAGATGACTAAGGTAGCTGGACTTCTGCCAACAAGTTCCAACCAAAGCCAAGTTCACTTTGGTTCGCTTCAAACTCTTGATGTCCACGTTTCGTCCAGAAGTTGTATTGTACTTCCATGTTGGTGTGACTCAGTAAATACACTTTCATATTTTTTATCGAAATATTGGATTCATTCCTGAATACACTTAATTTCAAGGTCCTTGCGCAGTTTTTAGTACGTTTAGGCAGTCATGAGCATTAGTACTAAATTGTAAAAGTTGGCTTTGACAGCATTTAATCAATAATAAATCGGTTCAATGACTTGTAATATAATCTCATATTTGTATCGTTTAAGTCTAAATAGGTATTTCGTTAGTTTGAGGAATCAGGAAGCCCCCGATTTGTATAATTTTATTTATATCTCTTTGCGACTTATACTGTGACATTGTACATTCGTCCATTTCCTCCTAGGAAGAGAGAATACAGTAATTTTCACCAAATTTCTGCTATTACATGTATGGTAAGGCTGCTTCTTTTATAAAAATAAACAGATAACATAAATGTGTTTACAAACCATAACATACTTTTGATATTATTTTCAGGTCACTTGAAATCATATAATTTTAAATATTTTTTCAATTGCAGCAGTACCCTACTCAGCACTCTTTTTCTCATTTACCTGTAATACATACATAGTATCTCAAGTAGTAATGAAGAGTTGCTTGCCTTCGGCAATAAAACTAATATAGTGATACCCAGATATCTTGCAAATAATCCATCTTTAAGATCCTTTAATTTCTTACTATTGTTAGGTGGTAGCTATATGTGTTATACATTACTGAAATATAAATAAAATGGTAGCAATATAACAAAATTGTTTCATTAAAACAATATTTCTATACCTATATATTTATGGTTTATTGTAATTTTGAAAAGGTTTAAGTTTTATGAAAAAAGTCTGTTATTCAGCCAACATATGAGGAATATTGTCGTTCATTTTGGGTTTTAAGAGTGGTCATTTATTATAAGAATATGTGGCAAAAAGCTGGCAGCGTTATATTGTTTTCTTTAACCGCTGTTGTGTTTAGACGCAAGGAATGGGGACATTAGGCGAGATTAATATGCGACTGGATATTCTGAAGGAAAAATAGTCTGGATTTGGGGGAGCAAAGGTCAGTTGGAATATATATATATATATATATATATATATATATATATATATATATATATACACTATGGCATGTATGAGTCAAGTGTTTAGAATTAAAGGTTCTGTTTATATTAAAATATTGGAGATTGAAATAATATAATATATGATATGATAGTCCAGTCCTGCCGTATTTTTACAAAACGCGTGTCGATATTCGGAAAAAGTATCGCAGTTCAAGTTGTAAGGTCACCAAAGTTGAATTGAAGGTGGTGAAAGGTTTCCTCTTCTAGCAATTAACTATTAGAATTGAAAATAAATGCCTTTAAAACATCTGTAGCCCATAGGTTACTGGTACAAGTATCACACTTCAAGGTGTAAGACAATCAAAGGCAAATTGAAGTATATTTAGTATATATAGGGAATTTGGCCAATTTCATTAGCTCCGTTACTCAGTCGTAGATTATTTGAAGTTAAGGACAGCAAAATTTGAGAAATCATTTTACATAAGAGGAGGACGAAGCCATATACAATACTTATAAATATCATTTCAGTAGGCAATTGTTATATAGCGCGGCTAATACGGCACTGATAACGAAAACTCATTGTAGTGTTTCACATATTGTTATTTAAGTTTTCTACTATGCTATTGAATCTAAAACAAGCGGCTAAAAATAATTAATTTAAAAATTGATTATTTTTAACAGTACAGATACGATGCGCACTGGTAAACGCAACCCTTGCCGCCAGCCAAATGGGCCAGAAGCTGAACGAGAGAGTGAAAGGGATCAAATATCAAAAAAATCAGCTTACTTGAAATTCTTGTTTTCTCTGCGTCGCTAGCTCCCGTACTAGAATTATACCTTTCTTTATTTGCATATTTACTTTTGCTAACAATAGAAATTCTCACGATCAAGGACTCTAAATTAATTCCGTAATGCAAAAAGTATGAACACACACAACTGTTAGAGAGTCAAGATCTTTTAAATGTGCTGGCAGAAATATCATATCTAACTCAGAATAAAGAAGAGATCAATATGTGTTTATTGCGGAGAGGAGCATCTTGCTAATCATCGAGGTTACGTTGTTGCAAAATAGTTACAGGGACATCGACACAAAAGTGACTCTAACAAAAAATGAGAGTCAAATACTACCACTTAAACTTAACAAAATTAACCAAGAACTAAGAAAAGACGCTTATTGAAAAATGGAAATCATGACTTGAATTGTAAATGGAGAGCGCCAAACAGTTCTTGATATAAATAAGATAGATGTTTTTGATATCAGAAACATATTTTCAAAACAATCCTTAATTAATCCTAATTAAACATACTATGCAAATCATCCAGAGTATGCAGGAAAAGGAGGAAGTGTGGTGATAATAAAAGAAAATATTTATCATTGTGAGGAAATTAAATTCTAAACAGAAGATATCCACGTCAGAGCTGTAGCCACCAAGAATATATAGTCCACCAAAATATCCACAGTACATCAGTTGCAAAAAAGTGCGAAGAATTTTTGAATATTTTTCAAGAATATGTCTGTGATTTTGATAGATAAACCCACATACCGACCAACGGATACAGTTAAGAACCCAGGCCTCCAGATTTCTATATAACTGGATACATTAAAAGCAATTATATGTTAATTTCAGAAAATCGGGAACTATATTCAGACCATTCACTGATCACAACAAAGCTGTGCTGACTTTAACTGAATCCATCATATCAAAGCCAAGTTATTCCTAAATAAGTTTTAGAATATTTTTTTTTGTTCTGGCCTAAAAACCAGGCGGTGGAATGCATGACGCATACCTGGTCGGGGAGACTTGCCCTGGAGTGACAAGTTGGACCGGGTTATGTGGGACTGCCTCTGGGCTTACCAATACACTTCGGCCAACCGAAACCGCCTCACAGTTGACCCCTGGGGATCACTTCTGCTACTCCATTAAATTTGGGGATATGGCACCCGCTGATCGGGCAGCCGTTATTGGGCACGAGGGCCCGGCGATTCTATTGATTCGCGAACCTGAGTGAACACACAACTGGGTACTGTTGTATGGGGGCAAAAGTTATGACTGTAGCGACGGATGAGGTCGTTTCAGCCTGGAAAAGGGGGAGAGCTTAGCGGTGACGCGGTGCTAAGCTCCCAGCATGTCGACCAGCTAGCGAACAAGCGCGTTTTCAGAAGAACTTGAGCTGAGTTGTTGTTTGTGGAATGATTGAGATATGAAGTGCTTGATTTCTGGAGTGTCAATTTCCCTATGAATTTGATTATTTCTGACAAACCATGGAGCATTTAATATTCTCCTGAGGAGCTTATTTTGGAAAACTTGAAGCCGTTTGACCTGGTTGGGTGTAACAATCTTGAAATAGACATTAGATCCGTAGAGGAGTACGGACCGAATTAACATCTTGTAAAATAAGCATTTGATGGAGATGGGAAGTCTGCTAGAAGGGCAGATCAGAGAAGATAGCAGGTTTGCTATCCCCGAACCTTTTTGGATTGCTTTCTGGATTTGGGAATGCCAACCGAACCGCCGGTCGAAGTGAAGACCTAGGTACGTGACGTTATCCAGCTATGGAATTATTGCGGTATCGGTCTTAAGTTGCGAGACGCGCAGTGCGTAACGGTTCTTGTGGAAAATGATGGCCTGGGTTTTCAGGGGGTTGATTTGCAACCTCCAGAATTTGAACCACTTGACCGCATGATCGAGCTGCTTCTGTAAACGTTCATGAATTGTAACTTCGAACCTGGCGGCCGTGAAGAAAGCAGTGTCGTCAGCGTAAAAGGCGACGTCAGTATGCTCCATTCTCGGCATATCTGAAATAAGTTTTAGAATAATGTTAGAACAAACAAAAAAGGCTTGGGAGGCCAAATATCAACTGAAGAAGAACTGAATTTTGAGGTGGAGAAGGATATCAACACTCAGCATTGAAAATACCTCAGCAATAAAAATAGAAAGAAGACCTCAGAATTAAACAGTAATAACTACCCTAAAGAAATGTCTAGAAAGAACATCATAAAAAAAAGAGGAAGAATAAAACCTGTTTTGCAATATTTTTTGATGTTGCTCAAGCTTTCGATCAAGTTACGCATGAGTATTTAAAGGATAAGATTAAAATGCTTCTCCATGACCGACTTTCATATATAATTGAACAATTTAAACTTAGAGTTTATAAGATTTAGAGTTAAACAAGATGATACGTATTGTAACTTGATGAAAATAAAAGCGGGAGTGTCTTAGGGAAGTGTATTGGGACTAGTCCTTTATATGCGGTATTCTCTGGATTTACCTACATTCAATAAAAATATTCTACATTTACCTAATTGTAAACATCGAAATTCCAGCTGTTGGAGATAATAACACTGATTCAAGCAAAAAGTTATAAAGAGTTATTTACGAAATACAATGCTGGTCAGAAATATAGCGCATCACAATGAATCAAAATAAATCAGAGCATATGGATTGCACCAATTTAAGAATAAAGCACAAACAAGTATATGTTATATTATACAAACTTTACGGTCCTGTTTTAAGATTGAGTGAATAGTGAACGAGTGAGATGGGTTTGGTCTGTTTTCTAATAAATAAAGCCCCTCAATGTCGATTTGTGTCGCCGTTTGGCAAGTCGCTTCTTCTTTCTTTGAATAAAACGATTTTTAAGTTTAACTAATGGATTTTTTGTTCTAAACCCTTTCCTGTTTTATAATATTAATACATCAACAAGTAGTCTCGTCAGGAAGTTTATTCAAATATCTTGGTACGACCCTTAATGTTAAATTCATCTGGAAGCCACATGAAAGAAAAATTAAAAAGTATGAACTGAAGTTGTAGTAGGTACAAATATGTACGGATTATTGGGTAAATATTCAGCACTGCCAGTATATAATAAGCTTTTACTATACCAAGATTTTAAACCCGTGACGCCCTATGATGTTCAATTCTAGAGTTGTACCAGCTAAATAAATATAAATATTATATAAAGGTTAAAAGCAAGATACTGCGAGGTACTGTGGATGTTCCATGTTACATTCATAATAGCAATCTTCATAAGGACCTGAAGATGGATACTGTCGATAACAAAGACCTAAACAGAGAATGATGGCTTAGTCAGAAACTCGAACAGA
Organism: Rhynchophorus ferrugineus; assembly: GCF_030347505.1. NCBI lineage: Eukaryota > Metazoa > Arthropoda > Insecta > Coleoptera > Curculionidae > Rhynchophorus > Rhynchophorus ferrugineus. Next base: position 76,148,746 of record NW_027472581.1, read on the forward strand.
TGAAAACTACTAGATCAAGTTCAGCCAAGGATATTACTAAAACTTATTCAATGCACATTAAAAACAGTGACATAGATATTAAGCTCAAAGTGTAGAATAAGTACTTTGTAATTTTAAAAGTGTAGCAAATAAGGATAAAAACAGATAGCGTATTAGTGTTAACTTACTAGTAGCATTTACTAATAAATAATAATAAAAAATGTCGCTTTTTTATATTGATTGCATGTTTCTCATAGTAATTCTAAAGAATCAAATGAAACAAAAGAACAAAGAAATGATAAATCACTGCGACAAATGCGAACCAAAGTACAACAGATAAATAGAGAAGATTAAACTGCAAAAAACTGAACTCACCCATTGCCATTCATCTAGAAGGACTGAGAAACCTCCTTCGGCTATGACAAAACCACATTGTCCCTTAATCCAATTATTTAACATGTATGTAATATTTCACACCTTCAAAGAACAAAAAACTAATTTTATATCCTTTACGATAAATCCACGCAAAATTAGAAACAGAATCCTATATATAATCCGAATTTTACAATAAAAATATCACCAAAACGTTAAAATGTTATCGCATTAAATATTCCGTAACCCAACAAACCAAGCCAAGCGCCGCAATTTAGTCGTAAAACAAAATACAATCAACACTTTAACCAACCTCCCCCGCTCGGATAAATCTCGCCGCCTACTCCGCATCCATTAAATGTGTATTTTTCCCGACCATAATATAACCGCCGCATATTAATCTTCTATAATTCGCGAGATCCTCATCCGTAAATACCACAGCGGTAGAAGAAAACAATATATCGTCCACTCGGCTCTGGCGTACCGTCCCTTTTTGACAAATGACCACAGTAGAAAATCAGATCCGATGAGAAAACATTAAGTGTTTTTTAAATAATTGAATATTTCGAGGGTTCGGCACTCGGAAAAGTTTTCGAATAACTCGACGAAAGTATTCATGAAATATTCATGAAACGAAATCAAAATTGTCTGCTGTTGTTTAATTTACCTTTGCCGGAATATTTTCCTGTTTGTACACTACCAATAGTATTCTCCAAAGTAATTGTACGGGAGAGGGTTCTAAAAGGCAATATAGGGATCACTGGAAACTAAAAACATTTTTATAGTATGAATATTTTTCGAGTTATCTGTATAAATAAAAATAAAAAGTAAATATTCGTTTATATAATATAAAAATTATCCGAACGTTTTTGTAGCATTATTTGCACCATGTATTTTTGTTAAAATTGTTTAGCTAATTAAATGAATTGCTTCTAGATAACTAAATCAGCTAGTACTAGAGCGAAGGTTACCTCAATTTAATTTTAACATCTGCCACGCAATTTATTTAAAAACTATTTGAAGATATAAAGTAGGTGTTTATTTTAATTAAAATGCTTATTCTCTTCTCTTAAATTTTTTGGGTACCATTAGATATTTGTGCATGTTACCATTTCTAACATGTCATGGGGAATTGATAATGCTGTGAAGAACTTGGTACTATACGGGTTTCAAAATGTGATAATTGTGATAATTGATGTGATAAATAATATGGTTTGATGGTCATTTGATCGATTTACCTGGTGTTTATAAAACATAGTAATATCCGCTAACTTCCTCAGCATACAAGTCAAATTTTATTATGCATTTTAGTGGTAGCTAATTAAGAAGCACTCGCCGAGTTATTAGATAATACTCTGGAACTATCTTGATATAAACATTTTTTCGATTGTCGACTAATTATTGACAATATCCTACGGAGTTATTAATTTGTCACTTTACTTATATTTCTATTTGGATTAAATAATTTATCATATTGTTCACCATATTAAGGTTGGAAAATATTTTCTAAGCACTGAGCAAATAATTTTGACTTCTCGCATGCTTCTTTCTTTCGGCGGATTTTAGTAGTTTGTTCGATTTGATCTTTTAAACAAACTCGAGAGAATAATCAGTATTTTGATCGTCTGCTCAGTACTTTAGAAATTCATAGCCGTTCATAATTAATATACTTTAATTGTAGAAAATTATATTATAGAGTGTGAAAGCTTTATGAGCGTGTATGTTACTGTTCAGAATATACATGAACTTTTGGTTAAAATGTATGAGGAAAGAACTAATACTAACTATTAAACAGATATGCCAAATGCGTTAAGGAGAATGAACTGATTAAATGTAGTTTTATCAAGAAAAATGTATATAGGTAGAAACAGAACAAACTAAGGAGAAATAGAGTGTTATCGAAATAACTTAACAAAAAAACATTGCATCTTACGAAACAAGAACTAAGTGTAAAAGGTAAACATGCTCTATAATGAAAGTAAAATACAATACAGATATGCAATAATGAACAATTGTGGTGTATTAGGCCTTCGGGGGATATCACTGCATAAAAAACGCGCCTAGAAATTTACCTAACTAGTGTGGTAAAAAGTACAATGTAAATATAATAAAACAACCCTAACCTGTAAATTATTGTGAATGTATAATCAATTATTGTTTTGGATCCTTCGTTAATATATGCATTGGATGTATTATAATGTTAAAATAAATTATATTAGACAAAATTTTTGTCGTATTATTTTACTTAGATTAAAATTTTGTTATATGTTATAAGTCAAAATGTACTAAAGTTGAGTTGCTGAATAACTATACATATAATTAACTATATATCAATAATTGTATCTCAAAAATGTTTATCCAAATATTAGGTTATTTAATACTCTCCATACTATAGTTGAATTCTATAAAGTATTATAGTTCATTTTTACACAATTTTATCATTTTATTATAATAATATCTATATTTAATTATAAGCGTTTTTGTCATGCAGTTTGGATCACCAGCGACTTGAAATTTATGAAGATAACAATAATGGTATGATGGTGAATATTAATGGGGTAAAGTGCCTCGCTTTCAAAAATTTGCCAGGAATACTTGAAGAATGCTCCTTACTATTGATACTGTCGTTCTCGAATGCACAGGTTGAGAGAAAATTTAGTGAAAATTTAGCTCATCAGACAAAATACTTGTAAGAAAAATATAGAAAATAGCGTAACGTTATAATTCATAACATGACACTATATTCCATATTATAAGAATATAAAAAATAAATATTATTTAAGGCCTTGAACATTGTTTCACTTCCTAAAATAATTTTGAGGGGAATTTGTGGGGAATCAGAAAAATTTTCTGGAAATTTGGCTTGGATTATTGAGATGTTTTATAAATTGAAGTTGATTACTATACATTTTGATTATTATATACTTCCTAATAGCAAATATGCTATCAATATAATAAAAACTAATCATTTTTAATTATTCTTCTTAATTAATTAATTTCTTAAATACTCGATAATAAATTAAATATATATATTTTAATTTTCGTACTCACTTTTTGTTTGTCTATATGTATGTGTCGTAAATACGGATCAAACAGGAGCTTATCTGGTTCTACATTGACAGGACTTTGCCTTCGACCCCTCGAGCACATATTCCATTGAGGATTCATTAGTCCCCAGTATGCAGGGCCTGAAAATAAAATAGAATATAAGTACATTATAGAAAACTAGAGGCAGTTAATAATTGATTATTATTATCAATATTAACTGTTCTTGTTGTTCAACTAGTAAAGTGGTAAACTGGTATATCTACTTTAATAGTTTTGATGATATTGAGATACTACACATATAAAATTAGCGTTTTATGGAAAGAAAAATGTAAAATGTGTTTTTTGAATTTGGTGCTTTTCTGCAAATATGTTTGTCATTAATACCTAGAGAATTAAATTATCTAAAGAAATGTTCTTGAGTTAGTTTTATTATAAAGCATTATTATTGAACCTCTAGTATTTGGTTGTTGCTTTGTGCATTTACGTACGAAACCTGGTATAAATTAATTTGTAGTTAATATTTGTTTCCTTCTCTATTCAGCCTCATTGCAAACGGTATCCGAACAATAAGCCACTGTGCTACTTTAAACTATTTGTTTGTTGTTTTTTAAGAGGGAGTTTCAATCTCTGGGCGCAGCTCCCATCCCACTACATGAACATATTGTAGAGACTGGGTATCTTCCCTTAAATCTCACATGCTGCTGTCCTCTTATTCTACCCAGCGTCAATGAAAGCTCGTTTGTATGTTGCGAAACTCCCTTCTCATTTTATAATATGCTAACTTATTTCCTGCTTTATATTGAGATCTTGATACATGTATATGTTGCTCATGATTCAAAACAAAACCTATGTAACAGCAGGAATCTACTGTATAAAATGTCAAACTGGTGACACCGCCTAGAATTGGCTTGAGAGGGGAAGTGTGTCTATATAGGTTAAAACAGGTCAAATGAAAATTTCTCGGCCCGACAGATAGATGGCGCTACTAGAATTAAATCCTTTTTTTTAGTTAGCCCTAACCCTCAACAAATGCGTGTGTTAATTTGACTGCTGTCGGTCATTAGTTTGTGAATTATGGCATTTTGAGTGAAGCAACTTTTGTTATTGTTAGAAAAAAATGCATAAAAAGGAATTTCGCGTGTTGATAAAATATTGGTTTTTGAAGGGAAAATACAGTTCAAAGAAAAACTAAACTTGATGCCGAATTTCCGGACACTGCCCCAGGAAAATCAATCATCAAGGGTTGGTATGTTAAGTTTAGATGTGGTGAAGTGAGCACCGAAGACGATGAACGTAGTGGACGTCCAAAAGAGGTTGTTACCGACGATAACATTAAACAAACAAAATGATTTTGAATGACCGTAAATTTAAATTGAATGAAATAGCACTCTAAAGGTATCAAATGAACGTGTACATCATATCATTCACGAATATTTAGGTATAAGGAAGCTCTGTGCAAAATGGATGCCACGCGAGCTCACTTTTGACCAAAAACAACGATGAATTGTGACAATGGATGAAATATGGCTCCATCACTTCACTCCGAAGTCCAATCGACATCTGAGTGCACTGCACACGATGAATGCGCTCTAAAGCATGGGAAAACGCAACAGTTCGCTGGCAAGTTTATGGCGTCTGTATTTTGGGATGCGCATGGAATAATTTTCATTGACTATCTTGAAAAAGGAAGGACCATCAACAGCGACTATTACATAGCCTTATTGGACTACTTGATGGACGAAATCGCCGAAAAACGGCCGCATTTGTAGAAAATGAAAGTGCTGCTTCACCAAGACAATACGCTGTATAACAAGCCAGTGAAAAAGATAGCAAAAATCCATGAATTGGGCTTCGAATTCCTTCCTCATCTACCGTCTTCTCCAGGTCTGGCCTCCAGCGACTATTTCCCGTTCTCATATCTCAAAAGAATGCCCGCTGGGAAGAAATTTTCCTCGAATGAAGAGCCGAAATTGAAACCTATTTTGAAGCAAAGGACAAATCGTATTATGTATATACGTCACTATCAATGTAATCAGTGTATCACCCTTGAAGGTAATTATGTTGAATAAAATGAAACTAATTCTACCAAAAAAAATTGTTGTACTATGGTAGGCCGGGGACTGTTCAATTGACTTGTTATATTTTTTATTTAATTTTTTTTATATTTATAGTCAATATTACATATGTAGCACCTATTATTTCACCGCCCCCAATACATTTTAACATATATTTATTAACAGTTCTTAACAACAAAATAATAACAAAATAACTTTTCTTTAGTACCCTTAAAAAATATAACTCGCGCAATAATAAGATAATTAACCGGAATAAAATTAATCGTCAAGAAAAAATGACAGGTTGATGTTGGATTGGCAATACATCCGCAGTTAATCAAAGCATTTCTCAGTATAGGTTGTCCCAAAATATGGATTGAGAAGCTCAAAGATCCCTAACCATAAACTATTACAAGTAAGAAACATTAAAGTATTCAAACCTCTAATCCATGGATTACCAACACATGCATCTCGGTTCAAGATGTAAGGCCACTAAGGACGGACGGAGGTTACTCTGAATTAACATATTCTACTGGAATTTGCACAGAAATCTGCAAATCAAGATAAACGGCCAACAAATATCGATTGTAATAGCTCAGTTTCTTAGCAATAAACGTTTGGAATATGAAGTCCCTAAATTGTGGAAAACCATTCTGTAGAGGGTACCATGGAAATATACTTATAACTGCTATAAGATGTGCGGATGGAATTGTAATCACGTATATCCATATGGCCTTTTCTTCAGGAAAGAGGTGTTAAGCAGCTCTGACTATCGGGCCATCTGTGTTAAATTTATCTGAATGGTGGAAAAGTAAGACGGGTTGGTCGAGTTTCTAATAGATAAAAACCAAGAGTGTCCCTTCTTCTTTCCTTTAAATTAAACCAGTTCTTAAGTAAAATAATAGTTTCTACTTGGTTTTAAAAGCTCTTTCTTAATATATCTTATATATAAAATTCTCATGTCACAATATTCGTTCACACACTCATCTGAAAATAGTGTCTATTTTTCAACGCCAATTTTTTTTTAATATATTTTTTTTATTATGTGGCATTAAAAAATACATACAACCCTAAATTTACCTTTTCTATTACCAACCACTGCTTTTTAGATTCTTCGATAATATATGCATTAGATGTATCATAATGTTCAAATAAATTATATTAGATAACATTTTTGTTGTCTTATATTACTTAGATTAACATTTTGTTATATGTTATAAGTCAAAATGTACTAAAACTCAGAGTTGCTGCGCCAACATTGCGACATTTTGACAGATCATGTGGGCTTAGCTGTTTGATGTAGATCATTGCTGTTTAGAATTAACTATACATCAATAATTGTATTTCAAGAATGTTTATCCAAATACTAGGTTATTTAATGCTCTCCATACTATAGTTGAATTCTATAAAGTATTATAGTTCATATTTAGGCAATTTTATTATTGTATTATAATAATATCTATATTTAATTATACATGTTTTTATCATGCAGTTTGGATCACCAGCGACTTGAAATTTATGAAGATAACAATAATGGTATGATGGTGAATATTAATGGGGTAAAGTGCCTCGCTTTCAAAAATCTGCGAGGAATACTTGAAGAATGCTCCTTACTATTGATACTGTCGTTTTCGAACGCACAGGTTGAGAGAAAATTTAGTGATCTTAAAAAAAAATAGAAAACAGGGATGCGTAATGCGAGATATTTAATAAATTGAAGTTGATTACTATACATTCTGATTATTATAAACTTCCTAATAGCAAATATGCCATCAATCTATCAATATAATAAAAACTAATCACTAAAATCGCATTAAAAATACATACAACCCTAAATTTTCCTTTTCTATCACCAACCACTGCTTTTTAATAGACATTTTAATAATTTTATCATGTTTTGTCCCACTCGATAACATCAATTATTATCACTTGGTTTTGTTTTCCAACAGAGGTTTTGAACTTACTGGATTTACCAGGCATGCCACCGCATAACTTACAATTGAAGGTTGGATCACCAATTATTTTGCTTCGTAATTTGAACCCGCCGCGGCCATGCAACGGTATGCAATTAGTCATTATCGAAGCCACCATTTTAAATGGCAAGTTTCGAGGTGAAAATATATAATACCATGAATACCTATTATACCCACACATGTGCCAATTCAATTTAAGCGTATTCAATTTACGATTAGATTGACATTTGCAATGATAATTAATAAATTCCAAGGCCAAACAATGTCTGTTTGTGGCTTAGATTTGAGCACACCATGTTTTTCTGGGATACTTATCCAATCATGTATGTGTAATTAGAATAGTTAGAATAACAGTGAACATTTCAAACATAAAGGAACGATTTACTCATATTGTGGAAATGGAAATTAACAGTGAGTTAAAAAGGGACAACTCTATTGACATACGTGTTTACAGAAAGGAAAATAACAGTGAGTTAAAAAGAGACAACCCTATTGACATAAGTGTTGAGAGTGACAAAGTAGTCGATGGACCATCCCCTTCAATATTGGCAAAATCCGACTCCCTAAAAACTTCGTTTGTCATATTATCAGGACGGAAGCTAGAAATTACTGAATTAGTGTAAAAATTCATCGTGGTTACCTTCCTCATCTGATGCTTCCAATGCACAAAGTGTGACATCAATCATGCTGTCAGAATTTGATCTCTATAATAGTAGCTATTTTATGATGAATGGTTTGGATATGAAATTAATATAAAGAACGAATTAGGGATAAGTGAAAGCATTATGATAATTAAGGCTGGCGAATCACTTAAAGGCCGGGGGCTTTTAACTGTTAATTGTTACTGTTGTGAATGTCGACTAGTTAGACGAACATGGTAAGAATTTTGTAAGGATCTCATTATTGTGTTTCCTATCAAATAATCTCTAGGTGAACTTTCATATAATGCAGCAACACTACGATGCCAAGACTGTCCATCTCTTAATAACTGCGGAATTCGAAAAATCTGCAAGATCAGAACTTTTCACAACGACCTCCTGTGGAATAGGGTTTTAAGTATGATTGAGTACGGCTTATGTCATTTTGAAGCTGGAGCGGTAATACAAATTCCAAATCCCGGCAACGGGCGAGAAGTTTTAAAAATTTTAAGCGAGTTTGACGGTCGCAAACGAAAGGAGCCACCAAGGTCATTTTCTGTTGATTTTCCTAAAATACCTCGTCCACAAGAATACCAATACATGTGTGAATAGCCGGGTCATGGGAGAAAGGAATGCACTCGAAATAAAAAGATAAAGTTTTATTTAAACAAATAGGGCCTTTATTTATAGTTCCTAATATATAACATATATATAACCTTAATTATTTGTGTAACTTAATTATGAACATATTTGTTAGCGCCAAAGGTGTATTATTAACTTGTGCAATAGAGTATGAAATTGATCAAAATGTACTATTAATGCACACCAAATAAACCTACATTTCCAGCCAATAACATTCGAAAATGTATATATAGTCACGTTCCATCATCAAACGCGACCTTGTCGGTTTTACACCAGACGCGATTTCATCAAATAAAACTTCACGTTTTTCAGATATGAAGTCGAAAATTATCCACCATCGCAATTTACTTTTACAGCCGGCCGACATTAATTAAAGGCAAATTGGTTTAACATTAACCACATTTACGAGTCAATATAATTTTTTACGGCACCTTTATATGTCGTAAAATTTCAGCCAATATAAAACGTGCTAGTTATAATTTTGTCGTTCAGGTCCATCCGGCTTTTAAAAGACAAATTTTAAATATACTCGCCCTGTAGCCCGATATACTCTGATATTTCGTTATGCGGATTTAATGAAGCATTATCAGAAATAACGCGGGGAATTAAAAAATGTGTTAAATTGGCGAAATATTCACACGTAAAATTTTATATTATTACAATACTGATTCTACCATACCATTCATTAGTGAAAGATAGGTAGATAAAAATAAATTATTACTACATATTTTAATTCTATCTTATCCATATTTTAATAAAATATGAAAATTTAAAATAAAACCTTGATAAAAAAGTTTTAAAATCTCTTTTACCGCCTAGGGATTGGACTTGCCAACTTCTAACGGATCAGCTTAAAAATCATTCCGGAAGGTATCTAGACTCTTCCAGCCTGATTACTAGCGCGATTTAGATAGATATGTCTCACCACGCTCTAGGTTTTGACAAGGTCTGCTATTAAAAAAATATATTTGTTCTCTCTCATAAAATGATTCCTTATTACGGCGAGTAAACTATGCTCTCGATATTTTATTTTAGTATCAACAGGATTAACCAAGACAGAAATATTACAACAGGGATATCAGACGAAATCAGAGCCTTCATAGGTCTCTATGCCACCTAAAAATAAATTGTGAACCAAGCAAGTAAACGGAAAGCTATGCTTAATGAGTCATATTTTAAAAGTTTTCTTCAATTTATACCACTAATAATAAGTGGAGATAGTGAAAGCGCAACGGGAAATACAAAAAACAGGAATAAGAAAAGCAATGTTTTGCCTATATACGCTGCTATTGAATTAAAAATATGTATATATGTTATGTAATATGACTCTGACTCTCTGTTTTCTAATAGACCCTCAGCCACCTTTTTATCGTTATTCAACAAGTTGCCTGTTCTTTTCGTAAAATAAAACAGTTTTTTAAGTAAAATAATATTATTTATTAATATTTTGTATAATAATCAATTTTTTAGTTTAATACCCTTTCCCAAAATACAACGGGAATGATGTTGCTGCGAATTAACACAGTTTATTGGAATTTGGATAGAAGATTGTAATTTAGTGTGAACGGTCACCAAAGGCGGATTACAGTAGCCCAATTATTTAGCCGTAGACTATTGAAATCACTAAAATTTGGAAAACCATTCCGTAGAATGGTACCATGGAAATTTGGGTATAAACAGTGCCATTTCGAAGATCTTCAATGGCAAACTGGTGGATGAAACTACAATTGATGCTCAATTACAATTTTTATAATAACTATATGCTGCCCTGACGAAATATCCTGAATATTCCTGTAGCCATTACTTAGAACGAAGGTGTTGTGTAATATGGCCCTGACTGTCTGTCTGTGTGTTTTAAAACTACCTGTGAACGGGTGAGACGGGTTGGTCTGTTTTCTAATTGACCTTTAGTGTCGTTTTGTATCGCCGCTCAACCTGTTGCCTTTCCTTTCCATAAAGTAATACACTTCTTTTTCAGGAAAGCAAGAGACGTGTTATTGAACGGCAATACAAAACATCACCGACAGTTTTTGTCTATTATAAGAAAGATAAGAAGCACTATCTTGGCGATATTTCACACGTTACATCTTTCAATCTTAACACAAGTACTTGAATACGCAATGTATTCCGTATCCAGTGACATAACAGACGCTAAAAAGCTTTTTATTCCACGAAATATGGAAAATCAGTTAAACAAGAAAATTTAGCTTGATTGTCGACTCCAAGCAAGATCACATCTACATAGTATAATTTCATTAAAATAACACTGGAAACCAAAACTGGAGGTTAAAAGAAACATACAGAAGAATGAGGTGATGAGAGCAAGTCGTACTTTAAACTAAAAGACTAAGAGACTATAATAATTGCGACAATAAACAAATTAATCACGAACTGGACATTCAGAATCGCATCGAGCAGTTGACAAATGAGCAAATAAAACGTAAGGCCCAAATTAAGAACATTAAAGTGTTACATTTAACCAATACTGCGGTAATAAAATGTAGATGTAGGACAAGTAGCAAGAAAATATCAATCAATACTAGTTATAGATAATCACCTTTGGATAAATAGAAGCAAGTATATGACCTGGCAGAAAGAATGCATCATGGATGAATAACATAAAAAAATTATTTAACCGAACAGCTGCATATAATCTTCAAACGGCACCAGGCAGCGAGATATAGATAGTCCCACATGCTATACGACACGTCTAAAAGAAGAAGTAAATGGTCCGAACAGTAATTGAAGTTGCGTCGCATAAATAATTTGCAGAACAAGAACTCGTAAGAGCCGGATTTTAGCATTAATATATGTGCATACGTTTGTCAATTAGAAGCAATTTTTTTTTCGGTATCGTCTCCACCTACAATTCTCCTATTTCATTAATAATGATATATTTAGTCTACAAATACTACTATTAACATTTATTATCCCACACTGCAAAATTAGCCAGCACAGACATATTTTTTTACATTAGGAGTCGTGATATATTCATATCAACACAATTAGAAAATCCTCTTTTGATTTCATATTTCTTTTAAGTACACCCTCAAAAGGTCGACATATAATCAGACACGATGGCAATACAGACATGATTCGAAGAAATCAGAAAATAAATAAATTACCGAAGGATTTTCGACAGTGAAAAATATATGGTAAGAAAAATGGAAATCTCTCAATACTCCCTATATCAGACGTTTGATTTATTGCATGGAAAAAAATAAATATTCAGAATAAATTGGACAAATCATCAGCATAGAAACTTGATACTTTTGTGAGTGTCTGGGTTACTTTTTTTACATTTTTAAGATTCGTTCTGGATGACAATTAAAATGATATATATTTAGAGACCCATTTGATCACCCACATTTGATACGATATATATTATTGCAAATTTGAATTATACGACCTAATGATAAAAAAATATTTATATAGATATCTGGAGGAGGCGGAATCGTTTATTTTATGTTTACAAAGAAACAGAACCCCAAAATAATACTCCGAGAATAATATTATATTTTTGCATGTGTCTGGATCAGTATTTTGTTGAAAATGTGAAGTATCAATGTAAAGAAATGTTAAACCGTCTGTCTTAAAAAATTAATTAAGTTTTTTTAATATTATTTAATTATTACATTGTTACTAGTCGTTTCCGTCTAGACTACAATTTGTCTTAATGATAACTTAAATATAGGTATATAACTAGGAGGACCCATCGGGCCTATCTCAGTCTCTGGTGATGAAATAATGTTTACTCATTTCACTGCTGTATTTTTTATTATATGCACCCTACTACACAACACTACACAAGATCAGATTATTTGATTATTTTGAGTCTGTGTCCTGTTCTGGTGGTATACAAAAGCTGCAATATTTCAATATTCTTATGAGAATGGAGTCCTTCCTTATGCCCCCTTGCAATTCTCTTGATTTCTTGACTGACTGTGGGTATCTGAAGGTCTCGATGTAGGTAATCAGTCCTATAGTATTTGGGTGCGCCCACAATACCTCTCAGGACTTTGTTGTGAAAAATTTGAATTTTATTTATGTTACTCTTTGCATAACATCCCCATAATTGAACTCCCTATGTCCATATAGGTTTCAATATTTGCTTATATAATAGCAATTAATTATGTACTGATAATTGTGATTTTCTTCCAATTAGCCAGTACAGTTTCCTATATTTCAATTCCAGTTCTTTTTTTCTTCTTTATATGTTCTTTCCAGCGAAGTTTTGCATCTAGATTAATTCCGAGATATTTAGCGTTGTTGCTATATGGAATGATAGTATTATTTAATGTTATTGATACTTGTACGGTCTGTTTATAGGTGAACTGCACATGTACAGATTTACTTTCATTAATTCTTATTTTCCAAGCTTGTGTCCAATTATTTATATTGTCACTTGCCTGTTGTAATTTTCGATGGGCTTCTTCACTATTGTGTCCAACAGCTATAATCGGAGTATCATCAGCAAATGTAGCCAGCGTAATATCCATTTGTGGTATATCCCAAGCGTAGAGTAGATAAAGCATTGGCACCAGTACACTTCCTTGTGGTACACCTGCTTTAGCTTCTTTTATTGTAGAGTAAGCTTGTTCTTGTTTGACTCTAAACATTCTGGTTGTAATGTATGATTTTAATCGTTCGGTGTGTTGTTTTGGTAGCATTTTCTGTAGTTTATGAACGGTCATCTTCATGCCAAACCTTATGGAAGGCTTGTCCTATATCTAAGAATACAGCTGAGCATACTTTTTTGCTTTTGTAGGGTTTTTCAATAACATCTGTTATTCTGTAGACCTGGTCAATTGTTGAGTGCTTGTTGATAAACCCAAACTGGTGTGTTGGTATTAGGATTTTTCTCTCTATGATCGGTTTTATTCTTCTCAATGGGAGCTTTTCAAAAATCTTAGATATTACTGGCAGCAGTGATATAGGTCTATAGGATTTTATGTTGTTTGGTATCAATTAAATTAATTAACTGCTAACTGTTATACGGTGGCTTCAGAATTTCTCTATATAAAATAAAATTTGCCCATTTAGTCCAGTTTAGCTATTAAGTATACACATTATGCACAGTATTTAGTATACACAGGCGCTAATACTTTTGTTATTTTGCTCCACCCTATCCTAATTGTATGTTATAGAAGAAATTATTTAAAAGCAATTATTTTGATGTTAATGATAATGAAGACTTATTCTACAGAAGCTAGCTCATGCTCTCAAAGCACACTCGAAAACGTTAGCACTCTATGAATCAACTGTTTATATGTGATGAGAAACATAAAATTGGGAGAAAATGGCCATTGCACGAATTAACTGAAAATTCCATTTCGAACTATTTCAATATTGTAGTTTCATTCCTTGTCAAAAAGGTAAAAAAACGATAATCGCAAGCACAAAAAGTCATGGGTTAGACTAGGTCAATCTGTGTCGATACAGCCAAAGAAAATGTTACTGCAGATGTCACAAACTGAACGATATATCGTTTAAAAAATGACCATTGCGAATAACAGGCCTAAAGTCATCCTCTTGTATGACAATACTGGGCCACATGTTTCAAGAGTTATAATAGCTCGATTTTCGAAGTTGTGTCACATTGAACGTATTCACTAGACATAATGATTTCTGATTACCACTTATTCTTAAATTAGAATTCCAAAAATTAATCCATGATAGGATAGCTGCCAATCAGAATCCTTAGGCCTCCAGAAAGGTCTTAAGGAAATTTTGAAAAAATTAAGGAAAATATTTGTTTTAAATCTATATGGTTCTTAGAAAAATGTGTTCAGTTGAAATTCTACAAGCGTAGTGTAAAAAAATATAATATAATAATAATATATTAATAAAAAAATTGTATTTAATCTAAATACAATGGCTGATTCATCGAGTTTTATACGGTAAGGAGAGATTTAATTGTTTTATTTTCAAGTACATTATTTATTTTATGTTTTCATATTAAAAAAAATAGTAATAAATAAATTTTAAATTGTTTACAATAGATTCACCCGCTCTCAGAGTAATAAAAATTTGGAGAAAACATTCGAAGCAGAAGAATCTGATGATGACTGCGTGTTGGAGAGTAGTGATGATGAATATTTTCCCCGAGACAGGCGGCAGCTTCAGATTGTGATGATACAGGTAATTAATATTTCTATTTTCTCTTGTGTATGTTGATAGTTATAATGTATCTGATGTTATAAAAATTGTATATTTTATTCATAAGAGATGATGAAATTGCACTCAATAATAAAGACAAAGACCAGGAAGATGAAGATAAAGAAAGTGAAGATGGAGAGGATGAGGATGAAGAAAGTGAAGTAGAAACGACGGCGTCTGGAATGACAGCAAAAGATATTACTCAGTGGGCTGCGACATCACCAAGTGAATATCAAGGTGGGAGGCGTAATATTGTTCGAGAGATATGTGGACCTAATACGAACATGCTGTTAAACCCAGATACGTTAAACTAGAAAAATATATTCGGTATGCGAGAACCCTATTTGTGACGAACAATATATTACAACCACGACATGTGAAGGATGTACGAAATAATTTAATATACTACAATTTGTATAAGGCACTGTGTCATAATAAATAAAATAATGTAAATAAATAAAAATATATAAAATATGTAAAAGAATAGAATACGATATTAATAAAATAAAATAAAACGGAGTTATGTATTTCTTACCTACTATTTTTGTTACTGTTTATAATAAGAATTATTGTTTAATTATCGTTTAAATAAAAAAAAATTTACAAACTATATTTTCTATTGTAAATTTAAAAGTCAAATTAACTAAATACTTTAATAAGCAGTATCTGAAGTGTGTATAAAACCGTCGTTCATATATATTAGTCTTAGTGGGTACCCGCGTACCTCTATATTGAACGGGCGGGGTATCAAGTTTGATAGTTAATAACTTTTATTACTTAATTGATTGTTAAAAAAGTTGACGAAAAATGGGTGTCAAATTACTTCAGTTTTGGGGATCCAGACGGATGCAGATTTAAAATGGATACCTGGGTGCCGGGTCATTGACCAAACGACTAAGAATCTAATATAATATATAGTATTTTTTAAATTCTATTCGCATGGCAACATTAAGCAATGATAATTTTCCTGCCCTTTTACTGCTACAAACTATAGTTTAACATCGATTCTCATATAATATAATTGGCTAATTTTGATTTTTAGTCAACTTTTTAGTGACTATGACTGAAATAATTCAAGAAGGCATTCTATTTTAGATAGCCTGATTACTTGTAAGATCCTGTTCCTTGTTTTGTGTCAGATTTTTCATTCTTGGTTGATAGTTGGCTTTGACCTGGTTTAAATTATTCAGTATGTAGACAAGCAGAATTGCCACTATTTTATGACGCTAATATCCATAAATCAATATGAGTAACTTAGGATTATATCTAGATGAGCTATAGATAGTAGACTAAATACTTCTTTTAAGATGAGTTAAAAGATGTCGCAACAAAGGGCCAATTAGAGATATTGAATTAGAGAATATTTGAACTGTATAGTGTTGCAAATTATTATCAAATTACCAGAAATAGTTTGCAAGCAGTCTTTAGTACATAATTAATTACCAATATAATCAGCTGAAAAAAACAAACCATGACTTCTAAGGCTTATTTTTTTTTAGATTTATAATAGTATTATATAAAAAGCATCTAAAAACTATTCATCAAAAGTGTTATTAATATTAACTCAGTCAGTACTATTAACGCGTTTCTATAATAACAACAATTGTGGTTATACAGGTTCTGGTCAAGGCTAAATATTTCAGATAATCCCAATTTACATTCTTTAGAGCCTTTAGAAAAGACTCAATATAATACTCATACATAGCATCTGTAATATTTTAAGCCTGCTGTGTAATCAATTCGTGTTTTTATTAAAAATTAGCTTTTTCTCTATAAAATTTTTATTTTTTTTAAATAATTTTATAAGTAATATTTACGTCTCAAATAAATGACGTTAACAATTTGTTGGATACTTTTTAAATCGTTCTCCATCAAAATCACAGTAATAGATCTAAATCCCATCTGTATTTAAACATTTTTAAAATCGTGCTGATATGTGTTGGGCAACATGTGAGCAAACAACTTAAACCTGTCTTTAAAAATTTCACATTAAATTTAATTTTCGGTTATGTTCTTATGAAAGATAGATAATTAAAATGACGCCCAATTTTTAGTTTCACTGTTGACAAATAGATTATCCTCTGAAAACTTATTGAACAGTCTAGCATAATATATCCATGATGCATGGAGATTTACGATAACCAAATGCCGAAAAATAAAAAAAGACCTAAATACATTAAAGCATTTGGGCTTGATTATTTCAAAGTCCGCTTGCTTTTATTGTCGACGGTGATTCGTCAGCAGTAACAGTTTGGATGCCGTCGAAAAAGAGAGCAGCCAGGACCGAGACAGGGGAAAAAACAATTGACCCCCAAGAAAGGAAACGTAACGAATACGTAACGGATCTTCGGATACGCCCTTCCGTTGTTTTCGAACTCATTACGGTGTAGCGCCAACTTGCTGACAAATGACGCGCGAGCTGGTGAAAAATGAAGTGGGGACGACCGACGACAACTTGATAAAAGGGCCAAAACAATCTACGGGATAGCCACGGCACATGGTGACGTTGACGGAAACGCCGAATGTCATTTGGTGTGCGTGCGGACATTATTTTCGTTTTTAGGCGGAACTTATAGAAATTACATTAGTAATAATCCCCTAAATGTCGACAATAGTATAATTAATTCTTAAAAGCATTAATTGATTAAATTCAACGCCCAATGTGTAGGCAAGATAATACGAACACCATGCAAAATAGTACATATTGATGTCGGTAACGTTCTTTCCAATTTACATTCCAAGCCTTGTAGCTTTGTATTTATATATCAGTCCATATATATATATAAGAAGCATTCATTGGGCAACTCGGACAGTCATGTGCGCATGAACTTCTCTACTTCGTCGTCGGTGTTAAATTTTTGAACTCCAAGGGATTCTTTCAGTGTTCCAGAGGTAGTCGCAGGGTAATAAATCCGGACTGTACCTCCCATTGTAATTCCTATATTGTATCAAGCGTGAGACGCATGGTATGAGAGCGCGGGTTATCCTGGAGAAGAATCGTACTTCGTGCTGGAATGCTCCTCCGTCTCGAGCAATATGCGGATTTCACGAGTGTTTTCAGAAGGTTAGAGTAGTATGTAGTATTAATAGTAGGTTGGGTGCGCAGAAAATCGACGTACAGCACTCCCCGCCGGTCCCAGGTCACCGTACCCAGAACTTTATCCGCGGACCTGATTGTCTTCGCTTTGACTGGCACCCCTTCCTCCTTCTCCCTCCACTCTTTAGACGACATATTTCTTTCAGGAGTATAATAGTGTACCCATGTCTCGCCTGTAGTTAGGATTCGCGTTAAAAAATTGTCCACCTCCGCAGTTCAATAGTTTAAACCCCATCGAGCCGTTATTTTGCGATATTGAAGGTGTTCGTGGATGATATACTCTACACTACCAATACTGCCGAGTTCAGCCGAAACGTCTCGAACATTCATCTACGGTCCTCCAAAATGAGAGCGGCGGATGTTGTCTGGTGTGATGCTGGTTCGCAGTCGACGATCATGCGGCTCATTCTCGACGGTTTCGCGGCCATCTTTGAATGTCATTTTATTTATAGCTGTACTAAATTATGAGTTTATGGAAGTAATACAATCTAATATAGATGTTAAGTTCGGTAATGTATTAAGATACGACACAAAAAAATATTAATGTACAAAAATCAACTATATCAATACGTTTAATTCTGGTTAAATAGTGAATCTGACCTTGAATCTGTAAGTTGAGAGCAAAGTCAGTAGGTATTATTGATTTAGAATCTCATGAATCTAAGAAACTACATTTTAGCAAACCGTTTATCATAGTAAAAAACGAACATTTACTCTTCAATATAAATTGCCTTCAACGTTGGACTAAATCTGTGCTCTTCTGGAATTGCTGTTCCAAATGAATTAATTTGTGAACAATCGTTGTAATTTTGAGTGTTCGCTAGAAAAATGTCATGATTCTGACGTTTAGCCGCAAAGAAATAAAGGCAATGACTCAGGCGAAGGAACCAATAAGAGAAATTTCACTTTGCTATTAACGCAATAATCCAGGCGCTTCTTCAGCAAACTTCAATGCCCAAGGCTCGCAAACTATGTCTATAAGACCAATGCAAACGAAAGTTTGCTAACTGTATGTCAATTGTGCAATAGTATAGAAACGCTGCTTGATTCAAATCAACACTTGAATTATTTCTTCTTGCACTTCGAGCATTATCTCGTTGTTGACCTGTTCGATAAGCCCTACGATTTCTGATTTCTAATCCAGCCAATTCACGGGCTGTCCTTCTTTTCTCTTATGTTTGAGAAGCACGAAATCGGGCCTACTTCATGCCGTATCAACGCGGCGCCCTTCTTGTGCAATTTGTCGTTCTTCATCACTTAACTTATTCGCAATCTTCCATAGCCTAATTGTTTTACGGCTCCGTTGGAAAATAATAGATCTTATTGGTCGCGGCATTATTAATAATAATTAGTAATAATACTCATGCAAAATATTTTTCGACAGTGTATTAATTTAGTGTAATATCAATACTTACAATGTGTTGCGTATTGCAGTTTCTAAATTAGATTTAATACCACAGGCCTATTTGTAAAATATTATTTAATTGAAATTCTACACTGCTTAATATGACTTCCAATTAATATGACAAGCCAATCCTTAATTATAACCTTAGCCGACCACAGGTTTCCAGCATCAAGAGCAATATATCTGTAATGAACTTTTTAAAAAAAATTATGATTTACAAAACTTTAAATGTTATTCTTTTTCCATCCAGATTTATTTTCTTTACTCTCTTTTTATTAGTGTTTCCAAGAATGGCCCAATAGTTGCGCGATTTTGGATTTTTTAATATACTTTTAAAAATTCTATTCTTTTAACAATGCCTGGAAATTGCATTGGGCCTCTTTGTAGGTTATCTTTATAGTATTACTTTTTCCTAACAGTGTTTGAAGTGCTGACTTATGTCCCTCAAAAAGCTGCACATTCTAAGTTTTCTATGGATACTTTCCAAACTAACAGTTTGGCCTGATATAATTATATGAAATTATGTTTATACTGAAAAAACTATTCAGTTTATATACATTTCATATACTTAACCTTGAATAAAGATAACGTCAAGGAATGTAGGTACTTTCTTTTCGGTGAATCCAAAGTTACATGGTTTTTCTTAAATTTGATAGATATTAGTTAGGGTGCCCATACTAATGTTCAGTGAAGTTGCAATACAATAAAATATTTAACATAAGAACACCAACAGCTTAATATTTAATATCAATTCTCGCCTCGCAAACGCATTTTACTGGTAAGAACGGTCCTCTTTATCTCTTTTATGGTCGAAGATATTAAATAGAAACGTAATCTGTTTATGATTGACAATTTATGTGGCCTCGGTAATTTTCAACAACAAAACTATTAAGCAACGATATGGAGTGTATCAAAACAATGAAAGCGTCAAGGCGTAACGGGATACCGTAGGTTGTTTAGAAAATAGTTCAATGTAAATATAATAAAATATTTTTAACAAAAAAATTGAACCGATTTTTTAAAATTTTAAAGTCTCTTTTTACCAACTATGGGTTTATCTGGACTGGGCCTAAAGTTTAACGTGGGCTCCGAACAACGGTCCTCAGCATTTTAAGCCTACCGACTGGCGAGTGACCAATGTTAGAAATCATCCTAGAAGACATCCGGTCTTACCCAACCTGGTTACTGGCGTGACTGGGATCATTTTCCTTGTCGGATTTTACACTCTTGCCTAGAACATTCACAAATTTTAAACAATCACAAACATAAATTTACGACCATGCTCCAGCAGGATTCGAACCCGCGGCTATCGGAACAGTAGAAGGACCGTCCCATCGCCTCTACCACTGCGCCACCAAGCCGGCTGAACCGATTTAAAAAAATAACTCACTAAAAATTAAATATAATCAAACTTAGATATTATTCTTTTTGTATTGTACGAGGCTATGCTATAATGTGTGCTTTAAAAGAAAACTGAATCGTTTTTGCACTGAACGACTTCCGATTTTCGTTTGAAATTTAAGCGTTTCCCTCGAATTTCCCCCCTTCTCTCCTAGTAATCCTAACTTGGTTCCAATGGGACCACCTCGGAAGGGCACTCTTTCGAGGAGAAAAAAGAATTTTGATAATCGTCCACAATCGATGGAGAAATCGGCGAACATACATTAAAAATAAAAATAAAAATATAGAGTCCAACATAGAACCTCCTCCTATTTCGAAGTCGGTTAATCAAATGACTCTAACCTATACTACTGTGGCTGTTTTAATAACGGTACTTTAAGTCATTCGATAACATATGCATTAGATATACTAGAATATTAAAATAAATTATATTTTAACAATATTTTTTAACATTTTGTTTCATTATTTTATTTATATCAGAATGTTGTTATATACTGAAGCTAAAATAAACTGAACTGTGTAAAATTTTAACGTTAAATGCGGCAACATTGCGCCGTTTTTACGTTTAATAAATTGAGATTTCACTGCTATTTTTTACAGACTATATAAAGATAAATAAAGAACATTCCATTAACAACAACACCACCAATTAATTACTTAAAAACCTAGAAATAAATAAATAGTATCTGGCTACCGAGGGTAAATGTTTATTTTTGCTTGGACTTTTTTTATTGCACATCGAACTCTACATTTGATAAACGTGAACAACGGCCACGGAGTCCGGAGTCCACTCCAAATTTCATTTCCGCAAAATATCGTCGGACCGTCGAAAAACTGCACTCGACGGCCAACTTCAAAGGGCGGACTTTATTGATAAAGTAGAGGTTTCGTTTGTCTGCCTGCCGATCTATCAAAGCTCTGCCCTCCTTGTAGTCACGGAAAGAAAAAAGAACGACCGAGTCGTGTCGTGTTCGACCGCTTTGATTTTTTAATGGGAAATTGCAATCCACTTTACGAATTGCAGCGGCCGGATCATCAATTTGCCGAAAACCATTTCATAAGTGGAGCATGCATCGCTCTGTATTCACTTGCGGATATCGTTCGTCATGCTAAACGGTTAGTGTCATTTTTTTGTTCTTCACGAACGTTCTTAGAAGTTTGAGAAAATCCTCTTTTTTGTATTTTTTAAAAGCTTATACCTTTAAGAATATGCTCTTAAGAGGATTTCAAAATCCAAACGTCACCACAAGCTTTAAACATGTTTTTATCAAAACCAATTTTTATACAAACGATTCACATGACATTTTTAGTTCTACTGAATTGGCCATACATAAAATTTGGCATGAGCCTTTTATAAACATTCTTCTATCATAAAAAATTAAACTATAACAAAATTAGGACTGTTACTATTAAAGAAAATTCAGAATTGTCAAAGAATGAAAAAAAAATCCTGGTTTATTTCGATCAGCCTTGATACAATTGGCGAATTTTTTTAAATGTATTTTTTGTCGCTCCAACCATATTATTTGGCGGCTACAATGGTAGTTGTATATGATTGCGATAACAATATAAGTATAGAATAAAATGATATATAATAAAATGTAATAATATAAAAATAACAGAAAAAAAAGTCTATTCAAAGTTTTGTACATCATCAAGATGGTTTAATGTATTGCTGGCCGCAATTTGTAAATTCGTTTTAGCAGCAGACTATATTTTCCTTGTCATTTTATTCTATATAAAAAGAGACACAATGGTGTCTGATATGTTCGTACGTATAACCGAACTAACCGGTCAAAGCCGTGAGGTTGTCAAACGTATGCAAAATTATTCAAAACAATAGTGATAAGAGGTTATAAACCGGCATACGTTATTTTAATGTTTAGCTTGTATTGATATATTTCCAATCGCTGTTTATTATTACTCTGATTGGAAATTCCGACGCCAGACAGAGCAGAACAGTAGAAGCCCCCTGTTGCAACCAAAATTCGTTTGAGTTCGAGAGGTAAGAATTCTTAGTGTTAAATATTAATTTGCTGCGATTTTTATTGAAAATATTTTTTAGCGTGTTGCAGCTGTTCTGAATATTACTATGGACACGGTCATTGAAATGTCTCAAAAAATAAAAAATATGATCTTGAATTCACCGGAAAAAAAAACGTCCTCATACGGAACGGGTGACCAATCAAGATCAGCTTGATTGAGCTAACCTATAATAAATTAAATATATGAAATGTATAAAAACAGGGAGTAGTTTTTCAATACAAACATAATTTAATACAATTATTTGAAACGAAACTGTTAGTCTGAAAAATATAGAAAAGGTCAAACTGAACTTCCGGATATTGCTTTTAAAAGAATATGATTTTTAAAACAATATAGTAAAATGAAGGAAGACATTATTTCAATTTATATATCTAGATGAGACATGGATATTTCAGAATGGGGCCAATATATCCGACTGTCACTTATGGCAAGATGATAACGAAAATAGAATTATGACAACAAAATAAGATAAAAAAGGTAAATGTTGGAATAACAATTGATTAGGTTTTATTAGTCATAACATTTATTAATAATATATTTACCGTTACAAATATATTGTACTTCGTGTTGGAAATAGGAATGGTTAATATCAACTTCGGTTTGGATAAACTCGATAAGATACATTGAATAAGAAATTGACAAATGGCGGAATTGTCAACAAATGTTAGATAAATGGGAAATTAACAGTTTAACAGTCACTTGAATAATACTTTATGAATATTATTCCATTCAATGCTGCCAATTTCTAAGATAGAGTAATGAGAATAGAAACAAGTAAGGGTGTAATTAATATATGATAACTGAAGGAAAACTTATTGTATAAGGTAAAAGAAAGTGTAGAAAGTGAAAGAAAAAGTGTAGAAGTAGAAGGTAAAAATTCTACCGAAAGATACAATAACTAAGCGTAAACGGTAAATATGCTTTCCAATGAAAGTAAAATA
Organism: Rhynchophorus ferrugineus; assembly: GCF_030347505.1. Lineage (NCBI taxonomy): Eukaryota > Metazoa > Arthropoda > Insecta > Coleoptera > Curculionidae > Rhynchophorus > Rhynchophorus ferrugineus. Next base: position 76,172,501 of record NW_027472581.1, read on the forward strand.
TATTACTAGGATATAAAATTGTTATTTTCGTAGATTAGGCCTCAATCGATAGAGCTACAAACGTGCTTGGAACTCTAACTCATAAGTTGTATGGAAAGGAGTTGTAAATATATGCATCTAAATATAATCAAACAGAACCCTACCTTACAAACTATTATAACTGTGCACGTAATTGTAGTTTGAAGTCATTTGATAATATATGCATTAAATTATAATGTTAAAATAAATTATATTTGATAAAACTACTTTGGTTTAATTATTTTATTTAGATTAGAATATTGTTGTATGTCAAAGTCAAACCAAGAGTTAATACGGCAACATTGCGACAATTTAGGTGTCCGAGGTGAACAAGTCTGATGGGCAATAATGGAAGTTAAGTTTAGTTAGCTCGTACTCTGTCAAAAACATATGTTCTAACAAGGTTAGAACCAGATTTCAACAGGTAACTTATAATTATTTAGAATATTTTACCTGATTTATACATTTCGTTATTTCAGTATCAACTGTACCTGTTGGTGAATTAGCTAATTGCAAAATTTCAGAGACAAATGATTAAGGAACTGATGTGTGCTGAATTTGAAAATATAGGCAAAAAATATCTTATCACCCACCAGGATCTCACGTTTTAATATTTCATTATAAAAAAAAATGTTTAAAATTCGTATTATTACATAAATCATACAATTCATACCTGAAACATTGTTACCTGCTATTTATTTTGCCCACATGAAAAATTGCGAAGAAATTTAACTCCATCGCTCATGAATTGATGTTATGAGTAGATTTAAAATATCTTCTTTGTCAAAAAGATAATAAGGTTATAAAGTTTTCATTTTTTATCCGTGAGTGAGACAGCAGATCATTGAACTTCAATTCAAATCGTTAGTGGGGTTTGTCCATCAAGAATAGTAGATAGAAGTTATTATGTATTGAAGATAGAATAATTAGATATTAACTTTAATCATGATATATTTTATTAATGAAAAAGTTTACTTTTATTGATAAAGTGTGCAATAATTTGTTGAGCACAAAATCCGAAGAAAGCTACTAGAATAATTAAAATTAGAATAATAATAATATTGGAATACAAGACAAGGTATATCAGGATGCAAAAATAATTATATAAATCGAATAGAGTCATAATATTAACGACGTTCTTGTGATCAAATGACTACTACTCTGAAACTGAAAGTATGGAACAAACAATGAAGAAGAAATGCATTTTTATATAAGAACATAGGTTAAGTAAAAATAATGATGTATTGACTGGAGACTTCCACCTGGAAGATGAAGATTTTGATTTGGGATACATGAAGCACATACCAAAATAAATTTCTTTCTTTCTTTTTTTAATAATATGAAATAATATCACGCTTTTATGAAAATACGTCTCAATATAATCTCCAAAATATTGAGTTTTTGTATAATTAATAAAATTACATATGTGCCTTTATCATTTGTTTAGTTATTTAGTTGTGTAAATCTATATTTGAAATGGTTAAAATGTGCATATGTTACGATTAAAAATCATGGTTATAAATATTAATTTAATACACTCCCATTGGTGTTTTCAATTTGATAAAATTCTTTGACTTCATGTGTTTTGTGGTAAATGTATCTATGTTATTGTCATAATTAAACAATGCAATGTTAATAGAATGAATATATATTACACTAATTGTTGGAATATATGAACATCTAAATAGAAAAAAAAAATTAAACATATTTACATAAAACCAAATTAAATTATTACCTTTGTTTCTGTTTTTATTATAATTAATTCAATCAGTTGAAGTAAGAAAAGAACACCGCATGACGGTACCGGATAGCGGAGAATGCACGATTATACCCGAATTCCGATCGGAAGAGAGCGTATCGATCATGCCATATAAAATTTTCTGTAAACATCAACATACTTAAATGCATTAAATGCAACGGTAGAAAGTCGCCATTTCTTACTTAGAAATAAAGTAATTTTAGAAAGCTAACGGTGTATTTTCATCCCCACACAAATTAGAACTTCTGCATCTGGCAATATCTAGTGATTCACAATGGTTCATTCTATGGTGATTTTGGCTATGTAATATCTTAATTTAATCCGTTAAAATAATTCCCCATCATCTTTCGTCTTATGTAACAATATAAGAGCGTAATTATCACAGAAAAAAGGCAAAGAGTTCACAAGGAACCGATAAAGGAAAAAACCGATTCTGCGAAACACATTTCTCATATCACAATTCTATTTGTACATATCAATATGATAAATGAAGCACTCCGTATTTTTCGACCCGACAAAGTAATTTTCATATGGGCGGCGGATGGGGCGGCGACAGCGGCGCCGATAGGGGAAGTGGCAACCGGCAGCCGGCGCGGGAAAAAGACCTTTTTCGTTCCGAACCCTCTTTGACTCGACAGGAGGAGCCGTTCCCAGAGGAATACTGTCAGCATACAACCGAAAAGATTTTTGATAAAACGCCTATTTACCCTCGAAACTTTAAGAGTATCTATATTTGTCGATCTTAATGGATTCCTGAATTAAAATGAATCCGAAGAGTAAGTATATGACTATTTTTCGAACGGCAGTAAATAAATCTATTTGTATTTCATGACATGTAAATATTAATACGTTTATTGATTAATATATTGACGTAGTGTATTAGAAAGGTTCCTTAATGTAAATGATAAAATTTTAATAAATGATTATTTATGAAATTCTCCACTTTTTTATTTTGAAGTGTTGTCTATCAATAGCTGCTACTCTTCCCCATCTTTCAGTTAATTTTTCACCTCGAAAGAACGGTGTATCTTTTGAGGCTATCCGCAAATCCACAAATTTTTGGTATCTTCTTAAGAAGTGAACCGCTGCTCGAACAGATCACGACTCGTATAACTGAACAAGTAGTAATCAAAAGGACCAAGGGCTGAATAATACAGTGGTTAGTACTTCCCATTCCAATTTTCAAATATGTTTTCACCGGTTTTGCAACATGTGATCGAGAGTTGGCATGCTGACGAATAACATTGTTGTGACCTTGTTAGTATTCTGCCCGTTTTTTCCCCGCAGTGCACACCACACCTAGCTAATCCCACCAAATACACAGCATTGGACCTATGGGTATTTTTGTGCCGTTGATGTTGATGCATGGCCAGTCAGTTCCCTTCAAGGTATTCACTTAATCACGAGAAATAATACGATGCATTTTATACATGTCCTAATCCCTCTCAATATCTCTTAGCTTCAATTTATACGGCACGAAATATCCAAGACTCATTCCCATGTTCCTCAACGATTGAAAATTAATAACCGTGTTACTCCCAGCAAACGCATCAATTTTAGTCGATAGCGATACCCATTAATGGGTTCATCGATTTAGTGCCTTCAAATCAGACTGCTCTTTGTCTTCAGTCTCAAAATAACCACTTTTAAAACGTCAAAATGAGAATTACCTTAAAATTGAATGTTCGTTCTCTCCTAAACTCTTCCTAAATGGGATGATTCGAGGTGATTTTTGACGTTCCTCATAAACCATCGGGCATTAGTTCAAGTTGCCTCTACCTGTACCACACCTGTGCTCCATGAAGGCAGACTGGACGCAGAATCGCTTTGTGGCAGATTGGGAGTCCAATTTTTCTGCAGAGGAGTGGGAAGAGTAGACAGTACACGCCATTACCTTTGCAGATAGCGTGCGGGATTTTGGTTCACCATTAGAATCTGCGGTCGAACTGGACACCTACATGTCATTTCTGGAGCCTGGGAATAGGGACTTTATCGATTTGGGGGCCATAGGTGCGGAACTCCTTGCAGTGGAACAGAATAGCCTAAGTTTTGCTCTGGTTGATCTATAGCCGCTACAATTTGTATCACGGTTCAGTTAGGCTTGAAGCCTGTCGTGGAAGGCATCGGGGCTGTAACCGGTGATGGAAAAGGTTGTGTCATCTACGTAAAGTGCTGTGTGGAAATGTTTGTGGAGTGGGAAGTCAGCCATATAAAGGTTGAATAGGGCTGGGGCTAGTAGAGCACCCTGCGGAGATCTGTTTTCCAGACGAGACTGGGTCATCGATCCTCACTTGGAAGGACCTACCGTCCATGTATGAATCAATCAGGGAGATTAGGTCATTCGTTAGCCCAAGCTGGTTCGCTTTGAAGATTGCGTCAATCTTGATCGAAAGCTTTGGAGACATCTAAAAAGATGGCTCCTGCTTAGCGACATCTTCTTTATGTCTGGTAGATGGTTGGTGCGACGTGAGCAGCTTGATGAAGACTTGAGTGATTGGCTCGGAAACCTAATTCTTCATTCGGGATTATATCATGTGCGTCTGTGAAGCTGTTTAAAGCGTGCAATATCGCTTTATCGGTAAGTTCGGATAGTGAACTAAACAGGCTGATGGGCTTTCATTTTTAGAATGATAGCAACAACCGCATGTTTCCAATTCTTTGGGAATTGCTTAACGTCAGGACGGAGTTGATAAACTTGGCAAGCTCTGAAAGCTGATGGCTGGTGAGGTCTTTCGGGTGGTTTACCGTGATACCATCTGATCCTGGAGCATGAAGATAGACACTTTGTTGAGAGATGAAGGTCTTTGGGAGAGACTATGCTCTTCAGAAGACGCACTGAAAATGTTTCCTCTTTAGGGAGGGTATAGTATCGTTAGTGATGGATAACGTCTATTGAGGTGGGCCAAGAGATGGATTGAATTACATATGGTTCCCGAACGTATTAGCGAGAAACTTGCTTTTTTACTGATTTGTTATGGCAAAGTCCGTGGAGGAATCGGCCTTTAGAAGGGGACTGCGTTGGAATTTTTCCTTACTACATCTTTGGCGGCATACCAGAGGTCATAGGGAGCAGTGGGGTTGCCTAGATTTTGAGGAAATGATTCCCATTTCCTCTCGTTCCAGGTTTTAGCCCTATCTCTGACTTCTCTGATTGCGCACTGTGCGACGCGTTTATTCTCAGGATCCAGTGTGGCACGAGGTCTTCTCGCTTATCGGTTCTTGTACCCGGTTCTTGTAACTAATCGCGAATTCTTCCGAACCTCTTGGTTCGCCCTACTTAAGGTGGTGTGTATGTTACACCCACTCTGAAGCTATACGGTATCTGACAATCACCTTTTCTTTTAACCAATAGTCCACTTATAAGAGTTTTTCCTTTCCCAAGTAAACTAGAAGCCAGCTGGTGACAATAAAATGTTCTGACTGAAAGACCCAAAATACCGTAATAAAGTTACAAAACGGCAGATGTTACAAAAACGGTACTGTACATCTGACATCACAAAACTCTCTGACATCCTGAACAACGATATACATTTTAAAAATTTAAAAACTATTTTGTAATAAGCCACCAATGATATTCGAGGCTCACTTAGCGGTCTAACATTTAAAATGATTGCCTTTATAAAAGAAAACGAAAATGTTGATAAAATCCTTTCTAATTATTATCAATTGCATAATTTTGCGGCGACAAAAGCGGTCTCCCTCGGTATCTAGTCGATGATAAAGACTCCTCCCGCCGTCTCGTCGCCGGGTTCTATCGGAATTCAGCCACTTTAGCCGTAATCTAGCTGAAAGCTATCTAAATCAAAGGTAACGCCTGGGATTTCGCTGCGACCGCCGCCACGTTACGTTACTTATCAGCCGGATAAAAAGAGCATTTCATTGGAGTAATTTAAGAAGCGAACTGGAAGTGTTCTCTATGGGAGCGGCTTGATTAAATTCTCACTGATCCTGTTTGAATTAAATCACTTTTCGACAAACTGATAATTAATAACATCAGAAATGGTTTCGCTCGTAAGTTATATTTAATTGAATTATTCTATGAAGAAGATTTAATACGGGTCTACTAAAATATTACAAGTTTATTTCAATTTTAATTTTAGTGAACCCTTAATATTTATATTAATCTAGTAATAACGAAAATCCTGGATTCTAATATATTTGAAATATTCCAAAAATATTTTTATTTTTATTTACATAATCTGTACTTCAAAGATACATAGTCTATTCAAATTTTTTGTACATACGTCATAATGCAATATTGCAATAATGCAATATTTTCCGTCTCATTTTATTCTAGTTGAAAAGAGACACAATACTTTCTGATTAGTTCGAACGCGTAAACGAATGAGCCTGTCAAAATCGTCCGGGTGTCAGACGTATGCAAAAATCTTGAAAAGCAATAGTAATAAGAGGTTATAACTCTAACGTATAAACTATTGTGGCTGTATAATTAACTGTAGTTTTTAATGTACTATAATGTTAAATTAAATTACATTTTATAACATTTTTATTCAATTATTTTATATAGATTATAATTTGGTTGTATGTCAAAGCCAAACTGAACTAAAACTCAGAGTTCATGTTGCAACATGGCGACGTTTTGATGTCACAAATTTAAATGACGTATGTACAAAATAACTTTGAACAGAATATATATAACATTGTAACAGGGACTAACTGAGGCTTTATAACAAATAAACAGCGCGAATAATATAAAATTCACGTTATAATGAGTTAAATAAATACCTTTTGGAAATATTTCAAGTAGAATATAAGTTTTGTTTTGAAAAATGATATTACATGATAAAAATGGTAAATGATACATGCCACTTTAGTAAGACACCAAATATAATAATTGATTCAAGTTAGTTATTGTAAATTAATTATTCCAAATGTATTAATTTCAGAAATAGTCAAAGTATTGTACGATTCTGTTAAGAGAATGAGCTATTGCCAAGCTGGTTTTAATAAGTATTTAATTAAGCTTGCTCAAAAACAATTAAATTGTTTTAGTCTCGAGATATATGCGATCATTCATGTTGAAATTATCGGTTTTTGTATTCTAGCCTCCTCTATTTACTAAAACTAGCAGATGCTAAAGTTTTATACATAACCTATGTACCTAGATAAAAGTCATTGAATGGAAAAACTGAAATTCTTTTCTAAATGGTTTATATTCAACGAGAACACAATGGTTATGGCTAGGATAAGGTCTACAATAAACCGATAAGTCCAGACATAAATCTTCAAGCATCGTTACATCATCAGACAGTCCAAAATCTATCCATTCTATTAACCTTTTCTTAATTTATATGGAATTTATCGCATCCGAATTTGATTTCTTAGACAATAGACTTTCACTCAAATAGAATAACTTCAGACATGTTTTATCTAAAATGCGTACAGTTTGAATGATATAAATAAAAATAATTTCCGAATGAGGTATCAAATCCAGAATGAAACAGTAGAAGATAAGGCCGAAACGTTTTCTAGCGGTCTTCTCGTTTCTTTAGAGTATAAGAAATCGTACTGAAAGGGTAACAGAAACACAGCTGGAATGTTGCATTCAAACTATATAGGAAAAAGCTTGATGCACTCCCTAACACCTGAGTTAAAAGAAGTCTTCTAAAGGTAACAGGCGAGTACAAGATCTCCTATGAGTACAAAAAAGTGTACATAAAAGAAACAGAGAGGATGGTAATACATGGATAAAATAGTAATACATCGTTATTGAGAGACCATGGGAACATCATCCATCAACTTTGACTAAATGCATGGAGAGGGTTTTGAGATTTATAGACATATTTGACCTAGTTTTTCTTTACCGGTTGATCACTAAACCGTCGGGAGCTTATGCTATGCTATGCTATAGCCATGCAAAATGCTTGCTAATTTTAACCAATAAACATGGCTCCAGTGCGAAAGCTTATGCCTTAAATTATATTGTTTACTATTATCAATAAAGTAAAAATAATTTACAAGAAAGAGGCGTGGTTTCAATCATATTATCAATGTCTTCTGGATGTCTGGATGATTCTGATGGATGTCTTCCGGAACTAGTGAAGAGCGTCTAATTCTCAACCAGAGTATGCTGGTGTTGATATCGTAGGAATATGTTTAACTGCACCAAACCATTGTCTCTCTGTGTTTCTGAATTTGGTCAACGCTGTACTGAATGGGATATTTTAAACGAATAACATCATTTTTAATACGATTAAGGAAAGAAACATATAGAATTTTGAGATTATACAGAAGGTTGGGCAATATAAGCGTCCAACTGGTTTTAGTCTTCACTGTTATATTTCCTCTGTTGTCTGTCCATATGCGCTGTCTTGGAAGTGTAAAAGCTCCTGCGCTTTGGAAAATTTGGCGTATTACTTCAGTTTTAGCACGCTACCAAGTACCTAATCTGCTGTAGTTCAGCTTCAAATGCATCACATTGGGATTTACAACAGCAAGCGATCAGTCTGTTGTCAATAATTTGATATTTTCTTTATTTATTCTCAAGCCATAGAGCTCCGCAATACGAACAATGACATGAAGCCTCAACACGTATATCGGCGAATGCAGCACTATTGTCAGGTAATATCAGATCGATTAAAAAGTTTGTAGCATCATTGAGTGCGATGATAAAATTCAGTTGAGAGACATCTCCTTGCTGAAACACGTCTTGGATCTAAAAATAACTGACAATTAAATCCGCGCACGTACAGAGCAGATAATATAATTTTTTTGCAGTATTTCAGTGACACTATGGTGTCTTCCTCTCACAAACTCTTGTACCCTGCCTAGTTCCTTTCCATACATTTTAAGCCCCATCAGCTTAGTTTTTCCCTTTGTACTTATATTTCTAAACTTTCTATGTTGAGGTTTTTTAAGTAAGCTTTAGAGTTTCTCATCCTATCCATCCCTCATCGCTTATCTCACCCTTCTAAGATATATTATTTTTACTGCATTAATTCTGTTTTCTTCTGCTTTCATGCTGCCGATGCATCGTAGCTAAAACTAAGGATTTGTTTATATATTTCCATTTTTGTTTTGTTTAATATCTCTTTTTCATTAATGAATTTGCTATTTCTATAAAAGTATAAATTCATAGCTTTTCCATTTCTGACATTCATTTCCTTTTCCATCATTATTTATTTATATATTGTCATACATTTACTAGTCATTGCCGACTAACTTACAATTTCTCGTCGTTTTCCTATAAAGTAGTTTAAAATGGGGTACTTATCCAGGAATACCCATTGGTCCTTAGCTAGTCTCTAATAAAATTAAATAAAAGTTAGCAGCACTTCAGTGTTTATGTTGTTTAGTGCAATTCACTACATTACTACAGAACATCAAGGGGTTTAGTTTTCTTTAGTTTAGTGATGTCCAATAGTTGCACCATCTTGTGTTCAGTGTTTATTCAGGTCGTTCATTCAGTGTTTATAGGTAGTCTATTATGTGGAGTAGATGAAGTCTTTCCTCATGCCTTGTAACGATCCTCCTAATATCCTCTATAACAGTTCGAATCCGATTCTAAAATAATTTTGTCATCTTGATATGGGTCTTACTATCTGCTTGTATAACAGAAACTTATTATGTACGAATGATAATTATATTCTTACACATAACCAATATATTTTTTTTTAATTTCCATTCAGTTCTTTTCATTGTTATGTGCTCCATTTAACGAAGTTTTGGGCCATCCAACATTCATCCCGGAAAACATCGCACGAGAACCGAAAACACTGGTTGAAGAAATACTTGTTTATTTTCATTTGATATATGTTTTCGACGTGAGAATATACAGGATATTAGGTTAGGTAAAGGAAGTACGGTAGCGCTGTGCAAGAAAGTGTACAGTTACAAGGGGATAGAGAAAAGAAAAGAGAGCGAGACATCATCGTGGTGGTCTTTTATAGCCGGGAACCGCATAGTACCAATCCACCAGCGTTGTCAACCTTTGACTAGGTGAATTCGTGGTGGTTTAAAGGACTGTAGCGATATGGTTTTGGTATCTGAACAGTGTGTCTGTAAGTGAAATCCATATAACCTGATTAATTCTCGTTTAACTTTCATTTTCCGTGTCTGGCTCTAATTATCTATATTACTTGAGTGATGCAGTTTTCTAGTTACTTCTTCGTTATCGCCTCGACTAGCAAGTATAGCAGTGTCGTCAGGAAATGTAGCTATAATAATGTTTTATATGTGTGGTTTTTTATGCACAGAGTAGGTAAAGAGTAGGGTCTAAACATTCAGTACACCAGCTTTTGTTTCTTCTATTACTGAATAAGCTTCTTCTTGTTTAACACTAAACATCCTGGCTCAGATCTATGTTTCTAACATTTCGACATGTTGCTTCGATAATATTTTATTGAGTTTATGTACTAGCCCTTTATGTCATACTTAAAATATCTGATCAAATATTTTTCTGTTCGTAAGCTTTTTCAATAATATGTTTGATTCTATGTAATTGTCAGTTATGGAATATTTGCTCATAAAAAGCAACCTGATTGGATTTTCGAATACATTGGGTATTACTGGTAGCAGGTCGAAACTGGTCTATAAGACATTAGTTCATTTGGTAATTTTTCAGGTTTCGGTATCATAATAACTTCAGCCATTTTCAACCATCCGGGATAGTTCTAGGTAAGGTATTTGGATGCATTTATTTGTTCTATTCTTACTTCTTCATTCTTGCATATTTATTTCATGGATATTTGGCACGAAATCCATTTTTGTTTTTGGTAGAGTATGAATTATTGTTATTTTCTCTTAAAACGATAATACAATATAATAATTCCTGCTAAAAATGCGCCAATAAGTTCGTTTGTTTTATTATTTTATAGATTTTGTCCATCAAATAAAAAAGTAGTTTCAATCTCTTGTAAACAATCGAATAAATGCCCAACCAGAGTAACGTTTCCCTCCTTGGGCTATAAAAATAAAGGTTTTGTTATACCTTACCGGTACGTTACTCATTGTATAACCGACATTCTCCTATTGTAATTCGGTACACGTCCGCACACTAACCCTTGTTTTCTCTTTTCTTTCCTTCTTGGTTCGGGTTATCGCTCAATATTCCCCGACCGAACGCGACGACTAATTCAACTTTCAGACTATTGTTTTACGCTTTTCCACCACCTCCTTTTCGTTGGCGGAGTCAGATGCGCCGCAGGAATATCAAAGGCGTCCCGTTTGCCCGAACTCTTACTAATTCTATGTCGTATTTAACTTTTGGACCCATCTTTGGGGACTCTAATAATGCGGCTGATATGTTTGGCGTTAGTTTCTCGCCGGGGCTTATTCGGGGCATGGACCAGGTGGGTTTGTTTGCACTTAGTTTGATTCTTTGTATAGGATGGCATAATATTGGGATATATGGGCCCTTTGTTTGGTTACTGGGTAATTAAGGAATTTATCTTGGTTACATGCATAAAGTTCCGATATGTAATCACTACATAGTATAAAACAAAGTCGCCTTTTCTGTCCCTATATCCCTATGTGCGCTTAAATCTTTAAATCTTTTAAAAGGTTTATATGTATAATACATGCATAATATATTAAGGCAACATTGCTAATTTTAGAGGTTTCTAACGTGATGTCGTAAATTAACCTATTTTTTTAGGCTTATTTAGCAATTAGCAAAAACGCTGCCTAACCCTACGAGTTAGATCAAATTAATGTACTACAGTATTGTACACCATAAAAAGGTCTACGAAAAAGTCCGCGATGGTATATGTTTATCTTTTAGGGATAACCCACATTAACCATTTTTATTGTTTACTTTTTACGTGAGAAAATGGCTTATTTACGAAGCTATTTTAAGCAATACGCCATTAATCCTTATCGAACTAAGTACCTTAAATACAGTGTGCAATTAATATAGATCAATATGGTTCCTTACAGCATGTAAATTAAACAAATATTTTCGGAGATATTACAAATTTAAAATTTGCGTTTAAAAATGTGTAATGTAATAAAAATTGTATGAATTTAGATATTCTAAAGATAGCAGGAAATCTTCATAGTAAGTATAGGGGAAGAGGAATTGTTTTACTCCAAATTTAATGCGTGCAGGCCGAGGGCAGTAATGAATGAACCAAAAATGCTGGATCGATTTTAATCATGTTTTCATTGAGTGACATAGGCATATATATTTTATGCCCGTGCAAAGTCGGAGCGGGCCGCTATGTTTTTATATACAACGTTCATATTTTTTCTGTAGTGTATTTAATTTAGTATCAGCATTGCACCCGTGCGAAGCCGGGGCGGGTCGCTAGTTGTTAATAAATTGCTTTTACCAGGTGGTTTAATAAATTTTGTATAAGGGTATATATACATTTATTGTTGTATTTGTTATATTAGCGAGTATTAGACACAAAGTCTGAGTTTAACCTAAAACCTAAGTGAACTAAATCAAATCGTTTGACTCCCATAAATCTTCTGACTAAGCCATCATTACCTAGGCGCTGAGGAAGCTCACCATAGATTAACCCTTTTTCCATGACTTTCGGCATAGTTCTCGATAACGTTATCGACATTTTCTGCTTTCAGGTCCTTATCCAGATTATCATTATGAATGTACCATGGAGTTGTTTTGGAATTATAGTATGATATTTCTATTACACTATTTGGTTCAACCGCATCATAAATCCACACAGGTTTCAAGACTTCTTGGTAAAAGAAGACCTTATTATATACCGACATGGCTGAATATATATTCAATAATCACTACATTTTTGTTTACTATAGCAAGTTAATCAGAATTTTTCTTAACATGTCGCTTCCACCTGAGTTTAACAATAAGGGTCATTTCAAGATATTTGGCTGCATTTCCAAACGGACTACTTCCTGATTTATATAAATTTACTTTTGCTTGTTTCTTTTATTTTCAAATCAATATCCACTACTTTATTTTAATTGATTTGACACATTGACTCATGGAAACGCCCAGTCAGACGTTGCAGTGTACTCTCCAAGCATCTTCTGATTACTGCTTATTTAGATCGATACCGCATGGCTTGCTCAATAAGCTGAAGACCATTTTAAAAATGAAATATATTAAAAAAAAAGATTTGTCAGGATACATGTACTAATATAATAACAAATAAGTTACTAAAAACCATTATTTCATACCATGTTTCATAAAATATCAGTCTATTAATCTTTATTATAGCGTTCTCGTTTCTAGCCATATATGGTACCCTACATATTTGTCAGACATACAAAGTACTATCGATGAACACGTGAGGAAGTTTAATTGACCCACAGTTGACGCTTAATCCACGAACAAACAATAGCTGCTGTTATTATCTGAGGAAGTTTGCAGGATAGATATAGATAATGCGAAGTTTACCGGTTCATCTAGTTTAATATAATAAAATGATATAAGTTGCTGCTATCTTGGGTTTCCCAACAATAAAATATTTTCTTTATGCTAGGTGTGTAACGATTAATCTGATGAGTTTGATAAGTATGGTGGAAACCAAACCAAATCCACTCATGTTACTTATACACTGAGAAGAGAAATGACTTGGCCTGTAAAATTATATAACGAAAATTCCCACAAGATGGACATGCAAAATACTTGGATCGTATATCAACTGGACAGAAGCACACACGGACCAAGCGGAAAAGACTCGATAGTAGACTCCCTAGTGTGCATTGGTTAACAGGTCGCCACTTTCACATCAGCAATAAGTCAATAAATTGATGGTATACAAAGTCATCATCCAGCCAATTTGCACACACGGCAATTATGAGGCACATCAAGCAAAAGCTATATTAAAAAGATTCTAGAGTAAAGCTTCAAGAGACATGCTCAATATTCCTCAAAATATGGTCAATAGCTACATGTTATGTAGAACTCAATATAAGAACAGTGAAGCAGGAAATATATCAGTATAGCAAAAAATGTCAAAGGATATTAACGCAACATACAGACGAGCTTTAAATGGCATTGAGTGGAGTAGGAGGACAACAGTTTAAGAATCAGATTTACATAGAGAATGGCTCATCATAAAAAATAGAATGAACAACCAATTCAGAAGTGGGATAACTTCTAAACTGGTAAAAGATAACGAATTGTTCTGAGACAGATTTCCATAGCTGAGAATATAGAAGTAAATAAAAATTGTGTCAGGTTTCACTTAAGATGAACATTATAACTTGACTGGTATTATCTATTAGAATTATAGAGAGAAAAATCTAATACCTACACATAAGTTTGGAATTGTTAAACAGCATTCGACAATTGATCAGGGACATATAATAACAGAAATAATTGAATAATCTTATGAAGTTAAAAAGGTATGTTCAGGCATATTTTTAGATGTGACACAGTCCTTCGAAAAGGTCTTGCTTGACGGCCTTGTTCATAAGCTGCACAAAATTTAATCAAGACAATAGTGATACAGTTCTTTATATACTCTATACACATATTATAACATAAAGCTGTGCATGTGCGGTTCACGTACAATCAGAAGGCACAACATCCAATAACAATATAGATTAATATCATTCCATACACAACAATTCTGTCTCGGAATGATTATTGATGCAAAATTAAACATATAATGAAGAAAATAATAGAACTGGAGTTAAAATATAGAAAAGTGTATTGGTTAATTGAAAAAAAGACCAAAGCAAATTTTGAAACTTATATACGCATACGGAATACAATTATGAGTATGTTTTGCGAAAACTAGTATAAGTTTTCCATAAAAAGAGTCATGAGGAGAATTGTAGGTGCAGTGGTGCTCTGCATAACTAGTTATTTACATCGAGACCTTCAGATGTCCACTGTCACCCAGCAAATCAAGAGAATAGTAACCAACCCAATATGAGGACAGACCACATTTTCATGTTAATATCGAAGTAATACAACTATTGGATAACACTAGAACAGTACACTGACTCACAGAATCAGACCAAATGATCTTGTGTAGTGTAGTGAGGTGCATTTTATAGAAAAACAGTAGTGTTAATACATAAAGATAATTACACCAGAACCTAAGATAGGACCCATGGGCCCTCCCAGATATATACCTAGATTAAAGTTAATGTAAAGACAAATTGTAGGTTAGACGGCAACCGTTATTAGTGGTTGTAATAAATTAATGTAATAAATTAATTAATTTAAAAAATTATCTGGTAGCAATATATTTACATATATAGTAACTATAAATAGTACATGATAAAATAATTTTATGAATTGTATATTAACATTATTTATACTCTAAATATACATCCATGGGTTAAATTCTACAAACTCTCTAACTTTTGGCTGGATTTTTATGATAAATTATTAGCGTGCTCCTGCTGCGACAACACAAAGCAGTTAAACAAGAATTTACAAAACCCCTGCCGTCAAACAGGCGTCAAAACTGACTTTTAAATTCCTTAAAGATCGTTTTCCGAGCTGAAGCTTACATATGGGAAATTTTCCGAACGTTTTAAACTTTGTCGCCGGGGACAGATAAAATGAATTATGCATGGTATAAATACTATTTTCGGCTTAAAAATAACAAAAGGGTTCGCTTCCAGACTGGATAAAGTTCACTGGTGTACATTTTGAAACGATTAAAAACTTTTCGCCGCAAAACGTTTTGCAACAAATTTATTTATACTGCTAGCTATATAAGAATGAGTATTGTAATGGTTCAATAAAAGTGTTTATCTTTGAAAGTTATACGATGGAGGGGTGATATGTTAAAAGTTTTGTATGCTTAGTAAATATGTTTTAACTGTGAAATAATTTATTTGTTATGAAATGGTGTTATATAAGTAATATATTAATCAATAAATTGTTATTTGCAATTTTTGTAAGCTTGTCTCATGTTATTTTAGAGTAAATTGATATGGCTCGGTGAATGGAGGTAAAACGAAATGAAACAGTGGTGTTTACATTATGCGACCGTTATTTATTGAAGTAATATAAAAATGTGGAAAATACAGATTAGATAAAACTGATGGCAGCAGTGTTACCTGGTTACGAGGCTTGGGCAACCAAACGATGGTCGGGTACTGAATGAATAAATATACTCTTCAATAACATCCCAGATAAACGTCTCGGGGTTGCCAGCTATTCGTTATCGGGTTCTAGTTGGCACTGCTGGCACCCCGAACGTATTCAACATCTTGGATTATATTTCTGGGTATTTTGTAGACCGTTATTCCACTATGTAAAATTCGACATACGTTAAGGTCCCTACATTATATTAATATTGTTGATGTATGTCTAAACTATATTCAGAAGTTTTTGCTTTCTATTTGGAAATAGCATGAATCCTACAGAGATTGGAATTGTTCTTTTACACTTAATCATATTAGGCTCGATTGGAAAATTATAAAAGCCGAAAATTATATGTTTCAACTTACCAATACTTACTTATATTCTTACATCTAGACATTATGTTGATTGTTAAATTTGAATTATATTTTGAGACAGGCTGCAAACAAGGAGACAATACCAAATTATCAATTTCACAAGTAATACAAGTAAAATTCCAAATAGGGGAGAAATATTTGATTCCCCACAAATGCCTCAAAATTATTTTAAGAAAAAGTAGGTAAAAGTAAAACCGTTGAGATAATATGTTTTTGTTATCTTTTCATAATAAAATATAAAGTGCAATGTTATGAATTGCAACATTACTTTCTTACAAGCATTTTGCTGGATTGGTTATACATGACACTGCTGCCCAATTTCTTAATATTTTATTTTTTTCCATTGAAGATACTGCAATATCGGTCTTGTGTCCATGTTGTCCATGTTGATCAAAATCCAGCAAGACATGAGCCCGCCCTTGTATATCGCAAGGATCGCTGAAATCAAATCGCTTGGCAATGTTTGACGTCATAACTCAATTACGATATTCATGACTAACCTAAAATGTTTTGAAATAATTATGTGTGTATTTGAAATTCTTGTAACCCCGGACTATTGATATTATATTATCGATGAGATGTTAAATCCCTGTAATTTCCTCGTATAATGCCAATCTTCTATAAATCACTAATCAACATGATGTCGCCCCGGATTGGGAAATTCCCCACAAGATGGCAACACTGAACATATAGTACGTCGCGGATTTAATCTGACGGAATATCGCCAATGGTAAAAATAGACCGATGAATATCAACACGATTTGAAAACCATGAGCGCTGTGAATCCTACGTGAACGTATTTTTTTTTAAATAAGAGGACAAAGTCACTATTGGATGGGTCTTTCTCTCAATAGAAGCAACAGCAAGGTCAGTTTGCAAAAAAGATTTTTGATTCAATCTTCTCGGTTACCAGCAGGAACTCGAGGCAGTAGCGTCAGTGACAAAATAGGATGAAAATTGCCATTTCAACCTGTTTCAACATAGTGGTTTCATTGCTTGTCAGGTTAAAAAAAAGTTTTATATAGCGAAAGGTGAAAGTGACAGTTGTGATGACGATCAAAAATGGATTTACTACAATCTCATATGCAAACAGTCATAAGTTAGTACAGCTGATGCCATGCATCTTGGTGAGATCAACAAGGTGGTAGTCTTGCATATATCTGCCTGCAGAAGTTAACTGAAAAGTTTGAGCGAAATATTGTTATAAAGGGATCGAACATACTTCTGTCGCACCCAGTGTATTTACTGGACATAGCGTCTTCTGGCATACGGATTCAAAATGCTGAAGAGCTGCGAAAATGGAACGACGAATGATTCGCTGACAAAGCAAAGTCGTTCTTTCAACACGATATTGCCAGGCTGTCAAAAAAATAGGTAAATTGTGAGATGGGTAGTGATGGAAATTATTTTTATTAATATAGTTTGTACCAATTTTTTTCAATAAATGTTTTTTTGAAGTCAAAAATTATCAAAATACAGAAATAGAGACCTGATATATCTATTTCTTTTATTATATTTTTTTTCTATAATTTAGGGTTCACTCTGTATTACCAATTTAATTCATTCTGTATTTAAATTTGTTAGTATATGATTGAAAAATACACTTGTAGTTTTTAGTACAACGTATATCGTCTCCTACATACTTTAACAGTATCAATTATGCTGCAATAACAGATCAATTTAAAAGTCCCCGGCCTACCATAGTAGAACATATTTTTTTTGGCAAAATTAGTTTTTTTATTCAACATAATTCCCTTCACGGGTGATACACTGATTACAGCGACCCTCCAACTTTTCGATACCATTTTTGTAGTACGATTTGTCCTTTGCTTCAAAATAAACCTCAGTTTCGGCAATCACCTCTATATTCGACGAAAATTTTTCTCCCAGCGAGCATTCTTTTGAGATCTGAGGACAGGAAATAGTAGCTGGTGGTCAGATCTGGAAAATACGGTGGATGGGGAAGCAATTCGAAGCCCAATTCGTGGATTTTTGATACGGTGCAATGTCTTGGTGAAGCAGCATTTTTTTCTACAAATGCGGCCGTTTTTTGCGATTTCGTCCTTCAAACGGTCCAATAACGCTATGTAATAGTAGCTGTTGATGGTCCTTCATTTTTAAAGGTAGTCAAGGAGAATTATTCTATGCGCCTCCCAAAATACAGACGTCGTAACCTTGCCAGCCGACTGTTGCGTTCACCCACGCTTTCGAGCGGGATTATCTTGTGTAGTCCACTTTCATAACTGTCGATTGGAGTTCGGACTGAAATGATAGAACCGTGTGTCATCCATTATCATATATCGATGCAAAAACTCGGGTAAATTACGCTTGATCATCTTCGAACACTGCTCCGAATCATCAACTCTTTGTTTTTTTTGGTCAAAAGTGAGCTCGCGCGGCACCCACTTTGCACAAAGCTTTCTCATACCCAAATATTCGTGAATCGTATGATGTACACGTTCAGTTAATATCTTTAGAGTGTCTGCTATTTCATTCAATTTCAATTTGCGGTCATTTAAAATCATTTTTTGGCCTTTTTTAATGCTTTCGTCGGTAACAACCTCTTTTGGGCGTCCATTGCTTTCACCGTCTTCGATGCTCATTTCACCACGTCTAAGCTTAGCATACCAATCCTTGATAGTTGATTTTCCCAGGGCAGTGTCTGGCACTCAAACTCGGCATCAAACCAAGTTCTTGCTTCAACTGTATTTTCCCCCTCAAAAAGCAATATTCTACCTACACGCGAAATACCTTTTTATCCATTTTATTCACAATAACAAAAGTTGCTTCACTCAAAATGTTATAATTCACAAATTAATGATCCGAGAACGGTCAAATTTCATCATGCATCTTTTGAGGCTTAATCTATGTGCCAAGAGGGGGACCGTTTTCAATTACCTGTTATGTAATTTTATTTATTTTGAAGTTGAAAATATAAAATACTAATATATTTATAAATTTTCAACTTTATTTGGAAGTACTTTTTGCTGTTTAAATTCGGGGTCATAGTCTCAGAGATTTGCTAAACTTCAATGAGCGATTTCTTGCGAATATTTTGACTAGTTTGGTAATATGACTGCCTGATTTTGCCGTAATATCTATAACTTTCTTGAAGTTCGATCATTTTAATAACTGACATGAATTCTCTTTGACGCTCTTCTTGCAAATTTAATTTATACTTTACAAAGTAAGCTGTACCGAAAGAGTAAATTATAATTCCTATATCAACGATTCATTCAACATTTGCTATTGTGAATATGTCTGTATCACTACAAATTATGAAACATTTGTTTAGTATAGCCGTCTAATTTTTATCCAACTACTTATGTTTTATACTAGAATTCATTTCATTTTATACCTTAGAACTTTGCAAATTCAATATTACCACTATTTCTTCAGCTGTAACAAGAGAGGGTTAATTTTGGAATAGAATGAAACAATCAGAGTGTTAGGTTACCTATTTTTCTTTTCCTCATCACATTGTTTAAAATTTTTTTATACATGTAAAATATTTTCTGTATAAAAAAGTGGAATGAAATGTAAACGAGAAATAATTTAACACATTAAAAGATTTGCATATACCATTTTCTTTCAATTTCATCAAGCAAATCTTAACTATAGAACCCCCGCGGGATTACCACAATAAAATAAATCGGTTTTTTTACTCTTAATACTTCCGGAATACTTTCGGTTCTGTTTTTGTTCCATTGTTATCGCAGGAGAGCCAGTTTGCAAGCTAAGCCATTTAAGTGATTGACTCGTCGTTCGAACCATCTCATCTCCGGCACACGCAGGCCTATCGAATTTACGTCTGTCGGAGACCGTCTTGGTCTGAACTTGAAAAAGTTCTCTATTTAATTATTTTCGAGCCAGCGGGGGTCGGGGCGTGAGGGATTCGACCCGGGGCGCGTCTCCTAAATCTCCGGACAATAATCGCGGCGGACGTTTTAAAATAAATATAATACGGTACGTTTATTTAATTTTGCCATTTATTAATTAGAGTTTTATTGCCAATTGTAAGAAATACTTTTGATTTCTTGATAAATAAAATACAAATATTCAACAAAACATTATAATGTCCACTATCTTGATTATAGACAAGGTATTACAACAATAATTGCAATAACGTATCGTCAATACAAAACTACGACGTAGATAGACGTTACAATAATGCTTATCAGCTACGTCAACAAGATACTCTTTGGAAGACTCTTATAAATAGCGACTGAAAACAACCGAAACAGTCGATAGTCAAAAAACCAGCGACTGAAAAAAGTTATTACTATTTTCAGTCAAATGCACAGTTCCATTGTTTTATTTAATTCGTGATGTCAGACGAAGATGTATGAACCCTTTCCTGTATAAATTGTGAGAGACGAAAGGACGGAGATAATTGCTTGGAGCAGTGTGCTTATATTTTCAAACGGTAGTATAAGCGAAATGGAGATATACATATTCCTTCACGTACTAACTTTAAAAAAGAAAAGGAACAAAAAAATACTGAATACTATTATCATGCAATTAATACTTTCATTTTAAACGAAGTAGAATTTCTTTTATATTTGAATATTCTGTGGATCTGTAAGAAAGAATAGAATTTTTCATTGGAAAGGAATAATACCCCACAAATGTATTATTGTATTTTAATATGTTAATTGTTATTTTCAAATAATATACTATAATAAATATAGACAATACAATAGAACTTAAACAAAACCTAAAATCTAAAGATTTACAATAACCATAAATACTAAATAAAAATTAAACATATATCTAATCATAGAAAGCAAATTAAGTCATGACATAATTAACAATGATCGCACAATAACTGCTAGAACTTTTTAAAATAAAGTATATATAGTAATAAAGTAAATTATTTATTATTTAACGGAAATATTTTATTTAACAAAAATCGAGGGAATGAGAGTCAAAAGTATTTTACTATTTATCATTCATAATTTTAATCTTTTTACCCTATTACTTTAACAATTTTGAAATATGTCGTTCCAAAATGCTGCTATATTAATATACAATATATTGTTATTTACAAGCAAACTACCAAAAAATCATAAATTTATATATATATATATATATATATATATATATATATATATATACATATTACATATAAATCTATGTAAATATAAATTGGGTACATTTCTGTCAAGGTCGCGGCTAGGACGATAGAGCTAGAATATTAAAAATCAGTCGTATGAAACTAGTAGAACCAAAAGTAACTAAAAATGCACGACTGAAACAGTCGATAGTAAATAGTAACAAAATCAGTCGGACCGAAAATAGCGACTGAAACGGTCGATAGTAAAAAGTAGTGAATTCCTAAACAGTCGATTGTAAGAAAATATAGAACGGCATTGTTGAGGAATTACGTAAAGGGCATCTGATGACTCATTGGTTAAACCAGGCGGACGTGGTATCGGGACCGGGCGATGGGAATACTGAGATGACACTTTTTGCATACAAAGGCCAGCGCCTTGACTGGGAACATATAGTTTCTTAGAGTCTCTTGAAGGGTACTTGTTGACATAGTTAATAGACGAATGTTGGAGCTAAATCATCACCTTCTGACTACAGACCTATCAGCCTACTAAGTTCCATTTCCAAACTTGCTGAAAGAGCAATTGTTTATGCTCTTAATGACTTTACGAAGTCAAACAATATCATTTCAGATGAGCAATTCGGGTTCCGCGCCAAACAGTCAGCCGTTCATCAGGCCCATCGGCTGGCCGCAAAAATCAACTGTGCTTTTAACCGACGTGGAAGACTTGGAGCGGTCTTCTTGGACCTATCCAAAGCCTTTGACAAGGTTTGGCACGAAGGCTTAGTGGCGAAATGTATCCGATTAGGTCTACCTGATGACCTAACAGCTCTTATCAAATCATTTCTCTCAGGACGATCGTTCCAGGTGAAGATTAAAGATATTCTCTATAGCCGGAAAACCATCGACGCAGGAGCTCCACCTGGCACCCGCTCTATTTAATATTTTTCTTTCAGATATCCCTAGGAGACCACAAGTTGAGACAGCTTTTTACGCAGACGACACTGCTTACTTTGCTTCTTCAAAAGTAGCACCGCACATCCGAAGCAGACTCTAAAAACAACTCGATGAGACGGTCCAGTGGTTACATTTCTGGAGGTTGCAGGTCAACCCACAGAAAATCCAGGCCATCTTCTTCCACAAGAAGCGTTTTGCACCGAGTATTTCGCGTCTTAAAATCGAGAACGCCGAAATCTCATGGCCAGAAGAAGCCACCTATCTCGGTCTTGTCTTCGATCGCAAATTTAGGTGGAATTCCCACATTCAAAAGTCCTTCCATGAAGGTCAAGGTGTTGTTAATTTGCTGTTCCCGCTTATTAACCGGGCCAGCAGGCTTCCTCCCTCTATAAAATCTCTCCTGTACAAGATGCTGGTTCGGTCAGTCGTTCTATACGGCTCCAGTGTCTATCTAAAATACGTCTCACCTATCCAGGTGGAACGTCTCCAAGTCTTTCAAAACAAAATTCTCAGGAGAATAATCAATGCTCACTGGTTTGTCAGAAACAAGAGTTTCATAGAGAAACAGACGTCCCCCAAGTTAACGATTTTATATCCAAGGTTTACTTGAGATATTTCTCCACTCTTCGTCTCTCGTACAATAGATGTATTACCAAGCTAGCCCATATTTCAGGCCAATAACTCATTCGGCTCTTCGTAGCCTTATTCTATCACAGCCTACACTACCCCGTCGTGCTCCAACTCCAAATTGTCTCGACCTTCTCCGGCGAGCGATTAACTCATATACCGCAAGCTGCGTGGTGTGATAACGACGCCACGTCCTTGCCTGGCCTTGGCCCCTTAATGGTGTTATCGGTTACGGGCACCCTCCTTACTAACAGTAAAAAGTATCAGTTAGGGTCATTGGATAAGCTGATATGGGGTTTAGTGGATAGCCCAAAGGCAGTCTCCACATAACCAGTCAAACTCGCTTATTCCTGCCGGTCTTCTCGAGAATTCAGGTATCCGTAACAGGATTCCCCTACCCGGTTCCAGGCCAAAAAAAAGACGAATGTTATTGTAATCACCGTTGTAATTGCTTATATTATCAAGGTAGTGCCCTATATAATGTTTTGTTGAACATTTGCATTTTATTTACCAAGAAAGAAAAGTATTTCTTACACAATAGTCGATTTCAGTCAATAGTTCCCAACACTACTAATAAACTATATGATTTCCAGTTCAGTCGTCTGTATTTGTATTTAAAAAGTGTACACCTCAGCATTTCCATCACCCCGTTCCAACATCACGTTCGCTGCGATTGGCTAGTGAGTTATGAGGTGTCCTCTGCATAATTCGTCAACAATGCCGTTCTGTATTTTCTTACATTCGGTCATCTTGAAGCCTGTTCTGTCCTCAGAACTGAAAAAGCTTAACATATACCACTTTTCGATACGACAATTTAATTACCTCTATTGCGTCAAAACAAATAAACAAACAAACAAATAAACGACACTGTATAAACCAAGTAGTCAACAATCAACTGCTGGAACTAATTCAAAATTCCAAGCAAATTCCTCGACAACTGCTAATAACATACTGTCGAAACTTTGACCATGGGTTTGACATCCTTGTTCATATCAACAGTGACTTAATACAAAAGCAAAATACCTAATTGCCTTATCAAATATTCATTTGAAAATCAGTAATTTTCAACACTTTGATATAAATACCAAATATTCCATCTGTAATGACCGTAAATGCTTCACTGAAAGCTCTGCCTATACCTGCAAGATATTCATCAACTCTGGGCTAGACATTCATTCACCCCAAGTCCATTTCGACTCCATATTGCTACTGCACTCACATGACCTCCATCGATCCTGTATAGTTCGTGTTGGCTTCTTGCTCATAATTGACTACTGGTCTCTCACTGGTATGACACCCATCTGGTCCTCTAGTTCCCGTGCACAATTATCAAACTATAAATGGCAATTCTTGCTTCTTAGATGCTGATAATTGCGCATTCACTGAACAAACACTATGTTTACAAATTATCCAATCCAATCTCCAAATTCACCTCCTCTTCCCGAAGATCATTCAATACTTTGACTTTTATTAGTCCTCCCAAGACTGTATTGACTTCGCAAACTTTGATATTCGTCAGAGTTTTATAACAATTGTTTACTAAAATATGGTGTACATATAACCAATTTACTTTCATCGTTCTTGTCGTGACAGTTTCATTCATCTTTAAAGAATTCTTGTAATTCTATACCGAAATTCTATTTATTTTATCCAACATATTAAATAACCTTAACAATATTCTTCCTACCATATCACCGATTGTCTCACCATACTTGTAGAATATATTCGGTATTTTCTCATCATATCGCCTATTTTGTCTATTATATCCATCCTATTAAGTCATCGCTATCCTGTAAAAGGAGTTGTGCAACGATCATTGGATGATTAACAGAATGTGGTATGGTTCCGATAAACTAGTTTTCAGGATTTCAGTATTTATGTATGAATAACCCCAAAAGAAACCTATGGTCTGGAGTGTCTGTTTGCTAAAGTCAATCATGTGGGAGATTCCCCGAGTCCTTTAGTAGTCGTAGCAGCTGATCCTTTTATTCACATTACTGCATATTAATAGCTTGATTCCTCAATGATGAAATTCTTACTATGACTAGTATAGTAGTAGTATATGGCTGCCAAATACTGCCGAAAAATTATTAGGGCTTGGTTTGAGGAGCACCAGAATATCATCAAGCGTCTTGGCTAGCAAAATCGTGTTACATAAATATAATAGAACCGTTATGGAACATTTTGAAGCAGAGTGTAATGACATAGATTTCTATCTCCAACTTCACGATTTGGTACAAGAATAAGACAACAGCATTTTGTTCGAATCTCTCGGGAAATTTATTCCACGAATCGCAGCTGTTTTAAAAGCAAGTAATTGATAGCAATATTAATAAATATTATGCATATGTCAGGTGTTCATATTATTTTGTCAATCCACACCAGACATAATAAGAGGTTCCAATATATATGTAGATAATTTTGACATATTTCACAAAAAAAAACCGCAGTCAAGTCTTAATCAAAATTCTGAAATTCAGTTGAAGAAACGCATGCTCTGGACTCATTATTTTTTACGAAAATATTCAGAAATGCAAACTATTGAATAGCCTCAAAAGACGCATATATATTTTAAATTATTATTTTTATTTTGCGTATTTGAATGTATTATTCATTGAAACCGTCATGTAAAATCACGCACTAAAGGACAAAAACAATTCTTGATGAACTCTTAGCAACATATACCAAATATTTACTTCCGAACCCATAATGTGTTTACTGTACTTTCATTTAGACACTCAGATAAATAGCAGAAACACGTTTCTCATTGTGCTAATGAAATCTCAATTGAAGTTGAAAGTCATAATTGGAAAATATTAAAAATATTTGATCCAACCGCCATCCAAAAGACCAAAAACACCATAAAGCCTCAACACCAGTTGGAAGCGTGTCTTGCTAGTTAAATTCAGTTTACCCTGTTTGACAGGTTGGAGAAATTGTTATCATATTATTTTTAAAATTAGTAGCTAATCTAATTTAAATTTTGAAATAAGATAATAGTAAAGTGGAATATCGTAAGCTTTAATTACTTTAAACATCTTTGTAATAAAAATGTTGGGGACTTATCAACCTTATTAATATTGTTGTTTTCAAAAATTATACCCCTTGAAGTTACTGAGACTCTCAAATTTATTCTGTAACTTCACAAACGTGAACGCCATACCATGTGGAAGTTTTCTATTAAACAAAAAACAAAATATTTGTATTCAAGAACGCTTAATTTCGAAACACTGTACAAAAATCTGGTTAATTTTCCACTATTTAATGTAACAATTCACCTAATTCAATTCGTGAATGATAGTACATAATTAAATTAGGTAAACTATTTCCGTTCCGAACGCGTCGCAATAAATAACAAATTAAGCAAAATGGATAAAATATATTGTTTATTAAATGGCAATAACTACTACGCACAATATCCAATTTGAGCGTATGTATTTTTTATGACAGCTATACTTCGGCAATTATGAAAACGATCGCAGCCCACCAAACAATTCGCCAGACCGACGATCCGATGGGACCGTTTTGAAAAATAACTGAATAAATAAAACGATATTTTATCGCCGTCCCAATATAGTTATCATCATGCTAGATGGAAATTGTGGCACTAATCTTTATGAAATATTTTAATCCATTTAGCAAACATGGAGTTGTATTTTACTCGGTTATTTTGCGTAATTGATAGACGGATTTCTCTGTTTCGGATTTTATTTGAGTTCATAGGATAATTTATTGTATGTTATCGACATATTTCTAACGGTTGGTAAATCAGAGTACTACAAAAGTAGGATCAGTATTGAAAGAAGGTTGAGTGTGACCTATAAAATTGACGCTATTTAAAATGACAATAAACTAGTGAGGTTCCAAGGGTTGCAATTTATATTTTGAGCTTAATAATGAAAATATATAAATTACTTCAATGATTTTCGGAGTAGTTTCCATGATAATGAATACACTTTGTCAGGTGTTCAGATAATCGGTAGAGACAGCCTATCATTTCCTTCGAAGTGCCACGAATAACTTTTATCTAATTTGGCTTGTTTTGGAAGACCCATACAGTGGCTTCTTGTTTTGTGGGATACATTAACAATCATCGAGGTTCGATTGATTGACTATACTGAGCTGGCGCGCGCGTCCCCAGTGTTGCTTGGGACGTCATAAGTGGGGCTGTATCGCGTCTATAAGCAAACTTCTGATATCGGCATAATGTTAGTCTTTGAGGCGTAAAATATACTCTGTATTACTTATTAAAATAAAGGGCAATGTTCATAAGTTTTATATAAAGCTGTATATACCCTACATATGTATATATAGTAAAAATTACTTAAAAAAAGAGTAAGAACATGACATTAATTTACGAAACATTTTAGAGAGGCTAAAAGAAAAATACAGCATAATATTAATTTTTTTTCTAAACTATTTTCTTTTATTTCTGCTTAGGTCTGCTTTTCTCTTCTTTGATATTTTGAAGATTACTTTCCCTTATCAACAAATCATACAGCTGTAGCAAGTACAATCCTTTTCTAAATAGCTACCGTTTCAGGAATTGCTAGTTGTATTTGCTTCTATATTGAGTCTTATAACATTCTTAACAATAAAAAACCTTGATGATAACTCCTTATACTGTCGTATATAAACTTCTTAACTTCTTCTTTTCTAAGACATTCTTTAAGCATTTTTTTTTCTTTATCGTCTTGTGGCTTCCAACTTTCAAAGACTTGAAAATTCTTAAAATATATATTAGATTATTTAACATCTATATTATGGATCCATCAAAGATGCTGCCTAAATTCAGTACGTATGGATACAAAAATCATTAAATTGGAGACACAGAGAACGCAAATGATCCTTCTTGTTATCGGCTATAGTTATGCAGCAAGCTCATGGTGAAATCTTTCTTTCTCTTGCTACTAAGTAAATTATATTACAAACTTGACATATTAATTTACTTTCGCTGCAAAATCTAAGTCATTTAATTAATTTATCCTATTTGTAAAAACCAGCATACGGTACGTGGCCGTTTCATTTGAGAAACGCTTGGTTTGCAATACAGTGTTACCAAATCTAAGGGCAGACTATATATTGTACTAAGTACTAAAAAAACTTATCTAGTCTATTATATTTTTTTTTTCAAAACAAAATATAAAAGTTAATGTCAGAAAGTCTTGTTAAATATATTATTTTTATAGAATAAAAGGCATCCATAAAGCAAACAGTCTAGCTGTAAATTGGTAACATCCACTTTTAGCATTTCGGCTTGCGTCGAGTAGATCGCGCAGACGAATATACGAATAGTTCCGAAAGTAGCCGAATCTCCGGACCACGATGATTTTTAATGTATACTTTGTTTTGTTTGGTGCTTCTACACATATATATCTCAAATATTTCAGTTGTATAGATGTTATCGCGATTAAATTTTTTAACCAGTTCTTTGAACCAATTGACACGAATATCTTTTTAAGCTTTTGTCAGATTATGGAAACGAAATAAGCTCGTATCTGAAATTTTTAGATTATCGAGAGTGACAGGAATTGGTGACGAATATTTGAAGCTTTGCTTCACCAACTTCGACCAACGACATCGTTATTGGCTCTGATTTGCTGATATTTTGGAGGAGGGACAAACTCATGTGGTCTACGGGGACCTTCTTAGTTATAGAGTATTAGTAATTTTTTTAAGTTAAAAATTCAATATTTGCTTGTTTTTAACATGATAAAATGTTTTTTGGGTTTAATTTAGTGTCCGGCATACATGTGTGCCCGCAGCATGGCAGGAAGAATCAGTCCAACGCTCATGTGCGCCATGCGTATTCAATATAAATCTAGTACTTTGAATCTATTTTGAGCTGGTGTTTATCAATCTCCCCAGAGGTATTAGTACCAGTTTCTTGCTTGTGAGTTACCTCCAAGCTCCAAACACACAAATTTACTAAGAAATATGCTAGCAACAAATAGTTATACGAGGGTTGTTCCTTATATATCTAGCCTAATATTACAAAAATATTCTAAAAAAGAGATAAATAAATACACATTTTGCACACATCAACTGATTCTTCGAATGTATGATTACGTAATTTATTTAAATGTGTGTTTATACTCGATGCCATGGCGGATCAAAAATCCTATTGTGTGACAACTTTGTTGTCGTGATAATAAATGATTCGCTTCTCCTACGACTTTTTCTGAACTTCACCGTAAACTATGGTAAACAGATGATAGTATACAATTCAAAATTAACGGTCAGACGTTATTCCAAGGCTTTTCGCAAACCCACATTTAAACTTGTGAAAATCAAATAGCACAAAAATGTTGACGTATTAATTGTATCTTTTGCCGGCGATGAATTTAAAGTTACTGAAATTAACACAAATCGCGCTCAAATCATAAAATCTCAAATTCTAAGGAACTATATATTCAGTAATACCAACCGCATGCTCTTCACACTATAAATGTAAATAATAAGCCTTGTAGAAGTACATCTCACTCGATACTTTATTAATATATAGCAGCTAAGTAAGCTAGACGTTTAAGTCCATCTAAAAACAAAAGAATGAATATCGGCAATATGAATAAAATGTTGAAATATATTATATAATATCTAATATATTACAAAATGTTGTGAAATTTTGCCATTAAGCGATTACAAATGTATAAAAAGAGTATATATTATAGACCTAGAAATAAGTTTGAGTTTTCACAAAAAAATCAGTACTTTTTATTAGTTTAAAAAAAGTAAATGTGTACTCTAGTGTTCGTATTTTCTTTTTCCATGAACCTCTTCGGCTCTTAGCGAAAATAAACCCCTTAATTTACAAAACAAACATCTCCTCTCCGAAGATGAAAACTTGGTCCCCAACTCACGAAAAGTTCGAGCGCTCCCCGTCGCCGACACTCCGGACCGCCCGAAAGAAAAAATCGCATTTTCTTCTGCTAACTTCATATTTCAATACAATTTGCCGCGATAAATCTCGAACAAGGGCCTAAAAACGGAAAAGATTCCTCTCGGTGACAACGAAATTATTCCGGTAAGTAAATAAAGTAATTTTCGCGGCCCGAACGCTTCATTTTCACCGAAAATAATAAGACAAAAGCGATGAGAGTTCAGAGCGGGGACGCGAATCGATTTCAACTGAGACGGCGATAAAAAAAATTAAATCGCCGTTTAGCCGTTAGAAGTTTCACGAACATTCTAAAGTTTATTTTAGTTATTATATATTTTGATGGTAAGTTTTGTTGTGTATAGGAAACGCATTTTTTTTTCAAATTTATAATATACATTTAAACCCATATCTTCAAGCTGGGCAATACCATAACGAATCCCAAAAATGATCTATCCAGAATTCTTTATCTTATAGTTCCTTCGCCATATTCGAACTAAATTTCATATAAAATTAACTTAACCAAATCAGACGTGTCCTTCCTCAAAATTGATACATTTTAAAAAGAAAAAATAAAAGGAGCCTCCAAATAAGCAATAATAGCCAATGCTCGCCTACCATGGAAAGAGATGATGATGAGGATAATGAAGGTCTATTGGAAGATACTGAAAGCATATAAAAGTTATATTATAAACTCACCTACAAAGGTCTCAAAGCAAAGGTATTGGTATTGGTAAAGGTAATGGTAACGGGCGTGTACAGCGTTTCCAGTGAGTATGGAGAAGTGTACATGGGATAAACTGGGAGGATCATAAGTGCATGCATGTAAGAACATATAATTTGGAAAATTCATACTGATGTATTTATACCGTACTCGTCTTACTACCAATACTTCTTGTGTATTGATGCAAGTACAAAAGAATAATAGTAATAAATTAATTTATCTGCGCATATCTAATGTGAGGTGAAGCTAATAAAAAAATGTATTTTTAACAAAAAAGTCAAACCGACTTCAAAGGAAGGATAAGGAACTCCATAAAAAGTAAAAAAAAAATCAAACTTAAATTTATAACACAAAAAAAAACGTTTTAAAATAAAATATGTAGATAATAATAGTTGTTATAACTAAATAAAAATAAACAAAAGCCTTATTTAACCCATCTACTACGCGTATTTTATATTCTACTATATACACTCAATTTAGCTTAATACTTACCTAAAGTTATATATTGTATTATAAACCCATATACTTTAAAGACGGTCCGAACAACAAATTAGATTTGTTTTGTTCGTAATTTAATTTTGTGTATATGTCACAAAATTATACTATAATTTTGGTAATATTTGGGCTCGGTATCGACTTTAATCTGATAGGTTGGTAGTAGTTAAAAAAGTATTATAAATAGATAAATATGTTTAGGTAGGTATTAAGCTAAATTGTGTATATGTAGTGGAATATAAAATACATGTTGCAGATAAGTTAAATAAGGTAATTGTTTATTTTTATTTATATATTACACCGATTATTATGAACATATTTTATTTAACTTATTTAACAATATTTTTTATTAAACTTTTTTTGTGCTAATAATATAAGTTTGATTTTTTTACGTTTTAGTGAGTTACTTGTTTATTTTTTTGAAGTCGGTTAATTTTTTTGATCAAAATAAATTATTTTTTTTTTAGTGTTAGATTACTATATAATTTTTATTTACTCAATAATTTTTAAGTCTCCTTTTACCAACTATGGGTTTATCTGGACTGGGCCTAAAGGTTAACGAACTACGGTCCTGAGCATTAAGCCTACCGACTGGCGAGTGACCAACTTTAGAAATCATCCCAGAAGATATCCGGTTTTACCCAGCCTGGTTACTGGCATGACCTGTAGCCTGTATGAGGAAAAATAGGAACAAATGATTGAAAGTAAAGAACGTTTCAGATCCCGCTCGTTTAAGTGATTTAACAAATGTTTTAATCAAACTAGAACAACAAAAAGTTGTTGCCCCCGTCGAGAATCGAACCCGCGCGCATGTCAGCTGAATGCTCTAACTATTATACTATAGAAGCAGTTGCATGCAATATTTCTGGTTAGTGACATGGTTAGTGCTTAAAAAGCATACTGAATGGCTTTTACACTGAACTACCGATTTTCCACCACATCAGTTCAGCACTAACATTATACCCAAATATCTGATTATTTTATAATAAAATATGTGAAAACGTTGAACACACCTTTGAAACTTGAGGTTTTCCCTCGATTTACCCGTGTTCTGCCATCAGATCCTGATTTGGTTTCAATGGGACCATCTCTGATGTGCACTGTTTCAAATAAAAAAAAAAGGAATTTGGAAATCGGTGCTTAATTCACGGAGAAATCGGCGAACATAAATTTTAAAAAAATATACATTCGAACATAGAACCTCCTCCTTTTTTGAAGTCGATTAAAAAAGAACACCAACGATAGATGAGATATAGAAGATTAAATTAGTAACGATGATTCAGTTCAATAAAGGTCAGGTTTTAAATACCTTATAATGTTATTTTGAAAGATAATGTAGCGACCGCTACGACCCTTTAGGCCACCACGTATTCACCTACAGCAAGTTCAAAGATTGCCAACGCCGGTGGATTGGTACCATGCGGTTTCCGGCTATAAAAGGCCACCACGACGACGTCTCTCTCTCTTTTCTTTTCTCTACCCCCTTGTAACAGTACCACTTCCACAGCACTACCGCACTTCCTTTATCTTAATCTTATGTCCTGTCAATTCTCCCCTCGACAACATGTATCAGTTTAAGTCGAAATAAACAAGTATTTCTTCAACCACAGTTTTTAGTTCTCGTGCAAATTCCTTCCAAAAATAGTAGTGAGTGATCAAACAAACAATCGACAAGCATAGACAGCCACACGTTTCGATCGACCGGCCGACCAGACGAACATTCCTACAATACCATGGAGAGGGTTTACAGATATTAAAATAACCTCAACAAAGATAAGATATATAAGATCTGGCATCTTTTCGCATTTTTTAAAAAACTAACGAGCCATGAGAAGGCAGTCTGATATGCCTCTGCCTAAATAGAATCCCCTTATTAGGAACTATTTTCTTTTATTTCTGCTTAGGTCTGCTTTTCTCTTCTTTGATATTTTGAAGATTACTTTCCCTTATCAACAAATCATACAGCTGTAGCAAGTACAATCCTTTTCTAAATAGCTACCGTTTCAGGAATTGCTAGTTGTATTTGCTTCTATATTGAGTCTTATAACATTCTTAACAATAAAAAACCTTGATGATAACTCCTTATACTGTCGTATATAAACTTCTTAACTTCTTCTTTTCTAAGACATTCTTTAAGCATTTTTTTTTCTTTATCGTCTTGTGGCTTCCAACTTTCAAAGACTTGAAAATTCTTAAAATATATATTAGATTATTTAACATCTATATTATGGATCCATCAAAGATGCTGCCTAAATTCAGTACGTATGGATACAAAAATCATTAAATTGGAGACACAGAGAACGCAAATGATCCTTCTTGTTATCGGCTATAGTTATGCAGCAAGCTCATGGTGAAATCTTTCTTTCTCTTGCTACTAAGTAAATTATATTACAAACTTGACATATTAATTTACTTTCGCTGCAAAATCTAAGTCATTTAATTAATTTATCCTATTTGTAAAAACCAGCATACGGTACGTGGCCGTTTCATTTGAGAAACGCTTGGTTTGCAATACAGTGTTACCAAATCTAAGGGCAGACTATATATTGTACTAAGTACTAAAAAAACTTATCTAGTCTATTATTTTTTTTTTTTCAAAACAAAATATAAAAGTTAATGTCAGAAAGTCTTGTTAAATATATTATTTTTATAGAATAAAAGGCATCCATAAAGCAAACAGTCTAGCTGTAAATTGGTAACATCCACTTTTAGCATTTCGGCTTGCGTCGAGTAGATCGCGCAGACGAATATACGAATAGTTCCGAAAGTAGCCGAATCTCCGGACCACGATGATTTTTAATGTATACTTTGTTTTGTTTGGTGCTTCTACACATATATATCTCAAATATTTCAGTTGTATAGATGTTATCGCGATTAAATTTTTTAACCAGTTCTTTGAACCAACGATAGATGAGATATAGAAGATTAAATTAGTAACGATGATTCAGTTCAATAAAGGTCAGGTTTTAAATACCTTATAATGTTATTTTGAAAGATAATGTAGCGACCGCTACGACCCTTTAGGCCACCACGTATTCACCTACAGCAAGTTCAAAGATTGCCAACGCCGGTGGATTGGTACCATGCGGTTTCCGGCTATAAAAGGCCACCACGACGACGTCTCTCTCTCTTTTCTTTTCTCTACCCCCTTGTAACAGTACCACTTCCACAGCACTACCGCACTTCCTTTATCTTAATCTTATGTCCTGTCAATTCTCCCCTCGACAACATGTATCAGTTTAAGTCGAAATAAACAAGTATTTCTTCAACCACAGTTTTTAGTTCTCGTGCAAATTCCTTCCAAAAATAGTAGTGAGTGATCAAACAAACAATCGACAAGCATAGACAGCCACACGTTTCGATCGACCGGCCGACCAGACGAACATTCCTACAATACCATGGAGAGGGTTTACATATATTAAAATAACCTCAACAAAGATAAGATATATAAGATCTGGCATCTTTTCGCATTTTTTAAAAAACTAACGAGCCATGAGAAGGCAGTCTGATATGCCTCTGCCTAAATAGAATCCCCTTATTAGGAAGACTTCGAAGCTTTTGTTTTTCAAGATGTAGTTTGTAATTCGATTCGATAATCTCTAGCAAATAAACGCTGCTTAAATCTGGAAACCAACAATTAAAATATAAAGGGCCACGTAAATCTCAGGTATAAAAGGAAATAGGTGACTTACTAGGTAGGGTTTGATATAAGTAATACTCCCGTTTCATCACTATTTAAATGTAAACGAAAGCTCATAATATAAACTTATCATACTCTTGAACAAGGAACTACTTCATATGAATTTTTATGAATATCCAGTGACATAAATAACATATCCCTCCCTAAGAAGACTTAGTAGTGTAGGGATAGGATAGCTAAGTTAGTCTTTAGGTGTTAGGTGTAGGCGTAATGAATCGGTGTTAAAGAAGCACTTCGATTCTCAATAAAATCCGAAAGCATACGAGTTAGTAACTCTCAAACTCATTTCATATTCCTTTTTTGCCATATGTACCAATTTAAAATTTATATTTCAACTTTTAATTAATACTTTACATATATTTTTAATAGATTTTTTTCTGTTGTTGTTATTTATTTGGCAAATTGTTTAAAATAAGTAAACTTATACATTAATTTACACAGCGAAAGCATAAAATATATAGTATTTTTATAAAACATTTTTGACTTCAACAGTAACAACAGGCATCTAGGAATATAAGCTATTCAATTTTTAAAGTTCCAAATCAAAACAAATATTAGTATATTTTGTATTAATCTACGGAAAGAAATGGCTTAACCCCATCCTGATATAAACAACACCTTACTTCCCAGACATTTGTCACTCAGATAACACAAGAATGCAGTTATGAATAAAACTTGTAGAATTCCAGAGGATAAACTCAACTGCTGATATACGCATATTGTCCGGCATTTTGAACTGTTTATCTTGTATAAGTTTGATGAATGTACCAGTTCATAGGATATTTTAAGTTAAATGAAATCAAATTGAGCGTCATGTTTTAGAAACGTTATTTTGTGTAGAATTTCGCATACAAATATAGCGCGGAATGTACTGTTTATAATTTCTCATTATTCTGAAATGTTTTTTTTTTATATTTTAAAGTCTCCTTTTAACTAATGAGGGTTTATCTAGACTGGACCTACTATTTAACGTGGGCTCTAAACCACAGTCCTCGGCATTAAGCCTATCGATTGGTCAGTGACGCACGGTTCTTGTCGTTTCTTGTCGGATTTTGTCCAAGACAACCACAAATATTAAACAATCAGAAGCATAAATTTACGACCATGCTCCAGTAGCATTCGAACACGCGACTATCGCAACAGTAGGTAGGCCATCTTGCCGCATTTACCACTGCGCCAACCAAGCCGGCTATTTCGAAATTTTGACGGATAACGTGGCTCTAATATAACATCTTAATTGAAAAGTCCCCGGCCTTCCATAGTAAAACTAATTTTTTGGCAAAATTAGTTTTTTCTAATTCAACGTAATTCCCTTCAAGGGTGATACACTGATTATAGCGACCGTTCAACTTTTCGATGCTATTTTTGTCGTATGATTTGTCCTTTGCTTCAAAATAAGGCTCAGTTTCGGCGATCACTTTCAGTGCGCAGCACTTTCTTTTTCTACAAATGCGGCCGTTTTCTGGCGATTTTGTCCTTCAGACTTTCTAATAGCGCTATGTAATGGTCGCTGTTATTGGTCCTTTTTTTTTCAAGGTAGTCAATGAAAATTATTCCATGCGCATACCGAAATAGAGACACCATAACATTGTCAGCCGACTGTTGCGTTTTCCGACGCTTTGGAGCGGGTTCATCGTGTACAGTTCACTCGGATGACTGTCGATTGGACTTCGGAGTGAAATGATGGAGCTATGTTTCATCCATTGTCACATATCGATGCAAAAGCTTGAGTGGATTACGCTCGATCATCTTCAAAACCTGCTCTGAAATTCAAAATCATTTTGTGGAGTTTTTAAATGTTTTCTTCGGTAACAAACTCTTTTGGGCGTCCACTGCATTCACCGTCTTCGGTGCTCATTTCACCACGTCTAAACTTAGCATACCAATCATAGATGGTTGATTGTCCTGGGGCAGTGTCCGGAAACTGGTCATCATGCCAAGTTTTTGCTTTACTAACTTAACAAAAGTTGCTTTACTCAAAATGCTATAATTCATAAATTAATGATCCGACAGCTGTCAAATTTACACACGCATCTTTTGAGTGTTAGGACAAACTAAAGACATATGGATTTAATTCTAGTGACGCCATCTATGTGGCGTGGCTAGGGACTTTTCAATTGACCTGTTACTTGTTTAGCCTTCCAATACTTTGCAGTAAGTATTCGCTTAGGTCCAGGTGAAAATCAGTATTTAAATAAAATTTTAAGCTCCACAAATAATGTAAAAACTAAGTCGTATAACTAATATGTAAATAGCTAATGCCCATATGTAATAGGTTCTTGTTTTAAGAAGTACTACGTGTCGGCCAGTGCAACTAACGGATTCGATTTGATATTTAAATTTTGGTTTTATTCGAAATCCGTCGTCCTCGGCGGATTTATGGGGCTTTCTGTTAAATTGAAAAAGCGGCGCTGCGCCTGTGTCAACTACTCCGTTAAATTCGATTTCCTATTTTGCTACAATATATGTAGCGGTGAAGTTATGTATTAAAATTATCCATTATGCGGAAATACCTGGCGCTCCGGCCGTAAATGAAATACCAAAAACCGAAGAAACGCGATATTTATTCATTCAATTATTTCACTTGGGCTTGCGCTTTACTGTTTTCGCTACAGTTTCCGTTAGTTTTAATTAAAGCCAATTATAATCAACGCAATATATTCAAGTAAATATGTAGAATAGAAAAAATAGTGTTAGCGTAAGTTAAATATACAATAAAATAAATCAATGCAATAATATATATTTTACCAAGCCATAATAGATATATAGACTCAATCAATTCTATATTTACATTAATGTAAAACCTTAGCTTCCTACTATTGAGCTCCATTGTAAACTAAAAGACCCGTAATGGTCTATTTACGGAAATTGGGTTAATATATTATTGATATATGGGTAAAAATGCGAAATATCAATATAAGCTTAACCTAATTATTTGAAGGTCTTGACATTTCTCTACATAAAATAACAAGTTTCCATTTCATAGACTGATTTATTCAACAAATATATACGCTACCCAACTGTTTGATTTTTGGGAAATCTGCTATTGAAGCCCATCAAACACTTAAAAACCTATTACGATGCTGCACCGTCATATCCCAATAGTGAGTTTTGGTTTCAACGAATGACAATTAATAATTTTGATGCCAGTGACAGAAAACGGGTTGGAGCATCAAACCTCATCAGACTTGAATGATTTAATGAAAAGACACTTCAAACGGTTTAAGAATTTTCAAACAGCTTAGTCACTTATGAGTCAACTATTAACAGTTGTTTCTCCACAAATTAACTGAAAGTGCAATTTCAAACTATTTCAACATCAGTTTTATTTGTTGACAGATAAAAAGCGGAATGTGTTTGGCTATAAAGTCTTGTGTATATGCTCAGCAAGATGTAGTGCTGCGAGCTACTAAAGGCGAATTAAATGAATTGAACGACATAATGTTGTGAAAAAGACTAGCAACAGTAAGTAATAGACGGAAGGTCATTCTCTTACATGACTACGCTCGGTCACAGTTCTAAGCCTATATTAAAATAAGCGATGAAGATTAGAAATAACTATTGGTATATTGAAAACGTATCTATATGTTATGTCCATTAAATAATAATACATTACAAGAATAACAATAAGTAAAAAATGAGTTTATGTAGTTAGCTAGAGAGACTTTTTGCAACTTTAGTCTCTTTTTACTGTCCGCACATTCTGGACTGTGATGTTTCGGCTTGTTTTCTAGAAATCTGATAACTACTTAGTAACTGTCGTGTACACTGAACTGCAATGCCTCTAGGTAAATCCCAATAAATTACTTTATGAGATTCTTTTAAAATATTCGTAGCAACTGACGATTCAGTGTTATCATTAGTATGAGGGAAAACACTTTTTACTGTGGTTAAATGTAGTACAAATATAATATTTTCCTTTTTTTGTATATATAGCGGCCTAGCAGTCATTTACATTCTTCCACATATATAAAAGTGAATTGCTATTCGTTGGTCTCACTGAAAGTTGAGAATAGACGGGCCGGATTTGGCTAATTTATGCTTTGAGATACTTATGGAAGTCCATGGAAGGCTTATATGATGAGAAAACATGAAATAACGGCCATTAAAATACAGTTAGAACAATTCATATAAACATTCATGGATGCTTTCGGAAATGTATTTTGTGACAAAAATATTAAATAATGTTAAAATAATGACATATATGTCACATATGATATGCTTATATGAATTTAAGCTTTTAGCTGAATAGCAGGAACAGAGTTGAAATATGTAGTGACTGTTAATGGCAAATCATACTTTGTACATGTATTTCACATTTGTTGTTATTTAGTCGCAAATTTAATGTGCGCTAATTTTCGTTGCTTTTATTATTAACAATGTCAAGAAGAAGGCGACCTAAGTCAGATTCAGACGACAAAGGTGTTTAAATGTGCGACGAGTTACCTTACGCGCTAACCGTACTGATGACCAGCAAGCAAATAGAAAATTATGATAATCGTACTGTTAAGTGACAATTATGTTGTGTGACTGGAAATGAAGTGGATAGGCTTAGAATGTAACGGGTTCATGCACATCAAACGCAACAACAACGAGCACAATATTATAATATTCTCGTCATCTAAATATAGATTACGGTGTCAACAAATATTATAATTGAGGAAATTATAATCGTTTGTCAATATTTTAAGGCACTATGTTGTTCCGGTGGAAAAGTAAAATTACTCTAATTGGTGCACTACCATATCTACGCTTTTTAAGTTCAGGAATGTGAAATAATTCTTGGCCATCCTATAATAGTTGTTTCCAAATGACCTCATCTTAAGCAAAGCCCAATTTCAAGTTATTATGCGATAATAATTCAAACGAAACATTCGATTTCCATCAGAAATAAGTTATCAAAATCTAAACAGTGGCAGTTATAAGAATAAATTTATCAATCACAATTCACCAGTGAGGTGAACTATTGTCCAAAAACTAGAAATGCTTCTTCATCAGAACAGCGATTTACTCAAAACGTTTCAAATAATTGAGGGATTAATTTTAAACCCAAGGAATAAAATTAAACTTTATATATATTTAATAAAAGAAAGCAAAACAATTAAACATCTTAAATAAATAAAAACATAGATCAAATTGAATGATATAAACTACTTACACAATAAATGACAAAATAAATAAAGCAAATAAGCATGCGAGATCTTAATGATCGAGGTGGTCATGTGATAACGAAAACGTACATGAGCACCAAATTTTCAATGACAAGGGTAAAATTAAAAATATACATAAAATAACAAATCAATTCAAAAGTCTCCGGCCTACCATAGTAAAACACATTTTTGACAAAATTAGTTTTTTTTATTCAAGCTTTAACTTTTCGGTACCATTTTTGTAGTACGATATGTCATTTGCTTCAAAATAGGCCTCAGTTTCATTACCTCTTCATTCGACGAAAATTTCTTTTCGGCGATTTCGTCCTTCAAAGAGTCCAATAACGCTATGTAATAGTCGCTGTTGAGAGTCCTTTCTTTTTGAAGGTAGTCAAAGAAAATTATTATTACGCCATAACCTTGCCAGCCGACTCTTGCGATTTTCCACGATTTGGGGCCGGTTTATAGTGTGCAGTCCACTCGGATGACTGTCGATTGGACTTCGGACTGAAATGATGGAGCCATGTTTCATCCATTGTCATCCATATTGACGCAAAAACTGGGGTTTATTACGCTTGACCATCTTCAAACACTGCTTCGAATCATCACCTCGTCGTTGTTTTTGGTCAAAAGTGTGCTCGCGCGGCACCCATTTTGCACATAACTTTCTCATGCCCTAATAATCGTGAATGATGTGATGTACACGTTCAATTGCTATCTTAAGAGTGTGCTATTTCATTCAATTTCAATTTACGGCCATTTA
Source organism: Rhynchophorus ferrugineus (assembly GCF_030347505.1). NCBI lineage: Eukaryota > Metazoa > Arthropoda > Insecta > Coleoptera > Curculionidae > Rhynchophorus > Rhynchophorus ferrugineus. The sequence continues at coordinate 76,213,006 of NW_027472581.1, forward strand.
AAATCATTTTGTGGATTTTTTAATGTTTTCGTCGGTAACAACCTCTTTTGGCCGTCCACTGCATTTACTGTCTACCGTGCTCATTTCACCACGTCTGAACTTAGCACACCAATGCTTGTTGGTTGATTTTCCTGGGGCAGTGTCCGGAAACTGGGCATCAAGCCAAGTTTTTGCTTCAACTGTATTTTTTTCCTTCAAAAAGCAATATTTTATCAACACGCGAAATTCCTTTTTATCCATTTTTTCACAATAACAATAGTTGTTTCACTTAAAATGTTATAAGTCACAAACTAATGATCCGACAGCTGTTAAATTTATACACGCATCTTTTGTGTGTTAGGACTAACTAAATAACATATCGATTAATTTTAGTAACGCCATCTATGTGTCAGACCGTGGACTTTTCAATTGACCTGTTATAATGAAATAATAACAGGTAATATACAAACATAACGGTACTGACGGTTAATATACTGGCACTAAAAATACTGGTAGTAATATTGACGTTTAATAATAGAACAACAGACAATAACGATAGCTGATAGTAATGATAAGCTATGATAGGTTGAAATATGACATGTGCTTATACTCTAACATTAACAATAATGGACGAGCAACGAGATCAAGGTAAGCATCCTGTCACTAGGTTTAGTAGTACTCGTTAGGACAAAGCTAAAATGTGTAATATATATGAATATGTAAATATATAAATAAGTAGATAAATAAATAGCAATACTGTTGTTATTGTGCACTCACTTATTCTAACTCCTATTATAATGAACGTTCAATACATACAAGGGAAAAATCCAGAGGTAAACACGATAAATACGTGATAAACCTTGATAGGATTTAGTTAAAAACTCAAATAAGTAAATAAGCTCTAGCTATGATGAACGTACAATGGGTACAAGGAAAAAATTCAGATGCCACAGCCGCCAAGCCGACAATACCTGCCACCAAGAGCCAGCAGAAACCACTTTCGGTGGCGTAGAAGTAAAAAGAAGAAGAGAAGTAGAAGAAAATGAACAGAGAAGAAAAAATAAAAATTAATAAGTACGAAATAATAACATATAATAAATGAGGGCTAATAAATATAAAATAATTAAAAGGAAATCATAAATGGAGAATTTATAAATAATAAATTGGAATTGAAAATAGAACAGTGGTCTGTGTGATTAAGAAAAGTGAGTCTGAGCGTCCCGTCTTTAGGAATAGACTCTTATGAAGTGAAAACGTCTCTTGGACATCTAGATATTACATCTGCCAAATACAGCCCCTGAAAAAGTACCAGAAATGTTGCCTTACATGGTAAGTAGTGGTTAAGTATTCGCAAAGGTGACACATTCTACAATGGAAAAGAAGCGGTAATCCCGCCTAGTTCCTTTAAATTATTTAAACCTCTTATTGAAAACATAAGAGAACCAAAATTAAAAGGTCTAACATATCGAACTACCAGATGGAGTTCTAAGCATCATAGATATTCAGAATGATTTATATGATTTCCTTGAATTGCACATGTCTTTGTGTTTTAAGAAAAAAAAAATATCGAGAAGATGCAACAAATAAGACTCGTATTTACATAGCATCGGATAACATTTATTATTGTTAATTGACATTAAAATATTAAACGTTGAACGAATACGATTCAAAACCACCGTGTAGTGCGAGATTCACATTAATTATATCATAGTTCCCTGTAATATATTTTGATATGTGAAGTGTGAATATCTACATGAACTGTAAATTTAAACAAAAACCATCAAATGTTAAAAATAAGTGAAGATAAAACGTGTTATTTCTTTCCGGGCAAAACCAAATAGTACTAGCAGTGTCAACAAGCACGATTCGCTTAAATTTCACCATTTATTTTCGTTGTCAGGGAATGATATACGTTCAGTTAACAAGTCTGTCGGCGCTAGCGTTTAGCACATTATTTAACGCGAATTAAATTTCGCCGGGACTAGGCCATAAAAGGCTTTCGCTCGCGGTGTCATACACAGAACCAAATCGCTATTCCTCCACATTTTGGCCAAATAAACACTTGTCCGAACGCGGCGGTCGACCGCTGATTTGTCTGTCATAACATTTGCAGGCCGCGGGAAAAGTTTCGGCTCGAATCTGCGCGAATTTATCTAGCGTAAACAGTTTAGTTCGGGCTAGACGCTTTTTTATGGTAATGTTGAATTATTTGCCGCTATCCGGCGTGCATAGGCAGTTTTTGCGCCCGATGGGTACTAATGACTTAGGCTTTAATAATTATCCGCATTATAAAACTATAATTTAAAAACTTTGTAGTTATTTGAAAATCAACTCCATTGGCAATGTGATTTTATTATACAGTATATTTCCGTAAATTTATTTATATACACTGTATACCATGAAAGGCGCTAAGTTAGCAAACATCTATCAACTCGGATGAATACAGTAGTGTTATGGTGTCAAGATCACCACGTAACATTGAAGCAATTGTAAGAAAATATAGAACGGCATTAATGACGAATTACATAGAGGGCACCTGATGACACATCTACGCCACGCTATTCAACGATAATCAAGGCGGGCGTGGTATTGGGACTGGACGACGTGAATTCTGAGATGTACACTTTTGGATATAAAAGCCGGAGCCTTGTCTGGAAATGATATAGTTTCCATAGAGTAATATATAGAGTGTTAACTTAATACAAATAATTTAAGAATTGTTTTGCGTGGTCTCAGCAGAAAGGCATGAGAGCGTCATTTCGCCGAATTAACTTGACATTGGTTAGTTTAAATTACCATTACAGGCACCTGTAATGAAAATATTTTATAAGGGGAGCATTTCGTTAGTCGACGATGTCATATGTATCACGTGACTAACCTCTAATGTCACACTCTACTGACCAATTTTTCAAAACCATTTATTAATATAAAATTCTGTATAGATACAAATATTATATAATATCAAAAACCTAAAACGTAAGAATATATATATATAGTACGTATAGTTTCTAAAGGTCTCTCGAAAATTATGATGTTGTAAATACCGTTGTAATGCCTTGCATATTATGGAGATAGTGACCATTATAATGTTTTGCTGAATATTCGTATTTTATTTATCAAGAAGTAAAAGCATTTATTATAAATCAGAAGTGGGATTTAAGAAGCCAGAATTGATTATTCGAAAATTGTGTACGCGACCTGGATGAGTCATTGATTGACATGGGGCACATGAATGTCCAGCCAAGAATCGATGAATGCCTTGCAGGTGTAGGCATAGCTGTCATTGAGGTAGTTGCATTCAATACAGATGGAATATTTGGTATTTATAAAAGGAAATGTTGAAAATAACTGATTTTCAAATGAATATGAAAGTTTTTTCATAAGATAACTAAGTGTTGCTTTTTTATTAGATCACTGATGATACTGAAATCTGATGACAGTTTGATAGGTCAGGACGGACGAACGGACAAAGATGGCAATGTCATGGTCAAAGTTTCCGCAGTATGATATTAGCAGTTGTCTAGAGCTTCCATGGTTGACTTCTGAGAATTTGTTTTATGCAGTTTTATTTATTTGTCTTCACGAAATATACGTAATTAAGTTGTTATATCGTAAACTGATATATGTTATGCTTTTACAGTTCTTAGAACAGAACCAACTTCAGGTTGGAATGTAGAAAAATATAGGACGGCATTGTTGAGAAATTAAGTAGAGGGCAGCTAATGACTCACTGGCTAATCAAGGCTGTCGTGGTATTTGGACCGGACGATGGGAATGCTGAGATGTACCCTTTTGGATATAAAGTCGTCTTTACAGATACCCAGCAACAGAATTAATTGCAGTTATTACCAGATGTGCTATCTTAACATGTCCAAGGGACGTTAGAACTTCATAAGAGTTTATAGGTGAAAACATGACGATCGGAGTCATTACATTTTTATTCTGTAGATGTAATAGTGTTTCGTGCTGCCCAGGTGAGTTTCGTTAAGTACTGAGTTCCTTCACAGAGTATTCCAGTTTTCTCTTAATATAATTCCATTCTATTTATTTCATATCAATGTACTGCAATGATGAACGACATAAGTCTAAAATGCGTCAACAAGATACTCTTCGAGAGTCTCTAAGAAACTATATAGCTTCCAGTCAAGAGGTACCAGACTTTGTATACAAAAATATACAAAGCCAAGACACCAAACAGATTCTATATTTTCTTATATTCGGTCATCCCGAAGTTGGTTTCTCTCAAATTGGTCTCTCTATAATTGCTGGAGCTGATTCATAATTCCAAGCGAATCCTTAAAAATTTCTAATTGTACTGCCGAAATATTGACCTACCAGATATTCAAACTGTCCTGAGATTTTAAAATTATGACTTAATAAAAAAGCAGAATACTTAATTATTTTGTCAAAAAGGTGTAACATTCATTTAAAAATGAACTATAGCTTTTATAACTATTAAATATTAATTTGTACTGACCGAAAATACCTCAATGACTGCTATACTTTGATTTCTATATCTGTACCGGCAAGACATTTACTGACTTTGGACAGGATATTCGTCTACTTCATCTCCACGATGACTTCATACACTGCAATATCATGACATCCATCGGTCCTACGTAGTCCGCTGTGACTCCTGCTTACTAATGACTTCTTTTGTCATACCGTCATGACATCCATCGATTCTATACTATTCCTCCTGAATCCAGGCTCTTACTCATAATTTCATCTACTTTTTCTGTGTCATTCATAATTATTGCTCCATAGTCTCAGAATAAACACTAAATATACACGTTATTATTACAAGTTCATGTATATATCGATTTAGCACACTTTGAAATTCTTCAAAATTTAATAATATTGCTGAGAAAAATGTTGCGTTTCATCATAAACTTGAAATAACATTATAATCACGGTCATGTAACTTTCTTTGTATGAATAAACATTAACAGATTAACAGATTAAAGTATCTAGTATCATCTAATATCAACAGATCAAAATCCTTCATATCAAGCTAACACCGTATTTTAGATTTCAAAAGTATCTTATTGCTATCTTCGTCAAAGCCGCTTTCCATCCTTGTTCGTCAATCTGGTTAACGTATATACAATACTCAAATAATTGTTCATTAGTCTGACAACATTATAATTATATAGATTCATATCACTATTCGGTTCATTCAAATTTTAAATTGAATCGATTTTACGTAATATTTTTCATATACCTTCTTAATTATGATATCATCATCAATATCATCACCAACCTTCATTAAGTCTCTCCATCTCATATTTTCATTATATCTCGCCATCTCGTATGATGTATGATATCGATCTTAATGTTCTAATTCACAGTACAGAACAGTATCAGTTAACAGAGATCGTTATCTGGCCATTTCTCCCGAATAACTTCTGCAAGAACTAACAGGAACACGCATCTTTATTGAGATTGCAGATTATTTTATATGAGATGGGGTAACTTGCCATTGGTCAAGATCAATAATAATATCTTTAAAGGTACATTTCTTTGGGACTCTTATTTTATTGAGAATATAGAGTAATCACATCGATCCTAAACTTTTCACGTTGTGACCACTTTCATCTCTTTTTGCAAAACTTGAAGCGCTTTCCAAAATCATATTGTGCGAAATTTTTAAACGTTGAATAATGAAATGAAACCCTTATAATATACAATGCCATATTAGTTACGTTATATAACATCTGTATGTAGTCGTTGTCTTGTATGTAAAACATACTGTTGCAGTTAAATCACAAGTAAATATTCCCTGTACCTTTATTCTCTAGTTTGCCTTTAATGGATTGGTTTCCAATATTTTCGTATCTCCAATTTACAATAGTCTAGAACTGAGCTACTTAAATCCGCATTTGGTGGTCGTATATTTTAATTGCGAGCTTCTCCCCAAAATCCAGTTAACTATCTTAGTGTACAGCGACTTCAATATCTCCTTTGATGGTCTTAAATCTAGAACTGCGCTTCTTATATCAGGAATCCACGAACTAGGGGAATTTTTCAAACCATGAATGTTGGATACTGTGAGATGGAAAGCATGGCTGGATAAAATATGGATATTTTAAGACTAAAAAGACCGTTTAATTTCAGAAGAACCAGTGTCGTATTAATCGTGCTATATAACAAATGTACTGTTAAGGGTAAAGGTTCAAAGTAAAATATTAATGTGCATTAAACGGAAAATTTAAATGAACCGGGATAGAAATGGACTGATATTCATAGAATAAAATTCCATAAAGCCAGTTAAGCAAATAATTCATGTTAATAAATAATTCTTTCTAATTTTTAAATCCCAACAAATAAATTACAACGCTCGTACATAACATATTATATTTAATGTATGCCACTTATATTTAATTTTAATTAGTTAAATTAAATAGCACGTATATATTAATAGACATAATTTATTAGTTGTTTAAATGTAAATTAAAAATTAATACTACACGAAATTGATTTTAATTAAAGAGTTCCATACACAAATTAATTACAAATAAATATAAATTAATGTAATTAATTGGAAGGTAATATACGTCGCCTATGGTTCAAATAATTTTAATCAGCTCGTATATTGATTGAAACAATATACGAAGGTATTGTATATTTTAAATAAGTAGGTGTAATTTTTTATATATATAACAATAATTTTATTCCTATTATGAAAATGATTTGAATTGAAAGAAATAGCAGAAAATCCTAATCTGAAAGTGTAGTTGAATACAAAAGATCTATAATGCTAAATTGATCTGTAGTAAAATAAAAAACCAAACCCTACCCATAAAACTTTTTGGGGTAAATGGGTATAAAATTTGCGAAAAAAGCTAACTTAAGAAACAATAATTAACAAAAATAATTACAGTGTTTGGATCCACAGTTTGTAGGGTTATTGGCATAAGTTTAAGAGGTTGACAAAAATTATACTAACTAATAAAATCATTTTTACAACTATATATTTAATTTCGTTTTATTTCAGCTAACTTATTGAACAAGTCTCACAAGTCAAAAACCATTTTTAAAATATTTCTTTTATACAAAAATATTATTAATTTTATATTGCCCAGCTATGACGATGATACAAAAAATATATGAAGTCATCACCCTCGAATGTCAAAGTTATTACTACAATATGGTAATAAGTGCGTTAAATATAAATTTTCAAATAAACTTTCAAATAAAATTATTCTTTCGTTCTCAATATGAAATAGAATTTATTTTATGCAATCACAGTTTTATATCAAAAACGGTTTGTAAAATAATATTCCCATATTTAATGCATTATATCACGAATATTATACTATAATATTTAATATTTCACTTAAACGCCCGGAAACTCTATTATGGTTCCGAAAAGTAAATAGATTTAATTAATTTGAATGGCAATTGTGCTCGGTCTAATTTAAATATTTATTATTATCATTTATAAAAAGGGCGTTAATTTTCTTTCATCTCGTTTAAATAGGGTTTCCATTTCAATGAAATGTGAATACATGCGGCGGGGAAATATTCGTAAACATTTTTAGAAAGAAAATTTTTCTAAACAAAATTTGTGCTGGCTATTTTGGGTATGTGCTTTGTATATAATTTTTAAGTTAAATAGTGCGTAGGGTTCCAAAATAACTTTTATTTTACTTAACACTACACTACTTTACTGCAATGGAAGTTATTTCGGACATATTGAATCAACGATCCATACAAGATTTCGCCAATTCTCTTTTAATACAAATGATATCCTTATCGTAAGCATCACTCATCACATTCAAATCTCACAGCCAAAGATACTAGCTATGTCGGTAATTTCTTTCTGTTTTTCTAAATACATTTTAAAGTCTCCTTTTCACCAACAAGGGTTTACTGGACTCTACTGGACCTACTGTTTAACGTGGGCTCGGAACCATCTGATTTTACCCAGCCTGATTACAGGCCTGACTGGTATGGTTATTCCTTGTCGGATTTTCTACTGGTACCTATAAATATATTTACAATTACAATTACAAATATAAAGTACATCCATGGTCTAGCTGGATTCTATCCCTCGACTATCGCTATAATAGGAGGACCGTCCTAAAACTGCGCCACCAAGCTTTTTTTTTGCTAAAGAAAATATGTTAGTTACAGTTTATATTTCAAATTTATTAATTATATCCCAGGCAATTTGTGAGTGCCATTCCAAAAGAACAGTTTCATCTTTAAGCTAAACCATTCATTCAGCTAAAGCATCTACGAAGTGCTACTCTGCAAGCGGGTTCCCCTTGGATCCCAAGAGGTGGTAGTCGGATGGATCAGGAAAGTACTGTAGGTGCGTTAAAGTTTCCTATCCAAGTTATTTCAACACTTCTTTGAGTCGTTTACTTTGGTGGTATGAAAGGGCATACATCACGCCAGCAAAACCACCTTATCACGTCTTTGAAAATATTGCAGACTTTTTCGATGAATGCATAGTTCAAATTCAAATCATTTGCTATCGGTACCAATTATTATTAACTGCTTCTTTCAGCAATAGCGAGATTTGGTGAAGAATATCCGAAGTCATGCGATGCTAATAGCAAAGTATTGATTGAAATGGAAAGATTCTCCCCGCGCGCCAACTATAGGTGATGATTGTGATGAATCGACTTAGTTTTCTACAATAAAGTTTTGCTCATCTTTCTCTGACTCTTTCTTTTATTATTTGGAAATATAATTAATAATTCCCAAAGTCTTTTAATGTTTTTTTCCTTTATTAAGTTATTTTAAGTATTGATAAAATAAATATATTTTTGTATCATAATCTTTATTTGACAAAAAACTATATTTATTATATTTTCCCTTTATTATTTGAAGTAATTTAGTAACGACATACAATGTATCAGTACTTACATACCAGTGTAGTGACCTTGAAGCATGTCCAATTTTACAACGTGGAATAACGGTCTACAAAATATCCAGAAATATAATCCCAGATGTTGAACACGGGCGGGGTGCCAGCAGCGCCAACTATAACCCGATAACGAATAGCTGGCAGCAACCCCGAGACCTTCATCTGGGATGTTATTGAAGGGTATTTCGATTCATTCAGTGCTCAACCATCGTTTGGTTTAGACGTGCCACCATCGACGGCCCAAGCCTCGTCTCTAGATAACACCGCTGCCATCCGTTTTATCTAATTGTATTTTTCACATTTTTTTTACAGCCAATAAATAACGGTCACATAATGTAAACACCACGGTTTCATTTCGTTTTACCTCCATTCACCGAGACACATCATTTACCCTAAAACAGTATTCTAAGTGGATTAATAAAATAGAAAAAAATATGTTATGTTTTTAAAGAATGAGCCATCCAAAGAACTTGAACGATATTTTACTTATATTTTAATTTTGTTCCTTTTTTTGATAACATGCATTTCTTTTGTTTCAAAATGTAGACAGGGTAGGGATCTTATCTATGGCCCACCAAAATATTATTCGGAATTGTTACATTATAGATACATTATGGGCATGCAATTAAGGCTTAGTTTTTGATAGAAAAGTTAATTATTTATACCAAATATCTGGTAAAGTCAAGACCATGGGCGTGCAGACGGTAGGTAAAATGTGCAAAAAGTTAAACCTGATAGAAGATTCCCTATTGTGATCAGAGACATAAAACTTCAGGAGTCTCATTCAATTGAGCAAGTTATAGTTAGGCGAGTCTGTCCTTCAAAATCTCAACCAATATGGTAACAGAAACGGGCCCTTAAACGAGCTTTCTCAGCCACCACCAAGAACCCTAGAGGAAAGTACAGGGATAAAACACGATATATTTTCATAATTTACAGAGTCCCCGTTCTAATAGTGAATAACAAGGATAACAAAGGCGCAGAATCTTATCACCATAAACAAAGTCGTCAAAGCAAAGAAAGTAACTAATGCGAAAGATTACTATCATCCAAGCTCACAAGGAGCAAGCACCGCAAGGAAGCATGCACTGTACCACATGTAAGAAAGCAGACTCATCATATGTATAAGTGTTATTATTCTATATTCCTATATTAATAGAAATTTGTAATAATAAGTAAGTTGTTCATAAATATTTATAATAAATATTCAATAAAAATATTTTAAATTAAATACTTCTCTACCGATAAATTTGCGAAATAAGAGAGAAAACATATTTGCACTTTTTAAATCAACGTTTATTCTCTCCTACAGTTCACAGAATTATAGATAAGAAAAACCAAAATACTAATCACCGTAGTTTAATATAAGCAACAAAAGAAAACAGATTGACGATGGACTGGCAATCGTTCCAGAGATACACGAATCATTCACTGATGCAGTTAAGTAGAGTTCAGGCAAAAGTATTTCAGCTGAAGCTATAAGGTCAATAAAAATGGACTGAAGCTCAAAAATCCCCAAAGCCACAAACTATTAAACTATCTTCGAAAAACATCCTAGTCCGTGAATTCGCCTGCCGAGAATCATCACAGTTCAAGGTGTAAGGCCACCAAAGGCGAACTAAAGTTGCTGTGAACTGACATAGTCTATTAGAATTTGGACAGAAGTTCACAGTTGAGGGTGAACGGCCAACTAAGTCGTATTGTAGTAGCTCAGTTTCTTAACCCTAGACTATTGGAATATATGGATACATCAATACCTGGAAAACCATTCTAAAGAGGGACACCATGGAAATTTAGACACAAACAGTAAAATTTCGAGGGTGTTCGGAGGGCGAAGGTACAGATGATACTTAAGTATAATTTTATTAGGTTTATAATCCATTTATAGTCCAGGCGGGACAACGACCACGACCATACATGTGGTCTTTCCTTTATTAGGGAGGTGTTATATTATACGACTAGTACTGCACTGGCTACTGACTATACTGCGATGTGAGGGGAGTTCTATTAAGGTACGAGTCAGATATCTAAAATTAGACGTAGGATGAGTTTTTTACCAGTTTTGGTACCCTCCGTGTCGTTTTGCATCGCCGTTAACAAGTCGCTTCTGCCTCTGAATACAACAGTTTTTAAAGTAAATTGACAGTTATTCTGTGTTTAAAATCCTTTCCCATTTTTTTACTTATTTACAGTACTATTTTATTAAACTATATATACACAATACTAATTTAGATATATTTAAATCTTGAATAAATACAATAATTTACATCCTGGAATTATAAAGTTTAACTAATGAGAGGAAAAACGCCGTCGATTACAGATTTAATAATTAAATCGACGACGGGAGATCAGAGGGAACGACTACAACAACTACAAAAAAAGGCGCACGGCAACGTTAATGACGAAACTTTTAATTTATCAATTTTGCGCGCCGAAATTTCGACCCGCTAGGCAAACTCCGGACCCTTTAAATCGGCCAATTTCAAACACGTGCGTCCACGGAATTGTATTATAACTTATAATAAAGAGGGCGCCGCCGGTCGGACTGCAGCACGCCTTAATACGAAAACCGTCGGCATCAACATCCACCTTTGGTGTCGTAAATTCCGTCCGTTCTTCACATGCACGCGCAAATTATTCCGCTACATTTTTACGACGACACCGGGACGCAATTTTGAAACTAAGATCGACGAACAACCACGGCCAATGTTTGCTTTTATATATATATATTTATATATATAAGACAAGGAGCAGCTGTTCCGAAAATAATGATCATAAATCAGGCGGTCCTTCTGAAGATGAAGTTGTTAGCAACAATGTTGGTTGTCAAGAAATCTTAACCAAAGTACTGTAGACATAATAACGAATATACCTATTAACATAGTAGAACTATTAATATAGTAGTCAACAACTGTAGTAGAAAATCAAGTTCTCGAAAAAAAATTTTGAGCTACCAGTAAGTACAGGAGAAGAACAAAATATTATCTACACCTAATATATACAATATATTCCAAATAACAGTGAACTCACGCACTCAATATGTTTCAACAACTCACACTTTCACAACTCAATATGTTTAAAGTATCGCTTGTCGCAGTTTGTAAATTCGTTCTAGAATCAGACATTATTTTCCTTGTCATTTTATTCTAGTTAAAAAGAGACAGAATGCTGTCTCAAAGTTGTGTGTCTGCAAAATTCTTCAAAATATTTTTTTTTGTCTCCTAGAACGTCAACAATCTGTCCGTGGGCAATAAGTATTATTATATGATTTCAGTTATATAATATAATTATCCTGATATGTAGTAGATCACTTCAGTAAACGATCACTTCAGTAATAATCTACTGTACAACTTATCATCTAAATCTTAATCTAGATACTATTCTAACTTATTTTAAGCTTATTCTAGAGATTATTAAATCTCACTCTATGTGTCTATTAAACAGTTCGTATGGCAATTGGCGTTTGAGTCTGCGCATTTCACTGTCATCGCGCACATTTAACTGTTTGGCAAGTGTATTGGGATGCACTAATGATCTTTCAGACTACTTTGCACTAACACTCTGAATCACATTCGTTATGGGTTCTATGAGGATATCGCGCTGAATCACGCGTTTGTTGGACACGTAATATGGGGCATCGACGATGACTCGCAATACTTTATTCTGGAACCTCTGGGGGATATTTATGTTAGATTTGCTAGTAGTACCCCACAGTTCAATACCATAGGTCCAAATGGGCCAAGTGTTGACTTATGCAGCAAAACCTTATTATCTAGTGATAGTTTAGGTTTACGCCCTATGAGCCAATATATTTGGTTTAGTTTAAGCCCAAGCTATTTACGTTTTGCAACCACATGATTTTGAACTTTACTTGCGGAAGTTCATAATTATTCAATTTTACCGAGGGACATGTTCTTCTACAAAGGGTAAATGTCACATAGTAGATTTTGTCTCATTTGCTTTGATATGCCACGTTTTCAACCACTATATTGAATCCTTGTGTGATGATAAAACCGCTATATCGTTAGCATATCTTGCAACAGTAGTGTTTCTTGAGGTCGGTAGGTCAGCTGTATACATAAGATATAACAAGGCGCCAAGAACACTGCCGTACGGAACACCTGAATATATTGGGCGTAGGTCAGTGTATTCGTCACCCTGTTTGACAATAAAATATCTATGAGATACGATATTAGCAAATGAAAGTGTGTATGGGGCAAAAGCTTTTCAATTTAACATGCAGTCCAGTGTGCCACACCAAATGCAGCGGAGGAATATCTTTATCATTCCCCGCCTACATATTATTGTCAATTTTAATGGGTGAATTATGTTGTTGAGGTTTTTTAATTTTTTTTTGTTACTTTCCAGATAGAATATTCCGTTGCATCTGTTGGCGTTACGTTTTCTAACTAGTTTTGATCTCCTTGATTTTGTTCCGTATTTATTAGCTCTTTTAGTTTTTTTGTGGCCTTGTTGAATTTTCTCTTGTTTTCGTCTGTTGCCAGGTTTTTCGCAGTTTCCTCTTTTCGGCATTTTTTTGTTTAATTGTAGATGAAATATAATTAAACTTGATATGTCGCGCTATTAGATGTTACGTACCATGCGGCCTCTTGTATAGATTGTTCAAAATATTAAACTACAGGTTATAAACTGGCAAACGTTGTTTAACGCTTTACTTGTTTTAATAAATTTCAAATCGCTGCTTATTATTACTCTGATCGAAAATGTCGACGACAAAAACGGACTGTGTTTCTAATTAGTTATTTCGAACAGGAAATAGATAATGGAGGCCCTATCTTGCCAGTAAAATTCGATAGTGTTAAGCATCTTTACCGTCATATTCAAATATTCGAAAATTGCTGCGGTCTTTATAGAAAATATTGTCAGCGTATTGCAGCTATACTGAATATTAATATGGACACGGTCGAAAAAATGAGAAATATAATATTGGATTCACCGAAAAGAAACCCTCCTCTTACGAAGCCGGTGACGAATTAAAATCAACTTAATGTTAGTTCTATCAGATATCAAATATATGAAATGTATAAATGAGTGAGTAATTTTTTCAATATAAACATAATTTTATATAATTATTTCAAAGGAAACGGTTAGTCTGAAAAATATCCTCAGAAAGCTTGGAGATATGCAGCTCTTTGTGGGATGTGGAACATCTTTTCATACATTCTTTGGTAATATAGGATTGAAA